>NC_057829.1:50555000-51805000 GCF_910594005.1 Cervus elaphus | reverse complement strand
TCAGTCCCTTTTTTATTGTGACATGTTCCTCTTTATCTCTAGTAATATTTATTTTCTTAAAATTTTCTTTCATATTAGTAGGGCTATAGCAGCTTTCTTTTGGTTTGTGTTTAGTTGGTGTACCTTTTTTACTCTAAACAATTCAGTTTTCTTATATTAAATTGTTTCTTATAATCTGTATATACTTGTTTTACTTTTTAAATTCATGCAAATAATCTTTGTCTAGTAATTGGCATATTTAATCTATTTACGTTAGTATAATTAGTGGTACATTTTGGCTTAAATCTGTCATCTATTTGTGTTCTACTTGTGTCTCCTTTAATTTTTTCTCTTTTTTGCCTATATTTGAATTAATGCATTATTTTAATATTCTCTTTTCCCTTAATTTTTCATTTCTAAATTTTATTTCTTTTAGCAGTTACTCTGTAAATACAACATGCAGTGCATCCTTGAACTAGCAAGATTAAAGGTACATTAATGCTTTCATTACTGCTCAGCCAGTAAGTGACCTAACAACACTGTTATTAGTCTCCTTCCGTCTTTCATATTCCCTTCCTTTTCTTGTGTCTCAGTTGGTAAAGAATCTCACCTGCAATGCAGGAGACCCTGGTTCGATTCCTGGGTTGGGAAGATCCCCTGGAGAAGGGAAAGTCTACCCACTCCAGTATTCTTTCTGACCTAGAGAATTCCATGGACTGTACAATCCATGGAATCGCAAAGAGTTGACACGACTTTCACTTTCATCTTTCATATTATTGTTGCCAGATGTTATTATTATTTTGTAATCATTCACGTTTATTTAACCTCATATTTATTCTAATACTTATTTTTTACATCATTGTGCATTCATCTAGTTTCATTTTCTGTCATCCTGAAGAACGTTTTAGTGTCATCTTTAGTGTGGATCTGTTGGTGACAAATTCTCTGGTTTTTGTTTCTCTGAAAACATATTTTCTTGCCTTTATTTTCAAAGGATATTTTTGTCAAGTATAGAATTCTAGGTTGGCAATTTTATTTTCTTCTAATCCTTTGAGGTTATTTCTCTACCATTCTTTGGCTGTCACTCCTTCAATTAAAAATGTCTACTATCATCTTATTCTTGCTCCTTTGTAGGGGATGAATATTTTTCTCTGTGATATTAGGTGTTTCCCCTATTTTATTATGGGGCTTCCCTGACTATTTTATTATGATTATAAGTAGTTTTACAATGAGATGTCTAGGGTATGTGTATTTGTGTGTCTCTCCAAATGTATTTTGTATTTATTGTACTAGTGGTTTGCAGTGATTCTTGAAATCATGGCTTGATATAGCTTTCCTCAGTTTTGGAAACTCCTCAGCCATCATTTCTTCAAACATTGCTTCTTCCCTATTCTCTCTTTCCTCTCTTTTTGGGACTCCGATTATATATAGATTTGACCTTTTCCCTATAACACCACATCTCGTATTCTTTTTCAGTGTTTTATTCTTTTCCTATATTTACTCTAGCTATTTTATTTGGACTTATCTTCTGATTTATTCATTCTGTCTCCTGCTATTAAACATAAGTGCAGAATTATGAAAATTGTTACTGCTATCTTCAGTTCTAAAATTTCTTTCATAGTTTCCAGGTTTCCGTTAATATCAACAACATTTCCATTATATTCCTGAGGCATATTTGTCACAGTTATGTTGATGTCCATATCACATAATTCCAACATCAGGATCTCCCATCAGTCTGCTTTTTTTTTTTTTTGTAACTTTAGGTTATGGAATATCATCTCTGTATACCGAGCTATTTATGATTGAATTCTGGATATGGCACATGAAAAATTGTAATTTGAGGTTCTGGGTCATGAAATCTTCCTTCATTGCAGAGTTACTTTTGCTCTTGACACACAGTCTGGTGAGGGTCATGTCACCTTAGTCCAGTTATGGATTGAGCAGATTTGAAAATGTCTCCATCTATATGCGTAATGAATAGTAACACTTAAGATTTAGCTTTATGATTTTGAAATGGTTGGGCTTGGACTCAAGGTTTGCCCCTTTTAGCCCATGAGACTTGTAGAACCTGTGTTCTACTTCTTAGCTGCAGTTTCTCATCTATATTGTTATTTATGTTCTTAGGAGTGTTTTGTAGTTGGTAAATGCCTCAAAAGGGCAATATGTGTTGACTTGAACTCCCATTTTGTCTGAGATATTAGCCCTTCAGTTCTTTACTACTTGGAAAATTTCCAGTGCCTTAAACATATTTTGGCTCTACTTTTATAGTTATTCTTGGTGGGAAGGTTGGTCAGCAACTAGATAAATTTTTATCCCTAGAGAAAGAATCAGTAAGAAAGCTTTCAGATAAATATCCAACAACTACTGTCTAATTAAAACATGAGTGGTTTAAAAGAAAAGAACAAATGTGCTATTAATTTTGATTCATGTTAGTATTTTAAATTTTGATAATTTTCATAGGAGGATCTTAAAATTAATTTTTTAGAATGTCAGTGTGCACTTTTAGAGAAATGTAAATATTTATTTGAATTCTAACTTGAAAAAAATTGGATAAACTTTGTATACTGTCAAGAGGGTGCCAGTGGTTGGTTCTTATGTTGATATTTTTTCCTTGTTAAGACTAGTTTTAAAAGGTGATCAACAGTGACATTTATTGTCAGGAAGTTAATGAATACTTCACATTTCAAGTATCTTGCTAAGAGTCATTATTTTCTAAATTAGTTTAATTTCAGTATCCATATAAATGTCAAGTTTCCATTTGTATTATTAAAGAAATTTTAATAGATAGAGCTTATTTGAGGGTCTGCTAATTATTGTCAAAGGAAGCCAATGTGATTTACCTGCCAATATGATTTACTTCAATAATGAATATGTTAAACAAACATATACAGTACTCCACTCACATGGAATAGAAAATGTGAACAGTAGAGGGCGCAATTGCACCTTCAGTTCTACATTTTAGCCCTTAGAAATTAGCATTTAATAGCTGAGAAAAATTTGAAGAATTTACTGTTTGCTGAATGTGCACTATTTATGGAATTGTGTTTAAAAGAAAATAAGTCATGTAAAGGAGAAGTATAAATTTCAAAACTGTGTAATGTTTTCCTTGACCTTGCACTTTCAGAAAGTGACAAATTTAAATCTCAATTAGAAACTATTTCGTAAAAAATATTGTGTTTATCTGAATAAATAAATTTTTTTACATATAAAGAGGTAAGGCATGCATATCTCAATAAGATATTTCTCTTTTATAGAGCTTAATTACTGTTAATCAAAATATTTTTTCCTTTTGGGAAATAACTGCTTCCAAAAGGATTATGTATATTGGTAACTGCAATACCACAAGACTTCGACTTCTTAGGAAAAAATATAAAGAAGACCCACTAGAAATAAATGATGCCATGTCAAGAGAGTTCTTACATTCAATAGTTAATAACATTCAGTTTTTGTTGGAAGACCCAGAAGTTTCAGACAGTTGCAAATCAGAAACTTCAATTTCTCTCCTGAAGCAGCATTTTCCTATTGTAGTGTAAAGCTTCATTTATATAGATTAGTGGAGGATATGTGTGCAAAGCTTTGAATTTTTATCTCCAAGTTTGACTCTCTTCCATAAGTAGGGGTTTCCTTTTGTTTTTTTTTATAGGAAAAGTTTGGCTTAGGTTTTTCTAAGTTTGACAAAAATTAGCTTCATCACAAAACCTATATTCCCTGTGCAGTAAATTTGTATAATGTAGGAAACCTTCTTGCAGATTTTTTGAAGTTATAGGAAACATATACCAGAGAAATATTCCTTGTTTTGCATTAACAAACTTTACACCCCTGGCCTTTGGCTTAATTGGACAGTAATTTAACATTTAGCTTTCTGCTAACACCTAAAGGTTAGCATTGAAGGATTTGGTTAGTTAACTGGTATTAAGCTTATGCTTTTGTTTAAAGGGTCCCTCCTGATATTCTATAGAAAGAGCAAAAGAAAGAATGAGAGAAGAGAGGAAGAGAAGCATATTACTTTAAGAATTAAATTATTGAATTTAAAGTATTATTGGAGATAAATTAGCTTTTTGAACTTCATTTCAATCTGAACTTCCAGAGCCATTGTAAATGAGGTGATCAGACAAAGCATAGTCTTGGTTAATAATCACTGCCATAGGGTACTTGTAATCGGAAGCATCTGCCCTCAAAATAGTATGAAACACATTTTCTAAAAGATGTAGGTATTAAGAAGGACTACTAAAAACAGGCCAAATACAAATAAAGCAGTTGGCTTTTTGAAGTAGCTAGAACTTGTGACCAAAAGAAGACAATTTTTGAGAGAACAAAAGGAAAAAATTGCAGACTTGATGATGCTATAGATGCTGCCAGTGTTATATAAAAGATCACTGAACCTTGAACACAATATATTATAAGTTTCAAGTAAGAAAGACTGTGAGATTATAGCAATAAAGGTGCATTAGAGAGTTGATTGTCAAGTGTAATTTGAAAAGGTAGTTGAGTATCAAAAAAATAGCATTTCCTAGAAATATTTCAGAATGGCCTGTAGAAAGCACAGTTATCATGAGTCTTAATCAGGCAAATATGTGGTTCAAATAGTGATATTTATGTTTTTATTTTTTCTTCAGAAAGAAAGCACATATTTAAACTGAGCCTCTGATCAATTTGATTTATTCCACACAGAAAAAATATGCAGGGCTAAAGTATAGAGGGCTAAAGTATCCATTTTCTGAAAAATTAATGTATAATATTTTTCATGTTGCTTTTTGCTATTCATTACCTGTATGCACTTCTAAGTTGCAAATTTCTAAATTGATATACACATGCACACCATACATCCCATGTGTGTGTATATGTGTGTGTATGCATACACAGCTGTATATGCATACACACACACACGCACATATTCCAGGCTAATTTTGGTCACAATATTTTAGTTTCAAAGTTTTCACCTAAGTGGATTTTTTTGAGTGGTTAGACCCACATTTGAACTTCCTAGGGGCAACAGATATCACAAATATTTTCAGGAAGAGCATAGAAAATCAGTGCTATTTAGAACCCAGACAATCACATGACTTGCAGATTTCCTGATTGAGACCTGGGAGTTTAGGGTAGCTGCCCCTCATGGGTAATTGTAGTGAAGTTTCTGAGGCTTATGATACATATATTTCTGAGCGACATATAGTGAGGGGTGCAAACTCTGAAACCCATATTGCATTGCATCAAAGGTCACTTAGTTCAGTTTGTTGGTTGGATCTCGGGGGAGAAAGGGACATTTTTTCTGTTTAGTGATGGTGGTGTGTTGTAAATACTAAATAAATATTTGTTGAATTCATTTAGTCCTACCTTTGTTCATTCAATGCGGTTAGCAAATATGTAGGAAGGGCCTGCTTGTTCTAGGTGTTGGTGAACAAGATAGAGTTCCCTGCTTTCTTGCAGTTTACAGTCTAACAGATCAGATAACTATTAACAAGTATCCTTGCAAATAATATATAATTATAAATCATGAAAGTGCTATTTTATTTTTTTTTATTTTTTTATTTTTTGAAAGTGCTATTTTAAGGGAAAATATCATAGAGATGATTCAGAAAGATTATCAGAAGAAGTGGTATACGAGAAAAGAACTAAAGAATGAGATCATTGAATTACTGACTCAAAGGCTGAGAAAGGTGGTGATTGAGAAGCAATGGGATTAGTATTTTAGGATGGTGAAGGAGGTTAGGAGAAGGATTTTCCAGGCAGAAAAGGAATGACAAGTGGAAAAGTTCTAAAATGTTATGCTGAAATTGCTTGGTGCCTGGAGATTTATAAGAAGTAATATGTAACACGTATGTCAGTTCAGTTCAGTTCAGTTCAGTTGCTCAGTCATGTCCGACTCTTTGTGACCCCATGGACTGCAGCATGCCAGGCTTCCCTGTCCTTCACTGACTCCTGGAGCTTGTTCAAACTCAAGTCCATCGAGTTGGTGATGCCATCCAACCATCTCATCCTCTATCGTCCCCTTCTCTTCCTGCCTTCAGTCTTCCCCAGCATCAGGGTCTTTTCCAGTGAGTCAGTTCTTCACATCAGGTGGCTGAAGTACTGGAGCTTCAGCTTCAGCATCAGTCCTTCCAATGAGTGTCAGGACTGATTTCCTTTAGGATGGACTGGTTTAATCTCCTTGCATTCTAAGGGACTCTCAAGAGTCTTCTCCAACACCACAGTTCAAAAGCATCAATTCTTGGGCACTCAGCTTTCTTTACATTCTGTCTAACACTCACATCCATATATGACTACTGGAAAAACCACAGTTTTGACTAGACGGACCTTTGTTGGCAAAGTAATGTCTCTGCTTTTTAATATACTGTCTTGGTTTGTCATAGCTTTTCTTCCCAGGAGCAAGCATCTTTTAATAATATGTATGCAATTAATTATTACTCAGTTGCACTCCTGATTGCAGTCCTATTATCATTTTCCCTTGAACATTTTCCCAACCTGAGCAATAGTCCTACAACCCAGCCTAGTTTATAGAAAGGAAATGTGATTATGGGTCAAATGGCAATGTTAGTCCTTCCTGTAAGCACCATATTTGTCGTGTGTTCATGGTTTCCTGTCATGTCATTGGCTGTGGTCACAGACTGGGTAGATTGTGGTTTTAAAGGGGAGATACTGGCAGTTGGCAGTACTGTTGTTGGGACTAGGAAGAACTATTCATTCTTGTCCCTGATACTGCTATGTAGGTAAATTCTGATAAGGAATCCACAAATGGGGAAGGTGCTTCTAGTTTTCAGTGTCTCCAAAACAAAATCTTTTTGCCCTTGGAACCCTTTTTTGTTATACTTATCACCATTTTAAGGAACTAGTATTCTTTAATTCACATTTTGAAGGAATACTGGGCTCTAGTATATGCTCTCATGGTTGAGGGCTTTCAGAATTATTGGGTTGCTACCAAAGCTGTCCACTGACCTCTGAGTTTAGCTTTTGTACCAGCTGTTACTATATTATTTTTCTTGGTTATTTGTGTTTTCTTCATCTGTTATTCCAATTTCTCACAATTGACTATTCCCTGATTCCAGAATATGAAAATTATGTAATATGTTAATACTTTGCTTTATAGATGTATCGGTGATTAAAACACATATACTTAGAATGTTAAAGTACAAAATCATTTTTTGAAAATAAAAATGTAATGCAAATTTTACATGCTGTGTATTTCAATGCATTTTAAAATAACATCTTTACTGTCTTTTTTTCTTTGCAAAATTTTGGTATAGTACTCCAGTGTGTGGGTGCGTACCAAGTCGCTTCAGTTGTGTCTGACTCTTTGCAACCCTATGGACTGTAGCCTGCCAGGCTCCTCTGTCCATGGGATTCTCCAGACAAGAATACTGGAGTGGGTTGCCATGCCCTGCTCCAGGGGATCTTCCTGACCCAGAGATCAAACCCGTGTCTCTTATGTCCCCTGCATTGGCAAGCAGGTTCTTTACCACTAGTGCCACCAGGGAAGCCCAGGGTACTCCCTGTAGAACATATTGAATGAATAAAATCACATTTGGGCCTATTCTAAAGTTGAATGGTCAAAATGTCATTAAATGACATTAAAATTGTCAAACAGTCTCAGACCAATTATGTGATTTGAGGGACTCAAAGCAAGTGTCACTATTTGAATTCTGAGAGTTCATAGTTTAGGTATTATCTTTTAATTTTTAAAAAAATAATTTATTTTATTAATTTATTTTTGGGTGTGCTGGGTCTTCCTTGCTGTGTGTGGGCTTTCTCTAGTTGCAGCTAGCAGGGGCTACTCTTCCTTGTAGTGAGGTAGGGAGTGGGCTTTCCATTGTGGTGTCCTCTCTTGTGGAGCACAGGCTCTAGGGCTTGCGGGCTTCAGGAGTTGTAGCACTGGGGCTCAGTACTTGGGATGTGCGGGCTCTAGGGTGCAGGCACAGTAGCTATGGCACATGGCCTTAGCTGCCCTTCAGCGTGTGGGTTCTTCCTGAACCAGGGATCAAGCTTGTGTCCCCTGCATTGGCGGTCGGATTCTTAACCTCTGGACCACCAGGGAAGTCCTTGGTGTTAACCTTTTAATTTCTATGAGTTGGAGACAAATTTTCTCTTTCATGGTGATGATGTGTTTCGTATTTTAAATACTTTTAAAACCCGGTAATACAAAGACACTTGAACTGTGTATCTGGAAAGAGAAAAAGAGAGATGGTTTACTGTATTTCCACATGTAGATCTTTGTCAAATAAGGTAGGTGCAAAAAAATACATCCACCTGATGTGACTTTACTTTGACATAAGTGAGAGTTGATTAGGAAGAGTGTAGTGATGTGGTTTAATTTTCATACTTGTGAGGCATGTGAACACACACACACACACACACACACACAGTCCTTCAAGTAATATAGATGCCCAAGTAGCAACAAAAGCTCTATATGGTTTGAATATACAAAGAGGCACACTAGAAGTAATTAGACATTTAAAAGTATTTTAATATATTTTGTTCTCTGCAGCATATTAAAGTGTTCTTAATTGACTTTAACAATTATTAATTACTAAGAGATAAGAGGATTTTCATGTGAACTGAATCAGGCTTCTATGTACAGTATAAATAAAATGTCAAGAGAATGCATAATATGACTTTCAGAACAGTATGTTGAGAATTAGGAGATTTGGGTTTTAAACTCTGCCTCATTTAACTTTCTTGCCATTTAAATTTCCTGAAATTTGAAATTAGGATGTTGAAATACATAGTCTTTCTGGTATATTTTCACTCAAAATTCTGAGATATCTATTATTCATAAAGAATAAGACTTTTGCTTCTTCTTTGAGAAGGTGAGGAGGGGTGGGGTGTCAAACCATAGCAGATATTGTCATCAGTCCTTTAGTTTTTTGTATTTTGAGAGTGCCCGTGAGAGGGGCATAAAGTAACTAAGTTACATAACGGGCCATGTGTGGAAATGTTGTTACGACAGGCAACTTAGAGTTCTCTGATTGCTCAGAACTGTTTGTTGGTCCTGATAGAGTGTTGGACCAGTGGGCTCTACAAAGTGGAAACAAGCAATTTTCTTCAAATTCTCTATGTTCATAACAGTAGTAATTACTTTTAATGTTCCATAAATAAGTGTTTTGAAGATTACCATGTCATTTTTCCACTTAAAATTGGTATTTAATATAGATGCTTTTCTAAGGAAGATAGACGATTAGAATTTTGACTCTCTTCTATGGAAAGCTTAGATGAATTTTTCATGATAACTCCTTAAATTTGATCTTTGAGTAAAAACATTCTTACATATTGCAGTAACTCGAGACAGACTCTGATTTTTCTGCCTAATACCAACCAAAGTGTAGAGGTTCCTATTTTATATTTATTTATGTGGGGCATTAAAACCATATGATACTTAACATAGTGTTGTTGTGGCAAACTTATTTACTATGTATAGGTGTTTGCACATTTGTCTGTTTAACTCTGAGCAACTAATATTTAAAGTATTCTTACCTACCAGGTTAAATATGTGTGCTTTGAAAAGTGAATTTAAAAAAATCTAGCCTGAACAAGTTAGAAATTATTGAATGTTTTCTAGAAATAGTCTTGTTTTTCAGTTGATAAGTCATGTTTGACTCTGTGCAAATTTGGAAAACTCAGCAGTGGCCACAGGACTGAAAAGGTCAGTTTTCATTCCAATCCCTAAGAACGGCAATGCCAAAGAATGCTCAAACTACTGTACAATTGCACTCATCTCACACACTAGTAAAGTAATACTCAAAATTCTCCAAGCCAGGCTTCAACAATAGGTGAACCGTGAACTTCCAGTTGTTCAAGCTGGTTTTAGAAAAGGCAGAGGAACCAGAGATCAAATTGCCAATATCTACTGGGTCATCAAAAAAGTGAGAGAGTTCCAGAAAAAACATCTATTTCTGCTTTATTGACTATGCCAAAACCTTTGACTGTGTGGATCACAATAAACTGTGGAAAATTCTGAAAGAGATGGGAATACCAGACCACCTGACCTGCCTCTTGAGAAATCTTTATGCAGGTCAGGAAGCAACTGTTAGAACTGGACATGGACCAACAGACTGGTTCCAAATAGGAAAAGGAGTACGTCAAGGCTGTATAGTGTCACCCTGCTTATTTAATTTATATGCAGAGTACATCATGAGAAATACTGGACTGGATGCAGCACAAACTGGGATCAAGATTGCTGGGAGAAATATCAATAACCTCAGACATGCAGATGACACCACCCTTATGGCAGAAGTGAAGAACTAAAGAGCCTCTTGATGAAAATGAAAGAGGAGAGTGAAAAAGTTGGTTTAAAGCTCGACATTCAGAAAACTAAGATCATGGCATCTGGTCCCATCACTCCATGGCAAATAGATGGGAAAACAATGGAATCAGTGTCAGACTTTATATTTTTGGGCTCCAAAATCACTGCAGATGTTGACTACAGCCATGAAATTAAAAGATGCTTGCTCCTTGGAAGAAAAGTTATAACCAACCTAGAGAGCATATTAAAAGCAGAGACATTACTTTGCCAACAAAGGTCCATCTCGTCAAGGCTGTGGTTTTTCCAGTAGTCATGTATGGATGTGAGAGTTGGACTATAAAGACAGCTGAGCACTGAAGAATTGATGCTTTTGAACTGCAGTGTTGGAGAAGACTCTTGAGAGTCCCTTGGCCTTCAAGGAGATCCAACCAGTCCATCCTAAAAGAAATCAATCCTGAATATTCATTGAAAGGACTGATGTTGAAGCTGAAACTCCAATACTTTGGCCACCTGATGCGAAGAGCTGACTCATTTGAAAAGACCCTGATGCTGGGAAAGATTGCAGATGGGAGGAGAAGTGGATGACAGAGGATGAGATGGTTGGATGGCATCACCGACTCAATGGACATGTGTTTGAGTAAGCTACAGGAATTGGTGATGGATAGGGAGGCCTGGCATGCAGTAGTCTATGGGGTCGCAAAGAGTTGTACACAACTGAGTGACTGAACTGAACTGAACTGAACCCCATAGACTGCAGCACGCCAGCCTTCCCTGTCCTTCACTGTCTCCCGGAGTTTGCTCAAATTGATGTCCATTGAATCGGTGATGCTATCTAACCATCTTATCCTTTGCTGCTATCCTTTCCTTCTGCCTTCAACCTTTCCCAGCATCAGAGTCTTTTTCAATGAGTCAGCTCTTAGTATCAGGTGGCCAAGGTATTGGAGCTTCAGCTTCAGCATCTGTCCTTCCAGTGAATATTCAGGGTTGATTTCCTTTAGGATTGATTGGTTTGATCTCCTTGCAGTCCAAGGGAGCCTCAAGAGTCTTCTCCAGCACCACAATTGAAAAGCATCTAGACATATACATTGGGCAAAGTGACTGATATTTTAACAGTTGGTTACAGATACATAGCATAGTGTTTGCATCTCATGAACCCCAGCCTAGGGCTCTATCCTTGTTTCAAGGGTAATGCTTTTATAACTATTGTGTACCATATGTTGACCCTAGAATGACATCTATGTTTTTACCAGCCAACTATTTCATTTGTGTATCATTAGAGATGGATTTCTGGCTTCCATTTCATGATAATTATGTAAAAATCAAATATCAAGGGTTTCTTTAATTTGAAGTTAGTTTATATTTACTTTTCCATTAAGTTCACAAGAGTGAAGATTTCTATACATTTTTCGACTATATCTTTTTGCCTATAGCTTCCCCTCTCCTCCAAATCTCTGATATTCTCAGTTGTATTTTGCCGTCTTTCTCTGGCTTAGTTCATTCAAGTTATTTACTGATAGAAAGTCAATTCACTGAAACTTGTACTCTATTATCTTTCTTACATCTTCAGTACTTGCCCACCTTACTAATTTTAAGAGGTTCTCAAGAAGAGTGTTTTTTTTTTATTTGTTTGTTTTGCTTTTACTTTAAATTTGGATTACAAAACAAGTGGGAGGGAAATGGCCAAGTTATATCAGTAGTTAAATGCTATTTAAAATAAAAGGAACAATAAAAAAATCATTGACTCAGAGCTGTTCTCCTGTAAGCCACATGCTATCAAATAATGTTTTAAATACAAAATTACCTTTGCAAATATTTTTGAATACTTTGTGGGAAATGCTGATCTTTGAGTTAGGAAATGATGTACATTTAATCTGCCAGAAAAATCACTACTGAAATGGAACTGATAAACTGTAATTTATTAATCAGATACAGGGATGTTGCCTACTCATGTGTATATTCACTGGACTTAAATTTAGTAAGATGTTTTGTGAATAAAGCATTTTAAATTCCATTTTACACATTAAAAACTTTTCCGTTTATGAAGAACACCACAGAAAACAGAATACTTTTCTTCTTAAAAAACATTTAGTTCTTCTGGTCTTTGGAGATGATCAGCTGAGTAAAGAGTACAAAGAAATACTCTTCTTGGTAAATAGCACATGGCTTTCCATGCACATTAGTTTAGGCTGAGGTCCAGTAATAACTTAGCATCATCTTATGCAGTGGAATATAAGAATTCATTTCAACTAATATTAAGTATGACACTAATTCTGTATTAAACTCTAAGCACATTAGCAAGTATGGTACAAGGCACTATGACTTTCCATGTCTCTGCAGTAAGTTTTTCATCATTAATGTTTTATGTTTTTTTCCCTTTTCCATGCACAACTTATCATTTGTGATAGTGTGACTTCAGAGCAGCCCTACCATTAGAATTTTTATTTATATTCATTTAAATATGTATTCCCGATGACCAAATCTGGTCACCAAACACAATAATCATAATCATATAATCCTATAAGAGTTAATCAAATAGCAGGAACTTGAATTGTTGTGCTTAGTCTCTAAGAATCCAATCTGTCTAAATTCTAGATTTTTATAACAGCAAACCAAAAAGAGAGCCTTGAATCCTTGTCTGACTTATCAAAGTAATTAAAATTCTATTGTCTGACTCCTCTCCCCTTTACAGTCCAAAGACAATTCCTGTGGTGTATTAGTATGCATTGAATTGGATGATTGCTTTCCTAAAACATATTCACAGAAACAAATGTGTAAGTGGGTTTGTAATGTGCTTAAAACAATAGGTATTATTATTACAGATCTTCCTTGGTTTTACTTTTCTATCAGTAACTTTGAATACAAAATATGAAAATATTTGTAAAATAGAGAGGCTTTGCATTCCTGAATTATAGAGGATGATCAGCTTTCCTGGTTTGCCCGGGACCAAGGTGTAACTAGGTCTTTAGTGTAAAAAGTAGGACAGTCCCAACCAATTTTAATATTAAAACAAGGGCAATCCCAGGTAAATGGGTACAAGTTGGTGACCATAAACCGAAGATGAAGTGAGGCTGAAATAAAGACAGTTTGGGGAAAAGGAACTTTTAAAAAATATTTTTCCTACTGTTTTACAATTTTCCAAATTTCTCCTCTTCCCACGTCCCTAACTCCAAAGTCAGGCCAGTTAATGTTAATTAATATCTTATCACTCTGGATCCAGAAGAAGGCATTACCAACCCTTGGAAGTCCTGCAGAACACAGTGAGGGGCAGTGGTAGGGGAATGAGCTCTGCACCAAATGGTCTGGATTTGATATTAGGTGAGTGATGAGATGGTTAGATAGCATCACTGACTATGTGGACATGAATTTGAGCAAACTCCAGGAGATAATGGAGGAAAGAGGAGCCTGGTGTGCTACAGTTCATGGGGTAGCAGGCTCGGACACAGGTTAGAGACTGAACAACAACACAAGGTGAGTGATTCTCTGCTTCCCTTTTCTCAAATATAAAAGGAAATGATGTCCAACTCATAAGATTACATGAACAGTGCTTGTTATACATTAAGTGTTCCAGGAAGTTAGTTATTATTATTGTGGTCACGATTAAGATGGACATTTTAGAGCAAACTAGTGTGTTTACCACTATTAGTTACCTTTATATCTAGATTCTTCTGTAAGGGGCTGCTTACATGACCTATAAAGCTTAGTTATGTTTTTGGTTTGTTTTTGGTTTTGTTTTTTGCTGTTCAAGACATGTACATGAAATGACAGAAGGAAGTTTTGATTTGCAGACTCTTGCAGGAAATGTTTGGTTCAGTTTAGTTGCTCAGTTGTGTCCGACTCTTTGCGACCCCATGGACTGAAGCATGCCAGGCCTCCATGTCCATAGCACCAGTGGAATGGGCAGCTGGATGACAAAATTATCACAGTTATTTTGAGGCTAACTATGTTTTTAGTGTAGAATAATACATTCAAAAGACTTTTTTTTAATTGCCAATATTACGATAAAGCTGAATTACTGAAGGTCTCATTAAGTGATTCTGAGATCCCCATTAAGTAAGGTGTTGTATTAGTTATTCTCAATCATGAGGGTTGGATGCAGAATTGAAGAGCATTAATATGCCACAGGTGGATCTGGCTATTGGAATTTTGCTCCTGTTAGAGCTATAACAAAGAGAGACTGCTGAAAAGTTACTCTGGAATTCCAGTATATGAATTAAGTTCCTTCAAAATGGCATTGTTCTATGCTTTAGCATCTAACATCAAGACCTCATCCCAACTAGGCAGTGGGAAAGCTGAATATATGCAGTTTCAGTCCACCCCAAATTTGCGGCAGCCACTTTCTAATAGCAGAAAGTAGACTTGTGTGTGATCTGTGATATGATAACTTAGCCAATTAAGTTTATTATAAGACATATAGTAAATATATCTGTCTGTTGAAATGAAACTATAATACCTAGATTTTGTATGTAAAATTTATTTCCAGCATTTACCAAATGCAATGCAAAAGATGTTTAAGAAAATATTAGAATCACTCAAAAGGTAGAGATAGAAAACCAAGGTCCCTCAAGATTTAAACAAACAGTCAAGGACATCACTGAAATACTTAAAATATTTATTTTGACTTTAAAAATAGAAAAGCCTAGAATTCAGGATTTTTCATATATAAAGTATTTAAGGATAATTTTATTTTTTTCATTATATACAGTAATGCAGCCAAATATATTCTTATAACTTGAACATCTTTTAAAGTGTAAGTCAAATTGTAATAGCCATATCTTCTCAGCTGTTTACTTTCTTTGCATTTATTACAACAGATTTCTGATTCTCACCATGGGATTCATCAAGGAATATATTTTGTATCACAAGAATTCCATTTAAAATGAAAATGTAACATCCTCTAGTGGTATATAGATTATGGTAGTTTAGTGAAAAATATTTACATAACAGTGGAAGAAATTTCATTTTTGTTTAAAAAAAACTTATTTTTTTCTTGGTTTAAATGCAATTTTTTATTTTTGGGGAAAATGCTTTAGTTTCTTTTATCCTTTGTATGTGTAGACAAGCTTTCTACAAATGAAGAAGAATCTTCTTACTTTGTGCTGCTCAAAGACATTAAGTAACCCCATTTAAGCCTCAAATGAACCTTACAGCATAATTTTGCTTAGCAGTTGTCTAATGATGTCCCCTATACAATGCCCCTGATATATTTTTAGACATAAACTCTTGGGCTCCTGAACCCCTATAACAGATCTATAGGAAAGGAGTCTCATTAAGTTTTCGACATTTTCCCATGGAATTAAAGAATTCCCATAGGTTAAATAGGATAAGAATTTGGCCTTTTGCCTGGAAGAAGGAAAATGTCATGGAAGCTCTTTTAGAAAAGAGTCAGTTATACAAAGCCAGAGCACTTCTGCTTGGTTTAGTTTTCATTAAAACAACAATAATTCAGAACTATTTACTGCTCTCAGTATTTGTAAGTTAATCATGTTTGTTTGGGGGAATCATTCACCTTGTACAATGCATTCTGAAATAAATGCACTTCTGAAAACATCCACATTGGAAAGCAGAACAATTGTGTCATATCATGTCTAGTGAGAGAATTAAATCACAATCTGGGTAGAATGTTTAGGATTGTGTATCCTTTTTCATTTATACCTTAATTACAGACAAAATTAAATACACTTTACATCAAAAAGCTTATTAAGGTGACACTAGCTAGCTGGTTCTGTTCTTTTCTTTCCTCCTTTTTTCCTCATTCGCCTCCCCATTTTCCTTTTTGCTCTTCTTAGAACAGGTTGTGTATTCAAAAGCAAAAGTGAGCACTTTTTTTGAGACTGATACATGTCCTTGGCTACTGTAGATTCCAGTGAATAGTTCTGGATTGCAATTCAGAATCTTAGTGTATCTTCTGTCTACTTTGTTTTATTTAGTGTTAAGGAATGGCCAAATAGAACATCGAGGATTATAACATTGAGTTCTCAAGAATCGTAATTAAAGGACTGCTAATAAAGATGCTAAAAATTTAAATGACTCGGTGAAGATTTAGGTAAATATGAGGAATTTAAGTGTTATGGAAGATTCTAAACATGATAGAAGAATTGCCCTTGGACAAAAAGTATGCTATCTAAATTGTCATCATTTTAGGAAAAACGGAGCAGGCAGGGATGGGGGCGGTGGGGGTGGGGCGGTACGGTGTACAGTTTACCCCGGCCCGTCTAGGGTCCCCCTTTTTCTTTAAGATTTTCTCTCTTCGTCAAAGTTTGTGTCTTGCCGTTCAAGGGGAAGGCTAGCGCCCTAACAGTTTGGTTACTAAGAAAGTAATTTTAGGTTCAATTTCAGAGTGAACTTTTTCGAATACCGCAGTGATTTTGACCTGCCCGCCTCCCACCCCCGACTCCCCGCTGCAAATTCAGCAAGTGGAAGGAGGAAGGCCCTTCCACGAACTATTCCGCAGACACTGGTTAAGTGGGACGGACAGTGGGGAAGCTGAGCAGCCTTCTAGGGCTCAGTCCCATCCCGTTCTGGCCTTTGCCCTAAGAAGAGTTCATGAATCCGAGTTTAGAAGCAGCGGAAAGGGGAGTCATTCGAAGCAGCTGGAAACGCTGGCGCGGGTGGGGGTGGGATCAGAAGCTCCCCCTCTCCCCCAAAAGCACCCGGGTGTGAGTGGAAACCCCTCCCCTGCACCGATTCGCTCTCCTCTCCTGAGAGGCAAGTTTGTTTTCGAGCGTTACCACCTGTGTGAGGCGCTCCCCGTGAGGAAGGCGGCGAGGCAGACGCGAGAGCTCAGCCACAGGCTGGGGATCCTTTCTCCGCGAAGGCTGCCAGTCCAGACACCTCCAGAACTCAGAGCGCTTACGAGGCAGAGTCCGCTCTGCCCTCGCTCGTCGCGGGGATTGTAGTCCCCACATCCTCCAGCCCGGTAGGCTCCGGGGCGGCAGACGCCTCCCCAGTTTGCTCGGGGTCCCTCCGGCCCTCTCCCGCCCGCCTCCCCGCCCCCGAAGTAGTGCTCCCGCCTCGCTCCGCCCGCGCATCCCCTGGCGCGCCCAGAGGTTTATCAGGCTCCCCACACTCTCCGCCGGCTTCCTTCGGCGCCCGGCCGAGTGACCCGGGCAGACCCGCCGCGGCCTCGGAGCCCCCCACCGCACCCGCACCGTACGAGCCCCTTCTCCCGTGGCCCGGCCACCGCGCTCGCGTCTCTCCTCCCCGGCGCCCGCCACGGTTCAGGTGGAAGCCCGGCCCGACCTGCCGTTTGGCTTATCCCGGCTCTCAGCCTCCCAGTCAGCCCGGAGAAGTGGAATCTGCCCTGAAACTCTCGGTGGCTGGAGCCGGCAGACTGGGCATGCTCAGAAGCCAAGGCTGGCTTTGGTCTCAAGTAGGAAGCTTTTGCACTCGGGAGGCAGCAGCGACTTTGGGGAAAGTTGATCGGAGAGGGGAGGAAGCCCCAAGACGCGGAGCAGCGGCAGGAAGGAGCCCCCGGCAGCCCGGAGGAGCATGGGCACCCTGCGGGATTTACAGTACGCGCTCCAGGAGAAGATCGAGGAGCTGAGGCAGCGGGATGCTCTCATCGACGAGCTGGAGCTGGAGTTGGATCAGAAGGACGAACTGATCCAGAAGCTGCAGAACGAGCTGGACAAGTACCGTTCGGTGATCCGGCCGGCCACCCAGCAGGCGCAGAAGCAGAGCGCGAGCACCTTGCAAGGCGAGCCGCGAACCAAGCGGCAGGCGATCTCCGCTGAGCCCACCGCCTTTGACATCCAGGATCTCAGCCATGTGACCCTGCCCTTCTACCCCAAGAGTCCACAGTAAGCAGGGGTTACGCTCCGGGTCCGTGTGGCACCCGGTCGGTGGGGAGCTGCGGGTCTATGTATTGTCTGTCGGCTCCCGCCCCTCCCGCTTGCCTTGTTGATCCTCACCCTCAGAAATGTTTCATTTTAACCCACACTTCTTGAGGGGCCGTGCACGTTTCTCAGATCAGACTCACTGCACCTACGTTGCCTTCCTGTCTTTGTTAGATGTCAAGCTATTTTTTTTTTAATACATATATACGTTCATATAGGCCATCTACTGTACGTAGAGTTTGAATGCGCCCCAGGTGTGTGTCAGGTTGTGTATGTATGAGTGAGAGAATTGAAAGCCTCATCTCCTAAATGCCCTGGCAAACCTGCCCAACCGGAAAATCCTAACTGCAGGCTCATCAGACTT
Organism: Cervus elaphus; assembly: GCF_910594005.1. Lineage (NCBI taxonomy): Eukaryota > Metazoa > Chordata > Mammalia > Artiodactyla > Cervidae > Cervus > Cervus elaphus. The sequence continues at coordinate 51,786,588 of NC_057829.1, read as the reverse complement.
GAAATGCGTCTGCTATCACCCTTACTTTCTATGCTTTTGTGGCTCTCCCGGATTTCTCTACATGCTGGTGATTCTCACTGGTACCCTTCAAACCTGATGTTCTGGCATCATTAAAGTGTCAAAAATAAGCAGATACACATATAAAAGGAAAGTTTTTGATTTCCAGAATTGGATGACATTTACAATCCACAAATGGAAACCTAGTCTGTTGATTTTTTAAAAATATTTTTTTCATAATATTTGAAGGAGAATATTGCTTATATTCCTTAAGGACTTAATATAATGTTGCTAATGGGGTGCCTCTGTCTCCCTCAGAAGGTTACATGTTTCTGGGGTCAGGTGAAGAGAAGTCCACTTACCTTTACTGACATCGTGGACACATCATTTGCCTCACTCCTGGCTTCTGATGCAACCACTCTGGTATTGTTCTAGCATTTTAAACAACTGTGTAGTTCTGATGTCAGTGGGTTTCACAACCTGGGTGGGAAAGTTGAATGGAACTTGTTACACATCACTCAACTTGGAGTTCTTATGGATAGTAAAGTGGCAGGAACACGAAGTTAGCAGAGAATAAGCACCCAGATGAATGGTATTTTAAGTTACTAATGACAGAATTGATAAACCAAGGGATTTGTTACTCTATTCCAAACTACATCACACTGGCTGGATGACAGGTGTTACATAATAATACAAGGTCCCTGGGAGCCTTTCACTTAATAAACACAAAGATTTAATATAAGGAGAAAGAGTATTGGACTGTTCCCATTTGTATTTATTGGATAGGGGTGGGGGGGGAGCAGATTGTGAGTATATACTAATTATAGTTTTGAAAACTTAGACTTGTTCCTCTCCTTGTTGGTTGCCATAGAACATTTGCTGTTTCCTCATGCAGATTTAGCTTAAGGAGGAATTGGTATTCTCTGTGTGGGGAGAAAAGACAATAAAGATACACATTTCTGAGATTCTAACCTCACCAGGTTGCCCTAATAGTTGAGTGGATTTAGATCTACTTTAGAAACCTGAATGATCTGAATCCACTTCAGATTTCTCCGGTAAGTTAATTTGCAGTGCTGACATGCTTGCCTGTTTCAGCTAACGAGGTACATGGCCATCTCTCCAGGGCCAAGTTTTGCATAATGAAAAAAATAACTCAAAGACAGCTCTCTGCATCTTTCAGCACACCATAGGATCTCATTTTAGTATCGGCAGGACTTTGGAGTAACTCAGAGCAAACTCTCCTTTCTTAAAAAGACCATTTTAATCAGTTTTATTTGAAGCATGATCAAGCCAGCTGATAACTCCAATGAAACAATTTATCGGACAAGATCTAAAGGAATCTAGGCAGTATAGTCTGAGCTGTATAATGTGGTAAAGTTTTAGAAATCTCTTAGTGCATGACAGACAGAACAACTAGATTTTTTTTAAGTCCATGGTGGAAAATGAAATTGGCAAATAATTCACAACATCCGGTTATGATCAGCATTTTATCAGTTGAACCACACTGTGCATTTGCATTCTTATCTTTATTTAATAACTTGTACTTTTAGGAAGTCAGCTATTAAGGTATCACCATGAAGGGTTTGGGGATTCTGAAGGATTTACATTGAAGAAAACTATAGAATGAATGTCTTCCAAACTTAAATAATTTTGGAAAAACATCTGTTCTTTTTTCACACTTACATAAAGAAAACTAGAATAAAATTGGCTTGCGTGGTAGAGTGTACCTTTGGTAAGAGGAGAAGCATATTGTATGCAAAATGATTACACTTAGGTCATTTGAATGATCATACAAGGTAGTTCCACGAAGAATTAGGAAAACTTAACCGAAGTGAAGGAGACTCGTTTGAATTTCTGTTTATTTCGCTATAAACAATTTGATTATACCGACTTACTGGCAACAAGTGTTTATATCTTTATATTTTATTTTTAGTTCAGCCTAAATTTGGTCATCTTTTTAAAACTTGCAGATTTTTGAGAGTTTGAGTTAAAATGAAATCATCAAAATAGCCCAAAATTGATTGCAAATTCATGCTCATGTAGTTTTCTATTCTCTTTCTACTGGATGTAGGTAACTGTCCAGAGAATGTCCTACTCAGTTATCTGATGTATCCATATATGTATGTTTACTTTTTGCTTACTGAGGTTGCCTTCTAAGGATTAGAATCTTTAAAAAACTTCTTTGTGTTTTTTTTTAAGTAATCATTTGACAAATAGTATAACATGTAAATTAACTTATGAACTTAAATCATCTTAATAGTTCTGGTTTGGAGTTTTCCCTGTGTGCTAGGAATTGGAGGGAAGGCTGTGTGGGATTCCAGCTCAGAGCCAGGCACTCCTGCTGCACCTGTGAGTGCTTATGAGGGCTGGTATTTTTGTTTGACTCTTTTACACATGTGTAGAAATAGCCCGAAAACCCTTTTTCTGTTGTGAATGCGATGGGCAAAAGAACTGGTTAGCAAATTGGAATCTATACTCCACTGCTCCTAAATAACTACTTGAGAAGGTAAAACTATCAGACTGTATGTTTTGGATTGAATTAGGTAAATAAATCCTTAAAGATGAAAACTGTATAAAATATTCATTTTTTTTTTTTTACAAGATAGCCTGTTGATTATGCAGACAGTGTAGTACTCATGGATTTTTAAAGTAATTTTATTTCATGCTAGTTTATTCCTGAAAATTGACTCTGTGGTAGGTTAGAACATTCAGTCACTGGTATGTTGATCTCTAAACCCTTTACCTATGGTAAATATTCTCAAGTCCTTTCCATTTTGCCCTCCTAAGAGTTGAGTTCCTGTCAGAAGTTATTAGTGTCTCTGTATTTTTGTTAAGCTGTTAGCCCAGAGGTAACCGAATTTCAAAGGATGATGATGTGTTTTGTTTTGTAACATGACACGCTTGACTGTGAAGGACTTTGGAGAGCTGAGGATAAAAAGAAATATATTTTTCTTATTTTTAGGGAGGCATTAATTTTAACACAATCTTATCTGATTATCTTTAAGCCTTGACATAGTACATTTCAAGAGAAATAGAATCTTCCTAAAGGCTCTCTGTTAGGAAGTTGGGAAAATTCTAGGATTTTAGTGTAATCATAGATGACATAATATTAAAGCATAAGTATCATCAGAGGTAACAATTACATTTCAGATACGTCCAGTAGGTCAGTTCAGCACTTTTGTGGAATGTGCAAGTTAGTGTCAGGCATTCAGATGACCATGTGCAAGTTAGTGTCGGGCATTCAGATGTGAGATGTGTGAGTCCTATCACAAAGGAGTTAACCAGGGCTTAACAATACTGCACAAGAGAATATTGTAGAAATAGAGTAAGGCAAGTCACATAGGAGATCCCTAAGACAGTTGGCAAAACAAAATTGAGCCCATTTAATTTTAGGGTATCAAAAACTCTTGTGGAAGTCGAGGTGTTTAAAGTATTTGATCGATGGCGTGATTTAGGTGCGTGGTGATGGGGTGAGAGTGGTGGGGTTAGGGTGGGGAGGGCCATCAGCAAAGGGTCAAGACAACAAAGGAAAGCAGAGGGTACATCTGAGGAATCACAGCAACTAGTGCCTGTACCAGAATACCATGTGGGAATTGAGGAAAACCATGCTGCAGCCAGAGAGGATCCGGATGAGTAGCTGAGACGGCATTTCTGCTTGTTTTTAGAATAACTGAGGGGGGTATGTGTGTGTGTGTGCACGTGCATGCATGCACACTTACACTGAGGACTAATTGTTACCCATTAGTAAAGCTCTGAATCTCAGAATGTCATTCCAGTCCAGCATCTCCCACCTGCATGGTTCTGATAATAACTAAAACTATCCTGACTAGGTAATAATATTTAATTTAACCAAGCAGCAGATGATTAACACTCTTAAAGAAGCTGAGTTCTGCTCTTAAAGAAAACAAGTTCCTCTTTCCACTCACTTCTGAATGTTCCCACTGGAAATAATCTCATTTTATGCCACAGACTAGCATGGTGGATTCTTCACACACCCCAGCAAACAGAACCTAGGTGGCACTTGAACCTCAAGTTGATTTTGTAAATTCATCTTCCTTGTTCTTATGGGGGAGTTCAATTCCAACTTAATGTTATTCTAATAGACTATCCAATTTAAGTTTGATTGTTAATTTGACATTATAGTCTATGCAATAAAATTGAAGTTGTAGCAGCCTTTATAAAAATAAGACCAGGCTGTTAAAACCATATTAGGGTATTTTGAAGCACAGTTTGTGCCCCTAAAATGGGGCTTATCATGAAAATACCGACAAGCCTTTCAATAGAGTAGCTGTAGAAACTGCCTGAGAATATAAATGACCAAGTTCCTTGCTTTCCTGGGCCACATTTCCAAGCTTCCACTACTTTTATTTCACTAAAGAGTTGGGTTTGGATTCTTAATAGTGAAGGATAGAAGAAGGAGGATGATGTCTCTATTGTTGCTGTTTGCAGGTTATAAGGCATATGGACGCATTTTTTTTTCTCCCTGTCTGCCTAGCAATAGAGGGTCTCCATAGTATCCTAGCAACCAGATTCGAACACCAGACTGCTGCTCTTTCTCCCATTTTTGCCATAGGTGCTGCTGCCTATCCCAGAGAACTGGGCCCGATGCTAGCACTCAGACCCTCCGACTTGAATGTTCCACGCTCTGAGAACGCAAGACAATATGATAAATAAGAGCATGCTGAAAGCAGCATTTACCCGTATGCGCAACAGCTTATTATGCAATCACATCTGTGGCATTTTGAATCCTAATCTGAACTGTTGAGCTGGCGCTGTTTGCCACCCCTTCCCTGACAGTCCCTCTCTTATTTCCACATACCCAGCCTTCTGACAGCAGTTCCCCTTCCTTCTCACCATCTTCTATAATGACTGCATTTCTCGGCGCCTCCTTCAAATGTGTTTTCTGGTAAGTTAAGTATGTGCAGCCTGTTTGAACTCCGAATATATCTTGTTTCTAAGAGCAGAGGGATGTTCTCCCTCCAAAACTGTCATGTAAATATAAACAAGAGCACAGAATCTGTAGCTACACAGAGCAGATGTTGAGCAAAAGGTGGGACTAATAGTATACTCTCAAAGCGTCTTGCTTCTGAATGGGCTTTTTAATCATAGTTATTAATAGGAAAGAAGCAGGAGGGAGTGGGAAGAAGAGATGTGTGTCAGGAGGACAGGAAAGGGCAAAACAGGATGACTACTGTGAAAGCTATGGCATGTTTGCCAAGTTGAAAAGGATTAGTGGGCTTTGTGGGCAAGTGAATAGGCAATGAGACTGGAACAGAATTTACAGGTAAGAGGGAACTTTGTGTATGAAAACACCCGAATTGGAATGTACCAATGGCTGGCCTCCTTTGGGAGTTGAAACCATACTGGAATTTTGGTTAAAAAACCATTAAAATGTTTCCCTTTAGACCAATGCTTGTTTTGAATACCTCGTACTGTCCCTTTGAAACATCCTTTAGTCTGATACTAGGGAGGGCTTGATGGTCTTTGTGCAGGCCATCATGCAGAAAAAGAAAGTGGAGGGTAAGTCAGTGCATCACTGTTTCTGAAGAAAATAGGTCAGAATGGTTGCCCATCATGATCGCAATGGCTGACATTTATTGAGCCCTTACTCTGTGTCAGACCTCTGCTCTCGGAGCTTTACATAGATTGTCTTTTTTAAATCAAATAACCTTGTGAGAAACACTCTGGATTATCCCATTTCGTGGCAGTGAGGGACAAGACACTGAAATTCAGAGAAGCTAAGTAACTTGCTCAAAGCCACACACTTTGTAAAAGGCTGAATTGGAATTTGAACTTGAGAGCCCTTCTCATTAGCCTCTAGGTTCTTCTGCTTCCCAAAGGGGTGGGAAGATTAGGCAATTTCATGATCCTAATAGATACCATAAAGGCTGTTCTGTGGGGAGTATCTGCTCACCAGTAATTAAATAGGAAGCAGAAGTGTTTGGGGTAAAGTGGAAAAAATAAGACAGGACCAAACCAAAGTTTGGTTCCCAAACTTTACTGCTGCACATTAGAATCATCTGAGGAGCTTTAAAAAAACCCAAACCCATTAAAATCAGAATGTCTGGAGGTGGAAGCCAACCATCAGTGTTTTTTAAAGATTTCTCAGATAGTTCCAGTGAACAGCATGATGTAGGAAACAGTCTGATGAGAAGACAACAGGTGTGTGTGTCTGTGTGTGTTTGTGTGTGTCTGTGTGTGTGTATGAGAGAGAGAGGGAGAGAGAGAGAGAGAGGGAGGGTGAGAGGGGAGAGGGAGAGAAATATTAAAGCAACAGGATAAACTTTCCACTTAAAGAGTTGAATGTGTCTGTTGTCTAAAACCTTTAACTACTAAGGACTTGGAAAAGCAACAGGGTTTTGTTTTTGTTTTTTCCAAATTGTAGGTGTATACTATTTAGTTAATGCCTGTTGTTTATTCTCTCAAAGAAATAATCATTACCTTACCAAGTTCATCGGTTCTCAACCCTAGGCTTCATGTTAGAATCACCTAGGGAATTAAAAAAAATTTTTTCCTGGGGTGCCACCTCCAGGGATTCTGATTTAATTGCCCCTTGGTGGGCTGGAGGCGGAGGTATATTGTTTGCACTCCCAAGGCAACTCTAATATGCAGCCAGGATCGAGAACCTCCTTAGTGGCTCATTCCTACAGGTTCCTGGAATTGCCATCCCCTGGGAAAGCACTTTTCTTGGTTCTTTTTTTTTTTTTCTTTTTTACTAACCCTAATCCCCTGCTTGCAGTGGAGCCAGGCAGATCCAGTTTCCCACTTTCCATAGCACCCATACTTGTCACTTTCACCATGATCTCTGGGGTGACCTGCAGGGCTCTGGGCCACAGAAAGTGGCAGCAGCTCCCTTCCGTGGGTAAGTATGCTTCCCTCTTTCTTGCCAGCCATGAGTCCTGGCCACGATTCAAATATGACACCTTAGGGTCAGCCATCCGCCCAAGTTTGTTTTCCACTCTCACCGAGGGGAGCTGCCTCGTGAGCCAATAAGATTGTTTCCTGGTGTCCCAGATGCTTCTGTGAAATGTTCTGTACTTCAAGGTGAAACAATGACTAGCCCCTCCTTGGGAGAGACGCACAGGGCTCCTAGTGCCTCCTCTTCTGGTATGTGATGTCTCTGTAGCCAGCTACAGTTTTTTTTTTTTTTTCTCCTACAGATATTTTATCCTTTTAAGGCAAACAGCCTGCGCTCAGGCTGAGGAGTACTTTCCAGGGAGGCTTCAGAGAAAGCAGAGCTAGTACATCAAGCTCTCAGCCCCCTTTCCAGACGGTCTGGTCTGAGTAGTGAACAGGGCTGGGCCCTGCTGGCAGACGAGAGGACTGATGTGACGGTTGTAGCAGGAGAATCTTGGTGTGTCCCTCAGAAAAGCTCCCGAAAGCGCTGGGAATTCCTACGCCTTGTGGTCACAACCTCACTGCTGCTCCCATTTCCAAGTTTTGGGTCTCTCTCTAGCCCTTTCCCCTTATATTGTTAAAAAACAAAACAAAATACAAAGTCTTTAAGATGTCCCTAATTTTCTCTGATAGGAGCCTATTTACATGTGTAATTGAATCATTATCTTCTCAGGTAAGGATCAATCAGTATAGTACTTTATATAAGTGATGAAAACAGCTAATATAATTACTAATACTTTTTTGGTAAAAAAAAAAAATAATCTCTTTCGAATTGGAGTCAGTGAGAAGCTTTCTTGCTTCTTTCTCCCTCCTTCTAAAACATGAAAATGTATTCAGCTGACAGTGTAACAGTAGAGTAGATGTCATAAGGCTGCGCAGAGGGTTGGGGACATTAATTACATAGGGAAAGTAATCATAAGGAAAGTAAACACTTTCATTATGAATCCAGTTTCTTGTCATGCATTTGATTATTGGACCTAAATGGGAAGGACAAGAGGAATTAGCAACAATAAACGAAACAAAAACTAAAGCATGTGTTCAGCTGTGTAGCTTAGCAGTTAGCAGCAGAAAGAGGGTCAGCATTGATGGTAGGACCCTGGGAAAGGATCTGTGTCTTAGAATTTTTATAACCCAAGATATAAAAGGATGGGGAATTGTATAGAAAAAGAATCAGTGACAATTTAGTGTCAATATATGCTACTTCCACCTGTATCTACAATTTTTTAAAAAATGTTAATTACCTTTGGCTGTCTAAAGATCATAAGTGCTAATTGAACTTCACCAGAAATCCTTTATAACAGATGCAATTTCATTGCCTTCCATATAGAGGTGAAGTAACTTAAGCCCTGCAAAAGTATATGTTAATAGTTTAAATTGTTAATAGGTCTCAAAAACAGATCTCTTAATGCTGTGGACCTTCTAATGCTCAGTTATATTTTCTTACTTTAAGACCATATCTGCTCTTTATGAGTAGCATTGTATTTCTTTGAACTTGAAATAATTATAGTATCAGCAGTCAGTTTAATTTGGTTAATTGTGTTCCATGTCAGTGATGACAAATACACTTTAGTTAAGCACAGTAGTTTTGCTGTTTTCTAAAACAATTGTATTACAGTGCTATCACGCTTTCACTAGATTTAGGCCAAGGAATAATGAGATAATGTGGGGGAAAAACATCTCTTTCTGAATATACTGTAGATCATCTTAATGGTCCAACTCTATCAATAAATTATGGTGTTGACAGTGCTTCTAAGTCTGGACTGGGAGGAAAGAAAAAAAGAGTTGTCATGACAAGCAAGAAAAATGGGAATTTAAAATTTTGCCCCCCTGGAGTTATTGCTACTGATGGACTGCAGGGTGGATTGGTCATTCTTTTTGGCGTTTACAGGTGGCTGGCGAGCATGCTATATAAGCCAGCATAGCTCTCACTTACATCTTCTTAAGATGTGCTCTGCCTAAATCACTGGTGACTGAAAAACACATTTTATATTACCATCAGGGAGAAAAGATGGCCTCATATTTGACTTGCATGGTTTTGACAGGGTGTCACCATACCCTTTACAGAGGAATATTAAACATCTAAAAATGACAAATACTACTTTGCTAAGCCTGTAGTGGCAACTCATGCCAGTGGAAGGAGAGAAAAGAAAAGATGCGGAGGAATAAAGCCTAGAGTCCGCTGCTTGCGCTGTGGAGCTCTGTGTGAATCATGGTCTTCGTTCTGCCTAACTGCAGCAAGTAGAAGGGGAAAAAGTGGAAGCAGTGACGGGTTTTCTTTTCTTGGACTCCAAAATCACTGCGGATGGTAACTGCAGTCATGAAATTAAATGACACTTGCTCATTGGAAGGAAAACTGTGAAAAACCTAGACAGCGTATTAAAAAGCAGAGACATCACTTTGCCAACAGCAGTCCGTGTAGTCAAAGCTATGATTTTCCCAGTAGTCATGTATGGATGTGAGAGTTGGACCATGAAGACTGAGTCCTGAAGAAATGATTCTTTCAAGTTGCGGTGCTGGAGAAGACTCTTGAGATTCTCTTGGGCTTCAGGAATATCAAACTAGTCAATCTTAAAGGAAATAAACCCTGAATATTCACTGGAAGAACTGATGCTGAAGCTCCAATACTTTGGCCATCTTATGCGAAGAACTGACTCGTTAGAAAAGACCCTGATGCTGGGATAGATTGAAAGCAAAAGGAGAAGGGGGCCGCAGAGGGTGAAATGGTTAGATAGCACCATTGACTCAATGGACATGAGTTTGAGCAAACTCTGGAAGATAGTGGAGGACAGAGGAGCCTGGCATGCTGCAGTCCATGGGGTCGCAAAAAGTTGGACACAACTTAGTGACTAAACAACAATAACACATATTTAGTAACTAGCTGAGGATACCAAAGGTTAGAAAAGGAAGTCCAGAGACACTCAGCAAAGTAAGAGTCATTTTTTGGTTGGGAGATCTGTTCAGTGAATCACTCTTTTATTTTGAGAACTTTTACAGTTCTGAATTTTTAGAGGAAAATCCTTTTTCTCCCACAGCATTTGGTACAGTGCAAAATGAAAGAATTGCTCAAAGTTTCTAGTCATTCACTTAATACTTTGTAAAAATATAATATTCAACTCCATTATCCATTTGTATGAACAATGTTTCTTGTAGATCCGAAAAGCTTTAGAATATTTTGAAAGGAACTCTGCTTGACTGTTTCTTTATAGTGGTAGCCTTCATCAGGGGCTAGTCATTTTCTTCAAAATCTAACTTCAGACTTTTAGTTGTTCTTCATAAAAGAAAAATACAGCATGAAAAATTGTAATCTGCCTGACTGCCTTCTAGATGTTTTAGTATTATTTAGTATGGAGATCTACACTCTCTTACTGAAAGAAAAAAAGAAACAAGAACTAAATGACTTCTTGTTCATGAAGCATTGAATAGCATAAAATTAAATGATTATTACTTTGAAATAGTCCTCATGAAAAGGAATGGCAAAGAAATACAATAAGGAGCCCACTGTGAATGAAACATTTTTTATTAGCTTCTTGCCACCTCTTTGCATACTTCATGAATTCATCTGGCCTTTGCCTTTTTTATGCTTTGCTTAAGGCATTAAGATGTCTTTTTCCCCTTCTTTTTGAGTTTTGGTGGGAAATAGCTAGTGTATTTTTTTTAAAGAGGTTTTTGTTTTTTTGAAAGAGAACTACTAGAAGAGTATAGTCTGTGGCATTGGAAATAATATTGAGTAGGTACTGAGAAGTTCTGGGAATGGAGAAGTTAGATGCTTTGAAGCATTATATATGTATGAGTGTTTACATGCTTATGGATTATTACAAGAAATTATTTCAGAGAATTCTGATATTTAAAGAGAATCCTGTTATTTCCACTGAAAGTTAGAGTCCATCTATAATATGGTTATTTTAAGCAATCCAGAGTTACCCTTCTATTACCTCAAAAATTAAGAGATAAAAAGAACTGATATAAAAAAAAAAAAACACTTTGGTAAAGAGCTCACAGCAGAACGTGCTGAGGTAAACCAGGTGAAGCACGTCACCAAAACCTTCATACTAAAATGTGAGACAGAACACTGCTCATCACAGAGAAGGCTATCTTTCCCAGTTGACCCTTTCTCTTCTGTGGCTTGTCTTTTTCTTTTGGTACCACCGCTGAAGTCCTGTGACCTGTAAGTCATTTATCATCACAGAGCAGTGCTCTGTCTTCTGGATTCCTAAGGGTTACTGTCAGTGTGATAGATGGAAAAGATCTCAAGTAGACATTATTTGTCTTGGCAAGAGTGGCTTTTTCTGCTAGATGAACTTAGAGGTCATTAAATAACACCGAGGTGAACCCTTGCTAGTGAGTTTTTAAATCATGATAGATTTCCCCCTTTTCTTCTTGACTACCATCACCATATTTCAAAAGTTCTTTTTGTAGTTCAGTCTATTGCTTCATCATGATTAAGGGTTTCTTGTTCAAACTAGACTCATTCTTTATCTTTTCTTCTTTTTTTTTCCCCCTAGACATAGAACAATCACTCTCATCTTTACTGAAATCCTTTATAAAATGAAGGTAATAATTGTCACTTTTAAGCCTGGTCTTTACTGGCCAATTAGTGTTGCCACTCCTGCTACTGCTAATTATTACTAAAATATTTGCCTGACTGTAGACTACATAAGCTTTCTCATTTAATTCTCACAGTAATTTGATAAAGTAGGTACCCTTCATCCCATTTATTCAGATAGAGAAAGTGAGGCACAGAGAAGTTAAACAACTTGCTCAAAATAAAATCGTAGGTTGAAACAGGCAAAAGCACGTGTGTGTGACCCCAGAGTCCATGCGTGTTCTCTCTGTGCCATGAGTCTCGTTGATTGTCCCAACAACTCATTTTTTTAAAGGATATGTCCTATTTCGATTCTCTTTCATGATTGTGCTCCTTTTTGTGGTAGTGGTGGTGGTGGTTTAGTCACTAAAGTTGTGTCTGATTCTTGTGAGCCCATGGGCTGTGGCCTTCCAGGCTTCTCTGCCAATGGGATTTTTCCAGGCAAGAATACTGGAGTGGATTGCCATTTCCTTCTCCAGGGGAATCTTCCCAACACAGGAGAACCCTGGTCTCCTGCATTGCAGGTAGATTCTTTACCGACTGAGCTCAGGGAATTTTTCATATATCCACATTTTTTCATGCCCATATAGTGATAAACATGTGGTGGCCAAGAATTATCCCTTTTTGAGACTAGTAAACCTAAGTATCAAGGAAGCTCTTCTTTTAGGAAACTGTATTTCTGTTGTGTTCAAATTGTTACCTAATACGGTTGCTTGTGCCTAAAGTAGTTTTTGCTGTATCATATGCAGAAAACTTTCTCTGTCTTTTGTACTTTCACATTTTGTTTTCATTTGTTATCAGTTAAGAATGTTTTTAGTGGCCTGTGCCACTAATTTTAAATTTAAATTCTCATTTTAAAGAAACATTTCCTCATTTATCAATGCTCTATTTCCTTATCTATTTCCCCCTAAGTGTTAGCATCTTAATTTAACTGAGTATTATTCGAAAGTTTATAAAATACCTTCTGATTCTTTTTTTTTTTTTTCTGGTAACATAGTCTGAGAATTAGTTTTCAGTTGTTTATTTGTTCAATTTTTACCAAATATTTCTTAAATGATTACTCTAGTGTAGAGCTCTGTTAGATGTAGCTCTTTCTCAACCCCAAATATGCTAGGAAAAAAATAAAAAGACATTACCTTTTCAGGGTTTTTACAAGAATTGAGCTCAGGGTACATGGACTGGAGGCTGATGTCCAGTTCTCAGTGTTTGACTTTGTAGTGCTGTGTACTTTGTCTTCTTCATGTCCCTCCGAGTCTGAATTTCTTCAGGCGGGTCATTATTTGGTTAGCATCTCCTTCTCTTGCAAGATGGTAAATGCCATGAACACAATACCAGTTTCTCTTCTGCTCCATCTTGTAACTTTGGAGCCCAGAATAGGGCTGGCGCCCAGTAGAGGCTTGGTAACTCTTAGCCAGAAGAAGGACAGAAAAGAAGCCTCTCCAAGTTCTTGGCCCTCATATGCTTCATCTTTGAAATTTAAAATTTTGAAAATGGGAAGCATATCACTGGCTCAATAGAGCTTGGGGGCATCTTTGTCTTGGCCAGAAGAGTTTTACAAACTTTCAACTTGAATGCCTTGTTACACCTTTGTGGGAGGCCCTGTGCTCCAAGAGTTCATCACAGCCCCTGACACTCTATACAGTCTTTATCTAGCTCATCATCTCTCTTGTTTGTGTTATCTCCTGGCCTCTGAAGGCATTTCAGATTTCCACTTGGAAACTTGCGATTGCATGGTCTTGAAAAGTCCCTTCTAGTTGGAATAAGATGAGATTCTAAATTACCTTTCTACAGAAGCATATTTTTTCTCCAACTGAAATGTCTCAACTTAAGCTCTGTGACATAAAACCTCATAAATAGGTTAACACCTCAAAAAGTAACTGGGTTAATTGAGAAATACATGCCTGGAATGAATGGGAATAACTTAAAGAATGATCTATCAAAAATTTAAATCCTTTTTTGTGGACACAGAATTCTCACTAACAAAATCCTGTCAAGTTTATAATAATAGCTTGCTGATTTTAACTATCCAAATAGTCACATAGATTTTAATATTATGAGATGATGGAGATCATTAAACTCATGATAAAATAAAATTTCATTAGGTGTTTACCTCAAGAATAACCATAATAAAATAGGGAACATTAAAGATTGATTCTGTTTGGCATATTTTCTCTTAGCTCTTCAGAATGGAACCTGAAAACACTGAATCCTAAGAAAAAAAACTTTTTAAAAACTCTTATCTGACCTTATGCTTCTGTTAATGGCTGAAGTTAAATTCCTAAAAGACCTATGTATCAATGCAACTGTGTATCTTGTATCTAATAAAAAGTGAAGCTTAATAACATCTATTAATTGGCTGGAGAAGTAAATGTAGGTCATTTATGCCTCACAGTATCTAAATGGATAAAGGAGAACAGATCATTTCCATTTTACAGAAGAGATGATTAAGGATCAATGAGGTGAGGTCACACAACCCATAAGTGATAACTCTGTCAATACAGCAGCTCCATAAGTGATAACTCCATAACCCATAAGGGATAACTCTGTGACTCCAACAGCTCATAAGTGATAACTCTGTAAATACAACAGGCTATCAGACTCAGTTCATCCTTCTTTCCACACTGTGTGCAGCATCAATGCATCGTGAGATGGTCTTGAGAATCCACTGAGTTCTGTGGTTCAGCAGTGCATTTATGGAAAATCCAAGCAGGTAGGCTCAGAACACAGCATATACAATGGATATGGGCATGGGCTCCCTTTCGGTTGCTACTTTCCTACTCACAAGGAGTATGAGATTGAGTCTATCTGAGCTTCTGTTTTCTCATTGTGAGTGAGGATTTAATTAGAGATCTTGTTTGTGAGTCCCTCAGTACAGGATATAAAACATATTATGGAGTTCTGCAAATAGCGGAAGACATAAGCTGTTGAAATTATCATTATATTTTCAGTGTTACTAAGTTAAACCCAATTCCATTGTTGTTGTTCAGTTGCTGAATTGTGTCTGACTCTTTGCAGCCCCATGGACTGCAGCACGCCAGGCCTCCCTGTCCTTCACTGCCTCCCAGATTTTGCTCAAACTCATGTCCATTGAGTCAGTGATGCCATCCAACCATCTCATCCTTTGTTGTCCCCTTCTCCTCCTGCCCTCAGTCTTTCCTAACATCAGGATCTTTTCCAGTGAGTTGCTCTTTGCATTATTAGAGTTCTGTAAACATTGCACTCATCTCACATGCTAGTAAATTAATGCTTAAAATTCTCCAAGCCAGGCTTCAGCAATACGTGAACTGTGAACTTCCAGATGTTCAAGCTGGTTTTAAAAAAGGCAGAGGAACCAGAGATCAAATTGCCAACATCTGTTGGATCATCAAAAAGCAAGAGAGTTCCAGAAAAACTCTTTCTGCTTTGTTGACTATGCCAAAGCCTTTGACTGTGTGGATCACAATAAACTGTGGAAAATTCTGAAAGAGATGGGAATACCAGACCCTCTTGAGAAACCTGTATGCAGGTCAGGAAGCAACAGTTAGAACTGAACATGGAACAAGAGACTGGTTCCAAACAGGAAAAGAAGTACGTCAAGGCTGTATATTGTCACCTTGCTTGTTTAACTTATATGAAGAGTACATCATGAGAAACACTGGGCTGGAGGAAGCACAAACTGGAATCAAGATTGCTAGGAGAAATATCAGTAACCTCAGATACGCAGATGACACCACCCTTATGGCAGAAAGTGAAGAAGAACTAAAGAGCCTCTTAATGAAAGTGAAAGAGGAGAGTGAAAAAGTTGGCTTAAAGCTCGACATTCAGAAAACTAAGATCATCTGATCCCATCATTTCATGGAAAATAGATGGGGAAACAGTGGAAACAGTGTCAGACTTTATTTTTGAGGGCTCCAAAATGACTGCAGATGGTGATTGCAGCCATGAAACTAAAAGATGCTTACCCCTTGGAAGGAAAGTTATGACCAACCTAGAGAGCATATTAAAAAGCAGAGACATTACTTTGTCAACAAAGGTCTGTCTAGTCAAGGCTGTGGTTTTTCCAGTAGTCATGTATGGATGTGAGAGTTGGACTATAAAGAAAGCTGAGTGCTGAAGAATTGATGCTTTTGAACTGTGGTGTTAGAGAAGACTCTTGAGAGTCTCTTGGACTACAAGGAGATCCAACCAGTCCATCCTAAAGGAGATCAGTCCTGGGTGTTCATTGGAAGGACTGATGTTGAAGTGAAACTCCAATCTTTGGCCACCTGATGCAAAGAGCTGACTCATTTGAGAACACCCTGATGCTGGGAAAGATTGAGGGCAGGAGGAGAAGGGGATGACAGAGGATGAGATGGTTGGATGGCGTCACCGACTCAATGGACATGGGTTTGGGTGGACTCTGGGAGTTGGTGATGGAAAAGGAGGCCTGGCGTGCTACAGTTCATAGGGTCGCAAAGAGTTGGACATGACTGAGAGACTGAACTGGAACATCTTTTAACCAAACTGAAGAGCACAGGTGGAAAGTGTGTCAGTCATGACAAGGTCCCAGAGGACAGCCAGTGCAACCCAGCCTGGTTTTGTGGGGTCTGACTCAGGAAGACTGAGTGATGGCAAGATTCCCGTGTTGACTTCCGTGGGCTAACTGTGGATAGGGAACGGCAAATATAAAGCAAGCTTGCAGGTTTGTAATTATGCCATTTAGTTCATTCAGTGAGCAGTTAGAAGCCTACAGAGAAGTCAAGAATGGATTTCTAAGTTTGAATTGAGAACCACGTAGTTCATTTATATTAGGGAATCATAGTGGAAAACAGTTGTATAGTATCTGAAGGAAAAGCTGTCTGTATTCTAAAGACAGGAGGAATATTTGTGGTAATTCTTAGCAGATGCATTTATGTGACATTGTACAATAGTAATATTATTCTTAACATTGATTTTAACTTGTGGGCCATTGTACACGTGGATTGGGGCACTGCTGCCCTGGTGCATTTTTAAAGACCCACTGCTTTAATGATGTGATTTTAATCCATCAGAAATATTTAGAGCAAAATGCCTTTTCTCTTTCCTGAACTCTTTGCATAGACGTTATTCACTGATAATGGTTTTCTATTTGAAAGCCCTTCATTCCCAAGTTGAATATTTGCTGTCCAGGCTGAGAAACTATTAGATGCAGAACATAATCTTAGCCTATAAATGTTTTCTCTTACTGACTTTTATACTGCATTTCAAGATGTCTTTTCACAAACATTATGATTGTGGGTAAAAGCAATAACAGGCCTATTAACTTATGGAGGAATACATTAATTGTCTCAGACAAATTCATGACAGGTGTGGTGATAAGCTGATAGTGGAAAGCTTTAGAATAAGGATAAAAATACTAGTTTATCCTGAAATGTTTCATGTTACCAAAAAGATACATTATTTTCAACAACTTTATTGTGATAGAATTTGCATACCATAAATCTCACCCACTCTACATGTATATTAGTACAATG
Source organism: Cervus elaphus (assembly GCF_910594005.1). Classification (NCBI taxonomy): domain Eukaryota; kingdom Metazoa; phylum Chordata; class Mammalia; order Artiodactyla; family Cervidae; genus Cervus; species Cervus elaphus. Next base: position 51,769,641 of record NC_057829.1, on the reverse strand, counting down.
ATTTTTAGTAAATTTGTAGAGTTGGCAACTACAACTATAGTTTTGGAACATAGGTGTTATGGTCCAGATTACCCGGGGCCCACTTTTGGTCAATCCTTGCTCCACCTCTGCCCCTGGACACACAATGATCTGTTTTCTGTCTCTATAAATCACCTTTTAATACATTTCATACAAACAAGCATCTTATTTTGCAAATGGTATCAATTCCCTTGAGGGACTGTGTGATATCAATTTATGGTTTACTCAGTGAAGTTTAGAATATTAAGATTGTTTTTGGATCCAGGATATTTGTTGTTAACCTTAAGTCTTATTAGTGTCAGAAAAGCTCATCTGTTCTGTTTTTTGGTTTTTGTTTTTGGAGTAATGCAGAAACTGAGGAATTGAATTTCGTACACAGATTCAGTATGTTAGTGTTGCAATGATTTGATTAACAGTAACAATAGCAGTCATAGTAGCAGGTTGTCATTTATGGAATACTTACTGGATTCAGGCATTGTACTGGGGGATAATATGAATTTTCCCCCTAATCTTCATAGTAGTTTTGAAAGGTAGAGAGTATTTGCTCCATTTTAGAGACAGCAAAAGTGAAGCATACTCAGAGAATTTAAATAATTTGCCCAAGACCACACAATGCTGCCCGAGTCCAAGTCTGTGCTTTTGGCTACTATATTGAGAGTTGTTTATCTACAGGGACTTTGTAAGCAGACAGTATGTTTTATACCTTTCTACAACTTCCCAGCTCTTTCCAATTTTTTTTTTTTTTTTTTAGCACTAATATATTTCCTTGATATTGGCCTCCCACTTGCCATTTTGGCTTCCCATGCGTAGTCTGCCAAGTAATAAAAGAAGTGAGCATGGATAAGTTACAGATAAGTTCCAGTCCCTGAGGCGAATATAGAACTGGTTAGGGAGCTATTTGTGAAATGAAAGAGACAAAGAGGAGCTATTTGGATTGTGAAATAAAAGAATGGACAAGAGTACATGAGAGAAATGTAAGGCAGAAGACTTTATAAAACTTGAGACGAAGGGAGAAATTTCAGTTATCTCAATGTGCCTGAGGTGGTGATTTCATGAAGAAGGTGTTTCATGAAGAAGGTGAGGAGGGTTTCAATAAACATCCTCTTTTGGGTACAGCTTTTTGGAAAGGAAGAATTCTAATGGGCTTTTGTGCCAGTGGGGCTGAAAACAGACGAACAAGACTAAATGGTCTCCAAAGTAGGTGGTCCTACCCCCAGTGGGACATAACTCTGATTAGGTGACTGGCTGACTCCGCTTTGTCTCACTGAAGACCCTGCCTCGCTACGTGGCTGGCTGTATACCCCAGAAGCCTTTGCTCTGATGCCAGTCCATCCTGCCTGGTGCAAAGGCCTGTGGGTTATGAGCCAGTTGGGGAGCTTGCCAGACCTGTTGCTTATTCAACAGTGAAATGAGGTGGCACTGTTAGCTTTCTTTGTTATTATGCAGGTACAGGAATTACGTTTCAGAGTGAGAGAATAAGGAATAATTTTACTTCAGTGATTCACTGGGGATTGATGAAAGGAATTTCAGGGACAATAAACTGTTTCATGCATTTGCAATAGGCTTCAAGCCTCAGTTTCACAATTGGTTGGAAGTCTTAAATTCCATTGACCAAATCTGGATTTTCTTAAATCAGTAATAGCAGAGTGAGTGATGTTTGTGTAATAAGAATCAGCTTTGATAAATATGTAAGTACAAGGTAACTATGAATTCAAACTATTAGAATTATATACCCACATACACAAAGGATTTAGAGCAATTTCATAAAAATGCAAATGGTAGCAACAAGAGTTTCAAAAACACCCCATAAGTCACTGACTTGCTTGATACTGTTTCTGTGTGTTATACAATCCAGAATGGTGGGCAGGGCATAATAGATGCAGTATTACCTGGACTCAGAACACCAGCATCACTTGGGAACTTGTTAGAAGTGGAAGATCTTAAGTCTCACCTCAACTCACTGAATCAGGAACCTTGGGCTAGTGCCCTGAAATCTCTATTTTAGCATTCCTTTAGGTGATTCTGATGTGCCCTAATGTTTAGGAATTCCTGAAATAATAGGATGGGAATTTAAAACAAAATGTGGGAGACTGTACCATAAACATTACTGAAAGCAGTTATCAAACCAGTGATCAAAACAGTGGCTGGGAGTCATAGTTAGGGGCTGTCTCTCTCTGCATTCTGCTGCAAATTGGAATATCCCTTTTAATTCAAGTCCCATCTGCCTTTGATTTACAGGAAACTTCTTCCCACACCACTGTGAAATGGTATTTCCTTGGGATTATTTTAGGTCTGAATTTTTTAGGTCTAATTTTCTTTGGTACTTAATATAATATTAAATATTTTGCTAATTATTATTGCATATATAAATGTGTGTATACATGCACACACTCAGGTACCATCTCCTCAAAGATGTCCTTTCTGAGCAGCCCCTGGTCACTTTCGTATCTAGTATTTTCCTTTGCATTACTTTACCTTGGATTCTTCATAGCACTTCATTATCTAAAGTTGTCTATTTATTTGTTTTCTAGTTTTCGTTTGTCCAGCTTGCCTCTGTTAATCCTGGCTCCAGGTCATGGGACAGTGGGTAGCAAGTGACAGTAGTTCATTGAATGAGTGACATGTCTGTCTTCATCTAGGTTGTAAGCTACCAAGGGACAGAGCTGGTGATAAATTATAAATACAAACCGAAAGAGACTAGTGTGGTATCTGGGGCTCAGAAAGCACTCACGCAGCATTCTTTTTTCCATGCCTTTCTCCTCTCCTGTTCTTATCGCTTTCCGCTTCTGACAGTTCTTTGTACTGAATGTGTGCTTGGAGAGAGATGAATGTAATAACTGAGACAGCTTTTAAGATGTTTTAAACAATTAACATTAGTAATTAGAAAATAAAATGAAATATATCACTTTTCTCCATGTTTTGATTAGTATGAATTATTTATTGAATGCCTAATAGAATTTCTAGAAATTGAAATATGAAAGTTCCCATTTTCTTCAGCACCAAGATATATTTTTAAAGTTACCTTCATACTTTATTGCTAAACAGTTAAAATCTATAACATAGTGTAGATTTACATTTTTCCCCTGAGATCTTTGCAATTCAGTTTTTATTTTTTTTTAACAGATTTTTGAAAGATTGCACAAAGGTACACACTCAGATGGTAAAGAATCTGTCTGCCTGAAATGCAGGAGACCCATATGTGATCCCTGGGTCAGGAAGATCCCCTGGAGAAGGGCATGGCAACCCACTCCAGTATTCTTGCCTGGAGAATTCCATGGACAGAGGAGCCTGGGGTACTACAGTCCATGGGGTCACAAAGTCAGATATGATTTAGCAACTGAATAACAACAACATCATCTTTTATAAGCAGAGCCAGCATTCACATTTTAGATTTTTTTCATTTTGAAAATTATTTTTGTTCACAATTAACATTTGAGGCACTTGAAGCTCACAGAGGTTAAGCAACTTGATCAGAGTCACAGAGCCGTATATACAAGTGAAATGAGGATTTGAAACCAGTTCTGGTTTAAAAAAAAATTCTGTGAAGATTGCTTAGTGCATTCCATTCATTTTACAGGTAATAACGAGGTCCAGAGAGTTTGTGATCTGGGGTAACATCATGGATTAAGGAAAGTCCAGACCTGGGTTTTTTAATACCTAATACTATGCTCTCCTCATTTCCTACGGTGACCTCTAGTTTCCAGATGTTTCTAAATTATTGTTCTTGGAAATTACACTTGTTGAAGAAGTAAAGGCAGCTTCCTTATGGTTTCTATTTGCTGTGTTAACTCCCAGAACGTTTTGATCAAACAGTTTGGCTCTCGTGTTTTTTGTAATCTAATACCTAAGTGCTGGTAATCAAGCTGGGGGCTTTATTTGCTCAGGCACAGCCAGAGTGTATTATAATCCCCCATTTCCTTAGTTGCCTTCAAGAGTAAAATAAGCCATTTCATTTAAAACTAATAGCTCCAATCTTATTTCTACCCTATTTCTACCTTATTCAGTGAGGGAAACATCATAGTTAACTGTACTTTCAGTTATTTTCAGTACTACTTCGAGGGAATTCTTTGATGGGCGCCAGCTAACATGTGTAGCTTTGCTGCTTTTAGACAAACTCATGTATTGGAGCAGAGCGATCCTCCAGAAACCACACTCTGAGTCAAAGCAAATTACCTTGCCGTCTGCCTGAGTACTTTACAGATTTACACATCTTCTCAACAAGATTTGTAGGTATCAGATTTTTGTAAATCAAGGGCTTGAAGCTTACTAGAGAAACTCACATTTAAAGTAGACACTGGATTCTTTTTTATTGAAAGTGACTGATTCAGGGGAAAAGAAATTGAAGGCTTTTGGCAGACTCTGAGGATGTAGAAAACTTGAGATGTATTGTTTTTGCCTTTTTTTTCCAGAGGTAAAGTGCATTGTTTTTAATTGTGAGGCTTTTATGATTTGTTTGTACTTAGATTTGTATGTTACATACTTCTATAAAGGGTATGTGCATAATGTCATTATATAAGAATTAAAAATAGGCAATGCAAAAAAAAGTAAAATTAAAAAAAAGGCAATGCATCATTTTATTTAATAAGCTTGATAGGTTATTTTTAAAAAGCTAAATAAAATCGAGGCACAATAGCTTGATAGAGATAGAGTTGGAGGGAATGGAAAAGAGGAAAATGTACAGAAAGAGACATGGGAATTTTAAACTGATCCCAGGCTGTGTAATGATGCTTGGTCCCTCAGCCCCTATTCTTCTAATCACTGAAGCTAAATAGATTAACCCTTAGACTGCTTTTGTCCATGGACTAAAGACTAAGCCTGTGCTTATTTAGCCACTCTAAATAGGAATTTTGGGCTCTGTAGCCCAGTCCACATTCCTGCTGGTCCCACTTAACAGAGTCTGGAGAGCCAATAGTATGGTGATTCAGCCCTTGGGCTCTGAGGTCAGAGAAACCTGGATTCAGGTCTGGATTTTGCTAACAGTTGTATCCGTTACTTCTCTGTGCTTTGGATTTCTCACCTGTAAAATGGGAGGTAGCAGAGTGCATGGTCAAGAGTGTGGTCTCTGGAAGTAGACCTCTCAGTTGGAATCTCAGATCTACCAATTACATGCTGTGTTACTTTAGGCAAGTTACTTAACGCATCTGCCTTCAGTGTCAAATAGGGATAGTAGTAGTTTCCGTCTCCTATTTGTGTTAGCATAAGTACACAAGATTATGTTTGTGAAGCAGTGAAAACACAGTTTGGTACATAAAAAGCACTCAGCAGATACTTGGTCTCTTCCTCCTTCCACTAACACATTGGCTCTCAACTGGGAGTAACACCCCCCACCCCGCACCATGGGGCATTTGGCAATGTCCAGGGACATTTTGTTTGTCCTAACTGGGAGGAGAGTAGACCCCAGGGATGGTGCCAACCATCCTGCAATGTACAGGACAGCTTCCACAATGAAGGATGATCTGTTCCCAAATGTCAACAGTGTACTAGCCTCACTAGCAACCTAATTCCCTTTAGGGCTAGGATTCTGCTCCAACTCTTCTACCCTAGTCTGGACCCTTTACCTCAGGTTCCATAACTGTCCCTATGGTACCCATAGTGGGTTATTCGTTGATGTGACTTTTCAGACTGGCTGGATCTTCAGCTGTTGCTAATGGCTGGTGATCTTTTTTCTGTTATCTGTTCTGGCTGACCATCATCCTGCTGTGAATACTCACGATGCTGACCGGTCATCTTAATTCTGAATTTCCTGGGGCCAGACTTCATGTTGGAGGAAACCATACCAGCTGCAACCTTGGCAATTCCCCCCCCACCCCCACAATCTTAAGACTGGTGGTTGTCAGAATTTATGGCTATCTGGCAGACAGAGTCTCCACCCTACTTCCTTCTCCTCACCACCTTTGGTCTCCTTTCTGTGGGGTTTTCCTCTGTCTGAAGTTCTCTTGCCTTCAGCCCTGCAGCGCGCAGCCTGCCTCCAAGCAGTCATGGCACAGAAACTTTTGATATGGACCGCCCTCCCAGTGAACATAGAACCTGGGTGGAGTCCCACATTGATCTTTTTGGAAGGTCCGCCAGTGGAAGGGACAGAGGCCACTCTCTTCTTTCTGGCAGCTTTTTCTCTCTCAACTTTCAATGCTTGAATTCTCTCTTGGATTGTGGTTTTTGAGTCCTGAGACATGAGTAGTGAGCTAGCTCTTCTGGATCCCCTTCATACCAGGTGAGCTGGTGAAAAGCTAGCTTTCTTCTCGTGCAAAATGTCACAAGGGGAACAGGGTGCTGGGGGTCCTCTGACCTGGGTTCAGTTTTCCACTATGCCCCTTACTGGTTATGTGAACATGGGCAAATTCATTTTAATATCTTTGCGATTACTTTCTTCTTTTCCAAAATACTAAAAAGAGCTCTATCAGAGGTGGTTAGGAGAGACAGTACATATAGGGCTTAGTACTGTGGCTGCTGAGGACTGGTTATTTTTTTTAAATTTTTTTTAAAATTTAATTTTTATTGGAGTATAGCTACTTGACAGTGTTGTGGTAGTTTCTGCTCTACAGCAAAGTGATCAGTTACTTTGTGTACACATATCCCCTCTCTTTTGGATTTCCTTCCCTTTTAGGTCACCCCAGAGCAGTGAGTAGAGTTACCTGAGTGACACAGTGGGTTCTCATGAGTCATCTGTTTTATACATAGTGGCAGTAGTGTATTTATACCAGTCCCAGTCTACCAATTGATCCCACCCTGCCTTTTGCTCTTGGTATCTATTCATTTGAATCATGCTGTGTTTGAATCCTACTACTTTCTAGTTGTATGTTCTTGGGCAAGTTCCTTAAACTCTGTGTCTTAGGCTTGCCACATCTATAAAACGTGTGTAACAATAGGACTGACTTCATAGTGTGGTTGGATGGATTCAGTGAGGACCTGTATCTAAAGGCCTGAGAATAGCCCCTGTGTTGCCCCACTCCTTCGCCTTTCCTCTGCCGCTGAGGTCTGGATTGTGGGGCAAGTGGCATAGGACACAAGCCAAGTCCAGTGCTGGTGGTCAAAGTGGGTTGGAATGGAAGCCAAGTGACGTGATGGAGATGCTCCTCCTGGAAGGGGGTCCGTGGGGGAAGGATACATAATGGGAACATGTGACCCTGTGTCAACTTTTTTTTTTCTTTCCAGAAGCAGGGATCCTTTGGTCATGGAAAACGTCCCTATGTGCTTAGGCAGGGTTCCTAACTCTCACGATAGTCTAGAAAAACCAATGCCATAACACTTTAAACTCCTTGAAATTCCCAATTTGTCCTCAAAGATATGGTTACAACTTACAAAGGAAGCCCTCCATGTTCCACTCGGATCCTCTTTGCTCCCTTCTACAATCTCTGCATGCTCCTGCCCCCTTAAAGTTCATTTTTGCTTCCGAACGCCTGAGTTGGCTGCTCTTCTTTGGAGAACTTCCCTGGAGCTATTGGCTGTTTTTCAAGCCTCAGCAGAGTTTTCATCACCCCAGGGCAAACCTTGCCAGTAACTGTCAGTTATGGGAGCCTAACAGCCTGACTCTTTTGCCTGAAAGAGATAGAAGTTTTCCTGTAAGTTCCCCCTTGCTGCGCTCTGTGAAACATGCTCTGAGGAACTTCACCTGAACTTGCACATTGGTTGACTTTTTTCTTTGGGGAGCATTTCCTTAATTTATCCTCATGTCTGGGTCTGCTTCTGGGGAACCCAGCTGCCTAAGGCAGCCTTTCTCTGAGGCTCACCCCATGTTGGAGACTTATGCCAATATATGACCGCGCTCTTCAGGAATGTCAGGAATGGGGTGAGGGCCAGAGATGGGAAAATTTAAAGAAGTAATTTTTACACCTTACTTGGTAAGAAAATAAACACCCATTTTATACTTTGACATAGTCTTAGGTAGTTATTTTAAATTGGTTTTGCTTTAAATATTAGCATTCAAGATATATGCTGCTGCTGCTAAGTCACTTTAGTCGTGTCCGACTCTGTGTGACCCCATCCCTGGGATTCTCCAGGCAAGGACACTGGAGTGGGTTGCCGTTTCCTTCTCCAATGCATAAAAGTGAAATGTGAAAGTGAAGTCGCTCAGCCATGTCCGACTCTTCCCGACCCCATGGACTGCAGCCTACCAGGCTCGTCCGTCCATGGGATTTTCCAGGCAAGAGTACTGGAGTGGGGTGCCATTACCTTCTCTGTCAAGATATATATATATATATACATGTAATTATAATATATATTCTGTTTTAATAACTGGCATTGTAACAATGTTGATATTTTTTCCCTCTAATTTTCACTGTGTGATACTTTACTTTTATAAGCATTAAGGACATGTTTGTGGACTCTCTTGAGAATCAACTACAATTTATTTTCTTCATCCTCTGGGAGAAATGTGTCCTTAGTGCCAAATAATTAATCTGAAGAGAAGATTTCATAAGCTAATAGCAAGGACCAATGTTGAGGTATTTTGACCTGGCACTCTGTGGAATAAAGTTAGTGAGGAATTCACTTATATTACAAATATTTATTTTTGCGCTAGGAACTCTGCTAGATCCTGCTAATAAAGAGACTGTCATTAGGATATATTCTGTCTTGAAACTTATAAGATGTTCTCTTTTTCCCCAGTGCACTAAAATTTTATGATGATACACCTTGCTATGAGTATAATTCCCTTCATTGTGTTGAGCTCCCTGTGAGTCTTTTCAATAGGAAAACTTGAGTTCAGGTCTGGAATTTTAAAATTTGCTTAACATGTTTGATTGGATGAGAAAATAAGATGGCATTAGGAAAGCAAAAATAGAAAATGTCATGGCTAGCCTTCAAATGGATACTACAGGCCTTTGAAATCATAAGGGAATATTCTGGAGAACTTTTCAAATGTCTAATGTTTCAAATATGCCAATGCCTTGAATTAAGAAACCATACAGTCACTCAAATGTAAGTTCTGGGACATATCTATTTCCTATTTTGTTCACTGATAAATCCTCTGTCCAAATACAGCAACTTTTTTTTCAAAATGAAGTGCAGCTACTTTGTTGGTTGGTACACTATCAAGATTGCTGCAGCTGTTATCATCATGACTATAAGTGTAGCCCTTATTTAATATGTGTGTTCCTAGCAAAGAAAATGCATTCTTTAAGATAACCACACAGTACATATGAGGAGGGAAAAACAAAACAAAACAAAAAAACCTTTCTAAACCTTGGGGATTAGAACAGAGTAACTCATAGAGGAAGTGGCCAATAAATGTCTTACCCAGATTGTGGTGAGAAAGGAGTGTAAAAGGAAATGGAGACAATAACCAAGAATTCTACAAGAGTTCTTACAAATGTTGCAAATGGAGACAATAACCAAGAATTCTACAACAGTTCTTACAAGTGTTGCAAATAAGAAAAATTACATCCTCTGGAAGTTCGCCCAATGCTGAGACATTCCTTAAACAAGCTTCTGGAACTGTGGACAAAGGGTGACGCTGAGTCTATTTACTTTTATTTCTGTGACTTCACTTACAAAGTGGTTTTGATCCAACATGAAAGTGAAGAGTTTTGGCCAAGGGAAGAGACTTCTGGCTCAGTTCTGTAGCCCGATCATCTCCCCAGTCACAAAGGAAAGGTGGAAAACTACCGTCCTGTTATGGACTGAATGTTTGTGTGTTCCCAAAATTCCTTTGTTGAAGCTCTACCCTCCCCATCTCCAACCACGTGAGTGTGTTTTGAGACAGGGTTCATAAGAATATAATTAAGTTTCAATGGGGTCGTGATGATGGAACACTGATGTGATAGAATTAGTTTCCTCGTGGGAAGTGATGCAAGAGAGCTCTCTATTCTCTCTCTGTCTGCCATGTGAGCAAACAGAGACAAGGTGGTCATCTACAGGATCTCTCACCAGTACTGAACTGATGGCATCTTCATCTTGGACTTTCAAGCCTTCAGAAATATGAGCAATAAATTGCTATTGTTTAAATCATCAGTTTATTCAGTTCAGTTCAGTCACTCAGTCATGTCCGACCCTTTGCGACCCCATGAAACGCAGCACGTCAGGCCTCCCTGTCCATCACCAACTCCCGGAGTCCACCCACACCCATCTCCATTGAGTCGGTGATGCCATCCAACCACCTCATCCTCTGTTGTCCCCTTCTCCTCCTACCCTCAATCTTTCCCAGCATCAGGGTCTTTTCAAATGAGTCAACTCTTCGTATCAGGTGGCCAAAGTATTGGAGTTTCAGCTTCAGCATCAGTCCTTCCAATGAACACCCAGGACTGATCTCCTTTAGGATGGACTGGTTGAATCTCCTTGCCGTCCAAGAGACTCTCAAGAGTCTTCTCCAACACCGTAGTTCAAAGTCATAAATTCTTCAGCACTCAGCTTTCTTTATAGTCCAACTCTCACATCCATACATGATCACTGGAAAAACCATAGCCTCGACTAGATGGACCTTTGTTGACAAAGTAATGTCTCTCCTTTTTAATATGCTGTCTAGGATGGTCATAACTTTCCTTCCAAGGGGTAAGCATCTTTTAATTTCATGGCTGCAATCACCATCTGCAGTGATTTTAGAGCCCAGAAAAATAAAGTCAGCCACTGTTTCCACTGTTTCCCCATCTATTTGTCATGAAGTGATGGGGCCAGATGCCATGATCTTCGTTTTCTGAATGTTGAGCTTTAAGCCAACTTTTTCACTCTCCTCTTTCACTTTCATCGAGAGGCTCTTTAGTTCTTCTTCACTTTGTGCCATAAGGGTGGTGTCATCTGCATATCTGAGGTTATTGATATTTCTCCTGGCAATTTTGATTCCAGCCTGTGCTTCCTCCAGCCCATGATTTTCTCATGGTACTCTTGTTTCTCATGGTACTCATCATGTTTCTCATGATGTACTCTTCATATAAGTTAAATAAGCTGGGTGACAATATACAGCCTTGATGTACTCCTTTTCCTATTTGGATCCAGTGTGTTGTTCCATGTCCAGTTCTAACTTGCTTCCTGACCTACATACAGGTTTCTCAAGAGGCAGGTCAGGTGGTCTGATATGCCCATCTCTTTCAGAATTTTCCACAGTTTATTGTGATCCACACAGTTTATTATGTTATGGCAACTCCAGCAGACCCATATCCTCTTCAAAGAGACTCTAGGTAATTGTCCTTGATTCAAGAAGTTTGTAATATTCTTTCAGGATTGAAATCATATCATTTTAGTATATTATTTATTTCCAATTAAAGATAAAAATTTAAAGAGATATATGTCTATAAAATTGAATAAATGACAAATAATTGGAAAGTAGAAAAAGGAAAATTAGAGGATTCTCTCAGGAGGTGCAATAAGAAGAGAGAAGGTTCATGGGAGGGAACTGTTAAAGAAAAAATCAAGAAAATTCCCCAGAATTGAAAGACATGTTTCCAGATGTTAAAGTCCCATAAAGAGCACAATACAGCGATGAATTTGATGTATTAACAAAGGCATATAATCATTACATTTTAGAATACTGGTGGACCTGAGGCTGGGGAGAAGGTGGGTAGATTTCTGTCCAAAGGATCAAGAATCAGGGCAGCATTATATTACTTTGAGTTAAAGGAAATTGAGAAATGCCTTTGGAATTCTAAGGAAAAATGATTCCTCCACTCAGAATTCTGTACTCAATAAAATCATCACTGCCTATGATGAAAGACCAAAGATATTTCAGATATTTGACATCTCAAAAAGTTTACCACTTTATACCTTTTCTTTGGAAGATACTGGAAGATGCCCTTAACCAAAAGAGGAAGAGGATCAAGAAAGTGAGACTCACAGGCAAGGGAGCCAACACAAGAGTGAGGTGGCAAGTATTCCCAGGTTAACATGGCAGGGAGACCTAATGAAAGCTGCCCATCAAGCTTAAAGAACTTCTGATCTGGACTGCCTTTTCTAAAACCAGCTTGAACATCTGGAAGTTCATGGTTCACGTATTGCTGAAACCTGGCTTGGAGAATTTTGAGCATGACTTTACTAGCGTGTGAGATGAGTGCAATTGTGCGGTAGTTTGAGCATTCTTTGGCATTGCCTTTCTTAGGGATTGTAATGAAAACTGACCTTTTCCAGTCCTGTGGCCACTGCTGAGTTTTCCAAATTTGCTGGCATATTGAGTGCAGCACTTTCACAGCACCATCTTTCAGGATTTGAAATAGCTCAACTGGAATTCCATCACCTCCATTAGCTTTGTTCGTAGTGATGCTTTCCAAGGCCCACTTGACTTCATATTCCAGGATGTCTGGCTTTCGGTGAGTGATCACACCATTGTGATTATCTGGGTCATGAAGATCTTTTTTGTACAGTTCTGTGTATTCTTGCCACCTCTTTTTAATATCTTCTGCTTCTGTTAGGTCCCTATCATTTCTGTCCTTTATCGAACCCATCTTTGTGTGAAATGTTCCCCTGGTATCTCTGATTTTCTTGAAGAGATCTCTGGTCTTTCCCATTCTGTTGTTTTCCTCTGTTTCTTTGCATTGATCGCTGAGGAAGGCTTTCTTATCTCTCCTTGCTATTCTTCGGAACTCTGCATTCGAATGGGAATATCTTTCCTTTTCTCCTTTGCTTTTCACTTCTCTTCTTTTCACAGCTATTTGTAAGGCCTCCTCAAACAGCCATTTTGCTTTTTTGCACTTCTTTTCCATGGGGATGGTCTTGATCCCTGTTTTCTGTACAATGTCACGAACCTCCATCCATAGCTCATCAGGCTCTCTGTCTATCAGATCTAGCCCCTTAAATCTATTTCTCACTTCCACTGTATAGTTATAAAGGATTTGATTTAGGTCATACCTGAATGGTCTAGTGGTTTTCCCTGCTTTCTTCAGTTTAAGTCTGAATTTTGCAATAAGGAGTTCATGATCTGAGCCACAGTCAGCTCCCGGTCTTGTTTTTGCTGACTGTATAGAGCTTCTTCATCTTTGGCTGCAAAGAATATAATCAGTCTAATTTTGGTGTTGACCATCTGGGGATGTCCATGTATAGAGTCTTCTCTTGTGTTGTTAGAAGAGGGTGTTTTCTATGACCAGTGCGTTCTCTTGGCAAAACTCTATTAGCCTTTGCCCTGCTGCAATCCATACTCCAAGGCCAAATTTGCCTGTTACTCCAGGTGTTTCTTGACTTCCTACTTTTTCATTCCAGTCCCCTATAATGAAAAGGACATCTTTTTTGGGTGTTAGTTCTAAAAGATCTTGTAGGTCTTCATAGAACCATTCAACTTCAGCTTCTTCAGCATTACTGATTGGGACATAGGCTTGGATTACCATGATATTGAATGGTTTGCCTTGGAAACGAACAGAGATCATTCTGTCATTTTTGAGATTGCATCAAAGTACTGCATTTCGGACTCTTTTGTTGACCATGATGGCTAGTCCATTTCTTCTAAGGGATTCCTGCCCACAGTAGTAGATATAGTGGTCATCTGAGTTAAATTCACCCATTCCAGTCCATTTTAATTCACTGATTCCTAGAATGTTGACATTCACTCTTGCCATCTCCTGTTTGACTACTTCCAATTTGCCTTGATTCATGGACCTAACATTCCAGGTTCCTATGCAATATTGCTCTTTACAGCATCAGACCTTGCTTCTATCACCAGTCCCATCCACAACTGGGTATTGTTTTTGCTTTGGCTCCATCTCTTCATTCTTTCTGGAGTTATTTCTCCACTGATCTCCAGTAGCATATTGGGCACCTACCGACCTGGGGAGTTCCTCTTTCAGTATCCTATCATTTTGCCTTTTCATACTGTTCATGGGGTTCTTAAGGCAAGAATACTGAAGTGGTTTGCCATTCCCTTCTCCAGTGGACCACATTCTGTCAGAACTCTCCACCATGACCCAACTGTCTTGGGTGGCCCCACACAGCATGGCTTAGTTTCATTGAGTTAGACAAGACTGTGGTCCGTGTGATCAGATTGACTAGTTTTCTGTGATTATGGTTTTAGCTGAGATTCATGGGGTTGCAAAGAGTTGGTCACAACTGAGCGACTGAACTGACCTGAACTGATCTGGACTGAAGCAGGGAATTGTCTTTGGGAGTGGTTTCACACAGATGAACTTGATAGCATGCCTGATATCTATGAATGTATTGAGAGGGATTTGCATACCTTGGGGAGAATCTAAGGAACTACATAAAAAAACAAACAAACAAAAAAAGCTAATTACCTAAAAAGAAATAACACAAAAAACAACAGCTGTTAACAACTGGAAAACAAAATGCTACTCAGAAAAGCAGTACATGTAATGTACTACAAAAACTCTGCTCTGGAGAGCATTTATGTAGTCATGACAGAGGAAAGTGAAGTGAAAGTGAAAGTCGCTCAGTCGTGTCCAGCTCTTTGTGACCCCATGGACTGTATAGTCCACGGACTTCTCCAGAATACCGGAGTGGGTAGCCTTTCCCTTCTCCAGGGGATCTGTTGAACCCAGGTGACCTGCATTGCAGGCAGCTTCTTTACCAGCTGAGCCACAAGGGAAGCCCAAGAACACTGGAGTGGGTGGCCTATCCCTTCTCCAGGGGATCTTCCCAGCCCAGGAATTGAACTGGGGTTTCCTCCAATGCAGGCGGATTCTTTACCAACTGAGCTATGAGGGTCGCCCACGTGACAGAGGAAGCATTCTGTTATGATTTGACAATGTTAGGAGGAAGAGATAGATGAGAAGTGTGTGTATGTGTATTTGTCTAGTAGGGGGTAGGGTGGAAGGAATAGAATGAGGGCTGAATTATTTTCTTCTATTGTAGGAAGTGAATTGATAATTCCTTTCTAAAAAACAAAAAAATGTAGCAATAGAAATATGTTAATTACATATATGAAAGATAAAAATAATCTAACAAAAGCTTTAAAATGGTTAATTTAGGGGTCAGAAATCATTGGGGTCTTGGATGGGAAACTGCTATTGTAACATGCCTTGTAGAAGAATTCGAGTCTTTAAATCACCTTCATGTATAACTTCGCTAAAAAAAAATAAGGTACAGGTAAAATACATCATGATACTGAGAGACATGACTGGGGAAATAATGAATGACAAGAGATAATTGCATAAATTTAAGATAAGACCCTGAGAGGAAACAGGAAGTCTTAGGAATATCTTTTTGATACATCTGAATAAAACTGCACTCTTTGCTTTCTATTTGAAAAACATGTTTTATTTAATGAAAATTTATTCAGTGGTAATTTATGGATAAATTGAAAAACATTTTGGAGTGAATAAAGATATAGTAGAAGGATATGTTCAATGAAATAGCATTTATGTAAAATCTCCAAATACAAAGTGATGCTGCTTATTGGTATGGATATTTATATGTGCAGTGCAGTTATAAAAATCTACATCAGGAAGGTAAAGAGGGAGAGCAGGCAAATTATCAGTGTCAGGATTGATATTGGCATTTTGTATATTCTACATATATTAAAAGGATAATAATAAAATTTTTGAACAGCTTTATTCCAACAAATCTTGCAACTTACATGAAATGGTTTAATTATTTGTGTTACATTAATTAGTAATACACACTTCTAATACCTATCATGGCATCCGGTCCCATCACTTCATGACAAATAGATGGGGAAACAGTGGAAACAGTGGCTGACTTTATTTTTCTGGGCTCTAAAATCACTGCAGATGGTGATTGCAGCCATGAAATTAAAACACGCTTACTCCTTGGAAGCAAAGTTATGACCAACATAGACAGCATATTAAAAAGCAGAGACATTACTTTGCCAACAAAGGTCTGTCTAGTTAGGGCTATGGTTTTTCCAGTGGTCGTGTATGGATGTGAGAGTTGGACTATAAAGAAAGCTGAGTGCTGAAGAATTGATGCTTTTGAACTGTAATGTTGGAGAAGACTCTTGAGAGTCCCTTGGACTGCAAGGAGATCCAACCAATGCAACCTAAAGGAAATCAGTCCTGGGTGTTCATTGGAAGAACTGATGTTGAAGCTGAAGCTCCAATACTTTGGTCACCTGATGTGAAGAGCTGACTCATTTGAAAAGACCCTGAGGCTGGCAAAGATTGAAGGAAGGAGAAGGGGACAACAAAGGATGAGATGGTTGGCTGGCATCACTGACTCAATGGAGATGGGTGTGGGTGGACTCCGGGAGTTGGTGATGGACAGGGAGGCCTGGTGTGCTGTGGTTTACGGGGTTGCAAAGGGTCAGACATGACTGAGCGACTGAACTGAACTGAACTAATTACCTAAACTCACTGAAGAAGAAACAGAGAACCTGAACAGCAGTGTATCTAATAAATGAATTAAATTTATTGTTAAAAACCTCCCCACAAAGAAAACTGTAGGCCCAGATGACTTTACCTGTGCATAATACTAAGCATTCAAGGAAGAAGAAATACTGATTCTATGTAGATTTGTTCAGAAAAGTAAAAAGGAGGAGATACCTTCCAATTTTTTCCCTAAGATCAGGAGCAAGATGAAGAAGCCTCCTCTCTGCACTTCTATTCAAATGTCCTACTGGAGGTTCTTGCCAGTGCAATAATGCAAGGAAAATAGAAGATCTTATTGAAAAGGATGAATTATAAATGGCTTTATTTGCAGGCAGTGTTATTTCTGTGTAGAAAATGTGATGAGACCTACAGAAAAGCTACTATAAATTAGAAGTGAGTTAAGCAAGGTGCAGAGTCAAACATCAGTATGAAAAATATATTTCTATATGTAATTAGATATTGAAATAGGAATACCTTTTACAATGCCATTAAAAATATGTACCGTTCGGTATTATTCAGTTACTCAGTATGTATGACTCTTTGCAACCCCATGAACTGCAGTATACCAGGCTTTCCTGTCCTTCACTATCTCCCGGAGTTTGCTCAAACTCATGTCCGTTGAGTTGGTGATGCCATCCAACCATCTCATCCTCTGTTGTCGCCTTCCCCTGCCTTCAGTCTTTCCCAGCATCAGGGTGTGCTTAGAGGTAAATCTGACAGAAGATGTGAAAAACTTGTAAACTAAAAACTATAAGCAATTGCTGAGATAAATTTAAGAAAAATAAGTGGGAAATATGCTGCATGATTCATAATATTAAATTATCAGTTATGCACATAATTGAGATATAATTTTAAGAGAATAAATACCAAATCAAAGTCTGAGCCAAATTTTTTGTAGAAATTGACAAGCTGATTCTATGCTTTATATAGACTTCAAAATGGCAAAAACAACTTTTAAAAAGAAACAAAGTTGGAATACTAATGGTATTTCCAAACTTATTATAAAGCTACTGAAATCAAAGAAATGTGGTGTTTGCATAAATGTAGACAAACAGGTTAATGGAACCACATAGAGAATCCAGAATCACACACACGGTCAACTGATTTTTGACAAAAGTATAGGGACAGTTCAGAAAAGGGATATTCTTTTTATATAATGGCACTGGAACACTTGAATATCTATCTGCAAATATTTGACCTGTACCTCATACAATATGTAAAAATTCAAAATGGACCATTGACCTAAATTCAAAACCTAAAACTGCACAACTTTTACAAGAAGATATTAGATACAATTTTTGTGCTTATGGGTTAGAGCAGGCAAAGATTTCTTATGTATGACACCAAAAGTACAGTCTATAAAAGAGTAAATTGATGTTAGACTTCATTAAATTAAAATCTTCTGCTTTTAATAGAGAATAAAAAGGAAAACAATAGACTGGAAGATTATATTTGCATTAATATATCTGACTAAGGATTTATTTATAAAAAATAAAAATAATTTAAGAATTAAAAAACAATGAAAAAATGGATAAAAGTTGAAACAGACTCTCTACCAAAGAGGACCTATGGATGACAAGTAAGCATATAAACAGATGCTCAACATCGTTAGTTATTAGGAAAATACAAATTAAAACCACTATGTGATATCACTATGTATCTATTAGAATGTTAATATTAAATGGCTAGCCATAACAAATGTGAAGGAACTCAGATTCTCATACACTGTGTTTATTTATTTATTTATCTTTGGCTGTGCTGGGTCTTCATTGCTGCATGAATAAATCTCAAAATATGCAGGCAAAAGAAGTCAGACACGAAAGAATATCAGTTCAGTCGCTCAGTCATGTCCTACTCTTTGTGACCCCATGGACTGCAGCACTCCAGGCTTCCCTGTGCTTCACCAACTCCTGGAGTTTGTGCAATCTCATGCCCATTGAGTCAGTGACACCATCCAACCATCTCATCCTCTGTCGTCCCCTTCTCCTCCTGCCTTCAGTCTTTCCCAGCATCGGGGTCTTTTCTAATGAGTCAGTTCTTCACATCAGGTGGTCAAAGTTTTGGAGTTTCAGCTTCAACATCACTGCTTCCAATGAACACCCAGGACTGATCTCCTTTAGGATGGACTGGTTGGATCTTCTTGCAGTCCAGGGGACTCTCAAGAGTCTTCTCCAACACCACAGTTCAAAAGCATCAGTTCTTCAGTGCTCAGCTTTCTTTAGGGTCCACCTCTCACATCCATAGATGACCACAGGAAAAACCAGAGCTTTGACTATAAGGACCTTTGTTGGCAAATTAATGTCTCTGCATTTTACACAAAGGAGTATACATTGTGCTTTTCCATTTACATAGAATTCTTGAAAGTGCAAACTAATATGACAACCAGTCTGTGGTTGCCTAAGGGGAAGGGAGGAATGTTGGAAGAATAAACTTTTCTTTTGGGGGCTATAGACACATTAAGTATCTTGATTGTGGTGATTATTTCATGGATGTATATGTATATATTGCATGTTATGTATTTCAAATAGATGTAGTTTATTTTGTATCAGTTATATCTAAATAGAGCTGCTACGTAGTAAATAGAAATAAGTCACGCTGGGGCTGAGTAAAGAATGAACTCTGGGAAAGAAGGTGAGACTGGAAACCAAGAATGCAAGCATCCACATAAGGGATGAAGAACGGTTTCAGCTTGGGTGGGACTGGGGCAGATGAGAGGACATGGACTGCAGTGGTATTTAGATAAAGAATTAATTTGTCTCTATAGTGGCTCCTCTGTCCATATTTGGACTAGTATATGGAAAGCGGAGTCTTGTCATCCCTGTATTGGATTTACAAGTACACTGCAACTCTAAGGAAGAGTACAGAGAGGCGAAGCTATTTGGTACTATGGGGAATCATAAATATTTTCATTCTGTTGATGTACAGAGTTGATGATGTTGAGAACTGGGGGATTTTGGAAATAATAGAACCAAGAGCAGTTTTGGAGAGCCTTGCTTACCACTAAAGAATTTATGACTTTCTACGCCAGGTGGGTGGTGAAGAACCCTTGAATAGTTTGGGTAGGGCAGTTACTCTGTTGATTTTTGGAGATGAAGCTGTAGCTGTTTGTAGGATGATGTGAAGTTTGGGAGATGTTATAGGTGGTGAGACTAGGTAGGGAAAGTTAGTTAAGTCTTGAAGCTGTGAGATAGAAATAGAGAGATGATTGATGCAGAAAAGGACTTGGTAGGGCTATTGACTGACCCTGACTGAGCTGGAGGATGGAAGAGGGAGAGCCTTCATGACTGGGCAAATGGTAGGATGTAGGATGCTCATAACGTTGGCTGAAATCCAATAATTCTGTGCATTTCTAAGGGCCTTGACTCCTCCTTAAGTTCTCTCACATGTATTTATTCAAGAGAGATGTACAAAGCTTTCTGTGACAGAGCATGAGGAAACAAATTCAGAGAGCTTACACTCTTATACAAAGACAGAACATTGTGGAGCCTATAGCAGAGTTTTCTTTTGTTCCTTTGGAAGCTCTTTCTGGTAAAGCTACACTATATGCAACAATGAGAGGTAAGGGTGTTATTTTCTCTTGCCATTCTGCAACATACCACTTACAGAGCCAAGCTGAATTGTTGTGGTCCTTTTTATTTTGTGCTGAACGCATTGTTTCAAGGATGGAGGATGGAATGTAAGGCAGGAAGTAGGTTAAGTACAGTTGTATACAGTGTGTGTGTGTGTGTGTGTGTGTGTGTGTGTGTGTGTGTGTGTGTGTAATACCAGCAAGAAAACCTTTCCCACAGGAAAGGAATTGCTCCCATTCTACTTACCTTTCCTGGGTGAAGGGGCTCTGGCATTGTGAGTACCAGATCATTATTGTATCATAGTGGTAATAAGCGTTAGACTTCTTACTTTTGATATTTTTAAAACATTTGCTGGTTTCCTAGGAAACCAAGGCTTGAGTACTGTATAACCAAACTTTACCATAGATACTAGTTATACAATATCTCAGCAGAAAAAGAGCCTTGAGTTTTAAAACAGGAACAAAAATGTAGGTTGTTGGAATAGTATATGCTGCTTTTTTCTTTAGCCAACAAAGAGGAAAAAAAAACACAACCTTGAAATAGATCTTCTGCTCTAAAGAAATGTGTGTATGTGTATATAAAATAAATTGTGTGTATATATATATATATATATATATGTATATAAGATCTTGTCAGATTTTATAATCTTGGTGAGTTTCTGCAAGGGTATTTCCTTTTGTGCTTTTCATTAGATTCAGAACACATTTGCCAGATATGTTTCTGGTTAAAATTTTACAAAACTCTTGTGTCATTTGAAGCTTGAACCAGATCTAGATGTACTGTGGAAATAGATTTGATGATTAAAGTGCTGGACCAGTGTATTTTCTTCAGTTATTTTTTTTTTATTGTATATTAGGAAAATTGGAATAAAGTGGAATTGGAGAGATAAGCGCAGTATTTCAAATGTGAAGTCTCTTTTAGTTCACTCTTAAACATATTTATGCCCATAATAAATAATAAATAAAGTAATGTGACTTTAGTGTCGAACAAGTTGTTTTCATTTCCATATTTCATATTGATGCTGTACTAGGTTAACATGGTACATGGATTGATTTCTTAAAATGTTGTCAGCATATTATGGTGTCATTCAATATGTACCAGGCTGTATTCAACAGAAATTGTAATAAAAAATTGCAGAAGCTCTATGTGGTTCAAATTGGCAGCATGAGAGCTTTATTTTGATTCAACAGCTACCAAAACCACTCATTAATTGGAGACATGGAACGATGATTTTAGATCTCTGTGCCAACTTCCCATTTTTCTCATAAACTACCAGACATCCGTAGGCCCTGTTTTTCATAATTTAAACTATAATGTTCATGGCAATGTGGTAGAAAGCACTTGGCTTTGTAGTGAAATAGTTGTGGCTACAGATTCAGTCATTAGTGAGTAAGGCCCAGAGAGGTTAAGTGACTAAGTCAAAGTTGAACAGCTAGTCAGTGGCATCATTTGGGGAAGGAAATAGTTTTCCTGACCCTTAAGACTAGTGCAGTTCCTGTTATATTTTTGTGCCATTCTGTTCATTCAAAGGCTTCCCTCGTGGCTCAGTGGTAAAGAACCCACCTGCCAATTAAGGAGATGTGGGTTCGTTCACTGGGTTGGAATGATCCCCTGGAATAGGAAATGGCAACTTTGGTATTCTTGCCTGAAAAATCCCATCGACAAAGGAGCCTGATGGGCTACAGTTCATGGGGTCACAAAAGAGTCAGATATGATTTAGGGACTAAACAACATTCCTTTAAAACTTTTCAGTCGAGCCGAGAGAGAGAGTGATGTGTTATGTAGGGCATTGGCTATGAATAGCTGTTATCTTAACTGTAAAGACAACCAGAGACATCTGTCTACCCCGCCGACTTCATTATTACTCCTCTTAACATACTTGGTCCTTCACAGGAAGGAAAAGCTATCAAGTGAAAATTGTGGGTTAAATGATTTTTTGAAATATTTTTTCATACTTGCATAGAGAGCAATGGGTGTTTGTAAGGGAGATTCTATTTAAAATACAAAACAATTAAAACTTGCGATTTGCATAGTCAAATTACATTTGCATGTTATATGTAGAAAGAAACTGCTTTAAGCATAAGCCAGCCACAGCAGTAGGAATATTCTGAACAGTCTATTTCAAAGCATTGAAAAAAGAAGAAAAAAAGAGAAAGGCTCAATAAAAGAATGTCGTTTTTGCCAAACATAACTCCATTTCATTGAAAGTAGCTATTTCTTTAGTAGCAGTTGGCATTGCACCTATGAGCTTCACACTCAGAACATGGAGATGCCTTTAAGGAAGGGGAATTCCGGTGGCACATTTAAGAAAAAGTAGGCTTATAAGTATATAACACAGGCTGCTTTGATCATTTTACCTAAAACTATCTCCTTGTGCCCCACAACTTATAATTTAATATATTTTTTAGCCCAAAATAGTCATCTGTAATTTAACATCCTCCAATACTTAGCTTTACTTCATTTATTCAACTCTATTCCCTATCTTTCGTTATGGAGGTTGTACTCTATCAAAATTCTTTTATGCTGTGTTGCTCCTGAGTGACATTTAGGTTAGGTATGCAAAAGAACATACTAATATGAAAACCTGGGAGACTGTGTAGACTCTTGAGAGTTTTAAATTTTCTTATTATTTTTTTTGTCCTGCCACTTAACATGTATGATGAGAATTTCTTCAGATGAATGTGACGTTTTTTTTCTCTGCAATCAAGAAAAGGAAAAACCATGTTGAGTTTTATAAAGTGATCCTTTGAAGGACTGATTTACTAGAGAGAGACAGTCAACAATTTGTCAGCTGTGTGACTGATGGACTGAAACCCATGAGAGAGAGAGAGAGAGAGAGAGAGAGAGAGAGAGTTTATCTCTGGGGCAGGGGAGGGTGTACTGGAGTGGGGACAAGAAAAATGTAAATGACCCTTTTTTTTTTTGTCAGCTATTCTTTAGTAGCCCAAAACATTTTGAAACAGAAGAATCAAACAGATGGTAGCATCAAACAAATGGATGGAGCTGGTGTTCGAGGTCAGGGGTCCCCAACTTCCAGGCTGTGGACTCCTACCTCCCGTCAGATCATCAGCGGCATTAGATTAGAAATAAAATGCACAATAAGTGTAATGCTCTTGAATCATCCTAAAACTATCACCCCTAACCCCCCAGTCCATGGAAAAATTGTTTTTCATGAAATAGGTCCCTGGGCCATAAAGGTTGGGGACCGCTGATCTAGGCAGTGATTAAAATATAAAATGTTGTAATTTTCCTGAAAATAGAGGGATAGGCAACTTAAAATGGTTTATTCATTTTTTCTGAGTGGTTTATTCTTTCCAACTGTATAGGAAGTGAAGTGGATTGAGAAGTTAGATAATGCTTATATTCAATCATTTTATTGGTTATCACAAAATGGCTCTGTAGGTGGGTGATTAAATTCAGGGTTTTAAGGATTTACCAATAAAATGGTCCTTTCTTCTGAAAATGTGTTTATGACTACTAGGTTAATGGAAACTCAAACTTCTTTGAATATTTGTTTGGATCTTTTCATGGATATTTACTGGTGTGTTATGTTCAAAGTAGAGAAAGGCATATGTTGAAAAAATGGGAGATGTTATAATAAACATTACTTTAAAAATGTATGAAAACCTAAATTTGAGAGAGAAAGAGATCTTTGTCCACTGCTCTTCTAGGCAAATTTGATTTGGGAGGGCTGGGATATAAATGTTAGATCTTGGTAATACTCAGATATAAA
Source organism: Cervus elaphus (assembly GCF_910594005.1). Taxonomy (NCBI): domain Eukaryota; kingdom Metazoa; phylum Chordata; class Mammalia; order Artiodactyla; family Cervidae; genus Cervus; species Cervus elaphus. The sequence continues at coordinate 51,746,128 of NC_057829.1, read as the reverse complement.
TGTTAGATCCTGGTGTGTACTCAGAAAATCTAGAATCTGTCTCATCCCTGCCAGTGCATAGCTGATTGGGAGTAGTAGATGATTTGCTTAATTATTTGAGGCTCAAATTAAATAACAAATGAGGCATTATCCTGCAGTGGATGGGGAGGGCATGCATATAGGCACTCTACCTGTCTGAATTACAGTGGATGTTGGACAGCATGGATTTGAACTACGTGGGTTTGCTTCCATGTGTATCTTTTTCAATAAATATAGTACCCGTATTTTTATTTTGCTAGTCTTTAAATTTGCTAAGTATGAGGAAAATTTTGTGTTCAATTAGAGATCACAATATGAATCAAAGGAACCCGGGTTTGAGTCCTGATTATATTCAGATTGGGTGAATCCTTTATCAATTCTTTTGTTTTTGAGGCATAGTACAGAGTTTTGATGGTGCAGGGGATTAAGGGGATTGTTGCCCTTAACTCTTGCATTGTTCAAGGGTTAGCTGTGTGCTCAAATTATTTTAACTATGTATTCCTTGCCTCCTGCAGAAGAAAAACCAACAGAGGACCCTGGGGTGATTGTCACCTCACACAGAAAGAGTAGAATGTAATCATAAGCCCTTCAGAGAATTGGAACTCTTCAGTCTCTCAAGTCACGGCTTGTTGGACTTGTGTATAAAATGAAGGACATGGGCTAGTCCTGAAAGGGTATGCCAGGGTATTTAGGAGAAACCACATTCATGCTTCACGAGGATTAAAGCAACAGAAAAAGAGGTGACTGTTAACACAATGCAAACAGAATACAGAGAAGCCCAAGGTAAGAGAATGAGCAGTGAAAGGTTTATGCAGGAATTCTTAATGGAAGGTTGAACTCTGAACTAGCTTTGGAAGAAGGAAAGTAGGAACTGGTGGGTTCATGGTTGGAAACAGTTCCACTGAAATCCCTGAAGGTGGCTGAATTCGAGAAGTAGTTAGTAGTGGTTTTTGTCATACATTGACATGAATCAATATTGTAAGGTAATTAGCCTCCAACTAATAAAAATAAATGAAAAAAAAAAATAAAAGAAGTAGTAGACCAGAGATGATGGAAAATGTGAAAGTAAAAGTGTCAGTTGTTCAGTTGTGTCTGACTGTTTGCAACCCCATGGACTGTAGCCCACCAGGCTCCTCTGTCCATGGAATTCTCCAGGCAAGAATACTGGTGTGGGCAGCCATTCCCTTTTCCAGGGGATCTTCCCAACCCGGGGTTTGATCCCTGGTCTTCTGCATTGCAGGTGGATTATTTACAGTCTGAGCCACCAGGGAAGCCCAGAGATAATGGAAGAGAAGCTGAAAGGCCCGACCAAGGAGATGAGATCAGATCAGATGAGAATTAGGGACCAGTGGGGAGTTTCTGAGCAAGGACATGGCATGATGGAATTGGCGTCTGGGGAAGATTGTTCTACAGTCTGGCATCTCTGTGCAGGATGAGTAGAGAGAGAAGGCTGGAGATTCAGGTAGGAGGCTATTGAAGGCATGTGGTAACAGGGTTGATGGAGGCTGTGGAATCATAGAAGGAAACAAGTGGGTAGATCTGAGAGATAGTGGAGAAGTATACGTGACAGATTATTTCTGTTTTTAGTTAGCCTGTTTGTGACCATTTGTTCTGCTTCCTATTCTTATGGAGCCAGTTTTGAAGAAATAATATTTCTGGATTATTATGGACAAAGAAATGCTTTGAGGAAATTTCCCAGTTGTCTTTGCTCTGTATCCTGATTACAGACAACCTGGGCTATTCAAACATAGACTGGTCCTTAATTCTGTTATAAAGCAGTAACAGATCTGGTTATGCCGGGGGTCCCATCAGTATTCCATGCTCCTGGTCTAGCGAATTCTCCTTCTTATCCAGAAAGTCTGTATGATGTTGTTTTCCTGTCTTACCTTTATCAGCATTTAACCAGCTCCCTTATTCTTAATGTGTTAGTACTTGTCGAGCTTTATTTTTTGGCAGGCAGAAATTCAAGTTTCTGATATAAATTCACAAATGGCCTAGTGAGAATAATGACATTTTTGGAATGTACACTTTGTGCACAGCATGTTTCTAGGCACTCCTTTGGCGTTATTTTTTAGCACTTACCACCATTTCTTGAATGCTTACGATGTGCCTGGTTCTGTGCACCAAGCATTTTATTCAACACATGGGTAATCCCATGTAATTTTCCTAACAATTAGAAAGTAGCTAGTTTTCTTCCTTTCGTTTGATACATAAAGGAGGACAAGACAGAGTTCTAATGGAAGCATTGCTTTAGTATAGCAGAACCTATGGTGGGTATGTTTGTAGCTGGTCTGTGATCATGTAACATACCTTATTGATTTCTTAAATGAAACATTATATAACAGCTCTCAATGGAGTCAAGATGAGAGATGGCTAAGTTTTAAAGTTCTTTTCTCTTAGATAAAATTCCCATTCTGTGTCCACAAATGAGTCAGGAACATCTATTTCTTTCTGTGAAAGTGTCCGATGGCTTTTTAACAACCTCTCTCTCATTTGTGACCATCCAACAGTGAGTTGTCTCTCGAGCTAGTGATGTGGTTATCATTGGGGAGTTTTCGCTAAAAGCTCAGTGACTTCCTTAATGCAGACATCAGAGATGTTGGAGAAGAGGAAGGGAAGTCGTATTTAATGGCATTTGAGATCTTTCCCAACCCTGAGATACTTTTATGATTCTAAGTTCCATTAAAACTATTTCAGAACACAGTTAAAAGTAGAGCAGCAATTCTTAGGTCAGTGTTTTATAGCTTTTGGCCAAAGGCCACTCAAAGGTTAACTGAGCAAAGAGAGATGAATATAATAGGATTTGGGGAAAAAAAATTTAAACAGAAACCAAGTTGGAGTAACTTTGTGTGCAAAAAGGAGGTAACTTTTAAGGGTAAATTTCACAAGAGAAATATTCAGATCAGTGTAGTACTATGCCATTTAAATTTTAGAGTATAGACCCAGAGGAATCGGGTGGAGAGGGAGGTGGGAGGGGGGATCGGGATTGGGAATACATGTAAATCCATGGCTGATTCATATCAATGTATGACAAAACCCACTGGGGAAAAAAAAAAAATTATCTGACTTTTAAAAAAGTCAATAAAAATGGGTTCTAAACATAAGGTTGGCATTCGGTGAGCTTCTAAAGAAGCTTAAGTTCTCAAGGAAGCCTTTCAAATGATAGTTTTATTTTCATTACAGAAAGCATTTATTGAACACTTCTGTGCCAACCACTGTACTAAATGTTCTGTAAGGATTTTTCTCTACAGTTTTTACTCTAAGTCCATGAGGTAAATATTATTATTGGCATAATTTTCAAATGAGCATTTCAAAGCTAAGGAAAGTAAAGAAATCGCCCAAAGATGGTATCTGGATTTGAACATAGATCTGATTCCTATATCTGCACTCTGTAGCCTACCATTTTTCTCATTGCCTCTGCAGAATACACAGTTTCATCTATAAAAAATGGCTGCATCTATCATACTTATTTATGGTGTACCTTGCCATAGAGTTGAAGCATTCTTTCTTGGATAAGCTAGGTTAAATGAAGGGAGAAGCCACAGCATATTTACTGGTTCTGAATGTTAACCTTCAAATTATTTTGGAACCTGGTCTCTTAGTAACTGAATGTGTGGCTGTTACATGTTAGATGAAATAAAAAGAAATTCATGTGAAATCCTAAGCCATATCTTGGACTGGAATACAGATTACTTTGATGAATGAATAGTTGCTTTTTGAAGAATTTTTTCTTTCTCAGCTCCAAAAACACAAAAATCATCATGTTTTAGTAATTTGAAAATATAGCCTTCTTGGTGCTTACTTGTAAATATATAGCATTTTAAAAATCAGGCTGTACTGTCCCTGTTCATCAGCATGGCTCACTTGTACCAATTATCTTAGGTAAAGGAAAATTGAATTTTCAGTGAGTGATGGAAAATGAAAGGACATATTCATACTTTACAAGTTATCTATCTTTGTAGTTTTTTACTTTTTTATACTTTTGCCTGAAAGTATAAATGTATTTTATAAATCTTAATTTTCTCAGTATTTACATAAATCTTCATAATTATCTGAAATGGCCAATTAAATCTTGAAAGAAAATCTGGAATATCAGAAATATATGTTTTAAACTCCTGATACATAAGTGTGTACAGTTAAATATGCTTATCAAGGAAAATTAATCATGCCTCTGCCTCAAAAAGCTCATGTTTTGGTAGAAAAAATTTTGGTGAAACAAAAATACATGAAACCATTTTCTAGTCTCATTAAATGACCCTGTTCATTTCCTGTTTTGATTTTGGACATTATTCCAAGATGATCTCTCTAGAGAGTGTAAAATTCATGCTCTAAAAATATAATGACAATTTTAACCTCACCACAAGGCAAATCTTTCCATTTTACAGTAAGTTTATATTGAGGTTCTTAAGAGGAAACCACTTAGAATTAAGTATAGAGGTTTTTGAGTTTTTAAATAAGATTTTTGGATTTATTTTTTTATATTTTGGATTTATATTTTTACCGATTATCTAGGGAGGTTGTCATTTATGTCCATCAATGGAGAAGCAATTATTCACTTGCAAAAGAAAACTAATCTGTCCTTTAATGGGAAGAAATAGTCATCATGAACTTTGAAACTTACAAATGAGCACAAGTTTCCAAGTGTCAGAGGGTTCTCAGTATATCAGTGTCAGTAAGGTCTAACTTTAATTTTATTTCCTTTAGTATTTGTAACCTTTGGATGGTTTATTGCAGGGTTTTTAAAAGCATCTTTCAAGAAAAAGTTTTGGAGTGGGTTTTTTTTTTTTTATTTTTATGAAAGTTAGCTGTGGACTAGAGTAGTGGAACTTGCTCTCTAGAATTGTGAACCCTTAAAAATAGTAGAGATTACTTCCATTTTATAAGAGAACATTACCATAAGTTAAATAATGAGGAACTATATAAATATTAGGAGGAGTGAGGTTGCCAAGGTCGGGGGGAGATTCAGAATTTTCTGACATGGCTAAAATTACAACAAACTGTGAGGCTCACTGTGAAGACAGAAAAGGTATGCAAAAGGACATTTCAAGTCCTGAAGCCAGTCTTTACATACACCAATGTTTTCTGTAGGCTCAGTGTATAATTTTTTCTCTCTTTCTTCGGAACATACTCATATTATTTTCTTAGTGAATTTTCTGGTTTCTGTTTGTTAGCTGCTTGCCAACTCTGTTAAAATCAGGGAATTTCCTAAGCACATATGGAGGAGATGTAGTCGATGATTTGCAATGTCCATGCAGATATAATGTCTACAACTTAAAGTTTCTGTAATGAACTTGGTGCACTTGATGTAGATATATCCCGTAATAGATCAGGTAGAGTCTTCAGTAAATGCTGCCATTTTCCCCCCTACTATGCTGCATTCCCCTAGTATGCTGCATGTATACCAAATGCCTCTTAAATATTTTGCAAAGATGATCTAATAAAGCTGAGAGACATTGTAGCTATTTCCCATTACTATAACAAATTACAACAAATTTAGTAACTTAAAACAATACAAATTTGTTACATTTGCATCTATAGGTTAGAAGTCAGATGAGTCTCTCTGGGCTAAAATGAAGTAGGCAGAGTCAGTTCCTTTCTTGAAGCTCTTTGGGAGAACCTATAACCTTTTCTAGCTTCTAGAGACTCCCCACATTCCCTGGTTTTTGACTCTTTTCCATCTCCAAAGTCACCAGAGGCTGATTCTGATTCTGGTTCTGGTATTCTGGTATTCTGATTCTGGTGTTACTCTGATTCTGATTCTGGTTCTCCTGCCTCTTTTTTTTTTTTTTTTTTTCCTGCCTCTCTTACTTACCAGGACCCTTATGATTTCATTGGACCTATCTGGATAAAGTCATCTCCCCATCTCAAGGTCCATTGAACCCTTAATAACATCTGCAGGTCCCTTTTGCCATATAGTGATAGTCGCTCAGTTCAGTTCAGTCGCTCAGTCGTGTCTGACTCTTTGCGACTCCGTGGACTGCAGCACGCCAGGCTTCCCTGTCCATCACCAACTCCCGGAGCTTATTCAAACTCATGTCCATTGAGTCATTGCTGCCATCCAACCATCTCATCCTCTGTCACCCACTTCTCTTCCTACCTTCAATCTTTCCCAGCATCAGGGTCTTTTCGGAGAAGGCAATGGCACCCCACTCCAGTACTCATGCCTGGAAAATCCCATGGACGGAGGAGCCTGGTAGGCTGCAGTCCTTGGGGTCGTGAAGAGTCCAACATGGCTGAGAGATTTTACTTTCACTTTCACTTTCATGCATTGGAGAGGGAAATGGCAACCCACTCCAGTGTTCTTGCCTGGAGAATCCGGGGATGGAGGAGCCTGATAGGCTGTCATCTATGGGGTCGCACAGAGTCAGACACGACTGCAGTGACTTAGCAGCAGCAGCAGTAGGGTCTTTTCAAATGAGTCAGTTCTTCACATCAGGTGGCCAAAGTATTGGAGTTTCAGCTTCAGCTTCAGTCCTTCCAATGAATATTCAGAACTGATTTCCTTTAGGATTGACTGGTTTGATTTCCTTGCAGTCCAAGGGACTCTCAGGAGTCTTCTCCAACACCACAGTTCAAAATTCTTTGGTGCTCAGAGCATCAATTCTTTGGTGCTCAGCTTTCTTTATAGTCCAAGTCTCACATCCATACATGACTACTAGAAAAACCATAGCTTTGACTAAATGGACTTTTGTTGCAAAAGTCACTCAGTTGTGTCCAACTCTGTACAACTCCTGCCTCCTCTGTCCATAGAATTCTCCAGGCAAGAATACTGGAGTGGTTAGCTATTACCTTCTCCAGGGGATCTTCCCAACACAAGCGTTAACCTGGATCTCCTGAATTTCTGGTAGATTTTTTACCGCCTGAGTCACCAGGGAAGTCCTTTGCCATATAAAGTATTAATGATGTACTCCCAGATTCAGGGATTAGAAAGTGAATATCTTTGGGAAGCCATGGTTTTGCCTTCTGCAGGCATAGACATTTTTCTTTAATGATTGAAAATGGTCTTTGGTTCAGGAAATTATTGTATACCATTTTTTGGGGGGATAGACTTAATCATAACTTTGTACCCATGATTTTTTCCTTTTTCTGCATTCAACATGGGGGCAAATTTGAACTATCTGTAATTAAATAGCTAGAGTAGTGAAGTTCATTACAAATAATAATTGATAACATTCATTGAGCACTGCACTCAGAGCTGGGTACTTTTAAATGCCTTATCTCACTGAATCCTTACAACCCTCTGCAGAAGATATTTTTTCTCCCATTTTACAAATGATAAAATTGTAGACTTGAAATTTTAAGTAATTTTCCCAAGGCCACCACCCAACCAGTGAATGACAGGTATGATAAGAACACAAGTAATGTGACCCCAAGACTGGTTCCTCTATGTGCACTCAAAACTGCCTGACAATAGAGATATTTGTTTGCAAATCTCATCACTCATGTATACATGCACAGTGGGCAGCCCTTAACACTCATTGAATTCATAAATGGCCTTACACAATGATATACTCTATTGATTTTCAGACTGGTTTCATAATGGGTGAGATAAACATGAACTTAATGGAACAGTATTAAGGATCACTGCTATATTGTTGTAATCAATGTTCTCCATGACGGCTGTTCTCCACATTGGCATCAGCCTCAAGAGCAGGCCCTCATTATTGCTATCCCTCTGATCCTGGTATTATGTGTACATCTGTCATACCTTCTTCTCTACCTCTAGTGTCGCATCCCTACTAAACATTTTGGCAGCAACTTTAGAAACAACTGTCTCCCTAACCTAGGTAAAAACCAGCTGCTCTCTATCAAACAACTGTTTCCCTAACCTAGGTAAAAATTAGGGCTCTCTAGAGGATGGCCCTTGGCAGTTCATGTTTTAATCTTTCTCAGGAGTGACTTTGGCCTAAAGCCATAGAATTAAATCCTTGGAGCCCTACCATCTCACATATGTAACAAAGGGCAAAACTCATGTGAAAGGCATATATGGTAGAACAAATAGAAATTATACAGCCTGAGGCATCCATCTTGCAAGGATGTCACCTGTGGACAATTTCAATATGGCACCAAGAGGCTTTTGTTTAAGCACTAGTTCCAGTCCCAACTTTACCACGTGAAAACTTGGTGTTGTTAGGCAAGCTCGTTAATCTCTTTGGGGAGGGTAAAGAACTTGGCATGTCTGGGTTGACTCTTGTGGGTATATACATATGATTAAGAGTCAGTCATTGATGTCTAAGGAAACCATGATTTCCTGAGGGAAAACTCACATGGAATAACCTAATTCATGTAAATAAAAATTACAAGCTCTGAGTAATTATCACAGGACACATCCTTCTTGATTTTCTTCTAAGAGAAAAAGCAGCCCTGACATTTGGAAACTGATCCAATGCTCAAAGTAAGACTTCAGAGTTCTAACAAGGTGATTTGCTACTTTAAAACAGAGCCATATGGTTCTCTTGCTAGACATAAACCGTCTTATATACTATCTTTTTCAGACTGGGTAACTGGTCAAGCAGCAAAATACTAGACATCTTCCACTTTCTCTAAATGTGTAATGGCTGCTTCAGCAATTACAACTTTTGGCTTGCTCTGGTCTATAGATTACATTTATTGAGATATCCAGTCATAGAAATGCAGGTGCTTTTTGATGGCATCCAATTTAGAATTAACCTTCAGTTCCTTAGAACCTCCTTGAAATTATCCAATAAAAGCCCTGATCCTATAATCAGTTCTTTCTAACATTGCTGAGATGCCTCAGAGCTTCCCAAAGGGTGCACTATCCCTCCCTGCAATGAAGAACAAACCCAACTTGTCAACTACAGCTAAAAATGTTTAGCTGAAGGGCACTGACATTTCTAAAAACTAAATCAATCAACAACTGAAATCAGATAGTTGTGAAAAATCTTAGGATTCTACAACTGTGTTTAACTTAGTTCTTTAAAAATAGGACTTGGTTCTTTAAAAATAAATTTTCTTATTTTTATCCATATACATGGTTGAAAAAATCAGTAAGACTTGAAGGGCTTGTAATGAAGAACAATATTCCTGCATGCCTTCCCATCTAGTCCCAAAAGGAAACATGATATGGGTGTCATTACTCACTCTAGTCAGAAACTTGACTACTATATTTAATTTCCAAGAACTCCTTCCTGTTCTGATTATCCTTTCTTCATTGTATCCTTTTAGAGTTTTTTTTTTTTTTTTTGATGCAATATCCTCTTGAGTTTTTCCTCTGTAGACACAGATTTGATGTCATTATATTCTTATTATTTATATTAAGTAACTTTTCTGCCTCTCAAATGCTATGTGTATGTGTTTGTGTGTTATGCATTTTGCTTTCACCTTTGTGTTGTAGAAGTGATCTTAGCTTGTTTGTTCATATTGACAGAAATGAAGATTTTGGAGGATTGACTCCTGGTTGTTGGGGTAGACCTTGACAGCACAGATAGCCCTCATACTTTTGATCCCTAAATGCCAGAATGCTAAAGATTTTGTTCTCATCTACTAATTTGTAATTCTGTCCTAATTATAAACAGTCATATATGAAGTTTTAGGTATGAAATTTGTCTTTAGGTTAATAAAGTATAGCTTCAATCTATACTTCAATGTATACGTCAGTCTATTAAAAACAAAAAACCCAGTGTGGCTTTAACTGTGATTGTCGTATAATCTTTATGTTTGCTCACAGAAAACAAAGGGAAATTCCAAAAAGTCTCTATGACCAGTCTACTTTGCGTATTAGTGCTCTCTTTGACTTCTTAGGCAAAACTGCTCAAAAACAGTCTATTATTGTGCTCACCTTAGTCTTATCACAGAGAAGCTCTCCATTGAATTTATGCTGCTGTGCTTTGCTTAGTCACTCAGTCATGTGCAACTTTTTGGGGTCCCATGGACCACAGCCTGCCAGGTTCCTCTGTCTGTGGAGATTCTCCAGGGAAGCATACTGAAGTGGAAGCCTCCTTCTCCAGGGGAACTTCCTGACCCAGGAATCGAACTGGGGTCTCCTGAATTGCAGGCAGGAGAAGTGAAGCTGAGCTACCAGTGAAGCCCCCATTGAGTTTATATATGACCCCAAATATTCTAAGTACTTTATGTATTATTCTAACTTACTTTTTATGCCAACCCTTTCAGTCACTTTCCACATTCTCCATATAATTTTCAAAATATTGCCATTTAAAATTTTTTCCTTTGCTTTGAAAAATGAAAAATTTCTTGATAATTAAAAAAACCTGGTTAGAATTATAAGCATGGATATTGATTCCCTAATTTTAGTTGAATCCAGATTTTCGCATATACCCAACTGTTTTCACACATAAAATTGAACTCTAATGTCAGTCTGTTTACATGGAATTCAAAAGTTCTTCTAATATTTTAAGAATAGATTAGTTATTTTTATCAGTATCTTTGTGTGGGACATTAAAATGATCTCAATTTGCATTTACTGTCTTTTGTCATAAGTTACTTCATCTGCTTTGCATCTGTGTCTTGCTTTGGAAAACTAATGCTGCTTAAGCTTTTAAATCCTAACTTTCAAAGTAAGCAAAAAATTAAACAATATGGAAAATTCATGGTATAGCAGCATTATTCTCTAGGCTGAAGAGAGTTCATGCTGAAATGCCTAGTGTCTGTCTACATTTAGATTGGGGAATATAGGATTGCAAGTCAAATGCATCTAGTTTTCTAGGGTCTGATAAACAGCCTTTTGAAAAGCCTTTTAATTGCCATGGGAATATATTCTACATTTGCAGTCATTGAAATTAAATACTTGGTAATTAGAAGTTAGATGTTATTGCTTATTTAAAAAGAAACAATAAGACAGAGTACTTTAAAAAAACAGTAAAAATTCAATATTTATGTTTCAATCTTAGTGTTAATAGGCATTGATTCAACAGCAAAGACTTTAATTTGATGAAAATGTATGCTAATATAATGAAAATAAATACATTTTAACAAGAGTCTGTTTTAGTTATTGGTAATTACGGTCTTCAAGATGCCATCCTAACTTCCAAATTTTAATACAACATTCACTCTGGCCTGTTGGCTATCTGGATTAGGGTCCTGGTGAAATTTTCAGTGATCTCATAGTGATGATGATTATATTTCACTCTTGTAAGTGCTGTATGGCTTTTGACATGCTTTCATATGCATCATCTCATTATCTTTACCACTACCTCCAAGTTTTCAAAGCAGGAAAACATACTAGAAAATATACACAGGAATGTGCTTAAATGTCTGCTCGCCAAAGCCTGGAGGTCTTAATTGAGTGACGAATCTTTTCCATAATAGTAACACTGTAAGGAAGAGTCAGGTGAGGAAGTCAGACAAGCAGTCAAGGAGAGAACCTCACAGGCCTTCAGAAATGTATACTTGCAGGTGATGCAAACAGGATGTCTACAAGCCTTATTTGAACTATACATGTATTTTATTTTGCCAGGATGGCGTTTTGAACATTTAGAATTTAATTCCTTTTGGTAGCCAGGTAGCCCAAATCATCACCAATCTATATTCCCTTTCACCTGGCTTGAGCTTACTCATTTGTATCAACTTTCCTAGTTCTGAAGAAAGGGCTTATCTTGTTCTCTTTCTCTGGAAAACTCTAGCCACATTTTGTTCTATGTGAATAGGGCTCTCAGGAGCAGTATTGGCCATTTGGAAGACATTTGATTTTTTTTAAAAAATCTGGTGTGAAAGATGGAGGGACCTCATCTGGTTGAGTGCAATTAGGAAGACTTCAAGAGGAGGTGACTTCTAAGATGGACCTTCAAGAAATGAACTTCATTCTAATGATTTTGCTCAGATGTTCTGACTCATAGGAAACAACTGGAAAATTGGGGAGCTGGCTTGCTTAAAACTTGAGTAAATCACTGCTTGTATGTATACTACTTAGTCACCAACACAATTGCTCAAGTCAGAAGCCTGTGAGTCATACTAAACCTCTTCTGTCTTCCATCCTGTTTGACTGTTAGAGACTTCAATGTTTCCCTTTCTAAATATTTCTCCAGTATCCTCTCCACTGTATAGCATTATTGACTCAATTATGATCCAGGCCTTAATAATTTTATAGCAAATTGTTTGACTCTTTTACTATGAGGCTCCCCTGACAAAAAGCCTCCAAATCGTTCCATAGTCTTCATGTTAGAGAGAAAGTTCCTAGCATTAAAAGTCCAATATGCTTTAATTCCTGCATTTCTCTTCATTATAATCTCTTGGTATAAACGTTTACTATCAAATTGCTTATAGTTCCCTGAATACATCATTCTGCTTTATGTCCTTTATGTTTGGTCATTGGCTTTCTAGGTGGTGCAGTGGTAAAGAATCAGCCTGCCAATGCAGGAAATGGAGAAGCCAGTTTGATCTGTGGGTTGGGAAGGTCCCCTGGAGGAGGAAATGGCAACCCACTCTAGTATTCTTGCCTGGAAGATTTCCTTGAAAAGTGGAACATGGCGGGCTACAGTCCATGGGGTCACAAGGAGTCAGACAAGACTGAGTATGCATGCAGGCATCTTTAGTCATATGGTTCTCTTTGTAGGAAACAACCTTTCTACACTCGACTAATAATGTCTTACTTCCTTAGAAGGTTTATATCTAGCATCACCTCCTCAGGGAAGTTTTGCCTGGTTCTTGCTTATTCATGGTCTTCAGTTGAGACAGCAAGGAAAGGCCAAGATTTTTGAAGAGATGGTCAGAGTCTCTTGGGCCCATCTTGACTTGCTTTCTGCCCATCTTTTAAACCACTGGCTATTGTTGAAACAATCAGATGGGCATAGTTGTAACCCAAGAGCACCATGTCTCGACTATGATTCACCTTCCTCTTTTCTGAGGCCTACTAGGTGTGTGAACTTGGAAGAGAATGGTACTTAACATTTCATGGGGAATCCTAGACCAGTGGGATATGGACGCCATATACAAGTAGTCTCTGCCCTTATGTTTCCCACAGACAATTCTGAGGTGCATGCTAGGAGTTCCCACTGGCATCGAGCCCCAGTTGCCATGTAGGTGATTGATTGAATTGGCTGTCTTTCCTTCCCTGAGTCTCTCTTCCTTTTCTTGCTTCTTGGGACCAATTCCCCAAAGAACCTATGAGCACAAAGACTCTTCTCAGTCACTGTTTTCTGCAAGATCCCAGGCTAAGACCAAAGATATAGAAACATGGGTATATGTGAAGTGATCAGATTCTCAAATTTCATATGTATTTTCAGAATTCTTAATTTCTAGATGTATTTCTTTTTCTAAAAAGGACATGCCTGAGAGTATATGTGAAAGAGTAATCAATAAAAGACTTTTGAGTATTAAAAGTTGCATTCTGTGAATTAGAATAGAATAGGAAAGGGAATTAGAGACATAACTTCATTAAGAAAGAAAAGTAGTGATAGAAAGTTTCTGGGGGTTAAGAATTTATCCATGTACTCTTTTAAAGGAAAAGTTGTCCATTTGTATTCAGTATAATGTTTAGTGGTTTTGTCAAGACAAATGTACATATACAAATGTATATTCATTGTCAGGTCTTACTGTATGCATATAAGGCAAGTACAAATCTACTGCAGCTGGTTAACCTTGTTGATTATTATTTGTTTCCAAACTACATGCACTTTTAAAAATGGATGATGGTGGGCAATAAAAGAGTGATATGACAGTTTTATTTTAAAATGTCAATATTTACTAGTTTCAAGGAATTACATCCATTGCAACTATTTAAACATATGATGAAAAATTTTCAGGGGCCATTTTAAAAATATGAATTGAGGCACATAGTTCTAAAAAATTCTTTTAGAGGAATTGTGAGCACACATCTGAAGATACTTGGTTTAGACCAGAGGTTCTTAACTGTGGGTCCCATTGGAAACACCTAGGCAAGTTGAAAATACTAATGCCTGGGTCCCACTGCCAGACATTCTGATACAGCTGATCTGGGGTAGAGTCCAGGAACTGTTAGTTTTTTAAATTTATTTTTTAATTGAAGTATAGTTGATCTACAGTATTGTATTAATTTCTGGTGCATTGCAAAATGACTAAGTTATACACACATATACGTTGTTTTGTTTTTTATATTCTTTACCATTATGGTTTATCTCAAGATGCTGAATATAGTTCCCTGTGCTATACAGGAGGACCTTGTTATTTATCCATTCTGTGTGTAATAGTTTGCATCTACTAACCCCAAACTCCCAGTCCATCTCCCTAACCCACCACCTCACCCCTTTGGTAACCACCAGTGGTTCTTTATGTCAATGAGTCTGTTTTGTAGATAGGTTCATTTGTGTCATATTTTAGATTCCACATATCAGTGCAATCATATGGTATTTGTCTTTCTCTTTCTGACTTAGTCACTTAATATGATAGTCTTTAGTTGCAAGGAATTATTTTTTTAAAGGCTTATTAGCAGGTTTGCATAGTGTTAGAGATGACCTCCATTGTCTAAGACTCACTCCCGTAATAACCCAGACATAGCACCTACCACATTGCACAGAAATAGGGTTTACTTAGATGTTGGCAAGAGTCAGGTAGGATCTGTAAATGTGTCAAATGGACCAGGTTGGGGAACTGGAATGAAGTAGAGAGCACATGTCCCCTTCAAAGGAAGCAGCTCAGACTTCATTTCAGCCAGTGCTTGACTTGGTGACTTAAATGGGCTCATAGATGCCAAACATGATTTTTTTTTAAACTTTTTATTTTTTATTGAAGTGTAGCCAATCAACAATGTTGTGATAATTTCAGGTGAAAGCATAGGCACTCAGCCATACATATTCATGGATCCATTCTCCCCCAAACACCCCTCCTCTCCAGGCTGCCACATAACATTGAGCAGAGTTCCACGTGCTGTACAGTGGGTCCTTGTTGGTTACCCATTTTAAATACAGCAATGTGTACATGTTTTTAAGTAAAGCAGGAAATCTAGTTCTTTTTTAGACATGAAATACATGATTTTAGAGCATTGTCTAATGTTTTCCTCACTCACTCCTCTTTATTTCATTTTTTGACAATGCCATTTCAGGCCATGTATAATTGTGAGTCAGATGGCATCCATGGGCCTGCAGTTTTACAATCACTGAAAACATTATATGAGAGTCTTGCCCTGTGACCAGTAGGGTCTTCAGGACAGGGACAAGATGTCAGTCTCACATTACTTCCCTGACACTTGGAATATGAAGGATGAGATATGTACTCATAAAAAATGATGTTCTTTAAGTTTTTGTTCAGGGTTCTCAAAGAAAATTGGACAGTTGGAACAGGGTACTTCATCCATTTGCAGATTGTTTACTCCAAAGCTGTACAAATTATCTTGTATCTTTCTTCTTTATGGGAATATAAAATTATTTGATGGGTATTCTAGGGAAGGTGAGAGACCAGTTGTTTATTAGCAGAAAATTTTGAAACTTTCTCAGAAAGTTAAAGAATGAACTTTACAAAAATATGTTTCATTTATTTTTCTGAATTCTAACTCTGATAGCAAATAATTCTAGATACTTCTCATTGTAACTAAAGACATCATTTAATATTTGCAGATCAGGAAGTAGAAAGGAAACTAATATTATGAAGGAAGGAACTTGAGCAAAAGTATGCCATCTAAGTGTTTAAAGGCTAGAAGAACCTACCAGGAACATTAATCATCACCGAAAAAGATTAACACTTTGACTACTGATTGACTAAAATGGTATATGAGAAATACTTGGAGATTAATGAATATTTGGAGATTAATATTTGGAGATTAGTCCAGTATGATTTATTTCCTCAAACAGAATGTTGGTATGTCCAGTTCATCCTTTTAGCCTTTTTTAGTTTAGTATTTAACCAGGAAATTGAGTGGGTGGCATATGGCAAAAATTGGTCAGTTTTACATGTTGTGTTCTGAGACATCAGTTCAATTTAGTTGCTCAGTTGTGTCCGACTCTTTGCGGCCTCATGGACTATAGCATGCCAGGCTTCCCTGTCCATCACCAACTCCCGGAGCTTGCTCAAACTCATGTCTATTGAGTCGATGATGCCATCCAACCATCTCATCTTCTGTCATCCCTGTCTCCTCCTGTCTTCAATCCTTCCCAGCATCAGGGTCTTCTCCAATGAGTCAGTTCTTTGCATCAGTGGGCCAAAGTATTAGAGTTTCAGCTTCAGTATCAGTCCTTCCAATGAATATTCAGAACTGATTTCCTTTAGGATTGACTGATTTGATCTCCTTGCAGTCCAAGGGACTCTCAAGAGTCTTCTCCAACACCACAGTTCAAAAACATCAATTCTTCAACACTCAGCTATCATTATACTCCAACTCTCACATCCATACATGACTACTGGAAACCATAACTTGACTATGTGGACCTTTGTTGGCAAAGTAATGTCTCTGCTTTTTAATATGCTGTCTAGGTTGGTCATAGCTTTCTTCCAAGGAGCAAGCATCTTTTAACTTCATGGCTGCAGTCACCATCTGCAGGGATTTTGGAGCCCCTCAAATTAAAGTTTCTCACATTGTTTCCCCATCTATTTACTGTGAAGTGATAGGACTGGATGCCATGATCTTAGTTTTTGAATGTTGAGTTTTAAGCCAACTTTTTCACTCTTTTTCACTTTCCTCAAGAGGCTCTTTAGTTCTTCTTCACTTTATGCCATAAGAGTGGTGTCATCTGCATATCTGAGGTTATTGATATAACCTGGCAATCTTGATTCCAGCTTCTTGTGCTTCATCCAGCCCGTCATTTTGCATGATGTACTCTGCATATAAGTTAAATAAGGAGAGTGACAATATACAGTTCTGGGGTACATTAATGGAGAAGGACAGGGCAACCCACTCCAGTATTCTTGCCTAGAGAATCCCGTGGACAGAGGAGCCTGGTGGGCTGCTGTCCATGGGGTCACACAGAGTTGGACATGACTGAAGTGACTTAGCATGCATTCATGCATTGAAGAAGGAAATGGCAACCCACTCCAGTATTCTTGCATGGAGAATCTCAGGGATGGAGGAGCCTGGTGGGCTGTTGTCTATAGGGTCACACAGAGTTGGACATGACTGAAATGATTTAGCAGCAGCAGCAGCAGGGGTATATTAAAGAGCTATTTCTTGAAGCTTTAAAAATGTCTTTTTCTTCCATCAAAGGTCTAATTATCTTCCCGTATATAAACTCTAGACAGCAAACTCTGCATGCCAGTATTATGAGTGACTTCACTATTTTTGTTAGAATCAGCGTATATAGTGTGATTCATGCAAGTTGTTTGACCTTTGAACATGGAAGGATATGGTTCAGGTGATTGATTTGTTTTAGAATGCATGTGATATCAAGTTGTCAGCCTCCTGGTGGCTGTTCAGAGTGTATGGTTCTTCACTCCTTTTTCATTCAAACAATTTTTATTGAGCACCAGCTCGGTGTGGTAAGAAAGGCTCAGCCAAGTATTAGAGAGTCTCCCACTCTGTGCAGACTTTCTTGATAGACTTTGAAATCCTTTTGTGTGAGTTTGCTGGGAAGGGGAGAGGGGCAGACCTGGCCCAGTTTTTATGTCAGAATTGTAAATGTCTGTAGTAAGTTTTCCCAAGAAACGATCATATGATCCAATATGCAGTAAATGGCTATATAGCTTAGAAGGACACACTTCACCTTCCCCCCAACTTAGCTCATGGAATAAAAAAAAAAAAAGGCAAAATTTCCTATAACCTTTATGAGTGGATTTATAGTAGAAAAATTGACTTGATACTCTCTTTATATAGAAGAATATTATAACTAGGTCTTTCTAAAATGAAGGGTAGAACCTCCATCATTTGTTCTTATTTCCATCTTGGTTTATTTGAGTTTGGGTCTCTTTAGGTCAGATAGTTAGTTGGATGCTGTCTTCCTAAGGCTATTTGCTCTAAGTTGATTCCTGGTTTTCGTAGTCAACTGTCCCATTGATTTAATATATATCATGCACACATATATACATATATAAATACTGCATGTACCAATATAAATATAACATATCCCATGTATTTTCGAATGAAATGTTAGGCAATTTTTAATGAGACACATATTTAATAAGATTAGTAAAAGGACATTGGAAGACATAATAGTCCACTTTTCACTTGTTGTAAATGCTGTCATCACAGGGCTGTTCCTTATTTCAACGCTTCATGAAAGCCTAAGGTCTATTATTAAAATGT
The DNA here is from genome assembly GCF_910594005.1 of Cervus elaphus. Taxonomy (NCBI): domain Eukaryota; kingdom Metazoa; phylum Chordata; class Mammalia; order Artiodactyla; family Cervidae; genus Cervus; species Cervus elaphus. Next base: position 51,727,992 of record NC_057829.1, on the reverse strand, counting down.
AGATTTTAAAAGACATTTTAATGAGGACCTGGAATAATTCTGTAAGAGACAGAACTCTCTGCCAGTCTGATTTCATTCAGAACTTGGTCTAATAAAGTGTTTCACCAAGTGTGGTCTGTGGACATCTGTATACATATAATTTAAGATACTTGTTAAAAAGGCAGATGACTGGATACTAGCCCAGATCTATTGATCTGAATCCCTGGGCTAGGCCTGGATGTCTGCATTTTAACCTATTTAGACAAAACTTTACAGTAAAGTTTGAGATGTAGGAGAGTGGATGTACCCTCCCTTATCCCTCTTTCATATGAATGAATGTCCCCTCAAGAGAAATCTACAGTCATGGGGACCACAGTGCCAATGCTCCTAGTTGTCTAAAGGGGATCTGCGTGTAGCTGGGAAAAACAACAGTTTGTCACTACCCCTCTTACTGACTTGTTGGCACCAAGTCCTCCAGCCACACATACCAGCTACAGACCTGGGCTTGCCCAGGAACTCGCTTCCACCAGGGCTGTGCCACTCTTGCAAAGTAGGACACCTTTCCTCTTCCTGCCCTTTGTCCACTGCCCTTGCATTTTGATGACAACTGCCATCCATTTTGTTTTTTTTACTTCTAGGCACTTAAACTATTATCCCATTTCCTGTGTGATGATCTTTCCAACAACCCAGGAGATGGGTGTTTTCATGCCCATTTTACAGATGAGATAACAGGTTGGTACAGGTGGTGTCATGGCCAGAAAGTGAGGAAGGAGCAGAAAGGAGACTCAAACCTAGTTCTTTCTACAACCTCTCTGTGGACCGCTACTGAGTGTTTGCTGCCTGGCTCTCTGGACAAGAGTGAGGAAGGCTTTGTTTTATAATACCTTAGCCTAGATAATATGAAAAAAAGATGGCCTAGTTTTTTATTTACTTATCCCCTACAAGCTTTTACACATGATTTTAATATCAAAGGGAGGATATTAAATCCCACTCATGTGAATTATGAACAGTAATTTGCAGACTAAAAAAGTCTGTGTGTTAATAGGTAGATAAGGATTGTGTGTCTTTTGTAGAGAAAAAATTACCATTAAAAAGATAAATGGTACTGGTGCCCAGTGAGAGAGACAGGACATTGTTAGAGCATTCAGTTCAGTTCAGTCACTCAGTCATGTCTGACTCTTTGTGACCCCATGAACCACAGCATGCCAGGCCTCCCTGTCCATCACCAGCTCCCAGAGTCCACCCAAACCCATGTCCAATGAGTCGGTGATGCCATCCAACCATCTCATCCTCTGCTGTCGCCTTCTCCTCCTGCCCTCAATCTTTCCCAGCATCAGGGTCTTTTCAAATGAGTCAGCTCTTTGAATCAGGTGGCCAAAGTATTGGAGTTTCAGCTTCAACCTCAGTCCTTCCAGTGAACACCCAGGACTGATCTCCTTTAGGATGGACTGGTTGAATCTCCTTGCAGTTGAAGGGCATTAACTTGAACCAACAACAAAAAAAATAATGTCATAGCTCTTCTTTTTCTAAAGAATTCGTTCCTGGACCTTGACATAAAGCTTTCTGTGACTTTTATCTCCCTAGCCCCTCATTTAGATTTAATTTAAAGTGAACTCATAAGAAAACAAAACTTATGAATTCAAAGTTTTAAAAAGGTCTTAACGATCTGAAGACTGAATTCAGAATTTTGATGTCGATTGATTCTTATGCCTGCCATTATCAGAAATCTGAATTGCATTCTCATTGGTTTGGGGTTTAACAATTATTTGTACTTTGTAAGACTTCAGTTAAAAAGGAGCCAAGGGTTTAATATACTAGAAATAATTGCACATTGACACACTTCTTGAAAATTCTAAAATCTCTGTGCAGATGTGGGTGGAATTTTGTCATCTAGCTTCTGGGCAGCCTATATTCTAATCCTGATTGTAACATTAACTCTGATCTTGTCAGCTTCCTCATTTTTAAAACCAGGGGTTGAATTTCTAACTGATGATTTCCTCTGCTTGAAAATCTTTTGATTCATTGTGGCATGTAGTAGGCTTGAAAGTACTTTACAAAGACACTGAACACTCTGTGTTATTGTATACTGTGCTGGGAATGTGGAAAGTTGAACACATGTAGCAGGATACTAATAGAGAAAATAATAATGACTGTCAATCTTTTCTAGTTCATCTTTTGTCACATACTTGATTGGATGTTAATCTGTAGACTTCCTATAGAGCTCTTCCTAGAATAGAAATATATATTTTATAATTTTTTCCTTTATGAGATACTTACACAGCATTATAGTTCTACCTTTGAACTACACTTGGGTCTTATTTAACAATTGGCATATGTCACTCCCCACAGAGTGCAATATTTGGTATACTATTACCCTGAAATCTTGGTTCTTAAATTATTATAAAAAGTATTACTACTTTTAGAAAAGTAAGTATTATTAAATAACCAGTGTCTGTACAGTCCAGAGACTCTCTGAGAAATGATGAAATTGAGGAAGAGTTTGGATTTTAGTAGCAGTTTTAAACACTCATTGACTCAAATATTTTTTTGCCAGACATTAATTCCTTCACAATATTGTGTTTATGGATTACTGAGGTGAGAGGAGATGTTGAACAAGAAATTTCAAGCATGATGCATTCTACAAAAGGAGAAGTAAAAGATGTTGTGTGAACCTGAAAGAGGCTGAATTCATCTAGTTTGAAGGGATGGATCAGCAGGAAAAGGCTGGGGAAAACTCTTGCAAGGATACTTAGCAGAGATCTGAAGAATAGGCGGATAATGCGACTAACAAAGATTTGAGCAGAGGGAATGATTTATTTGTAGTTTTTAAGAGAAAGTATCCTTTTTAAGGAGTTAAAAGACTAGTATAGTTGTAGTACACGTCCAAAAAAGGAAAATGGAGCATGAGGGAGGCCAGAACTTGCGTGGGTTTGAAAGCGAATGTAAGGATGTTGGTCTTATTTAAGGGGAGTTATTTAAAGTTTTTAAGAAGAGGTGGGGCAGAAAACAAAGAATATAATCAGAGTTGTATTTTTATATAACTTTTTATTTTGTAATAGTTTAAGATTCACAAGATTTACATTTAATCACTTTTACATGCAGATTTCTGTTTTGTTTTGTTCTTTAGTTTTTAAAAGATTACTACAATGGGTAAAAAAGACTGACGAGGATTAAGTATGGATGCAGGACACCAATTTGGAGATTAAGAAGCAAAGTTTAGTTTAGATGATAGATGAAGATGCCTTAAACTAAAAGTAGCCTGGAGATGACTAGAAGTAGATAGATTCAAGAAAAATGTAAGAGATAGGAATGGTCAGTGTGTCTTGATAATTGGATATTGAGGTGAGGGCTAGGGGAGAAGGTCAAATGACCTCTGGGTTTCTATTTTGAGTAGCTGAGTGGGTGTGGTGATGCTGTTAGTCAAGGTTGAGAATCCTGGAGAAGAAGCAGATTGGTTGGGAAGGAAGATGCATTTGGTGGTGACCAGGGTGAGTCAGCTCACCTCTTAAAGTGAGTGTGAAGTACTTATGTAGACAAGAAGCCTTTGAGTTGAAGCTCTAGAAATAGTCTGGTGTGAGATATAGATTTAGGCTGTGTCAGCATATAGATAGTAATTTCAGTAAGATTATCTAAGAAGAGTATGTAAATTAAAAGAGAAAAAAAAAAGGCTGAGAATAAAGTTCCAGGAACTATAAATGTTAAGTGGGTTAGCAAGGAGGAAGAACTCTTAAGGAGAGTAAGAGAGAATAGCAGAGAAAGAGATATAGGAGAGAGAGAGAGAGGAAGGAGAGGGAAGAAGAAGAAAAGGAGGAAGAGGAGAAAGAAGAGAGAAAAACTGTAGAGAGAGGAAAAATTAGTAGACTGCATCATATAAGCAAAGGAAAGAGTATTTCAGAGAAAAAATATCCTGTAGCCTCTGCCTCTTTGCTCTGACTTCACGCAAAGTCATAATTGAGAAGTTTCTTATGGTTCTCTGTATGTGTCATTTCTTTTATTTTTAAAATTCGGTATTTATGGTTTTGCAAACTGGACTTCCAAGATAAAGCGTGATATTTTCTGCCACACTCTTTATGTCTTACAAAATGTTATTTTGAACTGATGATACTTGGAGAGGAAAAAAAAAAACTGGTAAAATATGCATTTTTAAAAGCTTAGGTTTCATAAAATCAAACATACTTTTACACGTGAATGTGTAGTTAAAATACATTTCACATGGTGTGACATGTGCATGACAGTGCATACATCAGATTCCTGGGTCATACCCTTAGGCCAACTGAAATGAAAGTTTTCGATGGGTCATACTTATCTTTACAAAATCTTTCTGACTAATGCCCAGAGTGGGTGGAAAATGGTCAGAACATGGAAATACTCTGATAATGTTAAATGAGGGTGTTCTATATGATGACTTAGAGACAGATGTGACCTAATTGAAACCTTATTGTCACCAGTGTTAGGAAGGGCATGTTCAATAAGTTTCTCCGAAGAGAAGTGGCGGCAGGTAATGCAATAGAAGATGAGAAATTTGGAGTTATCCCACTGAATTGGGAAGTGATCATCACAAATCCCAAACGGTATTCAAGGTTGGAGTTAGTGAGGCAGGAGTTTGATTTATAGTAGTTTGATGCTGGGACGAAGTGAGTGACAGGTTCAGAATAGCTGGCTGGGATAACGTCTCTTAAGACCATTTAATATCGGAGAGAAATGGCCATACTCCTTTAAGTAATAGACAGCTGAAAGTTCAGCCAAGGCTTCAGTTAAGGAAAGATGCAAAAAGAAATTGGTGATTAAATGTTGTGAGAGGAAATACCTTTGGGTTTTGCTGGAGGGATGACAGGGGACTCTAATAATTTGAAAGTTACTTTTGAAACTTCCACTAGGAAAGGACATGACATCTTGGTGATCCCCATAATGTAGGGAGGAGGCTGATAGTGGGCGTGTCAGGGAGAGGGTGAGAAAACTCTATGCTAAGCTTTGTGTAAGTTATCAATTGAGAATCTGGTTCCATGATGTTTGAACTGAATTTCAAGTGAGCATAAACTGAATATGGATATACAGGTAGCTTAGCATGTCATCATTTTCCTGAAAGTGGGTTAAAGTTAAAATTATTCCCAAGTGACTCTGATAAAGAATCCACCTGCCAAACAGGAGATTTGGGTTTGATCCCTGGGTTGAGAAGATCCCCTGGAGAAAGAAATAGCAACCCACTCCAGTATTCTTGCCTGGGAAATCCCATGAACAGAGGAGCCTGGTGATCTCCTATCCATGGGGTTGCAAAGCATAGGACACAACTTAACGACTAAACAATAACAATGTACTTTTTACTTATGTATTTATTCCCCACCATGTTTTCAAAGAATTTAAAGCATTTAAGAAACTCGGTTTAATGACTAAAATTATCCATGGATGTGAGAAATAAATGGTAAATATGATAGTAACTCAAGAGTCAAAAGTGAAATGAGATATTCATTTTATTAACTATGGACAAAAGCTTTGCTTTATTGACATCTAGAACTCCCAGTATTGTATTCAATACAGAAACGGTCATGATCCTCATGATGCAGTCATTTCTCTGAATGGTGCTATTTATAATACAATTCTAAGCTTAGGGAAAAAAATGGAGGGGAGGGTAATGAGGCTTATACGATGTCGGATGAGTCAATGTATGATTAATATTGAGTCACTTTCATGCTCTCTACTGCCTGCCTTTCTGCTTAATGGTTCTTTATCTGCAGTAACTTGGTACAAGCATCAAATCTGTTCAACAAGTTTCTTGTCTGGATTATCCTGTTGCTAACAAGTGCATTTCCTCCATACTAAGCAATCCTTCTCACTCCAAAGATGACAGTGTAATTTTAATTCCTATTGATTGCCATTTTGCTTTTATACATGAGGAGGAATCCAGTCTCTTAAAGTATTCAGGATATTATTTTAAATAGATAATGTGACCTCCTCCCTGCATAACCTTACCACAGCAAACTTTGCAGACTTAGTATAGATATATGTAGAATGTGTGGTATGTGTGGTTTTTTAAATGTGAAGGATGACAGTCAAACTTATTGGCTTTGTTTCAAGTAATTCTGTTTCCAAGCAAGTGTCAGTTGCTGTGATACGCCTATGCTTAAAGTAATCTGAGGAATAAAGTCATAGTTGAATATTTTCAAGTGATTTAAAAAAAAATTAGAACAGAGGAGAGCAGTGCTTATTATTGCTTAATTAAATTACAGTGTTCATTGATAATAATTATTGAATCATGTCAGAGGTCGAAAGACCAATGTTTTAAACCCAATCATATTGAAAAGAATATATATATATATATATATATATATAAACTGAATCACTTTGCTGAACACCAGAAAAAATAGTTGATTATAAATCAACTATGTTGTTCAGTTGGTAAGTTGTATTCAATTCTGTGACCCCATAAACTGCAGTATGCCAGGCTAAAATAAAATAAAACTAATCATATTGGAAAATACGTCTCTGACAAGAATCAAGAGTTAGTTATTCCTTCTCCCTGGAGCACTTCTTTCCATAACTTGCCTGACCGACTCTTCCCTATTTCTGATATTTCTCATTCCTTGTGTATGTCTCTCCTTCAACCCCAACCATAGGGTTGTTTGGTCCCCAGGAACTTGTAACTTCTGCAAGTTGGGCTTCTACTTCAGTCCATCTCAGTAAACATTCAGTTGCTTAAGCTGGAAACCTGTGACTGTTCCCTTTTCCACCTCTTCACGTTCACTCTACCAGTAAGTCCCATAACTTCCGCTTGCAAAATGTATTTCCAATTCATTCACATTTCTGCCCATCTCTGCTGTCACGCTATTAACCTCGGCCATCCCATGTCTTGGGTGAGGTTAGTGCAACAACATATTTTCTGAGCTCTCTTTCCCGTCTCCTTCCACTTGCAATTGCTTCAGTTTATTCACTGAAATCCTAAGTGGTCCTTTGCAAACATGTCAGACAATGTCATTCACCATCCTTGTTTCACCCTGTGAACAGCTTTCCATTTCACTAGGAATCCAGTTCTCTCCCACAGTCTGCAAGGGTATGTCTTAACCAGCTCCTGCTCCCATCTCCAAATTCATCTCCAGCCATCCTTTCCCTTCATCAAAAGACTCTGCTGCCATTTCTAAATTGAGCCTGAAAACGTTCTGTTTCTCCTGCTTTGAATTCCCTTCTTTTAGGTCTCCTGTGGAATGGTTTATCTCATCCTTCAATCTCAGAATAAATATATTTTCATACAGGTCTTCATTTCAGATTCCAAATAGATCTTTTTCTTGATTCTCCATTCAGCATCCATTTTGTAACCCTCCAAATATTTTCTCTACTTTAACAGGTGTTATTTTTGTTTACCTCTATGTTGTCTGTCTTCTACTACTAGAATATGAGCTGTGTTTCATTTGCCCATGTGTCCTTATGCTGTATAGGAAGCACGCAAGAAATGATTGCTGATGGAAAGAATGAATGAGCGGTGTAAGGGTCAGGCTGAACAGACTGCTAGAGCAGCTAGTAGCATGTACATCTGGAGCAGGATGGTCTTTTTTTATCTTGAAAATGCAGTGACTAGTAACATGTATTAACCATCAAAAGTATATTTGCACAGAAGATATACTTACAAGAATTATTCAAATATAACATCCCAGTTAAGTATGGGATAACTGCTGATCAGACAAATTGATCTCATTTTCAGTGTCATAATTCCTTTAAAAAAACTCCCTCATCTTCATGACTATGTAAAAGACATACTTTCTATTTTTTTTATTTTATCAATTTTTAAATGGAAGTGTAGTTGACTTAGAATGTTGTGTTAGTTTCTACTGTACAGCAAAGTGGTTCAGTTATATACACATACACACACACACACACACGTAAAACTGATAATACATACCTAAAAGTGATTCAATTTGCTGTACATCAGAAATTAACATTGTAAATCAACTGTTTAAAATATTTTCCATTATGATTATCATCCATAGAACACAGTTGTCTGTGCTGTACCATAGGATCTTTTTGTTTATCCATTCTCTCTGTAAAAGCTTACATCTGCTAACCCCAAACTCCCACTCTATTGCTTTCCCAACACCCTGTACCTGGGCAACCACAGGTCTGTTCTCTGTCCCTGATTCTGTTTCTTTTCATGGATAGGTTAATTTGTATCATTATAGATCCCACATATAAGTGATGCCATTCAGTATTTCTCTTTCTGACCTACTTCACTTAGTAGGGTTCTCTCTAGTTACATCCATGTTGCCACAAATGGCATTATTTTGCTTTTTTATGGCTGAGTATTATTCCATTGTATATACATACCACATCTTCTTTATCTATTCATCTGTCAACCAACGTTTGGGTGGTTTCTGTGTCTTGGCGATTGTGAATAGTTGGAGCAGCCTGGTTTTGAAGAAGGGTATGGGATGGAAGTTAAGTGTAAGATCAACCAGTTTTCTAGCTAGCATGAGTAATTCGTTTCTGGAAGTGTTTATTGGGAAGGGAAGGTGAGAGGACATGTCCAAAAGGACTGCAAAGATAAAGACTCAGAAGACTTTCTCCTGGGAGCTCTCTGTGTACCTCAAATCTATCCACAAGTAAAGTTAGAGCATCATCATGGATCACCTCCTGCTCCTCATATGTTTTTGTCCTATTGCCAGCTTTCCTCATTCATTCTAGAGGTTGACAAAAATGTGGAAACCATGCAAGGTCTGCATACAAAATATTTGCCCCACAGTGCCTGCATCTTTTAAAGCACATTCATATTTGTGAGTGAGGTATAGCCCAACCACTCCAGGAAGGAGTACCCTGAAATTCTGGGAGCCAAGATTACAGAAATGTTCTGGAAACACAGCCTCCTGTTGGTCCTCTGAATCCTTTGGTCCCATCTCTTTGCCACAGCTTGAAGAGCCATTGTCTTGGGCTTTATTCTGCCTGAACTGCCTTTGGCTTAAATTGTTTGAGCTGTTTATCTCTAGCCCCTACTTTTACTCAGGGTCCTGCAACCTCAGGGACCAGCTGTCCTCCCTTCTGTAGCCCAGCTCTGACTTCTGGAACCTTGAACCTTCTGGAACTTCTGGAACCTTCTGGCAAAGCTCTTTGAGTTCCCCCTCTGAATGACTTGAAGCATTCAGACAGTGTTAAGTCACGTTCCTGCAAATATATTGTTTGCAATTCAGGTGCACTTTTGTTATGAACCCCATGTCTTTGGCATTTATTTATTATATTCATCTCCTTGGCTTCATGGCCTGCCTAAACCTCGTTATGGTTTCTCTGTTTCTTTTGTCTTTCTCTAGCTGATGGTTGTGACCTTATTTCATGACGGTTACATTTTAGGACTGATCTTGCAGATTTGTAGGTGTGGTTTACTTCCATAAATACAGCATTCATGTCAGCAGCAACTCCAGGTCACTTTTTACATCACTTTGTGGATAATTATTGTTGTATTTTAAACCCATCAATCACTGTTGCTTGTATTTATCTGCAGTGGCTGAATTTGAACCTAGATTTGTTGTGTTGGAAATACAATAAATATTAACTGTCACTGAAAGGAACAGAGCATTAAAGGGCAGCGTGGTACAAGATGACAGATAGTGAATTCAAGTTATAAAATCACATTTATTTATCTTTCTTCTTCCCTTTCTCCCTTTTTTCATACCCTCTCTAACTTCTTCAGTAAAAATTTAAGGTGGCTACCTTATTAGATTACAGTATGTGAACCATCATACTAACATTTCATTAAGTTTGTAAATTTTTTATATTTTAGATTTCTCTTGTAAGATTATCAATACTTACATAGAAAGCATTTAATGTTTAGATTCTTATAGTCAGGCTTCTCAAATATACGTATATTACAGATCATTAGTTACATTAATTACAAATGAGTGACTTTGAGGTTTTCTTGGAATATTGTATTTTTTATCCTACAAGCATAAAGAGAGCTTCCTTTATTGTTTTGAATTCAAATGCAGACACTCACCTGAAGTAATAGTAAATTTTTAAATACTTTTTCCCCTCCATATTTATATATCAAATCCTTCTGAGGCAGGGTTTGTAGGAAGGAAAGGAGACAGATACAGGGTCTGTGCTCAAGAGAGAGAGGAGAAAACAAATGTGTGAACACTGAAATCAGAATAAGTTGAATTACATTGCTGAATTCAAGAGGTGTTTCTGTATGAGAATATATCTGTCTGTAAAAGCCATAAGACATGCTCGAACTTCTGTAATGTGAAGAATGAATTAGATGAGAAAGGGAATCTCTCTGAATGAACCATCACAGAATTTTTTAAACTACAGAATTATTGTCAAATGGCCAGAGTTCCCTGCTGATACTGCTTCAGTGGATTTGTTGAGTCTTTGTCCAAGAGAGTTTAAAGATTAAAATGGCCAAAGGGATATGAAAGACAGAGAGAGAGAGAGACAGAGGCAAAGTGGCAGAGACACAAAGAGAAAAAAGGCATCAAGAGGCACAGAGAGAATATGAAAGGGTGTGTAATGAAGGAAGGGCTGAACAGTGTTTATTTCAGGCTCACAGTCAGTAGATCTGGGTTCTACTTTAATCTCTTACTTAAACTGAGTCCCTTGGACTCAGTAAGGGGATCAAATAGGTCAATCCTAAAGGAAATCAACCCTGAATATTCATTAGAAGACTGATGCTGAAGCTGAAGCTCCAATGCTTTGGCCACCTGATGTGAAGAGCCAACTTATTGGAAAAGACCCTGATACTGGGAAAGATTGAGGGCAGGAGGAGAAGTGGGGAACAGAAGATGATCGCATCACGGACTCGATGGACAGAGTTTGAGCAAATTCCGAGAGATAGTGACGGACAGGGAAGCCTGGCATGCTGCAGTCCGTAAGGTGGCAAAGAGTCGGACACGACTTAGCAACTGGATGACGAACGACAACCATTTGTGACTCTATTTTCTCATCTGTCAAATAGGAATAGTAGTAACATCTATTCCTCCTTCTGCTCAGGTTTTTGGCACCCATAGAATGAAATGTTAGATGTGGAATTGTTTTGAAAGCATGAAATGCTTTCTGAAGGTAAAAGGTCATGCTCCCCAAGCATAGCATTTTTACTTTAGCAGTATTAGTGATAAGTAAGAAGAATATTTGCTTTTGGATTTTATAATTGTGATAGTTTATTCAAATTGTGAATAAAGTTAAGTATTCTGTTCTTAGAAGTCAAGTGATTTAGTAGAGGGTGGCTTGGAAGTCAAATGGGTTTACGTTTAAACTCTGTATCTACCTGTCAGTACTCACTGTGCAACATTGGACAGATTATATAACTGCTCTGAGCCTTTGTTCTGTGATGGCAAATTTATCAAGTCATTGTGAAACTTACATGAGGGGTTGCTTTTCATTGCAGTACATGGAATAACTCCTTAATAAATATTAGTTGTAGTAATATTAGTACTACTATTATGATGATGATTTTTGCTGTCTTTATTGATTAATTTTTTCACTTTGGTTAAGAAGCCTTGAAACTTCAGAGCTTTCACAAATAGGAGCATGATTGTTTTGTTTTTAAATTTTAATTATTTAAAAAAAATCTCAGTATATATGCCATCTAGGCAGAGTCAAAATGTAATGTATTGAATGTATTCTGATGTATTAATTCCCTGATATCTCAGTTGGTAAAGCATCTGCCCGCAATTCAGGAGACCCCGGTTCTATTCCTGGGTCAGGAAGATCTGCTGAAGGGATATGCTACCCACTCCAGTATACTTGGGTTCCAGTACAAGTTTGCTGGTAAGGAATCCACCTGCAATGTGGGAGACCTGGGTTCAATCCCTGGGTTGGGACGATTCCCCTGGAGAAGGGAAAGGCTATCCACTCCAGTATTCTGGCCTGGAGAATTTCATGGACTGTGTAGTCCATTGGGTCACAAAGAGTCACCCACGACTGAGCCACTTTCACTTTCGTAATATATTAAAGCCCAATGTAAACAGCTGTTTTATAAGAAGTCAAACGAAGTTCATCAAAGTAGATGATCTGCCTCCTTACGCCCTGTAGGTCACCGTAGCAAGGCTAAATTTGGCTCTCATTTTCTGGAAGCATCACCAGAGGAAATAATAAATGACCCAAGTCATAATTTTTAGCCAAGAGGAAGTGTGCATTTGTGGTGGGGGGGTGGGGGTTGGTAGCAAAACATGTTATTTTCCTGCTGCTGAATTCAGACAAATGTAAGGTAATTTAAAATGTTAGGTAATTTATCTCAGAGATTAAATCTGAGAAGCAACCGAATAAGATAATTTTTCTGAAATGATGTCTTTAATGATCAATTTTAACATCAAGCCATTGCAGTAATTGAAATGACAGCACGTAACACATGGTGATGACGTGAGCTGTTGGGTTTGAGAGGACTAGACAGAACATCATGGCTCCCGCTCTGTGCCCTGCAGGCAGGGTCAGCCTGGGTGATGCGGAGCTTAATGGATGTTCATAGTGTGACCGTGCTGACCTTGTTGTGAGCAAGTAAACGCCAAGAGATCTCAGCTGTTTGTGTGTACTGAAAGATAAGAAAGAAATTGCTTTGAAATGTTGAATTGAAATCGGACATATAAATATATGCCAAATGTTTTCTTCCCCCTCATTGCTCTGTTTTTTTGCAGTTTAGATCTCTAACTTCAAAAATAGAGTTAATCATAGAAGATCCAGCCACATGATTCTTATATTTTGCAATGTAATGTGTGTGGTCTCATTCTCCTGAAATTCTCATGATCGTTATTCTCATGGAAAGCACTTTGCAGTTCTGTGAAACTCCACAGTTCTTCTTCAGTGATATGGAAGAGGAACTATAGAACAGGAGTTTGAGCTGGGCTCTTTTGGAGACTGCTCTATTTTGAGTTAGGCTCACTAGTGTAAAGTAGCTGTTAGATGCTTTTCTGGAGCATGGAATGACTGTGGTAGTTGAAAGGAAGACTTTAATATTGATTGTTTTGGAAGTTGATGAACACCTACAAAGAGCAATACATTTTTTTTCTTTAATTAGTACACGTTTGCTCCATCTGTTAACATCTAACAAGTGATTTCAAGAGCTACTTAGCATTATTCCTAGTCAATAAGAATGAGAATCAATTCAAAAGAATAAGGCTTAAGTGATAAATCTGCAAACAAATATCTTATGGGTCAACCATTTTTTGCCTTGACCCAAATCATTGTTTTTGTTTAGAGTTATAATATCTAAATTTCATGTGGATACTGATCTATTTTAGAACTACAAAAAAAAAAAATAGAAATGGCAACTTGAAATTATTTGGGATGCATGCAATAGACAGAAGATTAATATCATTGGCCACTTAGGAGCTACATTGCTATCATATATTTTGGCCCAGTGTTTCCAATGTTTTGTATCATATGCTGATTATGGATAGGAATGCTGCAAATAGTCTTGATTTCTTCATGACTGTTTTGTGATAAGATTGGGATAGCAATGGCAGAGTTGCTTGATGTGAAAATTTAGTCTGAAACTTGTTGAAAACTGATTTTCAGTTTTGAAGAAATATCTCAATTGGCCCATAGCTTTTCAGGATTGAATTTTGTCTTTAAAAATGTGAGCCGGTTGATATTTCTTAGCTCTGTACCTACAGAGTTCATTCAAGAAAGCTGTTAGGCTAGAAATAGGATTTACTGTTTGGGCAGAATCTCAACAGTTGAGGCGGTGAGAGGACTACTCCATGAATTTTCTCGCTTCTAGATGATTCATTGAATATTTCACAGTATATAGATGGGGATATCTTGCCACAGTGACTCCTGGAATTAGACGCTTTTAAGGCACTCTACAATGACTATATCTGAGTAAAAGAACTGTGAGTTATGATTGAGATTTGGACTTCGGAGCTGCCAACTGAAGATACTTTACTGTAGATCAAGGACCTGGAAAGTGCATTTATGCTTCTTCTGACATGTGAGCCTAAGACTGACCTTTGAGAGCTAAAAAGATTTAGTGAGTGCTTTTTATCAGTCAAAAAGTTGGTTATCAGTTCAGTTCAGTCGCTCAGTCGTGTCCAACTTTATGCAACCCCATGAACCGCAGCATGCCAGGCTTCCCTGTCCATCACCAACTCCCGGAATTTACCCAAACTCATGTCCATTGAGTCGGTGATGCCATCCAACCATCTGATCTTCTGTCGTCCCCTTCTACTCCAGCCCTAAATCTTTCCCAGCAGCAGGGTCTTTTCAAATGAGTCAGCTCTTTGCATCAGGTAGCCAAAGTATTGGAGTTTCAGTTTCAGCATCAGTCCTTCCAATGAACACCCAGGACTGATCTCCTTTAGGATGGACTGGTTGGATCTCCTTGCAGTCCAAGGGACTCTCAAGAGTCTTCTCCAACACCACAGTTCAAAACCATCAATTCTTCAATGCTCGGCTTTCTTTATAGTCCAACTCTCACATCCATACATGACTACTGGAAAAACCACAACCTTGACTAGATGGACATTTGTTGACAAAGTAATGTCTCTGGTTTTAATATGCTGTCTAGGTTGGTCGTAACCTTCCTTCCAAGGAGTAAGCGTCTTTTAATTTCATGGCTGCAATCACCATCTGCAGTGATTTTGGAGCCCCCCCAAAATAAAGTCAGCCATTGTTTCCACTGTTTCCCCATCTATTTGCCATGAAGTGATGGGACCAGATGCCATGATCTCAGTTTTCTCAATGTTGAGCTTTAAGCCAACTTTTTCACTCTCCTCTTTTACTTTCATCAAGAGGCTCTTTAGTTCTTCTTCACTTTGTGCCATAAGGGTGGTGTCATCTGCATATCTGAGGTTATTGATATGTCTCCCAGCAATCTTGATTCCAGCTTGTGCTTCCTCCAGTCCAGTATTTCTCATGATGTATTCTGCATATAAATTAAATAAGCAGGGTGACACTATACAGGCTTGACGTACTCCTTTTCCTATTTGGAACCAGTCTGTTGTTCCATGTCCAGTTTTAACTGTTGCTTCCTGACGTGCATACAGGTTTCTCAAGAGTCAGGTCAGGTGGCCTGGTAATCCTATCTCTTTCAGAATTTTCCACAGTTTATTGTGATCCACACAGTCAAAGGCTTTGGCATAGTCAATAAAGCAGAAATAGATGTTTTTCTGGAACTCTCTTGCTTTTTCGATGATCCAGCGGATGTTGGCAACTTGATCTCTGGTTCCTCTGCCTTTTCTGAAACCAGCTTGAACAGCTGGAAGTTCACAGTTCATGTATTGCTGAAGCCTGGCTTGGAGAATTTTGAGCATTACTTTACTAGGGTGTGAGATGAGTACAATTGTGCGGTAGTTTGAGCATTCCTTGGGATTGCCTTTCTTAGGGATTGGAATGAAAACTGACCTTTTCCAGTCCTGGGGCCACTGCTGAGTTTTCCAAATTTGCTGACGTATTGAGTGCAGCACGTTCACAGCATCATGTGCTCGTAGTGATGCTTCCTAAGGCCCACCTGATGTCACATTCCAGGATGTCTGGCTCTAGGTGAATGATCACACCACTGTGATTATCTGGGCCATGATGATCATTTTTGTACAGTTCTCTGTTAAAGTTGATTATAGATTCTTTGTAAAATATTTTTAAGTTGCTTTTGCCGATTTTCATTCTTAGTAATAATTTTAACTAATTTTTTTAAAGTACCTAGAAGTCTTCATCAAATGAAGGGTTCAGATATTGATTTGATTGTCACATTTCTGGCCATGTTTGGGGCATATTTACCGTTGCTTGGTATGTGTTCAGTGGGACTGTGAAGGAAGAGTGCATATCTTTTAGACCTTTGGACACAGCTTGAAATTGGAGATGAGTTCTCATTCTCTTCTTATATGTAAAAGTTGCCTGAGAATTAGTGATTTGAAATATAGGTAAGTGTAGGAGTTGTGCGACAATGGTTCCCAGGAATTTCAGTCATAAGAACTCCTTATTATCAGGATGATGAATTATACTTTAGATATGTGTTAATTGATGAATCTGTTAATACATGACAGAAAGCTTTTATGAACTCAGTAGCAATTTAAACTAAACTTATCTCTATTTTGCAAAGTTCATCCACATAGAGAACAAACATACAGATACCAAGGCGGGAAGGGGAGGGCAGGATGGATTGGGAGATTGGGATTGTATATATATACTACTATGTGTGAAACAGATTACTAATAAGAACCGACTGTATTGCGCAGGGAACTCCACCCAATGCACTGTGGTGACCTCAGTGGGAAGGAAAATGACGGAGTGGGGATATATGTGTATGTGTGGCTGATTCACTTTGTTGTGCAGCAGAAACTAACATGACATTGTAAAGAAGCTATATCCCAATAAAAAAGTAAATTTATATTATGTATTCCTTATGCCAGATATATTACCTGCAAGTCCTACCTCTTCTTATCATCAACGCTTCACTGTATTCCTAAGGCTTTAGAATGAAATAAAACTGTATCACTGCCTTCAAGGCCCTATGAGCCCGGATTCCTGCCTGCCTTTGCAATCTTATTCTCCTTTTCCTTTTCTTCTAGCTCACTCTGTGCTTCAGCCTCATAGGTCTCCTTCCTGAATATTGATTGGATAGATCAAGTTCCTTCCAGTCTTTGAACCTTCATATTTGTTTTTCCTTCTACCCAGGATGCTCTTGTCTGTGGATCCTATTATGCAGTCCTCAGCTTTGAGAAGCCTTCCTGACAACTTGTTCTGAAACAACCTTCCACACTATTTGACTTAACACTAGCACTCTACAGATATCGCAAGCCGACTACATGATATCCACAATGTAGAATATCCTTTCATGTTTAGAAAATTCATGAGGCTCTGTTTATCTATAGTGAATAATGCCATCTCTCTTGTTAGAGAGGTGGGTTATATTTCCCTATGCATACCTCAGATTGCCCACTTCATCTAAAATTGTGTAGAAAGGCAATTAGCCTTTGTGTATATTTGGAAACTTTCTCTGCAGTTAATAAATGGGGAAGTGGGCTTTTTAATTCATTTTCTTAAACTTTAAAAATTTGGAAGAACTGTTGCTAATCCTGGCAGAGGTTATCTGGGGATATTATACCGCCTAATGAAATCTTTAAGGAAGGAAAGATCATCATGTTAGTTTTAGCATTTATAAATGAAGGCACACTAAATTCTTAGGGTGTTAGGAAAAGATTCTATATCTGATGTGTTGGAGCCAACAGACTGGCTCATATAAGAACTGCTTGTTAAATTTTCAGGAATTTTGCAAGCAGGCTGACTTTGCATTAGTAGCTTGAAATTGGCTATGGTGGGAGTATTTATACCATGGAAATTGGCAAACACTGCAAACGAGGGCTTTTTTTCTTTTTTTTTTTTTTCCTGGAGAGTGCGTTTAACAGCACACTATTATATAAAGCCAATATTTCAGAGGCTGACAATTTGATGATGAGAAATCAATAGGGCCAGCCTGAAGTAACCAAGTTACTTTTATGGTTGTTGGGATTGAAAAAGTCACAAATTTTGAGCATGGAAGAAAGAGCTTTTTTTAAAATTTTTTTAAAGAAATAGATTATTTGTACACAGAAGCAGACATGAAGGATAAAAAAGAAAATATGATCTTTGTATTTGCTTCTTTCGCCTTTCAGGTCAGGCTGCTGAATTCTTGCAAAATGTTGTTAAGATACATTCTCGGGGTTAGGGCAGATAGCCACCTTCTGGAACTTGTGATAGCAGCTTTCCTCAGCTCCCAGACTGATAACACAGCCCAGCTGATCCCACATGCAGCATCACATGTTAGTTACAATGAGTGTGTTAGACTGCTTCTTCAGGGAAAGAAAAAGATTCCAAGAAGAGTTAGGTGGAAGCTCTGATTGATTATGGTTTATAATGTTGGAGGAAGTGGAGACTAATGAGAGTTGCCCTAAGGTTTCAGGCCTTCAGTGGGAAAGGATATAAAGGAAAAATTACTCGAAGAGGCAGGGCTTTGAGCATTGCTCACTGACAAGAACATCTTTGAGATACACCACTCTGTGAAGGCAGACAGGGATTATTTGGGATATTTCAGAGGCAAATGTCATTGGGCAATACCTCCATGAAGGGATAAATGGATAAATGATAAGACATAGGTCCTATATTTCTGAGTTTATTTTAAAGTACTATAAAGGCAAATGGGAAAGCTTCTAGTTAGTTTCTTCAGGGACTTGAGATTGAATGTTCTCCATTTAAAATGAAGTTGGAGAAGCAGGCACATCCTGAAATTCCTTTCCTCTCCTCCAATTTGTGGTAAGCACTTGGAAAATTTGAATAATTCTAAGGGGTTGTGTAAGACTAAGTTGTGTCATCTTTTCTGATGTCTTTATGAAGCTGGTTAATTGTACTGTTTATGAGTAGAAAGAAAGTGGCTTTCTTCAGTCATCTTTGGATGTAGCTAATTATTTTCTTGGAAGAGGGCTTTATTTTTAATCTTGAAGCATTTCTAGGGCTTAGATTTTAATGGAGCACTATTATTATTTCCCAAAGGATAAGATACCATCTGTAGTTAAACAAGTTGGGACTCTGGGATTGATAATATCTAGTCTTTAGTCTTTATTATATTAAAAAATATGAACCCATTGATGACCTTACACTCTGACTCAATGAAAATAAAGGAATTTTTAATAAAGAGAATATTATGCAGTTTGATTAAAATTAATTTCTTAAAGATCAAATAAGTCCTGTTATTTGGAAAAGCAATCCTAGAACAGTAGATCTCAGGAGTCACTATGTAGTTGCTATGGGTTCTTGACCTTGAGGTCAGGAATGGTGAAGATAAGTAAGAAGGGAAAGCTTATGAAAATCATAGATGGAGACACAGTTTTGCATCTTATGTTGAATATTCAATGGAAACAACTCTCTGCCTCGGGAGAAATAAGATTTTAGGAGACAGAATTAAAAAAAAAAAAAACTTTGAAGGAAACATGCAGTTAAATAGTTCTGACAAACTAAAATTCTCACAAACAGGACTTTTTAAATAGAGTCTATTCTGAAGCTCTATTCTGGCCATTCATCACCATCTGTTCATAAAGTGAAAATTCCTGCCCTTAGTATTTAGACACAGGCCATGTGAAAGAGAATCTATTGTAAAGAGTAATATCAATTATACCAATAGCAGTCAACCAGTATTAAGTATCTAAGTCATTATTGAAACGAGCAGTAGATTTTTATTTTTCCTCATAGCACAGTTGCTTTTCAGAAACTACCTTTGAAATTAAAGAAATTTTCATATGAAAAGCATGCCCATTCTAGAAAATTTTAGAGAAAAATAGAAAGAAAAAATATAATTGTCACCAAAGGCAACCAATGCCAACATTTTATTTATTTCCTTTTGATACTGTTCTAAGTCATGACTGCACACTCGGTTACTACTTCCTGCAACTGCAGTTACTGCCACCACCTTTGCACCCACCATTTACTGAAACTAACATTATCTTTTTACCAATCTTCACATATCTTTTCAGTTTTATTGAGAAATAATTGACATACATCAGTATATATATTTAAAGTGTACAGCATGATGGTTTGATTTATATATGTTGGGGAGTGATTATCACAGTGTTTAGTTAACATTCATCATTTCATGCAGATAAAAAAATTTCCTTGTGGTGAGAACTCTTAGGATCTACTCTATTAATTTTCCTATGTACCATATAGTAATGTTAACTATAGTCATTATTTTGTACTTTACATCTTTAGTTAGTATTTATCTTATGGCTGGAAGTGTGTTCCTTTTGATCACCTTTCTCAAATTCTTCCTCCCCCTGTCCCCGACACCACCTCTGGTAACCACAAATCTGATACCTTTTTTTCTATGAGGTTTTTTTTTTTTTTGTTTTATTTTGTTTTTTTAAATTAGGCTCCACATAAAGTGAGGTCATACAGTATTTGTCTTTCTTTGATATATTTCACTTAGAATAATGCCTTCAAGATTCATCTGTGTTTTTAGGAATGTTTGGATTTTCTCATTTTTATTGCTGAATAATATACTGTTGTATATCTATGTATCTACATCTAGATCCAGATACAGACACACATCACAACTTCTTTATCCATTCATCTATTGGGGATGCTTAGGTTGTTTTCATGTCTTGGCTATTGTGAATAATTTTACTATGAGCATGGTAATTCAGATTTTTTTTCCAGTTATTGTTTTCACTTTGGATATATTCACAGAAGTAGAATGACTAGATCATATGGTAGTTCTAGTTTTTAATTTTTTGAGGAATCACCACACTGTTTTTCATGGTGGCAGTAACAATTTACATTTCCACCAACATTGTATAAGGGTTCACTTTTCTCTGCATCCAAACCACCATTTATTATCTCTCTTTTTCCTGTGTGTGATGGCTATTCTAATAGGCGTGGAGTGATGTCTGTTGTGGTTTTAATTTGCATTTCCCTAATGACTAGAAATGTTGAGCATCTTTTCATGCCTCTGTTGGTGGCTGGTAATTTTTAAAATACCATTTTCCATTTTATAAAATGGAATTTCAGAAATGTAAGACAACCTGCTAACTTTTAATACATGACAGGACTAGGATTGGGACCCAAATATATATAATTTGAAAGCCAATTTTTTTTCATTTCACACACACACACGCTTTCATATTCTAAAGACTATTCTGTATCTTCCTTTTTCACTTAAAAATAGTATAATAATTAATTCCCTGCCATTAACTCTTCATGAAGAGTTTAATTGCCTCAAAACAGCCCATTCTAAGTATATTTTTCATGTTGATAGTTTTCATTGTTTTCATTTTGATGTGCACCTTTTTATTAACTCAGAACCAAATCATTGCAAAAGATAATGTGTGAAGGCTGGATCAGTTAGACTGAGGCCTAGAGCAGAAGTCAGGCAGAACAGGGGAGTGCAGATGCTGGAGTCAGCGTTCACTACTGCGGGTGGCTTCCCTGAAAACCACTCATTAAGCAAATGAAGACAAAGACAGATGCTTTTCAGATTAAGATGTTTGATATAAAATTCCAGATGTGTTTCTTACCCTCCATGTTGCTAAGGTCTCTGTGTCTGTCTTAACCAGCTTCTGACTTCTCTGACAGTACTCTGTGCAGCTCCTGACACAGTATTTCTCCATTTCCTTTTACTTTGATTTTTATATCCCAGGAAGTTGTTTGGTATTTCTTTTCCCAGAGAATTAAATGATCACCCTCTTTCAAGTCCTGGAAAACTTCCCTGTTAACCACTGAATCCTAATTAGAGAAATTTGTAAACATGTTTCCTAGCAACTACCTGTTTAATCCCACGTTTAAGCTATGTTGTATAAAGCAACTTGTTCAATAGACTTTTATCTGCCTGGTTACCTCTGTGTAAGCTGCTTGAAGAGATAGATATTCTCTAAAGAAGCATGGTATGGATAAAGAACTCTCACATTTATATCAATTGTTCTGAACAGCTAATTAAATATCAATTCTTTATCATTTTTAAATCCAATACATTTCTTGAGCACTTGTACTATATATGACTGGTATTGTAGTAGACACTGGGCATAGAGTGGAGAAAAGAACTACAAACTGTCCCTGCCCTCAGAGAGCATAATATCTAGTGGAAGAGGCACCTAAAAATAAGTAAACATATTGTGTTTAACTGTAACTGTGTGCAGCACAGTACATCCTGATATTCTTTTATAATTTATAAATATGGTAATAATAGTGTTTCTTCTATAAAATTTTGTTGTATTCTGTTCCCATTCATTCTTTAGCTGAGTTTCAAGCTTCAATTTAAGATGTTTGTCCATTGGTTTGCCAACAGTCTTTAGGTTTAAAAAAAATCCTAAAACAAAATGGAACTCTGTGATTTTGCTTATTTACTGGTCCCATATTCATTTAATGATACTATACTTAAAGGGAAATTTCTCAGTGTCTTTCCTGCTTCCATGGAATTACTCTTGGGCCGGTCAGGAAATTCTTGGATTCCTAACAAGAAAATGTATGCCAGACATTGGCTCTGCTCAACCTCACAGATTGTGAAAGCGCTTGTCAGTTGTGCCAGTAAATCTTCCCTCTCTTACCGCAGGTCCAAGGATCTCATAAAGGAGGCCATCCTTGACAATGACTTTATGAAGAACTTGGAGCTGTCGCAGATCCAAGAGATTGTGGATTGTATGTACCCAGTGGAGTATGGCAAAGACAGCTGCATCATCAAAGAAGGAGATGTGGGGTCACTGGTGTATGTCATGGAAGGTATGCTTTGTAACCATGTTCCCCTGACATTCAAATATTCTCTTTTCATCTTATCAGCCTGCACACAGATGGCAGTGCATTACATGAGACAATTCCATTTTTCCTTTTTGTTTTTGAGAAACAGTTTGAAAAGAGGGCGAACACTGCTTAGACACAGAGGTTGATTAATCATTTCAAGTGTTTGTGTTTAAACTTATTAAAATGAAAGTCTAATATTTTTTCAGACATGGGGAAAGGATAATAACATGAAAGAAAGCATTGCTATTTATTGCACATAAGACCACACACTGTCAGATCATTGAGCAAACTCAAAGCTTCAATGGAAGCTCAAGTCTATTGGAAGTATTTTTGGTCAGATAATCAAAGTATCTTCAACTCTGCTTTTACCTCCCAGTATATGACTGGCTTTCTGCTATGTTGCTTCTATAAAAAGAGGATGTTTTCAGTGTTTCCTGTGTGTCTGATAGAGGTGGATCATAAAGGTTGGATAGTGTATTAGCTTCCTGATTATTAAGAGTGGTAGCTTGTTCATAAATCTTGCACAAACTAAGATAGAAACTGCTTTAAAAAACTGAGGCATGCACTGTATAAACATGTTTTATGCTTCTGTATATTTTCACATTATAAATTTTTAACTTGAAATTTATAATGGCATGTTTTCCTCTTGGGGGACGAAAAAGCCTGAAAGCATGAATGAATCAACTGAGAAGAAAGTGAGGTCAAAGATGTCTATAGTAGAAGACAGTTGGCTTAGAAAAATCACAATTGATTTATTTGGTGGCAGTTAGTGTTTTACCCAAAGCATTCATGCTGGTGTCCTATAACTGTCAGTTTTACAGGTCATTCAGAAGAGAGGTGTATTTGGGCAAGTCGATTAACTTCTCTGTTTCACCCAGCTTATGAAAAACGAGATACTCTTTCTTTCTAGCAGTGATTCTCTACTGGTGATGATTCTGACCCCAGGAACATTTGGTGATGGTCAGAGATATGTGGTTGTCACAGGCTGGGTAAGGGTGGGCATGAAGGAGGCTCCTGGTGTCTAGTAGGTAAAGACAGGGGTGCTAATCAACAGGGCAGTGAGTGGTCTACAACCAAGCATTCCCTGTCCTTAGTTCCTGTGCTGAGAAATCTTGCTTTCTACCTTCTTTGCAGGACGGTTATGAAGTTAATATGAGTAAGCTGTGTGGATGTATAATGTAAAGTGTAAAACATTATAGAATAACGATCAATATTATTTCTATTAAATACTTGAGAGTACGTAAAAAATGTTTTTTCTACATTCGTCATTCACCTTTTAATTTTTCTTTGTGATTCTTTCTTGACATACTGAAATCAGGCATTTGATATTTATTAATTTCTATCACTATTTTCTTTATAATTTTCAGCTTTGTGTCAATGTTACAAAGTTTCTCCCCACGCCAAAAGGGTGTAAATGTTCGGTTAGGCTTTCCTCTGACAAAAACAAGCTACGGTAAACAAAAACACAAACAATATGTACTTGGCAGACAATTGCAGGGAAAGGAGGTGAAATTATAGGGAAAGGGTGCATGTGGGTAGTGAGCAGGAGCAATTAGAAAAGTGGAAGAAATATATAGAGGCCAAGTGGAGACTATAAATATAGAGGCCAATGTTAAGAACTATTAACGTTTAGAAACCAAGTTTAAAGCCTTTCTGAGATGATATTATATCAACAGTTTCATATTATTTGATTATTTGTGTATTTTATTGGCCAGGCACATTTTAAAGAACACAGATATTGTATAAAGCAGAGTGTACTTTACTTCAGTCATTTTAAATGCTCATCATTGGTATTCCAACAAAGGACCACCTAGTCAAAGCTATGATTTTTCCAGTAGTCATGTATGGATGTGAGAGTTGGACTATAAAGAAAGCTGAGTGCTGAAGAATTGATGCTTTTGAACTGTGGTGTTGGAGAAGACTCTTGAGAGTCCCTTGGACTGCAAGGAGATCGACCTAGTAAATCCTAAAGGAAATCAGTTCTGAATATTCATTGGAAGGACTGATAGTGAAGCAGAAACTCCAATACTTCGGTCAGCTGATGCAAAGAACTGACTCATTGGAAAAGACCCTGATGCTGGGAAAGATTGCAAGTGGGAGGAGAAGGGGATGACAGAGGATGAGGTGGTTGGATGGCATCAGTGACATGATGGACATGAGTTTGAGTAGGCTTAGTGAGTTGGTGATGGATAGGGAAGCCTGGCATGCTGCAGCCCATGGGGTCGCAAAGAGTCGGACAGCGACTGAGCGACTGAACTGAACTGATTGAATTCCATTCTAGAAATGAGTAGTTTGAAAACCTATGTGTTCATGTCAGTTTTCCTTACACATTTTTTCAAAAAATTTGTTTAATTCATGCCATTTTTGTTTTCTAAGACTAAATTCAACTTTACTAGCTATATTAGAAGGAGCTTGAAAATTGTACTTAATATTTGTCAGTTTTTAGAACTCATTGCCCAACTTATAGAGCATGCTTTTTCTAAACACTTTCTGTGTATAAAATTTATTTAATTCTCAAAGTGATCCTGTGAGGTAAGGTCTAGTATTTATTATCCCCTTTTATAAATGTGAAGACTGAGGCCCACCTGGTTTATAGTATAGTTAGGAGTGAACTCAAGTAATCTGGATTCAGAGCTCAAGCTTTTAATTATGGGATTCTGTATTGGTGATGGTTCTCCAGAGAAAAAGAGCCAATGGGATATATGTGTGTGTATATCTGGGTACTGAGAGAGAGGTTTATTTTAAGGAATTCCATGATTGTGGAGACTGGAAAGCCATCTGCTTGCTGGCAAAATTCACCCTTCCTCCAGGTAGATCAATTTTTTTTCCTGATGAAACTTCAGCTGATTGGATGAAGTCTTATCAACTTTAAGAAGGTAGTCTGCTTTAATTCAAAGACTACTAATTTAAATGCTAATTCCAGCAAACAAATACCTTCATAGAAATGTCTGGTGTAATATTTGACCAAATATATGGATATCATGGGCTTTCAAGTTGACCTATAAAATTAACCATCACAGGCCCATTCCTTGTCAACGTGGCACCCATACATATCTCCGTAAACTATACCAAAATATCCAAGTAAAGACAATAATAAGGTCATACTTCTGCCTAACATGATAAAATAATCTTGTGTGTAAAGAAAACAAACAAGTCATTTTCCCAGAAAAGGATGCGAAGTCCTTGGGTGGTGGTCATTTCTCCTCTCCTCAATTCCCCATATCTCAAATATTTTGATGCAACATTCAGTTCAGTTGCTCAGTCATGTCCAACTTTTTGCAACCCCATGGACTGCATCATGCCAGGCTTTCTTGTCTATCACCAGCTCCCGGAGCTTGCTCAAAGTCATGTCCATGTTAGTCAAAGTCAGTATGTCATCTAACCGTCTTATCCTCTGTCGTCCCCTTCTCCTCCTGCCTTCAA
This sequence comes from Cervus elaphus, assembly GCF_910594005.1. Classification (NCBI taxonomy): domain Eukaryota; kingdom Metazoa; phylum Chordata; class Mammalia; order Artiodactyla; family Cervidae; genus Cervus; species Cervus elaphus. The sequence goes on along the minus strand of NC_057829.1, from coordinate 51,702,429 downwards.
TCTTTCTCAGCATCAGGGTCTTTTCCAATGAGTCAGTTCTTCACATCAAGATACAACATTAAGAAAACTTAAATACTACGAAATAAAGTCAATACATCTTATGTTACATGATAATGGGATCTGTGAGGAAGGGCAACAAGAATTTTATGCACAAGTGCACTACCTCAAACATACAAACGTAAATAAAAACATGTTTATAACAAAGAAGAAATATCCATAGCAGACTTCCCTAGGTAAATGTAAATACACTAATTTTTCCACATTTCATCAAGCTAATTTTAATATATTTTGTTTATCTTCTTTTTGCTGCTAGAATGACTAAATAGCAAGTCATCTCAATTATGTTTTTAAAAACAGGGTTCTAAATAGTGTATCAGTAGTCAAAGTCACAGATTTTGCAATGATGGTGTTGGTTGCTTTCAGTTAAATTCACTAAATGACTGTGTTCTTATAACCTGATGTGAAATCTGTCCCCAAGTTGTAATTCTAATCAATTCCATGTAATTTTGGCTTGATTTTATGCCAATATTCTCATGTGAAAATAATATAAAGTAAAAAAATCTTGTCATTTAAATTTTTATAAGTTTTAATTGAGGAAATGTTTCATTGCTTAATTAGTTTTTTATCAACACATTTAATCTTCTCAAAGTTTAGATGGCACTCTTCTTGATATAGATGGATTCTTTTTCATTTGTGAACATTATTAATATTTATAAAGAGTATACCATAGCAACAATGGATGAAGAGAATAGAGGATCTTTCACAAACTTGCTTATTATCAAAACATTCAGAAAAACACCCAGGGAGTTTACATGGAAAACCATTCCAATTATTCCTGCCTCTTTTCAGTTAAATGAAGTTTTCTTCATAAAATGCTTGTTTAACATATGCTTTCAGTGATTTTTGTTTTAGCCTGGGCAGTGTCCCAAATATTATTGCATACCTAAATGCCAAATTTTCTCATCATTTTAACAGAATAGTCATATGTTAAGACTTAACTAATTAGGATGACAGGGAAAAAATCTCTGGAAGTAGTGTAAATATATCATGTATTTTCAAGCAAAATGAGTTGTATAACTTTCAGATATTTATAGTTACTTGCTAGTGGAAGTTTTAATTTCAAGTTTTGATTAGAATTATTTTAGTATGAGTTACTTAAGGTAGCAGTGGGTCAAATTGCTAAGGCTTGATTTATGTTTTAATCAAATTTCAAATATATAAATGACTTACAAAATAATTGAATACAGCTTATTTTCTTAAACCAACAGGTTTTGGTCTTAATTATAGAGTAATATTTGTTAATATCTTTATACTCTTGCCCTCTTTTTTTTCCATGAAGGTAAACTTCATCTTTGCTAAGTCACTTCAGTTGTCTGACTCTTTGCAACTCCAAGGACTGTAGCCCACCAGGCTCCTCTGTCCCTGGGATACTCCCAGGAAAGAATACTCAAGTGGGTTGCCATTTCCTTCTCCAGGGGTTGTTCCTGACCCAGGGACTGAACCTTATGTCTTCTATAATGGCAGGTGGGTGTGCCACCCAGGAAACCCAAAACTTCAACTACGGTCATCCAAAAGAAATTCTGATTTAGCGATTGAGAATTGGTAATGTAAATCAAACACCCTCTTTGGGAATCTGATTTAATATTTTTGTATTGAAAAATGTGTAGTTTATATCCATTGAAGTGATGTGCTTGGACATATTGCTTTTACAGATTTTCTGTGATCTTCACTGTGGAAGTGCATAGATTACATGTTATCTCCTAAAAATGGCAAGTATCTGTTTAGTGTTCTTTGTTGGCTATTTTAAGTTAAACTTTTAAGCGAAACCATCAAGCTATTTTAATTTTTATTTTGCAGAGTGCTTGTTAATGATAACAGCTTTTATCAAGTGCTTATATATGGCATTGCCCCGATCCCTCTTCTCTTATTAGTTCCTTCTTTGTTTTTACAAGCATGGCTGTGATTTAGCTTAATCTTGGTCCACCTCTGAGCTTTTATTGTTTAAGACTAGAGTCTACCATGTATTGATACTCTCAAGGCTCTCTCTCTCTTTTTCTTTTTTCTGTCTACCATCAGTAGTATTGATTTTGTTTCTCTCACAGGTTAAAAAAAATTTTTTTTAAGAAGCAGCAATTTTTTCAACTCATCACGCAGGTAATTTTTAGTAGGACTTTTTACACTGATGCTAAGTGATCTGTGATTGTCGTTGTTCGGTCTGTAAGTTGTGTCTGACTCTTTGAAACCCCATGAACTGCAGCACTCCGGGCTTCCCTGTCCTTCATTATCTCCCTGAGTTTGCTCAAATTCATGTCCATTGAGTCAGTGATGCCATCTAACCATCTCATCCTCTGTCACCTCCTTCTCCTCTTGCTGTCAGTCTTTACCAGCATCAGGGTCTTTTCCAATGAGTCGGCTCTTCACATCAGGTGGCCAAAGTATTGGAGCTTCAACTTCAGCACCAGTCCTTCCAATAAATATTCAGGGTTGATTTCCTTTAGGATTGACTGGTTTGATCTTTTTACTGTCTAAGGGACTCTCAAGAGTCTTCTCCAACACCACAGTTCAAAAACACCAATTCTTTGGCACTCAACTTTCTTTCTGGTCCAGCTCTCACATACATACATGACTACTGGAAAAACCACAGCTTTGACTATATAGACCTTTGTTGACAGAGTGATGTCTCTGCTTTTTAATACACTGTCTAGGTTTGACATAGTTTTTCTTCCAAGGAGCAAGCATCTTTTAATTTTGTGGCTGCAGTCACGTCCAATCTCTAGATTCTTTTGCTAATTGCTCTGAGATTTCCCTTTGTCTTCTGAAGGCTGGTCTTCTGCTTCGCTTTGCAGTGAGTTGGTTGATACCAAGTCTGCCTGTTAAGCTGATGTCCAACACTATTTGTTCTTCAGTGTGAATATGGATCATGCTGCTGCTGCTGCTGCTGCTAAGTCGCTTCAGTCGTGTCCAACTCTGTGCGACCCAATAGACGGCAGCCCACCAAGGCTCCCCCGTCCCTGGGATTCTCCAGGCAGGAACACTGGAGTGGGTTGCCATTTCCTTCTCCAGTGCATGAAAGTGAAAAGTGAAAGTGAAGTTGCTTAGTCGTGTCCAACTCTTAGCAACCCCAAGGACTGCAGCCTACCAGGCTCCTCCGTCCATGGGATTTTCCAGGCAAGAGTACTGGAGTGGGGTGCCATTGCCTTCTCCGATGGATCATGCCAGCCACTCACTATCAACAGTAAACTTACTCAACTTCATACTGCAAGTTCTCTCCTGCTCCCTTACTTTTCCCCCTGAAACATTTTTACTGTTTTTATAATTAAATAACATATGAAAACTGACATTCAAAGAGGGATTTTTATATAAAACTGAACATTAGTGAAGAGCCTCACCATGTCAGCTGGTATTCAAAACACTATCCAAGAGTATGAGGGAATTGAATGTATTTTCATATGAATTAGCTCAGCAAATTTAACACGAGAAACAGACCATTTTATTCTCCGAAGTCAGGTGGTGCCTTTTGGCCTTATGAGTGGTTAATGTTCATCTGAAAGCTATCTTTAGAATAGTTAAAATATCAATGCATTTAAAGTTATTTTTGCAGTCCCTTTACTAGATCAAGCTTATCATGTTAATGCTAAAGAAGAAGCTTATGTACTATGCTAAAAAACAAGACAACAGACCCCAGATTCAGCCACTTATGCAGAGTCCCATGTCACTAAATTGAGACTCTGTTATAGTTTTGACTCTCCTAGAAATGGAACCTTAAACCAGACAATCAGGTGTCACCTAATTAGCACCAGTTAGGTCATCTATCAGGTAGGATCCTGCTATCCCTGAAAGGAAAACAACTTTGCCATAACCAATCTACTTTTTTTCCTCTAATGTAACTTCCTTGTTCCTCCTCCTTTATGCCTATAAAAATCTTTTATTTTGTACAGCTCCTTGAAGTTCCTTTCTTAGCTGCTCGATTGAATACTGTCCAATTCATGAATTGTTAATTAAAACCAATAAGATATTTAAAATTTACTCAGTTGAATTTTTTTTTTATTAGTTGGAGGCTAATTACTTCACAACATTTCAGTGGGTTTTGTCATACATTGATATGAATCAGCCATAGAGTTACACGCATTCCCCATCCCGATCCCCCCTCCCGATCCCCCCTCCCACCTCCCTCTCCACCCGATCCCTCTGGGTCTTCCCAGTGCACCAGGCCGGAGCACTTGTCTCATGCATCCCACCTGGACTGGTAATCTATTTCACCATAGATAATATACATGCTGTTCTTTCGAAACATCCCACCCTCACCTTCTCCCACAGAGTTCAAAAGTCTGTTCTGTACTTCTGTGTCTCTTTTTCTGTTTTGCATATAGGGTTATGGTTACCATCTTTCTAAATTCCATATATATGTGTTAGTATGCTGTAATGTTCTTTATCTTTCTGGCTTACTTCACTCTGTATAATTGTTTCTTAACAACTACTTAAATAAAAACAAAAGAAAACAAAATACATTTAGAAAAATGTTATAAGCAAAGAGGATTTGAATTTTTAAGTGTGAATATTGAAACATATTTCAGTTATGGAGTTAGTGGCAAAAATAGGGATCTGATATAGTTAGATGTCCCACAGGGTATCATGTTTATTTTGGGGTGCCAAGCTTCCAAAAAGACTTTCATACACTTGAGTGAGTTCAGGAAGCATGACATTTATTTTTAGCGAGTGACATGTCTTGTATGGATGGACGGTTTAGGAGGAAATGATAACTGTCTTTAAAAGCTGAAAACACTGTCGCATGAAAAGGGAACTGGTCTTCATGAGTTTAGATGACGTGAGAAAATGCAAGTTATAGGGAAGTCTACACTGGGTCTTCTTGACAGTCAATATTCTGCTAAGTAATATGTTCCAGAAGTGAATAAAGCAGTCTGATGTCATGGCAAGAACACAATCTCAGGAGGCTTTCTAGCAGTGATTATAAGACATCTGCTTGGAGAAATTTAGTGTGGGTAGAAGAGGAATTCCCTGTGGCTGAATTGAACACATCTCCAATCTTTTCCCTAAACTCCAAGCTTCTGAGTCTGTGGTTTTCTGAACAAATATTTTACAAGTTAACTTATGAGAACCCAACCTCCAAATTTGCCTTTTAGAAACTCACCCCTATATGCAATATGCATGCTTTCTTTGGGGGTGTTTTTATATCTTGTATCATATACATCAGGTAATACTGAAAGTATTCTTATGCTACTTCATTTTTCTTCCAGTAGTGTCTTCTATTTTATTACCCAATGTCTTTATCCTTTCTGCTATTGATTATATTTGGGTTGTTTCCAGTTACTTTGATCCTGATTATTTATGAAGCTGAGCATCTTCATATGTTTATAAGCTGTTGTGTTCTATGAAGTCTGTTGTAGTGTTCTGTCCATTTTTCTGTTGGTTGGTTGACTTTACGTATTTTGGAGTTTAATCTTTGTCAATTGCATGCATTATAAATATTTTCTCTCATCTGTAGCATGTATTTTCACTTCTTTGTGATATCTTCTGATGAAAAAAAGCTATTTTAATGTAGTCAAATATGTCAGTCTACTTCTTGGCTTGTGCTTTTTGTAACTTTATAAGAATACTGGAAGGCAGGGTTTCTCATGCCTATGAATGTGTGAGTATGTGTATATCCCTGAAAGTGTGTGTATAGGTTAGGGATGTGAGATATTATCTCTGAAGTAGTAGATCCACATTTATAATATAAAGAAGAGTTGTCTTTCTCAAAGCAGGAAGCTGGAAAGGCAGTTCATTTTTGCCTCTGTTTGTTTTTTTTTTCCCCACCATATTTAAACAATTTATAAATTGTCCTCAGGGGACAGTGAATATGGTTTTGAATATGCTTGATGACAACAATTTTCCTGTGAGTGTAGATTCTATATCTGGAAATAATCAGAAGCCATTTAGTGACAGATATGATGAATGGGGTTCAGTTTAGTCACTCAGTCATGTCCAGCTCTTTGAGACCTCATGGACTGCAGCATGCCAGGCTTCTCTGTCGATCACCAACTCCTGGACTTGCTCAGACTCATGTCCATTGCATTGGTGATGCCATCCTCTGTCATCCCCTTCTCCTCCTGCCTTCAATCCCTCCCAGCATCAGGGTCTTTTCCAAGGAGTCAACTCTTCGCGTGAGGTGGCCAAAGTATTGGAGTTTCAGTTTCAGCATCAGTCCTTCCAATGAACACCCAGGACTGATCTCATTTAGGATGGACTGGTTGGATCTCCTTGCAGTCCAAGGGACTCTCAAGAGTCTTCTCCAACACCACAGTTCAGAAGCATCAATTCTTTGGCACTCAGCTTTCTGTATGGTCCAACTCTCATATCTATACATGACTACTGGAAAAACCATAGCCTTGACTAGATGGACCTTTGTTGACAAAATAATGTCTCTGCTTTTTAATATGCTGTCTAGGTTGGCCATAGCTTTTCTTCCAAAGAACAAGGGTCTTTTAATTTCATGGCTGCAGTCACCATCTGCAGTGATTTTGGAGCCCAAGAAAATAAAGTCTGTCACTGTTTCCATTGTTTCCCCACCTACTTGCCACGAAGTGATGGGACTGGATGCCATAATTTGATGATTAATACTCTCTCTCTTTTTTTTTTTTTTTGACTAAAATGTATAAGGACATATGTATATGTACCATTATGAAGTAGTAAAATTTTTTAAATAAAATTCAAGAAAAATCTGAGATGCTTAATCAAGAACATTGTTATCATAAAATGACATATTTTGAAAGATATTGTTCTTAATACTGATTTGGCTACTTATGTCCTTGTTTGATTTTATAGGGTAAGTCTTACCATGTTGTGGTTATAACAGTATATAGTTCTCCATTTTCTTTCTAAATTATTAATGGTGGGAAAAAAAGGTGAGGCATCTGGCTTTTACTTTTGAAGACTCTTGAAAGCCAAAATAATTAAAACTTGCTATGCTTATTTTTTTGAGACGAGAGTTAAGAAAAGGATCAGCTGTTTTCAAAAAAGTAATCTAAAATTGGCAAAGTAGATCATGGATTGTGTTAAAAAGGTACAACTATCTTTTTTCTCCCTGTTGGCTCAGGTGGTAAAGAATTCACCTGTAATGCGAAAGACCTGGGTTCTATCCCTTTGTTGGGAAGATCCCCTGGAAGAGGGCGTGGCAACCCACTCCAATATTCTTGCATGCAGGATGCCCATGGACAGAGGAGCCTGGTGGGCTGCAGTCCATGGGGTTGCAAAGATTTGGGCACAACTGAACAACTAAACACACACATATGTGTTTGTTCTTAATGGTTATGGGATTTATTTCTATGGGGACTCATTTTGCTAAAATATCAATATCTCATTCTTCAGTTTTTAGAGAATGGCAAATTTGAAAGTTTAAAAATATATTTTTGATGAAAACTAAAACCAAAAATAACTTTGCTGAAAAAACGAAAAGAAAATGTGGATTAGTCCTTCTTGACAATAGTGTAAGAACATGTTGCTCTCTTACTAATGAGCTGAAATTTACTTCAGTCATCCTTTCATTGAGACTATTGAGTAGTTTGCATGCTGAACACTAAACAGGATTCTAAAATTGTTGAGGGTTCGTTTTAAGAACACATAGATGTATTTCTTCAGAGACTTTAACAAGATTTCCAATGATTTTTGTGGGAGGCTGGATAGACTAATGCTTTTAATATCCATCTCTCTAATGAGAAATCCTTGAATGGTTAGTAATCGTTTTGGCACAGTCTCAGGGCAGGGAAGAAGGGTGCTACTTCCCAGAACTACCACGGCAACACGCACGCCACTCTACGGAGGATCCGAATGGATCTCTGAAGTCCTTGTTGAAATTCTCCTATGACTCCACATCTGAGGAACATAGCCTGTAATTGCACATACGTTATCTGAATATAATTACTGTACCTTTGGAAGATTGCAGTCTGATCTTAATATTTATATGAAGACAAGTCTTATCTTTATATTTTATATTTAGGCCCTTCCATAAACTCCATTCTGATGAAAATATTTTTGTACCAAAGTTCCTGCAATAGTACCCAGTTTTAGAATTATGCTAAAGGACTTAAATAGTATTAAAATCAATTCCTTAGAATCCACATTTCATGCATATTAAAATATCAAAGACTTGTTATTGAGTGTATTTACATTAATGATTTATTTGGTACTTTTTTTTTGTCTAACTTGTCAAGCTTTACCAGAATAAGTAGCTGTCTTTGTATCACAGAACTATCTTAGAGTTCTTCATAAGAATATGAAAGTAAAAGTCACTCAGTCGTGTCCAACTCTTTGTGAATCCATGAGCTATTGGAATTCTCCAGGCTAGAATACTGGACTGGGTAGCCTTTGCCTTCTCCAGGGGTCTTTCCAACCCAGGGATTGAACCCAGGTCTCCCGTATTGCAGGTGGATTCTGTACCAGCTGAAACAAGTATACTATCAAGGGTGAAACAGATCACCAGCCCAGGTTGGATGCATGAGACAAGTGCTCGGGGCTGGTGCACTGGGAAGACCCAGAGGGATGGGATGGAGAACACATGTAAATCCATGGCTGATTCATGTCAGTGTATGGCAAAAACCACTACAATATTGTAAAGTAATTAGCCTCCAACTAATAAAAACAAATGGAAAAAAAAAGTAAATTAATTTTCATTAAAAAAAATATATATATATATATGGGAGCAAATGCTTTTAAACCCAAACATTGTTTACTTTCTATTTACTCTTTGCAGTCTCATGTTATTTAGCAAGAAGAGTTAGCTTATTCTGTACATTTTGCAATATCAAAGCAAGTTACTCTTCTAATTTATTAATAGCAAAGCCATATTAGAAAAAGCATCTTGTAAGGGTGGTGAAACTTTTATGAAAGGTAGTTTTCTATTTCACAAATACACAATGGTATATTTTCAGAGGAAAACCAAAACTTCTCATTAAATCAGAATTAATAGTATTTAAAGTTTTCCTTCAAATATTAGGTATGTTCCTTTAAAAATCATTTATTCCCTATTGGAAGAAGAAGGGAGTGAGCATTTATTCCCAGCAGAGCTTAATTAATAGCGTATTGTAATAATTTTCACTGAAAGCCATTCACACACTCATTAATTTCTTTTTTATGTTTTTATAACTATAAGAAAATAATCAATGTTACATTTTATAGCTCATGTTTATAGATCATCATTTTACATTCCTATGTTATTATATTGTATTTCATAATGGTTTAGAATATTTAATATCTTCAGCATATTCTTAATGCAGATTTATGCTTTCTCCAGTGGTTTATTCAATAATTGTGTGCATGTGTGCATAGTACGTGCCCTCAAACTAAAGATGTTTTTAAAAGATTTACAGTGCAAAGATTTGTATTGACTCATCCTGTTGAAAATATATACATGAACATATTTGTACTTTGTGTCCATTTATGTGTTATGATTTTACATAAACTTATCCATTCTCAGAGTTCATATTATCTTCCAGGAGATGATGGGGTGGTGATAGTATCATATGTAGAATATGCAAAGAGCTGAGTCATTGGAAAAGACCCTGATGCTGGGAAAGATTGAAGGCAGGAGGAGAAGGGGACGACAGAGGATGAGATGGTTGGATGGCATCACCGACTCAATGGACATGAGTTTGAGCAAGGTCCAGGAGATAGTGAAGGACAGGGAGGCCTGACGTGCTGCAGTCCATGGGGTTCCAAAGAGTTGGACATGACTGAGTGACTGAACAGTAACAATAGGCTTCTATAAATGGTTAAATTTCAAATTTACAAGAAAAATAGAAAATTAATCATTGTAAAGGCTCTCATGTGAGTTAAAAGTTAGTCTGCAAAGGGAAAACAGTTGGTTGATAGGTTTATGAGCACCACTGTGCATGCCACTCTCTTAAAATTAAGATGACTTGTGTGGAAAGTTGTGAAATTTCATTTAATTCTATGAATTTGAATTATTGTGTAGTGTATCAATTCTAAAGGTGAAAGACATATGAAATAGGAAAAAATGTTTCGGCAGATTTTTCTTTGTGTTCAGAATTAGGTTACATATATACATAGCAGGCATTGCTAAACCACCATCCTTTCGTCTCCCTCCATATGGTGTGTTTCTACAAAAGTAGAAAGAGTGTTATAGATAAAGCAGAGCTTAGATTTGACTGAATGTAGTTCATGAATATATGAAATTCTTTGTATTTCCCTCAACAGTTGACAATAGCAAAGAAAGTACTCAATGAAGTTCTTTTTGCAATAGTTTCTTTACCATGATTCACTAATTCATTTATTTGATTATTATTCATTTGTTTGTCCAAGGGCCTTTGTTTTCTAGAGCTTCAATCCTGGTGATAGTAGTAGGGGAAAAACATAAAGAACATGCATGGAGATAAGTACATACATTCCAATAGTGACCAGTGCTATGAATGCTTTCAATACAACAGAATGATGTCGGAGGGAATCATGAAGATGGGTCTGATAATTACTGGATAGGTCAAGGAGGGCTTCGCTTGAGGGTAACATTTTGAGTTGAGACCTGAGCGACAAGGAAGAACCAGACATATAGTGTGGGCAGAGAATTCCAGATGAGGACAATGGCAAGTAGTAAAGTAGTAACGGTGGGGTGAATGTTAAAGAGATAGAAAGCAGGCAATGGCATGAGTTAAGGTTGAAGAGGTTGACAGAGGCAAGGCTACGTGTAGTAGCCTATGTGTATTGACTTGGCCAATAAGTTCATTCGGTTGTTCTATATGGTGTAATGGAAAACTCCGAGCCAACATATTTGCCAAGCCAGTAATTTATTAATTTTTTTCTAAATCAAGAGATTGGAAAAGCAGTAGAGGAGTTTAGGTTGAGATGGGACCTGGTTCCATTTATGTTTTATAGGTAGAAGAATGGATTAATTGCTCTAATAATCAAAGGTTGGAAAACATGCATTGTAGAGTTGTGGAGGAAGCAGGGGTACCATTTGGGAGGCTATGGCAGTAATCTAAGTGAAATAGAATTTTGGCTTGGGCTAGGATGGCAGCATGGGTGATGGGGGAAATATGATATATTCTGGCAGCTCTTAGTTGTGATTGGGAGTAAAAGAAAGAGAAATTGGGAATGGCTTGTAGGTTTTTTATTTAAATAGGTGAATGGTGGTGCCAATCTCTGAGATGGCAAAAAGTGAAAGGCGTTCATGCTTAAGAAAGTAAATTAAGATTGCTGTTCGGACAATGTGAAGTTAAAGTGCCGGTTAGACAGCTCACTGGAGATGTCACGTTGATGACAGTGGATACAAGTCTGAAAACTCAGTTAAGAGGTCAGATTGTAGAGGTGGAAGTATTCTAACTACACCAGGCATATGAAGAAGATTGATCAAAGTAGTTATCTTATAACTATAGTTATTTTACGCGTAGCAGATTAAATGGATAAATCATGGATATTTTTTGGTTTCATCACTAAGTTGTGTCCAACTCTATTTGACTCCATGGGCTGCAGCATGCCAGGCTTCCCTGTCCTTCACCATCTCCCTTGCTCAAACTCATGTCCATTGAATCATACCAGCATGTTATTTGTTGCCCTCTGTCTCAATCTCTCATGAGTGTACAGTGGAGTTTTCTAAAGGCCATATGATATGTAATATTTGTTGTTGCTTAGTTGCTGAGTTGTATCCAATGCTTTTGTGACCCCAGGGACCATAGCCTGTCAGGCTCCACTGTCCATGGAATTTCCCAAGCAAGAATACTAGAGTGGGTTGCCATTTCCTTCTGCAGGGTATCTTCCCATCCCAGGGATCGAACTCACATCTGCATTGGTGGGAGGATTCCTTACCACTGAACCACCTGGAAAGCCCAATAATGTGATATAGCAGCTGATTGATACAGAAGCAGTTAATGTAGCTGCCTTCTATTGAGCCAGACATCAATTAGATTTCCCAAAAGTATAAAATACTGGGGTGGTTCCTACTGAATTTTTTGTTTTTAAAATGTATTTAATTTTATTAAAAAATATTTTAAAATGTAATAAGTCTGCTATTACTTTCAAGTGAATAGTTATTTTTAAAAAAATTCTGTTTTAAGCTTTAATGGAATAAATGTCAGTAAATGTAGCCCACATAAGCAAAAGCTTTTTGAGGTTTTCAGTAATTTTTCATAACATAAAGAGGTTTTGAGGCTAAAAGTTTGAGAATCACTCCCTTAAGCTATATGCCTCAAATACAAATATGACAAATTGGATGTTTGTTTCAGAAAACAAGCTAGGATTAGTTTAAGAACATCAGAATATCAGATATCAACTCCCCAACCTTCAAATAGCATAGAAATAGTAACATGTTAGAAAACAAATGTTTTTAAATGAAGTCTTGGTACAGTAGAAGCAGAAATATTTCTGTAAATGCTGGCATTTAAATCTAGAGCAAATAGCCCATGCATATCAACAATGGGCAAGTAAATTCCATAGAAGAGCTTATTATCCTGTTAATTGCATTCCATTTGACAGTTTGAAAGTTATTCTTGAGGCATTTTGTAGGTTCTGTTTGCACACTTTCTAATGTTTGAGATTTAAGAATTGACTTGAGTTTCCCAGTGATTATCCTGATTTAGTGTAGTAGGATACTGATTTTTTGTAATTAGATGTTAATTATCATTCTAAAGGAATAAAAGAATCAAATATTTTTAAATTTAATCAGCATTTTGGAGGAGAAAATTTCTTTACCTTGTGCTTGTTTCTCACTTAAAAACATCCTTGAAAATGTAGCATTTTGTATTCTAAAGGCTCAGAACAACTCATCTGATGCCTTAAATGTTCTCAAATTTGAAAAGAGTGTTTATTATTTTACATGTGGTCCAGTGGAACACTCTTAATGTGTAGGTAAACCTAAATTGTCAGCTATTGATTGGTTTTCTCTTTTAAAATACTCATTGCTAAGTAAGTGTTTGAAATCTCTGCATATTTCTCTTGTGATGCATTTTGCAAAGAGCTTTTTCATTTGCTAGTGCATTTGCTCGTTCTTGATATCTCACCACCATGCTATTAAACATTTTCTTGGGATGACTTGAAAAAAGATGCTACTTTCATTTATTGTATGACAACGTTCTTTCTTCTCCTCAAGGCGGCTTTTATGAGATAAGTCATGTTGAGATATGAAAGGCTTACTCCAACTGTGAACACATATGTCACTATATTGTGATGAGAAATTAATTTTAGTATTTGTTCTTTATACAAGTTATAGTTCAGTGTTTTATACAAAAGTACATGTTGTTTTCTGTTCTCACAAAGCATAGACTATTCTTGGCATAACCAGACTACTGAACTAGGTTTCTGTCTCTTCAGCTTTATGTTGTAAGCTTTGGTGTCAGTTGTCAAGTGAGAGAAATGACCACTGACTAAAAGCTGCAATTCCTGGGAGTTGAATCCAAATCTATCCCTTAGGCAGCCATTTGGTCATATTGAAGTAATCCTCTCTGCACTTTACTTACTCTGTTTCCCTACTTTGTGGGTGATACCTCTTTTCCCCCTAACGTTAGCTCAAACTGGAAACTCAAGAGTGATTCCAGGCTCCACAGCTGTTGATCTGCAAATCCTCTTCATCTGTTGGTTTATTGTTATCATGTCTCCCTGTCTGCTACTGTTTTGATTCAGGACTATGATAACTTTTTTTGAAATTTTCCAACAATTCCTTTCCCTATATTTGTTTGTCTCTAGATCTTATTTCACTTTCATATGTTCTCTACACTACCATGAGCAAGGTCTTTCTCAAAGACAAATATGTCTATGTCATCTCCTTGTTTGATGTTTTCCAGTGCCACCTCATGGCAAAAATCCAAACTCCTTTGGGTAGATGACTCTACGGTATAATGAAGAGAGCTGGGTTTTGAAACTTAGTAGATAAGAACTTGAATCATAACTTTGCCATCTAAATAGCTTAGTAAACTTGGGGAAATTCTTTAACCTTTTCTAGTCATCATTGCCTCATTTGTCAAATACTGTACATCAAGCATCAAGTCCTGTGTGTGGCACCTGGGGCGACTTTTGCTCATGGACCTTCTTCTACTTACCTGCTTAATTCCTTGCACTCACCAGTGTGTGCCTCTGGCTCAGCTTCCTCAAATGCTTTCTTGTGTCTCTGACTCTGTGCTTTCCTCTGACTGGAGTATGTACACTGAAATATTACTGCTCTTCAGAGTCAGTGTAGGAGTTGACTCTGCTAAGAAGCCTTTTCTGACACCTCCCGACTGGGCTGGATTCTTTCCTAAAGTTTCTGTGACATTTTCTGTGTCCCCCTACGTAAACATGTTTATCAGACTGTGTTTTGTTCATTCATCCAATTTATTCATTCAGGAAAGATTTATTTTGCATGTATCATGTGCCCTGTTCTTCCTCTCCTCCCTGTCCCAGATTTGTGAACGCCCAGTAACACCTGGTGATGGCCCAGCTTCAGTTCTCTATGCAGTGATCACACCTAGGTGATTCTGAACCAATAAGATGGAAGAAACTTGGGAGTCTGAATAGCCACGTGAAATATAGCTGCCACCAGCATCCTCCACTGACCTCAAGGATATGACATGAAAGGGAAATAAACACATTTTTTTGTGAATCGTTGTATTTTGAGGGCCCTTTGTTACTCCAACTTAGTGAACCTCTAATACAATAAATGCACAAATAGTGATTGGACCCAGGGCATCTGCTGACAGTCTTGTTCCTCAAATAGTCTTCCCAGTTTCTGTAAAAGGCAACTCCAGTATTCCAGTTGTTCAGGCCCCAAATTTGGAATCCTTCACTCTCTTCTTTAGGTCGCATACCATTTTCAATCCAATCGTTATCAAATTCTATTGTCACAACTTCTGAAATAGTTCCTAAATTTGAACGTTTCTTACTATCTCCATTTGTACCCCTTTAGTCCAAGTCACCATTATCCCTCTTCTGAACTATTTCAATAGCTTCCCTGTATCTCTGCTTCCTTCGTTGCTTCCAGAGAGTTTGTCGCAGCTGCAAGAAGCTCTAAGTTAAAGCTTGTAGCTCTTCTGCTCAAACCCTTCTAGGAATTCCCATCTTGATTGAAAGGAAAAAAAGAATATATATTAAAAGTCCTTACCATGGCTATGATGCCATTGGAACTCTTAAATCATTGATTTCTTTACGTACCTTCCTCACCTCCACCCCTGTGATCCCTCACTCCACCCCAGCCACACTGGCTTCCACACTGTTTTTTAAACATGTCAACCTTAACTCTGTCTCAGGGCATGGCATGTTTTTATTATTTTGCTTAAAATGCTCTTCCTTCAAATATTAGCATGGCCCCATTATCATCTCACTCATGTCTCTGCTTCTGCTTAATGTTCAATGTACAGAGACCTTCCCTGACTACCTGCATAATATACCAATCCCTTCCCCATCCTGTATGGTACTCTCTACCACTCAAGCAACTTAAAAGTCAGGAACTATTAATACCTGTGTTCTCTATAATCCCAGTACTTAACTATAGTGCCTGCACACTGTACATATTCCCTACATGTTGGTTTCATTAATACCAAATTAATTATATGGGACATAAATTATTATATATAGGATATTGCACTTCCTCCTATGATCTTTTGAATTAATTTCATAATTCAATTTTTACTTTTCAGACTATATTTTTAATGTATGTTTGTTACTAATACAGAAAAACTATCTTTAAGTCACTGTCTCACATTTGTTTATTATCCAGGATGGACAAATCATAAAGAGTTTTATTTATGTTTTTTAAAGGAATATTTACCTAACACGTTTGCTTCCAGATAACAATTCCAGAAATTACACTTGGTGGTGAAAGAATGATTCACTTTATGTCATAAAATTGTACTCCTAGTCCAAACTGCTTAATTCTTCAAACCTCGTATAACATTCCAATTGAGACTATGTGCTCTTGTTTCTTTCTAGTACTATTTAGCTTAGGCATTAGAGAAGATGTATTTTGGTTTAAAGCTTTTTTTTTCCAATAAGAGATTCATAAACCATATAATATTTAAAATTATGTTTTGCAATAAGGAATCTAATCTGAAGATAAAATTTAATAAGAAAAGAAATTGGAAAGACAGTAAAATATTTTATAAGCAGGCAACTGAGAGACGACGCACAGGAATTATTTTGTCTTATTTGAAAAGCTTAAGTTGGGCTATCAATATGAAAGACAAATAGCTCCTATTTCTTTGTAGTATACCATTTTGAAAATCGGCCCTACTTTCTGACCGAGATCTCTATGTGTGTGTACATTCTATGTGTGTGTACATTCTTTGGTAGGTCATCTTATTTATGGAATGCTACAGTCTATCTTACCAGCACTTCTAATGGGAATGATTGAGTTCTTGTGCATTTAGTTGGATATCTCCAAGTCTAGGTCTATGTATTAAATATGTTTTCTTAATTTATTAGCAGAATTTTAGTTCAAAAGATTAAATGAAGACATGGGTATTGAAGAACCTCTTTAGTCTACCAAACTTTAAATTCCATGTGGGCAAAAACCTTCTGGATATTCCCCAGTGCTTAGTCCTAGGCCAGCATGTATTGTTTCTTTCTTTAGCAAATACATGTTAATGGAATTTTGCTTGCTCCCCAACACCAGAACTTTAAAATTTATTTTCAGGAATCCATACACATACCCTCTACTTGTGAAAATGTATAATGCACACACAGACAAATCTGTATCAAGTTTCCTTAAAATCTAGAAATTGTCTCATAGATAATGAAAATTGATAATAAACTATTAGAGCTTCTAAAAAAAAAAACCTAAGAAAATAGGTTTTAAGCGTTTAGTTAATTCTGATAATTACCTACCTGTTTTCCCTCTAGGTGAAATTTTTATTTGTTTAATATTTAAAACCCTCTGTTGAAATTTAATAAGCCAAAGCTCTAAAAACTGTCTGATCTAGCATAGTATTATTTAGACTGTGCAGAGTTTCTATTAAGATCCTCGGGGTGAGCAGTGTGTGTGTGTGTACATGTGTGTGATGTATGTACACTTATGAATTCTCAACTCATTAAAGATGAAAATTTGGAGGGCACTTAGTGTATTTAAGATTCCAATAATAATATTAGATGGTACTAATAGAGACATTCACAAAACTCTGTAAAAATCTTCCATCAATGTGGAAGCATATCCCATTATGCTCAGGAGATAATTCATTAAGCTAAACTTTGCCCTAAGGAAAGCAAAGGATATTAGAAAAATTTTGAGTAAAAATGTTTAGCTTCTCCTATCTCATAATGTTTTGCCTGTGACTAAAATGCAACTGAGTTTAATAACTTTTACCCTGAATGACAAGCATCTTTCTTCAATTTGCCATACCAAAATATTGCTTTCTGAAAACATCCAACCATAGAAACACTTAGGATTGATAAATTTCAAGGAGCTTTAAAAATGATCAGATCTTTTTTCAGGCTTGATTAGATGAACTGTGTAAGGTCAAACTTCATGTCCTAAAATATTAGAATTTAATTTCATAAAATCTGTTACTATTGAGAATATTTCCTCAGTGCTTAAACTAATGCAACCCAACACTCCCTTTCAAATTTTTCAAAAGAGCATCTCTGGAGCATCAGATGGTAAAGAATATGCCTTCAATGAGGGAGACCTGGGTTCAATCCCTGGGTCAGAAAGATCCCCTAGAGAAGGGAATGGCAACCCATTTCAGTATTCTTGCCTGGAGAATCCCAAGGACAGAGGAGCCTGGTGGGCTGCAGACCATAGGGTTTCAAAGAGTCGGACATAACTGAGCAACTAACACACACATGTTAAATTGGAGAGTTCAGTTCAGTTCAGTTGATCAGTCGTGTCCAACTCTTTGCGACCCCATGAACTGCAGCATGCCAGGCCTCCCTGTCCATCACCAACTCCCGGAGTACACCCAAACTCATGTCCATTGAGTCGGTGATGCCATCTAACCATCTCATCCTCTGTCGTTCCCTTCTCCTCCTGCCCTCAATCTTTGCCAGCATCAGGGTCTTTTCAAATGAGTCAACTCTTCGCATCAGGTAGCTAAAGTATTGGAGTTTCAGCTTCAACATCAATCCTTCCAATGAACACCCAGGACTGATCTCCTTTAGGATGGATTGGTAGGATCTCCTTGCAGTCCAGGGGACTCCCAAGAGTCTTCTCCAACACCGCAGTTCAAAAGCATCAATTCTTCGGTGCTTAGTTTTATAGTCCAACTCTCACATCCATACATGACCACTGGAAAAACCATAGCCTTGACTAGACGGACCTTTGTTGACAAAGTAATGTCTCTGCTTTTTAATATGCTGTCTAGGTTGTTCATAACTTTCCTTCAAAGGAGTAAGCGTCTTTTATTTTCATGGCTGCAATCACCATCTGCAGTGATTTTGGAGCCCCCCAAAATAAAGTCAGCTGCTGTTTCCCCATCTATTTGCCATGAAGGGATGGGACCAGATGCCATGATCTTCGTTTTCTGAATGTTGAGCTTTAAGCCAACTTTTTCACTTTCCTCTTTCACTTTTACCAAGAGGCTCTTTAGTTTTTCTTCACTTTCTGCCATAAGGGTGGTGTCATCTGCATATCTGAGGTTATTGATATTTCTCCAGGCAATCTTGATTCCAGCTTGTGCTTCTTCCAGCCCAGTGTTTCTCGTGATGTACTCTGCATATAAGTTAAATAAGCAGGGTGACAATATACAGCCTTGGCGTACTCCTTTTCCTATTTGGAACCAGTCTGTTGTTCCATGTCCAGTTTTAACTGTTGCTTCCTGACCTGCATACAGGTTTGGAGAAACCTGGTTTGAGAGGCCGGTCAGGTGGTCTGGTATTCCCATCTCTTTCAGAATTTTCCACAGTTTATTGTGATCCACACAGTCAAAGGCTTTGGCATAGTCATTAAAATGGAGAACTGGTTATTAATTTTGATTCAATTATCCTTGCTTCAAGGATTAAAGAGTTAAGAAGAGTCCTTCAAGTATATTTTTGTCTTAGGGAGGGAGTAATGTGTACTTGTCAAGAATAAGCCTTGGGCAAGTTATTTAACATCTATAAACCTGTGTTTCACTCCCTATAAATAACTTAATAATACCTATCTCAAAGGGTACTTGTGAGGAGGAACTGAATGTGAAACATTTAGCACTCCTTTAAAGACCCTGTAAACAGTTTTTTAAAAATGTGTTCTAATTCATCTTCTTAGCATAAGAAATTCAAATATTTAACTTTCTTTTCATCTTCTAATGATGTGCAAATAATTAAAATTTTAGTACATTAACCTCAAGAAGTGGGAACTTGAAATTGAAAATGGCAAATGTTTGAAAGCCAACTCTGAAAAGAAAAAATGTGGGTCCCTTGCTTATAGTCCTTGCAAAATTTTGTGGTGCGAAAACTCCCATCATCGCCAGTTTCACATTACCAACCTGATTTATGAATAGAGTAGCTGAAATTCTGAAAGAGATGGGAATACCAGACCACCTGACCTGCCTCTTGAGAAACCTATATGCAGGTCAGGAAGCAAGAGTTAGAACTAGATATGAAACAACAGACTGGTTCCAAATAGGAAAAGGAGTACATCAAGGCTGTATATTGTCACCCTGCTTATTTAACTTATATGCAGAGTACATCACGAGAAACACTGGGCTGGAAGAAGCACAAGCTGGAATCAAGATTGCTGGGAGAAATATCAATAAACTCAGATATGCAGATGACACCACCCTTATGGCACAAAGTGAAGAAGAACTAAAAAGCCTTTTGATGAAAGTGAAAGAGGGTAGTAAAAAAGTTGGCTTAAAGCTCAACAATTAGAAAACTAAGATCATGGCATCTGGTCCCATCCCTTCATGGCAAATAGATGGGGAAACAGTAGAAACAGTGTCAGACTTTGTTTTTCTGGGCTCCAAAATCACTGCAGATGGTGATTGCAGCCATGAAATTAAAAGACGCTTATTCCTTGGAAGGAAAATTATGACCAACCTAGATAGCATATTAAAAAGCAGAGACATTGCATTGCCAACAAAGGTCCATCTAGTCAAGGCTATGGTTTTTCCAGTGGTCATGTATGGATGTGAGAGTTGGACTGTGAAGAAAGCTGAGTGCCGAGAAATTGATGCTTTAGAACTGAGGTGTTGGAGAAGATTCTTGAGAGTCCCTTGGACTGCAAGGAGATCCAAACAGTCCATCCTGAAGGAGATCAGTCCTGGGTGTTCATTGGAAGGACTGATGCTGAAACTGAAACTCCAATACTTTGGCTACCTGATGCGAAGAGTTGACTCCTTAGAAAAGACCCTGATGCTGGGAGGGATTGGGGGAAGGAGGAGAAGGGGACGACAGAGGATGAGATGGCTGGATGGCATTACCGACTCAATGAACTTGAATTTGAGTAAACTCCGGGAATTGGTGATGGACAGGGAGGCCTGGCGTGCTGTGGTTCATGGGGTCGCAAAGAGTCGGACACGACCGAGCGACTGAACTGAATTGAACTGAATCTTTCAGAGTCAGCTCTGGCACAGTAATAGGCATGCCAGTTCATAACAAACTACTTAATAAATCTTATTTATAATTGGATAAGATAATAATAATAATAGGATAATAATCTTATCTATAATCTAGAATTGGAATATGAATTTGACACATTGCACTTGTATTAACTATTCATGGACTGCATTTTCCGTCAGTGCAGTTCATTGATTATACTTCTGATGTCAGTTCCTTTTAGCTCTGAAATTTCAGATTTTTTTCATATTTTACCTTTGAAGTGGCAGGTGACTCAGAACCTGCACTTGCCCTTCTTGAGAATAGCCCATTAGGTACGTTAAGCTTCAGCCATTTCTGAAAGTAGCATGCTGTTTTACATATGTAGAGTGTTTTTTTTTTTTCCTATATTTTGAGTAATATTTTCTCTAAGTAAAGGATAATGCAAAATAGCTTAGGAATTTCCACTCAGTTTTAACCTGTAAACAGTTGTTTCATTGTCAAATTACCAGTAATGCTGCAGAGAAATATATATTTTTGTAGAATAGGTAATTTCTGGAATTAATTTAAAAAATCAGTGATGTAATAGATATTACACTTATTGGGCTTCCCTGGTGGTTCAGTGGTAAAGATTATGCCTGCCAATATAGGAGACCTGGTTCGATCCCTGGGTGAGGAAGATCCCCTGGAGAAAGAAATAGCAACCCACTCTAGTATATTCTCGCTTAGGAAATCTCATGGACCGAGGAGCTTGGCAGGTTACAGTCCATAGATTTAAAAGAGAAATCAGACACGATAGTAGCTAAACAAGAAGAAGACTGTATATATGTGTTCTTTAGGTTGAAGTCAGTATGGCACCGTAATATAGATTGTCTCATTTAACTCTTTAATTCATGCAATATTAGTTATAGATTCAAATTCCTTTAATAAATTTTCTTCATGCTAATATATTTATAGTAGTTGTTACCAGTAAATCCATATCATAGTTTCTTTAAATATAAGAGTTGCCTCTTGTTTCCATTGAGCAGAATTTTATTCTTTCTCTTCAATTTGTTTTCAGTCATAAGATTTTCAAAACATCTACTGTCATGTTCGTTCTTATATGGTCATTTCCACCCAAAAGGTAAAAATCAGGAAACCTTATTCAAATCATTTTCCAGCTTTTTAAGGGCACAGCTAATGCCATTTTCCCCATCAGAGTTTTGGAATTTTTTTTAATAGAGTTTATTCCTTCACAAATTTTCTACTTCTCTGTGGGTGAATATCACTTCATTCTAGTTCACTGGTTCTCCAGGTGCGATTCCTGAAGCATCAGTATCACCGGAGAACATTAGAGCTGAAAATTCCCAGGGCCTTCCCCAGCGGTACTGAATCAGAAAGTCTAGGAATAGTGCCCAGCAGTCTGTGCTTTAACAAATCCTCTGAGAGACCCTGGTACTGAGTGAGTGATTGTGTTACTTAGCTTCCTGTTTAGTTGTGTGTTCCATGATGACCAGGATTTATGAGTAATTATAACTTTTAAATAGGAGATATCCACTAAATTTTTGACAAATGAACTGAATAAAAGGACATTTTAAGAAATGCAAGCTAATTAACTGGAGGAATAAAGGACAAGATATTTTATTTGAAAGGATATCATTTGAAGGAGAAATGAGATGTGCTCTTTAGACATCCATGGGCTGGAATTAGGGCAAATTCATATAAATTATGAGTGCTTATTAAGGTTAGGTTATTTCAATTACATTAATTCATTCAATCCTAACAGTAAAATTCTATAAAATGATGTGTTATACTCATTTCACTGATTAAAAATGAGACTTAGTGGGTATATATATCTCTGTCTATATCAAGATCATATCAGGCAGGCTTCAAACTCAGTTTTCTCTGACTCACTTTCCCCATCATGTCCAGAGAGACAGATTTCAACTCCAGGTTAGTTCAATCAATTTATTAAATGACCATTAATTGTATATAAATATGAGCTAGGCCCCATGCAATTGTTCAGCATTTAGCAATGAAAAGCAAGTGTCCTCATCTGTACAGTGTGGATGGTAAAAGAATCTAGTACTTTTGTTGTGATGATTAAATATGATAGACGTCAATAATTAAACAAGACAAAGTCATAAATTGTGAGAAATACAGAAATGGCGAGAAAGAGAAGATATCAGATTGTGATAGCTGATTTAGACCGAGTGGTTAGAGATATTGCTCTAATGCAGTGACAATGATGCTAATGTAGAATGACAAGTATCCTTTAACTCGATGACAAAGCAGGGGAAGAGAAATTTAGACACAAGACTTGTGTGTGCAAAACCCTAAGTGTCAGGAACTGACACTCTGGAATGGAGTGAGACCTCTGTCACTATGAGTTTTCAAGTGCATCATGCTGAAAATAGGATTTGGAGTGTGATGAAGATGGAACAAGAGGAGCAGAGCAGTGTTGCACTGCATACCTATCAATTTCCATCCAGTCCAACCTATTTGTCTTCCCCACATAAGTTTATCAAATATCTTTGATACAACAATAAAGCAACGTATACATAAATGTCTAACTAGGCACAGGAGCCTGTAGTAAGTATGACATCAAATAAGTATTTTTTAGAATGAAAGCTCGAAACACCTAAAATCTGAACAATTTAGTTAGATTGTTAGTAAACTTGAATTTTATTGTTCTACTTCTGCTTTCTTGACTATACCAAAGGCTTTGACTGTGTGAATCACAACAAACTATGGAAAATTTTTAAAGAGATGGGAATACCAGACCACTGTACTTGCCTCCTGAAAAACCTGTATGCAGATCAGGAAGCAACGGTTAGAACTGGACATGGAAACAGACTGGTTCCAAATCGGGAAGGGAGTACGTCAAGGCTGTATATTGTCACCCTGCTTATTTAACTTATATGCAGAATACATCATGAGAAATGCTGGACTGGATGAAGCACCAGCTGGAATCAAGATTGCTGGGAGAAATGTCAATAACCTCAGATATGCAGATGACACCACCCTATGGCTTGAAAAACCGAAGAACTAAAGAGCCTCTTGATGAAAGTGAAAGAGGAAAATGAAAAAGTTGGCTGAAAGCTCAACATTCAGAAAACTAAGATCATGGCATCTGGTTCTCACTGCAGATGGTGACTGCAGCCGTGAAATTAAAAGATGCTTGCTCCTTGGAAGAAAACTTACGACCAACCTCAACAGAATATTAAAAATCAGAGACATTACTTGGCCAACAGAGGTTTGTCTAGTCAAAGCTCTGGTTTTTCCAATAGTAATGTATGGATGTGAGAGTTGGACAGACCATAAAGAAAGCTGAGTGTGTAAGAATTGATGCTTTTGAACTGTGGTGTTGGAGAAGACTCTTGAGAGTCCCTTGGATAGAAAGTAGATCCAACCAGTCCATCCTAGGGGACATCAGTCCTGAATATTCATTGGAAGGACTGATGCTAAAGCTGAAACTCTGATACTTTGGCCACTTGATTGTGAAGAACTGACTCATTTGAAAAGACCCTGATGCTGGGAATGATTGAAGGCAGGAGGAGAAGGGGACGGCAGAGGATGAGATGGTTGGATGGCATCACTGACTTGATGGACATGAGTTTGAGTAAGCTCCGGGAGTTGGCGATGGACAGGGAAGCCTGGTGTACTACAGTCCATGGGGTCACAAAGAGTTGGACTTGACTGAACTGAACTGAACTGAAACTTGAATTCAATACAGTAGCCTCTAGATTTTTTCCCTAGCACTATCTAAGACTGACTGAGGATGCCAGATGGCTTGGGGGCACTTTTGTTCATAATTAATGTGTTGAACTATTCCCTAACCATATTACAGTGGCATTTCTAGAAAATCTCAGATTACATTTCTTCCCAATTATACTTATCATTTGATATACAATCTGCAATGAAGATAGGATAGAAATAGAGTGGTTTGAATCACTAAGTGAAATGGATGAATTTTAAATGAAATTAAATTGTGGTAAAAATCTTATATGTTATTTCTAAGTAGCTCTTTGGAAGATATTACCAAGTAGAAATGGGAATATTTCAACTTAATTGGATTTTCCTGTTAACAAACTTTACTTATTCCTTATTTCACTGTACGACTAGAAAATGGAGGCTGCTAGTTGCTGCACTATGAAGACTCTAAGCCTCTCAATGATGACATCATGTTTTCTTCTGTTTTCCCGGAACAAATACAAAACCCAACAATAGTAAGCACTACAGGTGTTTGTTGAATGAATGAGTGAATGAAGAAGAGATGAACATGTTGAGCCAACTAAATTGTGAGTGGAATTCAAGCATTATAATGAATATATTTAATTTTTACTTTAGAAATCTTATGGTTTTTCTAGTAGTCATGTACAGATGTGAGAGTTGGACCATAAAGAAGGCTGAGTGCCAAAATGCTTTTGAACTGTGGTACTGGAGAAGACTCTTGAGAGTCCCTCGGAGAGCAAGGAGATCAAACTAGTCAATCCAAAATGAAATCAATCCTGAATATTCATTGGAAGGACTGATGCTGAAGCTCCAATACTTTGGCCACCTGATGGGAAGAACTGACTCATTGAAAAAGACCTTGATGCTGGGAAAGATTTGAGGGCAGGAGGAGAAGAAGGGGATGACAGAGGATGAGATGGTTTGATGGCATCATCAACTCAATGGACATGAGTTTGAGCAAACACTTGGAGATAGTGAAGGACAGGGAAGCCTGGTATGCCACAGTCTGTGGGGTCACAAAGAGTCGGACATGACTGAGTGACGGAACAACAACAAGGACTGATACTATTTCCTGGAATATATGTTATATTTTCCATAGCTATATTTCTCATAACTATCAAACACGTAATAAAACAGAAAGGATTTTTATGACGTTAGTATGGTTAGATTGCTTTAAAGTGAAAGTGAAGTCACTCAGTTGTATCCAACTCTTTGCGACCTCATGGACTGTAGCCCACCAGGCTCCTCCGTCCATGGGATTCTCCAGGCAAGAATACTGGAGTGGGTTGCCATTTCCTTCTCCAGGGCATCTTCCCAACCCAGGGATCGAACCCAGGTCTCCCACATTGCAGGCGGACACTTTAACCTCTGAGCACCAATTTAAAGTCTTTTCTGTTTGTAGCATTATTGAGACATTGTATAATTTGGATTCACATAAAATGAAATAGCCAACAAAGATAGTTATTGTGAGGAAGCAACTTTCAACTCTCTTTTTCCACCTTGTGTCTTTAGTTAATATAAGGGAGAAATGGTTGCTGTGTAGATAAATTTGGGTTGGTTTTTTAAAATATAGACTTATGTATTAAAAATTGCATATAACAATCTATAATTTCAAATTAGTGATTTTTAATATAAATCTTAGAGCAAGATATATTTGTACTTAAAAGAGAAGCAGTGCAATTGACAGATTATAAATCTATTAGATGCCTCATATAATACATACATTAAAAATACACCTTTGCTATTAAATATAAATATTCTTAATCCTTAGTCCTTCTGTTTTCAGTATGATTTTGCTGTGGAGGAATTTGTGTCTTCATGCTTAGCTATGTATCAGTATTCTTTATAAAATATAAATTTGCTAGAATGATAGAATTAATTAAAGAAAAAAATGAAAGGGTAATAGTTATTATTCTTCTTAAGGTAAATAGCTTTTAATGTAATTGTAATTATTTATGTAAATGTTTATGGCCTGATATATAAATATCATACACACGCATACCTTCTACCAAGAAATATATTAATAACTTTTTTATTAGCATACATTTCAGTTGTGCAACATGAAAATTCATCATCTGTGTTACACAAAGTAATCACCTCCAAAAGTCTATTTGCCATTCATCACCACACAGTTCAACTCCTTCACCCTTTTTGTCTACCCCTCCAAACCTCTTCCCCTCTGGTAACCACTGATATGCTCTCTCTGAGTTTTTGTTTTGTTTGCTTTGTTTTTTACTGTCCCACATATGAGTAAAATCATATGGTATTTGTCCTTTTCCTTCTGCCTTATTTCACTTAATGTAATACCCTGCAGGTTCATCCATGTTGTCACAAATGATGAGATTTCATTCTTTTATATGGCTGAGAAGTATTTATTTCCATATCTTGGCTATTGTAAGTAATGTTGCAGTGAGCTTAAGGGTGCATATATCTTTTTGAATTAGTGTTTTTATTTTCCTCGGATAAATACCCAGAATTGGAATTACTGGATCATATGGTAGTTCTGATCTTAATTTTTTGAAGAATCTTCATACTCTTTTCCATAGTGGCCACACCAGTTTTCATTCCCAGTAACAGTGTGTGAGGGTTCCTTTACATCCGCAGCTTCTTTAACACTTACTATTTCTTGTCTTTGTGACAATAGCCATTGTAGCCACTGTGAGGTAATATCTCACTTTTGGTTTTAATTTGCATTTCCCTACCAATTAGTGATGTTGAATATCTTTTCATGTGCCTGTCGGCCATCTGTATGTCCTCTTTGAAAAATGTCTATTTAGATTCGCTGCCCTTTTTTAAGGTGGATTGCTTTTTTTGTTTTTGAGCCAAACATTTTGATAGAGGGTATAGTACAATACACTAAACTGACTAAGAGAGCTTAACGCAGTCAAATGAAAATCACTGATACTTTCCATTTTTATACTTTTGAAATGTATTTTTGTCATGTATGAGCAAATGTATTTTGATATTTTTATAAAACACTCAGAGAAGCTTTCACTGGAGCTTCATGAGCCACCAGTCACTTGCCCTTAATGTTGTCAAATTTCAGTCAGCTAGGGGTTATGTATATGTAAATTAGAACTTTAGTATAAATTCTAAGAGTAAGGTTACTATTATCAAAAAATTTAAAGTAAATTCTTTGGACTCTACAAAATATATGCTAGTTTTATTCAGTGTCTGCTGTTTCAAGACTAGCCAAGAAGACAACCTATCCTACATCTAATATTTTATTTTCTTAAGAGGGTTTTTGAATAGAGAGTATATAATAGTCCCAGACAAAATTCAAATGAAGATAAAAGTTAGGATTTAGATAGGGTTATAGAATGATGTGGTTAATATATGCTAGCTCATTCTTGTGCATCCTTAGTCATTCAGTTGTGTCTGACTTTTTGTGACCCTATGGACTGGGGTTGGCCCGGCTCCTCTGACTGGGGTTGGCCCAGCTCCTCTGTTGATGGGATTCTTCTCTAGGTAAGAATACTGGAGTGGGTTGCCATTTACTCCTCCAGGGGATATTCTTGACCCAGGAATCAAACCAGTATCTCCTGCACCTCCTGCATTGGCAGGCAAATTCTTTTACCACTGGGCCACCTGGGAAGCCAACTTTATCCATATATATCCATTCAAAATACTCACCTAAATAGTGTTTTTTATATTTTTTTACACTTTTAGATAATGACAGAATATGACTGTTGGAGAGCATTAGTCGTCTGAACCACAGAACTAGTAAAAATTTAAAAGTCTTACTTTTGATTTTACACAACATGCCAATTGTGAAATATTAGAATGGTCTTTTTTATTGAATCTGCTTTATTAACTAGGAGCTACACATTATAGTAAACTGGCTCTCTTATCTTTCAGCACTGCAATCACACATGATGCCCAGTAGTGGTCTGGGCACCACGTGGCCAGATTTCCCTTTTTGTCTTTACTCTTTGGAGAATGTTTTCCCACGCTGGAATTTTCTTGGGTCCTCTCCGTAAATCTAAATATACTTATCCAAATTGGGCTACCCTGGTAGCTTAGCTGGTAAAGAATCCATCTGGAATGCAGGAGATCCCGGTTTGTTTCCTGGGTCAGGAAAGTTCTCTGGAGAAGGGATAGGCTACCCATTCCAGTATTCGTGGGCTTCCCTGGTGTCTCAGACAATAAAGAATGAACCCACAATGTGGGAGACATAGGTTCAATCCTTGGGTTGGGAAAATCCCCTAAGGGTGGACATGGCAACCCACTTCAGTCTTCTTGCCTGGAGAATCCCCATGGACAAAGGAGCATGACAGGCTATAGTTTATGGGGTCACAAAGAGTCGGACATGACTGAGCTACTAAGCACGTCCAAATGCTAGGATAGTAGTAAGAACTCATTCTCTTGAGTTAGCCCCAGTTCACATCCTTCCTCTGTCCATTACTACCTGTGTGGTCTTGAATAGATTACTTGACTTCTCTGAGCATCCATTTACTTTTTGTGAGATTGGGATCATAATTATCCTTCATACTGACAGTCTGGCTGTGACATCATGTCAAATTTTTAACTATACAGCCTGGCACATAGACAGCCTTTCATAAATTTATTTTTCCTTTACTATTTTGTCTTATCTCTCTGAACTCTGTAGCTGGCCATATACCTACTCTTTTAATTTAATTCAAATGAAGATTATTGTAATTGACAAGGTCTAAAGTCTTGTAATCTTCCCGCTGCCCCATGGCATTTGAGTGAGAACTTTCAAAGATTAATGCACAGGAACAAATAGGCAAGGAATTTTCAATGCCACTCACAGACTCTCTCTGAGGGGACATTTATGAGAGGGGTGGATTCTATCAGAACTCTTCAGATCATCCTGTGGAGGTTTATTCTCTCTACATGTAAGGGCAACTTGGTTGATTATGTGACCTGTGTCTGTTGTCTGATTCCTTTTTACTTCTAACCTCAGGGCTGGCCTCAAGGCAAAAATAGTTAAGTAGACTTGGTCTGTCTTTGCTGTCTGCCTCTCTCCCTTTGAGCATACTTTTCCCATATACCAGTATCCTAGAGACCCCCATTTTTGAACTTTAAGGACAGCTGATATAGAAGATCTAAGTCATATTTAGTAGACAAAGAAACCCAGTTAACATATATGGAAATTTCAGTATGATAGTCTAGTGTGTAATTTCAGCCTAGTTAAACGTAATGATGGGGCGTACTCCTTTAGTAAACAGTGACCCAAGTAAAATGTGTGATTTTCCTCCTATCTTGTCATCACATTTAGACTCCTATTAAAATGAGTTTACATGATTTCAGAATAAGTAAGTCTGTACATAGACACAGCTGCCACAGCAAAATCTGCCATTTCTCATTAGGGGTCTTTCTCTGGCAGCGACGGTTCTCCTAGACAAACTTTGCTTCTATTCTTGTAAATAGCTCTTTCCCATATTTAAACAGAGATCTGGGGGAAGGGGAAAGATTCAGTCTTCCTGTTCTTCTCAGAATTTAAGGCAGATTGTTTTATAAGTTCTTAATTTAAAGCAGATTACTTTATGGAAGTACTCAAAAACAAGTAAAAGTGAACTCTCTCGAGCTCTGATCTGACACTTCTACTTTATTATTTTATATATAAATTGTCAAGTATAAAGCATTTTTATTTAAAGTATAGTTCTTATCAAGGATTGCATTTATTGCTTTGAATCAGGGGCTACAATACAGGCTATTCTGAGGAGAAAACAGGGATGCGGAGAGAAATAAGGTCTCATCCCAACTCATTGCAGAAACAGCACTGACAAAGTCTTCCTATTCTATTTCTAAAAAAAACTCTTTGCAAATAAAACTGTGGTCATTGTCTAGAATTTTTTTTTTTAGTTCTACCACTTTATTGCTACCAACCCATCTCCCTCCACCCCCGTGCACACATGCTCCGTCATGTGACCCCATGGACTGCAGCCCTCCAGGCTCCTCTGTCCATGGACTTTTCTAGGCAAGAATACTGGAGTGGGTTGCCATTTCCTTCTCCATAGAATATTCTTAATGGAAATTTGGTAATAGCAGTTTGTAGGGCTTTTTGTGATTTTAGATGAGGACAAATAGCTGTTCTTGGAACATAAAAATAGTCAGGGCTACACTTCATGTTTACTTTGTACCGGGCATTCTGTTCTCAACCCAATGCATATATTATCTAATGTGACCCCACAGCAGCTCTAAAGAGGTAGATTCTTTTACACCCATTTTACAAGTGAGGAAATTGAGGCTTAGGTTAACTTGCTCACTATTGAATGTGTCTGTTAAAAGTTCAGAAAAAGGAATTCAGCACAGGTCTGCATGACAGTGAAGTCTGTGTACTTAACCTTTACATGATATTGCCTATTGGAAATATCATACACATATATAAAGAGTGAATTGCAACAGTTTTGGCTGTCTATTAAATAATCAAATTTAAATTTTCACTGAAAAACTTTTGATGTGGCATTGTACATAGCTGGAACAATGCCTTTTGTGGAGTCCTTTGTAATTCCAATCCTATTTTGTTGTGAGGCTTCTAATACCCAGTATGATACACACTCATCTTTTTTATTTCAAAAACATTATTTTTATTATGTAGACACCAACAGAATAATCTCTTGTATAAAACACAAATCCTTTGAGCTGGCTACAAAAAAGGGCTTCTCTTTCAAACTCGTGGTGTTTTGGGTCATGCTTTTTTGGTATTGAAGACTCTAGGATAAAGAATGTGAATTCTGCTATGCAATTGTTTCTTTTAAAATCAGAGTTCTTTCTTGATATTTCATGCTTACTTTAGTTCCATCAAGAACAGTAAAATATGCCTGAATATAAATTTAGTTGCTTTTAAAGATTTCATTTCAAAAGTTTCAAGGGCTAACAAGTTTCTCTGTTTCAGAACTGCTATAGTGGTGTCCATTTTCCTCCATCTGTGTTCCTTGGCAGTGGGTCTGTATTCCACATTTGGGCCATGTCTCCTTGTGGCCAAGAAGATAGATGCAAGCCCTCTCACCATAGTTTGGGGCTTACTGTTGCCAGTATTTATAACTGATAGAATGTCATAGGGAGAGAGTGATTCATGGGATCCAGCTTGACTGAAAGTGTGTGCATTTAGTTACCTAGTGCATTCTGGCTGATAATATAGAACTACATATCCAATGGGTCTTAGCCAGGATTTCCACAAAAACATCAAGGAGCAGATTTGCATGCAGTATCCAGCAAGACCACCAGGTCTAGAGTCTGTGAGGCGTGATGTCAGCATATGCAGCAATTTTAGAATCCAGGGGACATCACCTTCCTTGATTTCCAGCAGCTCTCAAGAAGTATTGGATTTATTCTTAGCCAGAAGCCCTTTATTCTTGGCTTTATTTTATCCTTCCTCCTAGGAATGATAAACTGTGGGATGAAAGGGTTGAACGTAGGCCAGATGCCTACAGAATTATAAAAAAGTAGAATAGCAACAATTTTACTGACTGTGGAGGTATTTTGTATTGAGTGAAAAGAGTGATATTGGTAAAGTACTTTGTAAGATGTAACCTGGTAATAAGAAAAGGTAAATAACCTTTTCTCTGGTCTCTCTCCCCCTTAAATTGTTTCTAGGTGTATTCTAAACTTTTTCAGTTCAATAGAAACATTAGGACTATTGTCAAGTCATAAAATAATGAAAGAACAAGTTACGCTGCTTCATAAGTAATAAAGATGCCACACAAAACCTGCAGGCTCTAGCATGGTGTGCAGTTGATGTTGGATTGTGGAAAGCATAGACAAACCGTGCATAAGGGAATTCATTACTGAGTGAGGTGAATTATTTTGTTTTTCTCTGACATAAGCTTTTCTATATTAAACTTTAGGGTTCGAAGGCTTACAAATTAGCTAGTACTTTGGACAATATCCCTCAGGTCCTCAATGATCTCACCTTAAGCATTTTTCTTCCAATTAGGCATGAGTTCTGAATACCTGGCACTGTTATGCATGATATTATAGGTACCATTATTGTGTATGATCACATTTGATTTTGTAGGAACCTTTGAGATAGGTTGCATTGTTGTCCATCTTTTAAAATGAATAAACTTCAATTAAGAGAGGTAAGCCTGAGATGACCCAAGATCTTGAAGCTGGGACGTATCAAGATAAGTCAGGACACTGACATCCCCAAAGCTTTGTTTCCTTATTTGTCCATATCTTCAGATTAACTGAACAACTTGCCTTTTCCATGTGAATAAATACACATACATGTTCTTAATCTGAAAAAAAAATGTTTTAGTCTGCCTTTGCTGATACTAATTCTAGCTGAGTTTTCCTTGTCTACTCAGTTTACTAATCTAGAGATGCCAAATTTGTAGCTTGAATTTCACAGTGTTTTTATTCCTTTTCCTTGGCAGACATAGCCAATCAATCATTGCAATCCTCCCTGAGACAGATTCAGCCTCATTATCTTTTCAGCCCATCACTACAGAAAGGCATGACCAATGGATTGGTATTGGGTCCCAAGTGCAATATCTTCACCATCCCTGTTTTATTTATTTTTGTCTCAGTCATGTCCTCTAGCTAAAGCGTACACAACATTTACTGCAATCTCCCCTCAGATATTCATCAATTATGACACCTTTATTTCCAAATATCAGTGGTATTGGTGAACAAGCCTATTTCATGGTACTTTTCATCAAAATTCCGTATTTTAAAATTTAGCATTCATAAGATAAAAGTGATTTATCTGGAATCTTTTTCCAAAACATTCTTTTTTTGATGGACCAGTATTCTTAGACAATGTTATATCTTAACTGCTATTATTGAACAATTTATTCTCATCAGATTTGAGAAATTTTATCTGAATGTTTTACCTTTTTTCTCTTTAAGTAAAATATTTAGTAAATTTAAACACTAGCAAGAATTACTGTATTTTCTTATTAAACATTTCTAAAGTTTATACATTTTTATCCTGCTGCAGCCTTGGTAGTTTAGGCAAAAATGAGCAAGTGGGAAGTTAAACTATACAACTTGTAGTTGCCTTACATATCATGCCATTTAATAGTGACTGGGGTGAAACTAACAAGGAGTTTCCTGTTTTTATTTTAAGATAATTGTTGTTGTATAATAGCTAAGTCGTGTCTGACTCTTTGTGACCCCAAGGGCTGCAGCACATCAGGCTTCCCTGTCATTCACCATCTCCTGGAGTTTGCTCAAACTCATGTCCATTGAGTGGATGATGCCTTCCAACCATCTCATCTTTTCTTGTCCCTTCTCCTCCTGCCTTTAATCTTTCCCAGCATCAGGGTCTTTTCCAGTGAGTTGGATCTTTGCATCAGGTGGCCAAAGTATTGGAGCTTCAGCTTCAGCATCAGTCCTTCCAATGAATATTCAAAGTTGATTTCCTCAAGGATTGAGTGATTTGATCTCCTGAAGTCCAAGGGATTCTCAAGAGTCTTCTCCAACACCACAGTTTGTAAGCATCAGTTCTTTGGTGCTCAGCATTCTTTATGGTCCAACTCTTACATCTGTACATGACTACTGATAAAAACATAGCTTTGACTATATGAACCTTTGTTGGCAAAGTGATGTCTATGCTTTTTAATATGCTATCTAAATTTGTCATAAGTTTTCTTCCAAGGACCAAGCGTCTTTTGATTTCATGATCGCAGTCATGGTCCACAGTGATTTTGGAGCCCAAGGAAGTAAAGTCTGTCACTGTTTCCATTTCCTAGATTTAAAAAAAAAATCAGCAACAAGTTGTGCTTTTATTTTTATACTCATCAATCTAATCTAATTAGGTAATGTCACTTAGCTGATTACATGGAGTTCTTAATTTTAATTTGTGTAACTCTGTGGCCAGTCTTTTTTTGACAGTTCACAGTAATGGAAGTGTTGTTTGCTGCTTAACTCACCCAGGTCAAGAGACTGATGTCATTAGGTTTGCTGCTTTTCAGATACAGAAATGCAGCTCTGACCTAATACATCCCTTGAAGTTTACCACCAGGAGTTACAGGAATGAACCCACGGACTCCTCAATGTCAAGAGATTGCCAGTCCCTTGCTTTTAGCATTCAGATTGCCGACTTTACTTACAATCTCATAAAATTGATTCTGAGACAATGACACCTTTACATCAACAAGTGGAAATTTGAAGAAATACCCTGCTTGTTTTATCATTATGAAGTAGCTGTATAGAGAATACAGCAGAATAGCTAAATCTGCAAACACTGAGTCCTGGCTCTGTCATTTTTTTACACAACATAACCTTTAGAAAATTACTTAACCTCTCAAGGACTCACTTTTCTCTTCTATTAAATGGGACAATAACAACATCAGCCTTAATGGAATATTGTGAGAATTAAATAAGACAATTTAAAGGAAGCATTTCTAAGAGAGCATGGTAAATATTGTTTGTAATAAGTTATAATTATCTTTAAGTTCAGGCCAGTCATTTCATTTCATAGTCGGATTTTACTTTCATACTGCCATTCTATTCATAAAATAACACTAAGATGAAATATATCATATATTACTATATTTAAATTGACATGGATTGATGTTTGTTTTTCCTGGATACTTAATTCTAAAACTTTTTAGTTTGTAAGAGAAGTCTTTGTTCATTTTAGAATAAATGTTAACGAAAGGATGAAAATTAAATTCTTAGTCCCATGATCCAAAGAAAGCCATTATTGACTTTTTTGTCTATAATCTTTGAGTCTCAGATTGTGTATGTATCAGTATATATGTACACTCTTAAAAAATGGAATTATACTCTTCATGATGATTTGGAACTGTTAAAAGGTAAACTGAAGCAACTAAAATGTACCAGGTATTATTTGAAAAAAACACCAATTCAGTTTGTGCAGCACCAAGACAAAAGGGGTTAGAAGCAGCAGTGCCAACAGGACCTAGAAGGATGCTTTTTATAGAGAGGACATGGAAGCAAAGCAGGGGGACTACTTAATTGGCCAAAGCTTAAGCCGTTGGCTTATTTGAGACAGTCTGATTGGCTGTTTGTATTTGGTGGCTCTTAAGTTTTTGTTTCCTGAGATTCCAGCACATTAAGTCTGTCTAGTTTTCCTCGTAGGTTTTGTAAGCTGACACGGCATTAGAGCCACCCAGTCCAATGGTCTCTGTGTTTAATTACCTGAACAAAAACCATAAACATATTGTGAAAATCTTTGCAAGTTTTATGTATTATTTTACAGCACAATTATTAACGATTGTATAATATTCTATAGTGTAAATATAATGGCATTTTAAAAAATAATCCTATACTTTTGGGCTTTTGAACTGTGGTGTTGCAGAAGACTCTTGAGAGTCCTTTGGGCTGCAAGGAGATCCAACCAGTCTGCCCTAAAGGAGATCAGTCCTGAGTGTTCATTGGAAGGACTGATGCTGAAGTTGGAACTCCAATACTTTGGCCACCTGATGCAAGAGCCTACTCATTAGAAAAGACCCTGATACTGGGAAGGATTGAAGGCAGGAGGAAGAGGTGACGACAGAGGATACGATGGTTGGATGGCATCACTGATTCAATGGACATGAGTTTGAGCAAGCTCTGGGAGATAGTGAAGGACAGGGAAGCCTGGCGTGCTGCAGTCCATGAGGTTGCAAAGAGTTAGGCATAACTGAGTGACTGAGCAACAATATTGTTGGACATTTGGTGTTTGAATTATTGCTCTTCTTATCTGTTTTCATATAGTTACAAACTTCTCTGCATTGAGTATTTCTTATGCTTATATCATTGTGCATATTTAAATGATTTCTTTGGAATGAATTCTTAAATATAGAATTATGTGCTGAAAGAGTATGTCCATTTTAATGTTTTAATTAAAATGATTTTTTATAAAGGATTATACTGTCATCCATCCAGTCATTTCCAATCCATCTACCTAGTTCTGTACCTGCTTCCTCACCAATGATTCTTTTGCTACCCTGCCCAGGATATAAACCTATAGTCTCTACCTGCCTCTATCACAAAAATGGATGCATATATGATACATGTACTGCTTTCCATCTTCTTTTGAAGCTATATCTAATTATTATTTAAGCCTGCATGCAATTCTACTCTTTGGCTGGATGGCTGGTTTTGTTTTTTTGCTATGACAAAGAATAGTGTAATAATTATCAGCACCAACATACATTATTTGTACTTTCTCAGTGTATCTGTTGAATAAAATTCCTAGAAATGGAACTTCTGAGCAAAAAATATATGAATTTGTAATTTTTTAAAAAGTATTTGTTAAAAAATTCTTAAAGAGATGGGAAAGCCAGACCACCTTACCTGTCCCTAAGAAACCTGTATACAAGCCAAGAAGCAACAGCTAGAACCAAATATGGAACAACAGACTGGTTCCAAATTGGGAAAGGAGAACAAGGCTGTATATTGTTACCCTGCTTATTTAACTTCTATGCAGAGTACATCATGGGAAACTCTGGGCTGGATGAAGCACAAGCTGGAATCAAGATTGCCAGGAGGAATAGCAATAACCTCAGATATGCAGATGACACCACCCTTATGGCAGAAAGTGAAGAACTAAAGAGTCTCTTGATGAAATTGAAAGAGGAGAGAGAAAAAGTTGGCTTAAAGCTCAACATTCAGAAAACTAAGATCATGGCATCTGTTCCCATCAGTTCGGTTCAGTTCAGTCACTCAGTTGTTTCTGACTCTTTGCGACCCAATGAATCGCAGCACGCCAGGCCTCCCTGTCCATCACCAACTCCCGGAGTTCACCCAAACCCTTCTCCATTGAGTCAGTGATGCCATCCAAACATCTCATCCTCTGTCGTCCCCTTCTCCTCCTGCCCTCAATCTTTCCCAGCATCAGGGTCTTTTCAAATGAGTCAGCTCTTTGCATCAGGTGGCCAAAGTATTGGTGTTTCAGCTTCAACATCAGTCTTTCCAATGAACACCCAGGACTGATCTCCTTTATGATGGACTGGTTGGATCTCCTTGCTGTCCAAGGGACTCTCAAGAGTCTTCTCCAACACCACAGTTCAAAAGCATCAATTCTTCAGCGCTCAGTGTTCTTTATAGTCCAACTCTAAATCACTGCAGATGGTGACTGCAGCCATGAAATTAAAAGACGCTTACTCCTTGGAAGGAAAGTTATGACCAACCTAGACAGCATATTAAAAAGCAGAGACATTACTTGGCCAACAAAGGTCTGTCTAGTCAAGGCTATGGTTTTTCCAGTGGTCATATATAGATATGAGCATTGGACCAGAATGAAAGCTGAGCACCAAAGAATTGATGCTTTTGAACTGTGGTGCTGGAGAAGACTCTTGAGAGTCCCTTGGACTGCAAGGAGATCCAACCAGTCCATCCTAAAGGACATCAGTCCTGAGTGTTCATTGGAAGGACTGATGCTAAAGCTGAAACTCCAATACTTTGGCCACCTGATGGGAAGAACAGACTCATTTGAAAAGACCGTGATGCTGGGAAAGATTGAAGGCAGGAGGAGAAGGGGATGGCAGAGGATGAGATGGTTGGATGGCATCACCGACTCAATGGACATGAGTTTGGGTAAACTCAGGGAGTTGGTGATAAACAGGAAGGCCTGGCATGCTGTGGTCCATGGGGTCTCAAAGAGTCGGACACAACTGAGTGACTGAACCGAACTGAATTCTTTTTTTCTTTCTGTGCTTTATTTTCCTCTTTCATTTAATCCTCTATTTCCCTTTGTGTGTCTTCTATAATTTTTATTTTCTCTTTGTCTCCCTCTAATTATTTCATTTCTTGAATGACTTTGATTTATTCTTATAATTCTTTTATGAGCTCTGCCAGATCATATTTCATCTTCTCCTTCTGTCTTAGCATTTCATTTCTGAGATCTTGTGTTTCCGCCTTGGGCACATCCTGTCTCAGGATAGGACAGGGGTTGGGGGTGGGGGAGGATTGGGAGAGTAGGGTGGGGGAAGAGTCCAGGATATTTTTTCAGTCTTTCTGATTTTATACCATAGACATTCTCCTTTATTATATATGGAGACTGCTTTCTACAAATGTGCCCCTTCTGTGTGATTGTGTGTGTGTGTATGTGTACCTCTTCTACTGTGAATAATTAGTCAGCCATATTTCTGCATCTCAGGGTGTGCGTCTCACCTTCTGAAGGCACTCTTGCTTCCTGAGGCCTCTTGGTCTTAGCCCCACTTGTCTCTGCAGTCTCTCTGTGTTTCTTTTCAGAGAGACTGTCACTGCAGTCTCTCTCTGTGTTTCTGTGTTTGTTTTCTTCCATGGCACCCTTGCCTGATCACAATCCTTACAGAAGTTTTAAAGTCTTCAGATTATACTTCTCACTTCCTTCTGCTAAAAATGAACCTTACAGAGTATTCTTTTTTCATTGTCTTTGTTGCTTTTACATGCATTCCTGGAGGAGACAGGGACAATTCTGGTTTAGACAATTATGTTTATTATATTAGAAGTCCAAACTGATATTTTCCTAATTATTTAGTCAGAATTACCTTGACAAATATTTTTTAACATCTTGGTAGTATGAGTTTAGAGTAAGTTATCAGTTCATTTGAAAATCAGTGTTTTTAAATTGATTTGAATCCAACAATGGAATATTAAAAAGCCATAAAAAGAATGAGTCATTTGTAGAGACATAGCTAGACCTAGAGATTGTCATATGGAGTGAACTAAATCAGAAAGAGAAAAATAAGTATTATGTCGATGCATATATGTGGAATCTAGAAAAGTGGTAGTGATTATCTTACTTATAAAGCAGAAATAGAGACACAGATATAGAGAATAATCATGTGAATACCAAAGGGCAAAGGAGTGGTGGTGGGATGAATTGAGAAATTGGGATTGACCTGTATATACTACTGTGTATAAAATAGATAAACTAATGAGAACTGACTGGCACCAGAACTCCCTGTGTTCTGTGGTTTTCTGTAGGAAGGGTATCAATAAAAGAGGTGACATACGTATGCATGTGGCTGATTCACTTGGCTATACAGCAGAAACTGACAGAGCTGTGTAAAGTAACTATACTCCAATTAAAAAAAAATAAAGTCAGTTGCAAAATTTCTAGCAAGGAAAGCCATCCTTCTTGCCTTTTTGACTGCAAATATATAAAAGGAACTTTTATAATAGGATCCACATCTAAATAAGGGCAGTGGCTTAAGTTCCATTTGATTTTAAAATCTTGGTTATTCTTTCCTTGAGGACAGAATAACTGGAAGAAAATATAATTTTAGTACCAAAAGAACAATATTCAAATTTTAAGAGCTTATTAAAAATAGAAGTGGTTAAAAGTTGACATTTTCTTCTTAGGATGAGATCCCTCAGACACTGAAATTTTGCAGTATTTTTGCTCAAGAACTTTAGTGTAGCTTGAGGTTTGTCGTATCACCTGAAGACCTGAATATGTTTCACTGTGTTTGGCCTCTAAGTGTATAGCTTGGACAAATCAAGTTTAAATTATTTAGATAGAAAATAGAGTAATTTTTTGTCATATCTCCAAGTAGGGTGTAAATGTTGGCCTAGTTTTCTCCACATGAATTATCCATCTTGTGAACTTCTTATCACAGTTATACAGACTTTTATTGCTTCTCAAATAACAAGGCTATGGTGCCTAAATAGCCTAGTTTTATATAATATTTAGAATGAACAATGGGGACTTTCTCCTTTCTTTGAAAATATGGTTTCTTTTAAAGTGTTTGAGAACCACTAGAATGGTGAAAACTATTGGAAGTTTGTTAGATCTGATTTTTGATTCTTGAATACATCTGACCTATGAAACAAAAGTTATTTTGCTGATAGAGAAGGAAATTATGTAATTAAGCTTTCATTTGTTTCATGGTCCTTCATGATACAGTGCTGTTCATGTTTCTGTCTTCTATTGCTCCCAAGTTTAGTACAATGTGAATGGGAAATTAGGAGTATAGAATTTTCCTAGTTGATTCAGTCTGAGGCTCTAAGCACTTAATGCCATTTTTCGCACCCGATGATAAACACTACAGAGGAAATGCAGGGCTAACTGAGACAGCTGTATTTATTCATTACTGGCCCTCAGTCTCGTCTCTGTGAAGGGTCTTTTAATTATAGCTAACCTCATCTAGCCACAAGCTATTTTTTGATGACACAGATTCTAAGAAGAAAAACACATGAGTAACTTTAGAAGATCATAAACCTTTTCATGTACTTTTTCATCTTGACAAACAACTCGACACCCCAACTATTGGATGATTTATCTCCTAGTTTCTTTTGTATTAACAAAGCCAGCCAAAGCAGTCCTTTCAGTAGCTATATTATGTGATTGTTTAGGTCAAATACATATTCAAATATTTTTTTTCCACGCCTGTTTACTCTTCATCCTTTCAAGACAATTGGAGCAAGTTGAGGAATAAAATTATGACAAAATGAACCTTTTGGAAATAGCTTGGAACATGGCCATATTTTTCAATGACTGCATATTTAATACCTGGAACTTATGGAAGACCAGGTGTTCCTGATCAGGTCAGACTTGGTATCTTAGAAGGTGAATTGTGGTCAATATCCTAAGAATACAGATAGGCAAAGGTCCCATAAGATGAGTCTGGGTCAAATTCCATAGAAAACCAAAGGTGATCAAATATAGTCACTGCATTCCAAGGGTAAGACCCAGGCCAGAATTCATCAGACTCAAGCCTCAGACTCTGCAATAGATCTTAGATTAGAAAGAACAGACAGAAAATTAAATTGGATTCTTCATATTTATGAATGAAACAGAAGTATCTGCAATTCACCTTTATTGGTTGTAGCTACCTCTTGTGTGTTAAGGTTGGGCTGCGTTAAGATATTACTGGGAGATATTATTCTTTGGGGCCCTCCCATAAATAATTGTAGCCACGTGAGGGTCTTGGCATATCCCAGAAAACACAAAGGTGGAGTTGATCTGCAAAAATCTGGAAAATGCTGTCATGAAGTGAAGAAAAGGGGCAGGTAGCATCTTAAGCTCTTCTCTGAGAAGTGTGCTGTAACTCTGTTTTGCGAGAATCCTGGAAAAACTCTCCCTGGGAGAGGAGGCTTCAGATGCCCCTTTTTTCTGGAGTCATGTGTTCTTTATGATACTCAGTGCAAACTGACCTTCTAGGGTTTTTTCTTTTTTTAAGAAGATATGTGTCTTTCATGACACAAAAGCCATTAAGAAGATCACTGTGACCCATGCAATAAGTTGTTTTTCATGGAACACTGAAAGTTGATTTTGCCACTCTCCATCTCCTAGTTCTCATTGTATATGCATACCTCTGTTCACTGTTTGCCTTTGGGTGGGTCCTCCCATCTTTCTTCTGTTCTTTTACACTGCCAAAGAATTTTGAAACTCAAAGAGGGCTTCGTAATCAGGGAGCAGCATTTTATAGATGTCAGAACTGCTTGAGAGGAGATCCTTAATCAAGGTCAGACAGAACTGTGTGAAAGAGCTGAAGGGACCATCTCTTGATTGTACCCTGCCGCTTCTTGAACATCAAAACAAATACGGGAAATTTTAGTTTTTCTTACAGTGCTCAGTTCCAGTCTCTCTCTTCTGTAGAGCCATTTCTGTGTTGCAAGGGCACTGATTTGAATCCAGGCTACACTGCCTGCTTGCTCTATGATCATGGGCAAGTTCTTTTATCTCCATTGTTTCAGTGACCTAAGTGGTAAAATGGGGAAAATAATAGCTCCTAGAGTTGTTAAGAATAAGTTAATATTCATGAGGCACTTAGAGTAGTTCCAAGCTGAAGCAAGAGTTCAATAGGCAATAGCTGCCATTATTATAATTGTCTGTGTCAGTCACTCTTTCTCTCTTAGTTATTAGTTTTCATGAATACCACCTAGGTAGCACTTACTTATTTTTTAGCTCTTTTATTTAGAATGTTAGTTTGTTCCAGTTTCTTCTTGGCAGGGCAGACACTTACAACATTTAAAGGTACATAAAGAGCTCCTCAGAATATGTGTTTAGGATGGATTTAGGAGTAGTGGGTAAGAGAAAGAATATTTTGCATTACTACCAGGGCCACTATGTAAGATGCTGCTGGATACTTTCGAACCATATCACTATTGGTACCTAATGATATGAATAGTAATTACTCTTAGCCCTGAATTCTAGACAACATTTTACTAAGACTCCTTTTTGTTGTTTAGATCCTAAGTTGTGCCGAACTCTTGCAACCCCATGGACTGTAGCCCCCCCAGGCTTCTCTGTCCATGGGATACTCTGGGCAAGAATGCTGGAATGGGTTGCCATTTCCTTCTGCCATTCCAGACCCGGGGGCTGAACCCATGTCTTCTGCATTGGCTGGCAGGCAATTCTTTTACCACTGAGTCACCAGGGAAGCCTGCTAAGACTCATTTTTAATGCGTGTTCTTGGCCTCATATTAGAATTGCTTGGTAACCTTTGTTTTTAATTGAGACATAAC
This sequence comes from Cervus elaphus, assembly GCF_910594005.1. Classification (NCBI taxonomy): domain Eukaryota; kingdom Metazoa; phylum Chordata; class Mammalia; order Artiodactyla; family Cervidae; genus Cervus; species Cervus elaphus. The sequence continues at coordinate 51,659,976 of NC_057829.1, read as the reverse complement.
TGATATTTAACACTATTAGTTTTAGGTGTACAACAGTATGGTTTTATATATGTATATGTTATGAAATGATTCCAGGTCTAGTTCACAGTTGACTCTTGAAACACATGGGTTTGAACTGCATAGATCTACTTACACATAGATTTTTTTCAATAGCTGTATTGGAAAATTTTTTTGAGATTTCTGACAATTTGAAAAAGTTTATTGATGAAACATATAGCTTAGAAATGTTGAAACAATTAAGGAAAAACTATATCATGGATTCATGAAATATATGTAGGTATATATATAACATATAGTTATATGTTAATCTACTGTTTATGCTATCAGTAAGGCTTTTAGTCAACAGTAGGCTATTAGTAATTAAACTTAATGGGAGCAAAAATTAAATGTGGATTTTCCACTGTCTTGGGTTGGGGGAAGGGGGCCGGCACCCCTAATTGCTGTTTTTTTCAAGGGCTAGTTGTATATCCATCACCACACATAGTGTCCATTTTCTCTCTTGTGATGAGACTGGGTTTTTATTTTCAGTCTGTCTGCAAAAATCTATGTTTTTATTAGGAACAAAAAAGATATGTAGGTGAGAAAGATAGAGGGCAGTGAATTAAAGAAACAACATTTGTAGATAGAAATATAGATATTTTAGCCATTTTGCCTTAATGTGCTAAAGAAATTCCTACCAGTATATAGGATGATAGGGAATGTAACTTCTACTGTGTTGCCCATGGAGCTCACCCTTACTTTCTTTTAATATTAAGACTATAAAACTTGTATTTACAAACAGTAAATGCAGAGGTTGCATAATAAACTCTTGGGTCATAGTTGCTTGTTTATTCATTCAACAAATTATTTATTGAATGTCTATTATATACAAGACCTCGTTTGAAGACACAGCCTAAACCATATTGTTTTTCTGCACATCTGAAATTAAATACAGTATTACAGATGTAGAATATGAATTAAAAGGATAATGAGACCAATGTATTAACAGTAAATGGGTATGTATTGAGAGCCTTTGTCTTTGGACACTATGCTTTGTGTTGCATATTTATTTATTAGCTCATGTCATCCATACAACTTTGTAAGGGTGGCTTATTTTGCCCATTATAAAGATGAGGAAACCAAGGAAGAAAGCTGTAGAATTACTTACTTAAGGTTACACAAATAATAGGTAGAATCAGGATTTTAGCCCAGATCCTCTGATTTTGTTGTTGTTGTTGTTGAGTGACTTTTTACACACAGATCTGGTAAATGTGTAGTCAAATAAATTGGTTATATTTGTGGGTCTGTGTGTATATAAGTCACTAAATACTTGACTTTTTTACCTTGGCCTATACATCTAGCCAGTGCTTCCCAGGTGGCACAGTGGTAAAGAAACCCCTTGCCAATGCGGGAGATGCTGGTTTGATTCCTGGGTTGGGAAGATCCCCTGGAGGAGGAAATGGCAAGCCACTCTAACATTCTTGCTTGGGAAATCCCATGGACAGAGGAGCCTGGCAGGCTACAGTCCATGGGGCCGGAAGAGTCAAACACAACTTAGTGACCAAGCCACTACCACAAAACACTTGAGTTGGTATACCACAATATTGTATTCGGGTCATACCTAAAGTCTATCTTCATCTTTTGTGTTTTTATTTAACTTTTCCTTTATTAATAACTTTACAATTAATTGACCAGTTACTTGGCAGCCAAGTTAACTAAAATTAAGAATTGAATAAAAAAATAAGAGAACATAAAATTTAATAAGAGAACATTAAATACCTGAAGCCTGTCTACAGATGATGGATCATAACAATTATTTCATTGAGGTCTATAACTAGATAAGTTGGGCAAATGAATGAAGCAGCATTTGGAGAAAAATCTAGACAACAGTAAATGCTTGTGTGCAAATGGTGCAATAGAAAGAGATGAGCAAGACAGATGGATACTAATGGGAGTCACTGTGCAAATAAAATACAGAAAAATGTGAATAGCCAGTTCATGGGTCCAGTGAGTAAAATGGCAATAGTAGATGGCAGGAAGATATTTTTTAAAAAAAGAGGAACTTCAATAACTGGATGTACTAGGTTATTCAAATGTGTGAAATGCTGGACAATTATGGGAATGCTGAAGAGTTCTCTTTCTCTGTCCTCACTTTCCTTTGTTTTGACATTAATACTTCCATTTAATATAGGGGGTAAACTCTGTGTTTTATGGCTCTGTAGAATCATGGAGTTGAGTTTGAACTGAACTTTGCCACTGATGTGGCAGTATAGACACATTATTTAAACCTTTTGGATCTCCACATCTGTGTAAAATGGAGGTGAAAATTTTTCCCATGTTGCTGTTATGTAAATGTGAGAGGAAGAAATGAAGCACAGAATGTAATATATCTATTGTTGATGCCAGGCACATAATGGATGGACAGTAGTGAGAGGTGATTACAATTATTATACTCAAGTTGTCAAGCTAACTCCCTGCCCTTTCAGCCTTCACCTAGTCTCCTTATTGAAAGGCTTTGGCCAATACTAATGGGGGAGGGGCTGGAAAGTAATAGGTCAAAGTGTTGTATTTTGATGAATTTCTCTAAAGATTTATTTATCCATTTGGACTCATTAAGTCTCTGGACTACCCAAGTTATTGAAATATGTGGGTAGAAAGAAATAAAAGTAGAAAAAAGAAAGAAAATGAAGTTGCTCAGTCATGTCCAACTCTTTGCGACCCCATGGACTATATAGCCTGCCAGGTTCCTTCATCCATGGGATTTTCCAGGCAAGAATACTGGAGTGAGTTGCCATTTCCCTCTCCAGTGGATCTTCCTGACCCGGAGATCGAACTCCGGTCTCCCACATTGCATGCAGACTCTACCATCTGAGCAACCAGGGTATCCTGAAATATCAGTAGTCCTTAAGCTAAACGTTAAGTTTGAGAAATAAAATTGATTGAACCACATGCATTATTGTTCCCTGAGAAATAGTTAACATGGTAGTGCTAAGATGACTTTTATTTGAATCTCTTATTTTCTGCTCACTGCCTGCTCATTTTCTGAGCCCCTGGATAAGTTATATAATTTCTTTGAGCCTCCCTCCCCATCCCGGAAGATCCCAGAGGAACCAGAGAACAAATTACCAACATCTGTTGGATCATCGAAAAAGCAAGAGAGTTCCAGAAAAATATCTACTTCTACTTTACTGACTATGCCAAAACCTTTGACTGTGTGGACCACCACAAACTGTGGAAAATTCTGAAAGAGATGGGAATACCAGACCACCTGACCTGCCTCTTGAGAAATCTGTATGCAGATCAAGAAGCAACAGTTAGAACTGGACATGGAACAACACACTGGTTCCAAATCGGGAAAGGAGTACATCAAGGCTGGTAAGAAGCCTCTTCCTGACTCGGCCAGTATCCTCTTACGGTGTCCTTCCATGGTGGAAGGAGCTAGAGATCTCGGTGGAGTCTCCTTTGAAAGGCACTAATCTCATTTATGAGATTTCTACCTGCATGACCTAGTCACCCTCAAAGACCCTACCTCCTGTTACCATCAACTTTATTTATTTGTTTGGTCAATTAATTAGGCTGCATGGAGTCCATTGGGTCTTAGTTGTAGCACATGGGGTCTTTCATTGAGGAGCATAGATTCTCTGGCTGTGGCATGCAGGCTCAGTAACTGTGTTGCTTGGGCTTAGTTGCTCCACGACATGTGGAATCTTGGTTTGCCAACCAGGGAGTGAACCCACGTCTCTGCACAGCAAGGTGGATTCTTGACCACTGGACCACCAGAGAGATCCCAGCATTAACTTTAGAATTTAGAATTTCAGCATATGAATTTTGGAGGGACACAAACATCCAGACCATAAATGATGTGAATTACTAGAGTGGTGTCTGGTTCATAGTAAGCATTCAAAACATAAGTAGGCAAAGTTTGGTAAAATTGTATTTCTCATTTCTCATCTTGTCTCTAACTCTGGGGTTGATAATAGTGATGATGATGATGAAAATAATTTATTGAGACTGAGACTTCACTAAGTAATGCTTTTAAGTGCATTATATCACTTAATCCTCATAGAAACCCTGTGTATAGGATAGTATTATTAATCCCCATTTTATAGATAATAAAACTGAGATTTAGAGGAATAAAGTAATTTGACCAAGTCATGCAAATAGCAGAGCCACTATTAGAATCCAAGAAGAACACAGTGCTTCCACTCAATCTTAGGAAGCATCCATTATATTCCACAGAGAAGGAAATGGCAACCCACTCCAGTACTCTTGCCTGGAGAATCCCATGGACGGGGGAGCCTGGCAGGCTACAGTCCATGGGGTCACAAGAGTCAGACACAATTTAGCAACTAAACTACCACCACCATTATATTCCACAGGCAGAGTGAGTCACTCCAGCTTACTTACTGAAATCTTAGCTGTACTTTAGTACCATAGAGTGATAGTCAGATATGAATTTGTGCCTCATATTGAAGAGGACCCTCCTAGGGTTATTATTTTCGATGCTATTAAAATTCTACTAAATCTATAGCATCAGATATTAATTTTTAGAATTTCTTTACCTGACTGATGACCAGTTCTGTGGACTAGAGTCACACACTGAAAAACTTTCCATTTCCTTCTAATTCTATATTTAAATATAGCTGACCCTTGACCAACATGGGTTTGAACTGTGTGGATTCACTTACATGCAGATTTTAATAGTAAATACTTCAGTATGAAATGATCCACAGTTGGTTGAATCTATGTATACAGAGGAACCTTGAAGTCTGTAGACTGACTATAAATTATACTCAGATATTCAACTGTGTGGAGATTCAGCACCCCTAACCTCAAGCATTGTTCAAGGGTCAACCGTACTATCAAGCCATTGTGCTTCGTTGTAAAAACCATTCAGTATATAAATGTTCAGTATTTCCATATGGGTGATACAGGACAGAGATGTTTTATCCCAAAAGTAAAATATGTATTTCCAAATCATCAGTTTTATTTGAAATAGAATCTGAAATATTTCATAAAGGAGGAAGGACTACATAACCTTTGGAAATGGCCTTCACCTCTCTACACTACATTTTTCTTTCCTATTAGAAAGAATGGATTGAAATGGGTCTGTATGCAAACTTGAAATTCTAGGACTTCTCTTGCAAAAAAGTTTTGATTCATGTACTGTGACTATTTTGGAATAAGAACTCTCAACAGAAAAAAAATGTAGTCTAGACTTTTATTTAAAAATTCATTCTAAAATATTCTCCAGATTTAATGACCTACCAAAAAAATTTGGAGATGTTGCAGGGGAGTTTAAAGAGTGGGCCTGAGGGGTAAAACAGTCTGAATAGAACCGTCTATATTGCAATAAAGAGCCTGATAAATATTTTACCTTGTAGAGAGATTTTCATCTTAAAGGCAGTTAACCCTAATTAACTTCTAATTTAATGGATTATCAGTCAATATGATAAAGTGAAATAAAAAATTCTAATGTCTTGCTCCTGTGAAAAGGGAATGCTTGGAAACTGGAGGATTTGGGGACGTAAAGCCCTGATAGCATTACTTAGACAAACCCTTCACATCTGGAAGTACACTTTTGAAGTCAATTCATTCAATCACTCACTTAGTCTCATTAATTTAGAAGTATTCCAGTATTTGTTGGAAATACCTGCTTTGTACACAATCCATGGTCAATGGAGAAAACAGATATATCAATCATTGTAATATAGCTATTTAAATACCAGAATAAAGCTAAATGCAGGGTTCTTAGTGAGGAAAAGTGTTAGTCGTTCAGTTGTGTCTGACTCTTTGAGACCCATGGACTCTGGCCCGCCAGGCTCCTCTGTCCAGGGAATTCTCCAGGCAAGAATACTGGAGTGGGTAGCCGTTCCCTTTTCTAGGGGATCTTCCTGACCCAGGGATTGAAACTGGGTCTCCGGTATCACAGGCAGATAAGCCACCAGGGAAGCCCCTTAGTGAGGAAAAGGACATCTGAATTAGCTGTCATTTAGCTGGTAAAGATTGTGAAATTATTACCAGGAAACCTCATGCTTGAATTAGGTTTCGAAGATTAATCAGAGTTAGCCTAGACTACTGCTAGTGAGCAATTATTAGTTGAGTGACAGCACTGTTGGAGAAGGAAGTCATGAGTCATTGGAATGCATGGAATTTGTGGAATATGCCTTATGTATAGGGTACTTTTGATCATTATGACTCTGGAGCCACATACATCTGAATCATCTGGAGGTACAGCTTAAATACAATATATACACTTCTGGGTCTCAGTCTACACCCACTGTGATCAGAATACAGGCTATGGTTAAGAGAGCTGGCTTTATAAATAAGCATTGCATCTCAGTGAATGTTATATATGATAAAAATTTAAGAACCACTGACATAGATTTTATATTAGAAAGTGATTGAAGGTGAAGAAGAATTAGCAAGGGGCCAGGTCATGACAAGATACTAAGAATTTTGCCTTGATTTTAGTTGAAGAGTTACTTTATGTGCATTTTATCTTGCTAGTGCATTGAAACTGTTGATTGTCCACACGATTAACTTCAGATATGTTTACTTTCAGATTTGGCTGTGGCAGGAGTTGTGAGTCTTCTGTATGAAATGTTGGATTGCAAATTAGATGTTTAAAAGTTAGGATGACTCTACTTTTGGGTAAATAGCTAACTTCCAAAATTAAACCTCTAACTATTTTTATTCTAGTCTCCAAACCCAGCTTCTCTGGCTGGTCACTAGAGATCTCATGCCAAGGAGAACACAGTTAACAATTCTCAAAGTTATGCATTAACTTCACCAGGTTCTGTCCATTTACCCGTCCCTGCTACTCAACCACCAATCCTGCCAGCCAGTATTCATATTTGTGGGTCTTATCACAGGACAGAACAGGTGGGAAGGAGGATATAAAATGACAACTGTTTAAAGGAGGCAAAACCCTGAAGCTTCACCCAGATGGTTCCCAGGAGTGATCAGAAGCCCTGCTGTAAATTGTTCAGAATGCAAGCTGATTGCTTTCTACTTATTCTTGTTAGTTTCAAAATATGACCTTTACTCTCAATGTGAATCCACTACTTTAAAATTATTTTTATACACTTCTTACGTATATCATCATGACTTTTTCCCACTATGAAAGGAATTGTTTTTTATCCTTTGGTAAGATGTGAGATTGTATTTAAGAAATCATATCTCAAACTCTACAAATTATAGTGCACTTTGAGGGACACACTAAAAGATTAATGTTTTGATTATAAAAATATAAACAAATTTCTGTGTCTAAATTTTCTGGAAGTTTTGGTCCTCTGTTGAATATTATAAAACCTCCAGTCTTTCATTTTACTTCCAATTTTTTTTTTTTTGATAGGAAGGAATTCCAAAGTCCTAGGACTGTCTGTCTATCTATAGGTCACATCAAATGGGAAAAGATATTTGTACTTCGATTAAGTATCATTATTTCAGTGGTTTCATGGTATATCTCAAAACCAGCTCTATTTATGTTTGCCCATTCAGAAGACTCAGAGCCTTCAGCTTAGGATTTAGAAATTGATGGAAACTTATTTAAGAAACAAGATACTGGTATTTCCAGGTGGTGCAATGGTAAAGAATCTGCCTGCCAATGCAGGAGATGCAAGAGACATGGGTTTGATCCCTGGGTTGGGAAGATCCTTGGAGTAGGAAATGGCAACCCACTCCAGTATTCTTGGCTGGGAAATCCCATGGTAGAGGAGCCTGGTGGGCCACAGCCCATGGGTCTCAAAGAATTGGATGCAACTGAGCATGTATGTGTACTATATTAATGATAAAAAAGAAAAACCTTAATTCAGGTGGATCCAAATTTGATTCTTGGGCTCGTTAGCCACTGATAAGGACATCTTATTCATCAATTGATGCTGCTTTTAGTTATCTTCATGCTGTAATTAAGTACCTTTGAACTGGACCCATTCATCCCTGAGGCAGGTTAGTGTTACTTGCATTTGAATTGCCTCCTTAATTCAGTTCAGACATCAGTTTTCAATTTCCCAATTCTTTTGCTGTTTAAATTAAACAAATTAGAGATGAATAATTACTGGCTCTGTTCCTATAGTAACAAGTGTCACATTCTGACAACTTCAGAAATAAGGTTGGTTATTTTGAGCTGTCTTTGTTTACACTCTTCAAAAGCAAAGCTAGGCTATCTGTTTTATTTTCTGTTTATTAGTCAATAATTCCTAAATAGGAGATAAAATCAGAGTAACCTGAAGGATAAATTAGGGCTCAAAAAAGGTGGTTTTAAGATTGGCTTGTATATTAACTTTAGACCATGGTGGTTTAGATATAGAATTTCTTCTGTAACTTTGAGGCAGGTGTTGCAGGTCTTAAGCTTTTCACTTGAATTAAATGTGGTGACAGCAACAGGACCATGGGAGGTATTTATTCTACTAAACTTGCAGCTAATAGTTATTAAGTACTTAAAGTGTGTCAACACTGTGATAGGAGCTGGGGATCCAAGTTATGTGGAGAAATGCAGTTTCTGTGATGATTTTACATGAGAAGTCTGGATTAGGTGGAGCACATTTTCTGCTTGGACTGCAGCAAGATTCCAACTCAAAACTTGCCAGGGTTTTATTCAAAAACTTCCACTATCTTACCTAAAGATCAAGGGTCAGGGAAGAACAGTGACAATCCTTGCTGTTATCGTTGTGCTGAAGTGTGAAATGGAGTATTTCCTGCCATAGCAGCAAACAAGGATGTCACAGTCATGGGTGATTCTGGCCCTCCACATACGATTTCCTGAGCCCTCAGGGCACCCAGGAAGGAGGATACCAGCACAATCTGGCAGTCATCAGGTTGCAGCCACTCCCTGTGAGGAAGGATGCTATCCCCAGATAGTTGACATGCATATGAAAGGAATGATTTCAATGAACCCAGACTCTTGCATCTTCCCATACATGGAAAGTGCCAAATTCCTTAACTTGGGACATCTGGTTTTCTACTGAACAGTATTCTTTTGATGTCCTATCTGCCCTTTGTTGCAAAACTTCTGTATAACCTGGCTCCTCCCCTGGCCTTGTTGGAGCAATTCTTTCAGGGTTCCTTGAGATGCTGTCTCCCAGTCTTGAAGTCCTAAAAATTCCCACTGAATAAAACAGAACTCTCAACTTTTAGGTTGTGACTGATTTTTAAGCTGTCAGAAGGAAAGGCTATACACTGACCTGTGATAGGGTAAGATTGGAATTTAGTGTTGTTGTCTTTGCAGGAGGTTAAGATTCATTCTTAATCTCAAAAGGAAGTTAGTTGTGTCACTCATATTGAAAATTGATGTGTGTGGGGTAGGAGAAGGGCAGGAGAGAAAGAAATTTATGTGTGTGAAGGCTTATATAAAATATATTTATGTTTTATACACTTTTTCAAATAATATGCACATACACAGTCAATCCTGCAATAACATGACATATGCATTTCTAAAAATCACCACATTATGTAAATTTCACAAAAACAACCACAGGCCTTGTGGGAAAAATGGAGTTAGAGATACAACACTCAAATACTTTGACACATTCAAAGAAGACAGGAACCTAGTACAAATGATAACACACTTTTACACATGGTAATGGGTAAAGAAATATGTAAATACTATAATAAATATGGTACTTTACCTTGAAAAAGACCTGAAGTTTGCTAGTGGAAGTGAGTGTCAGAAGGATTGCAGCTTGTGAGTTATTGCAGAATGAGAGAATGAAGATAATTTGAAATTGGACAGAAAATTTTAACTCTTGATGTCAATAGGTATGATTCATAACACACTGAAGTTGCTGGTAAATATTTGAAGTGTGTGCATGTGTGTATTTGTTGTATTCTTGCATAGCTCAATTCAGCTGAGTGCAGTATTCTATAGATGAAATTGTGCAGAAGAAAATGTAAAATTTGATTTATGCTTGAATTGTTTTGTAATACATGAATATATGAATTTTACTGGAATAAATTTGTGTTTCATAATAAGCATGATATATGTGGAAGTCATATCTCCATTTTCTCTCAAAGTATCTGACCTGGATCTTTATTTTGGTACTCACATTCTGCTTATAATTGAATTGTTTATACATATCATTTCTTCAATTAGTTGGCAAACTCTGTGGGGGGAAAGGGTATCTCTGATGTAGCTTTGATTTCTATAGTATCTAGTGAGATTACTTGGGCTTCCCAGGTGGCATGAGTGGTTAGGAACCCACCTGCCAATGTAGGAGATGAGGGTTCAATTTCCTGGGTTGGAAAGATCCCTTGGAGGAGGCCACAGCAACCTACTCCAGTATTCTTGCCTGGAGAATCTCATGGACAGAAGAGTCTGGCAGGCTATGGTCCATGGGGTCGCAAAGAGTTGGACATGACTGAAGCAACTTAGCACACGCACACACACGGGGTTACTTACTCCTGAAATATCATTATAAATACTCGTTGAATGAATAGTGGTAACTCTATGAGATTGAGGCATAGATGAGTAGATTTCAGGAAGGCATTAAAGGAGAGTTTCAAAAAAGAGATAAAATATCTGGGGGTACGTTCTGGGTAGTTGTGTTCATTATAAAGTTGTAGTGAATCTTCAGGACTGAGATGTAGGTATGAAGAAGTACACTCAGTGTGCATACTCAGGACACATTGTTAAGTGGCTGTTCACATGTGGTATACTTTTTGATTGCAGTGAAATAATGCGCTCTTTGACAGAAGACAGTGAGTGTCACAGGAGCAGCTTAAACTGCAGGTGTAGGAGGTGAAAATGTTATAGCATCCTTTTGGACAAACACTGGATCTTAAGCTGGTTTCCATGAAGCCCAGGAAGCTTCCTAGAATCTTCTCAAAGCTGTTGTGAAGGTGGACAATGAAGACATGACTTTTTAGCACCTTTGCCTTTATTTCAAATTTAGATTATTTTATTTCTCCAAACTATGGTTCCCTGGACAGCAGAGACGTGTTTGCAAGTCATTGGCTGTGGCTTTGGGCAAGATAGTCAGGATAATGGGGATGGTGCATTTTGCCTCATGAGCTCCTGGCTTTCTTAATCTCAAGTAGAATCCTCTCATCTTCCCCCTTTCTTCTCTTTACAACAACAGAACTCCTGCAGTAGAAGGAGGCCTCTCAAGCGTATAACTTGGAGGAGCTGCACATACTTGGTGGGATTTAAGGGTGGTGGCTTAAGGGAAGATATTTGGGCTGCATCAAGTAAAACCCATAAAACTTTAGGCAAGCTCTTCCATTCAAATAGACATGCAGTCAAATCCCCAGTCTTAGGTCTAAAGACTTATAGCTGTTTTCCCATAAGTGGGTATAAATTAGTGTAAAAAGTTCAAAGCACAAGTAGGAGAATATTCTATCTCAAAGACAGTGCTCATTTACAAGAGCCATGATTTTCTGTACAACTGATGAAGCATCTATAAAAATTGCATCAAGTATTGACAGAAGAGAACTTCATAAGATGTACTCGGCTCGGTAATTCAGTGATTGATAATCCAGTTTATAGGTGATTTAGACCTTTAATTTTTCTTATGTTGTCAGTTTTTTTGTCGTTTCCTATACCAGCTATTTGACAGGAATATTCAGGGTAAAAGTTCCTGAGCTGTCAGTCAGTCAGTTTTGTAAACAGTTACAGCTTCATTTAAAGGTTTGAAAGAAGAGGTTGTTGAAACCCTTAAGTAGGATTTAGAGTCATCTGTAGATTTCGTTAATCCATGATCTTTCTCTAGTAAATTGCCATCAAAAAAAAGAAGAATTATTCCATTAGCCCTTCTGAAAATGCAATTCAAATTCTTTGCCCTGGAGAAGGAATAGCATTATCTTTGATAAAGAACAGTAGTGAAGATCAGAGGTGCAAAAGGATGATGGAAATCAAATTGTCAGAGCATCTTTTCTTTTTATTTTTCTTGGTTAAAATTGCAAATGGATGAATTACACATGAAACAGTTTCCCATATGAACCAACTAATGAATAGCTGTACATGTCATCAGTCTGAAAATTCAGGAAGTAAGGTATCACTCTAGTTTTGCTGAATTAATGCACTCAACAGTTAGGATTTTCAGTAGAGGTTAAACAGCAAGGAGTGGTGCTTGCGTTCCTATGCTCACTGCCCTCAGATAAACCTTGTGCCCTTTTGAATACTGGTATCCCCTAGCATTGCTCTTGTAACACACCATCCATTAATAAAGTACTCAATAAGCATTTATGTTCCAGTATTGTCTTAAGTACCAGGGTTATGTGCGAATTCGGATTCAGACCTTAGCTTTGAAGAATTCAGAGTTTGGAGAAGGAGGCAAGTGTGTAAGTGTGGCAGATTTCTTCCTTTTGCCCCTACAGATCTGTTCTCTACCCTAACCTACCACTTTATCTGCCCCAGCATAATGGCTTGCTGGGGTGACTGCAAAGTTTCCCTGGTCCTCTCCTTTTTAGGAGAATCAGTCTATTTCAGGGATACCCCAGCAGCGGATGAGAGGGAGAGGAGAGTGAGATTAATTATTCCTTCTCCCCGTGAAACTCCTGATGTTGGCCGTGTTCCTCTACTGAATGTCACTGCTTCTCTAAAGATACCCTCATCTGTTGACTGTCTCCTTCCAGATGTGGCAGTCATCCCTTCCCTTTGACTCTTTGGGTTGGGCTAGAGATGGTGACAATTTCTCTGCTACTTTTTATGGGTATTGTGCTAATCCTTGTGGCTCGTCTCCATTCTGCCCACACTTCTGATAATAAATAAATGTCCCTCAAAATGATTCTACTGCAAGAGGGCTGGTTCCTCTTAGGACTCTGATACAGTAAGTATTGCTTATTTGATTATATAAGTCATTGAGGAGAAAGACATTTGCCACTACTTTTCTTGGTTCTCGTAGCTGGTCTAAGAAATGACATGAGACAGATTAACAGGAAAAAAATCAGACAAAAGTGCAGTAACATGTAAACTGTGTACACAGCAGAGACCCAGGGGAACTAAGTAACTCACCCAAATGGCCGAAGTTGTTATTCACTCAGTCACGTTGGCCTCTTTGTGACTCCATGGACTGCAGCACCCCAGGCTTCCCTGTTCTTCACTATCTTCAAGGAGTTTGCTCAAATTCATGTTCATTGAGTTGGTGAGCTATCTATCTCATCCTCTGCAGTCTGCTTCTCCTTTTGCCTTCAGTTTTTCCCAGCATCAGGGCCTTTTCCAATGACTCTTCGCATCAGGTGGCCAAAGTACTGGAACTTCGGCTTCAACAACAGTCCTTCCATTGAATATTCAAGGTTGATTTCCTTTTGGATGGACTGGTTTGATATCCCCAGTCCTCACCCTAAATACCACCTTCAATTAGGACAAAAGAAGATGTAGTTATAGTGGTTTGGGATTGCAAAGGGGAGGAAAACAATTCACATGGAGATGGAAAAGCAAATGTTTGAAAAACAAATGTTTGAGACAAGGGGAGACAGAGTTGTGGACTCTGATTTAGGTCTTGCTGAGCTTCCCCCCACATACCAAGCCTGTATTCTTTGCAGATGCCTCTGGTGGTAGCTCTGTTTCAGGAACAGACTCTTTGTCTAAGTTCTTTAGGCAGCTATGAAGGAGATTAAAAAGAAAGATCTCCAGAGTCTTCTGTTTATGAAAAATGATCAACCTAAATTAATCTTAGTACCAAAAAACACAATTTGGAATGACAGATTTTTCCTTACAGTGTCAAGAGAAAGACTACAGTGAGTGCTAAGGGTGTACAAGGGAGAGAAAGACCATTTCTTCTAAACAGTAGATATCAAGACACACAGCTTAAAATGATGGCATGTGCACTAGAATTTGAAAGATTAGAAGATTTATTAGGAAAAATATGGGAAAAGAAATCCCAAATTGTGGGCAGGGGAACCACTTGCCAAAATCACAGTGGTTGAAAATTCAATGGCCAGTTCTGGGATCTGTTAGGTATGTGTGATTGGACCATACTGTGTATGAAAGGGAAGGTGAGAGATACAAAGATGACAAATGCAAAGCTAGTGTGTACCTTGTCTACCATTAACCAGGTATCTAGAGCAAACGTGGTGCTCAATAAAGAATTTATTGAGAAAATAAAATCGATAAATAGAAAGGTGAGCAGGAGTGTGATCATGAAGGATCTTGAATGCTAAGGATTTTGTACCTCACAATGAAGATGATGGATAAGTAAAGATTTTGAGAAGGGGACTGATGCACTTTCAAAAGTTAATTATATCCTTCCTTTTAAACATCAGTACACTTATTATCTCCTTTACTAGACTGTACCCATCTTGAGAGCAGGAAACAAGTCCTACTCAACCACCTACTCCTGGTGTCTCCTAGTAGAACAACTTCCACATTGATGTCATTCAAAATACATGATGAATTACTGCAAGCATGAATTACATGGCTAGAGTTTCCATGGCATGTGCATTTTATTTTAGCCTTAAAAAAAAATAGAACTCTTAAAATGAAACCATACTGATTTTATCCCAAATATTGACTTAATCATCATACAATTGAAAACATAAATACAATGCAACTGATGAGTTTAATATGCAGCTTACTGAAGTGTTACTTGTTTGATTATTACTCATTGATCCAAAGAAGACCTCAACTTGGAAGATGATTAACTGCAGATAAGAGGCTCTCTTGGAATTTGTAAGGAAAGATTTGGGTTTCTTCTGCAAATATTTATCACCATAATCAGTAGCTTGATGGGTTGCTAGTAGACCTTCTGTCCTTTAGAATGAGTATGATCACTTTCCTCAGAAATTATCCTCAATGTTTTTATTAATCTTCATCTAAAATCTCTAAGAGTGACAAACTGTTCAGTTTTCCATGAGTGTGAATTAATTCCCAGTTGATCTATTAGTGTAGACTTGCTAGTGAGTCCAAACATCTATTTTAAATTAGGGAAATACAATGCAACAATTCCATATATTTTTCTTACTGTTTGCTTGTATACCTGGGGGAGAGTGGACTGAAAGTGTGTGTTCAGCCACCAGCCAATTCATGTGTTGAAACCTAATCTCTAGTCCCTAATGTGATGGTTTTTGGTGGTGGGAATTTGGGGAGCATAATAATGATGTAATGAAGATGGAACCCTCTTTAGTGAGATTATAAGAAGAGACCAGAAAGCTCACTCCCCCACTTTCTACCATGCAAGGATACAATAAGAAATAAGAAATAAGCCATCTGCAACCTAGAAGAAGGCTCTCACCAGAAATCAGCCATGCTTGGCATCCTGATCTCAGAATTCCAACATCCAGAACTGTGAGAAAAGAAACTTCTATTGTTTATAACCCACCCAGTCAAAGGTATTTTGTTATAACTACCTGAACAAATAAACCAGTGCAGTTTGTAAGAATATAGTCGTATACTTTCAGTAGGAGAATAAAGTCATTTCTTCATGTTGGCAGTTCTTTTCCACAGGTATTACCTGAGCATCTGCTCTTGGCTCTTAGCTATTAGCAATGTTATCAGGGATTGTCCCCAGGTGATATGTACACTCTCCAGACCTTTTTCACTGGGTGGGTGCACCTGTTCCCCAGCTGTGGTGGATATTGTGGGTTAAAGGTTCATACCCATGTCTCCAAATTATTGCCTGTGGATTAGAGAAGTTTCTCTAGCCCAGAGATGCTTGAAAACTCACACTACCCTCTGAAGGTGGGCCATGGCCTGTGAGTGACTGATACAGTGTATAAGAGGCCAGCTTTCTCATTCCAGATGGGACAGTCTCTGTGGCACATTCTCTTTTGGAGCTCTCATGGGATCAGACTGAAGCTAGACTTCTCTTGGAACTACATCTTTGCCTTGCTTGCTCCATCTTCTCCTTCAGTTTATCCTGCTTTCCTCACTCATCTTCTTTCTCCTAAGAGTGCTGCTTCAGTAAATTTCTTGCAAAAGCTCTGCCTCAAGAAAACCCCACTGAAGACAGATACTGCGAAAAAATAAGGCATAGGCTCTTTTCAAGGATGCATAATTAGTGGAAGTATATATCAAGTTTGCAAATAATTTAAGCTAGAACATAATATGATTTAAAAGAGGTACAAAAATAGTAATAGTATGGGATTTAAAGAAAAAGAAATCTTCACAAAGATTATGGCAAGGATGTAAAATCCTTGAAACAAGAGAACTTGAGATTTGTTTGAGCACTGCATTTTGAGAATTGCATTCTGCCATTTTGTCTTGAAAGTAAGTGGAAGGTAATAATGGAGCTATCACTTGTGTGTCTTGAAAGCTAGGAAAAGGGGTTTGTCCTTAATTTAAAAGGCAGTGGAAAACCTTTGAATATTTTTGAACATCACAGTGATTCTCTTAGAACTGTACTTATGAAGATGTATCTTGATGACTATGTAGAATACATTTTAGTGATGAGAAATAGGAATTGAAGAGACCAGTAAGGAAACTAATAGATGAGAAAAAATAATGTTCCACAGTGATGACGGGGTGAGAAATAGATATGAGAGATGTTTTGGAAGTAGAGTTGATAGGACTTGGCCAGTCATGGGATGTAGAGAGCATCACATATAGAGAGAACTGTGACTCAAAAATTTGGGGCTTGTCTAAATGATAACCTCTTAATGCTTTCCCAGAAGTGGAATTGTTACATTGAAGGATTTGCACATTTAAAATTCTGTTATAAAATGCAGGCACTGAGTTTTGTCTGTTTATAAAAACCTATGTCATTTTCATGATGGGGAAAATGGTATCTTTTTGTTATTATTTTTTTTCATTCTGAAAATTATGAATAAAGTTGAAAATGCTACCTAGGTTTTATTGACTGTGTCTGTCACGGGCTGAGAGAGGTAAGCAAATATGCCTTCTACTATAGTGTTTTCATCATTCCTGTGATTGGAGTAGTTCTTGTTATATGCAGTTTGATGTTTTATTACTTGGTGCATGATGACTTATGACAGAGTCCTACTCAGACTGTTTTCTGATTACAAGCCAGGAGGAAATAGAGTACCCAGATAGAGTTTTGCATGTGAATAGAAAGGGTTCAGCAAGTTGTGTGGTGATGTTAGGGAAAAGCTTTGTCTGCACATCCCTACACAGTACTGGGAAGAGACTTTGGGTCGGAAGACTTGGGTTTGAACTCTGGCTCCACCATAAGCCGATTTTACATATTTGGACCGATCACCCAAATTCTGTGGGCCTCAGTGTTCAAATCTGTAAGGCAATACTTTCTTCAAAGTGTTGTTCTGAGACCCAGTTGCAGTAATGGGAGTAATTTCTCCTTATACTCACAATATGAATGTTGGTGGATTTCATTCCCTGCTGGTCTTACGTCCTTAAAGCAATAACTATTTTTCCACATTTCTTTGCCCAGCATCTTTCCTGGCACATAGTAACTATTCATTAAAGCTTATCATGTGGATGGATGAGTTAATTTTTTGCCTTGGATGAGCTAAGTGACAGTTTATCTACTTTACTCTCTGAAATCAGAAACAGGAAACAAGAGCTATATAGTGAGGTTTTTGTTGTTAAAAACTATTTGCTTCTTCTCCATCTATTTTGGCTTTGTCCAGAGACGTAGGTGCTTGATAAATGGAATTAGTTTTCCCCTCTTTGTAAAGTATTGTATTATTTCTGATGAGCCTTTGGGATTCTACTATGGTTACTTAGACAACAGTGTCCTGTGAAGGTAGTAGCAGCTGGCCTAGCACATGGAAAAACCATTGTTGTATTTTTATTTTTACTTTTTTTTGGCGTTTCCTGAAAGAGATAGGAGAATGAAAAGTGACCTGTTCTTTAGTAATTCTTTTTCTGTTGGAACAGCTTGTTTAGATTATTTGAGCAGTTCTGGATATGTGTGTGTGCGTATGTGTGTGTGTGTGTCTGTCTGTCTGTGTATGTGTACATTCTTGTGCTCCCAGATTTCCTTTCCCATCCTTCAGGAAGGGATTTTAATGCTTGATAATATTTTTCTGAGTTTGATAATGTATCAATCTTATATGCTTGTTCAGGCCATTTTCAACAGCATCATTTTGTACTTAGAAAGTCTCTTTAACCTCCTACCTTCCCCTCCTCAGGTAGACTAGACAAATATTATAGTGACTCCCTCTTTACAGGTGAAAACGCAGAGCACCAGAGGTCTTGAACAAATTGCCAAGTGAATCAAGACTGGAAATGACTTTTCTGGCTTTACCTGAAGGTCTTTTTTATGAAAAGGACCCCAGGGAACCTTTAAATTTTTATGTTCCAACACCTCTAATGGAGTGTCTGTTGTTCTTGAGGCATGCTCAGTTGGGAATGTTCCTGACTCTCCTTTAGTTTGGTCTCATGAAACTGCAAACATTGAGTTCATCCTCCCTGGGCCTGAGGGGATTGGTAATGGGTCATTTATAGCTAAGATTATTAGCCAATGTACTGTCTGACCCGGTGTTCCAACCGAGAGACTCCTTGGCATTTCTGATCATGGTCTACTTCATCACATTGATGAATTTGCCGCCATCATTGCCATCCTACATTTCCTATCCCCATATCTGTTCTGAAATCCTAGCTACTTTAACGCCTAGATTCCAAGTATATATATTATCTTTTTCTCTTTCTGATTTACTTCACTCTCTATGACAGTTTCTAGGTGTTCACATCTCTACAAATGACACAATTTCATTCCTTTTTATGGCTGAATAATACTCCATTGTATATATGTACTACATCTTCTTTATGTGGAATCTAGACAAATGGTACAGATGAACCTGTTAGCAGGGCAGAGACGTAGATGTAGAGAGCAGGCATGTGGACAGCGGGGCAGGGGGAGTGGGGATGAATTGGGAGATTAGGATTGGCATGTACATGCTATACTGTTCTTGTTTCTTAGTTGCTAAATTGTGTCTGACTCTTTTACGGCCCCATGTACTGTAAACTGCCAGGCTTCTCTGTCCATGAAGTTTCCCAGGCAAGAATCCTGAAATGGGTTGCCATTTCCTTCTTCAGGGGATCTTCCTGACCCAGGGATTGAAGCCATAATCATTATTTCCCATCACAAATAAAAATTAACTGGATGAATCAATAATCTATGTCTCCTGCATTGGCTGGTGGGTTCTTTACCACTGAGCCATGAGGGAAGCCCCTGTGTAAAATAGCTAGCTAGTGGAGAGCTGCTGCCTAGCGCTGGGAGTTCAGCATGGTGCTCTGTGATGACCTAGAGGCATGGGATCGGGGAGCGGAGGGTGAAATGCAGGGGCAGGAGGGAGGGCCCCAAGGAGGGGGATGTGTGTATACATGTGGCTGATTCACTTCATTGTACAGCGAAAACCAGCACAACATTGTAAAACAATTATACTCCAATTTTAAAAGAGCTTAGTTCACGCGTTATCTCCTTTAAGACTTTCCCTATTCCAGCAACCAGAAGTTTCAGTCTCATTTATGCTTCCATAACATTTTCCCCATTTCATATGACTTTTCACATTGTGTGGTACAATGGTTACACATGCAAATGGTTTCTAGCGCAAGTTTCTTGCCCACTCAATTTTAATCCTAGAGCATTTCTGTGTCCTCCAGAGCACTCACCCCAGTGTATAAACCCCAAGTAGGAGACTGCTAAGCATTTGCTATTGGCAGGTTAAATCATCTGCCCCAAATGGAACTACATTGATAATTTCCATTTAATGTGTTTTAGACTTAAGTAAGCATTGGGGAGAATAGTCGTATTTTCGTTTCTCCATCTATCTTCTGACTTTTATTGTATTTGGTCCAGTCAGTGTAGCTCACAGGCATGCTTTGTAATTCTGTTTCTAAACATACCATTGTTTCTGATGGGTTACTAGCCTGTCAGGAATGTACCCATTACCAAAGATGGAGCCATAAAAGTGTTTTTAGATTATCCCAGCCAGGTTTAGAACCAAAGACCAATCTTAATGCCAAAAATATACTCTCAAAGGCTAGCTCATTGCGCTACCCGGGACTGGCAGCCCCACCCTCCTGTGGAAAATAGAGGCTCCCACAGAGCTAGCGCGCCTGTCCAGCTTTTCTTGTGCTCACTCAGTCGTGTCCCTTTCTTTGCAACCCCAGGGACTATAGCCAGCCAGTCTCTCTATCCATGGAATTTCCCAGGCAAGAATACGGGAGTGGGTTGCCATTTCCTACTCCAGGTCATCTTCCCAACCCAGGGATTGAACCTGAGTCTCTTGGGTCTCCTACATTGGCAGGTGGATTCTTTACCACTCATGCCACCCGGAAGCCCAGTTTTTCTTGGGATACAGTCAGAAAGATGGATTGACTTTCATCCAGGTCACTTTTTTTTTTTTTTCAACTCAGAAAACAAGCTCTTAAATGAACAGCAGCTTTTTCCGAAAGTGAAACTCAAATGCAGTTATGACTTTTTGGCAGAACTTTTGCTCCTGGGAACAGGGAAGGATTAGTTTTTCTAAAATAAATGGAAATAGAAAAAAAATTAAAAAGTGATAGCGTATCAGTTCTTATGATGGATACAGCCCATATCTATGCATTTTGTCCTGGATATGTGAATTTTCAGTTTTCTCATTGGAACCCTTGAATCAGGTTAGTTAATTTTTTGTAAAAAAAAAAAAATATGATTTGGAATTTTGGAATCATATATCTTACTCAGAATATTTCTGAGTACATCTTATGAAGAAGTTTCTTTTCTATTTTGTCTTCCTGGTAAGTTAAATCATTTCTGATTTTAGTTGCTGGAGAGTCTGAAGCCCCCAAGCTGAGTGTGGGAATCGGCCAGGGCATGGCGACTGGGGAGAAGAGATTATGTTCCAGGTCATTAATATCTATTTCCAGGCTTTATAATACTCTTTTGACTGCCAGTTGTCTCAGAAGGAAAGGAATTAGCCTGATTAGCTCTTAGCTGTTTCCCTCCTTCCCTGTATTAGTGTTTTGTTTCCTTTTCCGTTAGAAGGAGGATGTATGGGTACCCAGCGCAGCTCTTATTCTCTGCACCTCTTAATTACTCACCTGGGTGGATGCAGTGAAAAGAAAGTATGTGCAGCTCCTTCACCAACACCACTGTCTGCATTGACTGACTGTCCCCCAGGGTGTGTCTCAGCAGATAACATTCATGGTTAGCTCATTTGTGTCTGCACTTTCTTATCCTCTTGAAAGCACAGACTTGGTGTTCACAGAGCCATCCCAGAAATCTTCTGGAATGCACCCAGCTCCACCAGGGCACCAGATTCTGCCCTGAAAAGCACACAACTTTGTCTGCTTCCAAAATACTCCCCGCATTTCCTTCCCATGTGATGGGTCAAATATTCCTTTAGCGTTACCTTGCAGGCAGACCTCGGGTGAGTGGAGGCCAATGGCAGCTTCATGACATTTTCCTCGTACTTCCTGGGATTCTTACAGAATGTCTGGGCACTGCCTAATTCTATTACTTGCTTACTTTTAGTATACTGTCTTGTATTCCTACCTCCCCAAACCCCAGTTAGAAATAACTTCTCTCTTCTAATTACTTTACCATTCCTTTCTTGCTCATTAGTTATAATAGAGGCATCTTACCTGTGACCTTCCCTCCCTACCATCATAGGTAAGCTTTCAAAAGGGCTGTTTCTTATTCATGATGGGCTCATCAATCCAATGCCTTCCATGAAACAAGAACTCAGGGCTGGGTGAATAAACTGTCAGTCCCATTAGAGCAAAACTCAGTTTTCTTTATCTTTCCCACTTCCCAAAGTTTCAGCTACATAGGTAAACATGATTTTAAATGTATATTATTATTATTTTCTCTTCCAGAGAAGTGTAATATAAAATCTTTCGCATCAAGACTTTGCTAGAAGAAGAATAAGCAGATTGTAGAGTGTGTGGGGCTTCCCTGGTGGCTCAGATGGTAAAGAATCTGCCTGCAATACAGAAGACCCAAGTTCAATCCCTGGGTTGGGAAGATCCCCTGGAGAAGGAAATGGCAACCCACTCTAGTACTCTTCCTTGGAAGATTCCATGGGCAGAGGAGCCTGGCAGTCCAAGGGGTTGCAAAGAGTCAGACACAACTGAGTGACTAACACTTTGACTTTCAGAGTGTATGTATATGAACTTCATGAATATGTAGATAATGTAGACTATGAGACCTTGTTTAATTAGGACAAGACTTGTGACACTAGTTATAGGCTCCATGGTAATTCAGAAATGGTCAAATTGTTACGGGTTAGGGAAGTTGAGGGAGGAACCAGGGTAATTACTACCGAAAGAAATCTGATATTATATATACTTACAGATTTTTTTCTAAGTAAACTTGGACTAGAGGCAAGCAAACATAGATCTGCTACCAATTGGCAGGTAAGCATATGTAATTCTTAAGAAGATGGGCAGACTCTTATCTGCAATGTTGAGAATAAGGAAAAGGCTATGTGGCATAGCGGTAAAGAACCCGCCTGCCAGTGCAGAAGACATAAGAGATGTGCGTTTGATCCCTGGATTGGGAAGATCCCCTGTACAACGGCATGGCAACTCACACCAGTATTCTTGCCTGGAGAATCCGTGGACAGAGGAGCCTGACGGGCTACAGTCCATGGGGTTGCAGAGTCTGACACGACTTAAGGCTTCAGAAACCTGAGAGCTTAGTGGAGTTTTGGTTTGGGAAGGTACAGGAAAGGGATCGAACAGATGCAGATGAGGGCAGAGAAGAAAGTCAGGGCAGACTTCAGCCTGGGGCGGTGGGATTTTTGCTCCCACTTCTTGGACATGCTCTACCAGTGGTGTCTTTGACATGTGCTGGTATTTTGATGTTCTGGAACACACTCGTAGGATTTTATATTCTTCTCTCTGCCTACCTCAGAGGGAATAGGACTATCATGTAGAAGATCAGGAAGGGCTTCTGTGTTGATATTTGACATTAAATCACATAATTTCCCCTTCATGCCTTCATCCATTCATTTTTCTCTTAAAAGCGTTGAGTGACTTGTAATCACCACAGAATTCACCTCGTACGGGTGCACTGAAGCAGGCAGATTGAGAAAATGGGTCTGGAAAATTGACAGACACCCCTCCAGAAATGGAAATTTTTTTTTTAAAGATATCCATGATTTATTCCCTTTCAGGTTTCTGTGTTTATGTGGAAGAGAGAAACAGAAAGATATTGTTTTGACTAGTACTGGCAAACTGACTAAAGCTATTTTCTGTCTGAAATGTTTTTCTCTTCTCCTGCAACGGGTGCAGAAATGTATGCTTTTACTGGCTTGAAAGTGTGAAGATAGACACTGACCTCACCCTTGTATCTCAATTGCCAACCTCATCTAGCTGACATTATAATCTGTGTCCCCAGGCTTTCATGCAACTTCCCAGGCTTGAATCCAGTGAACAGATAAGTATTTGGGATAAAACATCAAAACTTCAGCTAAAGCCATATAGTTTCCACCTGGTAAAAGCAAAGGATTCTGAGAGTCAATGAACTGTTTGCCTATGAAAGGAGCTTCTCATTCTAGCCATAAAGACAGTGTTTATTGCCCAATGTATGGTCTTGTTTGTAATAGTTATTAATGCAACTGATTAGTGATTAAAACTGTGCCTAGTATTGGAAAGAATAGCATGGGTAAAATCATTTATGTATGCCTTCTTTTGTTGGAATATTATTCTTGTTGAATTTTGCCTATGACTCAGGGCTGGTTAATTATCACAAAGAACACATCAACATTAATGAGGCATAGAATCAAAAAGATGTAGGGTTCAAAATTTTGGATGGGTGCTATTTCATTCTTACTCTGTGTTTTCAAAAGAGGCTGAAATGTTCTCTAAGAACAATTCCCACTTTCTTTGGATTCTCTCTGGACATATTCAGGTGCAATTTTCATTGAACTCAAAGGCAGTTGAAGTGATTAGTCATATCTATTACTTTTCATAGACTTAATTGCTTGAGAACAGCAGAAGTGGGTTCTGACTTTTTACAATCCCATTATCTTTGTAGTGTAGTGTTTGAAAACTTCTTTCCTAACCCTTTTAAATACATCATGCACAATTTTCTTTCAATGATGAATTAATAGTTATACACATTTTTATATTAGTGGGACCTTGCAAAAGAGTACTGAAGTATCTCATATGGTATAACCATTCATTTGGAATTGCTCACTGTCTGAGCAGATGTTAGAATAATTTGCAATATATTCAACAGCCATGCCTGGTTAAGTCATTGTTGCAATTAGGTTGAAACTAATGCAGAATTCTTTAAAAATATTATTTCTATAGAGATAACTTGTTTTTTTTTAGAGGTGTAAACTGAACCTGTAGTTTTGATGATTGCATTTTGTGAAATGTATGTGTGTGTGTGTGTGCGTTTGAGAAGGAGAGAGAAAAAGGAAGAAGAACATGGGGAGAAATATGAGGAGAAAGAGAACATTTGAATAAACTCAAGAATAAGTCACAGGATAGGAAGTTGTTTTATTCATCTTTTTTTGAAGGGATATTTTTATTAATAGTATTCTGAAGATAATAACCCTAATATGTAGAGACAGAAAAGTGGTTGGAAGGGTCCAGGACTCATTCAGTATGAGATTCTTTATTATTGTATCAACAAAAAAGAATGAAACATAGTAGTTATTCCTTTTCCTATGATGATATTGTAGTTAAAATTTTTACAGCTACGTTCAAATACTTTTTTTACAGGAACTGAAACACCTGGAATTATTTCTGATGTTGAAAGAAAGCGATGTTGTTCTTATCACCTCCAAAAGCTTTTTTAAAGATACAAAATACATGATAGGAATCCCTTAGTAGTCTCATCAAAAAGCTTCAAGATGTACAAAGGAGCCTAGGAAAAAATTTTCTACCACGGTTTCATAATAGGTACAAATTTATTCCTTCTCTGATACTTGTTCCATGATATTCTGATGTCATGACTGAAATACCTAGTCGTGAAGTCAGCAGTATGAATTAGCTTCTACTCTGCATGGACATTGATTCTTATTCTCCTGCTATGTCAGGCAGGATGAACCTGATATAGCTGCAGGGGAAAAAAGCAATACTAACTGTCAAACGCCAGTGAATTAATTGAGCCAAGGTTTAGTTTTCGGCTACTCTGCTTGCCTACTTGCCCACTTTTCCCAGTGTCATCACATGGAAATCCATGTGATGGGGACTCCATCTTAGCACATAGCTCCAAATCACTAATGGGCAGTGAAAGGTCACCACTTGCTCTTTGAAATCTTCTGCCTGTAAGTGACAAATGCCACTTCTGCAATTCATAGAGGAAACCCAAAGTAATTGTGAATAGTCTGATGCCAATCCAAACTCCCATAAGTGATCAGAATGGCACCGGGAGGGAAAAGGTTAGTGTAAATTCATTACTCTTATTAGAAAAGAAATTCAAAACACATTTCCTGCTAATTAATGATGTCATGTTTGAAGAAAGAATCCACAAATGCATATTTTTGATAATTGAAAAATAAGAGGTTTTTCTTTAATCATGAATCAGTCTGTGGTAGTTGGATGATGAATTCCAAATCATTACAGCTACCGTTTATGATGCTGTGAAATTATAACTCTTCAGGATTGTTGAAAATGAAAAGGAAAGCTGGTGTTCTTGGAGGTCATATACATCTTTTCTTAGGAGGAGCAAGAGCAGGTGTCAGAATTTAAATGGTGTGAGAGATAGGTGTATAGGGAGGGCATGAAAAGAAGCTGAGGAAGGCCATTTTTAAGGAGCTCTCAGAGATTTCTGTGGAGAGGTGGGAGGGTGAGGGAGGGGCTTAATATCAATGTTCTTCTATTCATGGTTCTTCTTTATAAAGCTTCATTGGTCAAAATTCTCCTCGCACTTCTCTTTTTGTTCCACCTGCCTCCCTCTCCTTTTCCTTCCCTTTTTCTTCTTCCTCCTTTCACCAGTATAACAAATACTTACTGACACACTATTCCAGATTCTGGATATAGAATTGGGAATTGGTGGTCCCTGTCTATTACAAAACGTGTGATCTGTGATATGTGTATGTAGAAAATGCAAAGCAGAATAAGGAAATACAGAGTCCTTAGAGAGCCTTGCTTTATTTAGGGTATTTAGGCAAGTTGTCACTAAAGGCATAACAGTTGAGAATGTAGTGAGGAAGTAAGCCTTGAAATTA
Source organism: Cervus elaphus (assembly GCF_910594005.1). Taxonomy (NCBI): domain Eukaryota; kingdom Metazoa; phylum Chordata; class Mammalia; order Artiodactyla; family Cervidae; genus Cervus; species Cervus elaphus. The sequence continues at coordinate 51,634,029 of NC_057829.1, read as the reverse complement.
TATGGAGGAGAGTTTTCCAGACAGAGAGAACCGTTAAATGCAAAAGCCCTGAGGAAGTACTGTGTTAGTCTGCTATCCAGTACTGGGTCTTGGGAGATGAGTGCTTGCCGGTCTTGGCTTAGGACCTTGCTCACAGTACTTGTGCAAGGAGTATTTGTCAGATGAATGAATGAACAAATGAAATGAATGCAGACCTCATCCTCAAGTGTTTGCCTATGTAGTACCAGATAGAGGCTTAGCTAAAAATAACTGTACTTGGTAACAATAACAGTATTCAGTACTGGACAGGGTACTGGGCAATGATCTTACTTAATTTAGCCAATAATACCATGAACACATACAATTGTTCCTATTTTAATAAACAGAAAATCAAGAGAGATATCATGGTCTAGTGATTAAGTATTTGGACTCTGAGGCCAGGCTGCCTGGATTTGAGTAATAGCTCTTCTACTTGCCAGCTCTGTGACTTTAAGCAAGTTGATTAACTTCTCTCTGCTCAGGTTTCCTCTAAAAATCAGATAGATATAATCCTTTCAGGAGTTGAGTCTGAATTAACATGCCAAGTGCTTAGGGTGTCTGGCACTGTACACTGTAGTCTCATGAGCATTGTTGTAGTCATCATCATTTTCAAAACTCTGAAAGGACTAACTGGTTGAGAATGTCATGGAAGCCTTCATGGATCAAGTGCGTGAGCTGAGGCTTGAATGGAAAAGTACAAATTCCTAAAGGGTAAAGAAAGAAATTATGTGTGTGTAGTGTATTTCAGCATTATTTTTCAGGAAGTTTTTAAAAAACACATATTTGGTAGTAAGGGCTTCCCTGGTGGCTCAGACAATAAAGAATCTGCCTGCAATGCCGGAGACCCAGGTTCAATCCCTGGGATGGGAAGATCCGCCAGAGAAGGGAATGGCTATCCTTTCCAGTATTCGTGAGTGGAGAATTCCATGGATAGAGGAACCTGGCGGGCTATAGTCCAAGGGGTCAAAAAGAGTCGGACATGACTGAGCAACTAACTCATTTATATTTGGTAATAAAATGCCTTTTTGCTGAATATCAGATTTGTCCTACCCTATGGACCGTAGTCTGCCACACTCCTCTGTCCAAGGGATTTTCCAAGCAAGAATACTGGAGTAGGTTGCCATGCCCTCCTCCAGGGGATCTTCCTGACCCAGGGATCGAACCTGTGTCTCTTATGTCTCCTGCATTGTCGGGCGAGTTCTTTAGTACTAGCACCACCTGGTTATTGCAATATAAAATTCCTCAAGTTCCCCCAAATAATTTGAGGCTCACAACTTATAGGTATGAGAATTAAATTGTTGTTATCTTGTAAGACAAAAGAATAAATTCAAACCAATTAACTTTTTTTCATTAAACATAAAGTAAATGATGTCCTGTAGAGATAGGCAAATTGAATAGGTAGTGGTGATAGTTAAATTTTAATATTCACTGAGGATAAATTATATTTGATGTGATTGTGTAGGATTCTATGTGAATTATGTGTACACCTGTGTTCTCTATTATATAATCTGTTATTGAATCACAGTTGTGATGCTTTCTTTTGTAAGCAGAAAAAAATTATACCTGAAAATATTCTCTACATTTATAAAAAAGAAAAGGATGGCACAATCTTTTACACATGTGAAAAAATATATATCTTTACATCATCCTAATCATTTTTTCTCTTTGGTGAGACCTGAACTGTGTTGAGCTCATTACGTAATGAAGCTGAGCCTTACTTTCCAGGTTAACTCCTAAGGCCTGCTTTGTTTTGTTAGGATGACCAGTAGGTTCATGAGTTCTGCTGAAAGTTTAATCCAGTAATAGAAATTAAAAATACATGATGATAGCAGAAAGGTCAAGTCTGATGTGGCAACCAGGTGAATATTTATCTGCCTACTCATCAAGTACCTATAAAATAAAATTGTACACTGATTCAGGTAAAGTTTTGTGTAAAAAATGTATGAGAACAAAGCAAAATCTATCACCTTTTCCTTTTAAATAATAAATATGCAAGTGGATGATTAAAAATGGGAGAGCTGGAGGTGACTGCAAAAAAACTTAATGAGGATTATTGGAATTTTTATGTACTAGAATTCAGTATCTATTTTGAGCATATAACACATTGTTCCTCTTTATATTTACATAAATAAAATTTCTGTAGCTACAAACAGTCTTTTTATGACTTAGGAATAATTTCCTGTGCAATAAATTGGTACTTCTGTTTCTGGCCTTAGCTCTGGGCTCATACAGATGGCCATTATAAACATGATTTATTATTTACATAAATTGCATCTTTCTTCACCCCTCCTGAACATTCCTTTGCAGTCCTTTGATATCAGACCTGATTATGAATGGCAAAAGTATAGCAAAAAAAAAAAAGAGAGAGAAATTAATTCTTTTTCCATTTGGATTTCTTTTTGTAAAATAATTCCTTAGGTTTGCTTGGAGTTTCTTTACAAGGATGATAAAGGATAATGTAAGGATGATTAGTCCCTTTTAGAACCCTCCTTCCTCTAAATCTCAGGTCTTTAAAATCTCGTAATTCATGATGGTTTCAGCAGTTGTACTTTTCAAGGACCATTTTAAGAATGGCAGTAATTCATGTTTATCTAGTTTGTATTGTAAATGAACTATGATAGTGATTTATATTGTTAAATGTGTGAATTTAGGAAGGCATATATTTTCTAGTCAGATTAATACAGTATCTGCTGTATCCATTATGAACTGATTTTGAATGTTACAGTGGAGGCCTTGAGCAGTAATATGGCTTATATTTGAATATGACATCATTTTGTAAGCAGCAAACTGCTTTAAGGCACAGATCCTTGCTTTGGTGAAGTTTAAGTCCCCGAGGAACTTGTGTGGCTACTTCTTTCTCACCATCTGTGGTTCATACAGTGTCCTCAGCTAGGATGAGATCACAACTGGGCAAGATGGAATTTCCTTGTTTAAATTTTCTCATCGGTTTTTCCCACACAGAGTTGCTAATGACTAGCATACTATAAACTGTATTTTCGTTGTAGGTTATTCACATGTCTTTGCAAATATATGGCAGGCACATAAAACAGAGATCAGTTATGGATGATTTTAAGTGCATATTAAACATAAACCAAGTATGATATTATAATTTAATTATATGAAGTAATGGTTTAGTTTTGTGTGTGTGTGTGTACAGAAAGTATTATAAATACATATGATAAAGATGTTATTTCTAACATTTTGGAGGGCTCAAATCTATTTAATGAAAATGTTAGCACAATTCCTGGCACTTAATACGTGTTCAGTAAATATGGGAGGAAGGAAGAAAAGGAGGAAGGGAGGGAGGAAGAAAGGAAAGTAACATCGGGGGTCAGCAGCCATTGCTTTACTACTCTGTAGCTGCTTGACTTTGGGCAACTCTTAAAGTCTCACTTTCCTCGTCTGTAAAATAAAATTGTTTTAATTAAATGAGATAAACCCATCACCACAGTAGCAATGTATATTAATAAGTTTAAATGTTTTTTCAAATTATTTTTAATGCAAGCAAAATTTTGATTAAATGAATAGTATGGTGAGCTGAGGAGTTTGTCTATGATACAGATTGCTCATTTATAAAAACTAGAAATAAATACACTTCAGTACTGTATATTTACATTGAGCATAAAGTATTTTTTTATTTGAATTTGAATTTAAAAGCACATGCAAATTGTTCAGTGTGCGTTTATGTTGCTTGGCACTGGCTTAAATGCTGTGGTTTCATCGTTACAAAGTCTTCTAGAATGACAAGCAAGTGGACAGTGTACTACAGCGTGATGAATGTTCTGGTTGAGGCACACGGTGGGATGCTACAGAGGTGGAGAAAGGGCTCCATGCAAACAAGAAGAGAGAGATGGACTAGAGGAAGAATGAATGCATGGACACCCAAGATTTTCTGCATATGATGAAATTTTTTATTGGAAATTTGTAATAGGTACAGTTTCTAGAAACACCCCCAAGATTTCATGCCTGACTTAATCAAATAATTTCTTAAGAGCAGAAAATTTCACCAGCTCCTGGCAGAAGAGAAGGGCAGAGAGAATTGAAGCACAAAAAAAGACTCAATGTGTTGTTGACTAGAAGATGGAGGGGGCAACACAAAAGGGAATGTGAATACCTAAAGAGCTGAGTGGGACCTTTGGCTGAAAGAGAATCAGTCTAATTAAAAAAAATAAAGGAGCTGAATTCTGCCTGCAGTCTGCATGAGCTTGGAACTAGATTGTTCATCAGAGGTTCTCCAGGCAAGACTGCAGCCTGGCCACCACCTTGATTTTGGTCTTGTCGGAGAACCTAGCCAAATCCACACAGAATTTCTGACCTGTAGAAACTGTGAGATAATAAATGGGTGTGGTTTTAAGCCATGAATCCTGTGTCGATTTGTTACAGGATTTGTTAGCATTAGCAAGCTAATAGAATATTGAAGGATATGTTTTAAAGAGTTAGCCAAGGAAAGAAACCATGGCAAAGAGGCCAGTTTAAAGACTTGGGGGGCGGGGGGGAATCTAACAGAGAAGTCAAGAAGATTTTAAAAATGCAGAAGATCATGGCACATCACACAGGCAGTAGAGATGACAATTACCATTATACCAAGAGCTATGGAGCTATATGGATAAACAAGTATTGTCTAGAGGAACAGCAGTTTGTTCATGGTTTAGCATGTTTGACTAATAAAATGGTTAACCTTCATGAGAAGGTAAAAATTCTTATTCAATCATATCTGTTCTAATGATCTATGCATAAGTGTTTAACTTTGGAGGTATAGAAATAATGTACATTGAATAAAAGATTATTAAAATTGTTCTAAATTAAAATATATGAGAGTAATTTCAATTCGGGAAGAGGGAATGACATATACTAAAATCCATGGTAAATTAAAATAGAGGAAAGAAGATAAAGGCAAGTTGGAAAGAGTAGAAAGAAATAGGAAGTATATTTTTGTAGTGAAACTTCAGTATGTGGAAATTTAGTCTTAGAGTATATTTGTAAATAAGATGCTTAGTGTGTTGCACTCTCCACTTGGTTATTAAATTTAGAACCTTTATCCAATTATGAGAGAAAATGTATTTTAATATAAATAGGTTTTCTGAGTTAGATGATACATTTGCTTTAGCAGGATAACTAAAATCAATATATTTTTGCCAAATATAATTTTCTTTTAATTTTTTCACATTTTATAAAAGACAAAGTAGGATATATATGAAACTCCAGTACTTTGACCACCTGATGTGAAGAACTGACTCATTGGAAAAGACCCTGATGCTGGGAAAGATTGAAGGCAGGAGGAGAAGGGGACGACAGAGGATGAGATGGTTGGATGGCATCACCGACTCAATGGACATGAGTTTGAGCAAGCTCCGGGAGTTGGTGATGGACTGAGAAGCCTGGCGTGCTGCAGTCCATGGGGTGGCAGAGTCGGAAATGACTGAGCAACTGAACTGAACTGAACTGCTTAGTTCTCTATTAAATGTTTTGAAAAAACAAGAACTGCTCTTCTCCTGATGTGTTTTTTTATATAAAATTGTCTTTCACATCACATCAGTAATAAATGCTTTAAAATTCTGAAGTCACTAAGTAGGATTTAAATCATTTTTACATTATTATGCCACTCATCTAGGTCCATGGCATCAAAATATAGGTTTAAAATTTGCACAATTTAGTTAAAATAATGAGTCCCTTGATCTCTCTGCATATGCATTCTAAGAATTATAACATAGTAATATTAACCATTAACTTGGTTAATGGTAAATTTTATAAAGTGTATAAGTGTGCCTATAGGCTAGTGTTCCTCTGTGGCATTTTAGCTGCTATGATAATTTCAGCAAGTCGATATGGTATATTCCAAAAAGTAAAGATGGATGAAAATGTGCCATTTTTCCTACTTTGTGTTTTCTGCATTATTTAACTTGAAAATTGAGCCCATGTTACTATACTGGCAAATAATAAGCAGTAAACAAATCTCTTTTGATATACTAACAACAGTGAAAGGAATATAATTATCTAGTCCAACTAGCAATATCTAAACAAAGACTCGGCATCAGAAGCAGAACACTATAAAAGTGAGCTAAAATGTATTTTTCTTCCCCTTATGTCTTACCTCCATATTCTCCTATGAAATAATTGGGCTGTATGGGGAAAATAGAGGTACAGATTACTCCCACCTTGACTTTGTCTGTCCTAAGACCAAAGTTACTTCAAAGTAAAAAGTGTTTTGAGCAGAGTTGCCTATTGGCTTCTCTTTTTCAGAGGAACTAAAGTAAAATGTGATTTCCAAGTGGAACATTAATCGATATTGTCTCTTTTTATCTTGGTGGTTTAATTGGTTCAATCACTCTAGCATTAAGTACCTGAGGATTTTCTAACGGTGCCTATAGTCAGAAATGTTTACTTGATTTCTCCTCTGACCTTTTCATAGATGTTCTGACCCTTTCTTTAGTAAAACTTCCTTGGTTCATTTCTTTAATGAGGTTGAGAAATCTTACTTGGTCTGTTTGTTTCATAAATAACTTTTGCCCACAGTTTATATATAGAATAGATTTAGAAATAGCACTGAGAAATTCACAAAAAGAAGTTGAATGGCTTCATTAAGATAAGGATTATAAATTCTAAAGATAAGACTTATAACCCAGGCATAGTTTATACTTGTCATGTTTAATTGCCACCATACGTATGATAATTTCATGAGAAGAGGCCAGGACAGTCAAATGTATGAAATTCCTGTTCACAGATAACACTATTCAATTTTGTAAAGTCTGCCATTTGATTGTGTGTCAAGTAATCTTGGAAAATTTAGAATATTTAGCATTTATTGAATAGCTGAAAAGTATTATTTTCACATCGCAAATAATATTTGCCAAACATAAAGATACAACTAAAAATAAAATATAAGCCCCATGAGGACAAATGTTGTTGTCTTTTGGCAATGGTTAATGTCAATCTTGGTTGCCAATATTGTGTGTGTCATGTGACTAGCTGCCATATGTGTTCCTGCTTACCAAATGCTTAGCCCCATGCCTGGTGCATTTTTATACACATCCACAGGTGAATGTCTTTAATATACATGCATATATTTTTATATGCGATCTTATCATGCATAAAAACTTATCTTTTTACTCATTATATCATAAACATATATCATGTTTGGATGCACATTTATAAAACATAATTTTAATGGCCATATAAGATCTAACTTAATATACTAATTTCTTTTTCATTGCTCTTCTGGGATCTTTCTGTTCTTTCATTTGTTGTTATAAAAACAACACTTCAAAAAAAGGACATTGTAGTTTTCTCTTATACAAATAATTGTCTTCTAATGACAGATCCTTAGAAGCAGAATTGAGGGATGACAGTATGGTTGGTCCATAGACACAGTGCAGATATTCTACTGAAGAATAAATGGAAGAAGTCACTCAGGCAGAGCTGTAGATTAAGTATAGTTAACGTAACGATTTCCCTGTGTATACACTGCTGAAATGAGTGGCCCTGAGGAAAAGAGTGTTTTGGCTGGGAGCAAGTTGTGATAGTTCTCCTCTCCCTACCCTTTCAGCATAGGGTTGCATTTGTTAAAAAGAAGGAATCATAAGAATACGTAGACAAGAAAGCACATGTAGACTGGATCGGACATGTAGAGAGAGACCAGGGAAGCAGTTAAGAGCAAAAAAAGATACTGTGCGAAGATAGACGATAAACTGCATCTTGCGTTATTATTGCAAAGATCTGCCTTTGCCTTAAACTAGCCCTGTTTCTCAGTGTGTGTCCGTTTTGGGCATATTTGGGAAGAGTAAATATTTTCTGTGGGGCATTCTGTATTTCAGTTCCTTCCATCTATTAATTCAAGTATCACTGGCATCACCATTAGAATTTCTGAGAAGTCAGGGAAAGGTTCAGTTTGGTTCAGTCACTCAGTCGTGTCTGACTCTTTGTGACTCCATGGACCACAGCATGTCAGGCCTCCCTGTCCATCACCAGTTCCCAGAGTTTACTCAAACTCATGTCCATTGAGTCGGTGATGCCATCCAACCATCTCATCCTCTGTCATCCCCTTCTCCTCCTGCCTTCAATCTTTCCCAGCAGCAGGGTCTTTTCCAATGAGTCAGTTCTTCGCATCAGGTGGCCAAAATATTGGAGCTTCAGCTTCAGCATCAGTCCTTCCAATGAATATTCAGGGCTAATTTCCTTTAGGATGGACTGATTAGGTCTCCTTGCAGTCCAAGGAACTCTCAAGAGTCTTCTCCAGCACCACAGTTCAAAAGCATCAATTCTTTGGCACTCAGATATATTTATAGTCCAGCTCTCACATCCATACATGACTACTGGAAAAACCATAGCCTTGACTAGATGGACCTTTGTTGGCAAAGTAATGTCTCTGCTGTCTAGGATGGTCATGGCTTTTCTTTCAAGGAGTAAGCATCTTTTAATTTCATGGCTGCAGTCACCATCTGCAGTGATTTTGGAACCCGAGAAAACAAAGTCTGTCACTGTTTCCACTGTTTCCCCATCTATTTGCCATAAAGTGATGGGACCAGATGCCATGATCTTCGTTTTCTAAATGTTGAGCTTTAAGCCAACTTTTTCACTCCTTTCACTTTCATCAAGAAGCTCTTTAGTTCTTCTTCACTTTCTGCCATAAGGGTGGTGTCATCTGCATATCTGAGGTTCTTGATGTTTCTCCTGACAATCTTGTTTCCAGCTTGTGCTTCATCCAGTCCATTATTTCTCATGATGTACTCTGCATATAAGTTAAAAAAACAGGGTGACAATATACAGCCTTGATGTACTCCTTTCCCTCTTTGGAAGCAGTCTGTTGCTCCATGTCCACTTCCTGACCTGCATACAGATTTCTCAAGAGGCAGGTCAGGTGGTCTGGCTTTCCCATATTTTTAAGAATTTTCCACAGTTTATTGTGATCCACACAGTCAAAGGCTTTGGCATAGTCAATAAAGCAGAAATGGATGTTTTTCTGGAACTCTCCTGCTTTTTCGATAATCCAACGGATATTGGCAATTTGATCTCTGGTTGCTCTGCCTTTTCTAAAACCAGCTTGAACATCTGGAATTTCATAGTTCATGTATTGTTGAAGCCTGGCTTGGAGAAGTTTGCACATTACTAGCATGTGAGATGAGTACAATTGTGTGGTAGTTTGAGCATTCTTTGACATTGTCTTTCTTTGGGATTGAAATGAAAACAGACCTTTTCCCGTCCTCTGGCCACTGCTGTTTTCCAAATTTGCCAGCATATTGAGTGCAGCACTTGAACAGCATCATCTTTTAGGATTTGAAATAGCTCAACTGGAATTCCATCACCTCCACTAGCTTTGTTCATAGTGATGCTTCCTAAGGCCCACTTGACTTCATATTCCAGGATGTCAGGGAAAGGTGTGACCACTTAATTGTACAGCTTGACTGCCAGGAAGACTCTTCTATGGCAGTATGTTCCATTCTGAGGATCTCTTCTTTTGAACTGTGGTGTTGGAGAAGACTGTTGAGAGTCCCTTGGACTCAAGGCAATCCAACTAGTCCATCCTAAAGGAGATCAGTCCTGAGTGTTCATTGGAAGGACTGATGTTGAAGCTGAAACTCCAATACTTTGGCCACTTGATGCGAAGAACTGACTCATTTATAAAAGACCCTGATGTTGGGAAAGATTGAGGGCAGGAAGAGAAGGGGACAACAGAGGATGAGATGGTTGGTTGGCATCACTGGCTCAATGGACATGAGTTTGAGTAAACTCTGGGAGTGGTGATGGACAGGTAGGCCTGGCATGCTGCAGTCCATGGGGTTGCAAAGAGTTGGACATGACTGGGAGACTGAACTGAACTGAAACGATCTCTTCAGCCTGTCCCCATTCACTTTGCTTTAATAAGAAGTTGCCATTGCCTAGCAGTGGATATTTATTGCTCAGAGATTTAGCAGGTATTATTTTCAGACATCAAAGTAATTTGCATTTGTGCTTAAGAAAATTTTCCCAGGTGGTACCAAAGTTTATATTTTGATGTGACTGAGAAGGTTAATTGCATACATAAGAACAAATTTGCTTTTTAAAAATTTTCCACCCATAAGGCTTCCTACTCATTCATAGACTGTATTTCAAGGTACTTAGAAGGATGCAGCCTCTTAAGTAAAATCCAAGCCCTGTCTCCACCATCATGTTTTTTCATAGAATAATACTGCTAAAATTATAGAAGGGATTAAGGGTGGAAGAATCTGACCCAGTGGAATCATCTAACTTAATGTATGAAAAATGTTTGGCAGTTTTAGCCATGTCCCTATCCCCTCATCTCCACCAAAACTATAAAATCAATGTTCGACATAAGAATAGGATGAGAGAACTTTGATTTTCAATGTGTATGGAAAGGGATACACAGTAAACTTTTCATTATCATTGTTGTTCAGTGCAAAGTCGTTTCCAACTCTTTCATGAATTTTATTAAATATAGTTTTATCACAGTGGTTTTGGGAAAACTGGAGAGCCACATGTAAAAAAAAATATTTCTGCATCATTCTTTAACTCCATATACAATAATAAACTCAAAATGGCTTAAAGATGTCAATGTGAGATGGGACAGTATAAAACTCCTAGAGAAAAACATAGGCAGAACACTCTTTGACATAAATCACAGCAGCATCTTTTTTGACCCATCTCCTGGAATAATGGAAGTGAAAGCAAAAATAAGTGGGACCTATTTAAACTCAAAAGCTTTTGCACAGCAAAGGAAACAATAAACAAAATGAAAAGACAACCCGAAGATTGGGAGAAATTATTTACAAATGGTGTGACTGATAAGGGATGTCTCCAAAATTTACGAAGAGCTTATGATGCTTAATAGCAGCAAAACAAACGGCCCCCTCAAAAAATAGGCATGAATAGACATTTCTCTGAAGAGGACATACAGATGGCCAAAAGATGTTCAACATCGCTAGTTGTTAGAAAAATGCAAATCAAAACTACAATGAGATATCACCTCACACCAGTCAAATGGCTATCATCAAAAATTCCACACACAGTAAGTGTTGGAAAGAGTGTGGAGAGAAGGCAACCTTCCCACACGGTTGGTGGGAATGTAAATTGGAATAGCCACTATGAAGAACAGTATGGAAGTTCCTTAAAAACCTAAAAACAGAGCTAACATATGACCCTGCAGTCTCACTCCTGGGCATATATCCAGAGAAAAGCATGATCGGAAAGGATACATGCGCACCAGTATTCACTGTAACACTGTTTACAATAGTCAAGACATGGAAGCAACCTAAATATCCATTGATAGAGGAAACGATAAAGAAGATGTGGTACATATATACAATGGAAGGTTATTTAGCCATTAAAAACAAATGGAATAATGTCATTTGTAGCAACTTGGATGGACCTAGAGTGTCATATTGAGTGAAGTCAGACAGAGAAGGAGAAATATATGACATCTCTTATATGTGGGATCTAAAAAAGAAATGATACAGAAAAAAGATCTACTAGGCACCAAGTTTTGTTTATTGATTTAGTTGTCTCATTTCCTCAAAGCAAAGATGAGCACATTTTAGCATATTTTCCTCTTAAGTCTTTTGTTGAGGATCTTTGCTTTGCTAAAGTAGAAAACAGTGTTCATTTCATGTTTTATTCATTTATCATACATATATATATTTTTAATATTTATAAATACAATGTGTATATATTTTTCTATAGATTAGGGTTGCTTATAAGTGGATGAAGTGTTAAGCTGATACTTTCTTGAATATAATTATCATTTAAGAAACTAGATGGTTTAGAAAAGTTCTAGGTTCATTATATAGAATTCATGGAATACGTGAGAGTTGCCAGAGCACAGAAATTGGTCATGTTTCAATTTCTAAGAAAACGAGTCAGACAAATTTAGACTCCTTCATCTCCAAATAAGTAACTGAAATTGGTTCTGGCATATGGGGCAGAAGTTTTTACAAGATTTTTAGAAAAGGAAAAGTTGATCACTAAGATTTAGAGTAGGCTCACTATGATCACATCATGCAGTCAAACATCACTTTTTTTATTCTGAATGAGTTACTCTGTGCATGCTAAGTCACTTTAGTCATGTCTGACTCTTTGCCACCCCATGGACTATAGCCTGCCAGGCTCCTTTGTCCATGGGATTTCTCAAGCAAGAATACTGGAGTGGGTTGCCATGCCCTCCTCTAGGGAATCTTTCCCCACCCAGGGATTGAACCCATGTCTCTTGTCTCTTGCATTGGATTCTTTACCACTCTACTGATAAGATTATTGAAATACTGCAGACACTATGGATCTGGGTTTTAGGAAGATGCACTTCAGAGTTACCTATGTTCTCCTTAACAGTGAGGGCAGGTTTGTGAGCTGAGTGATAATCTCGTTAGGTAGATCTTTGAAGGTTTGAATCATTAACTATAAACAGTGTCATTAATTAATGCCAACTTGATGGAAACTTTAGTCTGGCTCAACATATTAATTCACAGAGAAGCTTAATGACATACTAATAAAATTGAGGATATTAGAAGCCGGAAGGGTTAGTTCATATCTTGAATAAGGACACATCCAGAAATAACTCAACAGAAATAAATGGTAGATAGAAAAGAAAGCTTAAGAAGAATGTCACTTATGTAATGTTTTCAAATAATAAATGTGAAAGAGGAAATGAGTTAAGTTTCAAAGTTACCAGAGGAAGATATAGGACTGACAAATAGAAGTTTCAGGAAAATATATTTTGGTTCAGTGAAAGAAAGACATTGCCAACTTGTATGGAAACACACTCCAGCATTCTTACCTAGGAAATCTCTGGACAGAGGAGCCTGGCAGGCCACAGTAAATGGGGCCACAAAAGAATTGGACACAGCTTAGAAACTAAACAACAACAAAAGCTGTCTGCAATTGAAATGTACTGTTTCAAGAGGTGCCCAACAATGTGTTCCACTATCAATGAGCCCAGGGACCACTGGATGAACACTTGGTTAGTATGTGTCACTAGGCATTTAGTTTCCAGTTCCTTAATAGTAATAAGGCAGCAGGATACATGATGGGATAGCACCAATGTTTAGAGGAACCCTCTGCTATTTGCACTCTCACAAGACTTGATTGACTTCAAGTTCTTTGACATAGAGACTTGACAATCATCCATGTGGCTTGTAGTACCTAATAGAATATTTTGTACATCACAAATAGTGAATAGATAAATAAATGAAAGAATAAATTCTATACTTTCTTTCATAGGAGTTAGGACATCCTAAGGTCTTGAGGGTACTATGTATAACCTGTTTTTTTTTTCCATATAACCTGTTTTTAAACACCACGGGACACACTAGAACGTCAGGTGTTCTTGTTCTCTTCTTGGGTGGTATTCAGTTCAGTTCAGTCGCTCAGTCGTGTCCGACTCTTTGCAACCCCATGAATCTCAGCATGACAGGCCTCCCTGTCCATCACCAGCTCCCGGAGTTTACTCAAACTCATGTCCATCGAGTCGGTGATGCCATCCAGCCATCTCATCCTCTGTCGTCCCCTTCTCCTGCTCCCAATCCCTCCCAGTATCAGGGTCTTTTCCAATGAGTCAGCTCTTCACATCAGGTGGCCAACGTATTGGAGTTTCAGCTTCAACATCAATCCTTCCAATGAACACCCAGGACTGATCTCCTTTAGGATGGACTGGTTGGATCTCCTTGCTTTCCAAGGGACTCTCAAGAGTCTTCTCCAACACCACAGTTCAAAAGCATCAATTTTTTGGCACTCAGCTTTCTTCACAGTCCAACTCTCACATCCATACATGACCACTGGAAAAACCATAGCCTTGACCAGACGGACTTTTGATGGCAAAGTAATGTCTCTGCTTTTTAATATGCTATCTAGGTTGGTCAAAACTTTCCTTCCAAGGAGTAAGCGTCTTTTAATTTCATGGCTGCAATCACCATCTGCAGTCATTTTGGAGCCCCAAAAAATAAAGTCTGATACTGTTTCCACTGTTTCCCCATCTATTTGCCATGAAGTGATGGGACCAGATGCCATGATCTTAGTTTTCTGAATGTTAAGCTTTAAGCCAACTTTTTCACTCTCCTCTTTCATCTTTATCAAGAGGCTTTTTAGTTCCTCTTCACTTTCTGCCATAAGGGTGGTGTCATCTGCATATCTGAGGTTATTGATATTTCTCCCGGCAATCTTGATTCCAGTTTATGCTTCTTCCAGCCCAGCGTTTCTTCATGATGTACTCTGCATGTAAATTACACAAGCTGGGTGACAGTATACAGCCTTGACATACTCCTTTTCCTATTTGGAACCAGTCTGTTGTTCCATGTCCAGTTCTAACTGTTGCTTCCTGACCTGCATACAGGTTTTTGAAGAGGCAGGTCAGGTGGTCTGGTATTCCCATCTCTTGAAGAATTTTCCACAGTTTATTGTGATCCACAAAGTCAAAGGCTTTGGCATAGTCAATAAAGCAGAAATAGATGTTTTTCTGGAACTCTCTTACTTTTTCGATGATCCAATGGATGTTTGCAATTTGATCTCTGGTTCCTCTGCCTTTTCTAAAACCAGCTTGAACATCTGGAAGTTCACGGTTCACGTATTGCTGAAGCCTGGCTTGGAGAATTTTGAGCATTACTTTACTAATGTGTGAGATGAGTGCAATTGTGCGGTAATTTGAGCATTCTTTGGGATTGCCTGCTTTGGGATTGGAATGAAAACTGACCTTTTCCCGTCCTGTGGCCACTGCTGAGTTTTCCAAATTTGCTGGCATATTGAGTGCCGCACCTTCACAGCATCATCTTCCAGAATTTGAAATACCTCAACTGGAATTCCATCACCAAGTTTATTTTTGTGTGGATGTATCCAAGTTACTTTGTTTAAACTTATTTATTAGAGGCAATCTAGTAGTCACTGGGAATGTTTATCCATCTTTATATCCCAAATGCTTGATTTACAGTTGGTTCTCAATAATGTTGAGTTGCTTCCTGACTATACATTAGAAAGGCATGCTTGTGTGCTCAGTTGTGTCTGACTTTTTTTGACCCCATGAACTATAGCCTGCCAGACTTCTGTGTTCATAGGATTTTTTTCCAGGCGAGAATACTGGAGCGGGTTGCCATTTCTTCTTCCAGAGAATCTTCCCAACCCAGGAATCTAACCCAGGTCTCCTGCATTGCAGTCATATTCTTTACCATCTGAGCCACCAGGGAAGCCTCCAATACATTAGAGGTTAGTTTTAAAAGATGAGTCAGAGCTCTACAACAAGGAGAGGCATATTATTTGCAGAAAGCATCATGAACCAAGAGATGCAGCCTAGTGTCATTTGGATCAGGTAAAATATCCTGGTGACTGGATGATAAAGTGTGGTGGGGATGAGGTTGTAAGACAAAATGCTACAGATATAACATTGTTAGCACAGCTGAGACTATAGAGGAGGGGTCTTAAGTGCTGTGCCAAAGAATGCATCATGGGCCTCTGAGGACCGTGGAAACTTACCTATCTCATGGACATCTCTAAATTTCTAGTCGTTCTACTTTAGGACAACTCTAAACTCTTATGAGAATTTTATATCACTGGATCATATTCTTCAGGGACTGTTGGAATGGGATGGGAAATTTACAAGGGAGTATTCATGTGGTACCACATGTTGAGATCAAACTTTCATTCTTGAGTGCAGAAGCTAACATTCCAGATATTTGTGCACACAGTTTATGTCTGGATTTTTCTTTCAAATGTGTAAAGGGCCAAGGTAGATATGTTTACTCAAGAAGTTACATTATCGTCTGTGCCCTTTGGAAAACTTGATTTTGCAGTGGCGCCTTATTGCTTAATGCTGAGAGAGGCAGAGGTTATGGGGCTAGTGACAAAGTCTCTTTTCTTAGGCAGCTGCCATACTCTCTGAGCCTAAGTGGATTCTTCCTAAAATGTGCTTCCCCAAGTGGCTACTTTTACTGCCTATCCAGTTGGTTAATTTTCAATGGATGTCAGCATTTGCTGCTAAGTTGATCTGGAAAGCTCTCTAATTTAACTCTTCATATGTATTACTGTTCCCTGATGATAATGGTGATAATTTTAATTGTGGCTTCAGATTTAACAAAGTAATTTAAGTAAATTGCTTTCTAACAGAGAAGGAGAGAGAGAGAGGATGCATCGGGTGTGGCTCTTAGATACATGGATTTTCTTGTTGGGGAAGTTGCATTCAATTACATGTTTATTTCATATACTGATGAAATGATGAACATGCCTTCAGTACATGTTTATTTCATATACTGATGAACTTAGCTCCTGGCTGGGAGCGAAGAAATTATTTTCTGGTCTGCTGCCATTGTGATTTGTGCCTTCCTTAAAGCCTTTTGATGCTTTCTCATTTACTAATGATAATATTCCTCCCCTAGATTAATAAGGCCCTACAAGGGCCTGGGTCTTGCTTATACTTTCTCCAGTCCTCTCTTGGACAATATGAGTCTTGGTTCACTTCTTGGAACTTGCGCTGTTTTCTCCTACCATAGCTTTTATGCATCTATTTCCTCTACTGGAAATGGATGTGTTTTTCTTCCTTTTTCCTGTTATTGAGTCGAAAGTTGTACTTCTCACCTCACAACAGGCTGATACATTGAGAAATGAGTTCTTGGGGCAAGGGATAATGAAATGACTTTATTTGGAAAGCCAGCAGACTAAGATGATGGAGTAGTGTCCCAAAGAACCATCTTGCCCAGGGTGTGAATAGTGTCTTTTGTAGAACAAAGATGAGGAGGTAAAGCGGTAAAGTAAAAAGAGGTGATAAATTGTGCAAATATTTCCTGGTCCCTACCAGACTCTGGAGGGACTGTGTTGATGTCATCCTTCCTGCAGCTATTCACAGGTGGGCCTGGTCAGAATGTTTCCTGTGAGCTACACCAGCAGTCCCTTCTCTTTTTGGCACCAGGGGCTAGTTTCATGGAAGACTGTTTTCCCACAGACTTGGGTGGGGAGGGATGGTTTGGGGATGCTTCAAGCGCATTGTATTTATTATACTGCTGCTAATATGACAGGAGTCAGAGTGAAGGAGGTAATGCAAGTGATGGGGAGCAGCTGTAAATACAGAAAAAGCTTCACTCTCACACCTACCCCCATTGCTTACCCCCTGCTATGCAGCCCATGCCCAATTCCTAACAGTCCTGAACCGGTACTGGTCTGTGGCCAAGGGTTTCTGGACCCTTGAGCTAAGCAAAGGTATTTTAGCTTAACACTCAGGCATGAGAGGCAGGATTCCTGAAGATGGGTCATTATATATACTTTAAGCTATAGGCAGTATCACTTTAGTGATTAAAGGGAAAAGCAACAGGATAGAATACAAAGGCTAAAGTAAAAGAAACAGAGTCAGATTTGCTTTTCCCTGTATACCTCTGCTTCTTCCCAGTTCTCCTGTCAGTTTCAACTCAGTTGATATTACTTGGAAGAATTATATTCTAAGCTCTTGCGTATATCAAATCCTGCTATAAGATCATATAACATTGGTATAATTGTACTTGTCAATTACAATTTTACATTAATTTTATATGATTTGCTTAAAGTCTTACTTTTTCACTAAAATATAGAAACCCTGTCAATCTTGCTCATCGGGAGTCTCAATGGTGTTCAGTTCAGTTGCTCACTCTTCCAATTCTGTGCAACCACATGAACTGCAGCATGCCAGGCTTCCCTGTCCATCACCAACATCCAGAGCTTGCTCAAACTCATGTCCATAGAGTCAGTGATACCATCCAACCATCTCATCCTCTGTCGTCCCCTTCTCCTCCTGCCTTCAATCTCTCCCAGCAGCAGGGTCTTTTCCAACGAGTCACTTCTTCATATCAGGTGGCCAAAGTATTGGAGCTTCAGCTTCAGCATCAGGCTTTCCAGTGATTCTTCAGGACTGATTTCCTTTAAGATTGATTGGTTTGATCTACTTGTAGTCTGAAGGATTCTCAAGAGTCTTCTCCAACACTACAGTTCAAAAGCATCGATTCTTCATCAGCTTTCTTTATAGTCCAACTCTCACATCCATACATGACTCCTGGAAAAACCATAGCTTTGACTCTATGGACCTTTGTCGGCAAAGTAATGTCTTTGCTTTTTAATATGCTGTCTAGTTTTGTCATAGCTTGTCTTCCAAAGAGCAAGCATCTTTTAATTTCATGGCTGCAGTCAACATCTGCAATGATTTTGGAGCCCAAGAAAATAAAGTCTGTCACCATTTACATTATTTCCCCGTCTATTTGCCATGAAGTGATGGGACCAGATGCCATGATCTTTGTTTTTTGAATGTTGAGTTTTAAGCCAGCTTTTTCACTCTCCTCTTTCACTTTCATCAAGAGGCTCTTAGTTCCTCTTTGCTTTCTGCCATGAGGGTGGTGTCATGTGCATATCTGAGGTTATTGATATTTCTCTCAGCAGTTTTGATTCACACTCCAGGATGTCTGACTCTCAGTGAGTGATCACCATTGTGATTAGCTGGGTTATTAAGATCTTTTTTGTATAGTTCTTCTGTGTATTCTTGCCACCTCTTCTTAATATCTTCTGCTTCTGTTATGTCCTTAGTGCTTCTGTTCTTTATTATGCCCGTCTTTGCATGAAATGTTCCCTTGGTATCTCTAATTTTCTTGAAGAGATCTCTAGTCTTTCCCATTCTATTGTTTTCCTCTATTTCTTAGCATTGATCAGTTAGGAAGGCTTTCTTATTTCTCCTTGCTATTTTTTTGAATTCTGCATTCAGGTGGATGTATCTTTCCTTTTTTCCTTTACCTTTTGCTTCTCTTCTTTTCTCAGCTATTTGTAAGGCCTCCTCAGACTCCTTTTTGTCTTTTTGCGTTTCTTCTTCTTGGTGATGGTTTACTGCTTAATGGTATAGCACTATGCTTACCAGAAAAGAGTGCTCAATTATTATTTTATAAATGAATGAATGATATTATATTTAAATATTCTTGGTGCATTATTTTCCTGGTAAGGTCAATATTTTGTCTTATTCTGAATAAATGTTTTATTGTCCATGTTGTAGCAAACTCTTTTCCTTCCAGTAATTTAAGGACTGCATATTAGAATATTTATTAGGCCTTTGTGGTTTTAGGAAGCCAGGTAACAAGGGTGAAAATGGTGAAACTTGAAGCCAGGCAAACCTGATTTCAAATCCTTGCTCTGCAAGTTAGCTTACCAGCTTTTGTGACCTCTGCAATGTATTAATATCTTAACTTTTTTCAGCCTGTTTTTCCACCAAATGAAGTGAAGCTAAAACCTTTGCTTCAAAAATGTAATGATGTCTATAAAAATTTAAGATGTCCCCAATTTTAAGCAAGAAATATCAATTACAAATATTGTATTCACACAAGTACACAGATATTCTCTGGATCATTATAAGTATGAAATTAAACACTAAATGTTGAGAAAAATAGTGTAAATGATATAATGTCTATTGTATGGAACATTATATAGCTATGAAAGAGAATGCGAATGAATTAGAAGTAGGAAATTAGATATGGGAAAGTGAACTTGATATGAGGAACACAAATAAATTAGATATGAGGAGATGTGCAGGATGTAGCATAAAATGAAATATTTCAGAAGAGTATAAAAAATGCACACAAACGCACATGCATAGAAGATTTCTGGGAGATATTCAATGAACCAGTAATAATATTTGCGTGCTTGCACACGTGCTAAGTTGCTTTAGTAGCATCCAACTCTTTGTGACTCCTTAACTTTGGAAATTTTAATGAGTGGTCCAGCTGGTTGGTGAATGGCAGTTTTTTTTTTTCAATTTATAGTTTTGTTACTGTTCTTATTTTTAATAAAAACATATATTGCTAGTACTCGGGCCTCGTGCACTGGTGCACTGGGAAGACCCAGAGGGATCGGGTGGAGAAGGAGGTGGGAGGGGGGGATCGGGATGGGGAACACATGTAAATCCATGGCTGATTCATGTCAATGTATGACAAAAACCACTACAATATTGTAAAGTAATTAGCCTCCAACTAATAAAAATAAATGGAAAAAAAAATAAAAGTTAAAAGAAAAAAAATATATATTGCTGATAATTTTTTTAAAGTCTTAATAAATATACAATATTGTCCTTTTAGGGTTGTCATTTCCTTCTCCAGGGGATCTTCCCAACCCAGGGATCAAACCCAGGTCTCCCGCATTACAGGCAGACGCTTTAACCTCTGAGCCATCAGGGAAGCCCCAGAAAGAAAATCATGTGAGAAAGGGGTCTAGTTCCTACTAGTGAGTTAAATACTCACTTTAAAGGAGATAGCCCTTCTAAAATATACTTACCAGAGGGTTTCCCAGTTTGGAAGAATTTCACCAGTTTCTGCTTCCCTGAGTAGCCTGGTGACTGTTTGCTATGAAGCCTGGAATTTACCTGTGCATGTCCTGGCCATCTTAGTAACATGTGCCCAGCCCTTCTCCTTGAGAGTGAAAAGAGAAAAAGTGTCCTTTATTCTTTCCAGGAGGTACAAGTCTCTAGGCTGATTCTTCTGAGCCCTGATGATTACAAACATATTTAATGCTAAAAATTGCAGAAGTTAATTTTCAGAGAGTAATCCCTACTTGCTCTCTGACTAAAGTTGTATAATTTCCTAATAAAAAACGAAAACAACAGAGGAAACATTAATGGCAAAAAGGGAGGGTAATATGAGTGCTGGAACCAAATGCTTAGAAACAGACCAAGTCAAAGAAGCCTCCATCTTTGGAACTCGTGAATGTTCAGTCTTTATTGCAGTGTCATAGTGTGTGGTTGAACTGTGTGTTTGTTTTTCTTATCTGTCTCTGCAGAAGCCTAACTTCTAATCTTTTCAAAGCATAATTCTTCCCCACCATAAATACATGGTCATTCCTTTGCTACTTGAACCTGGGTTTCTTTCACTTGTATTCAGTGATATATGACAACTGCCTTTCATTAGAAACATCATCTTTGTTGTTGTTGTTGAGCTCTGCTCTTAAACATGATCTGACCTCATATGAACACTAATGAGTTCAAATCATTCTGGAGCTATTTGGTGAGGACTAAGACATTTTTTTTTTTTTTTCTGTACAGGTTTCTGGATTTGATGTTTTCTGGAAAATTAGTCATTGGTCTGATTTCCCTTAACTGCTCTGAAGCCAACTTTTACATCACAATATAAATATATTTTTCCATCTCATGTAATAGCATTTATTAGTGAATCTGAAAAAACCCTGGATAAAAACACTGCATTTTATCCTGGTTAACAGCCTGAGTTTTTTTTTTTTTTTTGGCTGAGTCACTCTATACCAGCCTCATTTTTACTGCCTCTATTCTTGAAAACAGTAAACACTCATAGCTTTATAGTTCTACATGATTCCCCAGACTGACACATTGTCTAGTGGTTTTGATTGACTGCTTTTCACTTGGCAAACTAAAGGTAATAAAAAGAAGTTCATGGTGTAGACTCATACATAGAGGGGAGCAATTTTTGAGGGCATGTGTGTGTACAAACTAAATCTATGAACTCCAGCAGAGCCAGTATCCAGGACTCTAAAACTGGAACAGATTGATTTATCTGTGACAATGTACGTCAGCCAAACCTCTGAGCTGGTTTGTTGGCAAATCCTAACACATGGCCTTTTAATGAGAGATACAGTAATAATTGCAATTATGAGTAATATAGCAGGATAGGTTGTGTTCTTTTTATTCTGATAAGAGATTGGAGTTGGTTACTCAAGAAACAGATATTTGTCAGATATGGCGTGCTCATGTTTGACATGCTGAATGGTATGTACTTGGAAAAAAATGTGTATTTTTTGTGTGTGTTTTTTTATGCTTTTGTTTTTTTCAGGCTCTATAGTGTCACGGTAAGCATTTCACACTTTACACCCAGATCATTGTTATTCCATACCAATTGTCATGTGAAAACCTACAAAATCAACAGTGATGATATCTATTATCTTTTTGCCCTTTGAGGGAAAAGACCACAGTGAAACAAAATAATAATTCTTGACAAAAGGATCAAACAGAAGTGATGGTACAGTTTCTGGAATATAGGGCACCATTCACAAACTGATTAAAAGCAAATACAAATTGTTGCCCCAACCTGCACTAAACATGTTTCTTTACCTGCTAGAATCCACACCCCTTCTCTTAGTTTCTGAGTCTCTTCTGTGGCTCTTCCGTGGCTCCTGCCAGTGATAGCCATCTTATCAAATGACCCACCCCACTCCTTGCCATGATTAATTGATAGGATAAAGCCCTAATCAAATGTAAGCTAGTCTTTCATTGGACAGAGGTCAATCAGGTTATTTCTTTTAAGAACTTGAATATCCAAAGACTTGATCTAGTCAGTGATGAACCCCATTATTGGAATGTGATGTACATAATGGTCTGTGTAGGGGACCACACTAGACACAAACATAGCATGTATGCACCAGAAAGTGATGGATGAGAATGGGATGAGCAAGCAAAGAGGGTGAGGTGGACATTATAGAAGCACAGTTGAGAGAGAGCGAGCTGGCAGGTGTGACCTTGAGGTCTGACATTCTCCTGTAGTTTCTCTAAGACCATGCTTAACATTGTTGTATCTACCGAGTAAACTCCTAGGTTACTTGAGCTACCTGGAGTGAGTTTCTGTTTTCTGTAACCAAGAGAGTCTTGATGAGAACATTCCATTTTACAAATATAATCTTAGGTTCATGACTATAATTTGGAATTTATTTCTATACTCAAATATGTAGTATAAGATCATTCTAAAGAAAAACCTCTGAGACAATTAAAAGACTGAAAGGGAGTCAGCGTTAGGGTGTGGTCAGGGTAGTCAGAGTCCCAGTATGGGAAATGTATTTCAGACGGAATGTTATAGTTTAGAGTAAACATGGATGTGTTCACCAAATTCTTGATTATCAGAACCAGATGGCATTCTTGAAAAGGATTATTTTCATTCGAATAAGCAGCCTCGCTTAACCAAACCTGAAGGGGATAAATGAAATCCTTTAACTCAATGTATACTTAGAGTATGAATGAGGAACTCAGATAATTCATGTGAGGAGCAACCTTATAGGTGATCGAGATAAATTAGGGAAGTTTGAGAAATATCATTACACTTTTAAAGGGAGAATGATTTTGCCTCCCAACAAAATACTGCCTTGATGTTAGTATCAGGTTCTACAGCAAGCTGTACCATTTCTTTCAGTGTTCTCTATGGATAGCAATGATTGATTTGTCCCATGGCACTCAGATACTTGCTTCTTTCTTCTTATGAATCATATAAATATGATTCATCCTCTTCTCAAGAGTCTGGAAAAATAGCACCATGCTGAAAGTTTAGGGAAAGGTTTCGTTAAGTTCATAGGAGTTAGAACTTAGATGCACATTTTCCAAACTCACATGAATCATTTCAAGATAGGGCTCTGTTTTGTTCCAAATCTGGCCGTGGAGTGCTTTTGCTCAGCTATGTGACATGGGGCACCTACTTAACTTCTCAAAGCTGTGGGCTTAGGTCAGTTTGTCTGAATTCATCAATGATTATCATGATTATCAAAGACCCTCTGATCCCTCATGGTTTCACATGATGGTAAAGCCCACTTCCTTACCATGATACCCACTAGATTTTCTCAGAGTAACATCTTCTGTCTCTTTCTAACCAATGAATCCCCTTTTCAGTTTGGGATGATTGTTCTTTTCTACCCCAACTGCATGGAAAGGCAGAAGCCGTTTGCTTTCTCATAAGGGAAATTCAACCCTTTCAAATACAGTTCTGGAATCTCCTTCTTGGAGTGATAATGGAAGAAAATATCAGTGAAGAGTTATCTCTCTCCTATAAAACGTCCTAGGACAAATATTGCTACTGATACATTCCAGCACAAAAATATAAAAATAAAAAGAAATCTTGTTTTTTTTTTTTCTCTGCGTTGAACCTTCAGCTTTTCTTACCAAACACGATTCATCTCTGTTCTATGATTACGTAGATTTAATTTGGCACTTTTATTCTCCATATTAAGTATAAGGGTAGCACAGGAAGATAAAGTAATTTTTCTCCAAACAAAAGGGAAGTAAAGCAGTAATAGACAACTGAGAAAGAATGTCCTTCTGAATAGAAGTTAATCAATACAAGTCTACAGCCTTTTTTTATCATTTGTTTCCCTACTGAGTCAGCCAAAAAGCATTCAAGTCAGCCAGAAGTTTCATTTCTGAATAGAAAAGAAAAAAAAAAATTAGAAGCATTTCTCCAAAACAAAAAACACAGAAAATCAACTAATAATTTTTGCCAAAATTGATGACCAAATATATTGGGCAAGCTATTTTTTTCATATTTCATGGGTTATGAATAGATGCATTTTGCATAACTGAGAACATATGCCATTCTTAAGTAGCTTGAAAGAAAATCACTAATCTAGAAAATCACTAGAATTAGTTTTGATTTTGTATTGCATATGATCTGGATCTGGAAATTCAAGCCAGTCCTTTCCCTATGACCTGAGTACGAGCTACTTATTCTTCTTGAGACAGTATTTCATGCAAGGCATCAGAATTCCCTCCTCTACCAACACAGGCTGCTCAGTCAAAGAAGCAAAGCAAGCACTGAGGGGTCATATTATCCTTATTTTACTTAATAATGACCCCAAAGGGCAAGAGTAGTGATGCTAGAAGTTCTGACTTTTTTTTTAAGTGATGATGGGATATCTCTTCATTTATTTATTTATTTGGCTGTGTCAGTTCTTAGTTGTAGCATGGGGAATCTTTGAATACATCGCATGGTTTCTCTAGTTGTAGCATATGGGTTCAATAGTTGCAGGATGTGGGCTTAGTTGTTCTGCAGCATATGAGATCTTAGTTCTCCAACCAGGGATTCACCCTGTGTCCCCTGCATTACAAGGTGAGTTCTTTACCACTGGACTACCAGGGAAGCCCCCTGATACTTTCTTATTGTGCCTAATTTATAAATGAAACTTTATCATAGGTATGTATAGGAAAAAGAATGTATATATGTTTCGGTACCATCCATGGTTTCAGACATTCTCTAGGGGTCTTAGAACATATCCCTCAAAGATAAGAGGGAGTACTGTGTATTGCTTTTGTACATAATATAAAAATGCTAGTTGGTTCCAAAGACATCAATTAACTTTGTTGTCAGTATTTGACATCTATTTTATGATAAGGGTTTCCTTGGTGGCTTAGATGTTAAAGAATCTACCTGTAACGCAGGAGACCTGGGTTCGATCCCTGGGTCGGGAAAATCCCCTGGAGAAGGGAATGACTACCCACTCCAGTATTCTTGCCTGAAGAATTCCATGGACAGAGGAGCCTGGTGGGTTACAGTTCCAGGGGATTGCAAAGAGTTGGACATAACTATTGTGTGATACTTCTTCCACCTCCCCATTACTTTGAAATGCAGGAAGTAGTTTGCACTCTAAACACAAATTTTGGCCAGAGTATAGATGTTAGGGTTCCCAGATGACTGAGTGGTAAAGAATCCCTCTGCAATGCAAGATATGTGGGTTTGATCCCTGGGTTGGGAAGATCCCCTGGAGAAGGAAATAGTTACCCACTCTAGTATTCTTGCCTGGAGAATTCCATGGACAGAGGAGCCTCATGGGCTATAGTCCGTGGGGTCTCACAGAGTTGAACGCGATTGAGCAACTAAACAACAACAACAAATAGATATTAAACTATTTTAAAAAACAGGTTCCTTTGAGTTCTGTAGGATTCCAGTATAACTTATTTCAGTTAACAACCTGCATAAAGTGGCAATGCGACAATCAGAAAGGGATTGGAAAGTCTTTACCCTAGCAGAGTTCCTTTGGGCAAGAGGCTGCCCAGTGTGAACATAACCTTGGACAACTTTAGTCAAGGCAACCATACCTCCTAGTTTGCCTCGTTTGTCTCTCAGTTTGGGCCTGTTGTTCTGATATACCTAATGCTCTCTTTGGGCTTCTCTCATAGTTCAGTTGGTAAAGAATCCACTTGCAATGCAGAAGACCCCAGTTCGATTCCTGGGTCGGGAAGATCCACTGGAGCAGGGATAGGCTACCCACTCTAGTATTCTTGGACTTCCCTTATGGTTCCCTTATGGTCCCTGGTAAAGAATCTACCTGCCATGTGGGAGACCTGGGTTGCTGTCTTTACTTTCAAGAGTATCCTGTTTAGATAATACATTTTATAGTCTCCTAAACTCTAGGCAACTAGCTTTGAATATTTCCATTCTCATGGACCGTTCATTCCTAGAAGGTAGGAATGAATCTGACTTTCTTTTTCTGATGACGTTAGTTTTTTACATTCTAAATCTACCAAATGGTTTTCTGATCCCCATATTTTATAGTTTAGTTTCAATAGGGCATGAGATGGCTATTTTCATTAAAAGATTGCTCAGAAATGCATGTTGCATGAAAGCGCGAGACTCCAAGTGTACTTACTGGGGAAATAGAGGGTTGTGCGATTGTCACGGCAGTCTACTTCCATCAGGCCCTGGGCACATTCACGTGTCCTATGGGATCTGTCAGTTAGGCATCACCTGTCAGTGGTCCCTGAATGCTGGAACACTAAACTGCATTTGATGCTTTGGGAGATAACGGAGCCTACTCCCTACAATATCCTCAGTGCATGTCCCAGGAGGTGAGCTGGACAATCTTGGCTAGCAGTCATGCACAAAGCTGGCTTGCCCTAAAGACAGAAGACACGTGCACATTGAAGTCTTAAGGTTTTTGAAGTAACTAAAATACTCAATGCAAGAGAGTGTTTTAGTAAAAAAAAAAATAAAATGCTTGGCATAGCACCTCTCTATCTATGAAGAGAGAAAGTTCTTCTTAGGAAATCACAAGCACTTCTGACATGTGATGATTGTTTTTTAATAACTTCATAAAAAATTAAATAATGTCCAGCTGTTGACTTCAGTGTTTCAGAGCTTGCTCCCTGACAAGTTTTCAAGTAGTTGGTTAGATGTAGTTCTAGACAATATTATTGCTAAAAATGAATTCCACATTTATCTCACGTACTGATATCTACAGTGTTATCTGAATGTATTCCTAAGTATTTTCCATGTGGAGAATGTAAGGTATCATTGGAATTGATCCTTGTTTAAAAATGAGATAGATCATTTTATGTATATATATATATATTGTGTGTGTGTGTGTGTGTGTGTGTGTGTGTATAATGAGTATATGTCTCATGCTCCAATATAGAATGTTTATAACTCATTTTCCAACTCATGCTGCTCTAGTTAGAAACACGTTTTTGTTTGTGTGTTTGTTTTTACTGAAGCCCAGAGAGCATTAATTCACCTACAAGTAGTAATAGAATAACAGAATCAACATGTTAGAGACTGTCCAGGTTTCATTGCTGGAGCTGTCAAGTCACCATAGACAATTTCATTGTTATTCAAAAATGTTTTACACACGTAGTTTTTAAAACAAATTTTTGGATATATATTTTTTATTGGATTCTTTTATTTATTTATTTTTTTTATTACTTCACAACATTTCAGTGGGTTTTGTCATACATTGATATGAATCAGCCATAGATTTACACGTATTCCCCATCCCGATCCCCCCTCCCACCTCCCTCTCCACCCGATTCCTCTGGGTCTTCCCAGTGCACCAGGCCCGAGCACTTGTCTCATGCATCCCACCTGGGCTGGTGATCTGTTTCACCATAGATAGTATACATGCTGTTCTTTTGAAACATCCCACCCTCACATTCTCCCACAGAGTTCAAAAGTCTGTTCTGTATTTCTGTGTCTCTTTTTCTGTTTTGCATATAGGGTTATCGTTACCATCTTTCTAAATTCCATATATATGTGTTAGTATGCTGTAATGTTCTTTATCTTTCTGGCTTACTTCACTCTGTATAAGGGGCTCCAGTTTCATCCATCTCATTAGGACTGGTTCAAATGAATTCTTTTTAACGGCTGAGTAATATTCCATGGTGTATATGTACCACAGCTTCCTTATCCATTCATCTGCTGATGGGCATCTAGGTTGCTTCCATGTCCTGGCTATTATAAACAGTGCTGTGATGAACATTGGGGTGCACGTGTCTCTTTCAGATCTGGTTTCCTCAGTGTGTATGCCCAGAAGTGGGATTGCTGGGTCATATGGCAGTTCTAGTTCCAGTTTTTTAAGAAATCTCCACACTGTTTTCCATAGCGGCTGTACTAGTTTGCATTCCCACCAACAGTGTAAGAGGGTTCCCTTTTCTCCACACCCTCTCCAGCATTTATTGCTTGTAGACTTTTGGATAGCAGCCATCCTGACTGGCATGTAATGGTACCTCATTGTGGTTTTGATTTGCATTTCTCTGATAATGAGTGATGTTGAGCACCTTTTCATGTGTTTGTTAGCCATCTGTATGTCTTCTTTGGAGAAATGTCTGTTTAGTTCTTTGGCCCATTTTTTGATTGGGTCATTTATTTTTCTGGAATTGAGCTGCAGGAGTTGCTTGTATATTTTTGAGATTAATCCTTTGTCTGTTTCTTCATTTGCTATTATTTTCTCCCAATCTGAGGGCTGTCTTTTCACCTTACTTATAGTTTCCTTTGTAGTGCAAAAGCTTTTAAGTTTCATTAGGTCCCATTTGTTTAGTTTTGCTTTTATTTCCAATATTCTGGGAGGTGGGTCATAGAGGATCTTGCTGTGATTTATGTTGGAGAGTGTTTTGCCTATGTTCTCCTCTAGGAGTTTTATAGTTTCTGGTCTTACATTTAGATCTTTAATCCATTTTGAGTTTATTTTTGTGTATGGTGTTAGAAAGTGTTCTAGTTTCATTCTTTTACAAGTGGTTGACCAGTTTTCCCAGCACCACTTGTTAAATAGGTTGTCTTTTTTCCATTGTATGTCCTTGCCTCCTTTGTCAAAGATAAGGTGTCCATAGGTTCGTGGATTTATCTCTGGGCTTTCTATTCTGTTCCATTGATCTATATTTCTGTCTTTGTGCCAGTACCATACTGTCTTGATGACTGTGGCTTTGTAGTAGAGTCTGAAGTCAGGCAGGTTGATTCCTCCAGTTCCATTCTTCTTTCTCAAGATTACTTTGGCTATTCGAGGTTTTTTGTATTTCCATACAAATTGTGAAATTCTTTGGTCTAGTTCTGTGAAAAATACCGTTGGTAGCTTGATAGGGATTGCATTGAATCTATAGATTGCTTTGGGTAGTATTGGATTCTTTTAAAATTACAACCTCTTATAAAATTTTTTAAAATTTATTTTAATTTTGGCTGTGCCGAGTCTTTGTTGCTGGGCAGGCTTTTCTCTAGTTGTGGTGATGGGGGCTATTCTCTAGTTGTGGTGCATGGACTTCTCATTCCAGTGGCTTCTCTTGTTGCTGAGGATGGGCCCTAGGGCATGACGGCTTCAGTAGTTGTAGCACATAGCCTCAGTAGTTGCAGCCCATGGGCTCAAGGGCACAGCCTCGGTAATTGTGTTGCACAGGCTTGGTTGCTCTGTGACGTGTGGGATCTTTCTAGACCAGGGATCAAACTCGTCATACATAGTTTTAACATAGGTCTTTCAAATCTAAAACATAAAGATCATTGTGAAATTTCTGGAATAGGATCCTGAGGTTTAAATACTTTTATAATTAGACAATTTATTTGTTTATATTATTAATATAATTTGTAAACCCTTTTCTCATTTGGTGTGTGTAGACCCAAAGTTAAATGGTAAAAATCATCAAGAATATAAGCAGCTTGAGGAAAGAAAAATGAACAAGAAAGGATTTGTGGGTATAATGATGGAAAAAATACTCTTTGGAAAATAACTTGATTGTTTTAGAAAGCATGATAAACATACTAGCAAATTGGAGTTTGGCCAGCTGCTCTGTGGAAATACTTTAAAATAGAATTTGTGTTCTTAGCTAAAATCTCAGCTCACACCCTCTCTAACCTTGCAAAAAGAAACCAGCTCTTAAATAGCATCTGTAACCCAGAAACCAGAAGTAAATCATAGAAATATTGGAACATATACAAGTAATACAGAAATAAGCCAGATTTCATGAGAGATTTTTTTTTTCAAGAAAATATAAAAAATAGCAAGGGACCAATTTTAATACCTTCTGACCTTAAATATCACAGTAACAAGTACATGTAAAAGTTCAAATTGGTGCTTCCCAGATATTCCTGTTATAGAACAGTATGGGTAAGGAGGTTGTGAAAAGCATACTTGGCCAAATAACTAAATAGAGGCATTAGGCATTTAGTTTTTTTGCACATTGGGATAATGCGTGAAAACATTTCCAACTTTAAAGCTATCTTTACACCTTCCTCTGTGTTGAGACTGAGCGTGAATGTGATGCCTTGATGGCGACACATGAGGGCTGGATGGGTCCATTGTGGAGAAATGAGAAGCTGAAAGTGAGATTCTCACATCCTTTTCCTACCTCTCTATAATGAAGGGGTTTTGGTGTTTTCATGGGCTGTAAAGTAGTTAAAAGAGGGGACGTGACGTAGTGGCTGAGAATGAAATTCCAAAATGAGACCAACCTGGATTTGACTTCTGGTTCTGTGATTTTTCTGGTGTAAAATCTTGAGTAGGTAATTTACCACTTAAAGGCCTCAGTTCTCTTGTGGTCAAGTGGGATAATAGTGCCTGCCTCCTAAGGCTGGTATGATAGTTAACCTATTTATTCTTGAAAAGCATGTAACACAATGCCTGTAGTGTAGAAACTTTCAGAAAATGTTGGCTCTTAGTAACTGAAGCCCTGAGGAAGGTAAAGAATGTGCTTCGGAGCCTACCATGCACGTGGCCCTCAGTCTTCTGTCTGAGCAGGTTTTACATGAGATGCTATTGCAAACATTGCCACTGATATATGAAAGACCCTCACTTGCCTGTCATATCACAGGGGCTCAATATAGTCTGCTGAACAAATATATCACATTTTACATCTCAGGTCATCTCCTCCAATGCATAAGAACATTTATTGACTCTCAGTTTTCTAGTCTAATGAGTCCAACACACCCAAATTGAATTACTGCATTGCTTTATTATAGCTATATATTGCTTTTTGAGATTTCTTCTTCTCAAGCAGCCCTTCTCTATCAATTATGCCTGATAAAATGTTACTGTTTCTTCAAGAGTCTTCTCAAATGCCCCCTGCTACGCTGTAGACTTTGTAGCCTCATGGTGTTACGCACTTTAAATATATCTTGTTTATTCACCTTTAACACAGCCACCTAGTTGCTGAAGCCAGGAACTCTTTCAAATCCGTGTCCTCTTCAGTGTGTAAGAACATGTTTTCACACAAACATTCAGTATATATTTAAGTGAAGAAGTGCCTTTACATAACTTAAAGTGATGAAGGATCAGATAAATATCAAAGGAAATATCATCATGAACATCAGGAGATAATTTCTTTGTATAGCCTGGATGGAAAATGCCAGAATGGCCCTGTAGTAAGTTGAAGGAAACTACCTGCTTAAAGATTGGGAAAATGAAAGAACTGACCTCTTAAGGATATAAGGAGAAGATTCTGAATCATGATAGCTTTGGGGTGGACCATAATTAGGCCATTCTAAAAGAATAGTAAAATAAGAGTTTATGTCTTTTCTATGTCTGGCCTATCAGAGATTTTTAGTAATCCTTCTATAGTGATTCCATCTGTAGTCATTCGTACTTCTCTGGCTATGTTAATTAATATTGCTACATCTATTGAGAATTTACCACATGTTACTCACTGATCTGGGTGCTTTACATGTGTTTTATCTTTCCCTTTTTTTTTTTTTTCACTACAACCTCACAAAGAAGGTATTACTTGGATTCTGATTTTACATAAGAAGAAACAGAGGGTCATGCAGCAACATGGGTAGACCTGGAAGTAAGTCAGGAAGAGAAAGACAAATACCATATGATATCACTTATATGTGGAATCTAAAATATACACAAATGAACTTATTTATGAAACAGACTCACAGACATAGAAAATAGACTGGTGGTTGCCTAGGGGGAAGCAAGGTGGGGAGTTTATGCTTAGCAGTTGAAAACTATTTTATATAGAATAGACAAATAGTAAGGTCCTACTGTATACCATAGGGAACTATATTCAAAATCCTGTGATGATACAATGAAAAGGAATATGAAAAACAGTATGTGTATATATATATGTGTATATATATGTATATATATGACTGAATCACTTTGTGGTACAGCAGAAATTAATACAACATTGTAAATCAAATATACTTGAATAAAATAAATTTTAAAAAGAAAGAAATAGAGATTCAGGCAATTTTCACCTAAGTTCACAGAGCTAGTAAATGGCACAGTCAGAATCTGAATCCAAATCTGTTTGATACTAGAACCACATTCTTCATTCACAGGCTAAATACTTTAAAAATAAATAAAAATACCCCCCACCCACCATGGACAATGACCATGGCACAGACATGTGTAGAAGTAGCTCATTATTCTGGTCACAAAAAGTACCACGTTTAACTACTGACTTCTCTTAGGGAATCATTGAACGTCAGAGCTGGGGAAGATGTTAGCAGGCATTTACAACAGCTTATGCTGTTTTCTTGTTGCTTCCCTTGTGACTCAGCTGGTAAAGAATCCACCTGCAATGTAGGAGACCTGGATTTGATCCCTCGGTTGGGAAGATCCTCTGGAGAAGGGAAAGGCTCCCCACTCCAGTATTCTGGCCTGGAGGATTCCATGGACTGTATAGCCCATGGGGTCGCAAAAAGTCAGACACGACTGAGCGACTTTCACTTCACTTCACTTCATGTTGTTTTAGAGTAGGTAGTTGAACACCAGGGAGATAAAGTTTTGTGCTTTAGATCAGTGAGTTAGTGCAAAATTGGGACCAGAATTCCATTCTCCTTTCAGTGTACCAGCATAGTTTCTCATGAGGCTGGAATAAATAGCTTTACAGGGTAGTCTTGCCAATCCAAACCTATAAAGTGACAGTGAATGTCACAATCCACATATCAGATGTTGTTTTAGGTTGCAGTTGTTATTCTCTTACTCTTTCTGCCAGATCCTCTCTTTTTAGACATCACAGCCCAGTCTGATAACCTGTAGAGTGTCAGATACAGAGAAAAATAATTCTTCCTTCTCCCAACCCCATGCACTTCCCAAACTTGAGGAATTTATGTCTGAGCTCATGAAAATGCCCTTAAAAACCAACTGTTCAGTAGTCCGAAGTTGGTTTTCTAAACAGCATTACTTGCATGAGCTGCTCTCAAAACCCTGGATCCCCTGATCCACATCGTTGCCAGCGGAAAATAGTTTTTTTCCCTCTGTGCCAAAGACGAAAGAAACAAAAGAGAAGAAAAAAAAAATCAGTGGATAATACAGTAGTTTGGCTTGAAATGAAAAGACTGCTGAATAAGTTGAAAGCTCTGGGAACTGAAATTCGGATAGAATAATAGCTGTGTATTGTGATGGGGAAGGAAAGAGGAAGTGTCCCTGTGTGTAAATGACTGGATAAAGAGTTCTTTAATGAGTACGCAGAGGAGCAAGGACAGGGTGTTGGGAGAAGAGCCGGGTAACCCAGTGCAAGTGTCAGAGACCTGGAGGAAATGTGCCAAAGGCTGAAATTGAGTGAGAGAACAGAAGCTTTATAACTATGTCGAGAACAAGATGATAGGAGAGGAAGGGATGCTTCTACCAGAAGGTCCTTTTAGAAAAAAGTCACACTTGTCTTCCCTCAACACGTGACAGTTTCCCTGTCAGAGGAGGTAAATAATATTAGTTTGGATAGGATCTAATCCTAGTAAGAAAAACTGAAGCCCAAGGATATAAGGAAATTTGAAAACACAACATTGGTGCTTCAGATTCAATTGAGGGAATGGTTGTAAAACGCTGACATTTTGCTAAGTGCCAGGGATGTCAAGATGAATAAGACACACTCACTGCCCTCAAGTGAGATTCACAGTCTAGGGGGTAAAACAAGCATGACACAAGCTAATTATATAACAGGATGATAAATGCAATATTATATTGATTTCTGGTTACTTTGTAGGGCTTGATGGATGGGAGAGGAATAAAGAGATTAATTGGCCTAGGGTGATGATTTTTAAAAAGAAACTCATTTACCTGATATATAGATAAATTAGATTAGTAGTTTGATACCCATCATGAGCAATAACCTGGAATCAGTTCATGAAAACAGGTGTGTGTGTGTGTGTGTGTGTGTACGCATATGCACGGTGTTGCTCAGCAGTGCCTCACTCTTTGCTGGCCCATGGACTGTGACTTGTCTTCTGTCCATGGGATTTTTCAGGCAAGAATGCTAGAATAGATTGCCATTTCTTCCTCCAGGGGATCTTCCTGACCCAGCGCTCGAACCTCTATCTTCTGCATCTTCTGCATTGTTGACATTAATACAAGTTAGAGATGATTCTAAGAATTATTGTGGATTTACCAAGGAAGACTAGACTAATGTAATTTCATTTCCCTTATAAAAAAAGCAAATTAGATTGGGAGGCTAGAAACACAGTGCAGATATGCATACCATAGACCTCATCTCATATTCTGGTTTTCTCTGAGTATTTGACCAGGTCTTCAGTAACACACTTGTTGAATAAGAAGTCCATGGACATGTTGCTAATACACTGAGATGGACTTGGAAATGCCAGTGATTTGGTAGAGGTGAGTCAGAGGGGAGGCTTCTGGTTGTGGAATACAGATTCTTTACTGTGATGTGGCTATGGTGATCCTTTCCTTCATGACTAGGATGGTGGGTCAGTAAGGGACTCCCCAGGGAATAAAGAGCAGACTTAAGCAGGGCAATTTAGGCTGAGTTTGGCTTCCCTGGTGGCTCAGACGGTAAAGCGTCTGCCTGCAATGTGCGAGACCCGGGTTCGATCCTTGGGTTGGGAAGATCCCCTGGAGAAGGAAATGGCAACCCACTCCAGTACTCTTGCCTGGAAAGTTTCCATGGACTGAGGAGCCTGGTAGGCTACAGTCCATGGGGGTCTCAAAGAGTCAGATATGACTGAGCAACTTCACTTTCCTTCTTTCTTTCTTTCTTTTCTTTCTTTTTTTTTCTTTTCTTTCTTTCCTTTCTTTCTTTCTTTCATAAAGGAATGACAAGCAGGCACATTTTAAGGGAACTAATAAGGGATAGTGCAGAGTCTCACCACTAGTCTGAGATGCTGAGGATAAAGATCAGACCATGGAACCCACAGTGAAGCCATAATAGGGAAGCAGAAGGCTCCTGCCCCAGCCAGAGTTTTGGGTTACTGTTTCCTTGCATTGCACTTGACCTGCTTATTGGTCCCTGCCCTGTCTTCCTGCAGACACTCACCCACTCTGCCATGTACTTCCTCCTCCCTGGACTCATTGTCTTTGTGGGGACTGGTAGAAGTCATGTGCTCCTCTGCTTATCAGCTATTTCCTGTTCTTGATTTATTGCTTGTGAAGCCCTTAATTAGTCAGATCTTTCCTGACGTTCTATAATTGTGGCAAGGGCAGTTTCGATCCCCATCATGCCTGTGAGCCTTTGGCAGCGTGTCTTCTGATACACCTGTGAACAAGGAGAAATCTGAGTCTGATGCTATTACTTGAATGGACTTGGATGGGCTTCAAAATGCTAATTAAGTGGTAGATATCAATAGATAGGGCTCCTGGGGAAGTAATGATGAGATTGCACTTGGAGGAGACTACTGTCTGAATTCTTGTGTTAGCCTCCCCTATCTTCCTGATAAATTTCTAAAGGTTTTCTGTCTACTGCTTTGGTAAATAAATTATTCTGAACACACAGGCCATCAAGATATGCATAATTATTCCCAAACAACTATAAGTTTTGCAAGCAATTTTTAAACAGTCACATCTTTATTGGGCCAGTATTCAAATGATGTTTTTCTTATTTGAGGACACACTAACACACAGTTGGTTAAAATTTCCCTGGAAAGAGCAAAGAAAATATTTGTAAAATGTATCATAGGTACTTGTATAACAAATAATACTTATGGGGTTAATCAAGACTTGTTAGAAAATTTAATGAGACTTTCAATGTCTTATATGTCAGACTGAAATGAAGAAAATACACCATTTGAATTTGATCTAGGAACATTCCCTTTCTTCCATTTTCACTATTTATATTGCCAATGTGAATCTGAGATAATAATTTGTTGCAGGTAGACTGAAATTTTAATATCCTTCCTGAGTTCACTGTCCTGTCTTATGGGATATGCAAAATAGATCATGTTTATTTATAGGTTACTCAGAGAGGTTTCTTCTCTCTGTCTGCCTGTCTCTCTTACCCTCCATCTCTCTGCCCATTTCCCTTGCTGTGAGGGGTCTCTGTTTCAAGGAATCAAAAGGCCCCTTTTAATTTCTATTTACTTCAAGATGTCCTAAGGGACCCTTTTGGGGTTGAAACACTGTAAGGTTCCCTTACTCTTTCATTGGTTTTAAACTTACCTGTGTTCAGAGAAATCTGGTATGCAGGTCAAGAAGCAACAGTTAGAACTGGACCTGGAATAATGGACTGGTTCCTAATTGGGAAAGGAGTACTTCAAGGCTGTATATTGTCACCCTGCTTATTTAAATTACATGCAGAGTACATCATGTGATATGCTGGGCTGAATGAAGCATAAGCTGGAATCAAAATTGCCGGGAGAAATATCAATAACTTCAGATAGGCAGATGACACCACCCTTATGGCAGAAAGCAAAGAGGAACTAAAGAGCCTCTTGAAGAAAGTAAAAGAGGAGAGTGAAAAAGCTGTCTTAAGAGTCAACGTTCAAAAAACTAAGGTCATGGCATCTGGTCCCATCACTTCATAGCAAATAGATGGAGAAACAATGGAAACAGTTGACAGACTTTGTTTTCTTGGGCTCCAAAATCACTGCAGATGGTGACTGCAGCCATGAAATTAAAAGATGCTTGCTCCTTGGAAGAAAAACCATGACCATCCTAGACAGCATATGAAGCATAGACATTACTTTGCCGACAAAGGTCCATCTAGTTAAAGCTATGGTTTTTCCAGTAGTCATGTATGGATGTGAGAGTTGGACCATGAAGAAAGCTGAGCACTGAAGTATCGATGATTTTGAACTGTGGTGTTGGAGAAGACTCTTGAGAGTCCCTTGGACTGCAAGGAGATCCAACCAGTCCATCCTAAAGGAAATCAGTCCTGAATATTCATTGGGAGGACTGATGCTGAAGCTGAAGCTTCAATACTTTGGCCACTTGATGCAAAGAACTGATTCATTGGAAAAGACCCTGATGCTGGAAAAGATTGAATGTGGGAAGAGAAGGGGACGACAGAGGATGAGATGGTTGGATGGCATCACCGACTCAATGGACCTGAGTTTGAGCAAGCTCCGGGAGTTGGTGATGGACAAGGAAGCCTGGCGTGCTGCAGTCCATGGGATCGCAAAGAATCAGACATGACTCAGAAGCTGAACTGAACTGATATTTCAATTACTGAAAAAAAAAATGACTTTACATTGTAGCACATTTGTCATGAAAACTTTCTGAAGAGAAAAGATGATGTTATCCTTCTTTTACCAGAAATTGATATTTGACTGGACATAATTTTTCTATTATGTCACTGTTTTATAACCACTTGTTGAAAAAAAAATCCAAGAGCTCATTGAGGCGGCTTGAAGTTACCTTATCGTTTCTTTTCTACAGCTGAGATCATATCTTTTTAACTGCACGCTTCACAGTGAAAGCAGCTTCCTTTGTGGACCCTGGGCCACATTCCAGAGCCTTTGGACACCAATTTAGACTGCCGCCTTCCCTCCCCCGCCAAGACAGGCAAGCAGAACGTGGAGAGGTGATTAGAATTTTACTCCCCCATCCACAGACCTTCAGCTTTCCCTGTCTCCTTAGCTTCCCTTTGCTTAGCAACAGGAATGTGGCAAACACTGCATTGCTAACAGATTTCTTTTTTCCTCTCACATTGAAAAGAAGAACTTAAGGGTATAAGAGCCAATAAAACATCACACATTTCATGTGGGCTTCCCATTAGAATTTTATACGCTGAATACAGGGAGTTTCGGGGGCCACCGTATTATCACAATTTTTGTGGTTGCAGTTGACTTAATCATATAACATCAACTGGGCCTCTACTCCCCTGTGAATATAGCAGAAAGTCAGCACCTAAGAAAGTGCCAGTGCATATTTCAACTACACATCTGCCCTCTTTTCTCCCCTGGGTACTATTTTTAGAAATTTAAGTCATCTAGGTCAGGAATTAAGGCTGTCCTTGTAATAGTGGTTCAAAGTAATTTAGAGGTGTGCACATCATCTTTATTCCTCTGTGAATGCTGGGGCTATTTAAATTCAGCAAGTCAATTCAATAGTACTGGTTCCTCTCCTCTCAGCAAGGTATTGGGTTAGATACCCAGAGAGTAACATTAAGAAGGGTCAAACCCTGCCTTCAAGAAGTGAAGTGGGCCTGTTTGTTTATATAGCATTAAGCAGGATATATTAGGTTTCCAATATCTGACCATTTTTTGGCCCCAAAAGTGGCAGTTTCATATAATATAGCCTAATAATGTGCTGTTGTCATGCCTAAAAAACACTAAGCATTGAAGACCTTAAATATAAGTGGTTGAAATTCAGGATGGGCTTAAGAGGAATACATGATTTCAGTAGTCTTAGAGATTTGTGTAGAATTAGATTCTCTGTAAACTAACCACCTGTACTAGGCAGTAGGAAGCTGAATCAAAGCAATGGAAAGCAGAAAGTAAGTGTTTTACTTAGAAAATATCAAGCAATCTAGAATGACTGACACAAATAATTCATGAATGGGGCAGTGGAGGACAACTACAGCTCAGACAGTAAATTGGTGTCAGAGTGCATTCTTTTATCAGGCTAGAGGGAAGCATGAAAGATGCTGAGGAAGGGAACAGAAAATTCATAGCTATGTACCTACTTTTCCACTGGTCTTAAGATCTACCCTTGTGCATTCCCCAGGAAGGGCTGACTTTCTCTGGCATGGAAAATTAATATATACATTTGACAGTATCTTTTAATGACTATTTTGAAATAAGTGTCAACATTAACAAAAGGAAGTCCACAGTGAAACTGAAAAAAAAAAGTGTTTTTGTTTTTTTTGATAGACATTAAAGCTGAAAAGGCTGGAGCAAAGGTCACATGCCTAGGGCATCCACACAGATAGCAGAAAGCAAACTACAACTCAAATTCAGCCAACTGCCTCTTTTTGTAAATAAAGTTTTATTTGAACACAGGCCCATTCATTTTCCTCTTGCCTGTGACTGCTTTCATGCTGCATTGTGGTTGCAGAGTTGATTAGTTGTAATACACATAATATGGCTGGTAAAGCATAAAATATTTTTCTGTTTAGCGCTTCACAGGAAAAGTTTGCTAACTCCTGGCACTAAAAAAGAAAAAGATTGACTTGGTTAATCTATCATTTTCTACTTTGTTGACGGATACTGAGAGAGGAAAATCAGCAGTACAAGTGTGACAATAAATGATAACTGGTACCCTTGGCCTCAAGGTCAGTCATCAGTGACAGAACTGGGGGCTGGTGATTTAGTGAACACTTGATCACTGCTACCAAGTTTCAGAACCTTTATTGATGCCTTATAGTCAAATCTTCCTACTTTACAAGAGAACCTAGACTTTGAGACATTTATATGATATCTCCCAGTTTTAAGATAGTGTCCACAAGTGCCTTGTGAAGTTTTTAGCCTTGGGAGTCAAAAGCAATTTCTCTATCTGGATTCAGTTTATGACCACACGTTGTGGCTCTAGAAGAAGACATCATTATAAGAAGGAAGGGGTGAAAAGTTAGAGGGAATTAAGTTAGAGGGAATTAAGTGATACAGCAAGAAGATGGAGCAGTATATGACATGGGTTCTCACATGCTCTGCAGGACTTGTGAACGAGAGCAGAATTGAGGTCAGGAAGAGGAAAGGACCTTGTTTATTCCTATCTGGCAAATTTGCTTTAGAATACAATTCATTGTCAGGGCATTGGTGAAATGATTCAAATATACAGACAGTTTTTATTACTATGTTTATTAAACTAACATAGTTTAGTTTAACATAGTCCCCTCACATGGGATCTAAAGTGTGAGAAGAGAAAT
Organism: Cervus elaphus; assembly: GCF_910594005.1. Lineage (NCBI taxonomy): Eukaryota > Metazoa > Chordata > Mammalia > Artiodactyla > Cervidae > Cervus > Cervus elaphus. The sequence continues at coordinate 51,594,104 of NC_057829.1, read as the reverse complement.
GAACTAATGGTGCAGCAGGAACTTAGCTATCTATGTTAAATCTGAAAATAAAGAAAAAGAGCAGATTAAGGAATAACATGGACAAAACATGTTTCTTGGTTTTCTTCACATGTCTGTGAGAAGAAGAAAATATTCAAGGGACAAAGAGTCAATATTATTTTCAGTGAGATGTTAGATTTAAATAAATATCTCTTGTACTGTATACCCTTGACAATTGAATATGCACAGCAAAACTTGTTTGCTTTTTTAATGAAAGTTAATACCTTGCGGGCAGAACCTTGTTTAACTTGTTTACTCCCAAATCCTTTGGCCCCAGCACTATGCAGCTTTGCTAAATTTGCTGAATGAATGGATACAGGAGTGAACGGACAACTGGGGGTCCACATAGATCCTGTCTTGCATGTTTTCTTGTCTTCCGTTATGGCCTCTGTTTCTGCTCTGATAACCTTCTCTTCTGGTCTTCTTCTATAACCTATATCTCTGGTCTTTTTATTTTTTTTCAAAACAAAATTCTTTTTACAAGCAAATTGCATTATCTTTTTCAAAAATGTACTGAAAATATAAACCCAGAAACTGTCATTTCCTTTTTCTGTGTATGATTGTTGTGCCTAATGACTGTGTAAGGTAAATTACCGTTTAATTGCTGTTTTTTATTCAGACATATTTCTAGATGGTGCCTTGGAGTCTAATATGTGTCAGATTTTCCATTTTTATTTGCAAAACAATTTTTGTTCCTGAAGAAGACAGAATAAATGGGAAGATGTGAACGTTTATTATACTAGTGACAGGGAACAGCATATCATAAATTGCTACCTTTAACAAAGAGTGATATTAATTTATTGAACAGTGACAGTTGGGCATCTACTATGTGTGAAGCATCTGCTGTCTGTAAATGAGTGCCTGAGACCAGTGGAGAAGTGTAAAGTGTTCTTAGTGTGATGGAGTGACCTACCGTGGAAAGGCAGAGGCCTCTCCTGGAAATCAGTGAATCCCTTAAAGCAGTCTTGGACTGTGATGGATGACTTGTCAGCTGTTTTCTCACTGCTTACTACAGGGGGCAAGGAAGTTTGCAGGAGTTTCTTTAACAGGGTAATCGAGAACATACTTTTCTTTCTCTCTGGAAGTTTATACATTTCTCAGCTTAGAAAAGCGCTCTGCCTTTCCATTTATGAAAAATGACTGTGCAAAACTGCATCTGAGACAAAGTAGAACTTCAAGAGTGAATAGTGAAAGGATGGGAAATACATCTTATCTGGCAGGTCATTTAAGGCTGTTTCCTGGTGGTTCAGATGGTGGAGAGTCCGCCTGCAGTGCAGGAGACCTGGGTTCAATCCCTGTGTTGGGAATATCCCTTGGAGAAGGGAATGGCTACCCACTCCAGTATTCTTGCCATGGACAGAGGAGCCTGGCGTGCTACAGGCCTTAGGGTTCCAAAGAGTTAGACGTGACTGAGACACTTTCACTTTTCACTTTCAAGACCCTTTACTCACTCCATTGCGATTGTAGTTGTAAGAAGAGGGGAGGAAGCTCGAAGTATGTGCTGAGCTCTCTGGATGCCCTGTCCCGTTGCTTTCCATCCTCACAACACGCCTAAGTGTTATCATTGTGCCCATTTTATAGATGAGAGAACTGAGGTTCTGGGCTCCCTTTTTACATATTTGCTTACTCCCTCCCATCTCTCTATCTAGACAAATTTCACTTTTCCTAAATACTCATTGTAGCAATATATCTCTTTTTTCTCCTATTATAATTTCTAACAACTTTTTTTTTATTGAGGTAAAATTGGTATATAATATATATGTTTAAGTTGTGCAAGATTATAATCGAACATTTCTGTACACTACAAAGTGATCACCACAATAAATCTAGTTACCATCTATCACCATAGAGTTGACCCCTTTCACCCATCCCCCACCCCTTCCCCTCCGGTAACCACCAATCTCTCCTCTGTATCTATGAGTTTTATTTTGTTTGTTTGTTTTGTTTTTTAGATTCCACATATAAGTGAAGTCATATTGTATTTCTCTGTTCTCTATCTGACTTACTTGGCTTAGCATAATACCCTCAAGGCCCATCCATATTGTTGCTCAAGTGGTACATTGATACACAAAGCTTGCACATGTTTAATGTATAGAATTTGATGAGTTTGGGCATATTCATGAAATAAGATAATAGAGTCAAGATAATAGATGCAGCTGTCAGTATGGAAAAAGTGGTAACCAAGTTAGTAGACCTGGCTATCATTATAAAGCAAAGTAGCTTGTGATCTTTGTACATTTTAAGAAGACTTACCATGGAATCTACTATCATACCAAATCTTTAAGTGTATAGTATGGTATTGTTAACTGTAAGCGTGAGGTCATACAACAGACCCAGAGAACACTGGATCACTGAAACTGCACTGAACAACAAATTCCTGATACGTCTTAAATAAGGGACAGTTTTGACTGCATCATGGATACATCTGAATCCTCGTGTTCCACCTTTTAGTACAAGGTGGACACAAATCAGTATTTGTTGTTTAAAGCTGGTTATAGTAATTTGCCGACAAAGGTCCATATAGTCAAAGCTGTAGTTTTTCCAATAGTCATGTGTGGTTAGAGAGGTGGACCATAAAGAAGGCTGAGTGCTGAAGAATTGATGTTTTTGAACTGTGGTGCTGGAGAAGACTCTTGAGAGTCCCTTGAACTGTAGGGAGATCAAACCAGTCAATCCTAAAGGAAATCAACCCTGAATGTTCATTGCAAGGACTGATGCTGAAGCTGAAACTCTAGTACTTTGGCCACCTGATGCAAAGAGCTGACTCATTGGAAAAGACCCTGATGCTGGGAAAGATTGAAGGCAGGAGAAGAAGAGGCAGCAGAGATGGTTGGATGGCATCACTGACTCAGTGGACATGCGTTTGGGCAAACACTGGGAGACAGTGAAGGACAGGGAATCCTGGCATGCTGTAGTCCATGGGGGTCACAAAGAGTCAGACACAACTTAACGTCTGAACAACAGCATGGTAATTTGGGAATTGGTAAAACTTTAAATTGCTTGCTTGTATGCTTCAGTATAGTTATATTTCATTTCCCCCCAAGGCAGACCAGGCACCTATTTCATAACTTGGCAGGGTCATATGCAGGTTGCTTCTTTGCCCTGGCATAATCACATTAAAATTTGGCTGGAATTTTTGGATTCAGTTCAGTTCAGACACTCAGTCATGTCCAACTTTTGTGGCCCCATGGACTGCAGCATGCCAGGCTTCCCTGTCCATCACCAACTCCCAGAGCTTACTCAAACTCATGTCCATTGAGTCAGTGATGCCATCCAACCATCTCATCCTCTGTCATCCCCTTCTCCTCCTGATTTCAGTCTTTCTTACCATCAGGGTCTTCAACAATGAGTCGGTTCTTTGCTTTGGATTGCTTTGCCTCTATTAGGTATTGATCCTCCTAAAAGTATTTTATCAGCTATGAACTTTTGTGGTTATAAATTGACCTACAAAAATTACACCACTTGGAAGGATGTGTGTGATTCATTTCCATTTGGATGACCAGCTAATTACATCTGCTAAGCTCCCAGCCAAAGTGTATAGCATTCTTTTATATTTGCATGTTTTAAATCTAAAACTTTTAGTCCAGGTCATTTAGGACTCTCCTATTAGGGGTGATTGATTAGTAATTAAGTAGAGTCCAACTATATGAAAAAAAATCTTTAGGGACACAGAAAAAATGAAAATATTGCCATTTTCTTTTATGCCTAATGGTTTTTGCCCCATTAATTTCTTAGGCGCTCACTTCTTGGAAACATAGAGCATAGTACTTAATGAGTGTCCTTCAGAAAAACTGTGCACATTTAATTCTGTTCAGAATTAACCTCTGGCTCTTAAATACTTGAAATAATTCTCCTCAGAATGTGTGGTTCACAAATGCAAATGTTTCTCCCAGATTTTGAGCTTTTCAGTTCCCGGATGCTGAAAAGTTTTTTGTTGGCTAGCTATGGGTTATAAACATGTATTGTTGTAGCCATAGTTTACTGCTACTATTAATAAACAAAGACTCAGGCAATAACACATATTGTACAATTACATATAAATGTAATGAAAGTGTAGGTTACTTTGTGTGTGTGTGTTTTCTTTTTTGAGGAAAACTAAAAAGCTATGTCAGAGCAGGCCATATATGGCACACCAGATCCCGCAGATAAGAGGAGCAAAAAAAAAAAAGAAAGTTGGAAGCATAGAACCTGAAGGCTATGTTTGTTATTTTATAGACTTGGAATTGCAAGTCTTCAGATCATAATGCCTTTGGTGTATTGAATAAACTTGACTGATTTTAGCAACATTTTTACTCTAAATACACAACAACACATAGATGAATGCCTATCAAATGCACTGTGTTGCTTTTTAAATACACATATAAAAATCATGCTTCTTATAAATGGAGAGTGAAAGTCATGTTAACAGAAAAATATTTTGTAAAATATGTTAAATTCTCCAGAAACAGATCAACTCTATATCTGTTTGAACACAGGCCCTTCTTAAATGATTAGAGTAATGATAAAGCAAAGAAAAATCATAACTCTCAATAAGTTCTAGAAGTTTTTTTTTTCCCCATGAAGTGATGAGTTTATTTACTCTCCTTTCAACTCTTTCCATGGCAGTTTGTAAAGTTTACTTTAATATTTCTTGTCAGTGTAGTGTAGTCAGGGAAACATGGAATTTGGAATCAAATCTAGTCTGACCACTTATTGGCTACTTAATGGTGAGCATTTATGAATTTCAAGTTCTTTAGGAAATTAAGAAGGCCCTGCAATGTTATGCTGAAGGCAGAAGAGAAAGCAGAGTGAAGCTCCCAGTGTAATATCCAGAAGCTGAAGCTCAAAAATGGCAGCTGGGCTTCCATGGTGGCTCAGTGATAAAAACAAATCTGCCTGCCAATGTAGGAGACACAGATTTGATCCCTGATCCAGGAAGATCCCACGTGCCGTGCAGCAAGTAAGTCGTAGAAGGCCACAACGACTGAGCCTGTACTTTACAGCCTGGGAACTCCAACCACTGAGCCCATGTGTGGCAACCATGGAAACCCACGTGCCCTAGAGCCGATGCTCTGCAACAAGAGAAGCCACCGCAGTGAGAAGCCCCATACTGCAACTAGAGAATAGCCCTGCTGGCTGCAACTAGAGAAAAGCCCATGCAGCAATGAAGACCCAGCACAGCCAATAAATAAGTAAATACAATTTTTAAAAGACTGGCAGCTATTATTGTTTGGATTGGAAGCAGCTAGAAGACAGAGGAGGAGAATGATCTTGAACAAATGAAAGGGATCTGGCAAGATAGGAACCATGTGTGATGACCAGCCAACCCACCAGTGAGAACCCCCTCATGATTAAAACCACTGGCAATCATTTTTCTAGACATAGAGAAAAATGTATAGAAAAACCGACATGTATATGTCCCCCTATACATATTGTTTTGGCCAATTTTGCTTACAAAACACTTCTGCTTTTAGGTTTCTAAAGAGAATGTACAAGTATTAATATGGCAAAGCAGAGAAACTTTAGAAATAAGTAAAGTATTTCCTTCATTTAGATTTGTATAAAAAACAGCACCACATTGCTGATGGAAAAAAAGTCCAGCATTTCAGAATGTAACACACTTTTTCAGACCACCATTTTGTGGAAAGGAAGAACTAACTGTTTCACTAAATGTTCCCAGTGGCTAGAATACTAAGGATAGTTTTATTCCTTATAAATCATGTATGCTGATGAAATTCAAGTGAAGCCATTTTATTGGATTATCACATTTCCCTTCCCTGAACTTAATTTGTGATGGGATAAAGAGCTCATCTTTTTTCCCCCAATAGACCTCTCTTTTTACCACCAGGTGTCCGGTCTGATTTTGAGATCAAAGAATTTTATTTAACCTCTGGATTGGATGTTGCATATTTCATTCATCTCCAAGCCAATTATGTGCAAATTCTATCTTCTGAACCCCATCAGTGAGTCTCAGAGAAGTCAAGGTTGGTCAGAGACGGAGAGGACTTTTTTCTACTGTATTGTACTTCGTGTTTGCTTTGAAGCATTCAGAACCATTGCTTCCACTCATTATCATCAGAGGGGTGTGGAGGCGGCTCAGACATCCCCATCAGAGTGGAAAGATTTTAGTGCTTCACCTCCCTTTAATCTTTGTAAATGCAAAATGTATTTTGTCATGGGGACTTAAAATTTCATATCATTATGCATCAAAAGATTTGAAGTTATTTTTCTTCTTCAAAGGAATCTGTGATATCAACAATTGCATATTGTTTCTGTGTTGCAAATCAAACAACTTGGAGGAAAAATTTTGTCATGTTTTTGAAAGGGCAGCACAAACCATGATCATTATGGATCAATCTGACAGTTCATCCTCATGAACTTTTAATGTTCCAACTGAGCAGCAGTTGGAAATGAAAGCAATGTAAAGATCAAACCTGTGTATTATGTGTACCGCATTCAAGATATTACTATTTAGATTTGAATAGATCATTCAAAGAAATTCTGTGGTTGAGCAGTGACTAATTTTTCTGAGTGTTTCTTCTGACTTACAGTAAGATTCTTTGCTAGTTCATAAGTATTAAACATAATTCTCCTAGGAAAAACTATCCTTTTTTTTTTTTTTTTTTAAACAAGCACCTAATGAGCTTCCCTGGTTGCGGTAAATAATACTCCTGAGTGTAACAGACTGCCTGCAGTGGAGGAGACATGAGTTCTATCCCTGGGTTGGGAAGATCCCCTGGAGGAGGGTAGTAGTGTAGGGTATTGTTGATCGCTCATTCGTATCTGACTTTTTGCGACCCCACGGACTGTAGCCCGCCAGGTTCCTCTGTCCATGGGATTCTCCAGGCAAGAATACTGGTGTGGGATGTCATTCTCTTCTCTAGAAGATCTTCCTGACCCAGGAATTAGGAAATAGCAACAAACTAGTATTCTTGCCTGGGAAATCTCACGAACAGTGGAACCTGGCTAGCTACAGTCCTTGGGGTCGCAGAGTTGGACACGAGTTAACTAAACCACCATCATAAAATATTTTAATTTATATGTCTCAATCATAATAGTATCTGATGTTTATATTTTGCAAGAAATTATGCAAAAAATTTTTTTGTGATAATTGCTATTGACAAGGAGAATTGTTGAACCATATACTAAATATTCCCAGTCTAATCCAAATGCTCCTATGGAGCACCAATTGACCACTCTATTCAACTTTTTCATCAGGCAGTTCAGTAAGAGAAAATAAGCCGATCCAAAAAAATTGGTTTCGTAATTATCAATTAAGAAAACAATAATAGCACCGTACATACCAGTATAAAACTATGCAATACAAATTAATTAATTCACTACTTTTCCTTAGGAAATTTAAATTTGTAGTTAATTGAGCTAAGGTAGCTGACTGCGCTGGGATAACTGAATTTGTATTCATAGTGATTTTAGCTATTTTATAAAGTTGATAAACAAGTCATCATTTCTTTCTTTATTCTTATTTCATTCATTTATTTATTTAGACTGAAAATATCTTTAAAGATATGACTTAGATAAAAAGCTGAACTTCTCATTGAAACCAAAGTTGTTTTACCTGTGCTTAGTCATTCAGTCGTGTCCAACTCTTTGTGACCCCATGGACTGTAGCCCGCCAGGCTCCTCTGTCCATGGGATTCTCCAGGCAAGAATACTAGAGTGGGTTGCCATGCTCTCCTCCAGGGGATCTTCCCAACCCAGGGAACGAACCCAGGTCTCCCACAGTGCAGGTGTATTTCACCGTCTGAGACACCAGGGAAGCCCTAAGTTACAGGAAACAGTCAGAATGTAGCTTGATGGCACATTATTTGGCTCAGATTAATACTATGGGAGACACTTGAATTCTGTTCCTTTTGATGGACTTAGGGAAATGTAATTCAGGATAGAATTCCCCAAATAATAACATCCATGTGGTTAGTTTAAGTTAGAGTAGCTTTTTGTTTTTACAACCCACAGTTTCAAGTGATGATTTTAAGATAAGAATATGATAAGGTTTTTAAAAATAATGTAGTGATCTTTCACCATGTCTTAATGGTTTGCATTCAATTACATCAGCGTTGAGTGCCAAGTATAAGCAATGATAATAATGTATATAAACAGGCAGAATTTTAAAATAGAAATAATTAGTGGAATTCAATCTTCACATATTTGTGACTGAGAAAGAGAAACTAACTCATTCATTTCACTTGGGAGTAAATATATTAATTTCTAGGTAAGTAAGTGTTAGTCGCTCAGTTGTGCCCAACTCTTTGTGACCCCATGGACTGCAGCACACCAGGCTCCTCTGTCCTTGAGATTTTCCTGGCAAGGATACTGGAGTGGGTTGCCATTTCCTTCTCAAGGGGATCTTCCCAACCCAGGGATCAAACCCAGGTCTCCTGCACTCCAGGCAGATTCTTTACCGACTGAGCTATAAGGGAAGTTTGTATTAATATTAAGAACTATTAATTTATAGGTTAGAGCAATTGATTTCATGGCTTGTATCTTTATACCAAAAGAGAAAATGTAAACATTCAAGAACATAAAATTTTATTTTCAATTTTTAAGATTTTTAATTGGAGGAAAATTGCTTTACAATGCTGTGTTGGTTTCTGCCGTATGACAGTGCGAATCTGCCATAAGTATACATATATCCCCTTCCCTGTTGAACTTCCCTGTCACCCTTACCCTATCACACCCCTCTAGGTTGTCACACAGCACTGGGTTGAGCTCCCTATGTCATACAACAACTTCCCACTAGCTATCTACTTTACATATAGGTATATGTTTCAGTGCTACTCTCTCAATTCATTAAAAACACAAAATTTTAGAACCACAAAGACTTATGTAGTCTAGGATCTCTCAGGTATCAGTCAGGATGCTCTTGGCTGCAGGTCACAGAATAGCCTGCCTCGAACTGTCTCCCACTGGCTTATACAACAATGTTTATTATTTCAGAGAAAACATTTCTGAGGTAGGCTGTACCCCTGGCGATATGTCAGTGCCCCCGAAGCTCTCCGATTTTGATTTCATTCTGCCAAGTGCTGGTTTCCTGTTCAGACTGGCAGCGAGGCAGCTGCCAATGGCCCAAGTCCCTAGTATTCAGAGGGACCTGTGATACCCTTACTTTCTTACTTTTCTTTTTTCAGGAGGAAGTAACCCTTTCCCAGTTGCTTCTTAGAAGAAGGCCTCTCATTTCTTGGCTGGGCCACAGGCCAGAGATGCAGAATTACATCTTACATACCTTATGTACCAATTACATTGGTATAGAGGGATCCTGGTCGTCTTTGGAGCTGGGAATATCTACCTCCTCTGAGTCATGTGGTGTTGGATGGTCAACTGAATAAAACTGGGGTTCCTTTTGAAAGGCAGAAATAGATGCTGAGTTTGTTGTTGCTCTTCAGTCGCTAAGTCATGTCCGATGCTTTGTGACTTCATGGACTGCAGCATGCAAGGCATCATTATTCATTTCGCAGATAAGAAAATAATGGCCTGGAGAATACATATAATGTTTTCAAGTTACAAACTGAGAGCCATTTAGCCCGGTATATTTAGTCCAACATTACTTACAATTTTTTCCCAGTGATTTAAAAAAAAAATCAATGTCACTCAGTTCATTCTTGTACTTGCAAATGAAGAGAAACTTTACCTGAGTGTCTAAAGTTGAATGAAAGCGGAAGCAACAAATCAGTTTGGTTTTATACCTCCTCAGGGAAGATATATCTGATCTTGCCATGTGCCCACCACAGACTCCTCTTAGGACTTTTCATACAGTTTTTATTTGTATGATTGCTTCATTAGAAGTTGTTCCTTTTATTAAATACCATAATTGAACACTCAACAAAAAAAATGCACAAATCAATCCTGAGATTTTTTTTTTTAATCCTCAAATCATGATATATTTTTAAACTCTGTTGTGTTTTCCAGTCTGAGTAGATGGTGCTACTACTAGATGGTAGCTACTAGGTAGGTGCTACTAGACATGGTCTAGGGTCCTGAGATAGCGGGGGAAGGTAGACATGTAAAAACAACAATATGGGATAGTCTGTGTCATATGTTAGATGAGCACTACAGATAGTAAGTGCCATAATAAGACTTCAGGAAAGTTTAGGGGAGAGAACAATGATATTTGGAGATTATTTCATAAAGAATGGAAAATTTGGGCTGAAAATGGAAGGAAAGGTGGAACTTACATCAGTGGAAAGGAGTGATTCCAATCCAGGAAAGTGAACCAAGAAAAAGGATTTGATTTCTTTTAGGAGCAAAAGATAGATGAGTTTACTGAAGGTGTTTTATTATTGGGAGCGAGGGAGACTGAGATGGTAAACTATTTGGGGAGCTACTGAAGCTTTCAGAGCAGGATTTTGACATAAAGGAATCAATATTTACAAAGATTAATTTGAAAACTATGTGTAGGATGGAACCCAAAGAAGAAAACTTGCAGTTAGGTGTATCATAGCCCAACTATAAATAAAGATTCAAAAAGTAAATGAAAGAAATGGGTATGAAAGAAAAGATTAAACAATTCTGAAGAAGGAGGACAGGACAAGATAATTGATTGGGTATAGGTGGTAAGATAACCCCGAAGCAAAGCTTTCAGGTGCTGAGATTTGAAAAACGATGGAATCCACTAAGAGCAACAGCAAAATCCAGAAGAGAGTTCTGTTTTTCAGACATGATGATTAGTTTTGTGTTAAGTGGTCTGGGTTTGCAGAGTCCGTGGGATGCTTGGCTTCTAGGCAGCTAGAGATGTGTGTGCAAATTTCAAAATTAGCAGAGATGGTGCTACAGATTAGTGAGAATGTGTGCAAGTAATAGTCAAAATCACTTGAGAGTTGGAGACTTGCAGCACTTAGCAAAACACTTGGCGTGTGTGTATCGCAGTATGTATCTGTTGAATTGAAACTAAACTTTATCAGCCAGAATACTTGGGTCGGCAGTGACAGAAACCCATTAGATACTGACTGAAAGATTGAATATGTGGACTCATGTAACAGAATACCTGAGACAGGACTGGCTTTAGGCATGGCTGGATCAATATGTTTACATGGTTAGGGGTTTATCTCTATTTTTAAGGTCTATGATAGCTTTATTTTTCTTGGGTGGACTCTCTAATTTTATGGCACATTCTTCCAGTTTAGCCTCCTCTTCAGAAAGAGAGCTCCTCTTTTCCAGCAAGTTGTGAGTAAGCACCTGAATTTACTCTGCCTGGAAAAAGTTAGAACATTCCATCATCTCTAAACCAGTCCCTGTGATTCTGATTCACCAGGCATATCCCTAGAATCAGAGAGGAAGTGGATCTCCCTAGAGCAGAGGAAGTATAATATCCTCCAAAATACACTTAAAACCTGCAAAGAGGTAAGAATGAGGATAAATTTTTAGAAAATCAAATTTCTTTTGCTATAAGAGAGGAGTTGGGATGCTAGGCAGGTAAATATAATACTGGTTTACCATAGGATTTATGGGGTTTCCCAGGTGGCACTAGTGGTAAAGAATCTGTCTGCCAATGCAGGAGATACAAGAGATGTGTTCAATCCCTAGGTTGGGAAGATCCCCTGGAGTAGGAAGTGGCAACCACTCCAGTATTCTTGCCTGGGAAATCCCATGGACAGAGGAGCCTGATGGACTACTGTCCTTGGGGTCACAAAGAGTTGGACACAGCTGAACATAGGACTTATGGGGAAATCTTATAGTAAAGCTGAAGCCTGGGCCCAGGACATACTCACATTTCTAGGGCAGGAGGAAGGAGGGGCCAGTGAAGGAGAAACGAATCAGCAGGGAAGGCTGAGCGCTGACCCTGCTGCACAGGTGGGAACTACTCAGGTTCATTTCCTGACCCACCATTTCTGTGTAGGGCCGCTGGGGTTATGGTGTAGTCTCCTGGAGAAAGCATACGAATGTCTCCATCTCTGCAGGGTAGGTTCTTTTCAGTAATTTAGAAATACAGTGAGACAGTCAAAAGTCCAGAGACTATGGTGCAAAAGCTATTTCTAACCTTCTTACATCTTTCGTTACCAGGTTGAAAGCCTGTGACTTAGACATTTTAAGAAGAAAGAATATCCTATGTAAATGGTGTATAGTGTGACTTTGGTAGTTCAGGCTTTTGAAACAGTTTTCAGAAGAAAGAGAGGGAAGAGGACAAATGTCAGTACGTGGTGACTTTAGTCTCTGCTTTTTCTTTGTGTAAAGTCTCTCCAGTTATTACTTAACTTCGTTCAGCCCAGCAGCATGTTGGCCTTGTTCTGTTATCACTCTGGCCTCCACCCTCTGACCTGTGTTTTGCTTCCTTCCCTGGGAGGTTAGAAGGCCCTGCTACTGCTGAGTGAGCCAGGAATATGGTAGGGTCCTGCATCATCTGACTGATGTGGCCACAGTCAGGATGCTCTGTGTCTTCATCAGGGACATTCCTGACATAGAGTAAGTGCTCAGCAGATATATTTTCTTATATTATTAAAAAAACTGTCCACTTGGCAAATGCCAACACTTGGTAGATTATTCTATTTAGGAACTCACCTATTTTATGATCTTATTTCTCTCCATGAAATGTTTCTCATGCCCTAAGAGCAGGTTAGTTTATTTGATGCTGGTCAGATCACTATTGCTTGACCTGAACCTGACTTTTAATGAAGGTTTTACTTTCTAAATATTCCTTCTTCTTCTGTTTTTAGTGATTTCAGTCCTTTTTTATTTGATTTTACAGTTTTTAGGGCTATAATCCCCCCCCCCATATTTATATGTTTGATTTACTTTTTGAGGTATATTTATTCTATGCAAACTGTAAAACCTACAATATAGAATGTGTCTGTATGTTAGTGCATTTCCACATATACATATACATAGACCCAAAAAAACATACTCATGTGTGTACAACTATCAGTACTTAAAGCTTTAATGAGACAGGAGTTGTGTGCGTGCCATTTCTTGGCAAGAATAGCCATTTAGCAGACACATCTCAGAGACGCATTTTTTTCCTGGAAGCACATGTTCATAACAGCTGTGATTATTATGATTTACTGTGAGCTGACTATGTGCTGAGGACTGTGCTAAGTGATTTACACGTTATCTTATTCCATTTCACTTTGACAGTAACCCTCGGGGTGGTGTTGTCCTTCTTTTGTATATGTGGGAGCTGAGGAGCTGAGAAGCCAGTTAGGAAGTATCAGAACCAGGACCCACACATGGGCAAGTCTGTCTCTCACGATATGCTCTTACCTGCTGCACATGGCCCACCTGTACATCTTTACATCTGCGAACCAAATGAATCCAGACAAAAACCACTATTAAAAAGGCATCCTAAAAATAAAATAAATAAATAAATAAAAAGGCATCCTATGGAATAGAAAGCATTTATTATGTTGCTCTTTCATTTTAATGTCCTGATGCTTGGATATTAATATATAAAATCAATAAACACATACGAAGGATTTCATTGTACTCAGATTACAATTGTATCTGTTTTGAAGATCTGTCAGTATGTGTATTTTACTCTCCTAGATATTTTCTTCATTCTGGACCACAACTTAAAAAAAAAATGCTTCTTGTTCCTTTGAGTGATAATGATAGTTCCTGATAGTTTCTCTACAGAATATATGCTCTTCTGGATAGATATATATGTAAAGTTTTCAGAATAGGGTTAGTGATTGGGAAATGTAGTGGCTTTGAAAGCATGCCCTGCAGACATGCATGTGCTGAGATGCAGATTGCTCTAATTTTGTGCTGAAATGTCCATCTCTGCAGGGAGTGTTACTCTCCAGGGTTGAGCCATCAGAAATCAATTCACCTCATGGAGATTAGTGAAGATTAAGAAAAAATACCAAGTCCAAAATCAATGTGATGTGATCATGTTTATCTGTACAAGTACTGGCAGGTTTTGGTCACCGAGAAATTACATGAATTTTTTAACAAAATGGTTTAGGTGAGACTTAGCCAATAGAAAACTAATTTGATTTCTCTTCTAAGGGAAGATATTTAGAAAGTGAATTCCAGCAACCGCCATAGTATATAAGCAAGAATACTTTGTGTCTGTTTCTTATTTGATAAGAACTGTGCTGTTCTTTCTGTAAAACTCAGCAGCTTACAAAACCTGTCATAACTTAAACTGGCATATATAAGCAAGAAGTGGCAAATGTTTCTCAGCGAATTTTCAAGGGATTGAAATATTGCCCAAGCCTTTTCGAAGACAAGAGATAATATATTCTTCTTTTGGACTGCCAAAGGAAGATATTATTAAATACAAAGGCAAGATATTTTGAAATTGCTCAGCAAGCCTTTGTTTTAATATGCTGCTTCTGTATCCAAAGCTTTAGTACTATTTTCAATGGATCATCGGATTTCACAGAGAAAAATTAGGATTGTTTTCAAGGTTTGGTAAATTAAATCTGGAAAATTTTGGCTTGCAACATTACTAGATTCTGAGATATTCCTGGAGCCTGAAGTCAAATAGCTACATTTCTCCTGATTGCTTCTGTTTGGGGTATTGTGAAATAATTGCAAAAAACCAAAATAAAACACTTTCTATCATTTCACCATATTTTATTTTTCAAAAGGGAACCCAAGTGCTGAAATTTTAGATAATGAATGCACTTTCAACACTTTCAGTTATAAACAATATAAATATTGAAACAAAGCCAAGATTTATACAACCAAGAAAAATTCCTAGGCACATGTCTGCTACCAATCTTGTTTAGGTTTATCTCACTCATGCTGGGTGAAGATCAAGTTTTGTTTACTCTTGTTTTTGATCTGATGCAAAGTATTTCAGAAATAGAGTCCTTGAATAGCCCCTAAAGTTTTTTTTTCCTTGTTTTGAAGTCTTACTATCCTTAGTAAGATAGTAAGACTTGGGTAAACTTAAGTTACAAGTTAAGGGTTGTAAACTTAAATGTCTATGGAACTTGGCAGGGGAAATTCATGAGTGAAGATGGGGAATGTTATAAAACTGATCCTCTGTTTGAGGAGATAAGTTGCCCAAAGAAGTGCTGGCCCATGGAAATTCAAAGCCAGTGTCAGAATATCATTTTCTTTTTTTGGAAAGAAAGCAGATTCCATTGTTATTGAGAAATATCCTGAATTCTTTATGCTATAGACTCATATATTTAAGCAATAATGTGTGGGCAAAAAAAAGAAAAAAGATACATCTGTGACCCATATGTGACCTGAAGACCACAGATTTGCAAATTCTTGACTAAAGTATGAAGCCATCAGATCTCTTTATCAGATATTATTTATTGAGAGTTTGGTTGTATTCTCTGGCAGGCCTGTTGTTCTTTATTAGTATTCTGATGCTGTGTTTATTTCTCTTGTTTTTGAGTCTCACCATTTCCATTGTATCCCCAGTTTGCACATGAAGTTCTTGGATTAAAAAGGGAGAATTTGACATAGCAAAAGGCCCAATTTTGGTTCTTTATCTTGCCGCTAACCAAGTGTTGGTATCAGAGATTCTTTTTGCTGAGATAGTCTTTTTCTTATATTCCACTTTTAGTCATTTGTTTTCTGCCTAGTTTACTATTTCTAAATGTATGCCCAGAAACCAAGTCTTTATAGGACTGGCCTTATGTTGTTAAACTGTTTGGAGTTTAATGTACCCGTGTTCCCCATGCTATAGTTTCATGTCTTCCATTATTTAGCAGATTTCACTGATACTAAACTGTCTGCCTTCCTTAATCTTCACTGACTCAGCCTAAAATTTTAATTGCTATTCAGAACTTCTCTGTTTCTTTGTTCTATCCCTGATACCCATGACTTGCCTATCCAGATTTTTCTGGATTCTGGGTTGTACATGCCTGGCTAGATTTGCTGTCTTTAATTAAAACTCTTTCTACATTGGTGGTAAAGATGCTTGAGTGCCCTGGTTGATCAGCTCTTGCTCTTATTAACCCTTCATGTCTGGCTATGCTATCAGGTGAAAAAACCTTGAGAGAGTAGTGTTTTTAGAACTTTGAAGGAAATGGCAACCCACTGCAATGTTCTTGCCTGGAGAATTCCATAGACAGAGGAGCCTGGTGGGCTACAATCCATGGGATCTTAAAGAGTCAGACATGACTAAGCAACTCTCACTTTCACTTTCTCATTGTAGGGAAAAAAAGGAGGAATACAATCTTGCTATCTGTATATTGTCATGCTATTCAAGTGGTCTTACTCCTTATTCAAAGTTACTATGCATGTATACTATATGAAAAAATACGTTGGTGGTTATTTCATAAATATAGCTAATTGATACAAGAATTGAGTTTTTAACTTCCTGCTGATTCATGAAAGAATAAATCCTAGGGTTGGTAGAATGTAAAAGGTACCAAACTATTAAAACCCTCTTGTGGAGTTGAAAGAAAAGATGTAAGGGTTGCTGGAATGATTAAGGTATTACCTGTTAAAATCCCCTTTCAGAGTGTCACATCTCTTTGGGATTATTCTCAAAGAATACGTTAGCTCCTCATGTATTATTATTTGGATCAGTGAACTTGAACAACAGCCCCAAAGAGCTGAACATTGATATGGAAATTTCCTTTGAAAATCAGTTTCTGAATTCCAAGTTCCAGAAGGCTCCAAATTATTGGTATTTTCCTATAACCTCCACCGCACTTGTCATGTTGATTCATTTTGTTTGTGAAGAAAGGAGAATATGATCAATAAGTTATGCCATCCTTCTTCTGTCCCCTCTCTGCACATCTGTGAGAGATTGGGAAAGGTGAGCAACAAAGTACGAAGTAGCTTTGAACCTGGAGTGTCTCAGGAGCATAACTAAATCCTCCACTAAAGATATTAGAAAATTGGATCCAATAAGTTAATTGAGTATGCACCAAGAATTTCAACTACAGTGAGGTAGAAAATAAACTGCTAGAAATGTTGATTATAGACCGTGTGCCTTGTGTGGCTTCATTTTTATATACCAACTCCTATATAAATCTATTTCAGAAAGTAAAGAAGTTCCTATTTTTACACTATTCTAATCTCAAGGAAGAGATATAAATATATAAGTAATAATATGCATATATATGGAAATAACATGTGATCTATAGCTAAAAACACATACTGATATTATATATGTATGTATAACATAAACATACAAATAATAATATGCATATATATGGAATTAACCTGTGATCTATAGCTAAAAACACATACTGATATTATATATGATGTATGACATAAACATATAAATAATAATATACATATATATGGAATTAACATGTGATCTGTAGCTTAAAACACATACTGACATTACATATGTGTGTATGACATTCTCTGGCAAGCAGGGTGTCTGTCATTTGGTTTACCTGCATGTCTTTTATTTTGCTTATCTATGGAGGTCTTTGAGAAGAACTTATCACATTTGGTTTTGCTTTACCGGAGATTAATGTTTGGTGGCATGGGGATGTGGCATCGGTGAAATTTGGACTCTTAAGGGAGGAGTATTTATAAGGAAATGTGACTTTTTTAAAAATTAAAGAGAACCAGACTAGACACATTTCTTTGAATAGCAGCTTTATATTAGCATCTTGGAAGCTTAAATATTTACTTTGATGGACTTTCATAAACAGTTTTGCATTTGTAAGGAAATTGTCCTTTTAAGCCCTAAGTATATTTTGAAATTATTTTCAGTGGTATCAGGTAGTGAGTCTTTCAAGATAAATTTGATCTTCAAAAAGAGTAAAAAGACATTGGATATTAATGATGAAAGATAAAGTAGGCTATAAAGATAGTAATATAGTTGGTATATTTTTTAAACACCCAAGTTTCAGATAATGAGACTGATTTTCTCATGTAATCCATAAGAGAGTTTTGCATGCAATTAAAAATAATTTCAAACGCATCTTGGGCAATGTCAATATCAATGAATAAGTACAAGTGTTTCCATTGTGACTTTTAAAGAAAGACATTTATTCGGGTATGTACGGTTTTCTTTTTTTTAATTCTTATTTTTACTTCCTAGAGAATGGTTAGCAAAGAGGTAAATCTGAATCAAGATAAAGTAACAAATGAACAATAGTATAGGATTTTCAGGTAAAATACTGGATGCTCATTTAAATTTGAATTTCAGATAACACAATTTTTTTCCCATAAGTATATAAATTTGTCACACCTACTTATAAAAATTATTTGTTGTTTACCTGAAAATCATATTTAACTGGGAATCCACTGGTTTTACTTACTAAATCTGGTGATCTTAAATGCTGATCAATCGTTGCTTTATTTTTGGAGAGACTCACGTGGGGTACCTTCTCTCTGACAATATGGCCCTATACCTGGAAGAAATTTACAGAATTCATATTTCCTATACTCTAGCAGTGGAGAAGGCAATGGCACCCGACTCCAGTACTCTTGCCTGGAAAGTCCCACGGGCAGAGGAGCCTGGTGGGCTCCCCATGGGGTCGCTAAGAGTTGGACGCGACTGAACAACTTCACTTTCACGCATTGGAGAAGGAGATGGCAACCCACTGCGGTGTTCTTGCCTGGAGAATCCCAGGGACGGGGGAGCCTAGTGGGCTGCGGTCTATAGGGTCACACAGAGTCGGACACAACTGAAGCGACTTAGCAGCAGCAGGAGCATACTCTAGCAGAGGAGATAAGAAGTATGAGAATAACTGTATATCTAAAGAAACCACATTAAATGCTCCAAGAAGGATGCAAGCAATGAAATGTTGAAGAATAAAGTGGTTATTTCTGGTTGAGGAAGCCAGGAAAGGGACAGTTGAGTTACTATTGGGTTTTGACCTAAAAGGATTGTTGGGTTTTTACCTATCTGGAGATAAGGAAGAAATTGCACCTCCAGTTAAGAGAATAACACTGGGATAACTATTAAAATGTGGAAATATTGGATATATTTAAGGAACTACAGTTTGGGTAGAGCAGTGGCCCTCAAAATTCAGAATGCATCAGAATCATTCGGAGGGTTTGTTTAAACGCACTCCCTGAGTCCAGCCCCCACGGTCTGGCTCAGTTGGTTGGTGTGGGCAGAGAATTTTCATTTCTAACAAGTTCTCAGGTGCTGGTGCTGCTTATGGTGACCAAACTTAGGTAACCATACCCTGGAGTGTGGCTGTCGGTGACAGATGGCAAATAAGTGTAGATATATAGGTCGGACCCAGAGGGTCTTTACTCTCATGCTAAGGAGCTTGAATTTCATTTAACTGAAGTGAGGAGCCAGTTAAAGGCTGGTGGGCAGAGTGACATACCAGATTGTGCTTGTGAAAGGTTTATCTGGTGGCAATGCGTGGGGCTGAATGAAAGGAACACTGACAGACCAGAGAAAAAGGATAGTTAAATATCTGGTGCATGCACTGTTTACAATAGCTAACACATTAAACAATCTAAGTGTCTGTTGATGGATGGATAGATAAAGAAAATGTTACACACACACACATAGCTAATAGCTATCAGAGAAAAATATAATTTTACTCCATATTTTAAAATATTAGATCACTTTCCATTTTCAAATATTAGATCACTTTCCATTTTCAAATATTAGATCACTTTCCATTTTCACTCTTAAATATTTCTGTAATACATATCTTTATATCTGGACCTTGTGCATCCTTAATAATTTATTTCTTAGGGATGTATAGTTTCACATACTAAGCTGTTTTTCAATACAGGGTATCAAATGCTGCTTTATGAAGATGATGCATAATTTAAAGTTAGACCCAGAATTTTAATGCACACTTTGAATCAAGGCTTTCTGTTAACAGCACGTTTTGCTTTGGCATATAGAATCATAGAGACTGCCCACAGCTTAAGGTGAAGGGGTCAGCATTGTGATTTACTATTATATTAGCTACGTATGCTCAGAGCAGCTCAGGCTAAGTTATCCAGGTTTTTTACCTTGTCCCCTGGGCATTCATGTTTATTGATAATGTGTAATTATAGAGTGAGAGACTAGTTTTATAGTGTTAATATATCATTGTAACTCGACCTGTAAAGTGTACTGAAACTTTACAGTAAATGGACAAAGTTCATGATAGAAATATTTAGAGATAGCTAAAGTATAAGTTGACTCATTGGAAAAGACCCCGATGCTGGGAAGGATTGGGGTCAGGAGGAGAAGGGGACGACAGAGGAAGAGATGGCTGGATGGCATCACCGACTCGATGGACATGAATTTGAGGAAACTCCTGGAGTTGGTGATGGACAGGGAGGCCTGGCGTGCTGCAATTCATGGGGTCGCAAAGAGTCGGACACGACTGAGGAACTGAATTGAACTGAACTGAAAAGTATTGATTAGTAATCTATTCATAATCTACTCACTGGCAAAATTAGCATACTCATTTGTAAAGTACTGATTATCTTCATAATAAGGCTCTAATTATTCATTTTGGAATATTTAAGAGTAATTTGGTAGAGGTTTATCTAAAGTATTTATGTTTTATATATTTTATCTTCAAGTACCTTTCTATAGTTAAGATGTATGGTGTCTTAAAAGTGAATCAGCTTTATTGGGTTTCCAAACCAGTCACTAAAATTAAATTCATAACATGAATTGGAGGAATGTGGGGGCTGGATCAAATGGTGAGTGATTACTGAAATCCCCAACTGGAAAACCATGGATAGATGTCCGAGATTCATGCAGTCAGTATTTCTGGCTGTCTTCTGCGTTTTCTTCCATGTTTTCCTCATTCAGAAAAGCCAGTTCCAGGTAGTCTTTCTGAGGTTGTGAGCTTCCTATGATGTGTAGCAATTCTGTCCCATTGCTCATCCTGTTGGTGTCCACAGCTCTCCACTTCCTCCTTGTCATGGAACTTTTAGAAAATCAAGAGTTATCTTCCTAAGGGATGGGGGGCAATATATATCAAGGAATCTAGGCTAGAATCTTCCAAGTAGCAGCAAAATGTAATATTCCAACAATTCTACTAAGCATGAGAAAGTATTCAGGCAGAAGGAGAGTGAGTTGTAGTAGCTTCTTAAAATGAGAATTGTTGACTCTGACAAGATTTTAGAGATCCTCTTTCTTAACTTTGTCATTTTGTCAACAAGAGGCATTGATTCATTCAAGTCTCTGATAGGATTGAGCTAAAGACTACATTTCCTTTGTAACCAGTCAGTTGTCACCAAGGGGATTGCTATACTTAAGAAACATCTATGCTAAGAGGAAAAACTGTATTTAACTGTAGATGGTGGGAGGAGTAGAAAAGTTAGTTAATTACTTATTTTTTCTCATTCAAGAATAAATACTGTTTTTTTGTAATCATTTTGAGCTTGGCCATCATCTAAATTCTTTCCTTACTGCAAGTGTTTAGTTCCCCGTGTTTGATTTCTTCCCCCACATGGAAACAGCACTGTAATTATATAATGCAGTCCAAAGGAAAATTGGGTTTGCTTACAGAAATTTGCTCTGTAACCAACTTTGTGAAAATTTTGTATCCTGCGAAGTGAGATATGCTGATATTAGTAATATCAGGGATGTAGGATGTGCTGTCTACACCCTGAGCTTTGCCAGTGGCAATTATTAAATAGGCTTTTCAGATCTCTATAGCTGTTACTCTCCCAGAATATTTTTAAGAGATTTAAAATCTATGGTCTAATATGATTAGGAAAGTTCAAATATTAATTTTACTTGTTATTCTGTAGATTTATTCAAAGTGGCCTGGGTTAGCCAGAGGCTCCTGTCTACTTTAAAGGGTTCTGAATGAATGTCATTAGAGTACAGTGTAATAGAAATTGAGAATGAGCAATGAACAGGACAGATGAGTGAGTGTATGCTTTGAGTTATAGGAATCTCCACCCTCTTTCCCAGCTGGATACACATCTGGAATGGCTTGGGTCAGGAAACATGCTGGTCTTGGCAGTCTTGGAGGACCCAACCCTGGCTTCTGTGTGGGTTGTTGGCATTTTAATTAGAGGGAATTGTTTCTAGTGTTTCCCTGGGGATTCTGCTCCCTTCTAATGAAAACAGCTTAGGCTAAACAGAATCCATGTGAAAGTGAACCAGAAGCCCTGGTTTCGCTCTGGGTGCAACCTTGTAGTACTATAATGCTTTTATGACTTGTATTAGAATCCTAGGTTCACCTTTAGTTTAAACTACAAGTACTCATCACAGTTAGCCTGTACTGTAATAGGCAGGCAGAAAGTACATAACTGCCACTCACTTTTTCCATCAAGAGTCATAAAGTTGAATTTTTTTTTTTTTTTTTTGACTCATCAAAAAGTGTTTTTGCCTCCATTTTGTTGGGTTTGGAGTCTTGCCAAGCATTAAGGGTTCACATTTGGAGTTTGAAAAGCTATATTTCTTGCTACTGGTATGGAGTACCATTATAACATCAGTAGGTGGAAACCATCAGCTATTAGATCTGGTCCAGCCCAGAGATGTACTTGGTGGCCAGCCAGGTAAAATATAACCAGTCGTCAGCATTTCAGTACTGGGACATCTCCCATAAATGTAGGTTTCCTACTTCTAACACTTAGGCAGTAGGGCTTCCCAGAACCTATCTTTCTGCATGACAATATCTTGCAGGAGGAGAGGAACTGGGGCCCCTGGTCAGATGGGTCAGAGGCACCTTTGTACATTACCATTCTCTATCTGGTCTGCTCATGTGCTTATGCTTCCTACCTAATCCTTCAGGCACTAGAGCTGCAGATTTGACTATTGGTTTCCCTAAGTAGACAGGATGAGGCGTGTGAACATGTCAGAGCTGGGTTCAATCCCAGTTTCTCTCTTTCCCAAAAAAGCTGTGAACAATTGCAACTCTCCAGCTTCTGTGAGTTGTTTGTTAATAGGGAATATCTCTTCC
The DNA here is from genome assembly GCF_910594005.1 of Cervus elaphus. Taxonomy (NCBI): domain Eukaryota; kingdom Metazoa; phylum Chordata; class Mammalia; order Artiodactyla; family Cervidae; genus Cervus; species Cervus elaphus. The sequence goes on along the minus strand of NC_057829.1, from coordinate 51,571,368 downwards.
TAAGTGTGTGGTGAGTTTTAAAGACAATGCCATAGATGGCGAGCCCAAATCAATGTTCTCCTCGTGTTAGATTCAGTGAAAATTTATCCTTCCACCTTCATGGTGTCATAAATTCTGTTTTCTGACTTTATACTGAAGTGAGAGTAGATGCTGCTTTTAACTTTATACATCTGCTTTGAAAGGACTGCCTCAAAGTATTCACCACCCTGGTTGTCCTTGAGAACTAGTGCTATTCTCACCTTTTCTATATCCCCTGGACTTGTGAGAACTTGTTAAAATGCTACCTTTTAACTTGTGTGTCCACTGGCGTACATTGTGACTTTGATTTGGATTCCCATTTAAGTTTGGTTAATACACATTAAAAAAAAATTGCCCTGAGGTGAAAATTAAGAAAGTAATAATCATTCTGATGGTATTTGAAACATTGTGTCTCCTAGTCTTTCTCTCTGACCCTCAGTTCCCCTCCTTAAAATTAGGATACAGCATTTAGCACTTAATAGAGTAATGCTAAATAGATCCCAAGTATCAGTGCTCAACCCTACAGAAGTTGATTTCTCTCATTCATGCAAGCGTATCAAGTATTTGAACAGGTAATAGGGCAGATCGTCTCTGTGCAGTGGTTATTACCACCTTAAGTACACATCTTGAAAGGCCTAAGATCTTTTTCTAATGCCTAAAAGGAAAAACAACAAACAAAAAGCAATGGAGGAAGATTGTGTAAAAGGTTGTTACGTGCTAAGCTTGGAAGGGTTGCACTTCCAGTCAGATGGTGGCACCTGACTGCAGAAGGGTCTGGGCAGGGCACCCCGTTGCTATGGATGGGGGAATCAAAAACTTTTGGTGGAAGATAGCTGTGTCTACCACATGCAGCCCTGAGAGTGAGGGATACTTCCCTCCTTGTCTTCCACACTCCGTGCCCCTCAAAGATTTCCAACAAATGGTAGTAACTCTTGTTTTGTCGCTGGTGCTATGGCATTATCACTTGCCATTACTGGGCCTCCAAATGCCATTGTCAAGTTATGGAGTGACTCAGACTTTCTGAAAGTAAAATGGAAATGAAATTCTATAGTCAGCATCCTGGAAATTGAGGTTACTTAGGGACTTCCCTGGTGGCTCAGATGGTAAAGCGTCTGCCTACAATGTGGGAGACCTGGGTTTGATCCCTGGGTTGGGAAGATCCCCTGGAGAAGGAAATGGCAACCCACTCCAGTATTCTTGCCTGGAAAATCCCATGGACAGAGGAACCTGGTAGGCTACAGTCCATGGGGTCGCAGAGAGTCGGACATGACTGAGCGAGTTCACTTCACTTCACTTCAGGAGTATAAAGCGTGGATAAAGTATTGGACATGCCATTCTTGTTCATCAGAGGGCCACATTGGTCAAGATAAAGTTCAGTGTTTTATTCCTACATTAGCAAGTTGCCTTTATTGTCTATTATCATTTTCCCCAGCTTTATTTCTTAAACTTAATAATTTTACTTTCATAAGTAGTTTAGGATTTAAAACAAAAGCCAGAATCAAATTGCCTTTATGTTCCCAGTATACTGGAAAACCCCATTTCTGTTAATACATTTGTTTTTCTCTTTAAAAATAATTTCAACAGAAAATAATAAATTTCTAATTTTGCTTTTGGAAAACATCTTTGAATAGCATTTAGTAGCATGTTTCCTTGTAGTAGGTCAATTGAACACAAAGGGAATGAACTTAAGGCTAGTGAGTTTGAGTTTGAAAATTGATGAAAATACGCTACTGGATTTGAAATGTTGATGTGATGCAAATGCCTTTATTTCTAAGTTGAAATCAGTTTAAAAATATAATTCAATTTTATATGTTCCTATAAATATTCACAGAGTGCTTGATGAGTACATGTAAATAAGCTACTGTGCCAGGAGCTTTGTGAGACAAAGATAAAGGAACACAGACTGAGTCAGAGGAAGAAACTCTGTAAGACGACCTAGAAGGACAAATACCCCAGAACAATGAGACCCATATGCTATAGAAGAGGGGCATCTGGTCTACCTTGGGCTAGTTTGGATGTGATGGGCAAGACTTCTTGGAGTAAAAGAAAAGGCAGGTAAAGATGATCCAGGTAAGGAAATAAAGGAATATTGTGGACAGAGGAAGCAGCATATGCAATGGCACTAAAGTAAGAGAGGAAAAACTTCAAGTATGAGAATAGTTCAAATTGTCTGATAGTCTGTCTTTTAAGGTGCCCATGGTGGAAGCAGGAGGGTGGAGACAACAGGTGATGCTGTTGAAATTGGTGTGGACCAGATTGTGAGGGGTTCTGAATAATCAACCAACAGAATGTGGTGTTTATCCTGAGAGGAGGGGTTAGCTTCTAAAGCAGTGGATTTCATCACTGGCCACCCATTAGAATTATGTGAAACTTTCTAAGTCCTTTCCATGACTGAACCCACCTCAGACTAATTTAAATCAGAACTTCCCAGAATGGTGCCCAGGTATGTGTATCTTTAAAAATCTTCCCTGATGGTTCTAATGAGCAGCTACTTGGAGACTACTCTTCTAAATAGTTTTAAGCAATGTGCACAGTGATATAATGCCAATGCTTTGAGCCAGAGGCTCCCCAAAACTGAAGTGACAAGACGGCCACGAGCCTGATGTATTTTGATCAAGGAGTAGGAGAGAAAAGTAGCAGGGGTGATTCTTAAGTTTCTATCTCCATGACTGTGGGAAAAATGGTGATTAAATTTAGTGAAGTAGAAAATGCAACAAGCACATACCTTAAGGAGGAAGGCAGGATTTTATCTTGGTTGAACCTGAGGTTCTGAGAGACACAGGCAGAAGGCTCTTAGCCTACATGCAGAAACTGAAGAAATAGCTGGACTGTGTACCTATATGTGGAAATCACCAGCATATCACCGGAACTGAATCTCACAGGAATAGTAAAAAATGCTTAGGGAGTTTGTGGCAGGAGAATTGGGCAGATTAGTGAGCCTTAAAAATCTCTAATGCTTAAGACCCAAGAAGAGAAGAAAGAATCCACCTTTCTTTCTTCACAAAGCAGGGGACAAACTGAAGATGAATGGAATTAACTGTCTCCTTAAATACTGCCAATGTGAGTTTACAATTTGTTCAATTGGAGACCATTTAAATAATATAGAATTTTTAAAATGCAAAATGTATCTGAAACTTTACATTAAAAACTAGTTCATATTCTTCTAGCAAACATTTCCCAGTGGAGACAGCTTTCATGTTCCATAAGTATCAGTTGATTCCATTCAGATTTTGTGTGTGTGAAGAAGCACGTTTGTTTTACAAATAATACAGAAAGGTAAATCTCCTGGTACCCATTTTGACAGCTAAACTTTTAAACCCAAGAATTTCTACCTTTATTTTCTCTTAAGCTGAATAACAAGGACAGATGTACCTTCCTTTTTAGCAAGGAGAAAAAAATGAAGTCTCTTAGTTACAAATGACCAGTATTATAAATAGGCTCTTCTGTTCTGTCCCCCACTTTCCATCTCCCAGTCCCTTGAAAAGAACAAAGGAAAAACTGCTGAAACCATAGTGACTGCCATTTTGGGAGCTCTTCTTAATAAATAAACAAGCCAACAAAAACAGAGAGCTTTTGAAGGTGAAGAAACAGAGAAAACATAGGAACTATAAGAAGAAAAACTACCTTTGGGGAGACAGATTACTAGGCAGTTTACCTGCTCTGAGATGAAAATAGCTAGCTCCATGGAAATAGTTTTCCCAATAAGGGGAAAAAGTCCTTCCCTTTTGTTAAATTTGCCTGCAAATTTACCAACTAAATTACTTTTGGTGAGCAGGCTTATAGTTTTGAAAGCAGTAAAAACTTTCTCAGGGTCCTAGAACTATCAGGCCTTTATATTTTGGCGTCTTTATAAGTCTCCTGTCCTCCTAAGCTTTGGTTGAGATCAGTGGCAGTGAGGCAGTGTGTATATGTGTGCATACGTGTGTGCTCAGAGGCTCACTCATGTCCGACTGTTTGTGACCCCATGGACTGTAGCCCGCCAGGCTCGTCTGTCCATGGAATTGTCCAGGCAAGAATACTGGTGTGGGTTCCCATTTCCTACTCCAGGCAATCTTTCCAACCCAGGGATCGAACCCTCATCTCCTTCATCTACTGCATTAGCAGGGAGATTCTTTACCCTGCACCACCTGAGATACTCCCAATGAGCATGTAAGGGGGTAAATTAGAGATTGGCATGTTGAGAACATTGAGCATATAGGGTGGTGGAGCTAGACTATGGGTCTCTCAGTTGAAAGGCGGTAAACTCACCAAAATTACCTTAGCCCAAGTACAAGGGAGCTTTGGAAGGTCTGGATGGTGTCCATAAGCAGGAATAAGATTATACCAATAATAATCCAGCTACTTTTAAATTGGACCCATGTCTAATCATGGTTGCTATAACTTGCCTCACTCTATGACAAGTCACCCTCTACCATTCATTCAAGAATTCCGTGGAATTCTCCAGGCAAGAATACTGGAGCGGATTGCTATTTCCTTCTCCAATTCATTAAAGACCCCAATCCAAATATTGGGTTAGGACAAAATCCAGTGTCACTGTTAATATCAACTGAAGTATAAATTCAGTAAATATTTGCAACACTGCACCTGAGTCTAGCTGATTTTATGCAGTCACTTCAATAAAGAAATGAACTCTTGAGGCTGAACAAGTTTACAAAGATATTTTCGAACCTAGTGCCTCTGTAAACAGAGTTGTATCTGCTAGGCATTTATACACAGATATAAAAATACCAAGGCATGAAGAAAGAGATTTGACTGTCATACTGGACTATAATATGAATGATTTGGAAATAAAATATTTATGAATTTGCTATGCCAGGTAGCATGAAACATGGAGAAATTTTCAAGTTGCTCATATGAAATCAAGAGCTACAAAGTAAAATCCAGTGCAAAGTATATGAATTCACACTATTTGTTGTAAGAAATACTTTAAAAGCTTTAGTATGACTCATAAAAGAAAGGGGAACTACTATTTATTGCATGTCAGACTCCAGATTGGTTAGTTGTTCCAACAGCCACATTGTGGTTATTGGACTCACTAAAACACACTAAGACATTGTTATTAGGTCCATTTTACCTACTAGTTACCTACTAGGTAACCTAGTTACCTACTAGGAAACTGAGGCTCAGAGAAGATAAATAAAGCCCCAAAATACAAAACTAGTACCTCGTGCAGTCGGGGCTAAAACTCTGGTTTGACTTGCCTCTATGTAACACTGGCTTGCAAATTATTGAAATGAGTTTATTGTGTACGTGACGCATTTAAAAAGAATTCTTTCTGATGTATTACCATTACTTTGTAGTTTCTATTATTGAGATGTGTTTGAAGACATAGATACCTTTCAAAAGAATCTGAGTAATAATGCTTATGCACTTTCTAAAGATTGACGTTCTTATTATCAACTTGAGACAAAAGTGAAAATCAGTGTCTTATTTCTGTCCTAACAATTTCATAAATACCTACAAGCTTATTATGTTTCCATCCTCAGAGTTCATGCCATAGGAACATGGTTATAGAAAATGATATTTTAAAAATATCCTTTTGCTATTTTTTGTGTACTTCCAGTTGTATAATGGAGACCGACAAAATAATGTCTTGTATTGTGTTTTGTGTGAGGCTTAGTATTTTGGGTTTTAAAAAAATCTTCTCTTATTAAACCTTTACTAAGTTTCCATTACATTGAACAATGAGCTTCTAGCTGAATGGTGTGCTCTTTTAAGAAATAATTTCCATGTATTCTGGAAAATAATATGATCTTTTAGCAAGAAAGCAGCAGAATTTGTGTAGTATGCTTTCTTAGGTTCGCAACTCTCTCTTCTGTTGCTGGTTTTTTTTTTTTAAGTGAAAAATGAAATTAAAACTTTCCTCAGCCCTCATTAATACTAATTCCATGACTTTGGTTTGCATATTCTGTTTAGGACCTTAGGAGAGACACCTTTTCTCTAAGAAGACATCTTATCACCCACAGGTTGAGGCAAAATGATGCATTAAATGGTGTATTTTATTTCAAGCAAGACAAGTTAATGTGTCGGTTACATGAGATGGCCTGATTCTATCCTGCAGTGAGTGAGACCAGTAAACTCCAAAAACAGTGGAACTGAGAAGGGAAAAGGCGGATGAGGCTGTATGTAGGTGGACATGAACACAGTGAGAGACAGCGGAAGTGCATTGACTGGCTTGGTGGGGGAATCACCACTAGCAATCCTGTAGAGGGGGATGAAAGGGTTGAGGCTGAGTGATGCAAGGACTTGGAGAGTTCTGAAGTCCCTCTCCTGGAATTGAAGCTGGCAGGAACCTTCAGGAAACAGAAACATCAGACAAAGTTGATTGGAGACAGGCTGAGGACTCTCACCCGTTGGAAATGTCAGAGGACCTGAGATAAAGGGCTGAATGCAGAAGGAGCTTTCAGCTGATGGGGCCAGCAGGGGCCAGCAAGGAATCTTTCAAAGGAATCCTTTAAAATTCAAACAATGTGTATTTGTTGGCAGAGAAAATGAACACAGCATGAACAATTATGTATGACTTCTCCTCACAACAGCTCTGACTATGAATCATTCCTGTCTGCTTTCCATTTTCTACTTTTTTCCTTTTCATAACTTTTATTTTTTGCTCCCTTGTTTTGCTTTTGTTCCGTTGGAAAATCTTACATAGACTAATCTGAATTTCCTCTAAATCCCTCTATGGCTTGTTCCCTTTTCACTCTATTTTCACTCTTTGGCTTGTTCATAGGTTTGTTTCTGACAGCTACAATGGCGTGATTCAGTTGGGTAAGATACAGACAGAGGCTCAAAATAGTATGCTCTTAATCAAGATAAATGCAATGGGCCCTTCCACTGCTGTGGCCGCTGTGTATGAAGTGTCATAGGGAAGGGAAGGGATTGGAGTTGAAAACAGGTAGCCCTGGGCCCAGTTGTACCCATACTTAATCTTTATTTAACAAAAATGTACTGAGCCCCTTTTGTGAGCCTGGCAAATGTCTAGGGCCTGTGATACTGTGGTGCATGAAACCAAGTTGCCCAGTGGAGCTTATATTTTTAGGGAGGAAAGGTCAGTAAGGAAAAAAACAACAACAATAATACAGTTTCAGGAAGTAGTATTAGTTGTGAAAAAAATGAAAGTGGAGAGAGGCCCTGGCAGCCCAGGAAGTGGTATTGGTAATGACTGTTTTAGAGACAGTGGTCAGGTAGGGTCTCCCGGAAGGTGACTCTGAAACCAAACATCTATGACGTGTTTCCAAAAGCTTCCAGATTCTTCAGGTGATCATCCCCTTATATTTCCTTCTCTCCTTTCCTAATTCAGTTTCTTTGTTTTCCCACAAAGTAGACACTAAGTAGGCTATAAGATATGAATAAAGAACTGATATTTTGTCCCTTTTAAAACTTTCCTTCTCAAAAACTGCATGATCACTTTTGTTTGATCATTAGTCATCAGACTAACTACTTTTCATAAAATGTTTCAGAGGAGGCTTAAGTTTGAATAAAGAAATGATGATCCTTTTCCTTGGAAAGACTAAGACAAGACATTTCTAATCTGTCAATCAAGAGAAATTATTACTTTGATATAAGCCCTAATGTGCATATTTATATATTCTTACGCAGCCTTATAATGCTGGGAACCATTCATTCATTCATTCTTTTTTTTTCATTCATTCATTCGTCAAGTGTCTACTAAAGTCCACCATCATGGTCTCAACCTGAGGTCCTTGATTTGGCTTCAGAGAATGCAGAGAATGTGTAAATTAGCAGAAATAATTTGAGAAAATACATGTATAAGCGCATACATCTGGTGGCAGGAAACAGGGCCACCAGTAAGTTCTCCCTGAAGTTCCCACTACGCTCTTAAGTGCCCATTGCTTGACCACTTGCTGGGACCAGGCGACAAGTCGGAACTGTGGACAAATCATACTATGGTTCTGCTCACTCGGAGCTTCAGTTCTAGTAGGTTGAAAAGAGGGAAGGAGATGATTAAGGTTAAGAAGCAAACAAACAAAAAAATAAAACAGAATAATTTCATATATTATATATATATATATAGTTACATATAGTCTATCAAGGGACATTTCTGGATGTCACTACTACCATATAGAGAATGGTCAGTGAATGCTTATCTACAGAATCATTTGAACCAAAATTTGAATGGGGAGAATGAGGTCATTTGAAAAGCATGGGCCATGTTGAGATACAGATATAATGAAACCATGCTCTTCTTCAGTTATTAAACTAAATTTTTATTGCATATTTCTCATTTATTCACCTGTTATTTTTATATTCACTGCTAAGAACTTTGAAAATTATATTGCCACTTTTTAAGATGTGTTTTTTATTCCTATAGCAAGAGGAAAGTGGGCTAGATGATATCTATAATGTTAAGCTTACAAATTCAATAATTTTAACTTAGAAATGCAGCATGACATAAGGCAGAATTCTGGAATCCATGTATTTTGTACCCATCAATATGAAAATAGCTATGTGTTGATTTATTATTCTTCATCTGTTCTCTTTAATTTCAGTCATAATATCACTCCACTTACATTGCTAGAGCATGTCTTATTTTTTTTCCTTTCCTGGACCTACATGTATTTAGATAGGTACATTCTCTGAGAGTGATCAGGAGAAGCGAAAATGCTGTTTTTTGGTGGGGACTTTAAATTTCAAATACTGTACATTGAAAGAGGGAGCACATGTTCTTGCTGAACAACATATTCTCCAAGACTAGGTACTGTAGTAAAAAGGTCAAGGAACTAGTCAGGTTTTATACACTTGGATTAATTATTGATATTTCTTCTAAATCTGCTCCTTTAAATATGGTGTGAAGAACAGATTCGTTCCCAATGCAATTTTAAAGGGATTGAATTGCTTCCCTTTCAAGAGAGTCAGTTGCTTCATGGGCCCACAGTCATCACATTTTTTTAGATTTCAAGGTTGTTGATAATTATGATAGTTCAAGGAGATTTCAAGTGAGTAAGAAATGAAATTCTATTATTGTCTTTTCTTTTATTGTGAGGATATTGGACCACAAAATAATTGCTTATGCATCTCAGCATACTGTCATACACTAGAATAATGATGAGTTTCAGGAACTGAAAGATATTTAAAAATAATAATGGTTCTTAGTAGTAGTACTTTCTGGCAAAAAGAATGAAAGGGGAGCTAAAATATCTAGGTAGTTATTCTGTCAATCTTGTATGCTTGTATAATATAATATAAAGCTTCTAGCTTTATTTAATAGTAGGAGGTTTTTAGTTAAGCACTGATTTGAGGGGTATTTCTATATTTTTGATGTATACATGATTATGTATGATTGTTAAAAGGACACCATAGATGTGAACAAGAAGAAGCATTTCTATTAGACAACTAACTTTTAGACATCCAACTTTTAAAAAGTGAAAAACTATACTACCCTCACCCAGTTCAAAGCTACCTGTGGAGTGTCACTTAACATTACCAAGAGCAGCCATCCCTGCTGCCCTATTCCTCCCTCCCAGTGTCCACCAACGCTGCTGGACATCACTGGTTTTCTGCATAGTATCGCCTTTCTCACTGGGCTCCGCTGGGTTGTTACCGTGATTTCTGGGAGCCATCAGCGCTTGGTGGCAATGGCATTGTTGTTATTGCTCCCACTTCTGTTAGTATTGTCAGTTGCTGCCAAATCAACCAGCCACTGCTGATGCTTCCCAGTGAATCTTGAGTGAGGCTGTTCCCAGTGAACCAGTGTCCATGTACCAGTGAACTAGACCCTTCAAGTGCTATAATGTCCAGTGGTCTGTGTCAGAACACCTAGACCACTGCTCTTTCCTTTGATATACTTCAATACCCTTTACTATTCTTCAGGAACATCTTGTTCATATTAGGTAATTGCAGTATATCTATTATTTTTTACTCTATGAACAATCGCAACCACCTAGGATACTTGGGAAATACGCAGTTCTTGGCTCCACTGAAAACTTTCTGAATCCTAATCTCTGGTGGTAGCTTTCATGAATGTAAGTCTTTCTTAGCAGGTACTCCACGAGAATGTTTATGGAGACATCTCAGGATGTCCTCAGAGCACATTGGGGAGAGAGGCGTCTGATAATTGAGATTGTGCGGTGCACTCTACAGCTTTGAGGGGAAGTTGTGACTGTCTCATCCACATCAGTATTTGTGTGATGATGTTTGTGTGTTCATTGTGGATGACATTCTTGTTCAGATTAAGTCTTTGAATTTGGTACTTTTTAGAACCACTCTAATCTTGGGTTATTTTTCTGATAATTTGCTGTTGTCAAGTGATTTGAAATACACAGTGAGAGCTTGGTTATCTGCTTTGGGGAAATAAAGATACTGCTGTGTTCATGTCTCACCCAGATGTGTGATTCTATTGCTGCTGCTGCTGCTCAGCTTTAGGAGTCATGTGACTAAACAGAAAAACAGTGAGGACACAGGTGTTCACTGTCATGTCTGAAATCATACAATGCGGAGAGCTAAGTACTTTCAGACTGAAGACTGATAAATAGCTCCCATAGTTAATCTCAGCATCATCCAACTGCTATTATTGTGTTAGCCTTGGTACCCTGGCTGGCAAAAGGGATTTAGATTTATATGGAGGATGTGAAAAATTTAGGTTTCTAAAACTCTCCTAGGGTAAATAGCAGTTAGAGTGGCTTTTACAGTAGACAAGACACCTTTGAACTTCCCCCATCTTTTGAATTCTATTCTGAATCCATTATACTGTTCTTTCTCTTCTAAAGAATCTGTTGGGATTCGTATCAGGATTTAAAACTTTTGGAAAAAAAAAAACCATCATTTCTAGATTTTGTTGGCTACTGTTTCCTGTTGTGAAGCATTATTGACCAATTCTCTCTTTGTGAAGCAGTGGAAAGAAGATGGACTTTGGAACAAGGCAGAATTTGTTTTAAACTTGGTCACTTACTAGATACATGACTTTGTCCAATGTATTTAACCTTGGAGAGTTACAGTTTTGTCATCTGTAAAGTGAACATACAATTCATGCAGGGTTATTGTTAGAGTTAGGGTATATAAGTATATAACAGTGTACTCAGAACATAACAAGGAAGAAGATAGATTTTTGTCTTTCTTTTCATTGCTCAAAACATGTTTGCTTTCTCATTTCTGATCCCCTGCCTCTAGTAGAGAATATAGATGTGTTCTCAAAATGTAGTCTCTAGACCAGCAGCAGTATGAGTGCTCCCTGGGAACTTACTAGAAATGAAAATCCTTAAGCCCTATTCAAAAGGTATTGAATCAGAAGCCATGGCAATGGGGCCTAAAATGTGTTTTCACAAGTCTTCCTGGTGCTTCTACACATGCTCAAATTTGAGAACAATTGGTCCCATCACTTCATGGGAAATAGATGGGGAAACTGGAAACAGTGTCAGACTTTATTTTTTGGGGCTCCAAAATCACTGCAGATGGTGATCGCAGCCATGAAATTAAAAGACACTTACTCCTTGGAAGGAAAGTTATGACCAACCTAGATAGCATATTAAAAAGCAGAGACATTACTTGGCCAACAAAGGTCCGTCTGGTCAAGGCTGTGGTTTTTCCAGTGGTCATGAATGGATGTGAGAGTTGGACTGTGAAGAAAGCTGAGCGCCGAAGACTTGCTGCTTTTGAACTGTGGTGTTGGAGAAGACTCTTGAGAGTCCCTTGGACTGCAAGGAGATCCATCCAGTCCATCCTAGAGGAGATCAGTCCTGGGTGTTCATTGGAGGGACTGATGCTGAAGCTGAAACTCCAATACTTTGGCCACCTGATGTGAAGAGTTGACTCATTGGAAAAGACCCTGATGCTGGGAGGGATTGGGGGCAGGAGGAGAAGGGGACGACAGAGGATGAGATGGCTGGATGGCATCACTGACTCGATGAACTTGAGTTTAAGTAAACTCCGGGAGTTTTTTTTTTTTTTTTTTTTTTTTACTCCGGGAGTTTTGATGGACAGGGAGGCCTGGCGTGCTGTGATTCATGGGGTCGCAAAGAGTCGGACACGACTGAGCGACTGAACTGAACTGAACTGAACTGTAGCAGTGAAAAAGAAAACCAGCTTAAGATTTTTATTTAATCTGATCTCTTTAAGCACTATATGTAGACATTTATTCAGCTCTAGTGTCTAAGATTCTTTTAAACATTCATACATTTCAGGACACAGTAGAATTAGCGCTTTACTTCTCCCTGACTAAAGGGAAGAAATTTAGCTATTTGAATTAAAAAAAAAAATCAATAATTTAGCATGGAGCCACCTGTGTCTCCTTAGATCATTCCAACCTAGGAATGAAAGTGAGGTCATCTGATCAGTCTACGAATGACATTTCTTAAACTCTCATCCCCACCAACTACACATGAATTTTTTTGTCCCTTCTGACTTATTTCTGGAAAGCCACAGCTTTGGGAGCACCTCCGATGTGCTCCTAAACAAAATTCCCTGAGTTCTCTCAACCAGCACCAGACAATGAGATGGATTCTTACTATGAAAGCTCGTGGTGGGGCCACCTTCATCTCTGCTGCTGGCACAGACATCCGTTGTCCTGAAACTGTTTCTGGTGCCGAAGCCAGTGGTCTGTGCCCAGCAGTCCATATCACTGGCGCTGTTGACGATACTGACGCAGGTGCTGGTTAACCAGTGTTGATGGGGATTCTCTCAAGAGGTCACCTCCAGCCTGGGTCCCGCTCCCCTGCACTGTTCACACTCTAGGAGCAGAGACTATTTTCCCACCTCTCAGCCCTGAGTACTGGGGAAGTGCCCTGTACTGAAGTCCTCCAAGTGTCTAGGCTGTGCTGTAGTTTTTGGAGTTTTCCATTGTGCCAAAGCCATTTCATTCCATCCTTAAGCATCATCCACCTAATAATACTGCCTTGGGTCTCTAAAATCTCATGGATACTTTTTTTGTTGTTGTTTTCAGTACTTTATTTATTTATTTTTTCCCCATTTATTTTTATTAGTTGGAGGCTAATTACTTTAAAATATTGTAGTGGTTTTTGTCATACATTGACATGAATCAGCCACGGATTTACATGTGTTCCCCATCCCGATCCCCCCTCCCACCTCCCTCTCCACCCAGTCCCTCTGAGTCTTCCCAGTGCACCAGGCCCGAGCACTTGTCTCATGCATCTAGCCTGGGCTGGTGATCTGTTTCACCCTAGATAATATACATGTTTCGATGCTGTTCTCTCGAAACATCCCACCCTCGCCTTCCCCCACAGAGTCCAAAAGTCTGTACATCTGTGTCTCTTTTTCTGCTTTGCATATAGGGTTATCGTTACCATCTTTCTAAATTCCATATATATGCATTAGTATACTGTATTGGTCTTTATCTTTCTGGCTTACTTCACTCTGTATAATGGGCTCCAGTTTCATCCATCTCATTGGAACTGATTCAAATGAATTCTTTTTAATGTCTGAGTAATATTCCATGGTGTATGTGTACCACAGCTTCCTTATCCATTCGTCTGCTGATGGGCGTCTAGGTTGCTTCCATGTCCTGGCTATTATAAACAGTGCTGCTATGAACACTGGGGTGCACGTGTCTCTTTCAGATCTGGTTTCCTCAGTGTGTATGCCCAGGAGTGGGATTGCTGGGTCATATGGCAGTTCTATTTCCAGTTTTTTAAGAAATCTCCACACTGTTCTCATGGATACTTTTAAAAAACATTTTTATTGAGGTTAAAATGTATATACAATAAAATATTGAAATGTTAAAAGTCTTCAGGTGAATGGGCGTTGATAATTTTCTTTTCCTAAGCCACCACCACCCAAAATAAGATACAGAATATTTCCATCACCCCAACTAGATCCCTCATACTCTTTTAGAGTTCAACATCCCAGCCCAGGCAACCGCTTTCCAATTTTCACAGCCACACACTAATTGTGTCCACTCTGGAACTTCATCTGGAGGGAGTCACATCCTTTTATGTCTTGTTTCTTTCATGCAACAAATTATTTCTGAGATTTATCAATGTGGATTTATCCATGAATGGTTCTTTTTAATTTCTGAGTAGTACTCCATTTTGTGAATAGTCTTTCTGTTTATTCACTCTCCTTTTGATCTACATTTTGATTGTGTTCACGTTTTCTCTTTAACTCTTTGTGTTATTTTTAGTGACTCTTCTAGAAATTATATTTATCTCCAACTTCTCACAGTTTACCTTCAAAATGTTATGCTAATACATGGACAATGTAAAGCCTTAAAGAGTCAAATTCCATATTCTTCCACCTACTCTTTGTACTCATTTTTATATAGTTTTCTTCAATATGTGCTATAAGCTATACTGTGCCTACTTGTTATTTTTACTTTAAATCGTCAATAGTCCTTAAGAGATATATGCATAGTAAAAATGTAGTCTTTATTAAAGTGAGCCCTTTCTGGTTTTCTTTGCACTTGTTTCTCTACATGACTCAACTCAGAAGGCAAATCTGAGTAACAGTCATCAAAATGACTGTTCTTTTCCAAAAGCTGAAATACTTTTGTTAAAAGTTAATGTCTCTGACTCTTTTAAATGAAGATTTCTTCATCAGCTCGGACTCTGTTGGAGATAAGTGAAAGGAAATCCAACCACATTGACCTAAGCCAAAACTTTTTTATTGGTTTCCTTATCTGTTAAATTCAAGGATAAGCAGACTTCAGACATGACTTAGTCTGGAGGCTCAGAAATGATAAAATGGAAGTGGTTTTTCCTTTTCTCTAGATACTACTTGGCTTTCCTTTACTGGTTTGTCTCAACATGGTAGGATGATAATACGAATTGTAGATCTCACCATAGTCTACCATCCAAGTGCAGAAGAAAAGAGAGAACTTTTTTCTCGAAAGGCAGACCAGAGTCAGAAGAATCTTGTTGCCCGCATTTGGTTATGTGTCTGTATCTGAACCACTCACTCTAATCAGTGAGAAGGACTTCCCTAATTAACTGAAACCACTGAAAAAACCCACCAAAACCACAAAAGTTGAGAAGCATCTATGGATGACTCCCTTAAAAGAAAGAGTATTCCCTTCCAAAGGGTGAATGGATGTTAGTAGCTAAAACAAATGGTCATTAGAGCATTTTTGCAAATAGATTCTTGGTGGATGATATCATCAGTATTCTAAAAATGTTTAGATGTATTTAGATTCCAGTATAGAACCTATTTTGGAACCTACCCCCCTGTACTACACAGATTATTATGAAGTTGAGGTCTTTGGGACATTTCTTGATTGCCTTTAAGTTTCTAAATCTTTCGTTTAACATTCCTTGAGAATCTCTGAGTTTTAAACCCTAAAACTTGTATTTTCTCTGAAGTCTCCGGTTGATATTGTTAAAGTCAATCTACTCTTTTGGAGGGAGTCTGAAAAAATCAAAGCTGGGACATGGTGGTTACTAAATTTTGTTTTAAATTATCTTCAATATTGTGAAATAATGAAAAATGAACACAATCTAAAACCTCAGCTAGGATTTCTCCAAGATGTTCTCAATTACTCTGACCTTTAACTGTTTATGTCAAGTTTGAGATAACTGTCCTAAGTTCTAGCTGGTTTTACTCTGTGCTTGGCCGTGGGCAATCATCCATGGATTAGAACAAGCACTGTCCACAGTCCTGTCCTTTGTAATACCACACTTTCATTTGCTCAAACTTCATCCCACTTCTGCTCTGCCTCATTGCACCTCACAGATTTGGTGAAGCTCACTTTATTTATTTATTTTGGTGCTTTTTTTTGGTGGGGATTTCTTTTAGGACAAGTGAGATAGATTTACTATTAAATAAACAAAGGACATATTTTTTTACATGGTCATTTAACAGACCTATTCATCTCGTTGCTATCTTGAGGGATTAAAACTGCAATACACCTGTGAATCCTGTTCAGTTTAAAATAAGACTCAGTATTCTAAGTGGGATGGGATTTGGTTTATCTGCATTAACTACTAACTCAAACTGCTATTTTAAAACCATATTGGTTCTTTCCTACTTATCTTATCTGTAGATAGGCAGATACATATGGAAATGCTTCCCTTTCTGGGCATAGCTATGTATGTTTATGCACCTTGTATATAAATAACAACATTTGTATGTACACATACAACATATACCTCTTGCCCATACTATTCTGTATTCTTTGATTTTCTACTGTGAGTTAGAAGTCCTTTGAGTCTATACCAACATTTTCTTTTTTTTTTTTTAATATCAACATTTTTATCCAACCCTTTTTTATCTACTCAGTTATTGACACTGCCTTTCCTGTTTTCATGTATTCCTCTAATGAAATTTGAGTGTTACAGTCTGCTAAGTACTGTGCTAAATACTATGGTTACAGCTGTGAGCATGGCATGCCTCCCTCCTGCTGGTGCAGTATCCTGGCTGGTTACATATTTGCTATTCTTTCTTGTTTTGTTTTCATTATTTGTTACTCTTTATTTTTTTAAATTTTATTTAATTTAAATTATATTTTATATTGCAGTGTAGTTGATTTACAATGTGTTAGTTTCAAGTGTACAGCTATATGATTTAGTTGTACATATTCATATTCATGTACATATTCATGTACATATATACATATTCATATATTCATGCTTTTTCAGATTCTTTTCCCATGTAGGTTATTATAGAATATTGAATAGATTTCCTTGTGCTATACAGTAGGTCCTTGTTGATTATCTATTTTATATGTAGTAGTATGTATATGTTAATTCCAAACTCCTAATATATCCCTCCCCCACCCACCATTCTCCTTTGATTAGAAATCTAGTCACACCGTCAACTCTGCTTTTTCCTATTTTTCTTAGTCTGTTTCCCTTTTAACCTCACCCTCGGATCGTCTGTCCTTTTTCATTTTGGATTTCTTGAATAAATATCAGAAAGTGAGCAGTGAAGGATTGGTACCATCCTTTTAATGAGGCTTTTCCTCCTAGCTACCAAGTGTTCACATCACTGGATTCTACTGAACACTGCAAAAAGGGAAGAGTAAATACAAACCATTGAGTCCAAAATCAGAGAAAAGCAACAATTCGCCTCCCCTGACAACAGCATTATATTAGGATGCAGTGAATCCTTTTCTCCTGCACTTCAAACTGTGAAATTAGCAGATTTCTAATAGAGAGAATAAGTGCCTGTTGGGAGGATAGAAATTTAGGGAAATTAAATGTCCTTGGGGATGCTAAACTCTGGGAATCAATTTGACCTTTGAAGTTGAATATACCACTTCCAAAATGTGAACTTGTAGGTATCTCATTGAATAGTGGAGTCTTAGAAAAGTTTCATCCTCTAGAGTGTATTAAGAACACTGCTTTGTCTAATTACTAAAGCACCATCTGTTATCAACCCTTTGCTACTGATTTATTCCCTTTCACCCCCTTACTCATTGCTCCCACCCCCCTAAAGCATATAAATTATTGAATCGTCATATTATAGTCTTCCTGCTAATTATAACTAGTATTGAGAGGAAACTTTGACCATGCCTTGTAAAATAAATGTATCAGTTTGTAAAAATTCATACTGGAGATTTGGCAAGGGCTGGGAAGAAAGCAGAAGAAAGTAGGTAGCACTCAGATGACCCATGTGCATTTCTGTGCCTTGGACAACACAAATGGCAGGTTATTTTTCCCTCAAAAATTGTTTCACAGTGTACTTATACACCAGTCAAGCTACAAATATACCTGCATTGTTACATAGGCTAAAAGCAACACTTTGTCATACATCTCTTTTTTAGTCTCAGTATCTTACTCATTCATGTTGCAGGGGAGAGAGGTAGGCATTTGGGGAATGTGCATGTCCTTGGAAGTTTATAATAAGTTTTCATTAATGTTGTTGTAGTTGATAATTATGGTAATAATCATGATAATACAGATGCATTTCATTATTTTCTCTTTATTAGAAAGTACTTTTTTAATGGCTTCCCCTGAAAAAAAATGCAAGCAGTTTTTAACCCTAAAAGTTAAGGGTACATAGCCATCCTTACCTAGGAGTGATATGCTTATTTAAAGAAAGAGGTATACTTAAAAGAAACATATTCATCCATAATCACTCTACCTATTCATTCATTCCTTCATCAATTCTTTTTTTTTTTTTCCTTCATCAATTCTTAATTAAGTACTTACTCTGTGTCAGACTTGGTGTAAGTATTTTATATGAATTATCTTCTTTAATTCTTATAATAATGCTATATAGGGAAAGTAATATTATCCTATTTTATAAATGATAAATTGATGCTTAGAGATATTAATTATCATGCCCCAGGTCATATGGCTGGTAAATGTTGGAATTGCAGTTTGAACCTACATAATCTGATACCAGAGTTCCAGTGTCAGTATTTTGAAAAATGTGCTCTATTTTATAGGCAAAGAAAAGGACCTTAATTAAATATTGTGATTAGATTTGTGATCTTAAATATTGTAACTAGGTTCATGATCTTAAATATTTAGGTTTTAAGTTAGATCTAATTGACAGTTCTAGCTCCACCAATTACTGATTACATTATCCTGGTCGGAATTGTTCCATCTCTCTGTAATGTGCTGTGCTGTGTTTAGTCACTCAGTCGTGTCCAACTCTTTGGGACCCCATGGATGGTAGCCTGCCAGGCTGCTCAGACCAAGGGGAGTCTCCAGGGTTGAATACTGGAGTAGTTTGCCATGCCTTCCTCCAGGGGATCTTTCCAACCCAGGGATCAAACCCAGGTCTCCCGCATTGCAGGTGGATTCTTCACTGTCTGAGCCATGAGGGAAGCCAAAGAATACTGGAATGGGTAGCCTATCCCTTCTCCAGGGGATCTTCCCAACCTAGGAATTGAATTGGGGTCTCCAGCATTGCAGGTACATTCTTTACCATCTGAGGTACCAGGGAAGCCCCACTGCACCGTAGTTTCCTCCTTCTAAACAGTATTATTGGGCGTTAAATGAACAGCTCTATCCAGTGATCACTGAACATAGTACATCTATTAAGTATGAATAGATTTTAGCTATTGCTATCAGGGCTATCACATTGCTTCTCTCCTTCTCTCCTTTTCTGGAGGAAAGAGTAGGATTGAGTTTTCTTTGAAGATAGAGAGCCTGGAGTCTGGAAGATAACGCTGGGATCCAAATGTAAAGTGTTTGGTTCTGATCTAAGGCAAACATTGGAGAGATGAGAGACTTTCATAGAGACCGAATTAAAACTTATTGAAGTATTGCATGTTGAAGTGAGAGTAAAGGAATCATTGAAAAACTTCAGCATCTACAGTTTGTGTGAGTGAGGAAGAAGATGCAAAATAGGGAGTTAATAGGAGTTAAAGGGAGCTAATAGGAGCTCTGCTAGGACCGTGCTTGCCACATAGTAGGCCTACAACAAATGGTTGGGTGGTTGTATAATCACTTTGTTCTGTATACAGACCTTTTTATGATGATACAATTTTATTCACATTGTTCTTTGATAAGGGTTTTCTTGGTATTTCACTAGGGTAGAACACTGGTTGTTTTTTTTTTTTTGTTTTGTTTTTTTTAATGGACTTCCCTGGTGGCTCAGAGGGTAGAGCATCTGCCTGCAATATGGGAGACCTGGGTTCGATCCCTGGCTCAGGAAGATCCCCTGGAGAAGGAAATGGCAACCCATTCCAGTACTCTTGCCTGGAAAATCTCATGGACGGAGAAGCCTGGTAGGGTACAGTCCATGGGGTCACAAAGACAGGACTGAGTGACTTCACCTTCACTTTAACTGGTTTTTTTTTTTGCTTAAAGTGTAGTTATTAAAGCATTATGACAATTACTCCATCTATATATTTCACTCTGTCTTTAAATGAGTCCTTTGCCCCCAGAAGGTGGTCTCCTTAAGGACCTCTTAAAATTCTGTGCATATGCATGTCTTTCTGCCTTTGCTGGATTTATTGCTTGAGAATTTGACCAATGTCTGTCCTTGCCACTTCTTTAAAGTAGTGTTAGAGTCATGATCCACAAAGGAGAGAATTTCTCTTTCGGACCAGAGACTTGGCTACATCACTCAGAGCTTTGTCCTGCAAAAGTTTTATTACAGTGGTAAAGGGATCGAGAAAGCTTCTCTCATAGACATCAGAAGGGGGCAGAGTGCCCCACTTGCTAGTCTCATCAAAGAATTACAGACTTTTTCAATTGGTTACTAACAATAGAAAAGTTCTACCAGACCCACTCCCACAACTTACATCTTAAGATAACAGGATTAGTCAGAAGATTTTTGTTAAAAAGAAGAAACATGTCATCAAGCAATTTACATTGTTATATAATCACTAGTACAGACCTTAAGGAAAAACATACCCTTGAGCAAGATGTGTTGTTTTGTTGTATAATCATTAGATCTGAGCTTAAAGAATGTTAGTCTTAGGCAAAATAGATTGTTGCCATAACAACTCAGGGATGGAAGAAAAAAAAGATGTTTGTTCTTCTCCTCCTCAAGGGCCCTGGTCTCCTTATCCACCTACTTAAGAATTAGCTCTCCATTAGAAACTTTGTAGACATCGTACAGTCACTCTATAACATATAGTCGTAGCCCTCACTTGCTTCTAAATCCCATAGTTTGTTTTTTTTCTTTTAAGTGTATTGTTCTTTATGTTTGTGGGTGTTTTTGACATCTTTAGGGTCATTGTATGCTACTTTTGTACCTCCTAAACCATATAAGTGCTCTGCAATAATGGGAACTCAATAAAGTCCTCTTACATTGAAATTGCAGTTAAAGTTAAAAATGAATTTTGTGGAAAATCTTGATGCAAATGCACAAAAGAACTTCAAGAAAATGAGAATACCATGAGTCATATGGTTCCTGGTACTATTCATTCCTTTTTAGGTATTATCTTTCTGCTCAACCTAACATTTCCACCACCTATGTTTGCCATCTGGAATTCTAGGCAAGGGGGTATAAATGGTGTCAAGTCTTGAGAGGAAATTGCCTTTCCTCAAAAGCTGATAAAACTATACCAGAGTTGACTAGATTACCTTCTTAGGAATAGAGTACAATCTTGACTTCATGAATTAAATGTCATAATTTTGTCTGCTTGAAGATGACCCTAAAAGATCATGGTCTGTGACCAGTTACCATTTTGCTGAGACTTATTAATAAATTTGAATTGTGTATTGGTGTGTGAGCCTGGCTGCACACACCAAGAGCAGCTGTGTATCTGCACAGCTTTTATTTTCTTTGATTTCTATATCATACACAGTAATCTGTGTGAGTTACTCATGGCTGCTTTTCTGGGGTAATAGTATTTTATAGTGTTATCATAAATTTGAAGGCTTGAGACATATCTCCTCATGAATGTCAATGGATAACTGTATTCAGTGATTTGCTCTCTTTCTTGGTAAAGGAATTCTTGCCAAGCTACTGAGTTCTTTTTTAAATGTAATACACCCTTCTTGTTTCTCTTAGCAGAAGTATAGCCTTACTGAGGAATTCTGCTTTACTCTGGAGTGTGGTTTATTTTTGCAACCAGATGTAAATTTAGAAAGCTGGACTTAAAAACCACAGTTAAGCACGAATCTCCCCATAGGTAAGAGAATATAGCAGTGTCTGTAGACACCAGCAAACGTACTTTCTTTTTCAAAACAATGTTCTTTTTGTTCCGTGGTCAATTAGACACTGAACCTCTATGTTATCAGGAAGGCAAGCAACAGGGCTTCTCTCCCCAGAATTACAGCCAGCAGTTGTCTTCTCCCCACTGGCATACCCATTCCTGATGTGTTGATTCCTTTCAGAGGGTTCTGATCCAAGTAAAGCTCAATTAGCAGCAGCCTGAAAATAATGTGTCTGCCTGTCTTTTACTGTATAAACCTTGGTGGTGCTAAGGTTCTAATTTTGCTTTCCTCTTAATATGAACTAAAAGTACCATGTCTTTCTGTGGAATGTTGATCTTTTTTTTTTTTTTTTTTGAATGAGATAAGCTTATTATCCCATCTAAATCTCATGTTTTGGTGACAGCATTTTGGAGAGATATTAGGAAATCTGACAAGGGGAGACATTCATGTCTGATCCAGTCCAGCAACAGATTAGCCAAAGAAACTGCTGTCCAAAATCATCACCGTTTATTTCCTACTCTCAGTCAAAGAAATCACTGTGCTCTGCTTAAACCCCATGTTGAGTTCATTTCACTGACCCTTCCTTAATTTTGGCTGAAGAGTATTTTTAATAACTCAGTATGTTTGGGAGTCAAAGGAGGCCAAGTTTCTGGCTAGGCTCGGGAGAGATGAATAGGAATGAAATATTTGGGGGATTAGAGGGAAAAAGTGTAAAAGAAAGGTGCATTCTTTTTGATCTGTTTAATCTAACTTACCTAATCATTTTTGAATGAGGTGGGGGAAAGAAATATACAGAACCCTCTAAGGAAAATTAATTTTAAAATGTAAAGCCTTGAGTGAGCCACTTCAAAATATGCAGTGAATTAGTTTATATTTTATTTGGAAACTAATATGTAAGTCCAGGGGAACACCAGAAGTTCATAGTAATCTAATTGAGAAAGACCAGAGGATAGGGAATAGGTCACTAATAGGTCACCTGTTATAATTTGTTCCTGTCTCCTGAGACCCGCCCCCTTCCTTTAGACATTGCAGGTTTAACTTCCTGGGCACTGGTTTGCTGGTCGGAGGAGTTAAATAGGCCATGTAATGAGTTTTACAACAGGACCTCTTAGGGAAAAGTAGCCTCACCCTAGCCTTCCAGGTCCCGAGTCAGCAGACCATCCAGCCAACTTGCCTTGGGTTGGCTGCTACCCTTAACCTGGCTCCCCTACCCCATAGTTACCTATTCCCTATCTTCTGGTCTTTCTCAGCTAGGTTGGTATGTACAGGACACCCTGAGAGGGGATATGGTAAGATGACTGGGTCCTTGCTTTCTCTTCCCATGTGTTGTCCATGTGAGTCCTTCCCATCCATTAGCCTCTTTTGAGATAATGTCTCCCGATTAGTTCAGTTCTTTATACTCTGACCTCTCACAAGCTATTTCATTCATATTGTTGATAACACTTGGGATCCAGTGTTAGCCATGTCATACTTCATTTAGTCTGTACATTCCTTGAGCATATGTCTCCTGCTTTTGAAACACATTCTGTCACTAGCACAGAGCACTAGTGGGGGATGTAATTAGTGGCTGTTGATTAACTGGTAAATTAAGGAAAATAGGGCCTTATGGCAAACAGCCTTCTAAAGATGTTTGAAACTTTTGTTTACATTTTAAATAACATCGGCTTGATAAACATTTATATTGAATATGATAATGTAGAAACTGAGCTTTAGTTCAGGTAAAAAGTCATTTTAATATTTTAAGGTAAAGAGCTATTTACTCACTCTTATTTTTTTCACTTGACATGTTTATTAAGTGCCCACTGTGTGTAGCAGGCATTGATGGTATAGTTGAGACCTAAGAATTAGTAAAAATATGAAAAAACTTGTATTTGGGGAGAACATCTCCCTGTTGGTTATTTCAAGCTAATCTCTGTTTGTTAATGGTGGATTTTTAGTGAAACCCGGAGACCATTTCTTTAATCAACAGACATTTATAACTGCTACTAAAAAAGGTGGTGGTGGTTTAGTTGCTAAGTCGTGTCTGACTCTTGCAACCCCATGGACTATAACCTGCCAGGCTTCTCTGTCCATTTCTTTCTCCAGTGGATCTTCCTGACCCAGGGATTGAACCCAGGTCTCCTGCACTGCAGGCAGATTCTTTATCGACTGAGGTAGTGTAGGCAAAATATGGAGATTTGGGTATATTTTCCTTATCTAGAAAAAGCTTCCAGGCCAGAAGAGAGGATAAAGACAGGGATGAATAATATTAGATATATATTTATTTATTTAACAAATAATAATAGCACTTACAATGGCCAGGCTCTCTTCCAAGCAGCAGCTGAGTATTCACCATCTTCCATGAATATGACCTCATTTAATCCCCATTAATAAGTCTGTAAAGTAGGTACTATTATTAGCTGCCATTTAAAAATAGGAAAATTTAGACAGGTTGAGGATTGGACTCAAGGTCACTCAGCCTGTGCTTGACAAAGCTGCTTGCAGAAGTATTTTGGACCTTCACAAGATAGAGAAATTCATTCCAAGGGAAATAAGGGAGTCCAGTAGACTTCAGAGAAGGAATGCCACTTAAACTGGGCCTTGAAACCTGGTTAGGATTAGTATGTTTACAGATATGGGGAAATTAAGCCTATACCAAAGGAGAGCTGTTCTATATGGGAGAGAAAGTTAAGATACAAGCAAAATACAATTTTTTGCCCCATTTTAGAATTTTGGGAAGTTTTTTCCTTCTCTTGTCCTCCTCTCCTGGCCTGTCAGTGACATCCACAAAAACCCACACCTTATTTCCAAGAATTGTGCCAGGTCTCTGTTTGTTAAAAAAATTATCAGCCTCTTTTACTCTTTCAACTCAATGATTAGTGATTGTGGCTGACCCAGAAGGCTGTGCTTAAAATTTGTATGATAATTTTTAGCTTACTGGGCATGACAGATCCTATTTGCTTTTTAATAGAAGTATTGAATGTATAACTGTCTGGATGAGATGTAATTTTACATTTAAAATTTTGTTTCTGTTGTTATTGCATTTTCCACTGGAAACATCAAATAAAACATTATTAGTAATGTAATCTCTACTCAAGATATCACAATAATTTGTCAATTTTAGAATAAAAATTAAATCCAAAATTTCTTAACATACCCTAAACAGTGAATCAGCTTTAGTGATCCAAATCAGAATTTTCTCTGCAGGAAATAGAGTGTTGTAAAAGTAATATACCAATAAAAATAAATCAATACAATATGTAAATAAGTTAGAAAAGAGGAATCCAAAGCACAGGAAATGCATGCATAATAAATATCATATAATGAAAATAATATTTAAAAAACAAGTTGTGAAAACGTGACATATAGATGTAAGGAAATGTTAATGTCTGAGGTAATAATTAGTTTGGATAACAAAGGATGATGTTAAATCTATTTCAGTCGTGTGCCAGGGGTTGGACTTTATGATAAGACCTAGAGACACTTGATATATCTCACAGATGGAGAAATAGATGACCAAAAATTTTGTCACTTCCTAAGTCATGTTATTTGTAAGGAAATAGGAGGGGGGAAGAATCTGCTTCAACCCAGAACTAGAGGTAAGCAATGGGATGTCTTCATTGGTATGCTGGTAGAATAATGAAAAAATAAAAAGATTTCCCTGGTGGCTTAGATAGTAAAGAATTTGCCTGCAGTGCAGGAGACCTGGGTTTGACCCCTGGTTTGGGAAGATCCCCTGAAAAAGGGAATGGCAACCTGCTTCAGTATTCTTGCCTGGAAAATTCCATGAACAGAAGAGCCTGGTAGGCTACAGTCCATGGGGTCTCAAAGAGTGGGACATGACTATGTAACTAAGCGCACACAGTCATTTGTACTTTCAGAAGCTTGATCCGTAGTAAGTCGGCCACTGGATATCTTCCATTTGCCATTGCTTTCATCTAAGGATTGAAGACAGTGAAACATAGGACAGAGCTTGCATTCTATGGAGCGTTCATCCCTGGAGAGGAAGCCTTTCCCTCTGAGGGTGATAGCTTTCAGACAAAACTCAAGCTCTGCCAATTTTTTCAGAGAATTTCAAAGCACAAAGTGACTCTGTCTCACTTCCCCCAAATTTCCTTTATGGGGTAAAGTTTATTATATGAACTCATATGCTGCTTTCTACATTTTCAGAAATGCTTTCAAACTGCACATATTATTTCATGCTTTTGATTATTAACTTTCCTTTACCTTTGCTTCCTACACTGAAGAGGAAGTTGGGAGTGGCTAGGAGATGCATGAAACAGCTAATTTTAAAGAGGACCCCTTCACAGGTAAATATATAAATACATCTATAAATTTTACCAGAAGTAAAGCTAAATTAAAAAAAAAAAAAAAAACAACCAACAAAACTTTCTAGACATATTCACCTTGTTGGAAGCCTTCTAATTGGCTTTGATAGCAATGATAGCAGAATGTTCTCTGCCCTCAGAAGGTTACAGGGATCTCAGCATCTGCCTCTCATCCATGTATACACCAAAACACTTCTTTTTTCCCCTGCTCTAGCTTTTAGAGGAGCTGTGCCTACGTGTGCTGAGTTGCTTCAGTCATGTCTGACTCTTTGCGACGCTGTGGACTCTAGCCCGCCAGGCTTCTTTGTCCATGGGATTCTCTAGGCAAGAATACTAGAGTGGGTTACTATGCCCTCCTCCAGGGGATCTTCCCAACCCAGGGATCAAACCTGTGTCTCCTGCATTGCAAACAGATTCTTTACGGCTGGACCACCAGAGAAGCCCTTGGAGGAGCTGATGGTAGTGAAGAGACATAACATTTTGCATTGTGTCATGGTTTCCTTGATAAAAATATTATTTTTTCTTAGAGAATTTGACTTGCTAAACAAGAACATTGGGGATTACTGTCATGTTATAGAGGGCATTAGTGACAGAACAGAAGAGCATAAAGCTTCCTCACAAATATGGATGCTACAAATATGGATGCTAAACAAGAACATTGGGAATTACTGTCATGTTATAGAGGGCATTAGTGACAGAACAGAAGAGCATAAAGCTTCCTCACAAAGATGGACCATCACATCTTGGAAACTGTCCTGAGTGGAAACAAAGAGGCACTGAGCTAAGTGTTCTCTATGGGCTTCCCAGGTGGCTTAGTGATAAGAATCTGCTTGCCAATGCAGGAGACACAAGAGATGTGAGTTCGATCCCCGGGGCCAGAAGATCCTCTGGAGGAGAGCATGACAACTCACTCCAGTATTCTTGCCTGGAAAATTCCATGGACAGAGGAGCCTGGTGGGCTACAGTCTGTAGGTCACAGAGTCGGATTGAGTCAATTGAGCACATAGGCATTAGCACTAAGTGTTCTCTATATCTTATGGCGGTGAATTACATCAACAGCTCTGGAGGGGAGACCTCATTTGGTCCTTATTTGCTGATAACAACACTAAAGCAAGAATGGTTTGGTGATTTACTTAAGGCCACACAGTGAGTGACAGAACCTAGACAGAAACCAAGTTCAGTCTGGGTCGAAGTCAAAATTGTTCCACTACATGATACTGAACCAGCTCAAAGGGTGCACTTTAGGGAGAATTTGCCATTTGTACCCAATTTTTAGGATTCACTTGGATTTTGGGTGTTTTAGCAAACTTTAATCAGGAGATAATGTATATTTTCAGGATCTAAGAGTAAGATTTAGACTTGCTAATTACTTATTTGAAACGATTGGGTTGGCCAAAATAGTTATTCAGGTTTTTCCATACGATGCTATGGAAAACCAGACTGAACTTTTTGGCCAATCCAATCCAATGCATACCACCCTCCCTTCCCCTATTCCCTATACAAAGTCAGGCTTTTATCCAGGATGGTCTTGGGTGCTCCCCTGTCCAGGACCTGGAACTCTCATGGGTGTTATGTGAATGTGGGAAGTGAGCCGGGGTAATGCCAAATACCCATTCTGAAGCGTTTTTTGAGAGTTGTTAATAGGTTGTCCCTCACTCCAAAGTACATGTCCAATTCTGCATTTGTGAACACAGCATTCCAGGAAGGAAGTTTGTGCTTTACCCTCTGCACATGATGTCTGATGAAGAAATATTAGCCTCATCTTTCTTCTCTGGGAAGACAGGATTCATGACCAGCTGATACCACTGAAGACAATATTGGCAGAAGCTAGGAATAGAGCTTACAGACCATTTGCAAAGTTCTTTCACAAACATTGCCAAATGTTGTGTTATTTGATTGAATCTCTCCAAAGTTTTCTAAGGAAGTTGACGGTATCTCCATCTTCTAGATGAAGAAGCTCTGACTTAGAAAGGTCAAAGGGACTTGTTGGGGTCATGGAGTCTTCTGTCTCCCAGTCCAGGACTCATCTGCCCTCACCCTCCCCAGCTTCCTTTCACATTTCACAGGTGTGAAAGTGGAAAACAGGCAGTTTCTCCTTGCTTCCGAGTGTCAGTTGCTTCCTCTGTAAAATGGGCAAATGCAAAAAAAACTTTCAGGATCTGATAGTTGCTAATAGCAGTAATAATGTATTAATATGCATTGTTAATGTAAGGATACATCTTATTAGTATAATGCATAACAAGTGTACATATATAAATGTGTATGCATGTGTACACACAGTCCATTTACAGCTCATGTTGTTCACGTAAAGTGAGAGTTAACACTCGCTGATCACTGATTGCCACATTCCAAACATAGTGCTCAGCGTTTCAATATAGGGATGCATTTAGTATCTTTATCTTGTAGAAGAGGCGGAGGCTTGTGGAAGTTAAGTAACTTGCCCAAGGTAATGCCGAATTGGTGGCGTGAGGATCTGATGCCAAGGGGATCTACCTCAGAGCATCTGCTACTCACTACTCTTTCACAACTCTTTTCCCCATATTTCTGATAATAGTGATTAAAAGTTGGGGAGGTGGTGTGAAATTTGTGACATCCTTTTCAATACACTGGTACTTAAATTTTCCACACGCATCTGACATTTTTCTCAAGTTTCTGTTTAGTTTTGAGCTTCTGGTCTCTAGGTTTACTTACCTTTTATTTAAATATGTAGAGAACCCTGGAAATGAAACAGAAGAGACTGAGATACGTTATATATTATTTTTGCTCATCTTTTATAAAGCTATGCTGTACTTTTGAGGTACATATCATAATTTTTAAGAACTTAAATTTTCTGTGTATTGATAGCATATCAATACAGCCCCAGGGGAAGAAGAGATTCAGTGAGAAATTCTATTTTATCTTATTTTGTTTCACTAGGTTTTTAGTTGTCAAAATTTAGGCATTCAGGCATTCAGTGAATACAAATGTAGATAATATCTATCTGCTATTTTTGTTGATTTCCCTTTTAAATCAAAGGAAAATAATTCAAAATACAAATAAGAAAATGAAAGCAATTAGCAAGAGGGAATGCAAGTGCCAAGGGTATATTAAATATTTATGTGCTAACTTATCCATGGAACCTTTCTATGTCTCCTTCATCAACGTGATTTTTTTTTTCCCTTGTGCTCTGTTACCATTTTCCTTTGCCACTTATAGATTGCCTGTTATTTTGATGAGCCATTGTGGTGGCAAGAAAACTAAGAATTATACCCCAAAGTGTTGCAAGCACTGTCATTGTGTGTAGACTGAAGCAGATCGCCATCCTTGTCTCACCATTTATTTTCTGGCCAGCGTTTGCAAGTGACTTAACTTCTCTGTGCTTCCATGTCTTTAAATGTAACTGAGCCTTCTGTGGCTCTGGACCTCATAGAAATGTTGTGATGATTAAAGAACACATTTCATAAAAAGCACAAGGGCCTAGTGCTCATTAAGAATTAGCTGATATTATTGTTATTTTTATTCTTAGTCTCATCTGCTGCACTGGGGACTTATTACCTTGTCCTTGAACTACTGTATTAATCTCTTAACTAGTCTTTTAACCATCAGCACTGTATCATGTGTATGGACAGAAAACTGGATCCTAAGGCTGTATATTGTCACCCTGCTTATTTAACTTATATGCAGAGTACATCATGAGAAATGCTGGGCTGGATGAAGCACAAGCTGGAATCAAGATTGCCAGGAGAAATAGCAATAACCTCAGATATGCAGATGACGCCACCCTTATGAAAGAAAGTGGAGAAGAACTAAAGAGCCTCTTGATGAAAGTGAAAGAGGAGAATGAAAAAGTTGGCTTAAAGCTCAACTTTCAGAAAACTATCATGGCTTTTGGTCCCATCACTTCATGGCAGATAGATGGGGAAACAGTGGAAACAGTGGCTGACTTTATTTTGGGGGGCTCCAAAATCATTGCAGATGGTGATTGCAGCCATGAAATTAAAAGATGCTTCCAACTTGGAAGGAAAGTTATGACCAACCTAGATAGCATATTATCTAGAAAGCAGAGACATTACCTTGCCAACAAAGGTTCATCTAGTTAAGGCTATGGTTTTTCCAGTGGTCATGTATGGATGTGAGAGTTGGACTCTAAAGAAAGCTGAGCGCCGAAGAATTGATGCTTTTGAACTGTGATGTTGGAGAAGACTCTCGAGAATCCTTGGACTGCAAGGAGATCCAACCAGTCCATCCTAAAGAAAATCAGTCCTGGGTGTTCATTGGAAGGACTGATATTGAAGCTGAAACTCCAATACTTTGGCCACCTGATGTGAAGAGCTGACTCATTTGAAAAGACCCTGATGTTGGGAAAGATTGAGGGCGGGAGGAGAAGGGGACAACAGAGGATGAGATGGTTGGATGGCATCACCGACTCAATGGACATGAGTTTGGGTAGGCTCTGGGAGTTGGTGATGGACAGGGAGGCCTGGCAATGCTGCAGTTCATGGGGTCACAAAGAGTCGGACACGACTGAGCGACTGAACTGAACTGGACTGAATGAGTTATTTTACATTTATGATTTAATATAGAAGTTGTTTGAAAGCTTAGGAGTAGGACTGGAAAGGAAACAAGGACTCAACAGAGAGAGAATAACTGCGAGAAAGTTATACCTGTAGGGCTGAGGATTTTCAAGGGAAGAGGTGAGCATTTAGGACTCAGAAGCTTGGAGAAGGGGCCTTGCAGAGCTGGGACCCAGACTTTTGAGGAGAGGGTACCATTGAGCTTCTGTAAATATCTGGAACCTCTGTAGTGGGGACACCGCTGGTGGCTGTTGGTGCTAGAGACTTGCTGAGGCTGCTTCTTCTGGGAGGATTGAAAAAAGTCGAAAAGTGGAACCAGTGGCTGCAGGCCAGGCTGAAATGCCATAGCAGGGCAGGTCAATCAGAAAATGCAGGCAAGCCCGAAAAAGCAAGCTCCCTGTCCTTCCTCCAGCCTCCCAGCCTTCCACTAGGTTCTTCCAGGCAGACTCTAATAGTCTTCTGGCTGACAAAGGAGAAAAGTAGTTTGCTGAATGATGGGGTCAGCCTTGGAAAACAGGACAGAGGATGGATTTAGAGCTGAGACAGTAGCTTGGTAACCAGCACAGGTGTCTTCCCAATGCTAATTTCTTCTGCAAACTTCCATTTATTTTATTTCCCACAGTGTCACTTGGAACACGACTTCTACCCGCTCAGGTGTCTTCCTGTCCTACAGAACAAAATCAGTTCAATGCACATTATTCTAAAAAATTACTATGAACATTCTGCTTGGGGCTGTGGGGATATAAATATGAAGACGTTTTTCTGTCCTTATACAATTTAATGTGGTATGTAGTAAACAGAAGTCACTCCACAGCAAAGGCAAGAAAGTCTTTACTTGGAGAGTGTGATGCATTCTTTTCTGGTGGGACTCAGCAAGATTTCATAGAACAATGAGTAAGATTTCATACTCAGTGATGTGGCCCCAAACTCCCCTACTTGGCCTATTTCTCATTGCTCTCACATTTTTATTTTTTAGCTGCAAAGTGTAACTGATTCCTATTCAATCTTCAGGGTTTCTGCCTATATATTTTTTGCTCACGTCAGCCATGCAGTCCCCTGGCCCACCAAGGCAAAGTGCCTCTTATATGTGCATTGAGTATCTAGCTGTAAGGAGTCATATTGAACAAAGGAGACCAGGTTCCCTCCTTATGGAACTGTTATTCTAGAAGGGGCATCAGTTCTTAACTTGAGAGAGTCACCCATAGAAATGCAAAATTACAAACCATGGTCAGTGCTGTGAAGGCCAAGTGCAAGTTAATATGATAGCAGGGTGACCAAGTTTGGGGTTGAATTCACAGAAGAAGTTTGAGGAATAATGTGGAGGTGTTAGTGAAGAGAGGAGGAGACTGTTTCAAGTCTGTGCAGAAGACCTAAGTCAGATAGCAGCAGAATATGACTATGAAAGAAAGTCAATATGGGTGTAGAAGAGGGGGTTGGGTAGCATATGCAGCATCGTTCAGATGGTAAGCATCTCTCAAGGTCCACTTCAAAAGGCACCTCCTCAGTGAAGCCTTCCTAGGACAGGAAGACTCCTGAGCAAGTAAAAGCTGTTTTCCAAGCCTTCAACTGAAGGTGACTGCTTCCTGTTTTCAACTTTTAACTGTTTTTTATACCTCTCACAAGAGTGGTTATGATATATTGTTTATGTTTATAATTATTTACATATGAGTCTGATATCTCAAGATCAACTGTAAGCTTTTGGAGACCAGATGTCTCATGTTCATCTTTCTATTCCTCAGTGTATCATTCTCAAAAAATTACATTTTAAGTCCCCTGAATATGAATGAGTTCCATTCTGAGAGCATGTCCATAAGTTCAATTTATTTGTAAATCCAACAAAGTTAGCCTAGGTACCCAGCTAACACAATCAACTATATAGTACCATACTGTAATAATTTGTAATACTTTTTCCCACAGATAATACATAAAACAAACACAAAAATTAAAAAAAAATCTTACAGTACCTTGAAAAGTATAGGAGTACAGTAAGTGCAGCAGCTGGTATCCGGGGGCTGGCATCACGTCAACAGGCAAAGAAGAATTACTGATGGGAGGAGAGAGAGGAAGGAGGTGATAGTGGAGTTAAAGGATCATCAGTAATAGGAGATGAAGGGCAAGCTGCAATTTCCCTCATGCCTAACACTGATGGAACATAGTTCCCATCTTTGCAAGTTTGCTACTTGAAGATTCGAAAGTAGGGGACCTCCTGTTTTTACTGAATGAAGTTACATCTAATATGCCAGTTAACATTTAGACAGTTTGTCTTGTTCAGTGTAACCATTCAGTATCTTGAATTACTTATTGAATGATATCTAGGGGACTTTGGTGGTCACTTGACATTTGTGCATACCAGGTAAGGAAGTATCCCCTGGCCCACGCTCAGGAAGATATAGGAGTTTAGGATTTGAGGACCTAGACTTCAGATCTCATGAATCATGGTGAATGACTGCTTCACCAAACTTTTCAGAAATAATTAGCATTGCAGATTTTGTGTTCAGCCAATGAGATTTGCTT
The DNA here is from genome assembly GCF_910594005.1 of Cervus elaphus. Lineage (NCBI taxonomy): Eukaryota > Metazoa > Chordata > Mammalia > Artiodactyla > Cervidae > Cervus > Cervus elaphus. Next base: position 51,538,512 of record NC_057829.1, on the reverse strand, counting down.
TATCAGCTTTTTTTTTTTGCCACCTGTATGGCTTTGCTCTTATTCTTCTTATCATTAGACACAAAGAAGATGAGCGTCTACTCACAGCATGAACACTTGAGTAGCACCAAAAACAAAATTTCCCTTGAAAAATTAACTTACTGTTGAGAGGAGGGTCTGGGGGTGCAAAGTGCCTATTGGGCTTCTTCCTGATGTTTTTAGGTCTCTACAACACGGGTGTTGAACCCATCTTTCTATATTGAGAATCTAGCTGTATGTATTCCTTTCTTTCTCTGAATATGATCATTCATGAGCATCTGTGATGGAGAAGTGGGAAAATTGCTATGAAATAAAGACTACAAAGCTCTCACTAAATATTACTTTACAAAACTGTTGGAGTTAATGGTTATGGCAGGACTGTGTCTAAACAGGAGGACCAAGTTATGACAGATAGCCCTGGAGTTGGGAGGCAGCCAACTCATTGCTAGGATGACCCAGAAGTCCTAGTGGGTAGAAATGGTCATTTTATGGAGGTTGTCAATATAATTAACGTTCACTCTGAGATAAGGTATAAAATTCTATGCTAAATGACAGAGCAGGGAGGAAGAACAATAGAAACAGCTAGTTCTGAACTGGTCTGAAAGACTGCATTGGAATTATAATTATGTAGAGAGATATATAAGGATAAATAGGCAAATTTTTGATGGATATTTGTGTGGAGATAAGCCTTAATTTACTTATGGACTCATATCTGATGAATTAACTTTCACTAGTAGATGATTACCAGCCCCCAAATAATGGAGTACACAATTTTGTTCCCACTCTAAAAACACATTCTTTGATGGGACATATTGCCAAGTTGTTCAGTATGTGGCTAATCTCAGGGCCATATGGTGAAGCATAATTTATGGGTAATATTATCTAGCAGCATTTCTTTAGCAGTTGGTTATTACAGTGTTTTATTATTTCAGTGTAGTTATGTCATAGGCTTGAGACATGGGCTAATATTATGATTGCACATTGATATAGAATGATATTTAGAGGCCAGCATAGTTCCCAGTAAGTTGCAGTGTGTGTGTTTGGTGATTGTGAGGGCTACACGTGTGAGGAATTGCTCTTGAGTGATGTATAACATTCTTCCCTATAACTGGTGATCTAGATAGTCTTGGGCACAGTCTAAATTTAAATAATGTTTGGGAGAAGGGGCAAAGACCTTAGATCCTACATCAGACCTTAGGTCCTAAAAGAGAGAAGATTTCTTACTGGATTCCGGCTTAAATACATCTGTCTGGTTCCCTTCCTAGAAGAGTAGACATTCTGACACAGCATTACAGCTCCATCTCTCTCTTCCCACTTCTTCCTTCCTTTCCAGAGGCTATTTCATCTCATTTTTCACTTTTATTTTTGTAGGTGAATCTCACTACAGAGTTTAAGGACCAGCCTGTCCTAGGTCAGGAAAGACTAGACCTCAATATATTGTTTGTTTCCTGATTTCTTAGGGACACAAACCAGGAATAAAGGAAAAATCAGAAGAATTTCCTGGACCTTCCAGTAGGAGAAAGGAGTATTGTTCTCCCTGTACCTTAAATACTGAGATGAAAAGGAAGGGAAACCAATGCTTCTTGCTGCTGATTTAAGGCTTTTAAATATATTCAATCCTTGTCTCACCTGGTAAGGGACACAAACAAGAACTATAATGTGGTCTAGTCTTTCTGGACCTAGGGCAGTTTAGCCCTCTTCCTCCTCTTCCAGATGGGAAAACTCTGATTCAGATAACGTAAGAATGGTGTGCAAGGTCACAGAGCAAAGGCATGGTGGAGCCTGAACTTTCACTTGGGTGAGTGTACCTCTCAACCTCCCTCAATGTTTTTTTAAAAGCCACACTACTTCCATCAGTGATCCTGAGAATCTCAGAGCCCCCCTTATCTATGATGAAATTCTCTATGCTTTCCCTCCCAACTGACCCTTAAAATACTAGAATTGGATGGGAAAAAAGAAAAAGAAAAGATAAAAATAATTAAATGAGATCATGTATGTGAACACAATTTATACTTTGTAAGGTCTTACCAAAATATTTCTGTATTGGCAATAGTTGCAATATGCTCATTTACATAAACCACTCATCAATCACACCTACTTACCACACAGTACAGTAACAAGTATGTGGCTGATTAAATACACTCCAGATCAACTCTTTTGCAAACTGTTTGAGTTATAGCACCAAACTTTCCTCCTTTAGTTTCCAGCTTGGTGAACTTGATCACCAAGTGACAACTGAAAAAACAATTGTGAATAAAAGGAGTAAGCATATCCTCAGGGGGAAAAAAAAGTCATAAAAATAAAAGGTAGGCTTATATTTCTGAGCTGGCACCTACTTTCCTCATAGGGACTGTATTTGTAGACGTTGCTACATTTTTATAAACCCTACGTTGTCTGGGGGGCTTCCCTGGTATCTCAGCCAGTGAAGAATCCACCTGCAATGCAGGGGACATAAGAAACACGGGTTTGATCCCTGGGTCAGAAAAATCCCTTGGAGAGGAAATGGCAACCCACTTTAGTATTCCTGCCTGGAGAATCCCATGGATAGGAGCCTGGCAGGCTACAACCCATGGGGTCACAAAGAGTCAGACACGACTGAGTGACTGAGCACACACATGTCAGAGTCAAGGATGGCCTTTTAAGTTCTCCCTGTGAGAGCAGCCAGCAGCCCATCATCAAGTTCTGTAATTCAGACTCTATGTCCCCACTGGTCTCATGTTTGTGGCCTCGAATTGGTTTCCATTCAAGGCATTTTCCTAAAATAATTGTAATTACCAGAAACACTGGGCAAGCAAATATTAGCTTGAATGGGATATGGGTTTCAAACTACATTACAGTATAGAACAGTTTGTAATGAAACTCTGCCTACTACCATTTAAAGTGATTAGGAGAAATGAGGGCTCATCTCTTAACATTCTGATATAGTCTTTCAAAATACTGTGCTAATAAAGGAACTTTTTAAATGGGAAAATGAGTAATTTATCTTTAGATTTATTAATGAGATACTAAAGAATAAATGGTCATTGGTGATCTGCCAACAGATTCACAATTGTAGCATATCGTAAAATATGATTGCTCATGGGCACGCATGCTCATGTTCTCAGTTGTGTCCGACTCTGTGACTCCAGGGACTATAGCCTGCCAGGCTCCTCTATCCATGGGATTTTCCAAGCAAGAATACTGGAGTGGGTTACCACTTCCTACTCCAGAGAATGTTCCCGATTCAGGGATCGAACGCCTGTCTCCTGCATTGGAGGATTCTTCACCATTGAGCCACCTGGGAAGCATGATTGGTCATGTGAGAGGCAGCTGATGATACTAGACATACATAGGGCAAAGAAGCAAAGGTAATAGGTGCTGTTTATTCCAATAAAGCTTGCTTTAAGCAAGTTCATTTTAAAGATTATAAAAGAATAAGGAGATTTTTAAAAGGGAATATGTGACCACAGTATTTTCATGGGAGAGTGGGGCATTTTGATCACTAACTCAAAATGTTATTGATAGGATAGCTTGTTTCTTGAGTTCTTCTGTATTTTGAACTTAGGCTAGGTGCTATTTATCCCACTTAGTCCTTAAAGCATCCCTATGAGAAAACACAGCTTGGATTATCGAAGCCATTTGCCTAAGACTACACAGTCAGTAAATGGCAGAGATCATATTCAATTCCAGGTCAATTTCAATGCTATTTCCACTGTCCTAGAAGTTTTGAATACACATATGGTATTGTAAGGAATTACATATGAGAATAGTTTAAGCACAGAGATTTAAGAGAAAGCTATACACTTTGATGAAGATGAGCATTTTGGTCAAGAGTGAGAAGTGATGAAATAATGTGTAGAAAGGTCCTGTTTGGATAACTCATTTGTCTTCATCTGAACTGCGCCTTCAAGGTTTTCATCTCACACTTAATTTGATTTTTCCCCTAAATTGGATACATCTGGGTTTTCCCTCCATATAAGGAATAGATGTTTTCTATCAGTCACAAGATCATCAGTAAAAGTACTAACCAGTAGCTTTCATAGAATACTTACTCTATGGGTTAATAATAGCTTGTCTATATTTCCAGTGAACTTTGAAGTTTGTTTCATTTTAAACCCGTATAGAAAATTTAAGACAGATTATCCTTACAAACCTTATTTGAATGCCCCTTTGGGTAAAGTATGTGCAGAGAGTCTGCGAGCTAATGTATAAAAGTAATACTTTGATGGATTAAAAAAAACAAAACTAGAGAACTAATTGTGATGCTTCATATGAAAGCAGTATGTGCATTCTTAAAGCTAAAAAATATGTGGTTTTATTACTTAAAGAGTTCTTATATTTATAGACTGTTTCATTCTTTCTAAAGACATAGTTGGGCAAAACTGAATTGCAATGCCAAAGTTATTGCTGATGCCTTAGAATTCAAAACATTCTGTCAAATATTAATACATTTCAAAATTCCTTTTTGAGGTCTCTTATAGAAAACTTTGCAGAGAAGGCAATGGCACCCCACTCCAGTACTCTTGCCTGGCAAATCCCATGGACAGAGGAGACTGGTAGGCTGCAGTCCATGGGATCGCTAGGAGTCGGATACGACTGAGCGACTTCACTTTTACTTTTCACTTTCATGCTTTGGAGAAGGAAATGGTAACCCACTCCAGTGTTCTTGCCTGGAGAACCCCAGGGACAGGGGAGCCTGGTGGGTTTCCGTCTATAGGGTCGCACAGAGTCGGACACGACTGAAGCGACTTAGCAGCAGCAGCAGCAGCAGCATAGAAAAGTTTGAGCAGCAGTCACCAACTCATGACATGGCTTTTTTATTCTGTATCAGGCTTAGGGAATTGTACAAAATGAGTGGGTAGTCAAACATCTTTTGAGCTCGGTGCGTAAAATTTACTCCCGACTTTATTTGACAGCTGAGAGATCTTCCCACATGTGGTCTGCAACCCCAGGTGGAAGAAGCTGGTGATCTCCATTGATGGGGTCAACCGATAGGTGTGTGGCTATGGGGTATAATTTACTAGGTGTGGAAAGGTCCCTTTGCCTCCAAGAGGTTAATTTCCTCCTCCTCTCTTCTGCTCTGAGGGTATCAATATGATTGAAATTTTAATAGTCAAACTAGACTTTAGATTCAGATTTGACTTACCTTTTTTCTCTGAGCACCGGCTGTGTACCCAACTACTGAGGGATTTTATTATGTATATGATGCATATGTATATACATAATGTTTAATTTTTATAAGAACACTTTCTCCTATTATGACCCACCAGCCACAAATATTTTAAAAGCCAGTTGAGACTTCCACACAAGTGAAAATAATTTGGTGTTCAAGAGAGAAAATGTGTAAATGATTTACCAATACCTGCTTGGAATATGAGTGGCCCCTACATTTTATTGGGAAGGCAGGGGCTACGTCTTATTCATCATCATTCATTTCACTCTTCTAACCACACACACACACAACCTTGGCTCTCAGTGTGTGTGAATGACATTAAATAAGCATAACAAATGCTAAACAGGATGAACTGGTGATGTGTTAAAGTGATTGAAAGCAAAAACAATGAGAACATAAGAAAGAGAGAAAATAGAGTAATGAGGAAGCCAGGGCAGGCAAGACATCAAGCATGCAGGGCGTGCACAATGGGATGCTTCTAGAGAGAGAAGTCAAGGATAACCTGATTTCTGTTCTGATGATTGCCACTCCTGTGACCATGCTTCTCATTAGCAGTCCCCTGTTGCTTAACCATCTATCAATGTCTCCTTAGCCCTACAGAGTACAGTTGGCTTCTGTAGCCTGCTATGCCAGAGTCTTCCTGACCTGACTCTGCTATCCCTCCAGCACACCTGTTCCACCCTCTAATCAACAGGCTCTCCCCTGTCATGGTTCTTTGAGCCTGCCATTCTTCTCATCTTGCCTAATGATCCCACCAAGCCAGCCCAAACAGCCTCTGCAGATCCTTCTCTAATATAATCCCTTTCTACTCTGTGCTGTGACACCTCACCCATGCTTTATATTATGGCTTGTTTGAGCCAGTATTTCCAATTGTAAGTTTGCCTGACTGCATTCTCCCTTAGCCTGAGAGCACTTTGGGGAGAGTTATTACATGCACTTACTTATGTTTGCTCATTCAGACTCTGGGCCCAGTAGGCTTGCAGTGCATATCTATTGGATGAGTAAAAATATGGAAATTTTTGTCTCTTAGCAGTCAGTCATTTTTCTAAGTTTCTGAAGATAAGGTACCATAAGAATCTGGGTAAGTTTCTTACTTTTCCAGATATCTAAGATGGTAGTGATAAATGTGCCTACCTCAGAAGCATATTGTAAGGATTAAATGAGATTGTATATATAAAACATTTAGCATAGTGTCAAGTTGTTGGTAAGAACCCAGTTAGTATTGGCTAGCATCATAGTATTGCAACTTTTACAATATAGGTAAGTTTTGAAGATTATAATGAAAAGTGGTATATGGTAAGGATCATTCATGCTATGAAAATACCAAATAGGATCTTATAAAGGCAAGCTGGAATCAGTGAGAAGGTACAAAGTTGGGCGGAGTAGGGAAACCAGAGGAAAATTCCATCGAAGGAAAATAATTGGCACCAAATGAGAGGATACAAGAAGACTTTTATTAAATGTTTTCTCTTGTGAAAATAATTTTGGATAAAGGAAAAGCCTGAGAATATTATGTTTAAACAAGCTGGGATTCTTGAGTATTTTGTGAAAGTTCTATCATAAGTTGACATATTTTGAATTCGAGGCCATCTTGACAAATTGCTTAAAATTTGTACTTGAATTTTTTTCTGTTGACTTTATTACAAAATTCCTACACCTTTGACTTGCTTTCATTTTGTCTGAGTCAGGACACATTCCGTGATAGTTAAATAATTTCTGTAATAACACTCCATGCAGTACTGCTTGCTAACTAAAATATGATCCTTGCCATTTCTTTTTATGAGCACGCACCATGGGAATCTTGACAGTTTTGATAAAGAACACAGTGGCCATCTAGTCAAAGCTCTGGTTTTTCCAGTAGTCATGTATGGATGTGAGAGTTGGACCATAAGGAAAGCTGAGCACCGAAGAATTGATGTTTTTGAACTGTGATGTTGGAGAAGACTCTTGAGAGTCCCTTGGGCTGCAAGGAGATCCAACCAGTCCATCCTAAAGAAAATCAGTCCTGAATATTCATTGGACTGATGCTGAAGCTGAAATTTCAATACTTTGGCCACCTGAGGCGAAGAACTGACTCAATGGAAAAGACCCTGATGCTGGGAAAGATTGAAGGCAGGAGGAGAAGGGATGAGAGAGGATGAGATGGTTGGATGGCATCACCGACTCTACGGACATGAGTTTGAATAAGCTGCGGGAGTTGGTGATGGACAGAAAAGCCTGGCGTGCTGCAGTACGTGGGGTAGCAAAGAGTCGGAGTTGGCTGGAACTGAACACAACTGAGCGCCTGAACTGAACTGAACAAAGTGTCAAAATTGGCTTCTACCAAATTCCTGTGAATTCTGCATTTTCTTCTTTGAAAACTTTCTAGGTAGCTCAACGTTCTCTTCTTTCGCCCTTTGTTTCTTTGAAGGAGATTTTGAGTGCTTAAGTGGCTATTATCAACTGATGAGAGGACTTGGGCCAAGTCTGTGCAGTCATTTCTGCTTCCGTGTTATCTGTTGCTGAATGGGAATCACTACGAAGCTCCAGTACTCCAGGGAAAGAGTGTACAGATAAATGAAATGACATGTTTGAACTATTTTATATGTCCCCGGAAGAAAGGAACCGAGAACATCATTCTTCGATCTAGTTAACGGTTTCTGGCTTTGTGCTGTTGGTGAATTTGTAGTGCTGTTGTTGATTTTCCTTTTTTCCAGTCCCATGGACTACCATCCATGTAATGCCTGTTTTAGATATGTGACGCTAGTGAACTGAAAGGGATTCTTACTCATAGTCATCAGACAATATATGTCTTTTAGAAGCTTTGAAGTGAGTTATTCTTGTTTTTCGTTCATAGTCATGTCTGACTTTTTGCAACTTTATGGACTGTAGCATGCCAGGCTCCTCTGTCCTCCATGATCTCCCAGAGTTTGCTCAGATTAATGTCCATTGAGTGTATGGAGCTATGTAACCATCTCATCCTCTGCCACCCCCTTCTCCTTTTGCCTTCAATCCTTCTCAGCATCAGGGTCTTTTCCAAGGAGTTGGCTCTTTGCATCAGGTGGCCAGGATAACAGAGCTTCAACTTCAGCATCAGGCCTTCCAGTGAATATTCACAGTTGATGTCCTTTAAGGTTGAACTGAAGATAGAGTTGAAGTGTCTCTCTGGGATTTATTTTTCAGGCATCTGCTTACTAAAGTGGGTTGACTGTCTCCCTAATCACTGCGTGCATGCTCAGTCATTCAGTCACGTCCAACTCTTTGCAACCCTGTGGACTGTAACACACCAGGCTCCTCTGTCCATGGGATTTTTCAGGCAAGAATACTGGAGTGGGTTGCCATTTCCTCCTCCAGGGGATCTTTCTGACCCATGGATCAAACTGGCATCTCCTGCAACTCCTGCATTGACAGGCAAATTCTTTACCACTGAATCACTGCCTTCTCATAAAATGAAGCAAGTGTTCAAATAACCATGGTTTTGCATATTTTGCAAAGTTGAAAAGGGAAATTTGCCTATCCGGTGACAAAAGTAAATAGCTTCAGAAATAAAATAAAAGGCAAAGATGTATTTTATAACTCACCATTCTATCCTGATACTTGGGAGTGAATCTTTTCTTCTAAGAGGTTTAGTTACTGACATTAGCAATTTAGCAATAAATCGAGTATAATTGGATCCTAAGTACCTGCAGGTACAATTTGACCTGAGTTGTTTTATTCAATAACAGAAGAAAGCACTTCACCTTGTCTGCAGCTTGACTGCATTTTCTGGGAAGCAGATCAGGTCAAATGCTTCAGAAGAATGTTTTCTCTGGAAGAAGATGTCCTTTTATCTCAGAAAGATTTAGTGGGATGTAACAAAAACATTTTAATTTTTTTGTATATATGGTACAATTCAGTGCTTCGGTGAACACTGATTGGGAGGCTGTGGACACAAGCTTGTATTGTATAGTCTCTGAGTCACACATACCTCAGTATTGCCCAGTTTTAGCTGTATAAATAGAAGCAAGTTAATTCTAATTATACTTGTAATCCTCTGAGGCTCAGTTAGCTCATCTGTAAAATGGATTATTAACTGTAAGTTTTTATAGAGCAAGATTAAATGAGATAATGGATGAAAATGCTTTGCATAGTACCTGGCACTTAGAAAGCATGCACTATTTACTGTACTTGTTGTTATCTAGAGAGTTAATGAAATTACTTCTGTCTGGAGGCTCTGTGGAACTTAATCATATCATAATTAAAAATATGCAGTATAAATGCTAGTAAACCACAATATGGAGAGTCTTAGGAAATCTCCCATTGCATTAAATTCTGTTTTTTTTATAGCAAGCCTTTGCAACTCAATAGAGCTTTCTAGGTGGCTCAGTGCTAAAGAATCCACCTGCCAATACAGGAGACTTGGATTTGATCCCAGGGTTGGGAAGATTTCCTGGAGGAGGAAATCACAACTGACTCCTGTATTCTTGCTTGGAGAATCCCATGGACAGAGGAGCCCGGCAGGCTACAGTCCTTGGGGTCACAAAGAGGCAGATATGACTTAACAACTGAGCACATATGTGTAATTCAGTATATCTCAGCACATCTCAATTGAAGTAGCCTCCTTTCAAGCCCTTACTGACTCCATGAAACTGCCATATTGAATACAATCACCACCTTTGAGCTCTCAGTTGAGTAATTCTTTATCTGGAGTTGAATTCAGCTGGAAAGAGAAACTCAGCTTTACTTGTCATTCCTGAGGCCAGTGACAGCTCTGCTTTTCTCTGTTACTGAAAGAAGCTTTGGTGTCAATATTAGAAAAAAACAGCACACATTTCTCACCCTGAGCGAGTCAACCTGCATAAGTATGGCCAATCACTCTTTTTCTCACCTTTCTGTAAAGCTGGAAAGTGCTTCATTCTTTAGTTTGACATGACTCTGGTCTCCAGAATGTGAAAAATACAACAAAACTGCCTGCCCTTGAATATAATAAAGCTGTCTTTCCTAGTCCAAGGACTTATTTCCTAGGCGATAGTGTGGTTCTTATTGTAGTGCTCAGGACAGCCAAGAATATACAGACAGAAGAAGAAAATAATAAATAGCAAAAGAATCCACCTACCTTCCAACATTTTCTAAGGACCAACTGTGTGTCAGGATGTGTGTTAAGTCTTATACATACATCATCAAAATCAGTGGAATATAGTGTTTTTAAAACCGTATCTTCTAAAAATTTATAGGAAAAAACCCACTTATTTAGATGAGTTATTTGAAAGCTAAGGTCAGCATTATTTTATTTCTCAAAAGCACCTTAGATATAATAGTGTGCAATTAAATCTTGGACCTTATCAGGCATAGTTTTTTATAAGACATCTCTCTTCTTACTTCTGAAGGCTCATAAATACACTAAGCATGCCTTTTCCTTATGCTGTTCCTAAAAACTGGATATTATTATTTTAATATTTAAAAAAAATTTATTGAACTGTTACTGTGCAGCAGATATGACATAAAGACTTTCTATATATTATCTCATTCAATCCCACAAAACCCTAGATAATAGATACTATTTTTATATTACTCACATATGGAAAAAAGATGGATGCTGAGTGAAATTAACAAAAATACAAACAAGCAAGGCCTCTCCCATTATCACACAGATAATAATTGACAGAGGTGAGATTCCAACTGAGCTCTGTCCAGCACCAAATCCTTGACCTATATATTAACTACACTGCATAGAGGTATTTAGGTAATAATGCCTCATGACAGGTGCATTTTTATATAAGAAAGTACAGGCACATTACACTTGCCTGAATATACACACACATATAATATATATATATATGGAAGGTCTTTTGTGAGCATTCTATTAAAAAGCACAGTATTATTACAATGTGATATATTTGTGTATAACACAGTTATAATTACCTTTTTATCTGTTATGTAAAAATATTTAGATTATTTAGATTGAGACAAGAAGCTCTCACCATAGTTAACACTAAACTTATTTAGTTAAGTATCAGTTAAAAGTGCAGCTTCTAGAATCGGATAACCTAGGTTAGATTCTAGCACATATCAATTCCCACTTGGTGAGTAATCAGGAGCAATTTATTTAACCTCCCTAAACTAGTTTTCTCATCTATAAAATGGAAATAACAAGAGCTGTGCTGTGCTTAGTCACTCAGTTGTGTCTGACTTTTTGTGACCCCATGGACTGCAGCCTCCCAGGCTTCTCTGTCCATGGGGATTCTCCAGGCAAGAATGCCGGAGTGGGCTGCCATGCCCTCCTTCAGGGGATCTTCCCAACCCAGGGGTTGAAACCAGGTCTCCCGCATTGCAGGCAGATTTTTCACTCACTGAGCCACAGGGAAGTCCAATAGTAGACTTTGATGAGGACTAAATGAGTTAGGTATACAAAACACATAGGTCCATGAATGTTAGCTTTGTTATTGTAATGAGTAAGCTTGCATATATTTTTGATTTCAACAAAATGCCAACAATCCTTAGAAGAGAATGCTTTTATCCTTTATTTTTTAGAGAAGGTGGGTAATGCTATTTGCCAGATACTGATTTTTTGATGAGGTATGCAGTAATCTGTGAAAGCTGCTGGCTCCTCTCATCTTGTGTCACAGGTCAAGAATTGTCCACCTACACTTGATATTTGTAGCTTGCACTTAAGTTTCTGGAATTGCCTGAGATCATGTGACCTGAAGCAGTTGAATAGACATACGATTATGTGTTTCTATTACAGGACTAAGATCCTTATCTGAAAGGTAATAGTCTGTAAATTCTCAATTTATTTTACCATTCACACTTTAAATTTCTTGTGAAAACTGGTAAAAGTTTAAATGCAACTACTGACCTCATTTCAGTTTTCAAGTCAACTCGCATATTTTTCAAGTGACAGCACTTATTAGATAACAGAGTTATTGGTTTATCAATGTAGGTCTGGATATGAGGTCTGGTGTTCCTCTGACTCCTTAAATTTCTCCAGACACACATTTCTGAAGATTATAGAATATGTGAGTAAATAGGTTTCTGGGACATAGCCACACCGGTTCTGAAGTAATTTTTCTTTATTAATATCCTGAAAATTATTAAATTAATGGGAACAAAATAGTCAATAATTACTCCAGAGATCCTGACAGGTACAATTTAGGTTTGCAACCTTTGTCTTTGAAAAAACTGGGTAATTGTATTTTTTTATACCTGAGCAAGAAGAGACTGACTAGAGTTAAAAACAAAAGTTACTTTCCACATGAAGCTTTATTTATCATAACATAAGCCTCTACTTACTAACTTTCATGTGAGCTAGAAGAATAACTTGCCCAGTGTTTTTTCATTTATGCATATGTTATTGTGTTGAGTCACTTAAATATCTGCAGTCTTTACTGTAAATTAAAAGCATTGCCTTCTTACAAAAAGTTAGAATTATTGCATGGAATCAAAGAATTGATAGAAACTATACTCAATATTCTGTAATAATTTATTAGGGAAAATAATCTGAAAAATTATATATATATATACAGCTGAATCATTTTGCTGTACCTGACACTAATATAACCCTTATAAATCAACTATACTTCAACAAAAGAAAAAAAGACAGCAAAAAAATTATTAAAGTATTTTAAAATATTTGCAATCATATTACTTTGGCCAACTTTCTTATTTTCTTGCAAATAAATGTGTTCACTTCATATGTTCTGTTGCCCATAAAATGTGTTTACTACTCTGCAACACGCGTGCTCAGCCGTATCCGACTCTTTGAGATCTTATGGACTGTAGCCTGCCAGGCTTTTCTATCCATGGGATTCTGCAGGCAAGAATACTGGAGTGGGTTGCCACTTCCTACTCCAGAGGATATTCCTGATCCAGGGATCAAACCAACATCTCCTGATAGTCCTGCATTGGAAGGTAGATTCTTTACCACTGGGCCACCTGGGAAGAGCAGAGGACAATTACTAAAAGTTTCAGAAAGAATGAAGCAGCTGGGCTAAAGTGGAACAGTGCTTAGTTGTGGACGTGTCTGGTGGTAAAAGTAAAGTCTGATGATGTAAAGAACAATATTGCATTGGAATCTGGAATATTAGGTCCATGAATCAAGGTAAATTGGACATGGTCAAGCAAGATTGAACATCAACATCTTAGGAATCAGTGAACTAGAATGGACAGGAATGGGTGAATTTAATTCATATGAACATTATATCTGCTACCATGGGAAAGATTCCCTTAAACGAAATGGATTAGCCCTCATAGTCCACAAAAGAGTCTGAAATGCAGTAATTGGGTACAAAGTCAAAAAGAACAGAATAATCTCGGTTCATTTCCAGGGCAAACCATTCAACATCACAGTAATCCAAGTCTGTGCTCTAATCACTAATGCCATAGAAGCTGAAGTTGACCTGCAACACCTCTTAGAACTAACACCAAAAAAAAAAAAAAAAGATGTGTTTTTCATCATAGGAGATTAGAAAGCAAAGTTGGAAGTCAAGAGATGCTCAGAATAACAGACACGTTTGACCTTGGAGTACAAAATGAAGCGAGGCAAAGGCTAACAGAGCTTTGTCAAGAGAACACCCTGGTCATAGCAAACACTCTTTCTAACAACCCAAGAGATGGCTCCACACATGAACATCACCAGATAGTCAATACTGAAAAAAGATTGATTATGTTCTTTGCAGCCAAAGATAGAGAAGCTCTACACAGTCAGCAAAAACACAACCAGGAACTGACTGTGGCTTAGATCATGAGCTCCTTGTTGCAAAATGTGGGCTTAAATTGAAGAAATTAGGTAAAACCACTAGGCCATTCAGTATGACCTAAATCAAATCCCTTATGGTTATACAGTGGAGGTGGTGAATAGATTCAAAGGATTAGATTTGGTAGACAGAGTGCCTGAATAACTATGTACAAAGGTTCATAACACTGTACCGGAGGCAGTGACCAAAACCATTCGCAAAGAAAAAGAAATGCAGTAAGGCAAAGTTGTTGTCTGAAGAGGCTCTACAATAGGTGAGGAAAGAAGAGAAGTGGAAGGCAAGGGAGAAAGGGAAGCATATATCAAACTGAATGCACAGTTCCAGGGAGTAACACAGAGAGATAAGAAGGCCTTCTTAAATGAGCAATGCAAAGAAATAGAGGAAAACTATAGAAAAGGGGAAGACTAGAGATCTCTCCAAGAAAATTGGAGATATCAAGAGAACATTTTGTGCAAGGATGGGCATGAAATGGTTTGGACCTAACAAAACAGAAGAAATTAAGACGAGGTGGCAAGAAGACAAAGAACTATGAACTATATAAAACCAAAACGACAACAACAAAAGCAAAATACAAACAGCAGTCTTAATGACCCAAATAACCACAGTGGTGTGTTCACTCACCTAGAACTGAACATCTTGGAGCATGAAGTCGAGGGGTCCTTAGGCAGCATTACTATGAACAAAGCTAGTGGAAATGACATAATTCCAGCTGATCTATTTAAAATCCTAAAAGATGATGCTGTTAAAGTTCTGCACTCAATATCAGCAAATTTGGAAAATTCAGCAGTGGCCATAGCACTGGAAAAAGTCAGATTTCATTCCAGTTGCAAAGAAGGGCAATGTCAAAGAATGTTCAAACTACCATGCAACTGCTCATTTCACGTGCTAGGAAGGTTATGCTCTAAATCTTTCAAGCTAGGCTTCAATAATATGTGAACCGAGAACCACCAAGATGTACAAGTTGGATTTAGAAAAGGCAGAGCAACAAGAGATCAAATATTCAATATTCATTGGGTCATGGAGAAAGCAAGGGAGTTCTAGAAAAAACATCTACTTCTGCTTCATTGACTATGCAAAGCTCTTGGGTTGATCACAGTGAACTGTGGAAAATTCCTAAAAATAGAAGTACAAGACCACCCTATCTGCCTCCTGAGAAACCTGTATGTAGGTCAAGAAGCAATCGTTAGAACTGGACATGGAACAACTGACTGGTTCAAAATTGGGACTGGAGTATGACAAGGATATATATTGCCACCCTCTTTATTTAACTTATTAGCAAAGTACATCATGTGAAATGCTGGGCTGGATGAATCACAAGCTGGAATTGAAGATTCCTGGGAGAAATATCAACAACTTCAGATATGCAGATAATACCACTCTAATGGCAGAAAGTAAAGAGGAACTAAAGAGATTCTTGATGAGAGTGAAAGAGGAGATTAAAAAAACTTCCTTGAAATAACATGAAAAAATTTAAGATCAATGCTACTGGTCCAATCTCTTAATGCAAGTAGACGGAGAAAAAGTGGAAGCAGTGACAGATTTTATTTTCTTGGGCTCCATGATCACTGGGGATGGTGCTGCAGCCGTGAAATTCAAAGATACTTGCTCCTTGGAAGGAAATAGAGTGTATTAAAAAGCCGATATGTCACTTTGCCAACAAAGGTCCATATAGTGAAAGCTATAGTTTTTGCAGTAGTCCTGTATGAATGTGAGAGTTGAACCATAAAGAAGGCTTGACCATAAAGAACAATGGATGCTTTCAAATTGTGGCACTACAGAAAACTTGAGAATCCCTTGCACTGCAAGGAAATCAAATCAGTTAATCCTAAAGGAAATCAACTCTGAATTTTCATTGGAAGGACTGATGCTGAAGCTGAAGATCTATTACTTTGGCCATCTGATGCGAAGAACTGACTCATTTGAAAAGACCCCGATGCTGGGAAAGATTGAAGGCAAAAGGAAAAGGGGGCAGCAGAGGATAAGATGGTTAGATATCATCATCAACTCAATAGACGTGTGCTTGATAGGAGATAGTGGAGGACAGAGGAGCCTGTCCTGCTGCAGTCCATGGAGTCACAAAAAGTCGGACATGACTTAGTGAATGAGCAACAACAATATTCTTAGATATTATAAGAAAATTAGCATAAGAATGAATAGTGCATCTGAATCTTAGGGACTGTTTATCATCTAATGGAGAACCTAAAGAAATATAGCCTAGCTCATGAAAATAACATCTGTTGTTGTCAAATTAAAAATAAAATTCATCAAGATGGCCAAAAATGTAGGTTTCTTAAAATAACTAAATGAGTGAGTAGTGAAGTCACTCAGTTGTGTCTGACTCTTTGCAACCTCATGGACTGTAGCCCACCAGGCTCCTCCATCCATGGGATTCTCCAGGCAAGAGTACTGGAGTGGGTTGCCATTTCCTTCTCCAGGGGGGATCTTCCCAACCCAGGGATCGAACCTGGGTCTCCCGCATTGTAGACAGATGCTTTACCATCTGAGCCACCAGGAAGTCCCAAATAACTAAGAACTCTTCCTTAAACTGGCTTGTTTCAATGTGCCTTTAGATTGTCATTGTGGCCTAATGAGTGCTTTTGAAGTATAATACTGAAGAAGAAATATAGAAAGGTCATGGTTGTCATGCATTGTAATTATAATCACCTACAAATATTTACTGAACATCTACTCTGAACAAGGCCCTCCAGTACGTGCAATCATGCCATCAAATAAATATTCCTGTGGTAAACATTTTGTGACATGAAATATTAATGAAAGGGAAGATTTTCCTCCTCAAAATGGATAGATATCGATTAAGTCCATTAAAGTAGTGTTAACAAATATGAAAACATGTCTGGTAGGCTTTGGAAGATTTTTAAAAGGTTTATCTATCCTTGTTAGGCCTATCTTCAAATGCTTTGAAAAAAAATTTTTTTTTTCAGGAAAAGAAAAATGAAAAATAATACATTACCTAAATTCACAGGAGTTCCATGGCAGAAAACATATGCAGTAGTGCCCACAATAAACCAGTTTATAACCTGGGAAATAAACCAGGTTATATAACCTGGTGGAGGACCTTGATTGCTCCCAATTCAAATTTCCAATTGAAGAAAATGTGCGTCACATTGAAAAAGGTGAAGATCAGCTCTTTAGAACATTTTAGTAATTTTAGTATAGCTTTGATGAATATATTTCAAAGGCTAAAACTTAGGTGTAAAGTTAAGAACTGTTGAATAGACAGTTTTGATCAGAGGAAGAATATGTGAGGATAAACAACTCATGAAGGTTAAAGTTAGCTAGCGTAAAAGAAAATGAAGATGGTGTTAAGTCAGTGACTGTGGGTGAATTCTGGGACTTCCTTTCACAGCTTATGCAGAGGGGGAAAGAGTGAGTTTCTGTGTATCTACTCTTTCTACTGCTGAATCAGTGTAAATTCTTTGTCCACGTGATCTCACTGGCCCTAACCATTAGCGTCTCTGCCACAATCTGAGAAGAGGTGAAGGATTGTTCTCCTGGTGCCTTGTGGAAAGAGCTCTAGGTTCCACGTCACCCAGGCAGCCTGTGGCTGGGCTCTGTGCTATTCCCATCACTTTACAGTGGAACAGGGGGCCAGTAGGAGCTAGCACTTCCTCAGTACTAACTAAAGGCAGAGAGCTCTAAGCTTTTTCATGAGTTATCTTCTTTACCTCACAATGTTATAGGTATAGTTATTGTCCCATCTTACAGATGACATGGCTGAGGTTCAGGAGGTTATATAACTTTCCCAAAGCCACACAGTGGTTGACCTCATGGTCTTACTTAAACGTAGCATATTTTTAACCACTATGTCAAAGCCACTTCTTAAAGCTGCTGGTGTAAGTTCGTCAAGTGTTCAGGCAAATGGGTTCAGCACAAATAACCTGGGCTTTGGAGTCAGTGTGGGCTCAAATCCCACCTTTGTCACTTACTCAGTTTCTAACTTACAGTGTCTAACTCAACCTTGAGTACTGGTTGTCTTAATTTCTGTAAAAGTAATAAAAATAGCTAAAATTAAGTGCTTCCTATATATCAGACGCTACTCCAAATACTTTATGAATGAACTCAGTAGTCTTGACAATACAATTACGAGATAGATACTATTGTTATCATCATCAGTTTTATTTTTTAATTTTCCTTTATTTTTATTTAAAATTTTATTTTATGTTGAGGCATAGTTGCTTAACAGTGTTGTATTTCAGGTGTCCAGTAAAGTGACTCAGTTATATGTGTTCAAGTTTCTTTTTCAAATTCTTTTCCCATTTAGACCATTGCATAGTATTGAGCACAGTTCCCTGTGCTATACAATAGGACCTTGTTGGTTATCTATTTTAGATATCACAGAAAGTACATGTCCATCCCAAACTCCCAGTCTATGCCTCCCTCCCATCCTTTTCTCCTGGTAACCATAAGTTCATTCTTTAAGGCTGTGAGTCCTTTTCTGTTTTGTAAATAAGTTCATTTGTATTATTTTTTTAGATTCCACACATAAGTGATACCATAAGACATTTGTCTTTCTCTGACTTCACTTAGTATGATAATCTCCAGGTCTATCCATGTTGTTGCATATTATTATCACCAGTTTTAGGTTAAGAAACAAAGGTCCAGAGAGGCTGAGTGCCCCTAGTTACCCCACATCTAAATGCCAGTGCTGAGGTTCAAACCTGCACAGTGTCTGGTGGAAAAACAGCGTGACATGTTTACTGTCTCCACCACTAAGTGTGAATGTCCATCCCATCCCTTTCCATACAAAATGTTTGTGTAAAAACATTTCAACCCTTTTTCCTGGGTTTCTAAAAGTTAAAAAAAAAAGTGCTGGACATACTACTTCCGTGCTCTTCAAACATCACAGAACCTGTTCTTACTGAGAGGTGGTACAGATCGGGGACAGGAGATGTGAGTGGTTCTGAAGGGTGGTCTTTCCCCAAGTCTTTCCCTCTGGATCTTTCTCTTTCTCCTTGTTCTCAGTAGCTTGTCCCTTTGTGCCTGCATCATGATGTCAGTCCCCAGCCTAGTCTCTGAGCTGCCAGTCTTGTTCTGCTAATTGCATTTTTAAACTGCACCCAGTGTTGTTAAAAAAAAAAAGAAAAGAAAGAAACAAAAAACAAATCCAAACAAACCAATTGTGTCACTCCATCTCTCCACACTATCAACTCAAGAAGTCATATCTGCCTCCAGTTGCCCTTAGGATAAAGTCAAAACTCTTTACTACGACCCTCCATACCTCACCTCTTGCCTCTGGCCCTCTTCACATGCTGGTACTTCAGCCTGTTAGATACTCCTGATTTCTACACACATACACACACACACACATTTACCGTCTTTGCTTAAGTAACCCCTCCTACCACCATTCAGATCTTAATGGAACTTTCTTTAGGTTATGTTTCTTTTCTTCTAGTCCAAATCAGATGCCTTCTCTGAGTCATGTGCTCCCACGACCAAAAGTTAATTTTCTTCTCCTTCTAGAATGTAGGACTTATGAGAGAACAGACTGTGTCTGGGATGTAACAGACAATAAACATTTAGTAACAATGAGGGATGGATAGGTGGATGGACAGAAGGAAGGAAATAGTAATTTATGAAGCTTGAAATAGAAATACCTCCTTTTAGAACCCTTCCTGTGCTTCTGTATTTCACAGTCTCATTTCTTCTCTTCCCAAGCCTCTTTTCAGCTAAGTCAGACTTTTGCTTCTTCATCCCCAATACAACTAATCAATTTCCAAGACCAGCTTTTATCTAGCTAAGCCCACTGAGAACTGCCATACATTCCTAAAATCTGCCACATTGAATGGGAGAGGGTATAGGAGGAAACTTGAGGCAGTTTTTGCTTTCACAGAAACAATGATGGGGTCTCTGATTAGATGAGAGTGGAGGAATATAAGGGATCAGGGTGCCTAAGAGGTAATGGGAGACAAAGTTTTTACCTAGACATGATGTGTATACTTTGCCTTTTCTCTTAAAGAAAGAACACAATTATATATATAATATATATGATCCCTGGGTAAGGAAGATCCCCTAGAAAAGGAAATGGCAACCCACTCCAGTATTCTTGCCTGGAGAATTCCATGGACAGAGGAGCCTGGAGCGTTGCAGTCCATGGGGTCGTAAAGAGTGGGACACAACTAAGTGACTAAGCAAAGCACACGCACGCATGCACACACACACACACACACACACACACACATCTATTTGGAGTTAGCAAAAATTTATTTCCCACTAATTTTCGTTTCTTTTTTAAAAATTAATTTATTTTTTAATTGAAGAAAAATTACTTTACAGAAGTTTGTTGTTTTCTGTCAAACCTCAACATGAACCCAATAGTTTTCTTAATTCCCTTGAATTTATTTTATTTATTTTCCCCTGAATTTATTTTAAAACCTCAGTCTAGATCTATAATATTTCAGTTCATCAGTGTATCAGTGTTTCGTGACTAGTCAACTTTTTATGTATTTGCCTTCTTGATGTATTTTTGTTCTGTTATTTTTGCCACATTATATAAAAGGAAAATTTCCCAGGCCTAGGAATCTAAGAATAAAACTATATATTTCAATGTTTCTAAGTTATTTCTTACCAAAATATTTTGCTATTTATTCAAGCTGTCAGAAGTTTTTGTACGGTTCTTAGATATTTGTATTAAAATAGTTTCTTCAATGTTTTTAACCAGAATCCCTGGAGAAGTTTAAGTAGCTTTTTTTATCAAAGAGGTTTATTTTTAACCATTATTTTTTTTATCACCAAATCACTTCTGTTACTGTTACTAAAAATTAAAGGAACGTGTTTACTGTCAAACCATCTTTTAGCAAGTATCAGCTATATTATATATTGGTGTCAGGTTATTTTTGTTCAGAGATGTAGTACCCATAATCTCTGCACAATGACAAAAGAATCAGTCTGATTTAGGATTATAAATTTAAACTGGTTACCCTGAATGATCATGTGAAATTCATCGGGATCTTCCCAGCCAAAGCAGGAAGGAAGGTAAAGGAGTATACAATAGTTCTCAAAATTGAATGGGCTTCAGAGTTTCAGAATTAAAACATGTATTTGTGTCCACAGCTCCAACATTTGTGATTCAGTAGGTCTTGGTGTACCCAAAAACTTATCATTTCTAACAGATTCCTGGCTGATACGGATGCTAATTGCTGTGAACCTCACCTTGAGTAGCTCTTGTCTAGACAATTTCTGAAGATGCTCTTTGTCCAATTGCCTCCATGAAGTTTGTGAACCTGTCCAACACATAGAACCAGGATAACTTTTTGAACTATTCTCTGCTTTTCTGAAGAATATCTGAGAAATAAAAAATGATAGCACTGTCAACTAGTGGAAATCTGTGCCCTTTTTCTTATTTCTACAGTAGCATTTGCCTTGGTATGTACACAGTACACACATTGTAAATGTAGCATTTATTGTGTGTATGTGTGCTCACTTGCGTCTGACTCTTTGCAACTTCATGGACTGTAGCCTGGAGGCTCCTCTGCCCATGAAGTGTTTCAGGCAAGAATACCAGAATGAGTTGCCGTTTCCTACTGTATTCTGCCAGGTTCCTCTGTTCATGGGATTCTCCAGGCAAGAATACTGGAGTGGGTCGCCATTCCCTTCTCCAGGGCATCTTCCCGACCCAGAGAGCGAACCTGCATCTCTTAGGTCTCCTGTATTGGCAGGCTGGTTCTTTACCACTGGCACCACCTGGCAAGCCCAGGAAGCATTTGTATCTATTGAAACAAAGCATCTACCTCTTACAAAGTTACAAAACTTTCACTTTGTTTGCTTATCTCTTGAGTCCGTATTAAAAAACGCTCTTAGTATATGCCACATAAAATCTGACCAACCCCACTGTCTAACAAATGCCATTTGGGAAAAATTAATCACAATGAAAAAAAAAAAAGGTCATCCCTGAAAAAGTTTGTGAAGCAACTGTTTCATGATTTTTAAGATATTCCAGGCATTATTTTTTTTTCCTGACATGTAACCTATATTTTACTAAATCATGGTAATAGTAGTATTTGGCTGGTATGATTTTGGAAAAATTTCTGAGTAAAAGCAAGTCATTATACAATTTTAAGGTAAATGATTAAAATTAAAATGCTTCATACAGTAATTACAGAGTCGCTAGTTTGACATGAATTGAAGAGTTGATGTTCTTTTAAGTAGATCTTAAAAATAATCCTCACTGGGATGACCCAGAGGGATGGGATGGGGAGGGAGGTGGGAGGGGGGTTCAGGATGGGAAACACATGTAAATCCATGGCTGATTCATGTCAATGTATGGCAAAAACCACTACAATATTGTAAAGTAATTAGCCTCCAACTAATAAAAATAATTGGGAAAAAAAATAAAGGAAAATTTAATAAAAAAAAATAATCCTTTGGTCTTGGGTGATTACATGAGAGATGCTGATATTTATGACCTTGTATGTCACTGAAAGGAAAGCCAAATAAGAGAGGTTAAAACTGGACTTCGGAGGGGTTTTGAGGCTAAGCATATGTTGGAGAGGTCAAGTTTTAAAGTATGTAAATAATAAAGGGCTCTGAGGCAATAAAATGGGGGAACAGGAAAGGCATATATAAATACAAAATGTTCTCAAAGCTCAAATTTTGAAAATCAGGGTAAAGCAAAGATACAATTTTGGTGATTTGGGTAAAGATTTTGTTTTGCTTTGTTTACTCATTTATTTTAAAAATTATTTTATTTTGGACTTCATAACTTACAATGTTATGTTAGTTTCAGGCATACAGCCAAGTGATTCAGTTAAACATATATAAATATCTATTCTTTTTGAAATTATTTTCCCATTTAGGTTATTACAGAACATTGAGCAACGATCCCTGTTCTATACAGTAGGTCTATGTTTGTTATCTATGTATTTTAAATATAGTAGTGTGTTTATGTCAAGATTTTCCTTTTGGTCTCTTTGGCCTCCAAATTCATAGCAACATTTTTACATCAGCAGTTCTCATGTTCTGCTTTGCTTGTATTTATCCATAACTGGCAGCATTTTATGTACATTAAACATTTCAGATTGAGTATAAGACAGGAGAGAAGGGTCTGTGAGGGACAGGGGTGGAGGATATAAAAGATAAGAAATGGAAAAAATAATAGATGAGAGGCAAGGGACCAAAGGAAAAAGAGGAGAAAGAGAAAGGAGAGAAAAAGGAGAAGCAGTTAGCAAGGAGGCAAGAAAAAGAAAGAAGTGGAAAGGGACTAGAGGAAAAGAAATAGAAGTAGGAAATTCAGTAACAGGACAGGGAAAAAGAGAAGAAAAAACATGTCCTTGTCCTTATTAAGATAAGATGAGCTTGTAATGCCTGTGGGTGTGTGTGCACGTGCACACACGTGCTTATTCAGTCATATCTAACTCTTTGCTACCCCATGGAATGTAGTCCGCCAGGCTCTTCTATCCATGGCAAGATTCTATCTTTTTCAGGCAAGAATACTGGAGTAGCTTGCCATGACCTACTCTAGGAGATCTCCCAACCTATAGATTGAACTCGAATCTCTTGCAGCTCCTATATTGATAGGTGGATTCTTTACCACTGCACCACCTTGGAAACTGTATAATGCCCTTAACGCCATTATTTTTCCCTGGTTGCAATCCAGTCCCATCTTCTGCCAGTTCTGGTTTTTATTCATAGCAAATAAACACCCAGCTTTCCCTGGATGAATTACCCCTCAGACCTACTTACCTTTCTCTGCACACACTATATTAACTTCCTATCTATTTCCTTTTCTTTGATCTTTCAAAACAGGAAGAAAACTTTGAATTAACTATTGAGTGCTTTTTAGTAGAAGTCAGAAT
Organism: Cervus elaphus; assembly: GCF_910594005.1. Taxonomy (NCBI): domain Eukaryota; kingdom Metazoa; phylum Chordata; class Mammalia; order Artiodactyla; family Cervidae; genus Cervus; species Cervus elaphus. The sequence goes on along the minus strand of NC_057829.1, from coordinate 51,514,819 downwards.
TTGATTTGCGACTGCTTAGAAACTGAAATAGCAAAATGGATAAAGAAATTTCCCCTAGAATGGCAGAAATGTCACCTTGTTTTAAAGGAGAATCCAACTTCTATGTAACTCAATGTCATTCAACAAGGATAATTGAGCAGTTAGTATTTATCTGGAACTGTGGCTAGTTACAAAAGGAGTGGATGCAGGCCTCTGTGAATGGATTATGTTCTAAGAGTTCACTTGTAAAAGTGAATTACTTGGAATTTCAAATACATTTTCCCTCAGAAATAATGTTATAAATAGTAGTTAGATTTTCCCATATTTAATCCATAGTGTAGCCAAGATATATTTGAAATAAAGAGTAGGGAGGGCTGTTGTTACCAAAAACCAATCAGGGAGAAACAACAACATAATTGAATTTAAAATATGTTTCTAAATTATATTAAATTCTGGTGCAGAAGTAGAGACTAACTGGCTTGAGATGGGAAAAACACAGTAGGTTACAACATCTCTTCCCCACCTGTGGCATGCACTACTAATTAGCCATGGGTCTTACTTTCCACTGAGCCTTTAGCCTTAAAATTCTTCCCCAAAGGGTGTTTCCTGCAACTGCTGAGATCACAGTCATACCTGGCAGAGCAGACTTAGTTGGCTTGCCATTCTGCTGATAGAGACACCATTTATTTTCAACATCGTAAAACAAAGAAATCTATAATGGTCACTTGGGGGCAGGAGGCAAGGTGGTAGTAAGGATAGAGTAGAATAGATAGAAGCTCGGGGGCATTGATTGATAGAACTTGGCCAAAACATGATTAAACTTAGATGAAAAGTAGTGTTTCTAGGTTGGAGTTAGCTATACTGAGGCAGAGAATGGTAGGAGAGAGAAAGTGAAAACAAGCCACTTCCCTAGTCATGAGCTGCTGCTGCTGTTGTTTAGTCGCTATGTTCAAATCTTTTGCAGCCCCATGGACTGTAGCCCACCAGGCTCCTCTGTCCATGAGATTTCTCAGTCAAGAACATTGGAGTGGGTTGCCATTTCCTTCTCCAGGGGAGCTTCCCAACCCAGGGACTGAACCTGCATCTTCTGCTTGGCAGGCAAATTCTTTACCACTGAACCACCTGGAAAGCCCCAGTCATGAGCTAGTTATTCTCTGAGTTCAGCAATCAGGGGCTATGGAGTGAGTGCCCAAATTCTCACTTGACAGCACCTGCAAGGATTGTGTATAGTGAGATGCTTATATATAGCTCTGTCACTCAGGATAACTGAGTAGGGGATAAACTTGGTTTCCTGATTCTAAGGAAGTCATCATTGGCCTTCTCTCAACTTCCTCATTTCAGACAAATCTGGAGATTCTTCCAGATACATGATTAGTGATGCTCTAATTGAATTAGAATGTGTAGTTGGATATATGGCTTGAGGGTGAAGTATTTTATAGAGTACAGAAGTTAATTTTTGCTCCTCCTTTGTAAAATGGTTTTCACAGACTGACCACATAGGATAGTGGGAGCAATGCTAAGTTTGTCCTAAAGAATAATTTAAAAGAAATAAAAAATGAAATGTGATTGCCTTGAGAAATGACCAACTTATTAATAGGTCATGTGATAAAAACCCTAAGCCTATTTCACAGGTGGTGCTAGTTTTAAAGAATCCACCTACAGTGCAGGAGATAGGTCGGGAAGATCCCCTGGCGGAGGGCATGGCAACCCACTCCAGTATTCTTGCCTGGAGAATCCCACAGATAGCGCAGTCTGGAGGGCTACAGTCCATAAGGTTGCAAAGAGTTGGACATGACTGAAGCAACTTAGCATGCATGCAGCATATATTTATTTTTTGTATTCATTAAATTTGGGGAAAGGAGTTCCAATAAGTAATCTTACATTTTGCTGCAATCTGATTTTAAGCTGTTTTCTATATAAAACTTTTATAACCCTTAATACTTGAAATATATAAGAAATACAATTTACTTGGCATTCTTCATTTACCAAAAAGCTCAAGTGAGTTATTTGAGCTTATGAAATACTTGCTATGAGTGACCAAATGTGAGGTTAACTCATGGTTTTGGAACATCATATAATCCACAGCAGGAGAGCTGTGTATTTTCAAATTGCCCTCCAGAAGCGTTCATCAGAAAGTGCAAAAGTGCTTACGTTTCAGAGAAAAGAAGGAGAAATAAAGCCTAGTTTATTTTAAAATATTTCAGAAGTCATGTAATTTGCAACAACCTTCGAAATTTCCAGCTTTTTTTCTAACTTTTTAATGTTTTTAAATAATATTAATTTTATTATAAAAGCATTACACATATATTGTAGCAGAGTTTTTAAAATAGAAGGAAAAATAAATGAAAAAATTCTCATGACACCACTACCTATAATGACTGCTGTGAACATTTTGGTTTACATCTTTTTAGCCTTTCAACTTTTTATATATGTATATTTCAACTTTTTATATTTGTATAACATAAATTATATATTATATATAATTTTGTATATATGCTCACTTCCATGTAATGGGCTTATATGACATATCTTGCCTTATAAAATTTTTTTTCATTTAAAGTGTATAATTAACATCTTTTCATGTAATTAAATATTCTTCTGAATCATCATTCTAAAGACTATATAGAATTCCATGTAATTGAATGCACCATGGTTTAAATATCTTATCACTGATATTTGGAATTTTTCCAATTTTTACTGATTAAAAAATGAGAATATTATTCTTATTGCATGATCTCTAGTTATCTGTGATTATTTCCTAAAGATAAATTCCTAGAAGTCTTGCTGACACAAGAAGTTATCACATTTTTAAAGCTTTTGTCTTCCAAAGTAGGTACTAATTTATACTTCTATCAGTATGTGGAAATCTTTTACTTACTTTCAAATGAAATAAAAGCCTCTTAAAAGAGCCCAGGTTTCTAATAACTTTATAGGCGAACCAGACTTAGAGCAGTTATCCATTGACTTTTTGAAACAATTGCCAGTTCATTCTTCCCAACTTTGTAGTGTTAGACTTCATTTTATTATTTTAGGTCAAATGTGTTTTTATATACCACAATATTCTAAGGAAAATAAACCTATCACTTTCTGATATTTTCCACTGATAACTTAAACTACTGTCACATGTTTATAACTCTCAGCCATGTGTTTCTAAGGGGTTGTTTTAAGAAGTTATTGTACTTAGCTGATGAACAGGATTTTGACTTTGCCAAATTTATTTCGAATAATTTAACCTTTTTAAATTATCTTCCTCTTCTCAGTTCAATCTGTGTTAAGATTGTATTTTTATTCACAGTTTGTATGCCTACAAATTACCAAATGTTTATTTCCTTTCAGAGTACTTGCTACTATAATAATGCATGTTAAACATACATGAATATGCAAAGACTCAGAGCTATTTGGATTTGAATTGCAAAGTCCTTTGCAGGTCATGAGCCAGGCATAATACTCTACTAGGAAAAGAAATTACTAAAACAAATCACTTCTGAACCAAACCAATACACGGCTCATCATTTCATTAAAGCCATCTGACTTCCGATAATACCTAACTATACATTGGGGTGCTCAAAGAAATAGCTGAAGAATTTTTCTTTGGGAAAAAAAAAATCAATGCCATTAAAGTCAACGGAAAACCACGAAAAGGGTCTGAAGTCACATTAATAACATATGACTAAAAAAGTGGTAAATATGACAGTCTGATGGGATGGGTGTGTGGCAGCGGAGGTTACTTTATCCATATCAGGTTCAAGTTGTCAGTAATTGACTCTACGTCTCACATAAACCAACATGCAGCTTGTTGATTTAAACAAACAAAAAAAATCACCTCAGAACCTTTCTCCACTAGTTATTCAAAATATCCATTCATCCAAAGAGCCTCTGTTCCATGACTTTGGAAATCTAGACTGAGTTCCGTAAAATATTTATATTTTATAATCACAGTGTATTGCCTCAAATATATCTTCTAGTGTTTAAATTGCCCTGGAGTCAATTAAGGGGGTAAGGGATTTAAAGAAAGGTGACTAAGGATGTGAGAGTTGGACAGTGAAGAAAGCTGAGTGCCGAAGACTTGATGCTTTTGAACTGTGGTGTTGGAGAAGACTCTTGAGAGTCCCTTGGACTGCAAGGAGATCCAACCAGCCCATCCTAAAGGAGGTCAGTCCTGGGTGTTCATTGGAAGGACTGATGCTGAAGCTGAAACTCCAGTACTTTGGCCACCTCATGGGAAGAGCTGACTCATTGGAAAAGACCCTGATGCTGGGAGGGGTTGGGAGCAGGAGGAGAAGGGGACGACAGAGGATGAGATGGCTGGATGGCATCACCGACTCGATGGGCGTGAGTTTGAGTAAATTCCGGGAGTTGATGATGGACAGGGATGTCTGATGTGCTCCAGTCCATGGGATGCAAAGAGTCGAACACGACTGAGTGACTGAACTGACTGACTGACTAAGGAAGAGAAGTATTTCAAATGGATTTTATAGGCAGCATATCTATCATTTGGTTTCAAAAAAAAGGGCAGCTACACATTTCAATGAATAATTTTCTTAAATGTCTATCTTCATTGCGTTGTATTAGAAAGATGAAGCCAGGTTATTCTTTTGAGATTTAATATTATAAAAGTCAACAGGAAGTTATTTTTATCCTCCTGTGGATGAGCGAAGGCTATGAGATGCAGGCAGGGCAGACAAAGTGAAAACTTGGTTTTTTTTGTATTCGTTTCTTCTGACTCCCATGTGGCACTTTGCTTATGTCCAACACCCCTGGGTTTCTTCAGCTTCAGCTTGTCTTCCCTTGGCAGTGTCATCACTGTGGACCTGAATAGCTATTCTCAACCCTTATGGTTAAAGGCATGTCTACAGTGCATTTCATACTGTGTTTTAACTGCAAGTGATTTCGTGTGGTGTATTTCTCCTTCAAGCACTTAATATTCATTAGGAAAGAGTGTACAATGACTTAAAAGACTAAGAGAGTTCCAAGGGTGGAATATCAGGTGTTAGAGACCAGAGAGAGGGCAGGGATGAAAATGACATCTTTGTAGTCCAGAGGCCCTTCCTGATTTAATCTTAAATCCTGGCATGATGGTAACCAGACATCTCCTCTTGGAATAAGGAGGGGACTCGTAAAGGTTACCTGTAGGACAGACAATATAAGATGGGGATGAATCTTCATGGATATGTACAGCGGGGGTGGTTGTATCCCACCCTCCTTACAAAGGGATTCTCATTTTAGGATTATGAAAAATGTCCTACAGAGAAAGGTTTTAAGAGATTAAGAAAAATAATTCAGTTCTTTTCAACTCTTTATAAATACCCCAGAAAGGACAAGATGTGACTAAACCTTCCAAGGATGTGGGATTTAGACAAGGGTGCCTATCTTTAAGTGAAATAAAACATTAGAGTAAGGTTTAGGAATTTGTTTATTTGCAAATTCAAAATTTCCTGGCTGCTTCTTCAATCTATATCAACCATGAGTCATCACATTTAATTTGTTTCTTGTTCTATTTAAATTTTACTATGTCATATACAGACCTAATTTTTATCCCATTCACTTTTGTACTCTTATTAGCATCAAATATAGATTGTATTCACACTATACAATAGAGTAGCAAATATCTCAAGTAATGTAACAGGTAATAAGGTAAGAAAATCAAAATAGCCTTATCTACCCCCCAAAGTAATTATATTTATTGCTGCTTTTCCTAAAACAAGGCCACTTTAAATTATATAAAATAAAAAGTGTTCAGAATTCATCTCTGAGGCTATCTGCATTAGTTGGTTTGGACTACAGTAACATTAATTCTTTTGATTAAAATTGAAATGGGATTGTCTGTAACAAGTCATGTGGAAATAAAAAAGACAATAAACATGACTTTATAGCTATCCTGCATAGGAATCTAGGGACAGGGACTAAACTGGGCCTCATGGGAAGAAGAGATACAGTTATCCATTCTAGCTTCAAAGAGACTGAGCTAGTTCGCTAGTTCAGCATTTGCCACTGGTTCACTGCAGCATGAGCTTCCATGTTATCTCCTTACTTCCTTGGCGTCAGAATCAAGAACATGAGTTGGTTACTCATGTTGTTTTTACTCTTTATTGCTTATCTTTTTATTTTCTGTCCGCATTAGAACCTAACGTGTTGTCTTTATCTCCAGGTCAAGCTCTGGGGAGAGGGGATTATACCTATTGACCCTACCATTTAGCCTACATTTGGCTGCTATTGGACCAGATGGTGTTCCACCGCCGTGTTGTCTGTGATGTTAACCGTGCATGGTTATTTCTGTTAGAATGGGTCTCTGGGCACTGCAGGCATTCTGCAGTTCTATGTGTATGAAGCCAGTAACCTCACTAAAATATTTATCAAAAACATGATAATAGAATTTTCTTCCATTTTTATCTTAAATAATTATTTGATATAAAAAGCATATGTAATGTTATAGTTCACTAAGTAGCTTGCCTGTGTATTTGCATAAAACTTGACAATGATAGCTTATATTTTTATAAAATGTGTACTTTATAAGTTCTTTTCACTTAACTTTTCCTATATAATGGCTTTTCAGAAATCTATGAAGCATGCAGGGAATATATGTTATTCCTACCTAGCAGCTTAGTATAATACTAGGTTGGTCCTCAATAAAGTCATTATTTGCTGGTTAAATAAGCAAAGCAGGCTTGTGTCTTTGTCCAGGGCATTTAGCCAGGATACAGTGGAGTTGAAGCTCAGTCTTACCAAAGTGCTTCTTGTAAGTGGCTAAGTGTTCCTTCCATAATACTTAGCAACTCAATGCGAGTCAACTGGTGGATGTCTTTTGATACTAAGAGGAGCCTAGATAAAAGGTACTAAATAACAAGAAAATACTAAAAGAATATTTGTAAGTCTAGATAATAGTGCTTAGTCAGTTGGGGTCAAAATCATGTGAATGTGTAAGTGGTAATTGACAAGATAACTACGGAGATGATTCCATACCAGTAAGAGAGAGCAATCTAATGAGTGATGTGGATGCAAGCTGTCCTCAATTTTTTCCCCACTGTCTTTTTGAAATGTGGTTTAAAGCGGGGATTTGAAGAGAAATTTTGTGATGTTACTGACTACATTCTCTTCCTATGACAAAGGAGTATCATTACCACTGGGAAAAATACTCAATATGAGCAATTTACTATAAAATGCTAAATTAACAAGTCAAGATAATTTCACGCTCCCTCTGCCCCCAATGAATCAGTGCAAATTGCATCTCATACTAATTGGTCTGCAAAAATCTATACACAGTAAGAACACTGGGATTTCTGCAATTTGCCTGTAAATGTACACACAGACACAAATAACAGGACTATTTTTTTTACTTTAATACTTTGATACAGACTAATAGGTGCACTCATTAGCCTACGTCTCCACGGATTCTTTTTGGTAACTTCAGAAACAATACTAATTAGAAGTTATTAGAGAAATACAAGCTCACAGCAAAGACATGGGTGCTGGATCTAAGATAGAAAATTTTGGAATATGTGAAATCTTAGAATATAAAGTTTTCAAATAAAAGGGCACCAAATTATCTTATTTTGTAAAGTATTTCTTATAGCAAACTCTTTGCTGACTTGAAGGTGGTTTCAAGTCTGTTTATATTTTCTTTCACTTCATGGACCCCATGTTTTGAAATATCATTGCCTACAAAACTGTATTTCCTAAGTAATGATGAATTTTTTGCCCATTTTTAGTTAATCAATTGTTCAGTTCAGTTCAGTCACTCTTTGTGACCCCATGGACTGCAGCATGCCAGGCCTCCCTATCCATCACCAACTCCCGGAGTTTACTCAAATTCACGTCCATTGAGTCAGTGATGCCATCCAACCATCTCATCCTCTGTCATCCCCTTCTATTCCTGCCTTCAATCTTTCCCAGCATCAGGATCTTTTCCAATGAGTCAGTTCTTTGCATCAGGTGGCCATAGTATTGGAGTTTCAGCTTCAGCATCAGTCCTTCCAAATGAATATTCAGGACTGATTTCCTTTAGGATGGACTGGTTAGATCTCCTTACAGTCCAAGGGATCTCAAGAATCTTCTCCAACACCACAGCTCAAAATCATCAATTCTTCAGCACTCAGCTTTCTTTATGGTCCCACTCTCACATCCATACATGACTACTGGGAAAACAATAGCTTTGACTAGACAGACCTTTGTCAGCAAAGTAATGTCTCTTCTTTTTAATACCTAGGCTGTCTAGCTTGGTCATAACTTTTCTTCCAAAGAACAAGCTTCTTTTAATTTCATGCCTGCAGTCACCGTCTGCAGTGATTTTGGAGCCCAATAAAATAAAGTTAGCCCCTGTTTTCACTGTTTCCCCATCTATTTGCTATGAAGTGATGGGGCCAGATACCATGATCTTAGTTTTCTGATGTTGAGCTTTAAGCCAACTTTTTCACCCTCCTCTTTCACTTTCATCAAGAGGCTCCTTAGTTCTTCTTCATTTTCTGCCATAAAGGTGATGTCACCTGCATATCTGAGGTTATTGATATTTGTCCCAGCAATCTTGATTCCAGCTTCTGCTTCATCTAGTCCAGTGTTTCTCGTGATGTACTCTGCATATAAGTTAAATAAGCAGGGTGACAATATACAGCCTTGACGTACTCCTTTCCCTATTTGGAACCAGTAAGTTGTTCCATGTCCAATTCTAACTGTTGCTTCCTAATCTGCACAGGTTTCTCAAGAGGCAGGTCAGATGGTCTGTTACTCTCATCTTTCTTAAGAATTTTCCATAGTTTGTTGTGGTCCACACAGTCAAAGGCTTCAGCATAATCAATAAAGCAGAAGTAGATGTTTTTCTGGAACTCTCTTGCTTTTTCGATGGTCTAACAGATGTTGGCAATTTGATCTCTGATTTCTCTGCCTTTTCTAAATCCAGCTTGAACATTTGAAAGTTCACGATTCATGTATGAATCGTGTGAGATGAGTGCAATTGTGTGGTAGCCAAACATTCTTTGGCATTGCCTTTCTTTGGGATTGGAATGAAAACTGACCTTTTCCAGTCCTGTGGCCACTGCTGAGTTTTCCAAATTTGCTGGCATATTGAGTGCAACACTTTCACAGCACCATCTCTTAGGTTTTGAAATAGCTTAACTGGAATTCCATCACCTCCACTAGCTTTGTTCTTAGTGATGCTTCCTAATGCCCACTTGAGTTCACATTTCAGGATGTCTGGCTCTAGGTTGATAATCACACCCTCATGATTATCTGGGTCATGAAGATCTTTTTTGTATAGTTCTTCTGTGTATTCTTGCCACCTTTTCTTAATATCTTCTGTGACATGTATACCATTTCTGTCCTTTATTGTGCCCAATAGCCAAAACATCATCCATTGTAGATAACTGTTAGTGAGGACTTCTGAAAAGCATAACTTGAAGTTACTATGCTCAGAAGACATAATCCCAGCCTAAAGCAAAGCCATAGGATAGTCACCAATGGGATATTTTATTGAGAAATATGTAGCTTCTGATAGGCTTTTCAAAGTATTGAGCAGACCATAGTCACCTTTGTGATTACCCATGAGTTCTAGTAAGGCAGACTGAAAATATCAGAGTTCATCTCAATTAGAAAAAAACAGACAGTATGAAACAAGCAAGGAAAAGAAGTATCCTTACCCTTTGTAGGAACTTTAGTGACTCTGTACAATCCCGAATTCTCATTTGTTCATTTTTCATTCGTTTACTAAAGCATATACTTTGTGCCAGACACTCTTTACTATATATATCGAAAGATAAAAGATAGTTCCTCATTTTAAGGAATTAAACCAGCAATAACAACCATGCACACAATGGCAGTATATTGTGATAAAGGCCATGTTACAAGACAGTTTGGAAGCCTGGTGAACTGTTAAATATGAATTCCAGATCTTGCCCTTGATTTCAGCTAGAAAGTTATTGGTGTTTCCTCTAGAGATGATCATGAGTACAGATTATATTAGTGTATTAAATAGCAATTTCAACTTTAATTCTCTGCCCTATTTAATTCCCCTTGTTCTAGGGGAAGTCCAGTTGGTGTTGTAAACTGCTTGATTGTTTCATCATTGTTAGCTTGCTCTGAGTGTGATGTTTCCAATAGCTGTCACTTTAATACATGCTTTGTGTTAGGTCTAAATGAAATCTGAGGTTGAATTCCAAGACATTAGTTGGTAATCATTGTGGAATTTTGTTCCCTGGTAATTTATTTCAAATCTTAGATCAGCATGAAATTTGGTTTAGAAGAAAAGAGCAGGACATAGTCTTTAAAGGTTATCTTATGTTATCCATTTTTAAAATGGTCTTGTGGCTTGTTTTACTGGAAGATAAATGTGTATGTCTTTTAGGGACAAAATACATGTTTTATGTTAATTATTATTTTTTATGTATTATTATATTTAATGTTTCCAACATTCTAATGGGATTTATAGAAATTACTGTTGTTCCCACTTTTTACTAAAGAAATAAAGATCATATTCAAACTGCTAACAAATATTTAAGTGAAATTTTGAGCGAATGAAGCAATCTAAATGAAATCAAACAACTGTTTTTGATATGACTTTTTATAGCATGCTGTCATTTGAGGGCCACATAGACATATTTTTGGGTATCCAGAGTCAAGGGCAGAATTACTTAAGAGATAGTGTACTTAATGCTATTGCTGATTATTAAGAAATAACGCTAAAATGCAGTTGCTGTTTTAGTTATCAAAATGATGTTTCTTGCATGAGTAAAATGTCATTAAATTTGACATCTGTAAAGCATATTCGATTTCAGATGATACTTGCCAATTATAATGAAAGGACCACTTTGGGACATTGGTTGTAGAATCCTACCTCATGACATTTAACCTTCCTATATATAGGTATGTATGAGCTCTATTAAATTAAGTGCAGACTTTGTAAGTCATATGTTACCTCTCTTCAGTGAAGCAGTGGAATACTTTTGATTGGAGGTAAAGACAAACTTCCTCACTCAAACCTTCTTATTCAATAACAAAATTTATTTTTCAGACATCAGGTAGGCTTCCAGGCTTGGTACATGTGGCAGCTGAGTGATGTTGCTGAACGACTCAAGTTCTTTCCATTTTCATCACTTTGCCTCTCTCGGCACTGGCAGATTCGTAAGTCTGGTTATTCTCACAGCCACAAGATGAGTGCCAGTGACCACTGAGGCCGCGTGCTTCCTTGTTTGGGAAAGAGGTAGAGAGAACAGCTTCCCCCTACAACCCCACCAGGACAGTTTAGTATATGTGCTCTCTCCTGAATTAATGTCCGTAGAGGAATATCAGTATACTTACTATTTTAGACACTGAATATCTTACCTTGGCTCATATTAAAGAAAAGTGATTATATGAGTCAAATTAGGATTCTTTTAACAATGGGGAAACTTGTGAGTTGGCATTACGAAGCGGTAGACATTCTACATAGTGCTCCCTGACAAGGGGTGGACACTATTATAAAATTTGACCTTATAAATGAATTGCTGGCCTGTAAGACAATAGTGGTTGGATGACCAGCCAGATGGTACTCCTCTTGAAGAAAGACTGATAATGCCATTTTTAGTGAAAATGTGATAGCTTGCCATTGATTTTCAAAGACTTTCTTATACCTTTTATGGACTTCTAGTTGAACTTGTTTATTGGTGTCTTAGAATCTAAAATGGAAACATTTATGAGATTAACAGAACAGCTTGTGAATATTTCGCAAATGGGATAGGCATTCTCTCCAGGGATTCTCAGTGGTGTCCAAGGAAATATAAAGATCCACTGGCCAAATTTGGCACATCTTACTTGTATATCAAAGTCAAGGCCGTTTGGGAAAAGAAGTAATTTAAGAGAAAGTCATGGTAAATCTTCATCTAAAATTAACCAACATATTGCATTAAAATGAAAAACTTATTAAAGAAATTTTGCACCAAAGACTCTTCTGGCCACATACTGGGTTCACTCTGCACCCCATCTCCCATCCCCATCCACTCTGTGGCCACTATACCCGCATGTACAGTAATTCTCCTCTCTGCTCAGAGTACTTCTGTGGAAAAACATTTTAATACGTGCAACAAGTTAAATGTATAACCTTCTATTATAAAAGTTAACTTTTGAAAGAGTTTATGTATTTTTTCCTATATCTTAAGACAATGTTACTAATTAATATCTCCAAGTAGGTGCCTTAGAATTTTACTCTTAACTTTTCTTATTGGAATTTACTTACTTTACAGTGTTACGTTAGTTTTTGTTGTACAACAGCATGAATCAGAAAGCTTCCTGTTTAAATGTTTGAACAAGATAGTCTCTCTTGGAAGATGATACTTCTGTTTTTCACCCATAAATACTGACCTGTATTGAGGCCCCAGTGAAGTCCAGCAAGAAAATGGTTTGGCTCTCATTTCCTGTTCCACCATGAAACTAGCGCCTCAAAGTTGTTACTGCTTGTTCTGACAGATCCCATCAGTATGAAAAGCCGACAGAAGTCTACTTCACCCATCTTTCAGTACGTCTGATCTGTCACAGCATTTGAATTTCCTTGATTTGTGTAGGGGTTCTAAGCTCGTGATTCTTTTTTTCCTGTGTGTGATGTGTGTTGAGGCTAGTGAAAACCTACGCATGGTGAGCAGGTGAAATCCAGAGCTGGGGGATGTCAAATAGCTCACTTGATGACATTACACTTAACCACATGATGACCTGATGTGGATTCATCTTTTACTGTAAGGCGAGTCTGGTGCTCAGTACTTCACAGGGGTGACCTCATGACCTCATGACCTCTCCCATGAAGACTGAGGTAAACACTGTATTATCTCCCCTCTGTTGGCAAAGAGTCTTGGTGAAGTAAACTAACCTGTCTGAAGTATCACATGTTACACCTGCTACTAGTGGTTTCTCCTGCTGGTCCCAGGAGGGTGTGTGTTTGTGCCCTTTTGTGGAAGACTGTAGATTTTTGTTTCTTACATGCCATGACAAGTTGGTGTTTAGCTGTTAAGTCATGCCCTACTCTGTAACCCTGTAGACTGTAGCCCACCAGGTTCCTCTGTCCATGATATTTCTTAGGCAAGAATACTGGAGTGGGTGGCCATTTCCTTCTCCAGAGGATCTGTCCATCCCAGAGATTGAACTCGCATTTCTTGCTTGGCAGGCAGATTCTTTACCACTGAGCCACCCGGGAAGCCCCCCTACCCCACCCCTTGCCATCACATAGGATTAAGATATATGCTTGGTGATCTATTGTCAAGGTGAGAGTTTACAACCATTCTGTTATTTCCTACCTAATCGTCAAAGCACAGGTGATTTGCTAAAATGCAGATTCTGTTTTCTAAAATCCTAGATAAGAAATTTCATGCTTTATACAGAGAAAATATGAAATTATCTATTTTGAGTTGATAATTATTATGTGTGTATGTGTATGTTTTTAGACTGGATACAGGCTCCTTCTAGATACACCATTCTCAAGGGTTTATCAGGAAATATAAGGGCCCACTGAAGTAGACAGATATTTTCAGAGATTTATAACAGACAGTTCCTTCCCTAAATGAGCTTACTTTCCATTGAAAAGGCAAGATGCAAACATTTATAAATTTAAGCAACATAGATACCATGGAACTAAGAAGAGGAAGAAATTAAGCCTTAAGGTCATAGCATAAAAACTGCAAATCATCTTGGAGCACTCTGTGCCAGCCAGTGTGCTGAGTTCTTTATTTCATTTAACCCTGCAAGGCGCTCTAGTAATCAGTGTTGCAGGGTTACAGAAACAGAAGGTCAGGACAGTGGAAAGACTGCCCCGTGGTTCCACAGTGGAGCAGTGATGTGAACCCAGCCCGTCAGTTTCACATGGCCTCAGCCACTTCTCCAACTATTGTCCCCAAGATAAACTGACTTAATTACAAGGACATTATAGGCACTAATGTTCCAATTCATGGACATAGATGATGAGGGAAAACTGAATGCATGAGCTATCAGGCAAATATCATGGTTGAGGACTGGTTCTGTCTCTAATAACTTCACTTTTGAGATGATGTTAAATACCTCCTGTTCTATTTCTTAATCTTGTCAATGAACTGAGATTCAAAACTAGCATTTATGATGGGCTTAACTAGAACCAAGGAATACGGTATACCAAGTGTAAAAATTACTCGATACTCTTCAGTTGAAGGGTCTAACCAACTATTTCCAATCGTGGGCCTCCCACATTATTCCCCAGGTTGTGTAATTTTTATCTCTCACATGTTGCTTTCAGATAGTTACTAATTATTGTATAAATCTGATGAAAGCTGCTGTTTTCAGATATAATATAAAACTTGAAGGAGTTGAACCTAATGGAAGGGATAATTTATGTGTTTCAAAATGAATGAAAATTTTGGGGTGGAGGGTGAGCGAGACATACATATGACTTGTCTCTTTTGATTGGAGCTGTCAGAACGCAGAGGAAGGGTCTCTCCACTTGTGCTATGCAGTCTCAGATGCTGGAAGATGAAGGGAGCCTCCCTCTGAGCATGTGTCAGTGGGCACAGGCGTGACAGCACAGTCTTCAGAGTCAGACATCTGAATCTGAGGTCTGACTCCGCCACTTATTAGCCATCTGATTTCTGACAGATTTTTGACATTTCATGCAAAGATGGACTCAACAAAGGACAGAAATGGTATGGACCTAACAGAAGCAGAAGGTATTAAGAAAAGGTGGCAAGAGTACACAGAACTGTACAAAAAACATCTTCATGACCCAGATGATCACAATGGTGTGATCACTCACCTAGAACCAGACGTCCTGGAATGCGAAGTCGAGTGGGTCTTAGGCAGCATCACTACGAGCAAACCTAGTGGAGGTGATGGAATTCCAGTTGAGCTATTTCAAATCCTAGAAGATTTGTGTGAAAGTGCTGCACTCAATATGCCAGCAAATTTGGAAAACTCAGCAGTGGTCACAGGACTGGAAAGTGTCAGTTTTCATTCCAGTCCCAGAGAAAGGCAATGCCAAAAATGTTCAAACTACCGCACAATTGCACTCATCTCACACGCTAGTAATGCTCAAAATTCTCCAAGCCAGGCTTCAGCAAAATGTGAACTGTGAACTTCCAGATGTTCAAGCTGGTTTTAGAAAAGGCAGAGGAACCAGAGATCAAGTTGCTAACATTCGCTGGATCATCAAAAAAGCAATAGAGTTCCAGAAAAGCATCTACTGCTTTATTGACTATGCCAAAGCCTTGGACTGGGTGGATCACAACAGGCTAGAAAATTCTGAAAGAGATGGGACTACCAGACCACATGACTTGCCTCTTGAGAAATCTGTATGCAGGTCAGGAAGCAACAGTTAGAACTGGACATGCAATAACAGACTGGTTCCAAATAGGAAAAGGAGTACGTCAAGGCTGTATGTTGTCACCCTGCTTATTTAACTTATATGAAGAGTACACCATGAGAAACTGGGCTGGATGAAGCACAAGCTGGAATCAAGATTGCCAGGAGAAATATCAATAACCTCAGATATGCAGATATGCATATGCAGATATGCAGGTGGCAGAAAGTGAAGAAGAACTTTCTTGATGAAGGTGAAAGAGGAGAGTGAAAAAGTTGGCTTAAAACTCAACATTCAGAAAACTAAGATCATAGCATCTGGTCCTGTCACTTCATGGCAAATAGGGAAAGAGTGGGAACAGTGGCAGACTTTATTTTGGGGGGCTCCAAAATTACTACAGATGTTGACTGCAGCCAAGAAATTAAAAGATGCTTGCTCCTTGGAAGAAAAGTTTGGACCAACCCAGACAGCATATTAAAATAACAGAGAAATTACTTTGCCAACAAAGGTCCATCTAGTCAAGGCTAAGGTTTTTCCAGTGGTCATGTATGGATGTGAGAGTTGGACTATAAAGAAAGCTGAGTGCAGAAGAATTGATGCTTTTGAACTGTACTATTGGAGAAAACTTTTGAAAGTTCCTTGGACTGCAAGGAGATCCAACCAGTCCATCCTAAGGGAGATCAGTCCTGAGTGTTCATTCGAAGGACTGATGCTGAAGCTGAAACTCCAATACTTTGGCCACCTGATGCAAAGAGCTGACTCATTTGAAAAGACCCTGATGCTGGGAAAGATTGAAGGTGGTAGGAGAAGGGGATGACGGAAGGTGAGATGGTTGGATGGCATCACCGACTCAATGGACATGAGTTTGGGTAAACTCTGGGAGTTGGTGATAGGCAGGGAGGTCTGGCGTGCTGCAGTCCTTGGGGTTGCAAAGAGTCAGACATGACTAAGTGACTGAATTGAACTGAAACTTTAATTTTTCTTCTATAAGTGGGTAGCTACTGCATGGGATTATTCAATCGTCAAATAAAAAAATATACATGTTGAAGTGCTTAGCATGGTGTCTAACACATAGTAAGGCCTCAGGAAAGGATGGCTTTCATGATTACTAATATTATTTCCACTTATAGATTACAGGTATGCAATAGAAGATTCCAGAATCTCTCTATCTTTTAGCTTTGTTTACATTCCTTAAAGATACCCTGGCAATGTAAAGTGACTCAGTAGTGTTTCTTAATCCTTTGAGCCTTTCCAAAAGGATTTTTCAGACTTTGCTGCAGGAAAGTAGAATCACAAATGTAGTGACTTGTCCAAGATTATTTGTAGGTTCTTAATAGAAGTATCCTTTTGTAGTCTGCTGCCCTCTCTTCATCACACTGTGCTGCTTTTTCTGGATACCAGAATTAAATAAGTGCAGAAACATTAATCAGAGAAGAGCTTTTGTTATCACTTTTTCCTCTTCTTGAATAGAAAACTAATAGGCTCAGTGAAGCTGTAACCAGCCTGAGAACATAACCTGTTGGACAGGGCTTCCTTACCCCAGGTTTTTTATTTTTCCTCTTTGGAAAGATTGTGTCATAGAAGGTGGAAAAATAAAACTGGGTCCAGAATGTTTTATTCTTGATGTGGCCCATTTTTTAAAGTCTTTATTGAATATGTTACAATATTACTTCTGTTTTATGTTTTATTTTTTTTTTTTTACCACAAGGCATGCAGTATCTTATTTTCCCGACCAGGGATCTAGCCCACATCCCCTGCACTGGAAGGTGAAGTCTTAAACCCTGGACCACCAGGAAAGTCCCTTGAATTTTTTTAAAAAGGTCATTCAGTTAGTTATAAGAGAAAGAACACAATTGCCGAGGGTTTTATTAACATGAGAGACCAGCTGTGTTGGGCGTTGTCGTTGCAAATATCTCCCATGATAGTAGTAGACGAGAGCGTGGATACCACCATCACACTGATGTTGTGAATGGGATTTTCTTGACACCCATGTTTGCACTGTGATAGAATTGCAGATTCTTTTTGCAAGAAAAAGGATGGGAAAAACCCGAGCTACAGCATGGCTAATGTTAGCACTTCTTTATATAGACAGATCCTGCTAAACCTGCACAGTTTTTATTCCTGTATGCCTTATGACAATAACATTTTTTCCTCCCTTAGAACTGGGTTTAGTAGGCAGAAGCTGTACCCTGCACACCTCCAGAGTTTTTATTTTAAATCATTGCTACTGTGTTGGTGGCAAAGATCATTGTGAAGAAGAAAGGATTCTAGTATGGAAAAGCAGATGAACCAGAATGCTTAGTGAAAATACTGCTGGAACAATGAAAATTGCTTCTTCTTTTTTTTTTTTTTTTTTTTTTTAAGAGAAGTGATTAAATAATATCACTGTTCTGGGTCAAACAGTCATATATAGTGTCCATGCTTAGGGAGAAAAAAATAATCTATGAAATCCAAGATAGAAAATCAGCTTTACATTTTGCTCAAAGGCTGTCCATGTTATACTCATCTGTAAAAATATGTGTAAGCAGAATAAATAATCTGTTAGAGCCTACCGGCTCTAAACTCTTCATGATGTCTTGAAGAGTCTACACTAAATCATGTTTCTATCATTCCATGTCTCCGTGCTTCCCTCCCTTCCCCCCACCCTCCCATGCCTTCTCCATTCTCCACTTTCTACCCTGTGTCCCTTCTGCCTGGTGAACTAATATCTGTACTTTAAAACCCAATTCAAACTACACTCAATATTTTGTAGTGACATATATACACACACACATATATATATGATTAGCCGAAATGTTTGCTCGAGTTTTTCTGTAACATTTTATGGAAAAACCTGAACAAACATTTTGGCCAACCCAATATATACATAACCAAATCACTGTAATGTACACCTGAAACTAATATGACATCATAAAGCAACTATAGCTCAATAAAAAATAAACAAAAAACCCAACTCAAGTGGTTTTGGTGGTCTCTTCTGATGACATTTCCCTCCTCCCCTGGTCAACCCCCATACCTCATACATATGTCTCTAATTCTGCTTTTCACTGTAAATTTTATTTGTTTTTTAAATGTTATTTATTTATTTGGCTGCAGCAGATCTTAGTTGTGGCATGGTGGTCTTTTGTTGCTGCGTGTGGACTCTCTGATTGTGGCACACGGGCTCCAGAGCGCGGGGGCTTCAGCAGTTGTAGCATGTGAGCTCTCTAGTAACTCTGTAGCGTGTGTGATCTTAGTTCCCCAACCAGGGATAGAACCTGCATCCCCTGCATTGCAAGGTGATTCTTAACCACTGGACCACAAGAGAAGTCCAACTGTAAATTTTAGATACATTGTTAGCTGTCCTTCTCCTCTAGGTAACCTTTCTTGACTCTTTCCAACCTCCATCTCTAGCTAGGTGGACTGGTGAAAAATACCTGGAACTCCCAATGTACCATGTGTATCTCCAGCATTGCACTATTGCCTTTTAACTGGGGATTCCTGTGGGACTACCTGTCTGCTCCATTAGTCTATGAATTCCTTAAAGTCAGGAACCTTATTCATATTAACTGTTGTGCCCCCAGCAGCTCGCATATGGTCCACTCTCTATAAATGGTTGTTAAAGGAAGAGACTATTTTAATAATTGTGATGCCCCCAAGAAGTAGTACAAGTGCCTGGAAATGGTAGGAACTAGATAAATATTTGCTGGATTGAATTAGTCTGCTCTGTTAAAATGGGGCTTAGCAAGTGGTAGGGCTTCCCAGGTGGAGCAGTGGTTAAAGAATCAGCTTGCCAATGCAGGAAACACAGGAGTCACGGGTTCAACCCCTGGGTTGGGACGATCCTCTGGAGTAGGAAATGGCAACCCCCTCCATTATCCTTGCCTGGAAATGCAGCCCATGGGATTGCAAAGAGTCATACATGACTGAGCTTGCAAACACATGTGCACATACAATAGCAAGCAGTAGAATGAACCCATGTACACATGGCGATGGCGGGGGATGAGTGAAATGAGTTAGAGAGCTTTGAGTCACAGCAGATAGGCAAACAAATTTTTAGGTTATAGCAATTTTTTTTTTTAAGATTGTTGAAGGGATCTAAAAATTTGAGTTAAAGTCAGTTTCATTACACAGGTCCATGGTTAAGGCATTTTATCAATTGGCTTAACCCTGCTTGACTTCCCAATGAGAAGAAGTATCTTCTATTTCAGCTCTCTCATTTTCTGTTGGAAACTCTCTCCTCAGTGGCAACCCTGACTTATAAATATGGGACAGCAACACAAAGGACTGCACACATCCTCAGAAACCTTGTGGCCAAACCTCTCTAGCCGTCAGTCAGCTCAGTGTCAATGACAGGCTTTCAATTGAGGGGACTCATTGATTTTCAGCTCTAAAATCCTTAATGGTTACTTTATGGATAAAAAGCTCTTTCTCCATCTTTCAGAAACTTCCTATTGACAGGAATAAAACATGAAGCCTTCTATGTTTTGCTTTCTGACACAAATAGATGTTAGTGGTCATATCCCAAGGTCATTAGAGTTCTTTTTCCCTTTCATATTCTTTCACCACAGTTTTAATGAGAAAAGTATTTCCCTGTATAATTTCTCCTCTGACACACAGTAGCTCTAAAAGAATGTTTTTTTCTGAGTTCAACATCCTATCTGAAAGTAATTTATTTGAATGATTACACAATTAAATATTTTCAAATTATTTGAAATGTACTTTAATATTTGTAAAGAAGATAAAACCCATGCTAATTGCAAGACACTTTGCTCAATTCTATATGACTTTCAGGAATATTCAATAAATTTATGTTTTGTATCAAGGATTCCTATATCTTATTTTTGAAAGAATTATATTGATGTATTAGTCATTCATTGCTTTATAACAAATTATCCCAAAATGTAGTGCCTTAAACAGTAATAATTATTATTTCTCATAGTTTATTTGGATCAGGAATTTGTGAAGGGCTCAGCTGGGGGCACGGGGTATCATGAGATTGCACCAAGGTGTTGACTGAGAACAGCAGTGGTCTGAAGGCTAAATTGAGACTCGAGGGTCCATTTCAGAAATAGTTCACTCATGTGGCCATTGGTCCTGTTGGGAGGGTCTTCTCTCCCTCCATGGAGCCCTCTTATTCAAAGAGCTGAATCCAAGAGACCAAGGTAATGCCAGTTTCTACTGAATTAGGCAATTTCAAATTTCTACTTAGGAGTAGGTGGGAGATAGGAGTAGACACACACACATCTGTCAGGAGTCAAAAATTGACACTCGGAAGGAGTGTCAGAGTCACTTATATATAATAATAGATTGGGATCATATAATGATGGATACACACACACATGCACACATACACCTGTCTGGAAAATATAATCTGCCACAACTGGCACGGTAGAAATTTAAAACTATCACCCTGGAGACTTGCGTAATAAACAAGGTATGACCTCTGCTTTTAGAGAACTTATGGTCTGAAGAAATTAGATGAGAAAAGGAGGGCATGAATATTAATTTTATAAGCCATAATAGAAAGATTACATGAACTCAGAGAAGGGGCCATCTCTTGAGGTTATGGATAGAAGCCCATCCTGGATAGAAGAGTAGAGGTTTGTTTGGCCTTTGAAGTCTAAGTCAGCTAGTTTGAAACAGTGGTATAGACTCTTCTTCACTATGGATGTGGGCTCCCAATGTGTTATCAGAATGCTCTGATACACATAGACTTTACATATATTATTTAGGTCCAGCTTTGAGAAACAAGTTGCATTTATTATAAATGTCCGATCCTTGTTTTAGTAATAAATTATTATTCACTGGGACATTTCGGCAATTTTTCCTGTGTGTTAAGGTGTGACTTCAGTTTCAGAAGTCTAATTTAGATCTCTTGAAGTGTCTGTAAATTTACATGGATATTGTCTAAAATTCCACTTGACACTGGAAAGTAGCCAGGACTCTTTATTTATGATCTTTGAAAGATTGTGGTTGTGCCTTTTTAAAATGACCAAAGGATTCATTTGGAATTAGTATGTAAGCCTTTATTGTAAGCCTATTTTTTTTCTTCCAACAAAAATCCTTTTAAAGTCCAATTCTGTTCTAGTGAAAATATATATATTAGAGTATGTATATAGAGTATTATAGAATATATTAGAGTATTATACTGTATACATACTCTGATATATATATATATACATATATATATATATATATATATATATACACATACTCTAATTTTTAAAATCCAAAGTTTAGGTTAAAATAGCCTCAGAATTAAAAAAGATTCATGGTTATAATGCTTCAGTTACTTTTATCAGTTCTCAGTAGAATGCAGTACTTCCTTAGAAGGGAAGCCAGGACAGAGGTGTAGAGACTCGCCAAAGCTCAGAGGGGCCGAATAGCGAACCTCTGTCACTTCATGTTCACTTTGCTCAGTCGTGTCCGACTCTTTGCAACCCCATGGACTATAGCCCACCAGGCTCCTTTGTCCATGGAAGTTTCCAGCAAGAATACTGGAGTAGATTGCCAGTTCCTCTTTCAGGGAGTTTTCCCAGCCCAGGGATAGACCCCGCGTCTCCTGCATCTTCTGCATTGTAGGCGTATTCTTTACTGCTGAGCCGCTACAGAAGCCCTCTTACTTAGTATTAATATATCATTTCAATATACATTTAATAACTATGACTCTTTATCATCTTATGGAAATCAGATTTATTAAAGGGGAAAGTTGGCTACTGTGATTTTTTAAAAATGGATAAAGAAACTACTGAGCATGAGTCTTGCAATAGTAATAACGGAAAAGAGAGAGATACTTGGTTTCTACCAGTGTGGCTGGATATGTTTCTGAATTAGGAGTGGGACTTTCCTTCATGTGCTTAATCATGTAATTCACCTAGAACTTGAGGGGATAGGTGAATGGTTGAAAATGTGAGACAGGCATGTAAAATAAAGGGAAATGAATACATAAAAGGACTGGATAGGAAAAGAACTCTGACTTCCATGCACAAAATAATTTATGGAAATAGTCCTTCCACATATATCTGTAAGAGTGAAAACTCTGGGCTAGAGAACTAGTTCAGAAATAAAGGGAAAACCCTATCTGTTGGAATCCTACTTCTCCCCATTGAGTGACAAGAGTATTTTTAAATCCTTATAAAGTTGCTTAGGAGCTGCTGGGGTATCCTGAGGAAAATACTACAATTCATGGCTGGGGAAAAAAAGTGTTAGTTGAGAATGAGGATAGTTTTTTAAAAGATCATTAGATGGTTGCCACTTGTGAAGAAGGCTTTTAGAACAATGCTTTTTATACATTTGAAGTGTGGAGCAACAGGTATAGGTATCATTTGAAGTTAAGTCATGGCAGGAGAGGTGAGCTTTTCTCTGGGTAAACTGATCTGCTTTGTCATTAACATCATGGGCTTCCCAGGTGGCACAGTGGAAAAGAATCCGCCTGCCAATGCAGGAGATGCGAGAGATGCAGGTTTGATTCCTGGGTTGGGAAGATCCCCTGGAGCAGGAAATGGTAACCCATTCCAGTATTCCTGCTTGGGAAATCCCATGGACAGAGGAGCCTGCTGGGCTATAGTGCATGGATTCGCAGAGTCAGATATGACCAAACAACTGAGCGCGCGCGCACACACACACACACACACACACACACACACACACGCACACCAGCAAAGTAACCAACCACCCAAGGCGCTTTCCCCCTAAGAAACTCCTGAAGAGTACATTGTAGCTCATCAAAAATATGGAGTAAAGAGAGTTGGAAAAAACATACCATTGAAGCTATATGATATCTAAGGGTATTTATTAGCACCCCACTCCAGTACTCTTGCCTGGAAAATCCCATGGACGGAGGAGCCTGGTAGGCTGCAGTCCATGGGGCCGCTAAGAGTCGGACACGACTAAGTGACTTCACTTTCACGCACTGGAGAAGGAAATGGCAACCCACTCCAGTGTTCTTGCCTGGAGAATCCCAGGGGCGGAGGAGCCTGGTGGGCTGCCGTCTATGGGGTCGCATAGAGTTGGACACGACTGAAGAGACTTAGCAGCAGCATTAGCATTTCTGCACCAATGAAAGAGGAATATTGTTTTTAAATAATATAATAAATAAGTCTGGGATGTGTTATTGCTAGATGTACGTAGACAGTTTGGACAGTATGTGATGTCAAAGAAGGACTCCTGGAACAATGCTATAAGCTTGCTTGAAACACTGCTATGACCAGCATTGCCACCCTCCTCAGTCGAATTTCTTTCTACATGCCATTCACTGCTGTCAGGGCTATACATGTATTATCTTACTAAACCTATTCAACAGTTTGGGCACCAGAATTATACCCATTTGGCACTGGTGATAGTTGTTTTGCTGTCTTTTAGCTTCTGGACAGGTGCAGCTCAACTGATGCATATACACAATTAAATCCTCGCAGCTTGAGTTAGTAAAGTAGTGATCTAGGATTGTTCCAGTCT
The DNA here is from genome assembly GCF_910594005.1 of Cervus elaphus. NCBI lineage: Eukaryota > Metazoa > Chordata > Mammalia > Artiodactyla > Cervidae > Cervus > Cervus elaphus. Next base: position 51,491,136 of record NC_057829.1, on the reverse strand, counting down.
CTGAGTCATGGTCTAGGTCACACAATAGATTACTGATAAGATATATTTAAAACCTTGTTCATAAAATTAATGACAGACCTCAGTTCCATGGTGAGGAATTTAAGGTTTTTTTCTTAGGATCTCTGAGATATAAATGGTTAAGGATTATCTAGTGTAACCATCCATTTGATATGTGATAGTTATCATACAGTTAGTTTTGAAATGTGAAGTTACTATATATATATGTATGTATATACATATATGTATGTGTATATATATATATATATATATATATATATATAACTTATTGTTGGCTCTTATTAAGGCATAATTTCTGGCCTATGGCATTCCATAAATAAAAGGAGACTCATTGTATACTATTACCCATGTTAGATCTTTATAACATTTACCTCCAAAGTCTATTTTTCACATGACTTTATTCTAATGAATCTATTTAAACTATATTACTCAATTTCTAATTATGCCTAGTAAATTTTGTGTGAGCTAATGCTTTTTTTCCTGAAAACAGCATTATTTAAAAATCTTGTGCGTGTGCATGCTCAGTCACTTCGGCCGTGTCTGACTCTTTGTGATACTGTGGACAGTAGCCCACCAGGCTCCTCTATCCATGGCGTTTCCCAGGCAAGAATACTGAAGTGGGCTGCCATGCCCTTTTCCAGGGAGTATTGCCCATTCAGGGACCACACCCATGTCTCCTGCATCTCCTGCATTGCAGGCAGATTCTTTACCACTGATTCACCAGAATATCTGTTTTAGTAAGTGGCATAAGCTCATATGTTCACCTTTGTAAGTTATTTTAGAAAATAAACACCAAAATAAATATTATTAAATCCTATGGTTTTATAAATGTGAATGAGAAGTGGATTCAAATATTGGACATTTCACTGACAGGCAAATGAACAGTAAACTAGAAATTTAAGACGAAGCAACAGGAAAAAAATGTTGAAGACGTCTATGTGTCCATAAATATGATTATCTTTGTCAGGAAAATAAAAATTTCCTGATATCTATCTTGGATCTTTTCAAGCTTTAATGTGAATCTTCTCTTAAGACCAACCTTTAGACAGTGTTATGGTAAGCATTAGAATAAGGAATTCATGGAAGGAAACACAGCACTGGTTCTCTCATTTGCCTTTCAGAATTCCTTGTGGTGGCCTTTTTAAAATACAGGTATCCTGCCCCAAACCTTTTAGATTCAAGTTCATGCTTGATCTACGTGGTGCTGCATGGAGCCTGGAGACCGCTATTTTTTGAGATCTCCACATATAAATTGGGTGTGTTAATCAGCAGCGGCAATAAAATGTTTGGGAAACTAAAAAGGAAGGTCTTCCAAGGCAAGAAAAATTCTGGTGGAAAGTATTTCCTGCACCCCATTTGAAAGGAGATTGACTAGAACTCTGATTTTGGAGAGTATGTTGACTAGCATGATGTCTGCCCCAGTAAATTTTACTGCCTTCACAACTCTCCCTTCTCATTCCTCATGTAATCTACAAAGAGCAGATATGCTTTGATATTGATGTCATGAGGTTCTGAATGCCAAATGGTCCAGTTTCTTCACTGAAGTAAATCAAGTATATTGAATATAAAGAATGCAGATGTAAAAGGAACAAGAAGGGGAAAGTGAAACAGGTAAAACTGAACAAAGGTGTTAGATAATAGTAGGGAAAAACCCGATGATCTTAATGACTTCAGTTTATGTATTATTAATAATTTATTGTTGGTTAGCTAGAGCTGCTCTTTATTAATTCAACTCATCATCAGGACCATGTGTTTTTGGTCCTACTTTTAGAGACTTAAGGGTGACAGTGGTAGGAGTCATTGGTATTTCCACTGTGGCTCTGCCCCCTGAACTACTTTAGAAAAGTTCAAGCCGTGTGAACCCTGTGGTCCCCATTAGTCAGTCCTGTATGGAGCTCTCTGCCCTCCTCTGCCCTGGTCACATCGATGTAAGTTTTTTTTTTTTTTTTTTTTTAAAACACACAGGCAAAGGCAAGGTACTTTAATTGAAAAGATCCTTATTTTTCTAGAACAGGAGAAAGTGCATACTAAATTTAAAAAGTCAACGTAAATAGCTATGTTCTGTACAAATGGAAAATTGAGTAGAGAAGTTCTTAGAAAATACTAAGTCAAAAAGTACACTTGGTTTAAAGAATGACAAAAGCAATGACCTCTCTTCCTGAGCTGGACAACAAACTGGCAGGGCATGCTCCTGCCTTCTCAGAACAAGAATCAGATTAAAGTCTTGCCGTTTTGGGTGAGATGGCTCAGGGAAAAATACCACCCACACTGAATCTTATTCTCAACTGGTTTCCCTGTATTCTGTTCCTTTTGCTCAAAACTGGACCGTCACTCTTTGCTTAGTCTTTTATGACTGACCATTCATTTATCCTGTCTACTGTCTTAGGATGGACTCTTAAGTAGTCAGACAAATGGGAGGAACCATTTGGTCACTCCTAGTTTTTGTTTCCCGAATATCTGGTTTTGCACACAATATCCTTGAAAGACAAAGCATCATAGAAGGCTATTGATGTTCATGAAATATTTTTGCTAATTTGTAGTTTGCGCTTGACCATTTCCAATACCCACTAAAACCCATGTGCATAATCCCGTCGGTGATATATTTCATTCCACTCATTTGAACAAGGTGTATATGCATTAGAAGTAGAAATGGAACTATTATTCAATACTTTAGCAATTATGAGATTAAAAAGAAGGGAAAATACTTAAATGATCTTTTGGGGGAAAATACCCAGTCAATCACAAAATGGATAGATTTGTATAAAGAGGTTTCAAGGAAATGCCTATAGATAGGGAAAAAAAATTCTTTGGTTAAAATGTCTGAGAAATGTGTTACTTCTCCGGGTTTGTTTGTTTGTTTGTTTTTAAGTAATTGCTCAGCTCAACACCTGGGTAGGCTTTACCATGATTAGGAGTTTAGTCCTTAGCTTTACAGATTGAAGATATCAATATGATTAGAGTTGATGAGATTCATGGAGTCTGATTCATGTTAGCTAAATGCACAAAAAACTCAAATATAAACTGTATGTCATATATAAAAATTGGAATATGTAATTACTGTTTCTTGAGTGCTTAGTGTAGTAATAATTATAATCAAAGGTCCTTCACATACTGGGGTGTGTATGTTGACAAAGAACATATATTTGAAATCAGGCAGCCATAGGGTTCAGTCTTGTCCAGACTCCTAGCATTGTAACCTTAGATTTCTTCGTCTGTAATGCAGGGATAAGAGTATCAACTCATAATATTGATCAAATGTGTGCAAAGCACTAAGCATAGTACCTAGCACATAATAAGCACACAGGTAACGTATCTGCTATTGTCATCATCATATCAGCTTCCTCCTCTTGATCTTCCTACTCGTCATCATCAACAACATTATCAAACAAATCCTATTCTCTGTGATTCAAAGCCCATTTCTTTACACAGATTATTCTGCCTGCAGGAGTTGGATTGACTAGCTAGTACAATTCTCTCTAGAGGAAATCCTACACCAGAAATCAAATTATAATCAGAAGGCAGTTCAGACAGAATACAATCAGATAACGATAAATCAACCTAATAATCAGAATGTTCCTGCTCCCAACTCTGGTTGCCTTATATATAGCTGTCTCCGCAATGGGGAGATCCAACCATTCAACTCCAATAATTGGGCTAACTTCTTAGGACTATTTCAATCACTTTAATTGTTCTTGCTTGTTTCTAATAAAGTATGTTGGGAGGACTTTGTGCATTGGGATCATATGGGAGCACATTTGAACTGCAGAATTTTAGCCCAATCCAATACTTGGTGAATTAGAATTTCCAGTTTAACCAATGTGCCCATTGATTCAAATGAGCCAGTCAAGTGTGAACAGTATTATGATGAGATACTCCTCAGTCTTTCACACAGAAACCTGGTCTCATCCTTTGTATGTTGATTCTCACTAGTTTCCCTCCCACAAGGTAACCTTATTCTCAAGTAATCTTATTTCTAAGCCATCTACATTACAGTATAAGTTTTTTCCCCTCCATCACTATGCAAAAAAAAAAAAAAAAAAAAGACCTTAAAATCAACAACAACAAAAAATGTTGTATGAAAGAGACTAAATAAAAAAACATTTTTTCTGAGTCTTTGTTTAAAAATGTTTCTGTCACTCAAGCTCTGGATCTTGGCAGATGGCCTCATTTATATTTAAGGGAAAAGATAGTTTTATATTCTTTGGTTCCAGTTATTAGAGTTTGCTTTTGCACAGGGTGATTTTTTGTTTTTTGTCACCTCTTTGAAGTCTTTTGCTCTCCTGTGCCCCCCCCCCACCCCATTTTTGTTCCTCTGCTATGATTTCTTAATCACTGTTGCTGAAATAGCTCCATGTCAGCTTGACATTGAACAACTGGAAACCTGGCAATTATTTTTGGAAATTCTTGGTCTTTAGTTTTTCCCAACAGAACATAGATGCCTTTGTGTTTGCAACCACTGATAAGTGGATATCCAGTAAGCCACTAGTTTTTTTTCAAATCCATGTGGATTAAAAAAAAATTATTTAATCATGGTCTACAATGAGTTTGATCTCTAAAAAGAAAGTCTATGCCAAGGCTGTCTTGAAGACTTTGGAGGCACCTGATGAGCCCTTCTTTGTAGAAATAGCCTCTATATAGCCCATCAAGATTTCACTTATCTACTCTTCTCCATGAATTAGTGGAACTGAAAATTACCATATGTAAACATGGTTTTTTTCCCAGATTTTTTCTCTGTGCTAAATTCAAAGACAGGGATATGTGTGAGCAAATTGGAGGTCCTTTTTGGTCTCCAGGTTCCTAGAGCACAAACACACACTCTGTAAAAGTTTTTGTGTATTTGTGTTATACATACTTGAATCTTGACCTCATTTAAACGGGATCATGAAGAGCCATTTCCCCAGCATTGTACATGAAAGCTTTCTCCAAAATGTCTTAGATTATTTTTCAGATCCAGAATCCAATCTCTAATTATTGTAAAAGGAAACAGGAGGTGATTTTCCCTCGTTTTACTAAGCTTTGTAGTTTAGAGAGGTAAAAACACTTACCTAAGCCTAACTCAAAGAAATCACTGACTAAACCAACTGTAATCCCAGTGTCTTATGTTCTGAGCCATTGTTTCATTAAATAGCCCATATCTTAGCAATTGGATGGCAAATTTAAAACTTACTAATTTGTTATTTAAGAAAACCAGTGAAGGATTACTGATTTATTTTACTAGGCTTGTCCTCCCATTTAGCAGTTCCATTTAGTGACTAAGACGCTTTTTTCTTCATGTTGTCAGAAAGGCCAAGAAAATAAAAATATTTTCAGCTCTAAAGATTTCAGCAAGGGAGGCTGTAACTTAGTTATGCGGCATGTATTCAATTAGCTTGTGAAATCTTATCTCTTCTACCAGTAAAAAGGGCTTAAAAATAAAACGTTAAAATTCCTAAGGGAGCAAGAGGGTGTTTTTGGCAATAGGGTGACTCAGCTGAAAGAGAGCTTAGTAGCCCAAAATGGTACTTTTGTCATTTTGTTTTCCTTTTGAAGAGGTGCTGTGAGCTTCAGGGGGGAGCTGAATACACACAGACAGCATTTCTCAGGGTGCTCAGGGCTGAAATATCATTTGCTTCTTGTTCCTTTCTCTACACTTACTGACTGGCTCTGTAAGAACTCCATGAGAGCCTTTCTTGTGATAGATACAATTTTTTCCTTCATGTTTCATCTGACCCCTTATTTTTGTACATTTTATCCCTTTTCATGGTTTTTGTGTTGTTGATTATTCTGTTGCCATCTAAACCAAGCAATGAGAACTTTTTGTGAAGTGGAAGAACTCCAAGGTCTCTATCAGTTCTAAAATAGTTTTGACCTAATATGTGATTAACTCAGCACAGCTGCTAACTCGGTATTTTTTGTCCAGTGGTAAATTGATATTTTCCTAATCAGAAAATGTATCACCTTTATGGTAATGCCAGTGCTCTGCGGTTGACATTCAGGGCCTTCAAAGATCCAGTTCTTAATAACTCTACCTTCCTTATCGGTGGTTGTTTTTCTGTCGCTAAGTTGTGTCCAACTTTTTGTGACCCCGTGGACTGCAGCATACCAGGATTCCCTGTCCTTCATTATCTCCCAGAGTTTGCTCAAACTCAGGTACGTTGAGTTGGTGATGCCATCCAACCATCTCATCCTCATATTGGTTATTAAACCTCAACTGTACCGCTTTGTTCAGCCAGTTAAGTCTATAAACTTTTCCCAAGGCTCCACTCTCCTGATTATTGTGTTTTGCTAATGTCATTTCCTTCTATGGAGATATCCTCCTTTTACATTTCTGTTTTTCCAACTCTTAACTGCTTTCCAGGAACCAGGCCCAACACTAATACCTCAGAATATTTTCTTCCATAATCTTCTCTGATGTTCCTAAATAGAAATAAACTTTTATTTTTACAATGTAAATATTATTCAAGATACCTCCTTACCCTTTGTAAGTCTGATTTTCTTAGGTTAATATTTTATTTGAGAAACTTTCAGTATGTTTGTCTTCGCTACTTCATGATTGAAGCATATTACTCTTCTGTGCAACTTCCTTATAGAGGACTCTGTCAAAAATATGAGAAATTTTATAGCTTCGTTGACCTTTCCATAGCCATTCACCTAGTGAAGACTTTGCTGTAGAGTGAGCTTCATGAGATCAATACAGATTCCAAATTTCTGCTCTTTGGAGTGAAACTGAATTTTCATATTACCTCAGGTCACAGTCTATCTCTTTGCTTTTCTAGCACTTGTATCTCTTAGCATCTCTCACCTTTTGGCCTTAAATTCCTTCAAGATCTCACATAGACAAGGTTCTCAGAAAATGCTAGCTAAACGTAGGGTTACAGAGTGACTTAGAGGTATACAGTATCTTAAAAAATAGAGTTGGATATTTAAAATATGAGTGTGGACTGCAAAAAAAAAAAAAAAAAATCTCTGTTTTTCTTCCTAGTAGGTCAAGTTAAAGGCTACTGGTAAACAGGACATTTCAGGTAGAAGACAGTATGTTCCAGAATGTTATCTGATCAAAACATTTCCTACACATTTGAAAAAATGGTACACTGAATGGACTTAATGGGTTTTTCTTCCATAGTATGCTCAAGGATTTATTCAAATTTATTCAAATCAATATCCATCAGAAAGCAGTCTCCCAGTATGGGATATTTTGATTAAAGGAATGAGAGTAAAAAGAAAAAAGAAGAGGAGAGGATATGGTTATGAAATAGTCTAGTGAACAACCTTAGTGATAGCCTTAATCCTTGTAACACCTGAAAAGATATTAAAGACAAGATGGTCTCTAAGATTCTAAGAGGGAGTGAGTCAGCTCTCCTAAATACCTGGAGATTTTGAGGCTTGTGTTTCCACTATTGGAAGTCACTGTCTTAGTACCTCACAAGTGCCTGCCAAGTGCCTCATGATACTTTTTTTTGCATTAACAGTAATTTGCTCTTCCTAAAGGGAGGGTCTCACATCTCCCATATATGCTGGAAGAGAAATAAAAGTTGAGAGCTATAATTTATAAGACCTTCATCTGAAAGAGAAGATACAGGGCATTGAAGGAAAGTTGCGCACTTTCTAAGTTGCAGAGCAAGATCTGGAATCCAGGTCTCTTGGTTGCCCAACCCAGTGCTGTTGGCTTAGCACCACACTTTTCAGTTAATAGCTCCCCTCTGTCCTGTGGCCTCCCCTGACGACTCTTACCACCTTTTTAAATAGGGGCATTTCCAAATCTATGTTTGCAGGAAACTTTGTGATCCTATGCACCTTATATTACACTGTTATGTCACATATGAGAGGCAATGGATGCCCATGAAAAAATATCTGTGTAATACCCCGAGGGCTTCCCAGGTGGCTCAGTGGTAAAGAATCTGCCTGCAATGCAGGAGATGTAGTTTCAATCCCTGGGTTGGGGAAATCCCCTGGAGAAGGAACTAGCAATCCACTACTGTATTCTTGCCTGGGAAATCCCATAGACAGACAAGCCTGGTGGGCTACAGTCCATGAGGTCGCAAAAGAGTCAGACAGGACTTAGCGGTGAAACAACAAAGTACACTAAAGACATTGCCAAACACTAAAATGTTGAACAACTGCAGTGGAATGCCCTGAAGAATCAGATAAGGGTTTATTGTTTACTTTTTTCTATTCAGTCTCACCAGCTAGCTCAGGCCACTGTTTGGCAGGGGCAGCATCCTACGGTGACTGTCATTTTGACGGTGAGGTGAGTAATTTCTTGGTGCCGTATGAAATATCAAGGTCAGAGAAACTAAAACATAATATACAGCAAAACAGGAGTGAGTCACCAGGTGACCGCTGAGGCTGCTCTCTGTGATCTTCTGAATGGGAGCTCTTTCTGGAGCAGTAAAGTCTTTGGAAACCAATTTTTCTTCTAAAATCATTATTTTGTTCCCCACAGGCACCTTTTTTTCTTTAAGATGTAAACACTCTCTGGATGCTGAGTGAATCCATCTTTATTTCTTGCAAAGGAGTTTTGTTAAACTATTTTTATTTCAGAGTTTGTAGGCAAACTGCTTTTTTTTCCTCGTAGGAGAAGAATCCTGGGTGCCTATTCCTATGGAGGCTTGGTGTAAAAAAAAATAGTAAAATAGCACAAAGCTGAGGGTGTGTGTTTGTGTGTGTATAAGGAGAGGAAAAGTTTGAGTACAAGAGTTAGCCAGTCCCAGTCTTCCTCTTCCCATGCTTTACATGGCCTCCCACTGGTAACCAATTGAAATATAAGCCCACAAGTGTAATTTTAATTATTTTCAGTAACCACATTTAAAATGTAAAAAGAATCAGGTGAAATTAATTTTAATGGATTTTATTTAACCCAGAACATCCAAACTATTATCAGATCAACATTTATTAATAGACAAAGGATTACTAAACTATTTTATGTGAGATTTTTTACATTAAGTTTTAGTCCAGTATACATTATATATATATATATATATATTAATATAGACCCATGTCAGTTCAGACAACCCACATTACCATGCAGGGTGTCTATTAGACAGCACAGTTATAAAATAAAATTAAAAAATAAAGTTGTTCATATGGCATTTAAAATAGTTCATTATCTGTTTGCTGGTTAATGTTTTTTTTAACTTCCTATGCCCCTGCACCCTCTGTATTCCACTTCACCGGGTTTCTTCTCATTTCCTGAACCTAATATAAACTTTCATCTTTTCGTATCTGTAGCAACCTTTGCCTCCCTTTAGCTTGTCCTTATTTTGAAACATGTCCCAGGCTTGGAGGCAGCCTAGCATGGATTTTCATGGGGTTTGATTGAGATTCATTTCCAGCTTCATTGCTGAGTAATTGGGTGAACTGAAGAATATCATTTAGCCTCTTTGAACTCCAAATCACCTGTGTTTAAAACTAGACTAGTAGCCGTGTGTATGCGCTTGAGTGTGTGCGTCTTTGTGTATGGGTGTCAGAAACAGAGTAGGAGGGAGGGAGAGAGAGAGAGAACAGATGAAATGAATGCAAAACAAACAAAGTACATGGTACAGCTGCTGCCCGCAGTAGTTAAAATTCCCTCCCCTTTCCTAGTTCCTTTCCAAGTTGCTTCTGTGAGTAGCACACCCGTCCTTGTCTGCCAGCAGCTTCTGGGTGTACTTTAGTAAGCATCTCCTGTATACTCTGCGGTCTCTTCACCTGCAATATCTTAGACCCACCTTTAACAATCCATGTTCAGTCTTTGCTCCCCAGTTACTGTTATTGTACCCTTTGCATCTTTCCTACTGCCAAACACGAACAACACAATGTACAGCTGCTCCTAGGAAATGAGTGAGCCGGAGCCAAGTGGGACAGTGTAGGTGCCCTTCCACTGAGGCTGAGGGCCAACGCGCTACCGCTGAAACCTCAGCCCGGCTCCGAGTGACAGCACAGCCGCTTCTGTCCCTGGTAGTAACGGTTTCCTAGGCAACCAGTACACACTACCGTGGGAGAAATGGAAGGGAAAAAAAGGCAAAACCTTCATCATTTCCACAGTTTTCAATATTTGTGTGCATGTGCTAAAACTATTGAAAATATATGGATAACTGAACATATGTTTTATTATTTCATGTCGTGTTGGTTATGGACTCTGTCCTATCACTAATAAAATTGCTAGTGAATCACTAGTTATGGTATTGTATGTGAAATTGGATCTTTCTGGCGGAAGAAAGTTTATAATTTTTTGAATAGCAGACGTGCCCATTTTATGTTAGATTTAATCTTGCATTTGATGTGTATTAATCTTTTATGAATAGTATTTTAAATTTCCTTTCCTAATTCCTTGTTGCAATTGAGATCTGTATTTTGTATCCAGAAATCCCACCAAATCATCTTATTAATTCTAATGGTTTCTATGTGGTTTCTTTAGGGTTTTCTACATATATATAATCAAGTAATCTGAAAATAATGAGAGTTTTAATTTTTTACTTCTTTATAACCTGTGTTTCTCTCACTTTAATAGGGACTAAGACTTTTGCTACTACAATGGCGAATAAAGTAGAGATAGTAGACAGTCTTGACCCATTTTCAAAATATCGGGAGAAATCTTCAAAATTTATCATGAAGCATAAAATTGCTGTAGGTTTTTTAAAAGATAAACTCTTCTACTCCTGCCTTTCTAAGAGGGTATTTTAAAAATTATGAATGGAGATAGATTTTTGTCTTACTCCAAATTTGTTTTGAGAGTTTTGAAAAATCATGAATGCAGATATAATTTTATCAAAGGCTTCTTTTGTATCTCCTAAAATAGATATTTGATGTTTTAAATTGATTTTAGTTGGTAACTCAATATTTCTTTTCTGGAATGAACCCCATTGGTTATCATGTATTATCTTTTTATGAATCATTGGATTAATTTAGCTAATGCTTATTTTGTTTAGGACTTTTGTAAGAATGTTCATGGCAAAGTGTTGGTGAGATATATATATATGTTTATATATATATACACACATACACATTTATTTTTTAATAATATTTGTTGCAGATTTGAAGATCAAGATCATTGTAGTCTCATTAAACAAGTGTGCATTGCTCTTTGGCTCTATAAAGTATTATTATCGTGTCCATCCATCCATTTATCCATTCCTTCATTCATTCAAAATATATTTATTGGGGGAAATATAGTATAGTGGGGCTTCCCTGGTGGCTCAGATGGTAGAGAATCTGCCTACAATGTGGGAGACCTGGGTTCAATCCCTGCGTTGGGAAGATACCCTGGAGGAGGGCATGGAAACTCACTCTAGTATTCTTGCTTGGAGAATCCCCATGGACAGAGGAGCCTGGCAGGCTATAGGCCATGGGTTTGCAAAGAGTCAGACAAGACTAAGCGACTAAGTACAAATAGTATAGTGCATAAAAGTATAAATTCTAGTCTACCTAGGTTTGGATCCTTTTTTAAAAGCTTAGTCTGACTATTTTAGTCATCTATGGCTATCAAACAAGTTGCCATAAACTTAAAGCAACACTTTTATTACCCCACAGTTCCTATGGGTCAAAAATCTGGGACTATCTTAGCTGGATGCTCTGCTTCAGGGTCTCTCACAAAGATACAGTCAAGTGCTGGCCTGGCTAAGGGACTTATTTGAGGCTTGCCTGGGAAGGGATCTGCTTCCAAGTTTTTTAATTGTTGGCAGGATGCAGTTTCTTGAAGGTCGTTGGTCTGAGGGTCTCAATTCATTGATAACTGTAGGGTGGAATCCACCCTTAGTTTTTGCCATGTGGGCCTCTCCATAGGGCAGCTTGTTTAATCAAAGTTAGAAATAAGAGTCTGTTAGGCAGATAGAAGTTTCAGTATAAAGAAACATAATCACCTTTTCCTGCACGTTACTCATTAAAAGCAGTGAATAGTTCTTACTCTCAAAAGGAAGGAATTAAACAAGCCATGCATACAAGGAGGTGTAAGTAATTGAGGGCTGCCTTAGAGTTGGTCCACCATAGTATCTTAGACAGATTATTTGACTTCTGTGTGCATCAGGGTCTTCATCTATTAAGTGAAAATAATAATGGGGTCATTAGAAACATTAGATAATTTAATATTAGTAAGGCATCTAGAATAGTGCCTGGCACATAGTAAGTGCCACATTAATGCTAGATTCTATTAATATGCGAAGTGCCAAGTACAATTCCACATTTGGGGAACATAGTGCTGAGTGACAGGGATAGATTCCCAGTTGGCATGAAGTTTACAATCTAGTGGAGAAAAGCAGAAGATAAACATATAAGTATAAATTAAGTGTTGGTAGTGTCAGGGTATTACTGTTTTTTATAAAGTGATCAGAGTAATTCTTATTGGTAACATTTGAGCAGGAGTCTGAAGGAAGTGAAGGGACAAACCTTTTATCTATCTTGGAGATCATAGGAGTGAAATTCTTAAGCTGAGAATGCAATGACTTTAGGAACCACATGGAACCTTGGTTTGAAACTATACATCAGAGCTTATATATATTCATGCTAGTTATCCAGAGATGACAGTTTGTTCTCACGTAGCTGGGCCCTAGTATGCAAAACACTACTCTGTAGAATCGTCACAGAAAATGTGCAAAATACTGAGTTCGTGCTCAACAGGGACAGTTAAATGGTTAAATGCTTTATAGTTTTGGAAACCTGAAGCTGAGTGGTACCTGGATGTTTATCGTAGTTTTAAGTCAAATTTGGTTGCAACAAATAGCAAATATTACTACAATGATGTTGAAAGTCCCTTATTTATTTTCTAAGCCACTCATAATTTAATTAATTGTTATGAAATGAATCAAAGCCCAGCTTGTATTTTTTTCTAGCCTATATCTTAATAGTTTTTACCTCATTCTAATCAGAATACAAATGTGATTGCTTCTTTCTTTTTATTCACTCAATGTTTAGTAAGTGATACCTCTTCTAATGACCAATAATCATCAGGGCTTCAATTTTTAGTGATTATCTAGTCTTCCACCATTTTGGTAAAAAGAAAAAAAATGTATTTGTTCTTATGCTCTTGGGGATTTGGTTATTTTGTTTGCTTGTTTGCTACTCAAAAATTGGATGATGCTAATTCTTCTGAACTGATACCTTTTTCTTCCTTTAAATTATTTTTAGAAATAATTACCAAGAGTACATAGATTGGTCCAATGATCTAAACATTTTTATGGAATTTTATTCTAAACCACATTGACTAAGATGACTTTTTTGATAGTGACACAAAGACATTACCTTGCCCATAGATTTCATTATTATGCCCTTTATTCCCATACACTTAACTTTATAGCCTGGTAGCAATATATTTGGGTGGGCACCCAATTCTGATACTTGATAGTGGTGTGACCTTGGGCAGATGGCAGATAATATACCTGCTTAATTCCTCAGCTTCCTCGTCTGTAAAATGAGGATAATAATAAGAGTATCCATCTTATAGGCTTTTTCTCAGTTAATCTGAGTGTTACATACATGATGGGGGCTCCGTAAACATCACCTATTATAATTCTCATGTATTCCTAGGTTATTAGTCAAATCAGACCTTGCTAATCCAAACTTGGACAGGAATTTGCCTGAAACTTTAGCAGCAGCTCTAAGTAGCTTGGCATTATCTAGCACTGCAGATAAGAGAATATAGCAGAATAGAAGTCACAAACAAGGTACCTGTGGACCAAATCCAGCTCGTGACTTTTTATTCATCCCACACATTGTTGTTATTTTATTTTTAATTAAAAATTGATAACTTTTGACATTTTTGAAATTTAACATAAAATCTGAATTCGTGGTTTCTCTTAAGAAAAGAACTGAAAAGTAAAGCAAAACCAGAATGTTTTGCCTTATGGCAACCATCAGCTAGAGCAGAGTAGCAGCTACTTTTTTTAGAGGAGGTTCTGAAAAGGACCATGTGTTCCCTGAGCGCCACATCTGCTTCCTCCCCTGTTGCTTACACCTTGCTTGTTTTGCTCCTTAACTTCACCTTACTGGCTTCTAGAGCATTTCAATTTGCCTCTACCAGAATGAGGATTGAGATTCTCAAGATCAAAAGAACCAGGTTATTATAATTGCTCTGGACTACTCTCTAATTAAAATCCAAATCACTTAACTGATAATTTCCATCACTGGGTACCACAGAGTGCCTTTTTCACCAGGTCCTTGGGTGTCTCATTAGGATAGATGCTTGGTTTGTTTTTACCTTGGCTTTCAGACCACAGACATGCTTTCCTCTGTAAGAAATGTGAGTTGAGAGAGTTACAAGGAATAGTAGATTATCTAAAATGCTACAGCAACGAGTCTGTGAATTCTTTCTCCAAAGGCTGAAAATGGTTACTTCGAAACAGTGGGGAATCCATACCAACAGCACTAAGCTTCTATTTTTATGCCTGAGAGAGTTTTTGAAGCCATTACTCCGTGTTCTCCAGGCTTTTAATGCATGATTCATACACAGTACAGATTGGAAATGGCAGAGATTGATATTATGGAAGAGGCGTGCGTATTACCATGGCACTAGCCGACCACGAGTTGTATGAGAGGTTGCTAGACCAAAGCTAATTGGCTCCTTCAGACTTTTGAGAAGGAGTCCTTACATTTCCATTGAGTTCTGCATTTTACCTTGTTCACATGTTGTAATTAACAGAGGGAGGAACTATTGTACCTTCATATGAAGCCTCCAACCTTGATTCACATGTCCTGGGGTCTAGTGACAACTGTGTGTCATTGTTTCTCATTATACTAGCAGTTACTAGCTGAGCAGTGTAGGCAAGAAAGAACAGCAATGAAAATTTGGGACTGGAGTTCAATAGACAGGAGTTTTGAGTTCTCGCACTGCTACTTATCTGTGTGACTTGGGGTAATTAATTTAAATTCTCTTGGACTCAATTTTCTCAGATGTAAAATGGGATAGCATTAGTAGCTCCCTCTTTGAAGTGGAGGGAGTGTGCAAAATAATTCATAGTAAACATTCAGGAGATAAATAAGCACTTAATAAGTAGTGTTGACTATGGTTTCCTCGTTGTATTCATTCGGCATAATGAATAACTTTCTATGTAGTAGTAAATGCAAGTGACATGGTTCTTGCCCTCATGGGTCTGAGACTCTAGTTGGATTTAAACTGGCCAAAATATGTTTTTGTTTTATAGAACAGCTACTGAGAATCTCTACCCAACCTCTTAATTCTCTTTAGAATATAAAGCACCTTAGTAAACTTTCTATTGCTCGGTTTAATGGGAATAATAAAAAAGAGCTAACTTCTAGTGTTTGGCCCAAAGTAAAACAATAATGATAATGATAATAATGAAGATGAAGGGAAAAATAGCTTACATTGATCACATGCATTCCATTTATCATTTAATCATATTTATTCTATATAGTTACCATTATTTGATGTAGTAACTTTTATCTGAATTAATTTATTCAAATCTCACATTCATCTATAAGGTAGTAATTAGTCCCATTTTGCAGATGAGGAAACTCAGGCATTAGAAGAGAGACACACTCAGGAAATATCAGTTGCTGCAGTGGTACCATTAATAAAATGAACGTCTCTCCACATCACATTATTAGGTTCACACCATTGTTTACATTCCTTCTCAGTAATTCCACAGTGTCTCCATACTTTATCAAGCTTTCTGTTGGTGGAAACTTTGGTTATCATTATGACATTTACATAAAGAGCAAGTTTTGAAAACCATCTCATTTTATTTGAGAGGCTGTCTGCTTGTTTGTGTTAGCTCTGAAATAAATTCCATATCCTTCTGCCTACTTGACAGATTTAACTGAAGATTTCAGACAGTGAAGCTGTCAGGCTAACCCTGGAGACCAGGAGGGAGAATTTTGGACAATGCACATTGGCCAGTATAGGGGTATGTTACTCAGAGACTAGGTGAAGGGAATATTTTCGACCTATAAATTTTTATCTACTCATGTGTAGACTATACCTGTGAAGAAAAGCACAGGTGACAGCATACTGGGCTAAATCGTCTGAGGGACCTGTACACAAACCAGGACTGACATTCTCAGTAGATGTGCTTTTCAATCACTGAGAAAGTGTGTTGTTTCCACTGCCTAGGTCATTCTACACTGTCAAGTCTGCGACCAGATAGCACCTTCTCAGTGAATCCTTGTCCAGGTTATTTATAATTGCACCCCCTCTCTTTATCCTCAGACATTTCGTATCACTGTTCCCTGCTTTATTTTCCTTCAGAGCACTTATCTCTATTTACACATTGTCCATTTTACCTCTTTCTTGTCTATTCCCCCGTCAACGGTATTCTGGAAACTGCTTATACTATTTCTCAAGAGCAGAATGCTAAATATTCAGGAATTTGCAAACAGGTTGTTAAATTGATCATAGTGAGAATATTTACTGGTACACAACCACCATCTCTTAAATGTAAGCTCCATGAAAGAACACATTTTTGTTTGTTTCATTCACTGCTGTATCCCCTTTAACTAAAAATGTGCTTTACACACTGTATTTAAAAAGTGTTTGCTGGAAGAAGTCTAGAACAAATGTGTGAGTGAGTATACAAACTTCCATTTTATCCATGCTTCATATGTGATCCGTGTTCTATCAAGAACTTTTTAAAACATTTTTTTATTGTGGTAAAAGCCACATAATAAAAAAAAAATACTGTTTTAACCATATTTAACTGTACAGTTCAGTAACATTCTAAGGACTTTTTATACATCTCATTACAATACCGGGAAGTAGTATGTACCCCTACAGTGTTATTATCCTGCATTTACAAATGGAGAAACTGTGAAGCCAAGAGGTTTGTCAACTTCTCCAAGGTCATGTGGGGGTAGATGGTAGAAACAGAGTGAGGAGGAGGAGAAGAAAGAGAAGGGTAAAAAGAAGGAGGAAAGGAAGAGAAGAAGGAGGAGATTAATGGCAGCAAGCACTCACATCACACTTAGCTATGTGTCAGGTACTATTTTGAGTATTTTATATAGAAATAACAATTAATGCATCTCATTTTTACAACACACCCATGAGATAGGTGCTAATATTATTATCCCCACTTACAGCTGAGGAAACAGAGGCACACAAAGCTTGGGTCCCTTGTCAAAGAGCATGTAATACAACTTTTTAGAGCTGAGATTTGAATGCAGGGCATAACGCAGTTCTGGAATCCATGTTTTATAACTGTTCTGCTTTACTGTCTGTTGATTGACTTGTCCTACACCAGAGCTCCTGGTTTAAATGACTGACCTACTAGGGGATTTGTTCATTCTTGTGGGACTTAATCCCTTCTTTTTTATACCTCACAGATTTTGCGGCTTGCCTTGTCTCGAATGGACTTTCTAACCACTCTGTGTTGACGAATTTGACTCATTGCTACCTCTGTTCTGGGAATTGTTTTGAATTCCTTTGCTTTCTGAAAGGTTACTTGTGCTTCCTTCTGTTGATTCCACTCTCCTAATCTTCATCCTAGGTTGATTAAGCAAAGAGCAGTAAAGGTTAAGAGAGTGATGACTTGTAAATGAGGTACATTAATGAAAAGAAGAAAAAGGCACCACCTGAAAGACTGCCTTCTTTTTGATCAAGACATCAATATGACCGTTAAATGAATTCTCTTTGAAAAAATGTTTCATTTTTGTTTTATCATCCTGCTTCAAAGAATAGAGAAGGCAATGGGAACCCACTTCAGAAGCAGAGCTAAGACTGTTGCTGAACCCATTCACAGAGGAATCTGAATTTAGGATGAGGTCTTCTTTCTAATGTTCTAAATGTACATTAGTAGGGTAAGCTCTCTGCAAAACTACTTGTCTGGTGAAGAGAAATAAACTTGAAGTTTCTACTTATTTTGTGGGCCACTAAAAGTTGTCACCCACCAGAAGAACCCTGAACTTCCTAGGACATATTCCAGGAGTTGAGAGATTTGGGTATTAAGGCTCCATCTGTCAGCAGCTCTGGTGAACTTTCTGGACCTCAATTTCCTTGTTTGCCAAATGTATTTGTAAAGTCATCTTCTGAGTTTAATTATTATTCAAAATTGTTTCATCTCTAAAATTTTTCCCAATGCAACCTCAGCTGCCTAGTTGCCCTCTCACACCCAGCTATTCTTTTTTTTTTCCCCAGCTATTCTTTAATGGTGTTAGTCCCTCCATGCTTCACCTGGTCCTCTCCTTTCTAGTATTAGACTCTTCTTGGCATCACTTTTTGTCTCATCCAATTTCTACTTCTTTCATTGCTGTTTCTACTTCTGTCCTTGGACTCTCTCTGAGAACAGTGGTAGTTAACTTGTAGTTCTCTGGAATCTCCCACAGCTTTTAAAATGATGCCAGTTACCTAGGAAATAGATGTTGAATGACATTGAAGATGATAGAATAGTGAATTAGAACACAACACTGTCCTCACCAGTTTCGTGTGATTTACTCTTGTAGAAATAAAAACAAAGCAAACAAATGAACCAAAAGTGTATAATACTTTCTTAAAATAATTGCATAAGTAAAGCTTGGTTTCCTCAACTCTGTTGTTGATGTTGGGAAAGCCTTTTTGTGAAGTCATTCTACTGGATGTTTTTATTAGTACCTATTAAAGTTATTAATTAAACACATGAATGCTTAAAATGAATGCCTTGTAGTCTTGTGAAATGGCTGTGACTGGGTAATTCAATGCATTAGGTGTTATTAGGAGAAAAAGTAATGCTGCTCTGGCAGAAGAATAAGTACTTCAGATTTCAAGATCATATTTGCAGATGATTTGAGTATTAAAACTTCCATACAATTATTTTCTTATTTAATACTTTCAAGCCTTGTAACAATCAATGCCAGAAAAAATAGACAAGAGAGCTGAGGTCTGTTAAAATACTCGACAGTGCATATATTAAGGAGAATATATTGAATGAATAGTTCATTTATCTATTTTTAAAATGCAAGTATGGAAGCAACCAGTTTAAGTGAATAACTGTGTACCTGTAATAGCCTGTGCTATTCCAGGAAGAGACCAAAGGTGTTCTTAGCTCATCCTGGATCAGGTGAAGCGAGGACAAGTATAAATAAGCTCATCATCCTAGTCTTCCAGCATCCTCAGGTTTGAATGTCTTGGTAGACTCTTTATTGGCCTTCCTTTATTGAATCTAAATGAGTGTTCATGGAATTGGCCCCAAACAAATGAATTCCTAAAATGGGACATGAATCCAAGTGTCACCACGGTGTTTTTAGCCACTCAGATATTGAAATAGTTTCCTGACAGTTTAAACTCAGAAAGAGTTTTCATTTCTTCTACCATGTTTCTGTTCTAGCTATTATATCCTACACTGAAAAAGGATTATAGGGCGCAAGGAAACCCTATGAGTTTTCCATTCCCTTTCTTTTTTTACCCTCTCACATTCTCTCCTCCTGGTCTATTAATAATTGCCTTTCAAGTGAGTATCTACACAAGAAGTTACATTGATGTCTTAAAGCATTCAGAAATCTTCACCTTTGAGAGTCGAACTTGTCATGAGTTAATTTTCTCGTTGGTTTAAATCAGAGCATAAAAGAGTACTGCTGGTAACAGGAGTTAAATTTACTACTACAGAGAAGTATAAATGCCCTGTGTTTTTGAAAATTATATAGTATAGGTTGCATGCAAATTATACCTCTTTTTCCAAGCGAATGTTTCCTCTTGGTTCATTATTCAAGATGTTTCAATCTTTCACATTCCAGGGTGGACCAAAAGCAGCAAAATATTGATTACAATCCTCTTGTTCTAGGGGCAGTCCGCTTACCACTTTTGAAAAGCAGGGACTTGTGTTAACAAGAACATGACTGTTTCTATAGCATTCTTGTATTCTTATGGTAAATCATTTGAAGGAAATACAGTAAGAACCACAAAAGAGAAGATATTTTCAAGTCTTTGTGTTGGACACAAAACAACTCGGTTAGTCGGTACCTGGGGAAGAGTGCTGCCAGTTTCTGCTTTAGAATTTTCTTGCTATCATTGTTTATGGATTAATCTCTTTCTAAGACCTGTAAGAGAAGTAAAAAGCATTGTGATTTATGATGGAATTGCTATTGGGAGTCATCTATCCTTCAAGCTAATGATAATAGCTATTGCTTTTTGAGGATATACTGTTTATCCAGCAAATGGGACTTATTGGATAATAGGATTTTTACAACAGGCATATAAGGGCGTTTTTATGGGTTTAACCATTTCACAAAGAACCTGACAGTAGTCAGTTGACTGGTACAAGGTCTCTTGCAGAGCTCTTAAATAACTGAGCAGGGATTTGAACTGATTTCAGGGCCAACTTCATTGGTGGTCACAAAGGGTCCCTACTCTCAGAAGGGTTTAATGCTAAACTGTAAGCTGCTTAAAATTTATAGTTCTTTTGAATAAGGTGTCCCGAGGGACTTTCCAGGTGGCCCAGCAGTAAAGAATCCACCTGCAATGTGGGAGACATGGGTTCAGTCCCTGGGTTGGGAAGATCCCCTGGCAAAGGAAAGGACAACTCATTCCAGTATATTCCTGCCTGGAAAATCCATGGAGAGAGGAACCCGGTGGGTTCCAGTCCATGGGGGGTCACAAAGAGTTGGACACAACTGAGTGACTAAGCAACAACAGTACAAGGTGTCCTGAGTTTTCAGTTTGTGCTGAGCTCTGCAAATTCCTTAGCTCATCATCTCTCTCTAGCTATAAAGCTTATTTCATTTCATCATACCTCTCCCAGAGATGAATTTTCCATTACAAAAACAGCCTCAGCAGGAATAGTTACTACCTGCTCTCCACAAGCTCAATGACAGCATGGTTTGGTGCACTTTGCCTGCCCCGCAGAGGTAGATTTGATATCTGAATTGATTGCTAGATTGAAACCCTGGCAATGATGAATATCTGAAAGATCAGCTTTTAGCTTTCTGGTTACTGAATTGCCAGAGAGAAGGAAACAAAATTATTTTATATATTTTACTAACCTGCTTTGGCTTTTCATTTCTGCTAAACATTTTAAGTTTTATTTATATTTCTAAACATGGAGATATTTTCCTTCTCCTCCATCATGTTCTAATATGTTTCATTCTATTTTGGGCTTATATAAGGTACATTGAGTATCTAAAAGTAATACTAATGAACATTGACTTAGTGTTGGACGTGTGGTTTGAAGCAATTTTTTCTACTAAATCAAAATTTTCACAATCTAAACTAAGAATATTAGCTTTAAAGTCAGGAGCTGACTGGTAGAATGACATTTTTGTTTTCTCAATTTTTTTTTTGTTTATCTTCAAACATTCAATAATTAATTCTCCAATTTAAGTGTTGTAGAAATAGTATGCTGTATTTTGACATTTACTTTTATGAAACCCTGAATTAATTTTTTGTTTCAAGCCGTTTTTATGACAGTTACCATCAGTGTTTTGAATTGTGACAGTTTCTTTTCATTAAAAGTATGCATCCTTCCCTTTTATTTTAAAATTTCCTCTATTACCATCACATATTGCCAGACCTTTGGGGGAATATTAGGAGTAATCCAGTCCAATCCTCTTGCTTTACAGGTGAAGAAATTCATGTCCAAAAAGGCATGTAAGAGTTGTTTAAGGTTGCAGAGCCAAACAGTGATAGAGCAAAGACCACTATCCAAATTCCTCTGAATTTAAATCCAAGAGTCTTTTATTATACCACATAAATCTCTTTTGATGCCTAAAATCACTGAGTTCTTTTTTAATTTTTTGTCCATGATAAGTATTTATACAGCCTTAAGGCTTGAGTTAAAGCTTAGCTTATCTAGGCCCAATGAATATGAAAATCAGAAATCTGGAGGGGAATATTAGCTTTTCAGTAAAAGGGTAAATTTTTTAAATTCTCAATGTTGTGTCAGAAAAAAAAATTTCCATTTTTCCAATTAAATTCTTTTAGCAGACAATAATGCCTCTTTGGATTGCTTTGATAATTTTATAAATGTGTAATGCATTTTATAAAAAGCAAATTGCCTAGTAAAGATGTTGGTAAAGTGAAGTGAAGTCACCCAGTCGTGTCTGACTCTTTGCGACTCCACGGACTGTAGCCTACTAGGCTCCTCGGACCATGGGATTTTCCAGGCAAGAGTACTGGAGTGGGTTGCCATTTCCTTCTCCAACTCTTGCCCAATTAAGTATACTGTGAAAAAAAATACCTAGTTAAATCTGGTGCTGTAACAGGGAGTGCCAGCAAGGCAGCCCTGTTGAAAGATACTTTTTCTCACCAGGATCCTGGGTTTTTGCTGGGAAAAAAATTGAAATACATTTCCAGTAAAGGCAAATTTTCAATTCTAGTAGGGATCCTCGGAAATATGGAGACTGATTCCAAACTGCCATGTTATTACTATCAACGTATTTTTTTTTTTTAAATCTGTACACCTAAATTATGTTCCCAGCATGCAATATAATTCTGCTGACCAGACTGGATAATTTACAGTAGCCAATTTCAAGACTTTTACATGACAATTTGTCTTGTATATGCTTTGGATGTAAGTTTTCATTCAGTATTTCTTAGCAATACCCAGAACAGGGGAGGGGTGTGGGAGTGGGATTTCAGAATAGGGAACACATGTATACCCATGCTGATTCATGTCAATGTATGGGAAAACCACTACAATATTGTAAAGTAATTAGCTTCCAATTAAAATAAATAAATAAATTAAAAAAAATTCTCAGCACAGAATCCTTCAAAGATACCATTTTTCCCGTTTCTCCATACTGATTTTCCTAACATTTATGGATTCACTTTTACTCTGCAAGAAACTTTTTAATGTTATGCAGAGTCATTACTCATCATGGAAAAACTTTTTGTTCCTTATCCTGCTATCCTTCCCCAAAGAATAAAGATAGTCCTGAGGAAAAGAACCTAAGATAAGTGGAACCGAGAGCTACGATTCAAACACTGTTTATCCTTTTAAATCCCAACCCATAGGAACTCACTATTAATGAGCTTTCATTTCTGTCCACCGCCCCTAACAAGCCGCTAGACAGCTCCGTGTGTTGCCAGTGAGCTAGCAGGCGGCAGCCTGGCCAGGGGAACAGCTCAAGGTATGAACTTTCACTCTACTGCTGCTGCTGCTGCTTACTCACTGAGTTGTGTCTGACTCTTTGTGACCCATTGGACTATAGCCCACCAGGCTCCTCTGTCCATGGGACTTCTCAGGCAAGAATACTGGAATGGGTTGACATTTCTCCTCCAGGGGATCTTCCCAACCCAGGGATCAAACTAGAGTCTCTTGTCTCTCCTACATTGAAGGTGGATTCTTTACCCACTGAGCCACCTGGGAAGCCCCTTCACTCTGCTGCTTGCCTACCGTCCTGCTAAGATCTTACCCAAGTTAGTTAACCTCACTGAGCCTCAGTAAATTTTGAAATAGAGATAATAATATGAGAATAATTTATAAGGTATTTTCTCTATACAGATGGGTTATTGGGTGATACATGAGATGACAAGGAAGCAAGATAATTCTAGAACTAAGATTCTTCACTCCTAGTGACCGTTTTTCCCAGCAGTCCAATCTGAAGATTGCATTCAGCATAGAGAGAGATGAGAGACTGAAATGGGTTGCTTTGACCCTGTGAAAGGTTTTGAATTACCATCTGCAGAAAAACATGCCCATGGACTCCCAATAAATTTCTATTCGCTGGCCATATTGAAAACCTGGTGGAACTTCATCCCTACTTAATCCCTTGATTTTAGTCTCAGTGATATGTGTTTGGTGAGTAGGGATATTTGTGGTCAAGGCATTCTTTTGATTTTGCGGAATTAAAATATTTCAGAACTCCATAATCATTTGTCCAGCGTTCAAGGCAGAATCTTGTGGAGTATGTTCCAAGTACAAAACTCCCTGTGAATTCCACTGGACCACAGGACCTGGTTTTATAGCCAAGCTGGCTTGTTAGAATCACTAGGGAGGCTCTTGGCTGTATCCATTTAGGGCCCATCACTTGGCCTCAACTTCACAGAATGGTTCATGTTCCTAGCAACTACCTCAATACCCAGATATGTACATTTGAGACATGCATGTGTTCATCAGTGTTCTGAAACTTAGTTCAAGGTGACAGCATACATGTTTATATACAATTCAACTTTCATTTACAAATATCATCAATTAATCAGTTTCTTCATGGGAAGGATTTTTGGAGGATCCCCAGTTTTGACTTTCTAAGATAGTTTTGAAGACGGCATGAGTTAATGTATACATGTAAGTATGGAGACACTTTATGACACTTAGTCAACCAACATTTCCCTTCTTCTCATGTGTTACATTAATGTACCTAAAGCCACAGGATTCTTCTTTTGAACAACAGATAGGACCAACTGAAGAGAATATGAATGCCCATTTATTCAAGAGTTGACAGTCACCAGGCACTAAAGCTCTGATTATCAACTGGGGGTGATTGTGCCCCTTAGGGAACATCTGACAATATCTAATGGCTTTTAAAAGTTGTCATTACTCATATCTAATGGGTAGATACTGTTAAACATTCTATAGTGTGCAGGTTAACCCCCTCCCCCCACAAAAAATATTGTTTAACCCAAAATGTCAATCATGGCATGGTTAAGAAATCCTGAACAAATATAATTGGTTTTGATTTTTGTTCTTATGAACACTGTTTGAAGTGGATTCTGCTGTTATCCTCATTTTACAGAAGCAGACATTGTAGCAATGAGAGATCAAGAGGTTGTCCAAGATCCCAGAACTAGTAGGGGAAGATAAATTTCAATTCATCTAGAATTCATGCCCCCCTGTCTTCTTAGGGCAAAGTCAGAATTAGAATCCTTTCCTACTACCACACATTGTTGCCTTTGGATGAAAGTACTATTACATTGAATCACTAAAACATATGCTGTATAAAGTGTGAATGAGATTTTCAATTCAGTTCAGTGAGTTGTGTCTGACCCTTTGCGACCCCGTGAACTGCAGCATGCCAGGCCTCCCTGTCCAACACCAACTCCTGGAGTTTACCCAAACTCATGTCCATTGAGTAGGTGATGCCATCCAACCATCTCATCCTCTGTTGTCCCCTTCTCCTCCTACCTTCAATCTTTCCCAACATCAGGGTCTTTTCAAATGAATCAGCTCTTCACATCAGGTGGCCAAAGTATTGGAGTTTGAGCTTCAACATCAGTCCTTCCAATGAACACCCAGGACTGATTTCCTTTAGGATGGATTGGTTGGATCTCCATGCAGTCCAAGGGACTCTCAAGAGTCTTTTCCAACACCACAGTTCAAAAGCATCAATCCTTTGGCACTCAGCTTTCTTTAGAGTCCAACTCTAACATCCATACATGACTACTGGAAAAACCATAGCTTGTCTAGACGGACCTTTGTTGTCAAAATAATGCCTCTGCTTTTTAATAGGCAGTCTAGGTTGGTCATAACTTTCCCTCCAAGGAGTAAACATCTTTCAGTTTCATGGCTGCAATCACTGTCTGCAGTGATTTTGGATCCCAAAAAAGTAAAGTCAGCCACTATTTCCACTGTTTCCCCATCTATTTGCCATGAAGTGATGGGACCGGATGCCATGATCTTAGTTTTCTGAATGTTGAGCTTTAAGCCAACTTTTTCACTGTCCTCTTTCACTTTTATCAAGAGGCTCTTTAGTTCTTCACTTTCTGCCATAAGGATGGTGTCATCTGTATATCTGAGGTTATTGATATTTCTCCCAGCAATCTTGATTCCAACTTGTGCTTCATCCAGCCCAGCATTTCTCGTGATGTATTCTGCATGTAAGTTAAAGAAGCGGGGTGACAATATACAGCCTTGCCGTATTCCTTTTCCTATTTGGAACCAGTCTGTTGTTCCATGTCCAGTTCTCACTGTTTCTTCCTGACCTTCATGCAGATTTCTCCAAAGGCAGGTCAGGTGGTCTGGTATTCCAATCTTTCAGAATTGTCCACAGTTTATTGTGATCCACACAGTCAAAGGCTTTGGCATAGTCAATAAAGCAGAAATAGATGTTTTTCTGGAACTCTCTTGCTTTTTCGATGATCCAGTGGATGTTGGCAATTTGACCTCTGGTTCCTCTGTCTTTTCTAAAACCAGCTTAAACATCTGGGAGTTCACGTATTGCTGAAGCCTGGCTTGAAGAATTTTGAGCATTACTTTACTAGCGTGTGAGATGAGTGCAATTGTGCGGTAGTTTTAGCATTCTTTGGCATTGCCTTTCTTTGAGATTGGAATAAAAACTGACCTTTTCCAGTCTTGTGGCCACTGCTGAGTTTTCCAAATTTGCTGGCATATTGAGTGCAGCACTTTCACGGCATCATCTTTCAGGATTTGAAATAGCTCAACTGGAATTCCATCACCTCCACTAGCTTTATTCTTAGTGATGCTTCCTAAGGCCCACTTGACTTCACATTCCAGGATATCTGGCTCTAGGTGAGTGATCACACCATCATCATTATCTGGGTCGTGAAGATCTTTTTTTTTTTTCCATTTATTTTTATTAGTTGGAGGCTGGTTACTTTACAATATTGTAGTGGTTTTTGTCATACATTGACATGAATCAGCCATGGATTTACATGTATTCCCCATCCTGATCCCCCCTCCCACCTCCCTCTTCACCCGATCCCTCTGGGTCTTCCCAGTGCACCAGGCCTGAGCACTTGTCTCATGCATCCAACCTGGGCTGGTGATCTGTTTCACCCTAGATAATATACATGTTTCGATGCTGTTCTCTTGAAACATCCCACCCTCACCTTCTCCCACAGAGTCCAAAAGTCTGTTCTGTACATCTGTGTCTCTTTTTCTGTTTTGCATATAGGGTTATCGTTACCATCTTTCTAAATTCCATATATATGCATTAGTATACTGTATTGGTCTTTATCTTTCTGGCTTACTTCACTCTGTATGATGGGCTCCAGTTTCATCCATCTCATTAGAACTGATTCAAATGAATTCCTTTTAACGGCTGAGTAATATTCCATGGTGTATATGTACCACAGCTTCCTTATCCATTCGTCTGCTAATAGACATCTAGGTTGCCTCCATGTCCTGGCTATTATAAACAGTGCTGCGATGAACATTGGGGTGCACGTGTCTGTTTCAAATCTGGTTTCCTCGGTGTGTATGCCCAGAAGTGGTATTGCTGGGTCATGTGGCAGTTCTAATTCCGGTTTTTTAAGAAATCTCCACACTGTTCTCCATAGTGGCTGTACTAGTTTGCATTCCCACCAACAGTGTAAGAGGGTTCCCTTTTCTCCACACCCTCTCTAGTATTTATTGCTTGTAGACTTTTGGATAGCAGCCATCCTGACTGGCGTGTAATGGTACCTCATTGTGGCTTTGATTTGCATTTCTCTGATAATGAGTGATGTTGAGCATCTTTTCATGTGTTTGTTAGCCATCTGTATGTCTTCTTTGGAGAAATGTCTGTTTAGTTCTTTGGCCCATTTGTTGATTGGGTCATTTATTTTTCTGGAGTTGAGCTGCAGGAGTTGCTTGTATATTTTTGAGATTAATCCTTTGTGTGTTGCTTCGTTTGCTATTATTTTCTCTCATTCTGAGGGCTGTCTTTTCACCTTGCTTATAGTTTCCTTTGTTGTGCAAATGCTTTTAAGTTTCATTAGGTCCCATTTGTTTATTTTTGTTTTTAATCTTTTTTTATAGTTCTTCTGTGTATTCTTGCCACCTCTTCTTAATATCTTCTGCTTCTGTTAGGTCCATACCATTTCTGTCATTTACTGATCCCATCCTTGCATGATATGCTCCCTTGGTATCTCTAATTTTCTTGAAGAGATCTCTAGTCTTTCCTATTTTATTGTTTTCCTCTATTTCTTTGCATTGATCATTGAGGAAGGCTTTCTTATCTCTCCTTGCTATTCTTTGGAACTCTGCATTCAAATGGGTATATCTTTCCTTTTCTCCTTTGCTTTTCTCTTTTCTTCTTTTCACAGCTATAACTTAATGTTCTCTTTTTTTGTGTGTGAGCAGACAAAATAATGCCCATATTTAATAGTTGTGGCTCTAGGAAGCCATTACAATTATTTTCATGAGAGGTGCACTAGTGGTGAGGCTTGCTACTCTTGTTGGTGTCAGTCAGATGGAATCTTTTGTTATGGTTTTCTGTGTTTGTTGTGAAGTTCCTCTTGCTATTCAGTGGTAATGTGTCTGTTAAGAAAGATTTATGGTCCTATCCTTTTAGGAGAGAATATTCACACTCTGGTTTTGCCTTTTGTGGCTTACACACATTATCACTCAAGTACATTATCATTTTTTATCTGGTGTCAGGGAGGATTTTATTGTCTTCTAAGTTAGGATGTGCTCCAGGGAGGAAAGGGATTAGGGCTCCTCAGAGCTAATAGGACTGATTTTGTTCCACTGTTTTTCCTGCCAGTCAAAAAGAAATAGGGGATAATAGAAACTCATCTGTTGCTATTTGCAAAACTGTTTACTTTCCTTGAATATTTCGGTCCCTTGTTGACATGAGCATTGACCGCATTTTGCCATAGTGGATGATTTATTTTACATGAGGTGCCTTTTTCAGCAGCCGCTACAGAGTGTTCTGAATCATTCCAAACTCTGTCTGGATAAAAATAAATGCTCTTGTTTCCTCTGCTGGATGTTTTGTTTTGCTCACAAAAGTTATGATTGACTTTGATCTTTCCCAAACCCACTATATGGACCCCCCGGTCAATGTTTGAACAAAATGTAAAAAAATATCATAGGCAAGCAAAAACCCCACAGAAATAAAATAAAGTGTGGTCTACCTTGGCTCTTCCAAGTCTGAACCATCAGTTAAGTCAGTCCTTGGACTCTCTGAAGAGTAGGAGTTTTAGAAAATGAATTTCTACCTAAATAGAAAGGAAAGAGGACCATAATGGTGGCATCTTAATAAATTAATTAAGATGCAAAGGAGACCAGATTCATTCCCTCATCTACATCTACAATAGTGATGAAAATCACCAACATGAATTAAAGGATGAAATGAAGAAGTGAAGTGGGCGGGGGCAGGTGGCATTGATCACATTTTGATTTTTGTCATAACTTCAAAAGAAGGTTGCCGCAGACTTTTCAGCCATATATCCTCATGCACCTCTCCTTTGCATTTGTTTCTTAAGGAGAAATACCTCATTCTCTGGTTTATTTCTTAGGTCAGATTCCTGGAGGAAAAGATTCTGGTTGGTTCCACCATGATTTTAAGCCACAGTATTTCATAGATCGGGGACTTGCCAGGTTGCGCAGTGGTAAAGAAATTGCCTGCCAATGCAAGGGACACAAGAGACACAGGTTTGATCCTTGAGTCGGGATGATCCCCTGGAGAAGAAAATGACAACCCACTCCAGTTTTCTTGCCTGGAGAATCCCATGAACAGAGGAGCTTGGCAGGCTGCTATCCGTGGGATCACAAAGAGTCAGACATGATTGAGCACACACACACAGACGCACACACACGGATTTAATAGACAGCTGCTTATTCTATGTGTTGACTGCTATTAGTTTTTATGTTTTCCCTGCTTCACATCGAGGGGTAGAGCCAGGGCAGGGTCACCTCATCTAAAGCGAGCTTATCCCTTTCAGAGGAACGCTTGACTGGGCAACTTCCCTTCAAAGGGACATGGGCAAGATGACCGAAAAACTATAATTAAGATATGATTAAAATAAGAAAAAAAATGATCAACTAAGCAAGAAAAGTGGGTAGGGGAATTGAGTGACTGAGTGGAGGTAGTTTTTCTGCAGTGGAAGAGATCTTCAAGGTATAATAAGCCCCAGGAGTGTGTTGTGTTTATGCACATTAGGGAGAAGGGTTTGAGATGTGAATGCAAGTCTTGACCATATTCACTGCTGTGACTAACATGACATTATCGTGGTTGAAACTAACAGTAGAAAATGCTTTGAGTAGGAAGGCTATAGTGGAGGAGAGATATCTTCTGCCCTACAGAAGGACAGGGTCCCCATGACTGTGCACATCTAAGTGTGTTTGCAAAGCTGCCCCCAAGTTTCTCCTGTCTAAACTATCAAGTTACTCTGTGTTGACCAAATTAGGATAATTCCAGGTGACCAGGCACACAAGTGTAGATATTAAAGGATTTCAACTTTAATTTTAATGACATACTAGATTATATTATATCCAAAAACACCTTATTCTGCACTGCACAAATCGAGGTGTTTGATAATAGTATTCGTCCACCTTTGATTCTTCAAGAAAGTGATGCAAGTTGTATTTGATCATTTTTATTAATTCAGTAAACAAGTACAACTAGAAGGAAAGAAGTTCCTCAAGAGTATCAAAACATGATGTCACAAACAATGTAAAGCAGTTTTCCTTGTAAGAAACCTGTAAATTCTTTAAGTGGTGATTAATATCATGGACCATAGTATCAAACTCCAGGGAACTGCATCCTGATTTACCACATTCTGGCTTTGCCGTATTATCCTGGTTAGGAAACTTGAGGTGTTCACCTGTAAAATGCGGAAATGACATTCTTATGGAGGTGTTGCCAGAGTGAAATAGATCATGTGCTTGATTCACTTAGCAAAGTATAATACTGAGTGAAAGTGAATAACTGTAATATGTCAAGCCAGACAACTTTAGGAGTCATTTGATTCAAAAAGGTGCATAGCAGAGCTACTACTGGGGTGAACCAAGTGAAACATCCAGGGTGCAGATTTTAAGGGCATACCAGAAACTCAGTATTCAAGATAAATATTTTCATGCAATATTTAAAAATCAGTGCAAAAGACATCCATGATAAATAACATAATAAAATCATAAATATAAATATATAAAAACAGGCTACAACTCTGATTCCAACACAACTTTATTTATAAAATCAGGCAGCCAGCCTGTGAGCCAGAGTTTGCTGATTTTTTTTTAATGCATTCAGTTAGTTCAGTCGCTCAGTCATGTCTGACTCTTTGCGACCCCATGGATTGCAGCACGCCAGGCTTCCCTGTCCATCACCAACTCCCGGAGCTTACTCAAACTCATGTCCATTGAGTCGGTGATGCCATCCAACCATCTCATCTTCTGTCGTCCCCATCTCCTGCCACCTTCAGTCTTTCCCAGCACTAGGGTCTTTTCCAATGAGTCAGTTCTTCACATCAGGTGGCCAAAGTATTGCAGTTTCAGCTTCAGCATCAGTCCTTCCAGTGACTATTCAGGACTGATTTCCTTTAGGATGGACTGGTGGATCTCCTTTCAGTCCAAGGGACTCTATAGATAATAATTTATTGCATTGCAGTAATAATAATATAATAATGCATTAAACATTATTTTATGCATTAAAATATTATTCATTTATCTTGATTACTGAGTTTTATGATACCTCCTGAAATTTTATACCTGGTGGAAGTGCTTCACTTTTCACAAATTTTACTTCACTAAAATTTGTTCAATCTTAACTGAGAAATTCAGATTCTAGAATCCAAATTCTAGATATTGATAAGACTTTTGAGACTACCTAAAGGACCGTGTCCAACCATCTGTGTGGTGATAATGCTTTCTTAGCACTGCCTTTTTAATGTCAAAGATAGTAACTTTGACTTGACTAGCCTATGACTGAAAACTCATTTGTGCATGTGTGAAATTGTTGACCTTTTCCAATAATGACATTGTGTTCCACAAGTGAGACTGCATCTCACCCAGAGACCTTGACTCACTGGCACGTTAGAGGTTGTATTTGCTCTCCCATTAGGGTTCATTTCTTTTGCACTTTATGTTTTTCCTGACTTTCTTTGATGGTTTTCTGAGGGCAAATTTTGACCATCTTGAAAACAAGGAAAAACTCAGGAAATTGTTTCCTTTATTGCTTTTAAATATTGATGGGATTTTGGCAAAGGGAATATAATTAATCTCACAGCAGTTGTCAGGCTCCTTTTATAACAAGTCTTTCATCCCTTTATGTAACATGCCACTGCCTTTCCTTGTTTCTCAGGATTAACTGGCAGGGAGCCATTTGGCTCACCCAGCTGTACCTTGGCAGAGCATGCCATGAATCAGATGTCCTTTCCTCCTAGAAGGCAGAATGTGTCTCTTACTCAGGTTCATGTCACATTTCAATTTGCAAATGGGCATGTGGTTTCTGTGTCATTCCATTGACAACAGTTGATAGATCCATCTAAATGATAGTTTTCAGATGTGTAATTACTTTAGCTTTTCAGGTCTCCCCAAGAGGAGAGTGAAAAAGTTGGCTTAAAACTCAACATTCAGAAAATTAAGATCATGACATCCAGTCCCATCACTTCATGGTAAATGGATGAGGACAGTGACAGACTATTTTCTTGGACTCCAAAATCACTGCAGATGGTGACTGCAGCCATGAAATTAAATGACACTTGCTCCTTGGAAGAAAAGTTATGACCAACCTAGACAGCATATTAAAAAGCAGAGAGATTACTTTGCCAACCAAGGTCCATGTAGTGAAAGCTATGGTTCTTTCAGTAGTCATGTATGGATGTTAGAGTTGGGCTATAAAGAAAGCTGAGTGCTTAAGAAGTGATGCTTTTGAACTGCGGTGTTGGAGAAGACTCTTGAGAGTCCCTTAGACTACAAGGCGATCCAACCAATCAATCCTAATGGAAATCAATCTTGAATATTCATTGGAAGGACTGATGTTGAATCTGAAACTCCAATACTTTGACCACCTGATGCAAAGAGCTGACTCCTTGGAAAAGACCCTGATGCTGGGAAAGATTGAAGTCAAGAGGAGATGGGGACGACAGAGGATGAGATGGTTGGATAGCTTCACTGACTCAATGGACATGAGTTTGAGTAAGCTCCGGGAGTTGGTGATGGGCAGGGAAGTCTGGCATGCTGTAGTCCATAGGGTCACAGAGTCAGACATGACTGAGTGACTGAACTGAACATCCTGAACCATTGTCTCTCTAGTCCATTTTGTCCATCTTTAAGGTAACATATTAACCCAGGAATCATAAAAGGAGAATACCCTCCCACCACCATCACCAATAAGGAACCAAAGAGTACTAAAGCAGGTTTCTAGGCAAATAGTGGGGTAAAGAATAGCCATGGCAAAATGTCTGGCTTTGAGTTGAATGGTTGATTGTCCCTGATTGGGCATGTGTGATGGTTAATTTTGTATATCAACTTGACTGGAGCCATGGGGTGCTCAGATATTTGTTCAAACATTACTCTGGGTATTTCTGTGAGGGTGCTTTTGGATGAGATTAACATTTGGATCAGTAGAGTAAAGCAGATTGTACCTCCCTAATGTGGGTGGGTCTCATCCAATCAGTTGAAGCCCTGGCTTGAAGACAAGAGCTGACTCTACCATGAGGAAGAGGAAATTCCTCCTGCCTGATTACCTTGAACTGAGATATTGATCTTTTCCTGCCTTTTGCCTACCTGAAACATTGGCTCTTCTTGAGTTTTGAGACTGTGACCTCCAGTCTACAAATTCCACCATGTGCTCTCTTAGTTGGTTAGCCTTTGGACTCAAACCGGAACTGCACCAAAACAGAATCCTTTTCCTTATATATAAGGAAAAAAAAAAAAAAACTAGATTCTCATTACCTTTTCCCAAGCAGGTAAGGCATGAGCCATGTAACCTAGATTTGGATAACCAGATGCACACAGTCAGAATTCTATGTGTGGAGTTTATGACACAAAGAAGTCAGATCAATACAGAATTACTTTTTGGTGATGGTTCAAATGGCAGCAGTATGCAATTTCTAAGGGCAGCTATGGAAATGGTAACTTCAGCAACAACCAATGTCTAAACCTAGTGGTGCCAGCCAGTGGTGGAGAGCTAGAGCTTTGGGTGTTGGGTACCAGGCACAGGTGTCCTTGCTGGGCAGGGTTCATGGTGAGATTCTGACTATTGGGGTTCTGCAAGGCTGTATAGCCTCCCTCTGTTCTCCCAGTTTTCCAAATTTGGCTTTCCACCCTTCATTAACAGTTATGCTAGTTAATAAATTCAATTAAATCAGTTAAGAGATGAATTAGTCAATAGTTTAGGGTTCCCATGTGGTTCAGCTGGTAAAGAATCTGCCTGCAGTACAGGAGACCCAGCATTGATCCCTGAGTTGGAAAGATCCCCTCGAGAAGAGAATAGCTACCTTCTCCAGTATTCTTGCCTGGAGAATTCCATGGACAGAGGAGCCTGATGGGCTACAGTCCATGGGGTCGCAAAGAGTTGAACACCAGTGAGCAACTAACACTTTCACTTTAGTTAATAATTATTAATAACGTTAATAAATGGAGAAGGAAGTGGCAACCCACTCAGGCTATATTCTATGGGGTCACAAAGAGTCAGACAGGACTGAGCGACTTCACTTCACTTCACTTAATAAATGAATTAGTTGGTAGATTCTGTTAAATCAGTCAACGTCTGTCTTAGTTGAGCATATCTAGGAGCCAGGTCTGGTTGATTTATTCATATCCTTAATATTTCCTGAGCATCTTGTATATATCAGGCACTGTTCTCTGTGAGCTAGATAGAGCAGTGAGCATAACAGACAAGATCCTTTCTCTCATGAAGTCTATATTCTTGTGGGGTGAATGAATAGTTGAATGAATGAATGGACAGCAAACACAATATATATATAAATATAAGCAAGTAATATAAGCAATTATTTATTATTATTTATAATATAATTATATATAATTATACATATAATTTATTATATATATACATATTTGTTATTTTTTATAATTATTGTTGACTATGCCAAAGGCTTTGACTGTGTGGATCACAGTAAACTGTGGAAAATTCTTCAAGAGATGGGAATACCAGATCACCTGACCTGCCTCTTGAGAAACCTGTGTGCAGGTCAGGAAGCAACAGTTAGAACTGGACGCACAACAACACACTGGTTCCAAATAGGAAAGGGAGTAGATCAAGGCTCTATACTGTCACCTTGCTTATTTGGCTTGTGTGCAGAGTACATCATGAGAAACGCTGGGCTGGATGGAGCACAAGCTAGAATCAAGATTGCTGGGAGAAATATCAATAACCTCAGATATGCGGATGCCACCACCCTTGTGGCAGAAAGTGAAGAAGAACTAAAGAGCCTCTTGATGAAAGTGAAAGAGGAGAGTGAAAAAGTTGGCTTAAAGCTCAACATTCAGAAAACGAAGATCATGGCATCCAGTCCCATCACTTCATGACAAATAGATGGGAAAACAGTGGAAACAGTGGCAGTCTTTATTTTCTTGGGCTTCAAAATCACTGCAGATGGTGATTGCAGCCATAAACTTAAAAGATGCTTACTACTTGGAAGAAAAGTTGTAACAACCTAGGCAGCATATTAAAAAGCAGAGACATTACTTTGCCAGCAAAGGTCTGTCTAGTCAAGGCTGTGGTTTTTCCAGTGGTCATGTATGGATATGAGAGTTGGACTATAAAGAAAGCTGAGCACCAAAGAATCGATGCTTTTAAACTATGGTGTTGGAGAAGACTCTTGAGAGTCCCTTGGACTGCAAGGAGATCCAACCAGTCCATCCTGAAGGAGATCAGTCCTGGGTGTTCATTGCAAGGACTGATGTTGAATCTGAAACTCCAGTACTTTGGCCACCTATGCGAAGAGCTGGCTCATTGGAAAAGACCCTGATGCATGGAGGGATTGGGGGCAGGAGGAGAAGGGGATGACAGAGGATGAGATGGTTGGCTGGCATCACTGACTCAATGGACATGAGTTTGGGTAAACTCTGGAGTTGGTGATGGACTGGGAGGCCTGGCGTGCTGCAGTTCATGGGATCGCAAAGAGTTGGACACGACTGAGCGCCTGAACTGAATATAAGTAAAGAAATAAAAGCAAAAAAAAAATCATCTCAATATAATTTCAATGGAGAAAATAAAATAGAATGATTGATAGAATGACAGGAGGACCACATAGGTGGTTGGGGAAGAGCTCGCTTCAGAAATAAGCTTTATGTTGAGGCCTAATTGTCATGGAGCCGGCCCCACAGATAATGGAGAGAAGAGAGTCTTCAGTTGGGGTAATGGTTACTTCAAAGGCCCTAAAATAGAATTGTCAATACAGGTTCAGACTTGAAGGGATTTAGCAACACATCAGATCCAGACTCCCAGCTGTATAGTTAAAGATACTGAAGTTCAAATATTTTTCAAGCCTTTCGTGAAGACTCCTGAATGATTCAGGTAACCGATCATTACTCTGGTGAAAATACAGAGTAGAGTATAAGGTGGATTTCAGTGAATGCATTTCAGTTTAAGTTTAAATTCTGAAGACAAGAGTTTTTTCTTCCATCTGATTCTTCTTAATTTTTCCAATTTACATTTTTCCCAGACCAGTTCTCCTTTTTGTATTGCATGTCTCCTATTCTGCTTTCTCAATAGCATGTATTATATAAAAGAACTGATGGAGGTGGGGAGGAGGGATACATTAGGAGTTTGGGATTAACACCTTCAGTTCAGTTCAGTCACTCAGTTGTGTCCAACCCTTTGTGACTGTGTGTGTTTATATACATACATATATGTATACATATATAGATATACACATACATATATATCACTTTGCTGTACCCTTGAAACTAACACAACATTATAAATTAACTATACTTCAATTAAATTTTTTCTTTTTAAAAAAGGAACAGGTGAATATGTATCCACCATTCCGTCCTCGTGCCTTTCCTCATGTGAGGGTGGGAGTGGGCCTCCGTTTCAGTGTAGTTCAAGTGTTAGAATCACCAAGGAAGAACCAATATGGCTGACAGAACAATGATAATTTGAGAAAGTTTGGGACAGGCCACTACAGTTTTTCTCAAATTAAAAAATAGTCATGGGTAAATAGGTTCAAATAGCTTTTTAAAACCTGTAAAGCAATGCTATCAAATCCAGATATCTAAGTATAATCTATGCAAGCCATGTATGTCACTTAAAATTTTCTTGTAGCCACATTAAAAAGTAAAAAAATTAAAAGTAAGTGAAAAATAGGTGAGATGAATTTTGGCAATGTGTTTTATCTCACTAAATATATCTAAAGTGTTGTTATTATAAAAACTCTTGGTGAGCTGTTTTACATTCTTTTTATGCTGAGTATTCAAAGTCAGTGTCTATTTTGTACTTCGAGCATGGTCCACTCTTGCCATATACCAAGTATGGAACAGCTGCTTTTGACTAGTGGCCACCATTTGGAAAAGGCAACCTTAGAGAAAGGTTGACTTTAGTTATCATGGGCTTGCAGACCAAGAAATGGAATAAATCACTTTACATGAACCCTTCTAATTCTGTAGATATACATCTTTATAGTTCCCTTCTTCCTTTTCCATCTTCCCTGGCCCTTTTGTTAGCCCTCTCTATTTCATCACCACTTCCTCAGTCCAGGGCTCCTTTTCACCTCCTCCCCAAAATGCATTGTTAAGCATTTTAAAGATTCCTTTTTCAAAAGCATTTTTTTTTTTTTTTTTTGCAACTCTCTTTCTTGGTGATTTAATTTTTACCTTATCCTTCATTTAAAGGAGGCAGTATTGAAAAGCACAGTGAACCCTTCTGAGTCAGTCGACTCAGAATGCTGATCACAGTGAGCACAGAGCTTTATTAATCTTTTTTTTTTTTTCAGTAGTGTTAGGGAAAAGAATTCACAAAGTACTCACTGACTTCTAATAACAGTTACAAGTAAACACTGATGCTGATAAGAAGTCTTCTAAAAGGTTAAAAAAATAGAAAAAGGTCTTATTTAAGCTTTGGGAAATTATAATGTCCTGTAAATTTGTCTTCATCAGAAGGCATTTGGAAAATGTTTATTTTTGTGCCATTCATCCATCATTCTAAACAGTGGTGCCAAGTTTCTGGCACTTTACTGAAGGTTTGGTCTTTGAAAAGATGACAGTGGAATTCTAGGAGATCTTTTTTTTTTTAGAGAAAACCCTTTACAGCTTTTAGAGGAATTACTTCTATTTGGAAGAGGTCTTTGCATTTGCATTTTCAAACAGTTCCCTGCAAACACCTCTAGTCAAGTAATTGCAGAGATAGCTACAACTAAAATCCACCTACAAAAGGTTCTCCTAACCACGAATTTGGTTTCTTCTCTTATACACACAGGCTGTTTGAGATATGTAAACGATGCGGGCTTAAGAACTGGATACAAACCATCTCGGAAATTGGATCCCTAGACATGTACATCTGGCACGTATATTCAGGAAATGAAGCCTTTGGAAACCTTTTTTTCCTAGAATCTAAATATTTGGCTGTTGTAGACAGCGGTTTCCTGAACTTGTGGCTCATCCTGCTTTTCTGCTCCTGTGTTTTGACATTAGGTAACTTTGCTCCCATAAAAGGTATCTAGAAAGATGAGGAGGCTCCCACTGGATTCTTGCACACAGAGAATGGATTTGGAAGCCACTTGAGTTTCATCTCCTAGCGTGCCTGCATGAGATTTAGGAAGATGGCAAATTCCACAGTGAGCTCTGAAAAGGAAGCTGCACAGTGGGACCTAGAAAGACCTATTCGTTTTCTCATCTGGCAACAGGGCTGTTGTGAAGTCAGGGTAGCAAGCAGTGTGTCGCCGTGTACCCTGCTGTTTGTTCCTTTCTCTGTTGAAGGCTTGTGGAGTGCCTTGGGGATCAGAATTCCCCTTTGTCCTCCCTCTGCAGTGATCCTAGCTCTTGGCTTCTCCAGGAAGGCACTCTCAAATTGTCTTAATGATCTTAACTACCCTGGTGGCGAGGCGCTGCAACTCACAGCAGCTCCAGGACCCCTGCCTGCTGTTGAAATCGACCAATGAAATCGATTTGTTGTCAACAGCTGTTCCTCTCCACGCTCATTCAAGAGCATATTCATCATTCCTCTCCTCTTTCTTGAGGATGTAAACTCTGCCCCAGAGGCTGGAAAAATGTGTAGGTCCACCAACATTTCTAACTTCTCTATAGCACACCATCTTCCTCATTGCCATACTAACTCGTTTTACCAGCAGATGGTACCCAGGCAGGATGGTGCCAGAGCAAAACTGATGAACCTTAACCCACTGGAGATGATATTAGTTGGAAGCCTGTTTCTAAATGAACCCACTTAGGAAAAACCAATTTAGTTTTCCTATGGACCTAAAATTCTCTAGATGGAGAAAGAAGGTATATTAAAAGGAACCTATTGTATTCACTACTATGCTTCTTGGCAAAAATTAAGCATTATGCTATGTTGGCTTTTTTTAAAACCTGGGGCCCTTCCATTTTTATGTATTTCCATGGCAGTGGTTCATTTCACCATGAGCAACAGTAGATTCAGACTCTGCCAATACTTATCGAATAAAATACGCAAAGAAATAAATGTTATGATGTGTTCAGATGGGTTATTTCACTTAACCCTCCTGGTAGTAAAGCAGGTCTAAAATTGGCATTAAGGAAACAATGAAATTAGGCTTTGGATTTTAAAAACGATTTAAACTTTTTATTACATATTCATTTTAATTGCTATGTTTATTTTTAAGCTTTCTTGGTAAACAGAATGCACACAGATTTTCTTACTGGTGTTCAAATCTGAGAAGTACAGTGTGGTCACTTCCCAAGTTAATTTTGAGTGCTCAATAACTGAATGTTGATAGAGTTTAAACATGTTTTTAAATAGTACTGATAAGGAACGATCTCTATGTGTGTTTAAATAAATAAGGACATAAGACTTAAGGGAAAAAAATACCAAATGTTAACATCATTCTTCTATCCACTGCCTTTGGGATATGTTTGCCTGTGTGTG
Organism: Cervus elaphus; assembly: GCF_910594005.1. Lineage (NCBI taxonomy): Eukaryota > Metazoa > Chordata > Mammalia > Artiodactyla > Cervidae > Cervus > Cervus elaphus. The sequence goes on along the minus strand of NC_057829.1, from coordinate 51,451,620 downwards.
TGTGTGTCTATATGGTGAGAATAATTGGAGGAGGGTGTGAATAGAAAGTTTCCTCTAAGACCCTTGCATCATTCCTCTCTTCTGATATTGATATTTTCTACTTTAGATGACAGTTAGCAGTTATTTCTCAATGGGCTCCAGGTTGTAACTTGGATTGCTTTTCGATCATCTTTATCTTGTGACTGGGAGCGGAGTTACTTATATTTTTCCATCAACAATAGTAGGACAAAGTCCTTCACCCATATGCTGCTATTGAATATTTTATGGCTGTGTATTTTATGGCATTGGGGTAGTACAAAGAAGCTGATCGGGGGATTATTGTTTTCCTAAATGAAGGACACTGAATTTAAAACCAATTAATGCATTGTTTATGGAGAAAACATTTCTTCTGGGGCAAAAATAATGTCATCATTAAAGTGGAAAAAACAAAACAAAACACACATGTATATTTGTGTGTGCTCAGTCACTCAGTTGTGTCTGACTCTCTGTGGCCCCATGGACTGTAGGCTTCCAGACTTCTCTGTTCATGAAATAATCCAGGCAAGAATACTGGAGTGAATTGCCATTCTCTACTCCCGGGGATCTTCCCTACCCTGGAATCGAACACATGTATCTTGTGTCTCCTGCCTTGGCAGGTAGATTCTTTACCACTAGCGCCACCTGGCAACATGATGTATAATGTCTAGTTTTGATATGGAATTATCTTATTACTCCATATTTATGCAAACATAAAAGAGTACATTATCCTCTGATCCTAGAAGTTATGAATGATGTGTAATTAAATTGACATTATTTCTTTTATCTTTCATCTCACTATGAAATATTCTCATACAAAGCTTCTACCAGGTTAAACTTACTATAAAACATTTATTATCCAAGGGGCCAAGCTGATTAAATAGAGAGAAAATGAGAGAATAAGAATGAGAGAGAAAAAAAAACTTCAGGAAAATATGTCAGTAGGTCCCCAGGAAAAAAGGAAGATAAAAGCACAGGCCTTAATACTATGTATTAATATTTGAAGCTACATTGTTCTGAAAACCAGCTATATAAAATGATCCTAAGTATTAGGGAACATGTTCACTTTATGGGGGAGTGGAATGCAATGGCTGGAAGAAAGCTTGCAATCCAGTTTCTTTTCTGATAAATCACTGTGTTGAGTATGTCCTCATCCCCAAGGGCTGACCTAGATAAGCATGTAGACCATCCTGTCCCAGTGAATAGGTGAATAGGACCCTTTGTTTGGTGTAGATAGAAGGAAGAGCAGGAGAAAAGGTTGAAAGAGCAGAGAGGGAGGCAATTCCAAGGGCAGGTATGGTCCAGCTGTTACCAAGTAGGTGGCTTACTCAGTGAGGCAAGTTTGAATCCAGATTTTACAGAGGTTAAAAACTTGGAAAAGAATGTTTTTGAAACTTAATTATGATTCAGATCACGGCACATCATTTGACTGGCTGGGGTGCAGAGTGTTAAGACTGTTTCAAAGCCAGAGTGATAAACCTATTATTTGCCATTCCATACTAAATGATGCAGTTTTGGGATAGGGGGTTGGGGGAGGGAGCAAGTAGGGGATCTTGAAAGGTCCTTGGCTTGTACTTTGCTTTATTTCTTTGATTGGATTCTTTCTCTCTCTTTCTTTTTAAAATCTTTGAGTTTCCCAAATAGACATAAACACTAGTAGGAAGAGTAACAACTTAAGCCTTGGTAGGAAACACTTTCTCCTAGAAGTGCTTTCTCTCTCTCTTTCTTTTCTTTTTCACATCTAATTCTTCTAAAGTTGTATAATTCACGTTGTTGAATGAGTGAATGCTCATTATAGAAAAGTTGAGAAATAGGAGTAATGAGTATGTTTAATGTTTTACAGGCTAAAGATACTTGGAGTCATCTTTGGTGTATTTTCCTCATTAGCTTTTCTCTGCTGAGCTTTGGTTTCTTTTATTAGTTTGATAACCAGAACACCCAAAGCCTTCCAGGAAGGAACTTTCAGCAGACACATGATGGCACATAGTAACTGTGTGACCATGAAGAAGCTATTTGAACTTTCTAAACTTTCTGATGGGCAAATGCTCATCACAGAGCCTGACCAGTATAATAAGATGTCCCATCACTGTTAGCTCTTGCCTCTGCGTTTTGGTTATCTGTTTCCTTCTCTAACAAACAATAGGAACATTGTAAATGTTGAACAAAAGTGGCGATAGTACCAATGGTGGGTGGATCAGAGAGGATCAAAAGAAAGGTGCTCAAAGAAGGTAAAAATAGCTGTTGCTGGATGTGTAATCTTGACCAGGTGGTCTTTGTTTCTTCGCCTTCCATACTGTGGAATAAATAGCACAGTTAATATTTCAGGCTTAACTCTTCTGTCATCTGAGACATAAGTTATTCTTTCAAGGAGGTGTGTGACGAGCTATGAAAATAAAAAGTTCAGAATTGGAGTTATTTGGGGGAATGTTGGAATGAATAGTGTATCTTTGTCTAAAACTGTTTAACTGCTTGTGGTAATCATATGCCAAATGCTTAAATTGTGTGATTACAAAAATCAGCTCTATGCTCCTCTAATGTCTGTTAACATTTTTGTTAATATCAAAATGTGTACCTTTTAGAGATTTATTATAAAATATATCAAACTGGATGATTTTATTTTTGACATTTACAACATCCTTTCAGGATTACTTAAAGACAATATTATGATTCCACATTCACATACATAATTCTTTTTAATAATTTTTATTTGGTTTTTAAATATCTACAATTTTATCTCTGCTCAGGCAGAGAAACCTTAAATTTAAAAGCAGTCTAATTATTTGAATAATATAAAGATTTAATTAACATTCTGGATTGTACCAATTAAGAGTTACTAACATTCTTTGTTTCCCCTAAATGATAGACATTATTTTAATCACTTAAATTAGTCACCTTATGAAATAAGCTTTACCAGTATTCTCATTTATAGATGAGGCACAGAGAGGTTGGTTGACTTGCCCAAGGTCACATAGCCAACATAGTGAAAGTCGCTCAGTCGTGTCGGACTCTTTGCGACCCTGTGGACTATAGAGTTGATGGAATTCTCCAGGACGGAATACTAGAGTGGGTAGCCTTTCCCTTCTCCAGGCGATCTCCCCAACCCAGGGATTTAACCCAGGTTTCCCACATTACAGGCAGAATCTTTATCAGCTGAGCTACCAGGGAAGCCCTAGTCAACATAAATCATATATTATTTATATGATGAATAGTCTAGGTAGTCTGACCTTAGAGACTATGACCTTGTCACTATGCTATCTCTCAGTCATAGCATCCATTTATTGAATAAGTAGGGTGTACCAGGCCAGTGTTTAGAACTTCACATGTATGATCACATATATGTAATATATATGTATATTTTTTCATGTGTACATATCATAGTGCTAACATATATCTTCTGAGATGGGAGAACTCTCTACCGATTAGGACTTACACATCTTTTATAAGGTTTCCTAGGCCAGTAGGAGGACATTGTTAATCTCAATTCATCTAAGAACAATTTCTCTTGAGACATTTGAATAGGCTGTAGGAAATTACATCAGAAGACATGAGTGACATCAACCAAAGATGCATAAGATATCTTTCCCAACACAAACTACCAAATCTAAACTATCCCTAGAGAAATTGCCCCCTCCCTTGTTTCTTAGTCCCAATTCTATTTTTTCAGGACTCCATGGTCCAGACTCCATACTCACTGCAATATTGTAGTCTTAGGTTCTTTGCATTTGGAGGAAATTAGATTACTGGTGGCCTAAACTGGTGAGCTAGTGCTTCCAGTGTATGTGTGTGCACACATGAACATACAGATTTCATTGTCTTCAGAGTTTATTAAGAATCATTATCAAAAGTATTGTTGTAAAATGAAATCAGGAAATGGTTGCATTAGGTGACCAAACCTTAGAAGATTTTAATAAAAAGCTCTTGTGAGTAAAAAGCTCTTGTGAAAGTGAAAGAGGAGAGTGAAAAAGTTGGCTTAAAGCTCAATATTCAGAAAACAAAGATCATGGCATCCGGTCCCATCACTTCATGTCAAATAGATGGAGAAACAGTGGAAACAGTGACAGACTTTATTTTTTGGGGCTCCAAAATCACTGCAGATGGTGACCGCAGCCATGAAATTAAAAGATGCTTGCTCCTTGGAAGAGAAGTTATGACCAATCTAGACAGCATATTAAAGTCCATCTAGTCAAGGCTATAGTTTTTCCAGTAGTCATGTATGGATGTGAGAGTTGGACTATAAAGAAAGCTGAGCACCAAAGAGTTGATGCTTTTGAACTGTGGTGTTGGAGAAGACTCTTGAGAGTCCCTTGGACTGCAAGGAGATCGAACCAATCCATTCTAAAGGAAATCAGTCCTGAATGTTCATTGGAAGGACTCATGTTGAAGTGGAAACTCCAGTTCTTTGGCCACCTGATGTGAAGAGCTGACTCATTTGAAAAGATCCTGATGCTGGGAAAGATTGAAGGTGAGAGGAGAAGGGGACAACAGAGGATGAGATAGCTGGATGGCATCATCAACTCAGTGGGCATGAGTTTGAGTAAACTCTGGGAGTTGGTGATGGACAGGGAGGCCTGGCATGTTGCAGTCCATGGGGTCGCAAAGAGTCGGACATGACTGAGCCACTGAACTGAACTGAACTGAACTTGTGAGTAAGCTTCCCATGTTATGAATTGAATGGTGAAGAATGAAACAGTTTTAGGGGAAAATTGGCTTTCTAGTCAAACAATTCAGTTTATACCTAAGTCCCTTGAAATAAACTGCTTGAAGCTTTAGCACAGGAAAAATTAGGATGAAAACTCAGGATCATTTAAAGCAACCTCCCCTGCCCTTTTTAGGTAATAGCAGGATTTTTTCACTTACTTTAGAGTGGGGTATTGTACCTAACAGCTACATATTTTGAAGTACTTTCCAAGTATAATTGAAACTTCTGGATCTAGATCAGAAACAATTAGCTTTCTCTCAAAAACATCCTTTTATCAAGGGTCCAAAGTAGTGCCTTGGTTTGCAGTTATAGAGATCTAGGCTTTAACCCTGTCTCAACCAGTTTTGAACCATGTCATTGGCTACAGTACTTAATCTTGTTCTACATAAGATGGGGATAACATATTTATGTTATAGGATTATTAAAAGGAAACAAGATAATGCATATAAAAGGCTTTGAGCATTACCAGGCAGATGCAGGCTCCAAAGAATCTGTGATTGTGGTAAAAGATGGGGGTGACAGGTGGTTCTTCCTGAGCTAAAGAGGGTCACATCAATTTGCTGCCCTTCTGGCCTTGACCTCTAGGCCTCTGTCCTTACCAGTTCTTTGACCATGGCTTTGAAGAAGGTCAGGACACCTGCAAATTCAAAGATCGCTTTGAAAAAGGATCTGATTCTCAGAATTCAGGCATCCAATGAAGAATACTTCATAAAGAAATGTTAGACATAGGTTCAGCAAATTCTAAAAAGATATATCTGTTTTTTAAAGTTTCAAAAAATAATGCCACTTAAAAGAGATTAATTTGACCCCAGTTTGCTGGGGATTGAGAATCACCCCTGCATTGTTACCAAGACCTCAGCCATTCACCACCACCTTTCAGACAGCATACCAACATTTACTCACTACTTTTTCTTAATGTATTTTACTTTTAATCCTAATTTGTTGCAATAAATTTATTTCTATCACAAATAGAAATCCAACATCAATGACCATAATGGAAGTTTAAAACAAAACCAATAATTACTGAAGAAAGCATATTCATGTCCCACCTAAAATCATCTGACATATTCCCAAGTGATGTTTATTCCACATTTGGGAAAAAAGCTCAACCATAGTGTCTCAACCTCACTACTTTCAGGGATGTAGAGTTGATTACAAAAGTTCCCCTGAATCTGGTAATCCTGCCATCTTTCCACTGGAAGGGACTTTAAGATTGTTTTGTCATTTAGCCTCTTTGTTTTACAGGTAAAAATTGTCAAACACAGAGGATTTAATAACATAATGAGGGACACACAACTTCTTAAAGGCAATGTATAATATTCTGCTATGGAGAAGATGTGCAAGAAAATTACTTGCCAGTTCTTTTAAGTGTAAGATCCACCACTGCTATCATTAAGGTCATAAAATAATAAAGCAAGTCAGAGAATTGTAGGGTGTTATTCAAGTGAAGAACCATGAAACATGCAGAACTGAATCTTTTGTACATCATTATCAAGTATGAGTTATTGATACAGACAGACCTCACATCTCAATGGGCCCTCATTTCCCCCAATGCCATTTCTGCTATCTGGTTCTCTCACAGTGGCACCTCTCCTTTATTTGATCAAATTATATTTTTATTTAGTAGCTGTGTGAGGGCCATGATAAACTGAGATGCTATAGTGCACATGGCCTAAGATATAATAACTATTCAGTATCTCTTAGTTCAATGAGATGTGGAAAATATTAGCCCATTCATTTTTCTATCTCCCTTTCAAAGAAATCCTCGCATATTTCTTGGGTTGGGAGCCTTGCAAAGCCTGATGAGAAACCCATGTTTTAGATTAACCTCCCTGCCTCCAAAGAAAGCAGTTTAGTTTCACCTTTCTGTCTTCCTTGCCCTCCGCAGGTCCTGTGAGTAGCTGGTCGTGGTGTTGATTTTTCTGTTTTCTTTATGCTGCCTTCTGGCAACTGTAAGTGAGATAGAGGAACAGGAGGAAGCACAGTTAATTCATTTGTGATTTATCCACCTGCCTTTGAATAATTTAGTGTTCTCCAACAAGAACTTGATAGTGCCTCCTGTTTTTCACTGAGGTTCAAGAGTCTCACTTTGTGTAGAAAGACAGGACGAAAGTGTTAGTCTCTCAGTTGTGTCCAACTCTTCGTGACCCCATGAACTGTAGCCCACCAGGCTCCGCTGTCCATGGGATTCTCCAGGCAAGAATACTGGAGCGGGTTGTCATGCCCTCCTCCAGAGGCTAAGAAGTTGTGCATATGCCAAAACCCACACAGGCAACATCTTCTCTTCTCTTGCTCAGCTCTAGGCTAAATTATATGATACCATCATTTATGTAGATCAAAATGGCTAAATAGCAGCAATTTTACGTAATGTAACATCTAGAAAGAGAACAGTCATCATGGCTCTGCAGTTAAGATGTCTCAACCTGAGCTATAAAGTGGACATTGGTTGCTTGTAGCCTAAAGGTCTAACTTCAAACACTGCCTCGTTTTGGAGGCCTCATCATCTGATAAATGTTAAGTTACAAAACGAGATTAGAAAAGATGGATTCTAAGGCAGGCAACCAAGTCTCTAGGCTGGACTGATACAGGAAATGAATGAGAAAATAGCCAGTAACTGTTGGTGTAGGATGAATGGGATTGCTGAAAGCAGCCAGAACTACTTTAACACCAGGATATGCAACTTTCAAAAGTGTTACCAAGCTACAGCTTCATGGAAGACTAGAGTGGAGGGCTTTTGAACATGGCAGACATATTCACTAACACACAGACTATTTTATGGAACAACAATGGATCATTTGGGGGGCTGAGAAGCAGAATCCCAGCTTCAAGGTAAGTTAACACCAGAGTAACAATCCAAGGGAAAAATTTCATGTGTACTTAATGTGTACCTTTTTGGGTCACAGAAACATTATACACAGAACAGGAGCTCCTTTTGATTGTTTTGGGGGAGAAACATGAAATATGTCTGTTCAGTATTCAAATATGTCTTATACAAGCATTTCTTCTCAAGAAGAACTATTTTTTATTCTATCAGGAAACCACAGCAACTTAGTTATACAAATTCTATTTTTTCACATCCTTTTGCAATTTGACCCAGTTGGAAAAGTAAAGTGTTGTGATTTTTATCACAGTGTTCTCACATTTCTGTCCTTTAAACTCATTCACATAATTTGATTCTTCAAGTTTCCTGAGAGATAATGTCCTTCAGTTTACATTGAATAGTCACAGGTACATAACACAGGTATGTTGTACAGGTGACAGTCATTGATCCTAAGCAAGTGAAAGGAGAGAGGAAGGGAAAGCTGTAAACCCTGAGGAATCTTATGTAAAAGAATAGAGGGACCAACCAGTGAAACAAAACAAGATTTTAGTGGTAACCATGGCAACCTACAGGGGTAAGGAAGAACATGGAGCTTTCTGGTCATTATTATCATTGTATTTCAACATTTATTGACTGACTTTCTTGCATGGGATTGGGGTAATCAATTTTTTCTCAAGAGGAGCAGAAAAATGGAGATCAGTTTTTCCTAAAGAAAAAACAGCACATTCTAAGGGCTTTTAATGAAGTTGAGAATGTCAGATAACAAAGGAATGCTAAATTCTCTCTTTTGTGCAGTGGATAAGATTTTTAAACTTAGAGATTATATCCTGTAAGAGACCGTGCAGTGACATTTATACCAGAGACTTCTGATAGGTAAAAAGATACATGATAAATTCCATGATGTGGGGAAAAAAAAAGACACCAAAGATTAGAGTCAAGATTCATTGGGTTCTTGTTTGGAGAGGGAACCAATAATACTTTTTTTGAGGCCAGCCATAGTCTTGGGGAGTCCCTGGGGCTCTGGTTCTGCCACTTTCTGCTATATTGATAGTGATTCTTAACCTCTCTGAATCTGAATTTTCCTCATCTGTAAAGTCACACAGTTTGTGTATTAAATTAAATGTCCTTTGAGTATACTAACAAATCATTAGCTGCTGTTATTCAATTTGCGAACTCCTATTGAGAGTTTGTGTACTGTGTGCTGGCACTCTTGAATGGAGGAAATAAAAAGGCTAGTTCAATTCACCTACCTACCAGGGCTCTGAGGACTTGAGAAGTTCTCATGAAGGAAAGGGGGCTTCGCAGGTGGCGCAGTGGTAAAGATCTCTTTGCCAATGCAGGAGGCGCAAGGGATACAGATTCAATTCCAGGGTTGGGAAGATCGCCTGGAGCAGGAAATGGCAGCCTGCTCCAGTATTCTTGCCTGGCAAATTCCATAGACAGAGGAGTCTGGCGGGCCCCAGTTCGTGGGTCGCAAAGAGTCAGACAGGACTGAGTGTGCATGCACACACATGAAGGAAAGAGTTAGGAACTGGACGACTGAGCATACGTCTTTATTTGCCCTAATAGCTGGAGTTGTGTCTAATGTCCTGGTGGGATGATTAAGAGCATTTAGTTTCACATGCAAAAATGTTCTGGCTTGCATCAGAGATCATTTGGTCCCTGTCGTTAGAAAAGGGTTGCAGTGTGAGGCCCCTCTATGGAAGGGAGGTACCATGGGATACCACAGCTGGGCTGAATCCTGGGCGTTCAGCCCCATGGGTAGCACAGAAGGGGAGAAAAACGTGCCAGTGTTGATACCACATGCTTTGATGAGCCAGGGAAGCCCAAGCATAGTCAACTCCAGTTCCAGTAACCCCGGCAGCATAAGTTCAGTATTGTTTCCTGTTTCTAGTCCCTTGTTTCTGTCTTTTTTCCATCTCCAATCTAGTCAATTTCCAAGCATCTTCCTGAGATTTGGCTGCTGAAATTCTTCTGCCTTTCAAATTTTGTTTTGTTTTTTAATCCGTTGTCACCTGGCCTTTCCGGGGGCCACATATGTGCCCGTTGCTGCCACCTCGTGGCCGTATCCTAATGTCATGGTTGCCTTTACCTTTGATCCGAGCTCTGGGCTAGGCTAGAATTGACTTCAAGGAATTATTCAGGCACTGCTTCTGGTTTGATGGAAAATGATTGGAAAGTAAAGATGTTTTACAAAGTACACAAATACTTAATCTCTACTGAAATAGTTTTTTTTTTTTTTCTTGGAGAAGGGTTTTAGAAACTAACTGTAAAAGCATTAATATGCCAATTCAACATAGAAGCTAAACAATGTTGACTGGAAGAGTCATACCCTTCTTCAAGCAGAGTTAAAGCTCTCTTATCAAATGCAGCGTCTTGGTCTTGCTTCTTGCCGGGTGAAGAATAGATTCTCCAAAGTGACACTGGTGTGACTGGCTTATGAATTACTCTGTATACCTGGCATGTATGTCCCTCCGGTAATTCTGAAATCTCTATCTTGTACTAATAACTCCAGAATTTCTAATTGAGAATGCAAATTTTGCTCTTCTTTTCTATTTTTTTTTTTTTAAAGTCTACCATCTTTCTACTAGTGTTGAACAAGAGATATTTGCTTTCTTCATAACTCTGTCTTCCTTATTCTGGCCTTTTCCACAAATAGGCATCTATCTCCTTTTCCCTATTTCTGGTTCATCCTGATGATTTTTATCGCCAGATATCTTCCCACAAAACCTTCTGTTCACCATGAAGATTCCCACTGGTTCTTATCTACTGAAGTAATTCTAGTGGACTGAATTTGTTCTTTAATTTTTAAGAAAATGTTCCTCTTAACTGGCTTAGTATATTGATATACAGAAAACCCATAACAATGAGGAATGTAAGTAAAGCCACATCTATATCATGACAATTGAGCAGCAATAAGCTCCCCATTATTCCAACTCTCCTGACAATTTTTCTGAAAAGCTGAGAAGAATATGTTAGGACATAGTTCACAGAGGCCGTTGGGATATTTAATATTCTGTAATTATTTTTGACTTACAGTATGCTATTCAAAAGCAGATTCTGGAAATAAACCTACAGTGGTTTCACTCGGGGTAAAAATAGGGAATAAATTGAACTACGGTCATCATATTAAATTATACTACCGTGTTATGTTTGCTACATTTGGATCTGTGTCATCTTAGAGATTTCTGTGTTGCATTTGTCTTGAGTCTGTGCTGTCCAAAAATATTACCAAGACTCTTCTTCTTTTGGTACCATTATGGTACCTTATTTGAAATATCAAATTGCAGATATTTGAGACCATAGCATTTTATTGTTGGAAATAGCCTTAGATAAAACATAGGCAGCCTTCTCTTTCTTTTAACATTGAAGAGCTGGAAGCCCAGAGAAACAAAGTATTTGCCACAGGTCGCATAAGTATATCTAAACCATCCTCTTTTGACCATTCTGGCATCACTCATTTTATTTATAAAGGCATATATATAATGTAAATATTCATGTTATACTTTCCTACACATATTTTATAATTTTATCTTATTTTATGAATTATAGCTCTTTTGAACATGGTATTTTTCTATTACTTTCCCAAGAAAAAATAAAAGAAACATTTTTCAAGGATTTCTTAGCTTTTAAAAATGTATAGGCCACTACAGTATCTTAATCCTATGTTAAAATGATTTTAGTTAATGCCTAAAAATAACCATCCTCTGTCAAGACTGCTTTGGAGGGCAGCATTCATTAGATCCATGAGGTTATGTTTACAACATATTGCTATATGGGCACTGTTTGTCATCTTTCACAAGCCTTTAAATAAGAATAACTGTGGAACCCTTTAAACAGGCCCTGATATTATCGTGTTGCCATTAATACGTGATGAAAGGCTCACATGTTTCTCCAAATACATCTATTTTAATGTGTTCAGATTTCAAGGGTGCTTTAAAATGTCATTCTATTACCGTTTTGTTTTTATACATTACACTAGTCTCAGTAGCAAAGTGGATGTGTCTAGCAAAGTCAAGGATTAATTCCCTCTCAGAATACCCCAGTGAAATTTTTCCCTGCTGTTTTGTTCCATGACAATTCAAACAAGATTATTGTAAGGAAGGTGGTTATAAATTTTTAAGATGATTTTCCTTGTTGATTCTTTACTCTTCTAGTTGTAGTTTTACATTTTTGAACACAATGTATCCCTTCTTTCTTTCTCTCCCTTTCCTCTTTCTTCCGTCCTGCCTTCCTTCCTTCCATAATTCATCAGATAGTCATCTTGACATCAATTATACATCAGGTCTTTTGTTGCATGTTGTAGAGCTTGTGATTTAGGAAAGATTATGATTTTCTTACGTTTCTAACTTTCAGAACTGTATATCAAATTCATGATCATATTGTGAAAGGTCATGTATTATTTCACTTTGATCTTTATGATAATCTCTTCAGGAATATTCCGAAATCCACCCTCTTAGAAGTACTTAATCGTTACTTTTGTAGAGTGTGCTTATTGAAATTGCTGCAGTGGTAAAGAAAACTTGGGCACAGCTCTGTGACCTGTTGTTTCTTCTATTGTAACCACCATTGTCCGGTGAAAAATATAGCTCTGTTATCCCACATCTTTTCATTTGTCCAAATGAGATTACTGCTGTCTTATAATTAATCCATCGGAGATGGAGGGAGAGGTTTTCTTTAGTTGTGTTTAGTTTAGTTGATGAGAATGCTCCAGCAACAATATTCTCATTCACTAACTAGAAGGCTGATTTAATAGAGGCGTTGCTGCCTCCACCCCTTTCGGAAGCCACAGCAGGCAGGCCTGGCTGAGGGTTCATTAGAGTCTGGTTGGATGACAGCAGGCTGGGAAGCAGCTGTAAATGATCAGAACCAGGCCTTGGCTAGCTTCAACTTCTGCCAAGCCCAGCATGGCTCTAAATACTTTCTAGATTCCAAAGAAAATATGCCAGCCTTATGCCTGCTGATCATGGGACATAGATGGAATATGTTTCTGGCCTTGAGGTTTCAGAGGAAATGCTTATCATTGGTGCAAACGCTCTTTGTCTTGCTGCCATATGTGAGCAGAAAAATGATACTTTAGCTGTATGTGTTTCCTCACGGTGATTAAATAGGTCATTCTCAATTTTCTTTAAGCTTTCAGGCTAAATCTGCATTTTAAATGTAATGAAGAAGGGGACCTTAGGGCACACCTTGTATAGGCCCCTTGTTTTATAGAAAAGTCTCTGAGGGCTCAGATCCACACTGGATTAGGGGTGGGTGTTTAACCAAGCACTGCTCCAGGCACCAGGGCATAAAAATGAATGAGTCCTTTCTGTTTGCAGTGGTGCAGTGTTTGGCCCATCTCATTGATTTAATTAAAAGGTGAAGGGGCATTTTTCTAGATTCCACATATATGCATTAAGATATGGCATTTGTTTCTCCCTTTCTGACTTCACTCTGTATGACAGTCTCTAGGTCCATCCATGTCTCTATAAATTACAATTTCACTCTGTTTTATAGCTGTGTAATTTTACTTTGTATTTATGGGAGATTAGAATCGACACATACATACTATTGATACTATGTATACAAGAGATAACTAATGAGAGCATCCCATGTAGCACAGGAAACTCTGCTTAGGGCACTACTGTGGCCTGAACGGGAAGGAAGTCCTGAAGAGAGGGTATATATGTATATATGTGGCTGATTCATTTTGCTGCAGAGTAGAAACTTTTACAACATTGTAAAACAACTTTACTTCAATAAAAATTAATTTAAAAAGATGAAGGAGCTTTATAAACTATAGTGATAGATAATACAAAGATGCATTGATGAACAGAGATAGAGAGTGCTATGCTTAAAGTGAGTAGGTACTGAATAGTGTACAAAGTACTCTATATATTCATAATTAGCAGAAAATTGTAGAATTCTAATTGCCAGTTGACAAAGTAGGTATGGAATACTTTAAATTCACTTCCATTTCTAATAGACAAAATATGTAAAAAGTTTTCATATGCATGTTTACATCCATATTATTTCTGTTATTGGGAAGATTTGTTTTGTTTTCATATATTCTCATTCTGTACAGATATAAAAATACAGTTAATTTGTCCATATATGAACTTACAGAAAATGGGCTGGGAGTAAAGAGGGCAAGCAGGTGATCCTCTTTCTCAATATCTCTTTTTACTTTTTTTGTTCTAATCTTTCATTTCTCCCTGTCTTTCTTCATCTTAAATATTTTTTCTGTTTGTTTTGTGATTGTTTTTATAAATCCCATAGAATATATGCTTCCATGTTCCTATTTTCCTGCTTTGTCATGTCCTGTGGATTTCAGAATACTATTGTTCATTTATTTCCCTACAGCTGTTATTTCTAAGAATAAATTAATTTGAGGATCTATAATTGTTTTCATTAGACATCTAGTACCAACATGAAAACAAACAGCAAGAGAGAGAGAGAAGAAGAACTGAGAAAGAAAGAAAAATCTACAGCTAAATAGTGCCATTTATGCAAAAGCTACCACTGTGTTTTCCTTGGGAAATGTTGGTACCGTGGAGACCTGGCCAAGAGCCCTCTACAGCAGACTCATTAAGGTTCCAAAGCGAGTTACTCACCTTGATCAGCAAAGATAAAAAGAAGAAGCATTTAGTAAAACGTTAACATTTATTTGTACCAGATTCTATAGACTGCCACCTCTAGAGCCATGGGTATTTTTATACATAGAGTACCGTGGTTTGTACCACATACTCCTGTGACTTGGCCCAGAGCTGATTGATGGAAGATTAATCTGTGATGCAAAAGCCACCAGCTAAAAGCTGATGTGTGGCCCATAAGGCATTGTTCCAAGAGCTCACCCAGTAGCTGAACCTTTTTCTGAGTGCTGACGACAGCCTTGATCATGAAAGCATGATTCCGTGTGCCAGCGACACCAGTGTCACCTTGCAGACCTTCAGTCCCACCCCAGACTTTCCAAATCGAAAATGTTCATTTTACTAAGATTCTAAGTTGATGCACATTAGATTTTGAGAAACATTGTACTATAAAACTCAATGAGACCTCAATTTTTGTGGAGCTTGGATGTGGAGCATTGAAACGTCACAAACACCAGGTGGGAAAGAATGACAGACATAAAAAAGGAAAATAAAGAAGGCATGAGCCAGTGAGAGTCATGAGTTAATGGAATCCATGGAGCAGAACAAATATGAATAAAGTCCCAGTACGTGATGGAGAGAGCACAGTAAAAGCGGATACAGAGCTAAGCTAAGGGCACACACTCGGAAGTAGAGGGCAGTGAACAAAACTGGCTTGAGAGGATGACTTCTAAAATTGATTCTGAGTTGGAGAGCTGCTTTCTGAGTGCTGGAACTCCTATTGCATTCTGAACAGCATTCTGTTCTCCATACGTCCTCATTGTGCAACCGCTAAAGCAGTGCCCTTGTTTCTTATATTCCTGAAAACTTGCAGCAAATTCTTATTAATAGTTTGAGACTCTTCATTTTTTGAGGTAACTGAGGAATACCTTTGACCTTGGCAAGCTTGAAAGATTCTCAAAAGTACATCATTCACAAGACTTTTAGTTCTTTAACTTATTCCCAGGTCAGGTTCTTATTTTTCTGTAAAAATTAAGTTTTGTGGAAAGCTGAACTTTAATACCACTTATGGTTTAACCTTTTCCTGGTGAAGCTATGAAAAAGAGGTGTAGGGACTTCCAGAATGGTGGTCTGAGGAAACTGGCAAATCCTTTCCCTAAAAATAAAAACAAAAAAAAAGCAAAAAACTCCCCCCAAATTGACAAAGTAGCCATTTCCGGAGTCTGGAAATTGCTCAAAGGCACACAGTAATTTGATAAGCTTTTATTGAAGAAAGCTGCTGAATCCTGGGTAAGAGCAGTAGGAGTCTATGGCATTTTTGCCCAGGGTTGCTCTCGTCACTCCCAGGTACATATTTTATGTACAAATATACATGAAGATATCATATATAAAATATACATATATTTTATAATTATTTTTTATGTCTTTTCAATCAGTTACAAGGTAGAAAAGGAAAAATTAATGGTATTTTATATTTTCCTACAAGTTTATCTTTTCTAATGTCTAATGTCTAATTTCCTCATATATACTACATTCTAGTCATCATCTCCTGTAACGTGAAGGACTTCTGTTAGTACTTACTGTAAGGCATGTCTGCTAGTAACAGATTCTTTTATTTTATGTATCTGAGATTATCTTTATTTCACTTATATTTTTGAGGAATACTTTTGCTGGATACAGGATTCTCATTTAATAGTTTTGCGTTTTCTTCTTTGTTTTTAGCACTTTTCTTTGCATCTCAGTGCTTTCTAACCTCCATTATTTATAAACAGAAGTATGCTGTTAATCATATTTTTAGTTATCAGTTCATGATGAATTATTTTTCTCTTGATGCGTTCATTCAATTATCTCTGTCTTTCAAAATTTTGACTCTGTGGCTAGATATGGAGGTCTTTGTGTTTATTCTACTTGGAGTTTTATGAGACTCATGTATCTGTAGATTAAATTTATCGAATTTATGAAGTTTATAACTATTTAGTTCTTCAAATATCTTTTCTACCCGTCTTTTTCTCAGCCCTTCCAGGCATTCCTATTATGTGTATGTTGGAATGTTTGAGGATGTCCTTAATGTCTTTGAGACTGTTTATTCTTTAATGTTCATTTTCCTTTCTGTTCTTCAGGATGGGTAATTCTTATTGGTCTGTCTTCAAGTTTACTGACTCTTCCTCTGATATCTTGAATTTGCTGTTGAGCTTGTCTGGTGAATTCTTAATTTCAGTTATTATACTTTTCAGATATGGATTTTCTGTTTGTTCTTTTTGATAATTTTTATGTTTTCATTGATATTCTCTATTTGAAAAGTCATTGTTGACATTTATATTTAAATTATTTGAACATGATTTCTTTTAGTTCTATGAACATATTCAAAATAACTGATGTAGAGCTTTTGTATGCCGAGTTTAATATATGAAGCCCTTATAGACAGTTCACAAGAATTTTTTTCCTTCTTAGAATAGATCATACTTTTCTATTTCATTATATGTATCATGATTTTTATTTTATGAAATCTAGACACTTTATATAATATATTGCAGCAGCTCTGAATTCTAATTTTCCCACTGGAGAGAAAAGAAAATAAGTGAATGTTTCAATTAAAAAAATAAAGACCTGAATAGACAGACATCTTACCAAGGAAGACAGATGAATGGCCGTGTAGGAATGGCTAATAAGCACATAAAAGAGGCTCACAATTCTAGTCACTAGGAAAATGCAAATTAAACCATATTAAGAAAGTATTTTATGCCACTGGAATAGCTACAGTTAAAGAGACATTGACATGAATCAGCCATGGATTTACATGTATAAAATAAAATTAAAAAAAAAAAGAAAAGAATCTAAAAAAAAAAAAAAAAAACACAAAGAGACAGAGGGGAGACCAAGTGTGGGAGACAGCAGGAGAAACTGGAACCCTTATACACTACTAGCATGAATGAAAACAATCCAGCTCTTTGGTAAAGAGTTTGGCAGCTTCATAAAAAGTTAAGTTTGTCATACAGTCCAGCAGTTCTGCTCCTAGGTATCTACCCAAGAGAAATGAAAACATGTCCATATATAGTGTTGTCCACAAATGCTCCTAAAAGCATGACTCAAGAGTAGCCACAAACTAGAAACAATTCTATTAACTATAAAAAAATCAGTGAAAAGCAAAATATTGTATAGCCATACAACAAAACACTATTTAACTATAGAAAAGAATGAGCACCAACATAAATGAACCTCAAAACATTATGCTATGAGAAAGAAGCCAGATGTGAAGACTACATATCATATAATGCTTTTTCTGTGCAGTGTCCAGAAAAGACAAACCTAGCCATGAAGGCAGATCAGTAGATGTCTGGAGCTGAAGTTAAGAGCAGGGATTGACTGCAATGGGCATTAGAAATCTCCACTGAGAGAGAGGGAGAGGCTAGCTGGCTGTGGTCAGATGCAGATGGCCGGGACAGTGGCATTTACAGAGGAGAAGAGGTGTATCACTGATTGTACCTTCAGGATTTTAGTTCATGAAGGTGACTGAATGATATCTTTGAAGGAAGACTTTCTCACTTACATTTCCCATGAGAAGGGTGCAGCCAAATCATGCCAGGCCAAGTGGAGAAGCATCAGGTTCAGTTATGAGGCAGAAAAGAGCAAAAGATAGCCGAGGCCAGGGCCTTTATTAAGGCTTCCTTGGTGGAGACAAGGCAGTATGTGGTCAACAGCTTAGGATTGGCTAGTTTGAGGAATTCTGGTAGGCTTTGGGGCAAAGGAGCTGTTCCTAATTGTTTGTTTTATGATCCTGGGTTGATTTAGAATAGGGGGAATATTGGCTTGGTGCATGAGTGTTTGATAAAGGAGTTGATTGGAGGTATGGGCTCAAGATTGGTTTCTTTACATATGAAAGGCCTGCTTCCAGCCTAGCCCTTTGCTATTTCCAAGAATTAGTAGGTAGTCTCTTCCACTGGTGAGGCCACAAATGCCAGAACATAAAGAAAATAGAAAATACAGGTAATCCACTTGGCCGTGTGATGAATGGATGCCAAACAGACAAACATGGATTTAAGAAGACACAGAACATGGTAGAGGGAATTTTTAAATGGCAGTGAGGCAGAAACTTTTTTTCTATTTTTAAAGTATATTTCAATAGCAGTCATTCTCAAATTCTCTTTTCTCAGAATGAACCAAAACAAAGTAAACGGCAGCCCACATGTTTTTAAACAAACATGGAAAAATATAGCCATTTGCACAGGCACTGTTTCACTGTTACAGCACATACTACCAGTACTTATAGCATGCCCTACTGGTACCTTAGCAGCAAAATTAGATAAAACACTTTACCAGTTGTGAATTTACCAGAGCTTGAATGCATGTACCAAGAAGGGTGACATCTTGATTATAATGCTATAATCAATAATGGAATGTGCTGCAGTCAAGGTTTGGGTAAGACTTCAGATCCTTGTTATTAGCCTTTATATACTTATTAAAAGTGTTTTTAACTAAGTAATTTTTGGTTGCCCAGAATAATATGATACTGAAATGTACAGTCTCCCTCTTATTTGCCTGTGTACCTTACACATGTAAATCATTTTAATAAAGTAATTTAAATGACCATAACTATTTTAAGATTTCAGATGATATTATTGTTTCTAATGTTTTATTTCTGATAAGGATGTAGGTTATCTTTTTGGTATTTTGTAAAACTAAGACATGAAAAAACACAACCTTGGAGATTTAGAAGGGAAAGCTTTGGGAGTTAAAACACAAAAATCAAGTTGAGCAGCATAGACCAACAGATGTTTAAACAGATGAATGAAATGTGCCATGTGAATTTCTAATGAATTTCAAAGAATACTGCCTGATACTGAGAAACGCAGCAGATTACCCAAGTGTGCCGCTGGAAAATGGTTTCTCAAGAAAGTCTGTGGCAGACAGGGCTGAACTACCTTAGGCTGTCTGCTTATAGTTTTACATATATGTGTATTTTTAACACTCTGGGTTGAAGATAATTACTGTCACTTAATTTGAGAGCCACATCCAGCAAGCATACAGGTTGGTTTTATTTCTTAGCCTTCTTTCATTACATCTTCTGGGTCCATCCCTCCTATTTCTGACACCTTTCCTCTCCCCTGGGTCATTTAACTAAGTCTGTTTTATGATACTTTCAAAAGATGTATGAATATCTGGCTGATAACATCACTACTGTATCTAGGTTGGGATATATAGAATAACCATCACCTCAGAAAATAGTATGTATAGCTTCTTAGAACAGACTTTGAGGCATGATGAAAATGATGAGTATATCTTCCTTATAGTATGGTCATTATCTACAAGTAAAAAATGGCCAAGTGGATCTCAGGACATTATCAGATAAGTGAACATAGCCATGGTAGAGTCTTAATGATTGTTTTTTTTAAAAAGACCTACAAAGAATATTAAATGATTGAAGTGACTATGGAGGGGTAAAAGAAAGGAGACCAGATATTATAATTGGGTAACCTGGTTAAAGTTAAGAAGACACAGAACAGGGTAGAATTGGGTAACCTGGTTAAAGTTATTAAGAAGGTGAAGAAATGAGACTCCTTTATAGAAATGAAAAGACTGTGAGCTTTGAAATCAGATGGTTTGAAACCTGATTGCCCCCTTTACTAGACTGAGCATTTTTAGTAGCTTCTTCAAGCTTTGGGATTCTCCTTTATAAAGAGATTTGTTTGTAATGATTAAAGATTGCATATGGAAAGGCCAATACATGGCTGGCATTCAATATGAGAATCTGAGAAATAAAACCACTTGAAAGGGGTGATGAATGATGAAAATCATGGCATTCCTCTGCCAGGGATTTGGCTTTTAAATAATGGCTCAACCTGAACGATTGACTTTCTCATGATAAAATACCAGCCAAAGTATGTGGGGACCCTTTAATGTCCTACTGCGAGCATGGATGGTAAGCATAGTGTGTATTCCCTGAGGACATTGTGAAGGAGATCTTGATCCTGGTGACAGTTGTACGGGATCCATGCATATAAGCATTTTTAAAAGATAAAAATAGCATCTACTATAGATTTTGAAATAGAATATTCAGTCATAATACCTAGCAGGATAACACAGACATCTAACGGGATGAAGGAAACTTAGTCTGTGTGTTGCTTTACCAGTTAGAAGGCTCAACCATCATTTCCCTCCATCATCACCCACGTGAGGCAGGTATTAAAACTGTTACTGTATAAGGAAGGAAACTGAACTGGAATTTGGTGGATTTTCCTCGGTTCCACAGATAGTCCCTAACAAAGCTGTAACTCAAACCCTGGTTTTCTGACACCAACTCCAGAATGTTTTCCCCAGTGCATTCCAGCTCTCATTCTTAGAGCAGGTGGGCCTTTTTAAACAAAGCCAGCACATTTTGCAGCTGGTGCCTGGCTGCTGAAAGGCACGGCCACTGGAGAGCGTGTTTTGGGGTGACTTAACCTCAGGGCAGTGTGCCTGCAAATCCATATCACAGGCTACAAGCAACCTTTTAATCTCTCTGCGGTCCAGTCTTGGCTGGTGCCATCAATCACTGTATCTGCCAGTTCATCATGCTTACAGCAGAGTCAAAAGACGAAGTGGCAATTGCAAAGGGGCAAACTACACCTCTTAAGAAAATAGCATTTTCTGGCATTGATGAAGGTATCGGCTGCCAGCCGGGAGACAGTGGAAATTGTTCCAAGTTAGGGATCACTTGGCCAAAACATGCGTTTTAAACAAATATTACGGTAGCTATAAATTTCAGTAGCAACTGAAACGCCAGCTGAGAAAGTAAGGCAGTTTTTATCCCGTAGTTTTTCTGAGACTGAAATTTAGCACTTAGGTGGAAATATCTCCATAGAGAAAAATGCTTAACAGACTTGAGGACAATCAGCTGTTTAAAGTAAAAGGTTAACACATATGGTGATTTCATAGCTCTTTATCTCGTTTTTTCGGAATTATGATATGTTCAGGTACATTGCATCCATATATGTGAAGTAGAAGTGGAAACCATTTGCAGATTCTAATTTTCTGAAGTTTGTTTATAGGAAAAAAATCCTTTTGGATGGGGAAATGCTGCTTACCTACAAGAGTCTAAGGAGGATGTACTGACTGGATGGTCGCGGAACTATTTGTAGCATCATCTCTTACAGTCTTACATGTAATAAGACTGAAGTTATGCAAAACAAAGCAAGCAGTCCATTGTAAGACATTTCATCATAAATTTTGATTACTTTTAATTTGTGTGTAGAGAACATTTTAATCACTGTTGTTTTTTTTTTTAATGCCTTCTCTTTTTTTCCCCCCAGTTAGGTATCTGTATGATTTGTACTATCATTGTGCTGTTAAAAGACAGGAATTGTATGTGCTTTCATTACAATGGCTGTAGAGAAGTTTAGCAGGAAATGCACTGTGTATGGCCCAATTTCTGTTTAATTGCACGTGGGCTGGTCACTTTGGCATGAGAAATCGACAAACATTTTTGATTTGTGATGGCATCACGTGTGTGTGTGTGTGTGTGTGTGTTTTACAGTTGACTGATCTCTATTAGTAACCTTTCGTGGCTTGAAGGACATTGTTGGCCTGTATTTGCATTTCCAGAGCCTCTTCAGGGGCTGAGCACAGATGGAAACCCTTGGCTTATAAGGGTGAAGTGCGTAGCACCTGCCCATCCCGGGGCATTACTGACTGTAACAGCAACACGAAGCGCCGAGGGTGTTATTGGTTTGGCTTATTGATCTGGCTCTTGCTTGTGCTCCTCTGCAGTCTTATCCCATTGAGATTATGTGAGTTTCTGTTCTTTTCATTATGTACACTTGGTCTCTCTTATTTGGACTTTCTACCCTTCTTGGTTCAGACTGCATTGGGAAATACCAGTGTTTGTGATACAGTGGAAATCATGTTTATGCTTGCTGCATTCTTTATGTGTTTGCCACATCCATCCTCGTAGAAAGAGGTGCCTTGTGGGCTACAGTCTGTAGGGTCACAAAGAGTCAGACAATGACTGAGTGAGTAAGCACATCACAGTACCATACCAGCAACTATGCTGGGTGGTGGGGATGGTGTAATGAATGGGTTAAACTCAAGAAGCATGAGATATGCTGGGAAGTTGCAAAGAGCCAGCAGGTGATTTCTCTATCCAGTGATCTGTGATGTTGTGGATTTAGTGTTGAGCACTACAAAGGTGGCTGTCCCTTCTCATCTGGGCACCTGAGTTTGTTGCCTCTCATCTTGGTCTTGGGTAGGTTGTGCAGCTACTTTCTAAAGATTGTCTTCGTAGGATCCTGGTTAATACCAGAAACTTTAAACTTGATAACTGGCTGCTGGTGGAACTGGATAAGTGCTAAAGTATAATAAGGTTTAAACGGGTTGGCTTGCTGTGACTTCCAACGAGTCATTTACCTCTCTAGTCATCAGTCATTTGTAAAGTAAAGATACTAACTCATTTATGGGATGTTAGGAAGATTGAGAGGGTCTGTAAGTTGTTTTTCACCCCAGTCCATGACATATGGCAGCCACAAAGTAATTATCAGCTACTACTGCTGTTGATCAATGTCCAATCTGTGAAGGGACAAGCATAAGAACAAAAGGAGGATTTTGTGCTTGGGGTTTGCGTGTGCATCTGTGTTTAAAGTATATAAGAACTGTCTGTGCAATTCCCCCACTTGCACTTTTGTGTTCTTTTTCTACCTACTGGTGCTGCAGTTCCTTGACAGATAAGCATGCTTCAAAACATAAGTGCTCAGTGAACAAAATTAACTGCAGCTCACTGATTCCTTTTTCTTCCTGAGGTGCCTTGGGAAAGGGAGTGACTAGCATCCATTGAACTTAAGCAAGATTCAAGTTGACTTTGTTGGGCACAATGGGGGGGAAAATGGCTCCTAATGAATTCTTAGAAGGAACAGGAGAACTGAGGACATGTTAATCTCACACCAGCATTGATAGTGAGAGCTAATACCACTGTCACGTTTTGGGTGAGTCTCAGAACCAACAGACACACAGACACGTTCAGTTTGACTTGCTGGAGTCTTAAGATCATGCTTAGGTGGATTAAGTAACATGTGCAATCTTCCTTACCTGCACACTCAACTTGCCTAGGCGTAAGCCATCCAATCACCACTAGAGACTTGTAACCTAAATTCTAATATCCCTATTACAAGGGTGAAGAAGGTAGTGTTCCGGATAGTGAACTGATTTGCCAGAGGTTGCCTGAGTCTTAGTTACCAGAAATGAAATTAGAAGGTAGGCCTTTTTACTGCAGGTCTGTGCTCTTGACATTGTACCCCCAATTATCTTTCATCTCTAGCAATTGCTTTGTTATTTATGTTTTATCTTCAGGTATCTTTGTTAGCCAAGCTGACTGCCAGAAGTCTGTCCCTTCTACTGTCTGGATAAAGTCTTATATTTCCCCTTGAAGCCTAACTATTAGGCTTAACTAGTAGGAGACTTTTCCATATAAGATACATTAATGGTATCATGGGGATTTAAAATTTGGAATATTTGGATCTGATCTTTGTTCTACTTGAATTTTCTGTTGATACTGAGCAAGTAACTGCTGTGAACCTTTTTCCCGAACTAGGATAATGTATCTTCCCAAGGGTACTTAGCAGGCTCAAATGAGTTGATGACACGTGTACAAACATTCTGTAAATTGTCTAAAGCCATGCAAATATATTGTTTGTGGCACCCAGTCTTATATTCAGCTTTTATTGTAATTCACTGGTTAATATGTTTGTAGTTCCCTATCTTCCTATGCATCTAACATGCCACACAACTTCTGCTTAATGGTAAATTCCCAGAAGATAGAAACCATATTAAGTCCTGTTTTATGGTGATAGTGAATTGATGATTCCTAGTAACTAAACTTAATGAAATAATTAGTTATGTGTTCTGGAAGCCTGAAATATACTTACTAAGCATCAAAATATTATAAGTATTTAAATAGCCCTCTAAGTAGTCCCCTAAAAGTCAACATTTTAATGAATCCTCTAAATTAGTGGCTTGCAAATGGAGGTGACTCCCTTCCCCACAGAAAATATTTAGCAGTGCCTAGCAACTTTTTTTTTTTTTTTGGTTGTTATAACTGGGAGAAAGGGAGGCTGTTGTCATCTAGCAGGTAGAAATCAGAGGTGCTGTTTCACGTACAGAATAGTCCCCACAACAGAGAATTATCCAGCCAAAATGATAATCGTACAGAGATTGGGAAACCTTGCACTAGATTTCGAACCTTGCTACTTTGATTGATTGTTGGATGAACATTCGCCTCACCTAGGAGCTTTTTAGAAATCCAGACTCCTGGGGTCTGCCTTAAATCTACCATAATTAGTCTTCAATTAATAAGATCCCCAGGTGATTAGTATGATCATTACTGTTTGGAAAGTAGTGGTTGCTAGTCAGACTTTTTAAAAATAAACTTTAAAATGAGTTTTCACTTTACAAAAAAGTTTTAAAACTAGTACAGAGTGTTCCTGGACTTCCCATGTGGCAGTGGTAAAGAACCCGCCTGCCAGTGCAGAGAGGCGGGTTTGATCCCTGCGTCAGGAAGATCCTCTGCGGGAGGGCATGCCAATCCCCTCCAGTATTCTTGCCTACAGGATCCCATGGACAGAGGAGTCCGGCCGTCTACAGTCCACAGGGTCGCGAAGAGCTGGACATGACCGGAGTGACTTAGCACACGTGCCTGTGCGCACAGAGAGTTCTCGTGTATGCCGCACCCAGTCTCACCATTATAAATATCTCACATTAATGTACTGATTTGTTACAATGAATGAAACAGTACTGATACATTTTTAATAACTAGAGCCCATTTTTCATTCATGTTTTGTTGGTTTTGTTGGTTGGGGGGGGTGCTTCGTCACTAAGTTGTGTCCAACTCTTGTGACCCTATGGACTGTAGCCTGCCAGGCTCCTTGGCCTACAGGATTTCCCAGGCAAGAATACTTGAGTGGGTTTCTATTTCCTTCTCCAGGAGATCTTTTTGACACAGGGATCAAACCTGTATCTCTTGTGTTGGTAGGTAGATTCTTTACCACTGAGCCACCATGGAAGCAAATATAAAATTATGAAGATCGAATTATATATGAAAAATTATACATATTGTAAAGTCTAATTACATATGATTTTAAAAAACAGGACTAGATTATTCTTAAAGAACTACTATAGTGGTAATCAATTCTGTAAATATATAGTTATATCAAAAAGTTTTACAAACCTAATGTTGTTTTTCTGATTGAAGATCTCATTGAAGATAACACTTTATGTTTAATCCCTGTCTCTCCTTAGGCTCCTCCTTGCTGTGACAGATTCTCAGGCTTTTTTTGGCTTTAACGAGTTTCACAGTACTGATCAGATATTTTCTTGAATGTTCCTCAGCTGGATTTGTCTGCTTTTCTCAACATTAGATTGGGGTTATGTTTTTTGAAGGAAAACCACAGAAATAAAGTACCATTTTCATCATATCAGGGCTTCTTAAGTGGCGCAGAAGCAAAGAATCAGATTGCCAATGCAGAGACTCAAGAGATGCAGGTTTGATCCCTGGGTCAGGCAGGTCCTCTGGATGAGGAAATGGTGGCCCACTCCAGTGTTCTTGCCTGGAAAATCCCATGGACAGAGGAGCCTGGTGAGTTACAGTCCAAGGGGTTGCAAAGTGTCAGACAGGACTGAGCCACTGAGTGTGTGTGAGTGCACGCATGTGTGCACAAACACACGCCCTCACATCAAGGGTTCATACTATCAACACGACTCACCATGGTTGATGTTGACCTTGATCACCTGACTGAGACTGTGCTGGGGTAATCCTTATCTTTATAGCTTATATTCATTCCTTATCTGACTCAGATTCGCCTATTGAAAGCTCTGCCCTTCAATAGCTGCCTTGCATTTAGAATTCTAAAGGCCTACATCATTACGATCGCCAGATTTATTGTACATGTGGAACTTCAAATCGTAAATTATAAATGAACAGTTTCACAGATTAAATAGAGGATTTGATTTTTCTCTAGGGAAATATCCAGATTGCAGTAAAGGGCAAATCTGATTAATCAGAAAAGCTAAAAACCACCTGGAACCAACAACTAATTGGGATTTTTTCCCTAAAAATGAGAAACTACTCAAATTGGCAGCTTCAGATATGAATTCTGAAACATATTAGATATGGAATCAGCATTTGTCATCAAATAGGTAATTTCAGAGAATATTTTTCTCCTCTCACAAAACATCCTCTGATTCTGCCTCTTGGGGTAGTAGCGCCATATGCTGGGAACTGTGAGATAAGGACGAAGGTCCCTGCACTGAAACTGCTGCAAGTGCGTAGTCATGGGATAGCTGTGACTACACTACCCCTCAGTCTCTCCATCAGATTTGAATGATCATTCCTATCTGTGTGCTTTAGTTGTACCAAGAGACAGTGTACTAAGATCATGGCATCTGGTCCCATCACTTCATGGCAAATAGATGGGGAAACAATGGAAACAGTGACAGACTTTATTTTTTGGGCTCCAAAATTACTGCAGATGGTGACTGCAGCCATGAAATTAAAAGACACTTGCTCCTTGGAAGAAAAGTTATGACCAACCTAGACAGCGTACTAAAAAGCAGAGACATTACTTTGCCAACAAAGGTCTGTCTGGTCAAACTATGGTTTTTCCAAGTAGTCATGTATGGATGTGAGTGTAGGACTATAAAGAAAGCTGAGTATGGAAGAATTGATGCTTTTGAACTGTGGTGTTGGAGAAGACTCTTGAGAGTCCCTTGGACTGCAAGGAGATCCAACCAGTCAGTCCTAAAGGAGATCAGTCCTGAATACTCATTGGAAGAACTGATGTTGGAGCTGAAACACCAAAACTTTGGCCACCTGATGCCAAGTCACTGGAAAAGACCCTGATGTTAGGAAAGATTGAAGGTGGGAGGATAAGGGGATGACAGAGGATGAGATGGTTGGATGGCTTCACCAATTTGATGGACATGAGTTTGAGTAAGCTCCGGGAATTGGTGATGGACAGGGAAGCCTGGCGTGCTGCAGTCGATGGGGTCACAAAGAGTTGGACCTGACTGAACTGAAGAAATAATGAGATAAAAAGATGTTAGAATGTATTAATACTTCTCTCTCTTAAAACCCAACCGTTACATCCTAAGATTCCTAGACTGATACACATGAACCTTAATTTCTCTTCCACCTGTAGCATCTGTACTTCTGCCTTAGTGACTATCACAGTTCTCTACTCCAGACTGGAGAACATCTGTCCCACCTGTAGACCTCAGCTTGGTATTCTGCTTAAAAGGTAAAGTTATCAGTGGGTCTCCAAATACAGTCAAGAGGTATAGAAATAGCTTCACTAAAATTCCAGACATTTAAATCTTTCATAGCAGAGCACAGTCTAAAATTTTAGCCATGCAGCTGTAAATATCCATGAGCAGCTTCTTTGAGATTCTCAAGAGCAGGACGGTCTGAGATTTCCAAGCTGCAGTATGAAAAATCCAGGAGCCATTCTGGGCCACTGCAGTCTAAAAAGCACTGTGTTTATCTGAAAGTGGTATATAAAGACTCAGAGTGAATATTGTGAAGTAGGTCTCTAAAGACACTTCTCTGGGAAAGGCAAAAAGCACCTAAAGAAGTTGCAAAAGGGCAAGGAAAGTAGTCAAGAAAGTGAAAATTGCAGGGAAATGATGTTTTTAGCTCTACCTCAAGTAAATGGAACCAGGAAAAGGAGATGGTTTAAGCCTATAAAGTCAGAATGGGTACAACAAATATGGACTGGAAATATTAAAATTATTTAGAGTTTAAAAGAGAAACGTGGGACTACTCCAAAACAACTCTGTTTCCCAAAGTAAATTCTGGGTAACTAGCTACTTAAGTCCCTGAATCCTTTCTTATTCTTAGCCTCAGCAAGAGCTATTTCATTTCTATATTCTGTGCTGCTGTCCCATGGTGAATATACTAGGCAGTGTATATTGAGAACAAGAAGCAACTAAACACTTAAGACCTAAGAGCTAGTCTTCTGTTCCTATCTAGCCCGTCTCAATTTATGTTTGGTCAGTTGAGCTCTTGATGTTCCTGAGGAATTAGAAATTTGTGAGTGAGAAATTATGAAATAAGTGAGTATCATACTTGGTTTATTTAAGACTTGTCAGTTTTCTTTCTCTTCAAAAATGTATAACTTGCTTTATTCTTAGACTTTTTATATGATTGTTTCAAAATTCTATTGACATTATTTACCTGGCATAACATCCAGTGTGCTTTTTATATTTGGCACTGGCCATCCTAGCAATAAAGTGTGTGCTTACTTCTGAAATAGGGAGGTGACTAGGCGTGACTCTGCCCTTCAGTTCATCAGTCCTCATCCTTCTAAAAACAGCAGCACTGGAGTGGCAAGAACTCTAAAAGAAGTCTAGACAGGAGAACTGAGTTCTAGTTCTGATTCTCCTCCAGCAGGAATTTTGTTTTCTTTTATTTTACCACCTTGTTGAGATTCCTAGGGTCTAGTTTCTCTCATTTGTAGAATAAATGATTGGATGTTATGATCTTGAATGTATATTTCAACTCTAATATTTGATGACTCTAAGAAAATTGCTCTCCTGAGTCATATTTCCCTATTCTCATCATCCCTTTTAATACAAGGTTTATAATTTTGTCTCCTATATTCTCCAGTTTTTAGCTTTATTATTCAGAATCCCGATTCTTGCCTCTGGGCTGTTTCTTTCAGATTTCAGCATCTGTCTCTTTACTGAATCCACAGAAGCACATTAGAATTTAGTTTTCTCACTTTAATAATCTTCCCAGTTTAAGTGATCCAGAGTTATTCTTAGTTGAAACTTAAATTCTTTGGTAAAATTTGGTTTCACTCTTTTCATTATTTTTGCCAAAAGAGTCTGTATATTAATATACTCAGATTTATTTGTTCAGTATTAGGATTATTGTGTGAATAGATGGTGAGTTAATCAACCATTCAAAATGTGAGAATCCATTCTAAAGCCGTGTGCTGGAAGTTTCAGGTTTTGAAACAACTCTAAAAATGTGCTGTGTCAATTCTGAAGCACCATGTACTTTTAGTACTAAGTTTGTTTTTTTGTTTTAATTGGCTCTAATTGTTTTAAAGAAAAATTGGTTCATATTAGGATTAACCTAATTTGATCACATAGCTGATTTCTGAAATTTCTCAGAATCACAATGATACAGTAGTATTTAGTGACTCCACCCCACTTCTCTTCCTTTGTAACAGCTAAAGGTCCAGCTACAATATAGACAGTCCCTCAGGACATACCTTTCCCTGCACAGTACCCATGACTAAATTTATGATGATTAACATGAGTAAAGAAGAACTTCTAGGACACTTTTTAAATGAATTTACTTAATATAGCCATTGTACTTATGGGTGACCTAGACATATGGCTTAAGTGAGACTTATCCATGAATTTTAGAGGAAATATATTTATTTAATCTGAAGGAGTGAAGAAGTGTCTGCTTTTGTGTATTACTAAAATTCTAATTAAAAGCATTTACATTAGCTGAAAAAGTGCCCTCAATCCTTGAACAATAACAACATCAAAAAAGTTGTTCTCTTTATATTGTAGCATGACAAACCATTTAGTGGTTTAAAACAATTTCCTGTGGTTCTGTGGGTGACCTGCGTTCATTAGTTTCTTCTGGAAGATCCCTCATGTGATTGTAGACAGATAGCAACTGGGAATAGAGTTATATGGGTACTTGGCCAGGATATATGTTTAAGATAACCAAATCTTAACATATTAAAAATCGTAAGATTGACTTCCAGGTGACTCTAGTGGTAAAGAACCCAATGCCAATGCAGGAGATGTAAGAGATGCAGATTTCATCCCTGGGTTGGGAAGATCCCCCAGAGAAGGAAATGGCAACCCACTCTAGTATTCTTGCATGGTGAATCCTATGGACAGAGGAGCCTGGAGGGCTATAGCCCATGGGGTTGCAAAGAGTCAGACATGACTGAGTGACTTTCACTTTCCCAAGGGGGTTAATTTTTATCTCCCTTAAAAATGTCAATTCCAGATAGCACTGTCTGTTAGAAACATAAGTCAAGTTACAAATGTGGGTCACATACGTAATGATAAGATTGGCTTCCTTAGTGGCATAGTGGTTAAAGAGTCTGCCTGCCAATGCAGGAGACACCAGTTCAATCCCTGGGTCAGGAAGATCCCCTGGAGAAGGAAATGACAACCCACTCCGGTATTCTCACCTGGAAAATCCCATGGACAGTGGAGCCTGGTGGGCTATAGTTCATGGGGTTGCAAAGATGAGGGACTTAGCACACTTACACAATCATGTGATGGCCATCAGTGCTGACCATAAGCTGGGGTTTAATTGAAGTGCCTGCTCATCAATCCTTTGTGTACCTTGAGTATCTCACAGCATGGTGGCTGGCCCTGTGTTGAGAGCATTCCAAGAGATGGGAAACAGGCTGCCAGGCCAGCATTATCTGTATCATATTCTATTTGACAAAGTAGTTATAGGAAATTCTAAAAGGTTGCAAAATAGAAATCACCTCTTGATGGAGGAAATGGTAAGGGCACATTTTAGAAGAGCTTGTGAGATGGGAGATATTATTAGGGATCTTCAGAAAATACAGTTCGTCATAATAGTTTTAAAGAAATGCCATATCCTTAATGTTGGAGTTGGCACGGGACAGTTAGATCAAATCCAATGCTCTGCCTTTTTTTGTAAATAAAGTTTTTTTAGAACACAGGCATGCTTATATATTACGTGCATCTATGGGAGCTTCCACCCCACAGCAGCTGAGTTCAGTAGCCACAACAGGGACCACGTGGCTTGTAAAGCCTAAAATACTCATAGTCTGGTCCTTTGCAGAAAAATGTTTGCCAGTCCCTGCCTTAATGTCTTTTTTTTTTTTTTAAGAACATTATTCATTGAAGACTTTTGTTAACAATTCTATAAATTTAAATTTCTTCTGTCTCTAAATTTTTCCTATTGCTTTTTACTCTAGTGAGAATATGCCAGCGCTAATAGCTCCCATGACTCTGTTGTGGTTCTCTGATACATAGTTTCCATGACATTAAATTGTTTTTGATTTTCAAAATAGAAGTCCTCCCTTCTGTCTCCACCCCCACCCATAAAAGGTGGGCTTTGTCAGCTCACTTATGGGGTTACTTTCTTTTCTTTTATCAGATATTGTATTGGTTGCAGTGATCCTGAAGCCCAAGTCTGTCAGCACATGGCAATCACCTGGGGAGTGTTACAAACTGCGAAAGTTAGCACCCCACCCTCTACATCCTGGTTTACTTGACCTGGATCAATTTGGGACACAGGTCTTTGGGATACTACTTGAAAGTTTATTTGTGGTGTGTTTGGAGAAGAACACTTAGCAACTACTGTATATTTTAAAGTCTAGTTAAAGCAGCAAATAAGCAATCTGTCTTCTATAAAGTAATAGAAATATATCCACCTATTGCAAAGAAGTGAATCCAGTTTGATCTGAGAACAGTCTTTGTGTGTTCATTATTTGCTGGGAAAAAAATATCCTTAAAAGGTAGAGTTCCTTTGATGATGTGGGTATGATGGAAACTTATGTGGGGGTATTATAAATACTTATGTAAAGAATCTTGACAAGAGGGAAAAAGGATTTCAGGAAGAAATACATGTTGGGTGGGAATGTTGTTGTTTTGTTGCTACGCCATGTCTGACTCTTTTGTGACCCATGAACTGTAGCCTGTCAGGCTCCTCCGTCCATGAGATTTCTGAGGAAAGAATACTAGAGTGGTTTGTTATTTCTTTTGTCAGGGGATCTTCCTGACCTATGGATTGAACCCAGGTCTCCTGCATTGGTAGGCGGATTCTTTACTATTGAACCATCAAGATGGAAATGGGGGGAGTTGTTATACCAGTTGCTTATTGTGGCAATTGGAAATACCTAGTATGAGAAATTTCCTTGAAATTAGTGAGGTCTGGGAAATAGTGAGGGTCTTAGCATGGAGTGTTCTGGAAAGAAAAGCCAAGGACAAAGAAACCTCATCATCGTGACTTAACAGACTCTGTTGGGTATTGATGTGTGTTGGAGGCTTGGGGGCTAGAATGAAATGGGAGCCCTAGCTAAAAGCAAAGATCAGACTTGAAGAAAATAATTGAATTATGTTATCTCTGTAACCAGGTCTACTTTATAGGTGAATTCCCACATGACAGGGGGTATACACGTTTAAAACTGCTTCTAAAAGTTCAAATGAGATTGTTCAATCCTGGTTCAATTCAGCCATAGTGTGTAAGAACCTTGCCTTTATCTGTGGCCAATTAGACAAAGGCAGCTTTTTTCTAAAAGGCAGCATCTTGAATATTTTCTGTAACTGTAATATCAGGCATACTAATTTAATAACTTAGATGTAATTTCAGATTGTAATAGCATTTTCATTTATAATTAGACTAAAAGCTTTAGCTGCTGGTATGATTGAAGTATATTTTCTGCCAAAGTCGTGGTGCTGTTTTGCATTATTTATAAAGTGCCACCAATTTTGCTTTTGTTTCCCATAACTGTACACAATTTGTCTTTTTTTCTTTCTAAAGACTTAAAAAAAAACTGAAAGAGATATTAGATAAATCAACTAGTTGTAGAATGATGTGATATTTTGAGGAACTAAATTGAAGAGGGTGGCGCAGGGCACATGTCTTCAATAGTTTTTAAACAAAATGGACCTGACTGAAAGTTGAGGAGAAAAATTGGTCTCCACTGATGAAAAGAAGGAATGATTCTTTGGCGGTATGATAGTAAGAAATGCTCAAAGATAAACTGAGGCATGTTCAAATTTTTAAGAAATTTACTTGAGCAAACATTGATTTGTGTTGGGCAGAATCTTCATCTAGCAGATACAAAGGTGCTCCAAGGAGCTATACAAAATGAAAGATTTTTTTGCACACTGGTTATTGCAAGGTTACTTTTCTAATGGAAATAGCAAGGTCTATCAGGCAGATCAGCTAACAGAAGCTATCAGGTGCTTCTTGACTGATTGTGTTAAGATTCAGTGGCTTGTGAGAGCTGAGCTCATTTGGGGACACAAGGCTTAACAAAAGCAACTGCCTTTTCAACCTGTTGTATTGTTTTTAATAGAGCAGGAAGGATGTTTCAGTGATATCCAACAGAACCTTCTGAAAGGATAGAAAGATTCTGTACTATTCAGTGTGGTGGCAACATGTAGCATTTGATACATAGTTAGCAACTGAGGAAACAACATTTAAATTTTGTTTAGTTTTAATTATATTTAAATTGCCCATGTGGAAAATGGCTATTGTATTGGAGAGTTCCACACAAAGAAAACACAGTGTTCTTGGAAAGGAGGAAAAGGAGATTGAAAACATTTGTTGTTTATCATTATGGTGATAATCCATAAATCAGAATGTTTAGAATGAAAAGTTTGTCATAAGCATCACTGATGAAAATGGGCAGATTTTTTTTCCTAGTGATTCATTTTAATAGAGGGTTTGTGAAAATTATGGTAATAAAAATTAGCCTTTGATAATATAGCTTGTCAAGGAAACAGATAACTGTGATGATTATATGATCAGAAAAAAAATTTTTTTTTCCAAAACTTGGTATAATATGCTAAGTGTCACCTTTAGGTTAAACATAACAAAAAACAGCACAGAAGATTTAGTCACCAGAGACATCTCATCAAGTAGTTAATTTGTAGAAAAATTTCATTTTTTCAATTTGAATGAACAGATGGCCTATTCATTAAAATTCAAAAGTAGATAATTACTTGATTCCAGTATTTTTAGCAAAAGGACATTTTATAGCATTATGTTTGGGGAAGACTCATAGGTTTTAAAATGTTTTGTGTGTCTGGATACACAATTGTCCACTGTCTACAACTGCCTGCCATGCTAACTGAATAAGGCAGTTAAAAATAGACTTGTAGCTCTTCTTCATCACTAAAACATTCATTTCAGTGAAAAAAAAAATTGCTCATCTCTCTAAAGAAAAAATCTTCACATTAACCCTGAAACCCTGCCCAAACATCCATTCAGCAAATGTTTATCTATTGATTCTGTGTTGGACACTTGAAACTACAATATACTTTTGAAAAGATTGTCCCCCTTCCCTTAAGAAGTAGAGTCAAGTGGTAAATGTTCATTGATTTAAATGTCCTGGGTTTTCTTTCAATTGAGTAGTAGTCTGCAATGTTTTCTCATTTAAGTATTAATAGTTCAATAAAAGTGGATATTTAGTAATTCATAACAGAATATTCATATATTTAATCATTCTGCCTGGTAAATCTGCTATAGAAGGTGCCAGCTTGTTGTACAATGATGCTCATTTTGTCTTTTTTTTCTCTCTCACCATCCAAAGCCAGGATTTCTTTTTTTTTCCCCTCCAAAAGAGTTCCTCCTACTCCTATATATATGTGCAATGAGAAAAAAGTAATGTATTTGTTTAAGTTCCCTCACTATTAGGAAGCTTGGAATGAAATTGATTCTTTATTACTATGGCTTTCCTCACCTAGGCGTTCTTGGTCTCACTGTTTCTTAGGTCTTGGCTATTTTTCTCTCTACATGGACTTTTATTATTTTCTGTTCCAATTATTCTTGGAATAATTTCATAACCTCTTTTTTCAGTTTCTCAGATGTGTTAGTTTCCACAGAGCACTTTAAGGTTTCTACAAACTGTCTTAAGATTTAGGAATATAAAGTTTAAATCTTTCCCATGAATCAGATTATATAAAGGAAATTTATCACCTTGAATTTTAAAAGAAAACAACTGTTCTCATCCATTAGATTTGATCTTCATTCCAAGGTCCCCTCTTTTATTTATTTTTGGCCTACATATTTTCTCCACCTGGGCCTTATGCTTTGGAAAGGATGACCCCCTCGCCATAGGCATTTTCTTAGGTCCATCTGGACAATCTTATCGTAAAATCCAAGAGAGTAAGAAATACTTTTCTATGTATGTGTTCCTAACATACCTGCTGTCAGCAGTAGTTTTTCATTTGAGATGCAAACTTTTTCCCTACGTGACTGTTACACAAGCACCCACTTATAATAAAGGGAGAAGTTTTATCCAGAGTAAAGTATTAATACTACCCATCTGCAAGTGCTTTTTCAGAATCCTTGGGGTCAGATGTTTCAAAATTCATAACTTTTCACACTTTAGAAAAGGAATATTGTACATATATTGCATATTATATAATAACCCCAATTGAGTGTGGAGGGCAGCACCTATAATCAAACACAATCACATTTCTGCAGAAAAATGTACACATGTTCTTTTAGGTCAAATAAAGACTATAAATAGCCTCACAGTAGTTCAGGCTGGGTTTGGAAGTCAAATGAGGAAACATCTTTGGGATTTAGAGAGCAGATAAGGAACTTGGCACCTGATAGTAACTATTACTCCCACCCCACTCCTCTCACTACCCCAATCACCATAAATATTTATTTGGCCAACACAACTAAGCTATTTGTGATCCCGCAGAAGGACTTCCATGAAGTATCAGCGAGAGCTAGCATCCCTGTAGGTTCATTTCTGATCAGTTTTCAGGAGATACATAAAAAGAGTTCTCCTAAAGGCCAACATGAAACTCCAGGTAATCAAATACTGATCTGTTATCTTTGATGCATTAACTTACCACAGTTTCTTCTTGCTATTCTGCATCCTATTTCCTTAACCTTATCTCTCTGCTTTTAGTCCTCAATTCACTATCCATCCTCATTTCCATTTTCCTCTGCCTGCAACTTTTCTTTGATTTTCCCCTATATCTTCTCTAATAAAATGTTCATGTCCTATTTACCCCATAGCTAGCTAATATACACGAGGCTTGAATTTTTGTCTAAAAAAGTTATAACTAACTCAGTCCATGTTTCCAATTACTTTGAAAGACTCATCTACAGATGCCTAGGTGGAATTTTAAAAGTTATGTGATATGTCTGTTTAGAATATTCTGGTGAATATTTCATTCTCTTCTGGCATATAGCCATGAAGCTTAAGTTTATAATTGGTGGTGATGGTGGTTTAGTTGCTAAGTCATGTCTGATTTTTGTGACCACATGAGTTGTAGCCATCCAGGCTTCTCTGTCTATGGGATTTCCCAGGCAAGGATACTGGAGTGGGTTGCCATTTCCTTCTTAAGGGGATCTTCCTGATGTGAAGATTGAACCTACATCTCCCACATTGAAGGCAGTTTCCTGCAAAAGAGGATTCTTTGCCTCTGAGCCTCAGAGTATAAATGGCTCCTTGTTAATTTGGATAGGTAATCATTATTCAACTCAAGATCCAATACCTTTGAGGGTATCTCATGTTTCTGCTGGGCACAGAAAAGGACTAGAAAATGTTTCTTGGCTATGGAAAACATGAACTCTTTCAACAAGTTGACATTCATGTTTTCCCATCAGGTAGAGATTTTCATTTGTTCTGTGGTCTGGGCCTCTAAGTGTATCTCATTACAAGTGTGTATTGTCTCTGTGAACTTTGTATCTGTCCTGGCTTTTAATTTGTTTTGATATTGTCATGATACCCACATAAAGGGGAGGGCATTACTTTCTTCCAAAATTCAAACAGGTTCATTCTTAGAATTGTGACTGTATTTTCTACCTGTAGAGCTGGAAGAGCTGATCTTTATTTATTTATCAAATAGATTGGTTGAGTGCCAGCTTGTAATACTTTTTCACAGCAAATGAACAACAACAAAAACAACTCAGCTCTGTCTCTATGTCATTATCTTCTTTGTGTATTAAAACCATATATCTCCAGCTGATATATACCAAAGACTATTTTGGAGAATGGAAATTTTTATTAGTGGATTTTTAAGCTACCTTCTCTAACATAAATAGCTTTAATACAATGGTTTTATCTGGGACAATATTTCCCAAGACTTGTTTAAGCTTCTCACTCATCAAAAAAAATGATGCTTATGGTAGCAACTAAAATTCAGTTCTGGTCAAACTTGCATAGGGCCCAAAAAGGGTTAAGCAGTCCTATGTCTTTAGCATTTTCTCATTTCTACAGGGTGGTATTAGCACAGGAAAAGGCTTCTGATTTTTGCTGAGCTTTGTAATGAATAAAATATGTGGGTAATGTGAAGAACTTATGTAAGCTCTTTGTCTTGGTCTCACTAAGGAGCTTTAATTTTATTCTTGCTTTATAATCCTGGAGATGTTGACTGGCCCCTTGCCATCTTTCGTGACTTTATACTTTCCCAGTAGAGACCATGGGCTTCAAAGCCTCTTAGGTGAACATTAAAAATAAAGGCCCAGGGCTAGTGAACTTTAACATTATTTTTCCCTGCGAAGCTGCAGTGATATACAAGGCAGAGTGCTTTCTTAGAATTCAAGCATAATTTAAAAATCACACTGTGCCAAATGTCTTCTATATTATGTTTGTTTTCTGCATTCTAATATGTTAGATACCAGAGTTTTCTCCTGATATTATTTGGGTGGATTCTTATATCCCATTTTTAAAAACCATTGGCATTCTTCACTTTATTCATTCGTTTGTTTCATATTTGGCTGTGCTGGGTCTTCATTGCCTTGCACGGGCTCTTTGTTGCTGTGCATGGGCTTTATTCTAGTTGCAATGAACAGAGGCCTCTCGCTAGTTGAGGTCCTCAGCCTTCTCACTGCAGTGGCTTCTCTTGCAGCAGAGCATGGGCTCTAGGTGCATAGGGTTCAGTAGTTGAAGCCCACAGGCCCCATTGCTTCGAGGCATATGGGATCCCATTTCCCAGGCCAGGGATCAAACTCTTGTTTCCTGCATTGGCAAGCAGATTCCCAACCACTGGACTACCAGGGAAGTCCTTTCTATCCTAGTTTTCATGTAAAACCTGTGTAATGAACAGCAGCGCATTGTCAGTTAACATCTATTTTATAATCTTCACAACATAAAACACAATAATTTTTACTTTGGATCTGCTGGTAATCATTAGCCTGTCTTGAGGCAGAGTGAAAATTCCTTTTATTTATTTCCCTGGGGTATGGGTGTGCTGGGAGAGTTTATAAAAAGAAAGGAAACTAGTTGCTCAAATGAAAAGTTCTCGAGTTGGTAGATGAACTAAAATCTAGAAAAATAGGAATATGGACATTAATGTGACTTAGAGGTGCTTGAATTCAGAACATAAGTGAATCAGGACATTCTGAAATAGAGACAAATCATTCATGGACATTGCTGTCTTTAGGAATAATATTTTATGGGAATTATTTTCTTTAGTTGCTGCTCAAGATTAGATAGAACTTTATATCCTTTTAAGTATTTTAAATCTATTTGATTTCTTTGTATTAATGAAAGTTTCTCCGTACTAGGGTTGTTGTTCAGTTGCTAAGTCATCTCCAATTTTTTGTGACTCTATGGACTGCAGCATACCAGGCTTCCCAGTCCTTCAGAGTCCCTCGGAGTTTGCTGAAACTCATGTCCATTGAGTTGGTGATACTATCCAAACATCTTATCCTCTATTGCCC
This sequence comes from Cervus elaphus, assembly GCF_910594005.1. NCBI lineage: Eukaryota > Metazoa > Chordata > Mammalia > Artiodactyla > Cervidae > Cervus > Cervus elaphus. The sequence goes on along the minus strand of NC_057829.1, from coordinate 51,413,119 downwards.
CCTTCTCCTCCTGCCCTCAATCTTTCCCAGCAACAGGATCTTTTCCAATGAGTTGGCTCTTCACATCAGGTAACCAAAGTATTGGAGCTTCAGCTTTAGCATCAGTCCTTCTAATGAACATTCAGGGTGAGTTTCCTTCAGGATTTATTGGTTTGATCTCCTTGCTGTCCAAGGGACTCTCAAGAGTCTACTCCAGCACCACAATTCAAAAGCATCAATTCCTTGGTGCTCAAGCTTCTTTATGGTCCAACCCTCACATCTGTACATAAGCACTGGAAAAACCATAGCTTTTACTCTATGACCTTTGTTGGCAAAGTGATGTATCTGCTTTTTAATATGCTGTCTAGGTTTGTCATAGCTTTCCTTTCAAGAAGCAAGCATCTTTTAATTTCACGGCTGCAGTCACCGTTCTGCGTGATTTTTGGAGACCAAGAAGAGAAAATCTGTCACTGCTTAAACATTTCCCCCATTTATTTGCCATAAAGTGGTGAGACCAGATGCCATTATCTTGTTTTTGAGTATTGAGTTTCAAGCCAGGTTTTCACTCTCCTCTTTCACCTCCATCAAGAGGCTCTTAAGTCCTCTTCACTTTCCGCTATTGGAATGCTATCATCTGCATATCTGAGGCTTTTGATATTTCTGTCACGAATCTTGATTCCAGCTGGTGATCCATCTAGCCTGGCATTTCACATGATGTACTCTACATATAAGTTAAATAAGTAGGGTGATGATACATAGCTTTCTTGTATTCATTTCCCAGTTTTGAACCAGTCGGTTGTTCCACGTCCAATTCTAACTGTTGCTTCTTGACCTCCATACAGGTTTCTCAGGAGACAGTTAAGGTGGTCTGGTGCACCCATCTCTTTAAGAATTTTCCTCAGTTTGCTGTGCTCCATAAGGTCAAAGGCTTTAGCATAGTCAGTGAAGCATAAGTAGATGTTTTTATGGAATTCCCTTGCTTTCTCTATGATCCAGTGTTATTGTTGTTCAGTTGCTCAGTCGTGTCCGACTCTTTGTGACCCCATGGACTGCAGCACACCTGGCTTCCATGTGCTTCACTGTCTCCAGCAGCTTGCTCACTCAGTCCATTGAGTTTGTGATGCCATCCAACCATCTCACCCTCTGTTGTCCCTTTCTCCTTCTGCCCTCAATCTTTCCCAGCATCAAGGTCTTTTCCAATGAGTCGGCTCTTCATATCAGGTGGCCATAGTATTGGAGCTTCAGCTTCAACGTCAGTCCCTCCAAAGAATATTCAGGATTGATTTCCTTTAGGATTGACTGGTTTTGATTTCCTTGCAGTCCTCAGGACTCCCAATCAAGAGTCTTCTCCAACAACATAGTTCAAAAGCACCAATTATTTGGTGCTCAGCCTTTTGTATGGTTCAACTCTCACATCCATACATGACTACTGGAAAAACCAAGCTTTGACTATATGGACCTTTGTCAGCAAAGTAATGTCTCTGCTTTTTAATATGCTATCTAGGTTGGTCATAGCTTTTCTTCCAGGAGCAAGCGTCTTTTAATTTCATGGCTGCAGACACCATCTGCAGTGATTTTTGGAACTCAAGAAAATAAATTCTGTTACTGTTTCCATTGATTCCCTATCTATTGGCCATGAAGTGATGGGCCTGGATGCCATGATCTTTGTTTTTTGAATGTTGAATTTTCAGTCAGCTTTTTCAGTCTCCTCTTTTACCTTCATCAAGAGGTTCTTTAGTTCCTTTTCACTTTCTGCCATAAGGGTGGCATCATCTGCATATCTGAGGTTATTAATATTTCTCCCAGCTGTCTTGTTTTTGGCTTGAACTTCATCCAGCCTGGCATTTCACATGAAACTACATGTAAGTTAAATGAGCAGGGTGACAATATGTAGGCTTGACGTACTCCGTTTCCAATTTTGAACCAGTTTGTTGTTTCATGTTCAGCTCTAACTGTTGCTTCTTGACCTGAATACATGTTTTACAGGAAGCAGGTAAGGTAAGGTGTTATTGTATTTCCATCTCTTGAAGAATAGTCCAGTTTGCTGTGATCCACATGGTCAAAACTTTTGCACAGTCAGTGAAGCTGAAGTAGATGTTTTTCTGGAATTCTCTTGCTTTCTATGACCTAGTGGATGTTGGCAATTTGATCTCTGGTTTCTCTGCCTTTTCTAAATCCAACTTGAACATCTGGAAGTTCTTGGTTCACGTACTCTTGAAGCCTCGCTTGGAGAATTTTGAGCATTACTTTGCTAGCATGTGAAATAAGTGTGATTGTATGGTAGTCTGAACATTCTTTGGCATTGCTCTTCTTTGGAATTGGAATGAAAACTGACCTTTCCAGTCCTGTGGCCACTGCTGAGTTTTCCAAATTTGCTGGCATATTGAGTGTGGCACTTTACAGTATTATCTTTTAGGATTTGAAGTAGCTCAGCTGGAATTCCATCACCTCCACTAGCTTTGTTTGCAGTGATGCTTCCTAAAGCCCACTTGACTTATCACTCCAAGATGCTTGGTTGTAGGTGAGTGATCACACCATCATGGTTATCTGGGTCATGAAGATCTTTTTTGTATAGTTCTGTGTATTCTTGCCACCTCTTCTTAGTATCTTTTGCTCTGTTAGTTCCATACAATTTCTGTCCTTTATTGTGCCCATCTTTGCATGAAATATGCCCTTAGTATCTCTAAAAATCTTAAAGAGATCTCTAGTCTTCCCCATCCTATTGTTTTCCTCTATTTCTTTGTATTGTTCACTTAAGAAGGTTTTCTTATCTCTCCTTGCTGTTCTCTGGAACTCTGCATTAAAATAGGTGTATCTTTCCTCTTCTCCTTCCCTTTCACTTCTCTTCTTTTCTCATGTATTTGTAAGGCCTCCTCAGACAACTATTTTGCTTTAGTGCATTTGTTTTTCTTGGGGATGGGTTTGATAACTGCCTCCTGTACAATGTTACAAACCTCTGTATATAGTTCTTCAGGTACTCTGTCTATCAGATCTAATCTCTTGAATCTATTTGTTGCTTCCACTGTTTAAACACGAGATTTGATTTAATCCTCTTGGAGGAAGTCGCCATTAATTCCACTATAGAGCTGCCTAGCAGATGACCCACAAACTGGAGAACAGTTATACAAAGGAAGTTCTCACACTGTTGCAAAAGTTCTAGGGCTCACAACAGATTTTTCAATCTGGGGATCTGGTGAAGGGACTGAGAATCCCCAGTAAATTTGACTTGGAAGGTCTGTTGTATTTCATTGTAGAACTTCTACAGGACTAAGGTAACAGACTCTTGGAGGGCACAAGAAAACCTTATGTGCACCAGGACAGAGGAGAAAGGAGCAGTGACCCCAGAAGAGGCTGAGCTTGACTTTCCTGTGAGTGTCCAGGAGTTTCTGGCAGAGGTGTGGGTCGACAGTGGCCTACAACAGTCCTGGGAGTTGGGGCATGCTGGCATGAGTCCTTATAATCCAGTGAACAGCAGTATTTTGATCTCTGGTTCCTCTGCCTTTTCTGAATCCAGCTTGTACATCTGGAAGTTTGCTGTTCAGGTACTTTTGAAACCTAGCTTGAAGGATTTTGAGCATTACCTTGCTAGCATGTGAAATGAGTGCAATTGTGCAGTAGTTTCAAAATTCTTTGGCATTGCCCTTCTTTGGGATTGGAATGAAAACTGACCTTTTCCAGTCCTGTGTCTAGACTAGAGTTAGTTGGGTATAATAGACTAGAAGGGTGATTAACAAAAATGTATTAAGGCAAAATTTTTTTTTTAAGATTCAAGATAAAGCCTCTATTTTTATCATTTCCATATAAGAAGTATATCTAGTATGTCTTCCTTTATCTTACTGGATTAGTGCTAAAAGAGCTACCACTTCCTCTTTCCTTCCTATGGCCAAAGATACATTAAAAAGATAACATTCTACAATGAGAGGTAAACCAGATATCCAGGGAGTCATTTGACTTCAGTTGACAAACAGTGAGGTAGAATCCATAATGTTATACTTTAACAAGTATTCCAACCAGCAAGAATAATGTTTATTTTGGTTTTTAATCTACTGTCTTCTCTTTTCATGCAAATTCTGGGCCATTAGTCATAGTTATTAATTCCATGCTAAGATTCTATGAGGAATCTAGATTAAGAACCTCTGGCTAATTGAATAATCTTTTTCTGTACTATGCATCTCTGCAGAATTCTGCTCTTTAGGGACCTCATTTCTGAATATTCTACAGTACATAAGGCTGGCTGCTTTTGAATTACCAAGGAAACAAATTATATAAAAAGGAACTTAATAAAATTTTTTGATTCATTAATGCATGTGTATTTTTTAACACATTAAATAATACCTAACAATGTATCTATTAACTGCCATGAGTTTGAGTGCAAAGTATAAACAGTTTTTAAGATTTCTGAAACAGCTCTCATATAAATTATAACTTTTATTGGTGACAAAGTCATAAGAACTGTTAATACTTGTATGGCCTATTACTATGGAAATGCTACATTTTTACAGAGGTCATTAAAAACAAAGATTTTATACACACACACACACATACATATATATACTATTAGGTTTATATATATGTATGTGTGTATACGTGTGCATATATATATATATTTGTGTGTGTGTGTGTATATTATATATATAATATATTCTATTAGGTTAAGAACTTTGAGCTAGACCATGAAGTTTGTTTAAAGAGACTGACAAAGCCAAAGATTCAGTGTCAGGTTTATTTAGGAAGGCTCCTAGTTTGTGGAAGTCTAGATATACAGCACCAGGAATTTGATTTTTCACTCTATAAAAACTACTGTAAATTTCATAGCAGAGGGATATTTCATGAGAACAGTAATCAAGGAAAATGATTCTAATATCTTTTCTGGTTTGTTTGGTGGCAAAGAATTCAGAAAAGGAGTTCTATATTAGTTGTGAGCAAAGGCTTAGGAAAGGCTTTTAGTTATGGAATAAATGTAATTGGGTAGATTAAGTATGCTGACAGTAAGAAGGATTTGTAGTCATTGATCTCATGACTGAATGATGATTTTGGTGGTTAGTCATTCGATGAAGTTGGGAAGGGATTGACGGTAACTTGGGAAGGAAAATGAGGTCACGCTTGATGAAAAATGTTGGTGTGAATGTCCTAAAGGGAGTAGGAGAAAGGCTGTTTGAAAAATAATGGAGGTCAAATTATCTGAATCTTCAACATTCTCATAAGGGGTAATATGATCCTATATATAGCATTAATGGTCAGTCTTAAAACTGAGCCATTACTATGTGCCTGTGCTGAGTCCTTGTTATTTTATAATTTACATTCCATGTGGTTTACTAATTTAAGATATTCAGTGGCTTTTATTAACAGTATTTTTATAGTGTGTGCATGCATCACCAGAGGCAAATTTAGAACATTTTCATTATTGTAAAACAAATGTTGTACCCCTACACCATCATATTCCAGTCCTTCATCTCTCCCAGCCATTGGCAACTAGTCATCTATGTTCAGTTCCCCACAAATTTGCCTATTCTGGACATTAAGTATAAATGGAACCAGACTTGGGTCTACTCATCTACAGCACCGTAAAGCCAGGTTGTGGCAAAGGAAAGTACGATGTTTATTGCCAGGCCAAAAGCAAGAAGAATGGGCAGCTCATGCGTGAAAGACCCAAAGTCCCTGATGGCAACATTTGGGATGAGGGATGCAGGATGCCTGGCTTTCTTCTAGTTCCAGTCAGTCTAGGGTCTGTGTCCTCTTGATCAGCATCTTTCACCTGGGTAAGGGTCTTAGTTTCTGCAGGACAGCTCAAAGATATGCATTAGATTGTTCTGTATATCTTTGAGGAGGCACTAGGACTCTGCCTAGTGCTGAACTGGTGTTTAAGTTGTCATTACTTTTATTGTTTGACTGCTTTTCCTTTGTTCCTTCATTCCCTTGCTTTCCTAATCATTAACTGCTTGAGTTTACTCTTTGAAACTAAGGAAGGGTCTAGGAGAAATGCAAAACATAGAGTGGCTTTTGTACCTAGGAGGGCCCCGCAGGGTCCTGCTTGGCTTCAATAATATGTGCTCCTTATAACTTGCTTCTTTCAGTTAGCATGTTTTCAAGGTTGATTCATATTATAGCCTGAGTCAGTACTTAATTCTTTACTATGGCTCGACAGAATTCCACATTTTGTTTACCCATGTATCAACTGATAGAACTCTCTTACTGCAAGACTTGAATTTGCCATTTCCCCTGACTGCCATCTAGAGGGGTGTTCAGTAGTTTTATTCCACCCTCAGTTTAACTTGTTAAAATATTATCCTGGTTTCAGCTTATTTTGTTCTCGGTGATACACGAGGACAAAGGTCATTTTCTTGGTGTTGGGAATAACTTTCAAACCAAATCTTCTCATTCCTGACCTGTTCCAGGACATTTGAACAACTGCTTTTGAGACAGCAAGTTCTTTTTTTTATTTTTTATGCCTGTTCAAGGTATTTTGCAGGCTGTGTGGTTATTCTTTGTTTTTTGTCTGCTTTTTTAAAATGTGAAGGTAGGCAAGTGCTTGCTGTATGCTCTAGAGAATCATAATTACTTTAAAGGGGATAAAAATACAAATGTCACATCAAGAGTAATCTAAGCTATGAAATAAAAATTTGCATTGTGAGAAATGTATTGTACTGCTGGGTAAAGTAAGTTATAGTACAAAAATACTTTTACCATGTAGAGTGGGAGTTTGACACTTTTTATTACAGTTGATCCTTTGGCAAGCATAAATTAATCCAAGTAAAATTTGTAATTGTCCCTCCCATATCTGTGCTTTTGGATGAAGTATAAATGGATAGCTTTATTGCTTTGCCCAGCAAAGTGGGAGACAGCAGTTTCCTGCCCTTGAAAACTGTGTTCAAGCCCAGAAGGATTTCTTAAGGAGTTTTATAGCAGTGGTTCAAGGGCAGAGTTGTTGATCAGGGCTTGCACTCCTTCAATCTGGTCTCAGATAATCTCTTGATGAGCTCTCTGGTGCCTTTAGTCTGATCTCAGGTGGTCATCTCTGGAATGAGAAATGCTAACTCCATTTTTTGGAGGGTTTAGTTTGTAAAGAACACAGGGATATTATTATGTGTATCGTTGAGGTGGAACCAGGAATCTGCCCCAAGGCTACACTATTGTTTCTTGACTGTTCTTGTCTCTGTATCCACTCCCTTCCCTGATTAATTCCTCAAACCTGCCCTTTGGGAATCAGGGAAGGTCCTGGAGGCTGGAGTCATTTCCCAACAAACAAGAAATGAGGGACATGGGAAGGCTTCTGTGCCCAGAAGTCCCACGGGTTCCTGCTCCATTTCAATAGTACTGTATTCAAAAGTATTTACTATTGAAAAATGTCCACATCTAAGTGGACCCATGCAGTTCAAACCCGAATTGCTCAAGGGTCAACTGTACTGTTTTTTCTTCTTCTGGACTATGTAGGCAATATAAAACAAAATCTTCAGGCTTCCCTAAAGCACAATTACAGCAGTGGTCATTTTCACTAACACTCCCATTTATTCACTCATGAGAATTTACTAATCGATTTACAACCAGTCATTGCAGGATTAAATGACTGGCCCTTTACTTAGTTTAATGGATACTAATATGTGTAGAAAGCTTGATCACACACCAAACTCTGACATAAATTTCACATATTAATCCTGTGAAGCAGGTAGCTGTTATTCCCATTGCCCTGGTGTAGAAGCTGAGTGCCTAAAGGTCTGACATGTCAAGAGCAGTGAGAACCAGAATATTAGTTTAGAACTTGTGATTTCAGAATTCTTCTTCTGCCTCCTAAGAGCCATTACAAAGTTATTAGGTGAATTTAGATAAAGGAGACATAACCTCTGATTGAAGCAACATCATTCTGTTCACAGTGAATTCTTTTCTAACCTTCCTAGCCTTAGGTGAAATTGGATCAAGCAAGCACCCCTTTCACATCCTGTGAAAAGACTGATGTCCTCCCCTAAAATATCTGCCAATGTCTGAGTCCTTAGTTTCTTATAATTACATCATTTACATAGTTACTGTGGGGTTTCCTGCTTTCCAGCTCCCCATTATCACTCATTCTTCATTTCCTTGCTTTTCTGTTTATTGATGTATCCAAGCAGTGGATCTTTCCTCAAGCTTTTATCTTCCTCCAAGCCCTTTACACCGGAAATTAGTGTGAAGCAGATTAATTTGGAGAGAAATGTAGGGCATTAATTCTGGCAACAACTAACTGCATATTGTGCATTAGACATCCCTCCTACTAAAAATCTTAAAGCCTCTCTCAACATGAAGCTTTCCTGCCTGCCCCTTTCTCTGAAATCTCGTTTCTTGCTCATGTTTTCCTTTTTATTGCCTCTGCTCATTTATCACTCTTCTCCTTTCCACTTCTGAATCTTATGAACCAAAACCTTGAACCCTGCTGCTTTTTCCTTAAAACTCCTTATCAAAGTATTTTTTTCTTTAAAATGAAGTAAAATTTCCTCAAGAACTATTTTTAAACCTATATATTTTAGTCTTGGCACATGCATTATCTAATTATCAAAACCTATTAAGTAAGTTCTATTATACCAAATTTGTAGTGAGGTAATTGACACATAGAGAGTTAAATAACTTATCCCAGATCTTTTCACGAATCAGCAGTAGAGTCAGAACCTGATAGTCTCAAGTATGCCTGGAAAAATGCTGATGTTATTCTAACATCAGCAGGATACTCTTGTAAGTCTTGCTTCAAAAATTTTTATAATCACTTCTATTTCAGGTGACATCTGCTGGGTAAAATAAGTCAGTAAAGTAGCTTTGTGTGTTTATTCTAATTCTATTCTAATAGCAACTTGGATTACTTAAATATTGCAACCTGGTGCTAGCCTTTTTTTAGCTTGCAATTTATATCTGGCAGAGATTCTTTTTTTAAGTGGAAGTCAAAATTGTCCCTTTAAATGTAGAGTATTTTGTACACATGTGGACATAGTTCATTTCAGGGTTTCTCAACTTTGGCACTGCTTACATTCTTGCACAGAATAGTGCTTCATTGTGGGGGCTGACATGTGTATTGGAGGATGTTTAGTGGTATTTCTCTACTGTTTAGATGCCAGTAGAACCTCCTTCGGAAAAGGCAATGACACCCCACTCCAGTATTCTTGCCTGGAAAATCCTATTGACGGAGGAGCCTGGTAGGCTGCAGTCCATGGGGTTGCGAAGAGTCGGACATGACTGAGCGACTTCACTTTCACTTTTCACTTTTATGCATTGGAGAAGGAAATGGCAACCCACTCCATTGTTCTTGCCTGGAGAATCCCAGGGATGGGGTCGCACATAGTCGGACACGACTGAAGTCACTTAGCAGAACCTCCTTAGTTCCAAAACTTTCATTTAACCAAACAAACATCTCCAGACATTTCCAAATAGCCCATAAGGTTAAAAGTGACCCCATTTGAGAACCATAGTGTTAGGTCCAAAAGTTTCCCAAACTTAATACTATTACATAAGAAACACAAAAATCACGTGATGCATCCCCACAGGTCTGACACTGGTAATAGTGTTTGTCACTTGCCAGTCTCTAAAGACCTAAAGACATGGCCATTCATTGATTAGACCAATGAGGTACTCATGTATCATAGAAGTAATAGAACAAAAATGCATTGTGAATGGCAAGAATTGAGCTTAATAAACTTGACTTGAGACAGTCAAATTATCTATTCAACTCTTGTTATTCAGGGAATGATTAGACTACTTCCTATTTCTTCCCCATGTGTGAATCTCTCTTATCTGTCCTGTCTTTGGTTTTCTTCATCACTAGAAATTGAATTAGTCCACTGATATTTATCTAGTGCCTTTTGAGTACTTTAAAGTGCTAGGCTTTCAAAACACAAAATGTAGAAAGATTATAGAATCATCATGCTTGTCTTGTGAAGTCTTTCCAGAGTTCTGTTCATGTCTGGTCAATGGCTGAGTCATCTACAATAGGTTTAGTAAATTCTTACTCCTTAAATATCTCTAAGGACAGAAATACTGTAATGTAATTTGCTCATTCCAGACTTTCATTCTGCTGGTTCAGATGATTTTCTGTATCTGGCTTGCTTAAATTTCATTCTCTTTCCCCATGTAGGTTTCCTTTGTGGATATGTGTGTGTGCCCTAAGACCTCAGAAAAAGTGAAAGTGAAGTTGTGTCCACCTGTTTGTGACCACGTAGACTATACAGACCATGGAATTCTCCAGGCCAGAATACTGGAGTGGGTACCCATTCCCTTTTCCAGGGGATCTTCCCAACCCACATCTCCCACATTGCAGGCAGATTCTTTACCAGCTGAGCCACAGGGAAGCCCAAGACCTCAGAGTTAGAAGCCAAAACAAAAAATGAGTTTCATGTATATTAATGTGCATGTTAACCTTTCTGTCTCTTTTTTTTTTCTTTTAGTTCCTATAAGTGAGATTTTTAGTTCTAGATACCTCACTTACATTTTTGATTCTCTGATTATTAAGTATACTGGTAATGATTTTATTTCATATTCAATATGTATTACAATCAATTGTAATTTAGTGTAATGAAAAATTGTATCTAATGTATTTATAGCAGTCATGACCAGAAGGGAAATCAGATTTTCCTAATTGAAAGAGAGAAAACAGAGGTCTTCACTCATGTAGCTTCAACCTCGACTAGCCCCTTATACCTCAGACTAAGTTTCATTCCATTTGGATGACTAGTACTTTTGTGCTTCTAGTAAGAATTATTGCTATGATGATGTAAGAAAAGTGACTTCTGTGAATGGGAAGCTTGGCCCCATGTAAAGCATTATAAGGACATGATGGTTACAGAAACTGTGAAAACACACAAAGTCTAGGGAAGAAGTCACTTCTGTTTATCTCTCTCTCTCTCTTTCTCTTATCTTTAATCTCTATTGTGTGTGCTTGCTAAGTGGCTTCATTCCGGTCCAACTCTCTGTGATGCTATGGACTGTAGCTCACCAGGCTTCTCCGTCCGTGGGATTCTCCAGGCAAGAATACTGGAGTTGGGTTTCCATTCCTTCTCCAGGGGATCTTCTTGACCCAGGAATGGAACATAGTCAAGAGACATAGTCTCTTATGTCTCCTGCATCGGCAGGTGGATTCTTTACCAGTAGCACCACCAGGGAAGCCCAATCTTTAATAAGGTACTGGTAAACCAAAAACAAACAAAAACTAAAGCAAACTCACCTAATAGTAAATGCTAAAACAGGGCAATTTTTCACAAAGTTTTGTTACATTTCCAAACAATGATTTCCAATCCAAATTAACACCTCATCAAAAGAGCAGGAGTTTAGGTCCAGAGAGACCATATCCTTTTGAACTTGAAATCAAACTTAAACAGAAGACTGATAAGGTGCTGAACCACTGCCCTTCTTTAATTTGAGAAGAAACTATCATCTAATAGTGAGGCTGTCTTTTTCCTTCTTATACTGACTTAACGAAGACATATGTAAATGACTGACAAGATGTATTCTTAAGGAAGATTATCTAAGACTATCGTCTGTCCCTAGAAAGGAGGAAGCTTTTTCTCTTTAGTTAGCCCATAGTAGCCTTAATGATTTCTACTTTCTTCCACAAGTGATGGCACTCCTAACCTAAAATGACAAGGCATGTTCTATATAGTAGTAGTCTTAATCCACTGAGGAAACAGAGAGTAAGTTCTAAACATTATCATCCCAAGGGGGGGAAAAAAACTGTGAGATGACAGATGTTAAATAAACTTATTGTAGTAATCATTTCATAACATATGCAAGTGAAGTTATTATGCTGTAGACCTTAAACATGTGCAGTACTCTATGTCAATTATGTCTTAAGAAAACTGAAAGGGAAAAAAAAAAATCCATAAGTGACCTCATCTCCTAGAGAAAATATACCCATGCTGATCATAGCACTGCTCAGCCACCACAATGTTAAATGTTCCTGTTGAACCTACCAGCTACAGAAACCCTCATGAGAAAATACATAATGTAAAAACTGTGTTCTCAAACCTAAAAAATCATAAAAGTATTAGACAACGAAGGAGATGGAAGATCTTGTCTAGATGGGACCTTGGATAGAACAACTGTCTCCTTTTAATGACCAATCAAGTTGTCCTGCATGTTCCAACTAAGATTGTTGGAACTCAGCGCAGAGTATTCATAATTAGCTTATTGCCAACAATTCTGTCTCAGCCTGCCAGTAATAAATCTCTAAACTGATTGGTCTTATTTGTGAAAGTCCTCATGACCCCAAACTACAGATTAGTTTTTAAAAAAAAAACCCACAACAAAAACCATAAAGTCAGGAGACTCTGGATCTTCTTGTAAATTCAGTACCTTCTTTTATTTACAGAAACTACTGATTCCTTTTTTTTTTCCATTTATTTTTATTAGTTGGAGGCTAATTACTTTACAATATTGTAGTGGTTTTTGCCATAAATTGACATGAATCAGCCATGGATTTACATGTGTTCCCCATCCTGATCCCCTCTCCCACCTCCCTCCCCACTCCATCCCTCTGGGTCTTCCCAGTGCACCAGGCCCAAGCGCTTGTCTCATGCATCCAGCCTGGGCTGGTGATCTGTTTCACCCTTGATAATATACATGCTTCGATGCTGTTCTCTCAAAACATCCCACCCTCGCCTTCTCCCACAGAGTCCAAAAGTCTGTTCTGTACATCTGTGTCTCTTTTTCTGTTTTGCATATAGGGTTATCATTGCCATCTTTCTAAATTCCATATATATGTGTTAGTATACTGTATTGGTCTTTATCTTTCTGGCTTACTTCACTCTGTATGATGGGCTCCAGTTTCATCCATCTCATTAGAACTGATTCAAATGAATTCTTTTTAATGGCTGAGTAATGTTTCATAGTGTATATGTACCACAGTTTCCTTATCCATTCGTCTGCTGATGGGCATCTAGGTTGCTTCCATGTCCTGGCTATTATAAACAGTGCTGCGATGAACATTGGGGTGCACGTATCTCTTTCAGATCTGGTTTCCTCGGTGTGTATGCCCAGGAGTGGGATTGCTGGGTCATATGGCAGTTCTATTTCCAGTTTTTTAAGAAATCTCCACACTGTTCTCCATAGTGGCTGTACTAGTTTGTATTTCCACCAACAGTGTAAGAGGGTTCCCTTTTCTCCACACCCTCTCCAGCATTTATTGCTTGTAGACTTTTGGATAGCAGCCATCCTGACTGGCGTGTAATGGTACCTCATTGTGGTTTTGATTTGCATTTCTCTGATAATGAGTGATGTTGAGAATCTATTCATGTGTTTTTTAGCCATCTGTATGTCTTCTTTGGAGAAATGTCTGTTTAGTTCTTTGGCCCATTTGTTGATTGGGTCATTTATTTTTCTGGAGTTGAGCTGCAGGAGTTGCTTGTATATTTTTGAGATTAATCCTTTGTTGCTTCATTTGCTTTGTTTGCTGATTCTTATAAAAATAGATAAAAATATGAATGCTTTGGACTTTCTAGGTGGTGCTAGTGATACCGAACCTGCCTACCAATGCAGGAGACATAGGAGATAAGAGTTTGACCCTTGGGTTGGGAAGATCCCGTGGAGGGGGGCATGGCATCCCACTCCAGTGTTCTTGCCTAGAGAATTCCATGTACAGAGGAGTTTGGGGGACCACAGTCCATGGGGTCATAAAGAGTTGGACACAGTTGAGCGACTTCGCAGCAGCACGGATGCTTCATTATGGATCTCTTATTACTGACCATTTCCCTGAAGTGGTACATAAATTGTGGTGCCAAAGAACAAGAGGTAGGTTGATTACTGCTCAGTATGGCAAAATTTAGGACTTATGACTCAGCCCATTCTAGTTCATAAATGGACATGTGGTACCTGAAGTAAAATAAAAAATACACTCAAGTTGCTGTGATAAAGCTTTCAACTATTCGTGCTAATTACAGGAGTGATATCAAGAGTCAAATGAAACTATAAATAACCATCTGGCTTTCTTTAACCCAATATTCTAACATCTCTCACACAAACAAATTTAAACTGTTTAGCAGAGTTCAGATAAAAATGACTCGAATGTTTCTTTATTTTTCTTTCCTGGTAGAGACAGGGTGAAGTAAAAACAATACCAATATAGTATCACATTAAAAAAAAAAAAAAGCAAAAATGAGTAAAAAGAGCAGGAGTAGAAGATATGAATTAACTACATTTTGGATTATTTGTAGTACCTCAAGTAACAGTGCTAATAGCCTCTAGTCATTGTTGAGTTTAGCCAGGGGAAATAATGGAAAAGTCTAGGACACTATTAGGAGCTTTCTGTTTGTTTTTATTTATTTATTTTTTATTAGAGTATAATTATTTTAGAATGTTGTATTAGTTTCTGCTATACAGTGAAGTGACTCACAGTGGTGATCCGAGGTAGTTTCATTAAAATGTATTCTTAAAGTTAATATCAAATTATAAGTACATAAAAACCTCCATACTGGGCCATTTATTGAGGGCTGTAAGCCTCTGCATAAGTGTGCTAAGTATTCTGCCTATTTGACTTTTTCCTTATTTGTTTCCCCACATCTGTCCCCTCATAACCAAAACAACCGCATACAGGCCCACCTGCTTTCCATGCACCTGGACTCCATTTAAAACAAATCTTGTTTTTAGACACAGAGGGAAAAAGAAAGGAATGTAAATGAAGAGGGTGGCTTCAAGATGAATCTAAATACTTTAAGAGAAGTTGATTAGGTGGGCATTGGAACCATTGAGTGTATGCAGTAAATTTTGACTGTCTGATTCTTAATTTTAAGTGACCCACTTGGTCTGTATAGCCTATTCTTGGAATTCCTTTGTAAATGTATTGTTACACGTGCCTGCTCAGTCATGTGTGACTCTTTGCGACCCCATGCACTGTAGCCTGCCAGACTCCTCTCTCAACAGAATTTTCAGGCAAGAACACTGGAGTGGATTGCCATTTCCTACTCTGTGTAAATGTATAAATCACTCCGAAGTTTGCTTCACGGCTGGTGTGTGTGGCACATGTATCAGTTGTGAATTCAGCTTTTTAAAGTTTTTAAATATATAAGATTTTATCTCACGTATTTGAACAATTCTGTGATTTCATCAATATATTATTCTTAGGGAAAACTGGGTCGATTTTTAAAAAGGAAGGAGTACATGTAAAGCTTAAGCTCTAAAAAGGGAAATATTACAGGAAGCATATAGATTAAAGGGGGTGGTTTATGGAGACAATGTATGAAGCCCAGACATTCAGACAAACTTGGTAGCATTAATTCTCTTCAGTCACTAGCCACTGCCAAGCATTAGGCTTCCCTTCCGCAGCCTGTGGCTAAGTAACAGGGAAGAGTAATACAAGGGTAAGATAAAGTGTAGAATAGATTGTGTTGCCTTGCTATTTCTTCCCCCATTATATTAGGTGATGGAAGGTTTAGTGTACATAGCTTTGAATTTTAAAATATATATATATATTTAATATATATATTAACATTATATATTTAATATATATATATATTAACATTTCCTTCATGAATAGCATTTCCTTCCTTTCAGGCACCAGTATATGTATCCAGTGTACGCTGTTTCCTTAGCTTTTCCTCCTTTCGCGGTTCATTTTCCAAATTTTTTGTGGAACATCGACAGTCCCAGCGTGTCTTTCTTTCCCCTCAACCTTTGTGTTCAGTCGTTTGGTTTCCTTACAGTCCATGTTGCAGGGCTGAGAAGCAGATAAAACAATCTTGGCCAAGTTGGATAAGATGTTTAAAAATAAAAGATACTGTGAGCTGCAATTGAATAATGCCCAAGGGTCAAAGTAATTTCCCTTTGCATAATAGCTGCCTTACTCAGATGAGAATTCCCAATATGAAGTGTGCTGTAGAAAACATACTCAATTTTTCATTGCAAATTCAAAATGACTTTAAAATTGGAATTACTAGAGTTTTCTAATATCACATTTGGAAGTTTACATTTTGACTTTTTTATCTCTATCCCCTTCTTTTTGTGTGTGTGTTTTCTTTTAGTCTCCTTTCTAATCTTATCAATTATTAATTTGGGAGAAGATAATTTAGGGCGAGATTTGCTTTTCTTGCACTGCATCTTGAGGATGATTTTGTTTTAGTTGGTAACTGCTGTGTATTTTTGAAAATGAGCCTGGCCCTCCTCGCTCATCTTAGAATGCAACAAATGAAATAAAGCACGAGAGAATCAAAATGATATGTTTTCCTTCTTCTTTTTAGATGGTAAGGTTGAAGTTACAAAAGAAGGCGTGAAGCTGTGTACAATGGGTCCTGGAAAAGTGTTTGGAGAGTTGGCTATCCTTTACAACTGTACCCGGACGGCGACCGTCAAAAGTAAGGCTATTTAAAAAAAAAACAAAAAAAAACACTTTTCAGTGTCTTCTTTTGTTTGACCTTGAAGTGTTAGTTAATATGCCTCTTGGTTTGAATCTTTATAATTTCATTAATCTCGCTGCTAATTACTGGTTTGCGATACAGCTGATATTTTTATCCTAAAGAGTAATTGTTAACATTGAGTTAAATTTTATTGCTGACTTATTAAAAGTATCTTTTAACCTTGGACTCATAAATTAGGGTTTATAAAATTAGCAGTTTATGAATTATAATTAAACAGGAGCAAGATGTTGCATTTTCTGCCTTGAAGTCTCAGAATCATATTTAAGTACATTTTATATATCTCTCTATTTTGGGTTGCATTCCCCACATAAACTTCACTTATTCATTCAGTGGTTTAGAAAAATTAAGAGGAGAAATGTCTTTCGTCTCATTCAAACACTGAGTAAGATATCCTGAATTCTAGAATTGCGTCTGAGTATATTCTTGTCTTCAGCTGCTCATCAAGCTGTATATTATAACGTTTTTCTTTTCTACTGATTGAGCTTATTTTAAGTCGAGGCAATAAAGCAGCTTGTTTCCCTAATTTTACATGTATGTGTATATATGATTTCTCTAGCAACTTTTATTGCTTGGTAGAAGCAGCTGCAATAGTTAGAAAGAAAAGAAGTTTGTTTTAAATATTCCTTCTTCCTGAGTACAGGGTGTAATGAATGTGTAACAGAGCTGGAAGCCAAAGCTGACAATGGAAGGTCCAGAGCATCTTCAGGCAGAAATGTGTATTTAATGTTTGAAAAGTTCTTCTGACATAGTATCCTGTGAATGATTGCAATCCTGTTACTTTGATTAGGTTGTGTCATTAAAACAATCCTGTTGGGAAAATGACAATTAAATTGTTACTGTTAATTTTATCAGAGTGTCACTGATGATTTTATATATTGCTTTTATTCCTCTCAGAAGTATGGCATATGATTGAAAATATGACATTAAAACTTGGGTTGTAAAGAACTGAAGAATGCATGGCCAGCTAGAGTCACAAATTCTTACAGGTCTTGTTAGTGAATCACCTTTTTAGTCATTGAGATCGCTGTCACATCAGTGGCAACTGGGGCCCTTATAAACTCAGTCTTTCTTGACAGTTTGATTCTTGATGTCTGAGAACACAGAACTCTTTTGATTGATAGGCGCTGCCATGGTTTTATTTCATGTGATCATTTAATTATATGACTCAAGGAATAATGAAGCCCGATGAACCATAACAGATTTTGCCAGAACTTAAACTCACTGAAAAAGTGTCTTAACTAGAAAAAAGAGCAGTGATGACTCCATTAGGTGAACAGATTTTGCTATCATGCTTCATTTTCATGAGAAATATATTACTTTTAGGGCAAAAGTGAGCCATGAGAGCACCTTTGGATTAAAACAAGCTTTCTCTGAATTGTGAATACTTTTTTAAGGTTTTAAAATACCTAACTGATAAAAAATATTTTTATATACTGCTCATTTAATCTAACTAAAACCTTCCAAAGGCAAACAATTGATAGTGAGATGGTGCTTAATCTTGTGAAATATTAAATTGTTATTAAAGAAATACTTTAAACTGAATAGAATATTTAAATGAATTTTATAGCCCAAGACATTTTTTTGTAAGGCGATTGCTTGGCTTCATGAAAGTCAATTTTCTTATTAGGTTCTTATAAAATGCTGTTCATTTGTACTCGCCTCTGTTGTTCTCATGTTTGATAAATTTAAATAGACATTATGCATCTGCTCAGCAACAAGGAACTAGGTGTTGAATGCAAATTATAATCCTCACTATTTTGGGGTAAGAATTTTATCCATCATTAAAGGGAATGAGCAATAGATCATGTTCTTTAATTCAGACTCAGATGTCTCATGTGTGTGAGTATGTTTGTGTGTGTGTTCATCATACCCACTTAAGGTGTGGAGGATGCATTGAGAACAGTCGATGGTTAATGATGTGCAAATACATCTCTGCGTTTATAGGTGCAGAGATTTTGTGCATGCCTAAGGAATGTTATCTGTTAACCTCTGAATATCCTGTGAGAATTATAAAGTGTGAATAAAGGTCATTTGTCATTAAGGACCTTTTGTGTCATCTTCTGTACTGTCAAGGGAGATTGTCCTTACCAATTGGAGTTCTTAAACACTGCTTTGAATTTAACTTATACTCTCAAGCTGATCACTTTATAACTCCAATTAGATTCCATTGTGAATATTAGTTTTACCAGATGACCACAATCAGTGCTATCTCACTCTTTACATGTGATATTTTTTCAATGTCCTCATTTGGTTTTTCAGATCCATTTGTTTATCAGAATTCAAGATTGTGTCGTCTCTTATCTATATTTTTTATAGCCATTGTTTTGCCAGTGGTGACTATTTGGAGTAAATTTCAAAATTGATTCATCTACTTGGGTGCAGTAGTCTTTTACATCTGAGGAAGTTCCCCTTCCTATTTAATTGCTTGTCTAGCCACACATTTTTCCTTCTCACTTACCTGGCTTTCCCCTCACTTACCTCTTTTCCCTTAATATCACTTTCTTTCATGATTGAAAATGTTGATGATCTCTCTTATCTTCCTCCCTGGATCAGCCTGAAAGCTGCCTAGGATTTTAGTGCATTTTTAATTGCACAGTCATCACAAACTTTTAGGTGACATTCAAGAGCTCCTCAATGTACATGAGTCATTTCTTTTTCATGAGAATAACTTTTTGAAATTGTATCAGGCCTTGAATAAATTCCAGTGACATCCTCTGCTAATGAACGTGACCCAAGCACCTGTGGGTTGACTTTTTTTTTTAAGTAGGATATGATTTTTTTTATATTGAAGTATAATGAATGTATAACATTATATTAGTTTCAGATATACATGATTCAATATGTGAATATATTGCAAAATGATCTCCACAATAGGTATAGTTAATATCCATCACCATATATAGTTACAAAATTTCTTTTCTTGTGATTAGAACTTTTGAGTTCTGCTTTCTTAGCAGCTTTTAAATATGCAACATAGTATTAACTCTAGTTACTATGTGTACATTATATCCCCAGGACTTATTTTAAAACTGGAAGTTTGTACCATTTGACCTCTTTAACTCATTCTACCCACCCTTCACTGCCCCATCCTCAACCTCTGGCAGCCACCAATCTGTTCTCTATATTTGAAATCTTTTTTTTTTTTTTTTTAAGATTCCACATATAAGTGAGATCATAATGGTGCTTGTCTTTCTCTGTCTGACTTGTTTCACTTAGCATACTGTCCTCAGTGTTCATCCATGTTGTTGCAGATGGCAGCGTTTCCTCCTTTTTATGACAGTAGTCTTGTTTATATGTACACCACATTCTCTTTTACCTATTCATCAATGGAGACACAGGTTGTTTCTGTGTGGTTCATATCTCTTTGGGCATTAGTGTTGTTTATTTCTTGAATAAATATCTAGAAGTGGAATTGCTGCACCAGAGAGTATTAAGAGTCTTAATTTTTTGAGAACTTCCATACTGTTCCCCATAATGGCTACACCACTTTATGTTCCCACCAATAATGGATGAGGTTTTCTTTTTCTTCACATCCTTGCCAGCACTTATTATTTGTCTGTTTGAAAACAGTCATTCTAACAGGTGAGAGGTGATATCTCACTGTGGTTTTGATTTTCATTTTCCTAATGATTAAGTAATGTTGCACATCTTATCATGTGCCTTCTGGCTATCAATATGTCTTTGGGAAATGTCTATTCAAATGCTCTGGCCACTTTCTAATCAAATTGTTTGTTTTTATTTGTTGATATTGAGTTGTATGAGTTCTTTATATATTTTGGATATTCAGTTCAGTTCAATTCAGTCGCTCAGCCATTTCCGACTCTTTGCAACCCCATGGACTGCAGCATGCCAGGTTTCCCTGTCCCTCACCAACTCCCGGAGCTTACTCAAACTCATGTCCATAGAGTCGGTGACGCCATCCAACCATCTCATCCTCTCTCGTCCCCTTTTCCTCCTGCCCTCAATCTTTTCCAGTAACAGGTCTTTTCAAATGAGTCAGTTCTTTGCATCAGGTGGCCAAAGTATTGGAGTTTCAGCTTCAGCATCAGTCCTTCCAATGAACACCCAGGACTGATCTCCTTTAGGATGGACTGGCTGGATCTCCTTGCAGTCCAAGGGACTCTCAAGAGTCTTCTCCAACACCACAGTTCAAAAGCATCAATTCTTTGGCACTCAGCTTTCTTAATAGTCCAACTTTCACATTCATACATGACTACTGGAAAAACCATAGCTTTGAATAGACGGACCTTTGCTGGCAAAGTAATGTCTTTGCTTTTTAATATGCTGCCTAGGTTGGTCATAACATTAACTCATCAGATACATGATTTGCAAGTAATTTCTGTCCCCATTCTGAAGGTTGCCTTTTCATTTTGTTGGCTTTCTTTACTCTGCAGAAAGTTTTTAGCTTGATATAGCCACTCTTACTGGTTTTTGCTTCTGTTACCTTTGTCTTTGATGTTAAAACCAAAGAATCATATCCCAGACTGGTTTTAAGGCATTTACCACTTACGTTTCCTTCTAGGAGTTTTATGGTTTCAAGTCTTACTTTCAGGTCTCTAATCCAAAATATGTATTTTATTAAAGCTACCGATTGACATATGCTCTAAATTATAAGATTGTTCATAGTAATCCAGCTAAAAGAACTACGGTAGTTTGAAGCAAACTGTTTTCACCTGGGAAAAATCATCTGGGATTCTTATGAGACTAAATAAATGTATACCATTTGTTATTATGGTCATACCAGGAGGAAGATCTGATAGCACCAAGAAGAATATATTTTTAGAGCAAAAACCATAGTGATATGGGGGTGGGGGGGTGGGAAATCCATGTTATGTTACAGTAGTCTACTTTTATCTTATGAAACATTGATTCTTCCTCTGAGGAATGAGGATATACAAATATATAAAAATAATATTGAAAACATGTAACAGATGCCTTGGATTATTCATGACTTGTGTGCATCTTAAGTCACTTGAGTTGTGTCTCTTTGTGACACTATGGACTGTAGCCTGCCAGGTTCCTCTGTCCAAGGGGCTCTCCAGGCAAGAATATTGGAGTGGGTTGCCATTTCCTCATCCAGGGTATCTTCCCTACTTATGGATCGAACCCTCGTCTCTTATGTCGCCTGTATTGAAAGCTGAGTTTGTTACCATTAGTGCCACCTGGGAAGCCCATTCATGCCTTAAATAAGTTCAAGGGTTTTTTTTTGTTTTTTTTGTTTTTTAATTGTGATATGAAAATAGTTGCTTTGATTGCATATATCCCATTACAAGCATTCCAGATGCCGTGGGTAGGAAAAAAAAAATCAGTTGTTATATTTGATTTCTATAACGCCAAACAATGTTGTATGAATTTCACATTTTTGTCTAAATATTTTAAGATTGTATAAACAAAGGAGCATTTTACCATCCATTTTCAAATGCCATGAAAGACGGGAATTTCTAATACATTCATTCAATACCCATGGCTTACTCAATTCCCATACCTAAAAGCATACCATTATCATGTTTTCCTAAGTGTCATTCCTGGTTGTGATGTCACCTTCACTACCCTCACAGCTAAGGCAACATCAATTTACACTCACCCTGGGCCTCTTACCCTACTTCTATGCCCAAGGTTCTCTCAAATCACAAAAATGGAGACGTTACTGGAAGCATAAGATGGAAAAGGCACTTAGTGTACACTGAGAGAGAGGTTAAGTGGTACATACCCTGTTTGTACATTTGCGTAAAACATGCCTTATTTTTACCTGGGCTTCTCACAGCCAGTTCTCACAACTATACAGGCATTTTTTGAGGTTTGAACCACATGCTCTTTGCTCCAACTTTAGTTGTACATGAATTGGTATTTTTGCCTAAAGGTGCTGAATTGAAGCTTAGTCCTCTTACTTTGAGTGCTCCACTGAAAGTGCCCCAAACCTTAGCCAGTATATTATTCATATAATTCATTCAAAGAGACTCCAATAAAAATCCAAGACTAAAAGTTCTCTCTTTGTAGGAAAACATCTTGGTACCGGAGTCGGGTGATTACCATATACAAGTTACTTGCAAAATGGCTTTGGTGGGTGTAGAAACTCATTTATGAATGGACTTGGGCAAAATATCTGAATAATTCTTTCTTCTTAGATTATTTATACAAGTATTTTAAAATTCCTCAGTACTACAGTCCTAACACAAAAGAACCTTACATATCCTTACAAGAAATCTGACAAATTGGGACTTGAATAACGAATAACATCCAATTTAATGTGAATACTTTCAACTTTCCATACTTAAACCTTCCTGAGATATTTGTAAAAGGGGGAAGCTGAGCAATTAAGATATTTCACTGTGTCAAAGATGTTTTTAAGAACAAGTTGAAAGGTTTAGATTTTCTGTTTATTTTTGTTTTTAAAGTAGATTTGAGTGTGTGCAGTAAAATGGTTGTGTTTTCCCTTGCAGCTCTGTTTCAAACACTGCATTATTCAGCCTGACTTAAGGAAATCTGCCAACTGTCAAAACCCTAAAAAGATGAATTGGGAAAAAAAATAAAAGGAATTTGACTATAATTTCTTGCTCAAATAACTCTATGTACTTTAAAGGTAATGCCTATACCTCTCAGGTCAACATATGGTGCTTTTTATTGGTAAAGAAATGCAAGGAATGGATACCAGTTTTATTACTGATATAAAGGAATCTTAGCTGAAGCTCTTGGAGTGGCTGTAAACCTTGACGGTTTCTTAAGATGACTATATCAAGAAGTAAGCAATTACATAGCTTTTAGGAAATGTTATTATAGTGTTCCATAAAGTGCCATTTTTATGATAACGGTTTTCATGTTGTAAAAGTGAACCAACATTGTCTGCCAGTACAAGCAGTTGGCGTGTGCGCAGTTATTACCTGGGGTTTTAATGACCGGGAGCAACCACATACTGTCATGCTCCTTGTGCGCCAGTGCAAAGGCAGAGGAGATAACTGTGTTAATGAGACAGTCTCCGTTTTATCTTCAAGAGGCAGATTAAAAAGATGCATGCTTTCCTTTCTCCCAGTCCAATGAATGCTTTATACCAAGCACCCTGAAGGAGGACACAACAACAGCTTAGATGATAAAGACTAGAAATATGACCCTGATTGCAGAAAGAATAGCTCAGTAACTTCCCAGAAGTTGTCTTTATTGTCTCCATCCTGGACAATGAAACAAGCAGATGATTATGGCATCGTCTTGAAGGAGCAGGTACCTTTGTTTAATGACTTATTTCGATTATCTTTTTCTTAGTATAATTTTCTATCACATTGGACAATGAAACAACCAGGTGATTATGGCATCGTCTTGAAGAAGCAGGTACCTTTGTTTAATGACTTAATTCGATAATCTTCTTCTTAGTATAATTTTCTATCACATTGGTCTATTAAAGAATGCTGTACCATGGCTGATTCATGTCAATGTATGGCAAAAACCACTACAATATTGTAAAGTAATTAGCCTCCAACTAATAAAAATAAAGGGGGTAAAAAAAGAATGCTGTAAAAATTAGTAACATAAATCCAATAATCCCTAAGAAATACATTTCTTTAATAAGGAAAGCAATTCACAAGGTACCAATGATGATATAACAGATGAGCATAAACAAATAGACCTGCAAAAGCTATTCTGTACATTCATTAACAGTTATTAAGCTATAATCTTTTTCTTTTACAGCCTGAAGCTATTTTTCTAGTTTCTTTTGATGGTGACTTTTATGATTAGAATTGATTTATGATTTATACTTAACCATTTCCAGAAAAGATCTAAATCTAGTATTGACTAGGCCTGTCAAGTAGGCATATGTTAGCAGTGCTTCTTGGGATAAAAACAAAACCCTCTCACAGTCTAAGGAAGGCACTAGTACTTAATTCCTTCTGGCATGGGTGCATGCTAAGTCGCTTCAGTCATGTCTGATTCTTTGCGACTCTGTGGACAATAACCTGCCGGGCTCCTCTGTCCATGAGATTCTCCAGGCAAGAATACTGGAGTGGGTTGCCATGCCATCCTCCAGGGCATCTTCCTGACCTAGGGACCAAACCCATGTCTCTCTCATGTCTTCTGCATTGGCAGGCAGGTTCCTTACCACTAGTACCACCTGGGAAGCCCCAAATTCCTTCTAAAGTTAGATAAATTACTCTTTTGTTCCGTCCTTTAATTAGTCAATCATTGAATACTTTGTTTCCTATATATGGAGCGAATAGTCAGGCTGTAACTGGGGTATTATTATTTTTTAAGAATCATGGGTAATTTAATAGTAAATCCTATACAATGGGCAAGGAAGGCTGATTTTTTTTTTTAGCAGTTTCTATAATTCTGCAGAATTGGTAATTTTCCCACAAAGACCTGCATCATAAAAAAGCTTCCACACAGTGCAAAGTTTGTGTCAGTTTTAGACATATTAAAGCTTCATTCATTCATTCATTCCATAATTTGATCAGAAGTAATTTTAGTATTTACTCAACTATTGAAAGAATAAAAAGTAAAATACTAAGATCAATATTATATATTCTGTAATTGTTCTTTAAATCATTCCTACATTGAGATGGATTCCCAATGAATGTTCAGTAGTAAAGATGGATAACAAGTGCAATTAACATCATACTAGACCCAGAGATTTGGGGATGGGTAATGGTACGTGTTAGCCCCATTTGATTACTGAAGCAACTGAGACCCAGAGCTAGTTTCAGAGGGAGGGCCAGGAATTTGACAGAACTTTGATGTGATGTAGCTGTCACAAAGTTTAAAATTTGGTCTGCAGTTCACATTTCTTTAAAGCACAAGTACATCCATAGGATTATTCCTATTGGCCTTAGGACTCTATTTTCACAGAAGGTTACACAGTAATTACAATTCATAAGTCACAATTGTTTTATTTTTTTAATTTTCAAATTGTAACACATGGACTCACATTAAGTACATTTGTTAACAAAAGAATGAATTGTGTGACATACTAAAGAAAGAATCATAAGCTTAAAATCTTAGAGACGCATAATGAGCAATCAAAACCAAGTGAAGGATCTAATTTATGCAGTTCATTGAAATACTTAATAAGTGTTTCATGGAATGAAATTTTATTCAGTATTTGAGACATCACTAAGTAGTTATATATTTTTCCTATAAACCTAATAGTCAATGAATTTCTTTAAAGTAGGAATTATGAATACAGAGCAATTCAAAACAATTGAGCGTGAACAAGAAAAGAAATTTTTAAAAATATTTTTGTACATTACAAACCCGTTGCAAGGAAAAATATTGAGTCATGTCAAAGGTGCTTGCCTTCGTTTTTCCCTTTAATTTCCTCTGCCTAGAAGAAACATGATCTCAGCAATTCATTGGTGAATCTGAGATGCTTACTGTGCCTATAGGATGTCCTTTGCTGCCTGGATAAATTTCTAAGTAATCATGATGTCTATACTTTATAATTCCCATCCTGTCATTCAGTCATTCTTTAATGTCCTCCTCAAAATAGCCTAATGTAATAGATGAGACAGGCTGTTTCTGATTTTCCAGATGAGAAAATGGTGAAAAGATCATGGAGTCCATTAATGCTAGTTCATTCACAAACCCTCTGACAAATTTATGTAGCACTCTTTGGAGAACTTTTGCTATAGGCACCCTCCTTTCCACCTTGCAGGCGTGTAGACTCCTGAATCAAGCCTGCAATTTGCCTACTACTCTATACATAAAATGTGGACTCTTGATTAGGGAACTTCAGATGTTTAGTACAATGTTTATCAAAGTGTCCCTGCAATGGCAACCATCAACATCATTTAGGTACTTGCAAAATCTCTGGCATTCTCCATCCATTGATTCAGAAATTTTTGAGTAGGACACACTATCTATGTAAAACAAGCCCTCTGGGTGATTCTTATGGATCTAAAGTTGAGGACCACTGATCTGGACCTTCAGTTCAGCTCAGTTCAGTTCAGTTCAGTTGCTCAGTCGTGTCCGACTCTGCGACGCCATGAATCGCAGCACACCAGGCCTCCCTGTCCATCACAAACTCCCGGAGTTTACCCAAACTCAAGCCCATCGAGTCAGTGATGCCATCCAGCCATCTCATCCTATGTCGTCCCCTTCTCCTCCTGCCCCCAATCCCTCCCGTCATCAGGGTCTTTTCCAATGAGTCGATTCTTCGCATGAGGTGGCCAAGGTATTGGAGTTTCAGCTTCAGCATCAGTCCTTCCAATGAACACCCAGGACTTATCTCCTTTGGGATGGATGGACTGGTTGGATCTCCTTGCAGTCCAAGGGACTCTCAAGAGTCTTCTCCAACACCATAGTTCAAAAGCATCAATTTTTCGGTGCTCAGCTTTCTTCACAGTCCAACTGTTACATCCATACATGACCACTGGAAAAACCTTAGGGGTCCTTAATTGTATCAACCTAAACATAGCATAGTCTCCATGCATCAAATTGTTTATGAGCAAGTATTTAAAAGAAAATTTTGAACACCATATTAAGTAGTCAGTTTTATTCTTGCTGTCATTGTAGGTTTTTCCCTTCTTTTGTTGCTGTCTAGCAGAGATATTTAGGAAAAGTTACTTTTCTATTTTTCAGTAAAACACAGGATTAGCAGAAGAGTATCAACATTGTGCAGATTATTAACATATTCTTTTGAAGAATAGTGAGAGGTACATTAAAAGAACAGGTTGAGAGGGAAGGAAAAAATTTACAAAATCATGGGCTGCTGGGCCACGTTGCTAACAAGAATAACTTTTAGATTTATTGGCTTTGATGGCTAGCATATTGGTAGGAAAACAGAACAAAGAGAAAGTTTTATTTGATTTTGTTGTTTTTCATGCTCATGACTGTAGTTTGGATTAAATGAAAAAACAAATGTGTATGGATGTATTTAATAGAACCACTTGAGTGAGTGATGTCTGAATAAGGGGAATGTTTTTCACTGATAGTTAAATCCAGTCCATTGGACCAATTGTGGAAAAGGTTCTGTAGAGTTGGTGTAGGTGATCATTGATTTCATTCATGAAGAGAGCCCAGGAAGTCCAAGATGGATTGCATATCTCATAGGGTCTGATTATTAGAAGATAAAGAAACATCCATGGATCACAATCCATGAGAAAGAAATGAGGAGTTGCTTGGAATTGAGACATGTACAGATCCAAGGCCTGGGGTGCTGAAGGATGTAGGTAAGGAAGTGAGCAAGCTGATTTCTGCAGGGT
This sequence comes from Cervus elaphus, assembly GCF_910594005.1. Taxonomy (NCBI): domain Eukaryota; kingdom Metazoa; phylum Chordata; class Mammalia; order Artiodactyla; family Cervidae; genus Cervus; species Cervus elaphus. Next base: position 51,385,602 of record NC_057829.1, on the reverse strand, counting down.
ATTGAGAGCTGAGTTTTCACTGTGAATGTGGCAGTAGTTAGGCAGTGTCCACGTCTCAGAAAGGCAGGGAGGCAAGGGTCAAGAAATTCTATGGCTTAGGAAGCTGAGCATTGTCTTCTGCACCGTGTTCTTTGCTGCTTGTCTTCTCCAAAGGGCATTCTGTGTTACTAATAATACACACTTCATACCCTCGTAAGTCCTCTTGTGTCTAACAAAGCAACTTTTTATTGACTTGAAAACATTGTTGTCTGAAGTTTTCTGAGTGGGATCAAACAGTGTTGTTAAAACTAACTTCATATTTGAATTATTTACTTGCAAAATAAACTTCATGGAGTGAGTTTGCATATGAAATCTATGAGAACAGGTTTTTGTAGTTACGGAGCAGCCTCTGGGAGCCCTGTCCATGACCCTGCATCCACTTAATTTTCATCCCTTCTTACTCCTCTTTCTGGATTAAGTATTTGGATAGCATTTTTAAGTTCTACTCAGGTAACACAGTTGAAAACCACTGCTCCAGTTGAATCCAAGTTTATTTTGAGTTTCTAAGTAGTGGTAATTCTTTATGTCCTTACACTTGGCTATCAGCAATATCTCTAACCTTCACAGTGGTCCGGCCCCACAGAGTGGCATAGCGCCATTGCAGGTATAACACCATTGTACAGGTAAGGCTTAAGAAACTTACTTAAGGTCACACAGCAGGATTGCTGAACTATACCTCTATCTTGACAGTCCCCACTAAGACACTGAATGAACTACATCATGTCAACCTTTGTTTCTGGCAGTTGACAGATAAAGATCCAGCTTCATCTGTAGCATCATTCATCAAGGATTTCTTAGACTCCAGCCAGATATCATGAGTCACTGCTAAACACCTGGAGAGCAATTAAGATATTCATAATCTACTTAGACAGCATAGAGAGAGAGAGATTATAAACTGTTCTGGCAAACAAGAGGTTAAGAAAACGGAGGAATTTTGTGGGGTGGAGAACTCCCTGTGAGCTGGCATTGACAGGCTTTGTGGAGGAGACAGACATTGACTTGAGCCAAAGTTAGAGGAGAGTTCAGAGGTTAGGATCTGTAATCATACTGCCTGGATTCAGACTCTTTTTTTTGTTTGTTTGTTTTAATTGAAGGATAATTGCTTTACAGAACTTTGTTGTTTTCTGTCAAACCTCAACATTAATCAGCCATAGGTATACATATATCCCCTCCCTTTTGAACCTCCCTCCCATCCTCCTCCCCATCTCACCCCTCTAGGTTGAGACAGAGCCCCTGTTTGTGTTTCCTGAGCCATACAGCAAATTCCTGTTGGCTATCTATTTTACATACGGTAATGTGAGTTTCCATGTTACGCTTTCCATACATCTCACCCTCTCCCCGTGTCCGTAAGTCTATTCTCTATGTCTGTTTCTCCATTGCTGCCCTGCAAATAAATTCTTCAGTACCATTTTTCTAGATTCCATATGTGTATGTTAGAATATGATATTTATCTTTCTCTTTCTGAGTCACTTCACTCTGTGTAATAGGTTGTAGGTTCATCTACCTCATCAGAACTGACTCAAATGTTTTTATGGCTGAGTAATATTCCATTGTGTATATGTACCACAAGTTCTTTATCTGTTCATCTGTTGATGGACATCTAGGTTGCTTCCATGTTCTAGCTATTGTAAATAGTGCTGCAATGAACAATGGGATACACGTGTCTTTTTCAACCCTGGTTTCTTCAGGGTATATGCCTAGGAGTGGGATTGCTGGGCCATAAGGTGGTTTTATTCCTAGTTTTTTAAGGAATCTCCATATCATCTTCCATAGTGGCTGTATCTATTTACATTCCCACCAACAGTGCAAGAGTGTTCCCTTTTCTCCACACCCTCTCCAGCATTTATTGTTTGTTGACTTTTTGATGAGGGCCATTCTGACTGGTGTGAGGTGATATCTCATTGATTTGCATTTCTCTAATAATGAGCGATGTTGAGCATGTTTTCATGTGTTTGTTAGCCATCTGTATGTCTTCTTTGGAGAAATGTCTATTTGGGTCTCTTTCCCACGTTTTGATTGGGTTGTTTGTTTTCCTGGTATTGAGTTGTATGAGCTGCTTGTATATTTTGGAAACTAATCCTTTGTCAGTTGTTTCATCTGCTATTATTTTCTCCCATTCCGAGGATTGTCTTTTTACCTTCCTTATAGTTTCCTTTGCTGTGTAAAAGCTTTTAAATTTAATCAGGTCCCACCTGTTTACTTTTGCTTTTATTTTTGTTGCTTTAGGAGGTGGGTCATAGAAGATCTTGCTTTGTTTTATGTCATCGAGTGTTCTGCCTGTGTTTTCCTCTAAGAGTTTTATAGTTTCTGGTATCACATTTAGGTCTTTAATCCATTGGATTCAGATTCTTTAGCATTTACTAGTTGTGTGCCTTTGGGAAAATAATTTAATGTTTCTGGGTCTCGGCTCTTTTACCTTTAAAATAGTAAGGGATAGCCTTAAGACTAAGGCAAAAATTAAATAAGGGAATGCCCGTGAAAGACTTAGTGTAGTATGTAATGCATTTAATAAACACTGTTATGTTACAGTTGTTATCACAACTAAAACTATAAAAGCATAAAAGGATTCAGTAGGCAGTTGAGAGGGCCATTATTTTTAGACCTGAGACGTACTGGTGAGGAACCCAGAGCACAGTTTGAAATCTACTGGTCCAGAAGTATAAGAAAGGCAAAGGACCATGTCTCCTGAGCCTGAAGTCCCTACAAGGATCCCAGATCTTGAGATACTGCCACTTCCATTACAGCCATTACCCAACCAGTTTGGTTCAGGTGTAGACTTTGAATGAACCAATATGAAAGACACTAGCATCAAAACCAAACTACAGGTAGGAATGTTGGGGACGGTGATTATACAAGCTGCGCATTCCAATACTTCTGCTTAGAGGCATGATTTTGGACTATAAAGAAGTAAGGAGAATTGATATGTTGTTTGAAGTCCTATTGTTATCACTTAACTCCCGGGCAGAAACCTCTGGACTTCTATGAGAAATGTTTATGTTTGTGGGATGTTTCACAGTCCTGAGTAGGCACCTAGTTGTTGTTCAGCCACTAAGTCCTGTCTGACTCTTTGTGACCCCATGAACTCTAATCTTCCAGGTTTCTTTGTCCATGGGGTTCTCCAAGCAAGAATACTGGAGAGAGTTACCATTTCCTTCTCCAGGGAGGCACCTAGTACATCAAGGCCTTGCACAAATTAAGAATATATGGCTATTGGCCATTCCTTCAAAATGTCAGTTATTTTCAAAACTATTATTTCATCAAATAACACCCATTGTTTTCATCTTAAGGTACAGTCTGGAAATTTAAGACTTCTAATGTCTAATTCCTTTGCCTCTTATTATCTTAGGAGACACTAATCTCTTCTATAATTACCACATTCTTTCTGGATAAAGATGCTGGTGATGGCCACACTTCTCATAAGAATGGTCAAAATCCTGCCCCTTCTATCCCTCAACAACTAACCAAGTTTCTTATCCACTGGGCAAAGCCTTGCTGTTTTATCTATGGATTGAATTTATCAATTTCTGGTTTACCTAAAATTATAGTCACTCCAAGAAATTGTTCATATCCCTTGTCTTTCATTGTCATTTAATACTTTGAGGAAGAAATGTAGTCATTTAAATGGAATTTGCCACTGATACACAACCAATTAAACTTATCCATGAAACTTGAGTAGAACAGGAAACAGAGAGGTGAAAAAAATAGGAAAAAGAACTCTCACTAATGTGAAATAAACTATATGCATAACAGTAATCCATGAAGTTTTAAGACTATCAAGATATTAGAAATAGAGCTTATGAAATGCTAAATATCTTCTGAGCCTCAACCTTGAGTTGGAAGAAACAGACAACAAGAATTAATTCTCTTTGTCTGTAATTATAGGACTAATAAAAATGGAAATGAGTTTAGATGTTTGGGGGTTTTAAAAAACAGATAAGAAGCTTGGAGTCTTAGATTTAAAAAGATAGAAAGAGAAAATACTAAATGAAAGATGGAATCTTTTACTTACAGATTCTCTGAATCTCCTACTTATTCTTCCTGTTTATCAGTCAGAAAAACTTAGGATACAAACAGCAGCAATTAATTATAAAAGCAGCAGGAATATTTTTTTGGTTATTGACTTTTTTTTCTAATATTTCATTGAATTAATTTAGCATGCCTTTTACATTTAAAAATATTTCTCTGATCATCAAAATGACATATTTATAAAAACATAAGTTTTTTTTAAAATCATTTATAATGCCACTACCCAGAAAGGATACTTAGAACATTTTGTACTTCCTTTTCTTCTTAACTGTCTTAAGAGGTTAGACCACATTGCTTGGCTTTTTAACACATAAGCTTAATTCTGAACTTTAATCATTTCTTTATAGTTGGTACCTGTTACCACTGTTTTTAAGGTTTTATTTTGGGTCAAGGTGCCTGGATTTTGTTTTCATTTTCTCTTTAAGCTTTTCACTTGTATGATAACATTGTGTCTTTTTTGTTGTTGTTATTCTTGGTCTTCCAGTTTTTTCTGTTCCATTTTTGCCATCTGCTCTTGATGTACGTATTCTCCTTGGTCCATGCAACTTGATAACACGAACTAGAATAGTAATACTGTGTATTCATGTTTCATGAATAGTTTGAATTAGAGGCTGTTATACATGCCCTTTGTTAACAGGGCTGATGAAAGTAGAATAGCAAGTGGTGGCGATAGCATTGATATCTTTCTACAGATAATGTTCAGCCACTTATCTAGTGGTTGGCTTGGCACAGCTTCCAAGCATTTGAGGTTTAGGTTTTTCCCAGTGTTTGTCATGATATTCTGAAATTCTCTTTTAGGACCTAGAAGTTTTACTTAATTGAGTTGAGCTCAGTTCAGTTCAGTTGTTCAGTCGTGTCTGACTCTTTGCCACCCCATGAACCGCAGCACACCAGGCCTCTCTGTCCATCACCAACTCCCGGAGTCCACCCAAACCCATGTCCATCGAGTCAGTGATGTCATCCAACCATCTCATCCTCTGTCATCCCCTTCTCCTCCTGCCCTCAATCTTTCCCACCATCAGGGTCTTTTCAAATGAATCAACTCTTTGCATCAGGTGGCCAAAGTATTGGAGTTTCAGCTTCAACATTAGTCCTTCCAATGAACACCCAGGACTGATCTCCTTTAGGATGGACTGGTTGGATCTCCTCTCAGTCCAAGGGACTCTCAAGAGACCCTCTCTTGAGAGACTCTTGAGGGACTCTCAAGAGTTCAAAAGCATCAATTCTTCAGCACTCAGCTTTCTTTATAGTCCAACTCTCACATCCATACATGACTATTAGAAAAACTTGACTAGACGGACCTTTGTTGACAAAGTGATGTCTCAGCTTTTTAATATGCTGTCTAGGTTGGTCATAACTTTCCTTCCAAGGAGTAAGCGTCTTTTAACTTCATGGCTACAGTCACCATCTGCAGTGATTTTGGAGCCCAGAAAAATAAAGTCAGCCGCTTTTTCCACTGTTTCCCCATCTATTTGCCATAAAGTGATGGGACTGGATGCCATGATCTTAGTTTTCTGAATGTTGAGCTTTAAGTCAACTTTTTCACTCTCCTTTCACTTTCATCAAGAGGCCCTTTAGTTCTTCACTTTCTGCCATAAGAGTGGTGTCATCTGCATATCTGAGGTTATTGATATTTCTCCTGGCAATCTTGATTCCAGCTTGTGCTTGATTCCAGCCCAGCGTTTCTCATGATGTACTCTGCATATAAGTTAAATAAGCAGGGTGCCAATATACAGCCTTGACATACTCCTTTTCCTATTTGGAACTGGTGTGTTGTTCCATGTCCATTTCTAACTGTTGCATCCTGACCTGCATACAGATTTCTCAAGAGACAGGTCAGGTGATCTGGTATTCCTATCTCTTTCAGAATTTTCCACAGTTTATTGTGATCAACACAGTGAGTTACTGGTGGCTTAAAATTCATGGAAAAAATCTGTTGATTGCTTTTAATTTCTTATCAGAATCATTTCCAGAAAAGTTAAATGTTGGCAAGCTTATAACCATGACATTAATGCTTCAAAACATTAGTTCTGATTTTTCTTCTGGACGAACTGTTAAGGTATATAAATTTAGGAAATTTCGGTGAATAAAGTTTCACTGCTTCTCCTGTAAACTGATTTTCAATTGTTATTAATGTTTGGGAAAATGTGTTAGTCCCTGTGGTAAATTGTCTTCCCTGGTGGGTCAGATGGTAGAGAATCTCCCTGCAATGTGTGAGGCCTGGGTTAGATCCCTGGGTCAGAAAGATCTCTGGGAGAAGGGCATGGCAACTCACTCCAGTATTCTTGCCTGGAGAATTCCTGGCAGGCTACAGCCCATAGAGTTACACAGAGTCAGACTGGACTGGGCAACTAACACTTTTACTTTCATGTGGTAAATTACTCAGGTTAGTGTTTACATCATAAGGTGAACTCCATAAACTGATACCCAGAGTACAATTAAGCTGCTTTATGATATAATCTTTCTTTTCCAAATGATATTATTAGGTAAGTCATTCCATAACCATTTAGAGTACTATTCCACCTTCTTTAGTGATAAGAAATGTCCACTCACAGTGGCCTCTTGAAAGTATAATTTATTAGACTTATAATTAGGACATTAAAATTTCATTCTTTGTATATTCTCTATGGTATTTTCACAATTCTTCAAACATTGTCTTTGGAAGTAGAGTGATGGTATTACAGCAAAAATCACCTCCTTAAGATTTAAAAGAAAATGATGCTCAGGAGGCCAGTGGCTTAGAGTCTTTTGAATTTGGCCATGGTGACTTGATTAGCTGCAACATTTCACTTTTGGACCTAAGGTGGTTAGAAGGCCATAAGATACACTGCTTTCCCCCCACAACAGAGCGTTTAGAGCATAGAGACCATTCATTGACAGAAATGTACTGCTGATGTTATTGGTCATATGGAAAGTTTTGTAAATGATGTTTTGGTTCCTTAACATTTCCTAATTAAATAGATAATGTGGCTCTGGATTTTGAGCTCCAGTGTAGAGTCAAAGGATAAAGAAAAGATGAGTGGACATGTACACACTGCTGTTTTTAAAAATGGATAACCAACAAGGACCTACTGTATAGCACAGGGAATTCTGCTCCATGTTATATGGCAGCCTGGATGGGAAGGGAATTTGGGGGAGAATGGAAAAATGTGTGTGTATGGCTGAGTCCATTCACTGTTCACCTGAATCTATCACAACACTGTTAATTGGCTATACTTCAAAACAAAATAAAAAGTTAAAAAGTGAAAAGATGAATTTCAGAGGACATTAAGGAACAGAAGCACTGAAGCTGACTTTTATTGAGAAAGAGCATAGGTTTTACAAAAATTTTTGATTTTGCTATTTTTCAAGGAGGCCGAAATCTGGGTGTATCAAAATGTTAAAAAGAGATTAAAAAAGTGGGGGAAATATTCTGAACATTTTCTCTCCAGTACTTGGGTAGGTACATGAGAAACTGGAGAAAAGAGGGGAAGGCCCCCCTAGTATCAAAATTATGTGGATACATTTACAAATAAAGAAAACCAATCAAAATGAGAAACATCCAATAATATTAAATTAATGTGTCTAGTGTATATGGCATTTAGTAAAATTTAAACAGAATATAATTAATCTCCTCTTTGAAAAAAATCAGTTATTAAAGGATGGTATGAAAAAAAGACAGATGGAGGAAACTTCAATATTTGTATAGCACAAGGCTGCTCTATTATTCAGACTTTGTGGTTCAGTAGAATACATTATTTTAAATGTATGTTGATTAGAAAATTCCTTGTTAATTATGGTTTTACTTGAAATTTTAAACACCATGTTACTCATTATTGGTATAATTTCACCAGAGCCTATTTTTAGTCCTCATAAGAGAAATACCAGAGAACTAACAAAGAGAACTAACAAAGAGAAATAACTTTGGAACTCACTAATAATAAATAAATGGTCTTCTCTCCTGTTGATGCTAATATTTTCTGCTTACTATTTTAAATGAAACCTTCAAGTATCTTAGTTGAGAATGTAACTTTCATGCTCATTTGAATCACAGAAGCCCGCCAGCATTTAAGGACTTTTTTAAAAGCAAAGAGGTTATATATCATGGAAAGGAAACGTTTTTAGTTCATCTACAATAATCCTGTTGCATAACTTGGAAGGGGAAATTAGCTTTTCCTATTATGTCTGTACTTGACAAATACTACTTTAAAGAGTTCTTGGAAATATCTTGAAAACCTTCGAGGCAGGCATGATATGAAAACTGACATAAGGAATTCAAATGATTTCCCACTGTTGAAATGCATAAATTTTCTTCTACTTTTTTCCTCTGACTGATCTAATAATTAAATTGACATGAGAGATTAATAGAAAATAAAATTTAACCATGTGTGTACATGGGAGAGACCCAGGAAAAGTGAGTAACAGAGTAACATCAGAATGGTGGAAGCCTTTATGTTAAATACCATCCTCAACCAAAGACAAGAGAAGATGTTTAGGGCAGTGGTTTAGGACTTCAAAGGAGAGGAAGGCAATTGATATGGAGATGGTAAAGCAAATGTTTGTTATGCAAACGTTGCTGCGTCTGTGAGAAACAGTGGGACAGGGAGGAGTGTAACAGACTTTGCCAGGTTGCCCTGTCACTACGTGACCTACTTCATATTATTGTTGTGTCTCCCAATGACTCCCTTCCTGGAACAGGTCCTCTGTCTATATTCTCTAGGCAGTTAGAAGGAAGCTCAATGTTTTTTCCAGAGTCTTTGGGCTTTGATTGTTTTCAGCTCAAAATAACCCACATGCCAAAGAGACGTTTGGGGGTGACACATTTTGTTCTCCTATATCACCTTGCCTTTTGACTTCCTCCTCCCCTTCATTCTAGCACAGACTCCACTCATCATGGCAGACTAGCATAGCCCTAAGGGGTATGAATCTTACAGCCGAGTTTGAAAGACAGCTCTGTGGCTTGGGTATTTACCCTGAGCAAGTTACTTAACTCAGGTGAATCTAAACTTCTAAAATGAAACACTGTGGAATTAAATAAATATTATGTAGTATTGGATAGATACTCAATAAATGTTTGCACTTAGCCTTTTTAAAGGGAACAAGTCGACAGAAGAGGGATACGGACTTTGAAAGAGGAAAATCAAAAGCACCTGAAGGAATAGCAGTGTTTGGTTCATTGGTTCTGTCACCTTCTCCTTAGCCAGGTGAGCGCCAGCCTGGCTTCTCTCTCCTTATGGGTAACAGTGACCTCTAGTCTCTATCCTGTTACATCTACCCTTGTCATGGATATACTGATGCTGAAAGATAGGCCTCCCTGCACTGAGGCTGAATTGAATCTCAGAGGCAGAGTTTGTGTGAAGTAGGAAAGAATGGCTTTATTGCTTTGCCAAATAAAGGGGAAGCAGTAGGTTCCTACCCTCAAAAGCTGTGTGTCCCAACTGGGAGGATTTGATGAGGAGTTTCACAGCAATAGTTCAAGGCTGTGGTCTCTGACAAGGTAAGTTCTTTAATCTTGTCTCGGGTGGTTAGTCTCCTAGTGATTTCCTCTCTTCCCTTTAATCTTGCCTCCAGTAGGGTTTTGTGGGGTGGGGGTGGGGGGGCGGATTCTCTTCCTTTGAGTAGCAACTATTTGAATCTACCCTTTGGAACTTGAGGAAGGTGATGGAGACTGGAGTTGAGCCTACAAGAAATGGGGGACATAAAGGCTTTTCATGCCCAGGAGCCCCGCAGGGTCCTTCTAGGTTTCTATACCAAATTAATTTCATTACATTTTATCCTTTCTAAAAGAGGCATCTGGTTATACATATAACTCACTATGACTCCCCAGTATAACCTACCAAGATCCCAACTGGTGACTTCCACCTCCCACATCTCACCTAGGCAAGGCAACATGGTGTGGGAATAAGACATCAGAATTAGCTCCAGTGCGTTGAGTGCTAACTTTACTTTGTCAACAACACCACCAAAGAAGAACATTGTTCATCAACCAGTTATACAAGGTTAAGTTGCAACTTAATGCAGTCACCTACTAGAAAATGCATTCTTAAAGGAATTTAGGATTAAAAAAAAAAAGAAATAGGAGAGGTACTCTGTGCTTTGGATAAACTGACCTTGGATAGTTAGATGCATATCTCAGGAAGAATTGTAATGACCCCAAGTTCTTGCATCTTCCCACACACTGAAATCATTAACTTGAGGTATCTGTTCTCTGTGATTAGGAATAATATTTTACCAGGATATATGCTTGACTTTCTTAGCCAAAAAATTTGTATGTATACTGGCTCCTCTTCAGAAAAGTTCCTCAGAACCCTTCTCCCAGACTATAGTCCTCAGTAAAACCCTGACTAAAAACTGAAGCAGCTTTCATACTGTACATTTTTAAGTCAACAGGGCTTACTGGTATCCTCATTCATAAAACAGATAATAAGGCACATCTCCTATGTTGTGGTGAGGCTTAAATAAGATAATATGTCAAGTGCAGAGTGTTTTGACAAATAAAAATATGAAATCAATAAATGGTGATTATTATGGCTTCCTGTGTTCAGAAAACCATCTTAATTATCTTGAGAAACAGAAATTTCTAAGGTTAACTGAACACTTTCTGTTTTGGTTCCTTTGTGCTGGATATTATTTCCATTTAGAATGACTTCCATGCAAGAATGTCTTTTGATCAAATGTATTCCGGTTTAACTCATACTTGTTTTTATAGGTTACAATGAATTTCTTCCTCCTTTGTTCTAAATACTTCATTGTTTGTGTCCCATTCTGAATGGGGATAATGTCTCCTTTACTAAATTGTCAGGTCTTTATAGGTATAAGCTATATCTTAATTTAATTTTTCCACATTTCCACTTTTTATTTTTGTATATTTCTCTGGGAAGCTTCCCCTGAATTACCTGGAGGTTGGAGACTGGATGAAAAATTCAATTTGTAACAGCCTTCAAGGATGTTGACTTCTTAGAAGCTAAAATAGTGTTGTACAGGCATTCCTGCAACTCCACCATGAAGATTTCTTAATAATGGTATTTTTGGAATACTTGTTACTCCTTCCTAAGGCTCCATAAGACTCCTCTGCAGAGTCTTAAACAATCTGAAGGAAGTATCTGCAGATATCATGACCACGTTTGCCTTTATACACTCTGGTTTTTACAATACTTTTGAAGGTTTCGCTCCCTCTTGATATCTGGCTAATTTGGAAAACTAATAATCTAAGCAAATTAAGAAGCAAGACTTTTCTTTGACCCATGAAAATAGAGGAGGAGTAGCTGTAACATAATTATTCTTCTAAGCTTTGTTTTCATCTTACTGCACTTGTGACTCAGAAAATATTGTTGATGCATGAAATGATGAGGTCAGAGTAATTCTGATAGATGAGCTGAGTGAACTTGCTAATGATGTAAAACCTTTACCTGAAGGAGGCCATGGCATGAAAGAGAAGTCATTAATATGGTTTCAACCTGGACTTACCTTGATGCTTTTATAAGGACAAGCACATTGCCAAACTGCTAACCTTTCAGTCCTATTTGCAGTCTCTGCCTACAAAATTAATTGTTCTTTTTAACTAAAGGCCATCTACTTCTCTGGACTCTTAAAGAGAAATCACTTATTTCTTTAAATTTATTTTTTAATGTATACTCTATGTCAATCAGATTTTTACTGAGGAGAAGGAAATGGCAACCCACTCCAGTATTCTTGCCTGGAGAATCCCAGGGATAGAGGAGCCTGGCAGGCTGCAGTCCGTGGGGTTGCAAGAATCGGACACGATTAAACCACCAACCAGAGAGGTGGGATGTGATGGGGTTAGAAGACTTGGGTTCAGGTTCAGAGATGACCACTCATGTCACCTTGGTCAAATTACAGTTTCTCTTGGCTTTTGCTTCTTCTCATTGTAAAGGAATTATCTGCCCCTTTCACAGAATCACATTTTGGAAATTATCTCAGATAAGAAATGATAGGAAAAACACTAACCATTAATTTTCAGAACTCTGGCAGTTGAAAAAAATTTGTAATATGTGACTTAATATAAAGACAGAGATGTACCTAAAATGATTAAACTAAGAAAGAAGTCCTTTAAAAAAAATTTTTTACTGAGCACCTACTATTTTTAAGTTCATGTGAGACTCACTACTTAATACATAGTTCCACTATGAATTAACCCTGAGTACTTAGGAATATGCTCTCTAAATTATATCACTTAAGTTGACTGAACAAAGAATGCTTTCCAAATCTAAATTGTGATGTCTTTTTTTTTTTTTTTTTGCTTTGCACAGAAACTCATAGTTTTTTCTGTATTGGAAACATTTTTTGCCATTGCCATTGTTGTTCTTTTATTTGTAAGCTCCCCAGCTTGATCAAGCATGTGGCTTTTTTGTCTTAAAGACAGAGATAATTACAATTTATTAGCAAAGAGGAATATGTACCAATAATCTTCAGTGCATGGATGCAAAATTAAGACTGGATTTTTAGGCAAGCTAAACTTAATGCTGCCTCATGTTATTAAGGAATACAGCTAACATTTCTCTTAGACAAATGGAAAATTTAATACCTGCTTTCACTCAAGGTTTATAGTGAAATTGACTTTTCTAATTCTGAGGTGCCTTTTCAGCCATGTTATTAGACACAAAAATATCTTTTTTAATAAAGGGAAAACTGTCCTGTCCTCTTTATGATTTTGGTTGACTATCATTACATTGATAAACACCTGCAACATTTCAGTTGGTGTTCCAGTGATTGGAAAGAAACCAGTTGAAATTATTCCCAGGGTTAGTGAACAACAAGGTTCCTGCCTTGAGAATTTTCTTGTTTTGAATAACGAATCTCCCTCTGAAGATAGTTAGACACTTCTCATTTGCAGTAAGCGCCTGTGTACCAGATCTTGGAAGTAATTAGATTGCTTCATAGCTTAGTTTCACAAGCCTCACTCAGTATAAGGATTCTTAAATAAACAATAAGGAAATTATATTACAAAGAATGACAGTCCACATACAAATCCCCTAGTATAATAAAAAGTGATTAAGAGTGTTGTTCGAATGAGGGAAGATTCCTCAGCATATGTTTACCAGGCTCTGCTGAAATGGCTGTCACTAAACAAATATCAGAACATGTTAAATTACATGGTTTGCTTTAATTTTTATATTTATTATTATTTTTTTGTACATCTTGTGAGCTCGGAAGGGGTTTCTTAGTAAACAAAGAGGGCATGAGGGATACTTTTTATTTTCCCCTTTCAGGATTGATTTGAGCTGTGTTCATTCATGTTTATGCCTGGAAGAGCAGTTCCTAGTGGTGTCCTGTTGTATCTTAAGTGTGTGAGAGTGTGACAGTCTATGATGTTAGCAGCTATTCATACCTGGGAATGATACACTGCAAGACAGGGCCTCTCCCCAGCTAGGCTTCTCCGCAGGCAGCAAGTTTCATGAGAACAAGAAGGTTTTGTTCCCCCTTCTTTTTGCATCACAAATATGCCAGTTATCCTCATTATCAGCCTCTCCCTCCAGTTTCTCAAAACCCCTCTCCAGTCACTGCAATTGATTTTTAATGCTTAAGTACATATTTAAAATACACTAAGTTTGACCAAAGGTTTGATTGGAGGTTGACATTTCCATTCTTTTAGGCCTTTGAAAGGCTACCTACCACTAGCCTGATGCCTTTTGAGTAATCTCAAAAATTGAAGTATCTTTTTTTTTTTCCTTTATTTATTTATTTATTTTTTCAGTGGGTTTTGTCATACATTGATATGAAGAACAATGACCCACTCTCTATTAGGTGATCCTTTCCTTTAAGGACTCAGTTCAGTTCAGTTCAGTCGCTCAGTAGTGTTCAACTCTTTGCGACCCCGTGAATCGCAGCACGCCAGGCCTCCCTGTCCATCACAAACTCCCGGAGTTTATTCAAGCTCATGTCCATCGAGTCGGTGATGCCATCCAGCCACCTCATCCTCTGTCGTCCCCTTCTCCTCCTGGCTCCAATCCCTCCAAGCATCAGGGTCTTTTCCAACGAGTCAAATCTTTGCATGAGGTGGCCAAAGTACTGGAGTTTCAACTTCAACATCAGTCCTTCGAAAGGACACCCAGGACTGATCTCCTTTAGGATGGACTGGTTGGATCTCCTTGCAGTCCAAGGGACTCTCAAGAGTCTTCTCCAACACCACAGTTCAAAAGCATCAATTTTTCAGTGCTCAGCTTTCTTCACAGTCCAACTGTTACATCTGTACATGACCACTGGAAAAACCATAGCCTTGATCAGATGGACCTTTGTTGGCAACATAATGTCTCTGCTTTTTAATATGCTGTCTAGGTTGGTCATAACTTTCCTTCCAAGGAGTAAGTGTCTTTTAGTTTCATGGCTGCAATCACCATCTGCAGTGATTTTGGAGCCCCCAAAATTAAAATGTGACACTGTTTCCCCATCTATTTCCAATGAAGTGATGGGACCAGATGCCATGATCTTCATTTTCTGAATGTTGAGCTTTAAGCCAACTTTTTCACTCTCCTCTTTCACTTTCATCAAGAGGCTTTTCAGTTCCCCTTCACTCTCTGCCATAAGGGTGGTGTCATCTGCATATCTGAGGTTATTGATATTTCTCCCAGCAATCTTGATTCCAGCTTGTGCTTCTTCCAGCCCAGCGTTTCTCATGATGTACTCTGCATACAAGTTAAATAAGCAGGGTGCCAATATACAGCCTTGATGTACTCCTTTTCCTATTTGGAACAAGTGTGTTGTTCCATGTCCAGTTCTAACTGTTGCTTCCTGACCTGCATACAGGTTTCTCAAGAGTCAGGTCAGGTGGTGCGGTATTCCCATCTCTTTCAGAATTTCTCACACTTTATTGTGATCCACACAGTCAAAGGCTTTGGCATAGTCAATAAAGCAGAAATAGATGTTTTTCTGGAACTCTCTTGCTTTTTCAATGATCCAGCGGATGTTGGCAACTTGATCTCTGTTTCCTCTGCCTTTTGTAAAACCAGCTTGAACATCTGGAAGTTCACGGTTCATGTTTTGCTGAAGCCTGGCTTGAAGAATTTTGAGCATTACTTTACTAGCGTGTGAGATGAGTGCAATTGTGCGGTAGTTTGAGCAGTCTTTGGCATTGGCTTTCTTTGGGATTGGAATGAAAACGGACCTTTTCCAGTCCTGTGGCCACTGCTGAGTTTTCCAAATTTGCTGGCATAATGAGTGCGGCACTTTCACAGCATCATCTTTCAGGATTTGAAATAGCTCAACTGGAATTTCATCACCTCCACTAGCTTTGTTCATAGTGATGCTTTCTAAGGCCTACTTCCCTTCATATTCCAGATGTCTGGCTCTAGGTGAGTGATCACACCATCGTGATTATCTGGGTCGTGAAGATCTTTTTTGTACAATTCTTCCATGTATTCTTGCCACCTCCTCTTAATATCTTCTGCTTCTGTTAGGTCCATACCATTTCTGTCCTTTATCGAACCCATCTTTGCATAGAATGTTCCCTTGGTATCTCTAATTCTCTTGAAGAGATCTCTAGTCTTTCCCATTCTGTTGTTTTCCTCTATTTCTTTGCATTGGTTGCTGAGGAAGGCTTTCTTATCTCTCCTTGCTATTCTTTGGAACTCTGCATTCAAATGGGAATATCTTTTCTTTTCTCCTTTGATTTTCACTTCTCTTCTTTTCACAGCTATTTGTAAAGCCTCCTCAGACAACGATTTTGCCTTTTTGCATTTCTTTTCCATGGGGATGGTCTTGATCCTTGTGTCCTGTACAGTGTCACGAACCTCCGTCCATAGTTCATCAAGCTCTCTGTCTATCAGATCTAGTCCCTTAAATCTATTTCTCACTTCCACTGTATAGTCATAAGGGATTTGATTTAGGTCATACCTGAATGGTCTAGTGGTTTTCCCTACTTTCTTGAATTTAAGTCTGAATTTGGCAATAAGGAGTTCATGATCTGAGCTACAGTCAGCTCCCGGTCTTGTTTTTGCTGACTGTATAGAGCTTCTCCATCTTTGGCTGCAAAGAATATAATCAGTCTGATTTTGGTATTCACCATCTGTGATGTCCATATGTAGAGTCTTCTCTTGTGTTGTTGGAAGAGGGTGTTTGCTATGACCAGTGCGTTCTCTTGGCAAAACTCTATTAGACTTTGCCCTGCTTCATTCTGTACTTCAAGGCCAAATTTGCCTGTTACTCCAGGTGTTTCTTGACTTCCTACTTTTGCATTCCAGTCCCCTATAATGAAAAGGACATCTTTTTTGGGTGTTAGTTCTAAAAGGTCTTGTAGGTCTTCATAGAACCGTTCAACTTCAGCTTCTTCAGTGTTACTGGTTGTGGCATATGCTTGGATTACCGTGATATTGAATGGTTTGCCTTGGAAACGAACAGAGATCATTCTGTCATTTTTGAGATTGCATCCAAGTACTGCATTTCAGACTCTTTTGTTGACCATGATGGCTACTCCATTTCTTCTAAGGGACTCCTGCCCACAGTAGTAGATATAATGGTCATCTGAGTTAAATTCACCCATTCCTGTCTATTTTAGTTCTCTGATTTCCTGGAATGTCGACATTCACTCTTGCCATCTCCTGTTTGACTACTTCCAATTTGCCTTGATTCATGGACCTAACATTCCAGGTTCCTATGCAATATTGCTGTTTACAGCATCGGACCTTACTTCTATCACCAGTCCCATGCACAACTGGGTATTGTTTTTGCTTTGCCTCCATCCCTTCATTCTTTCTGGAGTTATTTCTCCACTGATCTCCAGTAGCATATTGGGCACCTACTGACATGGGGAGTTCCTCTTTCAGTATCCTATCATTTTGCCTTTTCATACTGTTCATGGGGTTCTCAAGGCAAGAATACTAAAGTGGTTTGCCATTCCCTCTCCAGTGGACCACATTCTGTCTTTAGGGACTAGTGAAGCCTTAAATTTCAAGTCAATGTTGATTAAGGAATTATTGAGATTAATTAGTATTACTTGACATCCCCACAATTAAAGATACACTGGCTTGAAACAATTTCATGCTCCTTTACCAAAGACTTTTAATTCCTAAATCCTTTAACTCAATTCACCATTTCTCACTATTTTGCCACTCTGTAATTCTTAAATTCTATACTGTGGTGGCTATTTTTTTCTTTAGAATATTGTTCTTCATGGGTTGAATTGTCTTCAAATTCCAGTTAGTATTCCGTTTATCATAAGACTTTTTACTTTTTTCCACATTTGTTAAAAAGCATCATTAGATCTTGGGAGGATATTAAAGAACGTTTGCTAGATATAAGGAGTATGTGCATTGGTAGTTTGATTTCGTTGGTTGAAAAGGAAAAGGCAAAATGTAAAGTTAAAAGTGCACAAACTTTATAAATGCTGTCAAGTCAGAAACACCTATTCAAATCATTAAAAGCAAAAACTTTAGACTATTTGGAATTTGAACTAAAACTTGAAAGTTCTGAATTCCTGTATTCATAATTTTTTAAAAAATGAGGATACATTGAAAAATTAGGAATTTTAATCTGGCATTTTTTCTTTAATATATTATAAAAATAAATAATTAATTTTTAGCAACACTGGATTTTCGTTGCCATGTGAGGGCTTCTCATTGCAGTGGCTTCTCTTGTTGAGGAGCACAGACTCTAGTGTGGCCTCAGTAGTTGTGGCTCACGGGCTTAGTTGCTCCATAGCACGTGGAATCTTCCTGGACCAGGGATCGAACCTGTGTCCCCTCATTGACCGGAAGATTCTTATGCATTGCACCACTAGGAAAGTCTGTGACATCTTTCTACTAGGTTAAATTATAATTTACCAGAAGATTTTGAGTTTGGGAGTGTTGTTTTTTTTTTTTTTTTTTTTTGAGGGGAGAGTGATATTTTTTAGATTTTACATTTATTAATGCATAAGCATCTTGAAGCATAGAATTGTACTTGGCAAGTATGAACTCCAGTATCAAATAAAATAAATATTAACACAAAGTAGAAGCTAGTAGGAATCAGAGACAAGACATGAAAAATTAATAGGAAGCTGTGGTAGTTGAAGTTAGCATGTCTCCCAGTGATTCCTGATTCCCCAGTTTTACAGCCTTGTATCATCCTCTCCCTGTGAATTATAGGCTGGATCCAGTGACTATTTTCTAATAAATAGAATATACAGAGAAATTAAAGGCAGATCCAGAATATCTGAAAATGGTTCAAGCTAATGTTAGGATGAGGAACTCATCTAAGCAATGGGGAAAAGCTAAGTCAAAAAACTACTGGGACAATAGAATTCATGACTAATTGGCATACAATTTCTGAGAGCATATCCTTGCCAAAAAAAAAAAAAAAAAGCAGTGTAATTGGAACCAAATTAGAGATCACATTATGACCATTATCATGAATTTATAATAAAAATGTATTTGGGTTATTCTTTGATTTGTTTCCACTGCTAATATTTGGGGACCACAGATAAATCAGAAACAGCTGAATGTCTCTACCATATTAATAGAATTTTAAAAATTGACAAACATGTTTACTTTTCATTCAGCTACCATTTATTCAGTACACATTTACTATCAGCTATTGATAGTACTGACACATTGTTCTAGGATTAATACTAGATAGGAAATGGCAAAATTCTCACCCTCTTATATGAATTATTCACAACACTTACAGTAAGTACCACATCAGCTCTGGTTGACCTAGTGAGCTGTAGATGCAGTCTAGCTTAAACATATGGAATACTGATAGCAGGATGAATGGTTTTCTAAAAAACTGATTCTTGTAGTAGTAAACCTTATTTAATAGTATATGCAGCTTGAGCTTTGCATAAAACATTTTAACATGACAATTCTCAAGATGTACTCTCTTTGATCATCATAGATTTTCAAGTGGACTATAAGATTTAATTCCTTGTTATTGCCCTTTAAGAGCTTTTAGGTAAAAGCTAAATTGATATAACAGTAGAAAGACATTTTAATAAAAACATTCTTAGCATCAGAAGTATGGAGAAGTCACTACATTTCAGGAGTTAGATTTTCTTTCTGTATATAAACAGAACACAAACATTTTCCTTGAAGACAGCAGTACTATAAACCAACACTACGGTAGACTTTGGCCTCTATATTTAGTGTTAGATCCTATTTGTGCAAACCTTGACTCTAAGTTGAAATATAACCCTCTTTTGATGTGTTTAACAAGGATTATAATCTTTGAATCTCCTACCCAAAACCAAGCACAACATAAACTAGACTAGAGACTAAAAATATTTGCCTGGAGTCCCCACACAAAGCTCTCTATAGCTTAGACTTAGACCTCTATGGGCTCCCTGTGTTCACCTTTTCGCTAGTTATCCTGGAGCTTCAGGCTGTTTTCTTCTCCCCACTTGTCCTCTTCAGGTTCTCTGCTATGTTGAGAATGGGATGTGGTCTTTTCACTCTTTTGTCTCCATTCCAGACAAGAAGCACATGGGTCCGTTTCTTTTAAGATATTCCCACTCATCCTCATCACTGAGGGGAAATGGAAGGGAAAAAAGAAATCTGCCATTGGCAAATGGTCAAGGTATTTCTGAGTCATTGTGCTTGACAGAGTTACCTACATTCATTGAAAAAAATCATTTGAATGACCTTCTGCCATGTGTCAGGCATTCTGCTTGGCACTGAGTATATGAATGTAAGAGTCAACTAGCCTTCAAGGACTTCAGCCCAGAGTGTAAATAACACAGCAGTTACTGCACAATATGATAAGGACACAGGGCGAGAGAAAGGAACATAGAAGGGGGAGCAGTTGGTGATTAACCTTTGGGCACAAGGGATAGGCACATCAGGTAGAAGAATTTGCGTGGACAGAAACACTTAAATGAGAAAGAACATGATGAGGTTTAGGAACTATAATAAGTTGAGGATATGAAGGCACCATGTTGAGCAATGAGGCACGGTGGGTAGGCATGACTTTCTAAATCACTGGTTATCAAAGTGTTTCCACAGTTAGCAGTATCAATATCTCTTGGAAGTTTATTAGAAAAACACATTCTCAGTCTCCACTCCAGATCTCCTGATAGGAACTGATCTAATCAGCCTTCCAGGTTCTTGATCCCACTAAACTTAAAGGAAAAAAAAAAAAAAAAACTAACCTGCTAGCAGGCTTAATGGATTTTTAAACAGGGAAATACCATTTGTTGAACTTGACTTTTATCGAAAGAGCTATCTGGAAGCACTGTGGAGAATAAATTAGTGCACATTTGATGATGACTGCAGGAATAAGATGGATGGAGGGTCAGGAAAAAAATTGGATAATGCTTAAAAGGCTGTTGCAATAAGTCAGGTGAAAAGTAACAAGGCAGTTACAAGCTGAAGAGTTGTAATGAGTAAGGATTTGAAAAATATTCAATAGTAATTTAAGTCATTTTCACATGATTAAGGGAAATTCTAATGCCACTTACTATCATTCAATTGAATATGGGCTCATCAATCATCACTAGCCCTCCGAAGACTGGCACTGCTGTTAGTGATGGCCATTGGAACTTTTCCTTCCAAGAGTAATCAAAGTGTCGGAGTTCCTCCTCCACAAGTGGTCAGTGTCATTTCTGCACAAGATGAAACAATTGGTTAGGCTGCTGCCGTGGTTTCTAGACAAGATTACATCAGAGTATTTCCTCTGACCTTGAGCCAAAATTCACTTTACCATCTGACTCATTTGAACAAAGTTAACGTTTATAACAGAGGATTGTCTTCAAGATATAAACAATAATTTTATTATTTCTTTGATTCAAAAATAAAAACAAATAAGAATTGTTTAGCAACTCTTCCAGTGGTTCTACATTTGTGGTCCTTGCACAATAGATGAGTGATCTACTACATGTACTGATATATATTTGGTGTGTACTCTAATGAACTAACCTAAATAAAAGTTATCTGTTTTACAGCTTACATGAAAGTGTAAGTCACTCAGTTATGCCCAACTCTTTGCAACCCCATGAATAGTCCATGGAATTCTCCAGGCCAGAATGCTGGAGTGGGTTCCCTTCTCCAGGGGATCTTCCCAAACCAGGGTTCAAACTCAGGTCTCCTGCATTGCTGGCAGATTCTTTACCAGCTGAGCCATTAAGGAATATGCTACCAAATTAAGATAAGGTTTAAGACAGGATTCAATAATCATTCGGTGTCCCCAGTATATACTGAGTACTCCTCCGTGTCAGGTACTGTGCTTAGTACTTTACTATTCAATCCTCAAAGCACCTTTATGAAATATTACAATTTTCATTCTAGTGTATTTTTCATACAAATGAAGAATTTGAAGGATAAAAAAGCTAACTAACCTGCCACTTCTAATAAGAAGCTGAGACTGTTCAAGCTTCAGAAGAGTCCAAAAAGAAGTCAAGGAAAGCACTTCCCATTTTTTATAGATCATTCTAAGGATGATCTATAGAATTTTCATGACAGTATTGTGCAAGGTGCAAGAGACACCTTGCACAATGTATTAGTGGAAATATAAACTAATATGTTCTTCTTTTCAGGAAGGCAGTTGAGCTATGTGTAACTAAGTAGAAGCATAAGTGTACCATCTGAAATAGGGACTCAACTTTTAGGAACCTAGTCTGGAAGTAATCTGAGATGCAACAAATAAATATATATAGATGATACATATATAAATAAATATATGTAAATGATTTTCAGAAATATTTAAAGTGGAAAACCAATATGAAACAAAGAGTCTCTGGCAGTTATTCAAATATTTTATATATTTAATATAAACATATCATTTATATGAGATATATTGAAATGAACTTTAAAGATTTATTTTCATATAGTAAATATACATATTTAATAACCTAAAAAATGTTTGGCATTGAGAAAAAAGCTGAATACTAAAACATATACAAGTAGGTAAAAATGGAAAAAAAAATGTGGCATAATTTAAAGGAAACTCACCAAAATGTTAATTATGGATGAAATTGTTGGTAATTAAATTATTTGCCTTTATGTTATTTCCCTATTTTTAGAGTTTTCTGTAACAAAAAATAAAAATAAAAACAAAAAGCAACAAAAAATATACTCCACATGCCTTGGAGCAACTAGGCCTGTGGGCCACAACTACTGAAGCCCCCGCACAAAAACAAAAAATAAAAATAAAAGTTCTTTTAAATTCAGAAATAATGCCCTATTTAATAACTAGTCCATGATATATACTATTATTTCTCGAAAGAAAAAATAGCTGTATTGTGTATATGAGTTAGTATGTGGAACATTTCTTACAATTTTCTATTTCCAACATGAAAAAAATTAATAAAAGTGATCATCTTGGAAGCAGAAAGTAGCTAGTTCACATTTGAGCAAATCAGGATGAGGAATATAAATTCATATTGAATGATTTCTAATATGGTTTAGAAACCAAATTGAGATATTCTAAACATCTTAGATCTAGTAAGTTCAAATTTTTAAAAAAGCAATTATAAAACAACAGTGGCACAGTGGATAGGACTTCCCTGGTGGCACAGTGGATAGGAATCTGCCTGTCAATGCAGGGAACATGGGTTCAATCCCTGGTCTGGGAGGATTCCACATCCCAGGGAGCAAATAGGTCTGTGGGCTACAACTACTGAAGCCCCCACACTCTAGGGACTCGGAATCAAACTACTGAGCCTGTGTGCTGCAAGGAGAGATGCCACCACAATGAGAAGCTCATGCACCACCATAAAGAGTAGCCCCCACTCACTAAAACTAGAGAAAGCCTATGCAAAGTAAGGAAGACCCAGCACAGCCAAAAATAAACTATAAAAAGATAACAGTGGCTTGTGGATATATAATGTTCTCTATGTTCCAGAAACTGTTGTAAGAAATATCCCAAGTAGTAACTCATGAAGTAGAACAATCTAAGAGATAAGGAAAAGATGAGGAAACTGAAGCACAGAGATATTAAGTCACTTCACTCACCATCAGTGTTGGACCCAGAATTTGAACTCAAATACTCTGACTCTAACACATATGCCCTGTTCATTAAAATACACAAATTCTCAACTACAGTCAGCTCTGAGGCCGGTATTAAACTGATCCTCAGAAAACATAGCCTGATGATGTGGCGCCTTGGGAATCCTTCTAAGTGATTTCAAAGATGGGAATGTGTAAGACAGTCATGAAGTTACAGGATAAGTCTGATTAATTCCTTGCATCATTGATTTAGTTGATGATTTAGGAGAGATTATTTTTATACTGCATGTAGATATCATATTAGTAGAATATAAAAATACAAATTTTAAAATAAAGTGATGAACTTCAGAAAACGTCCTAGTCACTTTGAGATGTGCTGCCAGAACTCAGTACTCCCAGGGATAGAATTCCATGTCCTTTGCCATTAAATACTTTGGTGGGAAAGATGCTAAAGTGGGAAAATTTGAGAAGTATGGGTTAAAATGAATGAATGCTGGCAAAACTGTAATATTTCCCAGGATTAAAAAAGTGGAATTATAAAAATTAAAGAAACTGTAAAGGTCATCAATCACATTTACTGATGAGGAAACAGCTAGAGAAAGTCAATGACTTATTCCAACCTTTTTAAACGATTCTGAACATTACTGTAACTACTTCCTGGATCTTCATATTCTTAGTGTTTTGTCCAGCTGCCTCTAAGTTATTGAAAAAGATGAAGTATAGTTTAGACTATATGACATTTTTTTTTTATAAATTAGTAATATTTTTTATATTATGAATGAACAAGTAATTCATCTGGAATTAGGTAAAAGGCATAATAGATTGACTATAAAGTTTGAAAGCATTTACAGTCCTATAAAATCACACTGAATGGACTATAACTAATGTTTTGTTACTCTTAGGTTGTGCTATCTCAACTTCAAAGAGAAATCATCCTATTTTATTTCCTTTTGTCTTCTAAATCCCTTCTTCCTGAACATGGAGTGAAAGCAAAAATTTTCCTGGGGAAAGAACCACCATTTCTTGATACTAAACACTGTACAGGTCCTTAACAAAATTTCGATTTAACACATACTTATACTCTTTTCTGGTCTAAAAGAGGTCAATTTAATCTCTTAGCCTCATTTTGCTCAGCCATAATGTGAGCATGCTTAAAAGTGGAAGCAGGGAAACTTTATTCATTTTAATATTTCTGTCATATGAATATTAGTTCCAAGAAATCTTGAGTATGGATTGATGAAATCAGTGGAACAAGATGAATAAAATTCTTCATCTAGAAGTCTTTATGTTTAGAGAAATAGATGTTAACTTTTAGAATATCTTTAGAGTTTTAATTTTTCTTATTTCTTAGAATAAATACTAATCATATTAATACAGCAAAATAATCCAGTTTGAAAGGCCAGTGTTGATACTCTACTTCAACACATAACTTTGAATGATCATTTGCCATTGATCTAGAAAACCACCAGTGGAAAATCAGCTAATTAAGAGTCCAAATGAACTTTTCAAATATTCTGAGCTGATCAAGTAAACCATTAAGGGGCCACTTTAAAATTTCCCCTTGTGCTGTGTAAATACAGTCTTTTTCGATACTAATTTAATTCCATATTTTTGTATTTCCCATTTGATTTTGACTGCCTAAATAAAAGCAGGAAAAAAATAAAAATTAATGGGTTAAAGAGCCTGAAGCCTTAATATACTTAAAACACTATTGATATAATAAATGTTTTCCTCAAGAGATACTTGAACTTATAAGAAGTTAAATAGAAGTTATATGATCATATGTGTGCTTTAGAGCAATTTAGGATACCATAAAATTTAAATGAATGTTGAATGGAAATGAATGAATATGCTGTGATTATTTTGTGGATGACAAGTGTTAGACTGCATACCAAGCGGATAGATGCTTATTAGAGTTTTAATTGCCTTGGAATACAGGGAATGTGTTAAATCGATTATTAAGTAGATTTCCTTGGACCAGTAATTAAAAAAGAGTCTATTAAGTCAACAATTATCTCTTTGTTTTTTCCCAGAAAATATCTACATTTAGTCTGTCTGATTTTCTGGCTATAGGATCACTTTGGGATAAAGTTCTCCATGTAAAATTTTGCCTAGTAAAAGAAGACATCCTTCTGGCCTTTTGTTTACCTTAAATCTGTTCCTTTGAATTTAGATACATGATACATAACATGGATAAATCTTGAAAATATTCAGCATTATATGAGGTACCTAGAATAGGCACATTCATTAAGATGGAAAATAGAATAGTGGTGATCAGGAGTTGAGGAGGGGAAGTAATGGGGAGTTTAATTGTTTAATGGATACAAAGTTTCTGTTTGAGATGATGAAGAAATTCTGGAAATAGTGGTGGTGATGTAAAACATCATGAATGTACTTAAGGCCATTGAATTGTACATTTAAAAGTGATTGACTAGGTTTTTTAGTGAAGAAGAATTAAAGAATCTCTTGATGAAAGTGAAAGAGGAGAGTGAAAAAGTTGGCTTGAAACTCAACATTCAGAAAACTAAGATCATGGCATCTGGTCCCATCACTTCATGGCATTTAGATGGGGAAAAAATGGAAATAGTGACAGAGTTTATTTTTTGGGGCTCCAGAATCACTGGAGATGGTGACTGCAGCCATGAAATTAAGACACTTGCTCCTTGGAAGAAAAGCTACGACCAACCTAGACAGCATATCAAAAAGCAGAGACATTACTTTGCCAACAAATGTCCATCTAGTCAAAACTATGGTTTATCCAGTAGTCATGTATGAACGTGAGAGATGGACTGTAAAGAAAGCTGAGTACTGAAAAATTGATGCTTTTGAACTGTGGTGTTGGAGAAGATTCTTGAGAGTCCCTTGGACTGCAAAGAGATTCAACCAGTCCATCCTAAAGGAAATCAGTCCTGAATATTCATTGGAAGGACTGATGCTGAAGATGAAACTCCAGTACTTTGGCTATCTGATGTGAAGAACTGACTCATTGGAGAAGACCCTGATGCCCGGAAAGATTGAAGGCAGGAGGAGAAGGGGATGACAGAGGATGAGATGGCTGGATGCATCACCGATGTGATGGACATGCGTTGGAGTACGCTCTGGGAGTTGGTGATGGACAGGGAAGCCTGGCGTGCTGCAGTCCATGGGGTCACAAAGAGTCGGATCTGACTGAGCAACTGAATCGAACTGAGGTTTTTAGAAAAGGCTATTTACCTTAGGCCAGCTAATATCTCTTTATTTTCCCTCTAAAAATGTTACCCAGTTTCATTTATCTCCCAGTAGATGACTTAAGTCGTGTTGATTTATTAGAACACAACTTGATCCTTAATTATAGTCCTATACTGTAATTTTATTCCTATTATCACTATCTTGAATATTTAGACAAGTCATCTGATTGCTGTTTTTTAAATTTTATTCCAAATAGGATTAGCAATTTTTTCTTATTTTTCAGACACACATGCACACACACAAAGGGAAAAAAATGACTTTATCAAACATGGGATTTCACCAATTTTAGAATTAAAGATATTGTCCATGTTTAACATGACAATTTTTAGATATAACTGGTGGATTAATCATTTTTAGTTACATTTTTAGGGCTTCATAGAATAAGTCATCACCATTACTGTAACAATATGTGACAAAACAATGTATTGTGTACAATAACATTTTTTTCAATTTCTTTCACTTCAGAATAAACTTTAGCTATTACCTGAATATTTCTCACACTTGATGGAATAAACACAAACATGACATTACTCAATTTGTTCTGCTTTGAGGGAATTAAGATTTTTCATTTGAAATTGTGGTCGTTCCACTGAGAATCCTAGGAAATTTAGTGAAATTTGGTAAAGGAAAACTGAGTTTTGTTCTTAGCGTGTCAAGTTTCAGCTGCTCCTGGATTTTATTGGTGATCACCATTAGTTCAGTATTGTTGTACCGACCTTGCTGTAAGTTTATGGGCTTTTGTCTGATTGTTTTGATGCTCTAATATTAACCAAATGGATAAAGTTTTTAGTGTAATTATTCTTGAGCAGTACTGAACTGTGTTTTTAATTGACTTTAAAATTACTTCACTGAACATTTATTATGAGACAAAGTAATCCATAAGAGTTGGTTAGTCAAAAATACTTATAATTGATAAATAACGGCATTATTAAATGACTTCTTTGCCTGCAGGTCCCTGGCTGTGCCTTCTATTAAATTAGATTGTGTGACTCCCTATAAGCCAAACTTCACATACTTGTTTGAATTATAAATATTCAATAGTTATTTTTGCATTTTCTAACATTAACATTTATAAGATTGTAACTAACATTAACGTTTCCACTTTGTAACATGCTAGCATTAGCAATCTATCAGGTACCCTAACTTTGAAATGTTCCCCCTGACTTGATATGCCCTCCTCCTCACCCACTCAATCCCTCTTTTTCCTCAGACTTTTAATCATTCTTAACCACCCATGCCCTTCACTCCAAAACTTTGTCCTCTAATTTTCATTCTGGGCCCTGGGCCCATTTCTTCCAATCCAAAGCTGCTTTTAAAGAATAGAATTTTACTTATACAAAAGAACTCAATTGATGTTGATGTCAAAAGAACCCAGGGGAATTCAGTAGGATGAGATTAGTTAAAATCCTATTTCTTTTTATTGTTGCTACTCCATTCTATAAAGATGAAATAATGATAACAAGACAGGCAAAATAACTTTGATCAGGCAACAGCTAGTGTTTCAAAGATTAAAAAAAGAGAAGTTACTGCTTTCAACTGCCATAGGCAATAGGCACAGAGAGTAAAGAGACCCTCTAGATATTAAAGTAAATGATCCCCTATCCCCCTCAAATAACTCTCTGTGTTGATTTGTGTGGTATATAATTTTTGATTCTGGAGAAGATTTAAAGTTGAAGATTAAAAAAAAATTCTCCTTGTTTTCTTGCTTTTGACTCTGGTATGTTTCGCCATTATAAACTAAGCTGCCTGAGCAAGATCTAAGAGACATCTATCAAAGCCACAAAATTCAAAATTGGAATTTTAACTCTGCCTTAAGACCGTGGTGGGCAGTCACTTATTATTCATGTCCTATCTGTCTTACCCACCAGACCTCAAAATCTGTTGGAAAACATGTCATCATTTGCAATAAACAGGTAAATGAATGGCTCATTGCTAGAAACCTATGGACTGTTCCCACGTATTTTGAAATAAACCTCTAGAAAGCCAACCCATAATTACAAGGTCTGATTCTTAGATATGTGCAACCATCTTTGAAGTAACCTTGATGAAATGAACACCAGTTCGTATTGTAGATTTTTTCAGAGGCCATTTTTTTTTTAAAATGGCCTTTCTTTTACTGTTGCTTTGACTTAGTCTTAGAAAAATAGAGAAAATTAGAGTTACTTCAAATTCATTGCTTTGTTTCCTCTTGATATGTTTTTCTGCACAGCGTCTTTTAAAAAAATTGATTATGCAAAAGGAAAGCAACACAAGCTCATATTTTAATAATCAAATGAATGTAGTCAGAATTTATTCACTATTGGTAAAATTAACTTTTAGCACAGAAACCCAAAAGTAGCATCAATGACAATAGGGGAGTTTTAGGAAAAAACTTACTGTAGATATGAAATAAGACTGCCTCTCACTGCTCTGGTGAGAATGGGAGTGGAGAGAACTATTATTAACAGCCCAGAACAAAGGGAGAAGGCACATATTGCTAGGCCATGAAAAAAAAAAAAAAGGGAGATTATAGACTATAGCTTAAAAAATTAACTGGGCTAAGAACTTGCATTTGGACCATGTACCTTGATTCAGTCCTTATCTAATATGTTTGCTTTTTTAAAGTCTAAAATCAGGACATTTTCAGTAGATTTAAAAAAATGTAAGCCTTCAATATTTTTCTATTAAGGATGTTTGTGACTTAGAAAAAGTACTGGTTTCAGCTTTGTAGTTTTTCTTCTGTTATGCTATTTGTAATTAACCATTTATATGAAAGAATTGATGGATAATGGTTTCCCATTAGTTTTGAAACATCGAGCAATATGACCCACCTTAACCCTAGGCCACTTGGTAAAAATGTATTGCCTAGTTTGGCTGAAAATAAGGCTATTTCATGAGTGTAGGTGAAGATTTTGATGGAGCAAATTGTTTTCTTTAGGTTATTTTACCAAATTGAAATCAACTGTTCAAGTCCATGAGATGTAAAGGTGTTGTATCTGACTCTTTTATAGTGGCTTTGAACTTGAACACTACTTCTAGGATGATTTTTCTCTTACAGCCTTATTTGTGATTGAGATTAATTCATGAGGAAAGATATCTTTCTATATATGGCAATAACTCCAAGGAACAGCGCTTTCACCAGGTTTATAAAAGTAGTGAGGGAATGGAATCCAAATGCTATTTCAAAATTGAAAAAAGACTAATTTATGACTTGCTATTATCTCCATTCCCAATAGGGTTATCATATGGACTAAGATATTAAGTGCCAAGTACTGATTCTGTCAATTTAGTCTTATAATAGAAAAAACATTTAAAACATTGATCAAGGCTTTGGCAATGATGTAAACTTTTCCTCAGTAAGATAGTAAATATATATTTAGTTGGCTTAAGACAGCATACTTCAGCCAACATGAAATATGGAAGGAAAGTTATAGTTTTATCTGAAAAGTGATACAGGTGTGATTCAGGATAGTTGTTTTACCTACCCAATTTAGATTTTATATGGCCAATTTGATTGTATTTGAAAAATAAGTTAATAGAGCACCAGATTTTAAGCTATTGTATATAAATTAAGGCTTGATTTACTACAGTTCCAAATTAGGTATGAAATTCTTTAGATTTATTATTTTCACCAGCATTTATAAGTGTCTACTATGAGAGTATCCCAGGTTGCTCAGTGATAAAGAATCCACCTGCCAATGCAGGAGACAGAGGTTCAGTCCCTGGGTCAAGAAGATCCATTGGAGTAGCGAGTGGCAGCCCACTCCTGTATTCTTGCCTGGGAAATCCCATGGACAGAGGAGCCTGGTGGGCTACAGTCCATGGGGTCGCAAAGACTCAAGACACAATGGGGCAATTGAGCACACATACATGAGAGTATCCAGAAAGTTCAGGTATGTTAGTTTTTGCTTGTTCATTTATTTGTTTGATACATGAGGTACACTGACAGAACTTTTTTTTTTTGTACTTTATTTTTTTTTCCATTTATTTTTATTAGTTGGAGGCTAATTAGTTTACAATATTGTAGTGGTTTTTGTCATACATTGACTTGAATTAGCCATGGATTTACATGTATTCCCCATCCTGATCCCCCCTCCCACCTCCCTCTCTACCCGCTCCCTCTGGGTCTTCCCAGTGCACCAGCCCTGAGCACTTGTCTCATGCAAGAATGAAGAAAGTGATGTTCTTTATAGGATTGATAATGTCATTTTATGTGAATGCACTCTGCCCTGTTAGAATTTCATATCATGATTCTCTAAATTGAGGTGTCTAATCTCTGGCAGGGGAGAGAGGTTCACTTTATTTTCTAGGTGTTTTATTTGCACAATGAGAGGCAAATCTTAAAAACTAAGTCAGAGCCACTTTGGGATTGTATGTAATTGAGTTGCAGACAGAATAGTTCTGAGTTAGGCTCTGTTGAACATGCCATCATGGGTTAATCTACAGAAATGTGTGATCCTCTCTATAGAGAACAGAAGACTTTAGCTTCAGTTGGAGAATGGATACATGTATATGTATGGCTGAGTCCCTTTGCTGTTCCCCTGAAACCAACACCACACTGTTAATAGACTATAGAAAGAAAGTGAAAGTGAAGTCGCTCAATCGTGTCCAACTCTTTGTGACCCCGTGGACTGTAGCCCACCAGGCTCCTCTGTCTATGGGATTCTCCAGCCAAGAATACTGGAGTGGGTTGCCATTTCCAAGATCCCACGGAGATTGAACCCAGGTCTCCTGCATTGCGGGTAGAAGCTTTAACCTCCCAGCCACCAGGGAAGCCCAATACCCCAGTACAAAATACAAAGTTTAAAGTTTGGATGAAATAAGAAAAAAACAATTTAGGAATCACCCTCGGCCCTGTTCTCTCAGTGGAGAGGTGCACAGAGCCAGCTGTCCTAGGCAAAATTGAGAATTAGGAAGCATTTGGTGCCCATGGCTTCAAAAGATAAGGTTTCTTGTCCCAAGTTATTCTCTGATTCAGCCTTTACTGGAAACACCGCAGAGTTCCTGCCATTGCTGATGACCATCTTCATCCAAATAGTGTATTTTCTCATGCCTCTCTTTTCTTCTACATGTATTGTAACTGGTAATAATGATTGTAATTATAAACAGTATTTTTGAGTGTTAATGGTATGCTCTGAATTAGTAAAACCAAGTTTATAAAACTGAGAACTTCTTATACATCCCAGTTTTCATGTTCCAGTTTTAAAATTTACTTTGGAGCTATAGTCTGTGTTCTTTTTTCATAAGGAATATATCATGATTCTAGCCTTTTTCTAAAGATAAGCTCTTTTGAGTTGAACTGGAATTCATATGTTCTTTACTCTCAACTGATTCTTCTTAATTTTGGGCAAAGTGAGGTCAGTATTGTTTTTCATCAAACTGGGCCATTTACTTATATTTAAAAACATGTTATGGAAAGAATAAATGAATGAGAGATATGGGTTTCAGACTCATGTCAAGTCCACTTGTTCAGTTGTTTGGTCATGTCCAACTCTTTGTGACTCCCTGGACTGCAGCACACCAGGCTTCCCTGTCCTTAACCATCTTCTGGAGCTTGGTCAAACTCATGTGCATCGAGTCGATGATGCTATCCAACCATCTCATCCTCTGTTGCCCCCTTCTCCTCCTCCTTCAGTCTTTCCCAACATCTGAGCTTTAGTTTCATCACTGGTAAAATAAAGGGTTTTACTTTCATCATCAGACTTTTCTTAGATTTATAACTAATTCTTACTTTACATCTTTAGTTGACTATAAAAAATAATTTTCTTCCCTCCTTAGATTTTCTGCCTTAATGGTTAAGCAAAACCTTTTGGTTTCCCGATGCTTCCCCAATGAGTCACCCATTCAATCATTTAATAAATATTGAGTACCTATTTTCTTTCAGGTACTGCACGAGATGTCAACGTCACAGTGGTGGAAAAAAATTGCCCTTTTGCAGTTTTTAGACTAGTGAGAAAGAGGATAATGAAAAAAATCAGTCTATTTAATGTAAAATGGCAACTAAGATGTGTGATGCTGTTAGAATAGCATGGTACCATGATGATTAATAATGAGAGACTTCCCAAAGAATGATTATTGATCAAAGTGGGTGTTAATCAGGATGTGCTTCCTGGGGTTGATGTTTCTGGTAGAGAAGAGCAGTGGTAACAGGATGTGCTAGAGGCCAGGTAGGGGTCTTGTAGAGTTTCTGCTCTCTGATGATGCTCTTTCTCTGCAGAAATACTGATTTTATGTGGGATAGAATCCAACTCTTCTGGGGCTTTCAGTTTAGAGAAGCAATCTAATCAACTTGGATTTGGCAATCCATGGCTTCATGTGAGCTCTCTTGATAACGTTTAGAAGAATATTATAGAGAAAAATGACTGTCCACAGACGGTAGGCCTGGTTGCATCTGGAATCTTTGGACAGAGGATTCTTTCTGAGAAGCTTCGTGCAGATTGATAGATAGCTACTTGTTCTTCTCACCTCTTGAATCTAGTTCTGGACTACATTGGCTAAGTCATTTTTGGACTTCAAAGACTTGTTTTAATCAATGGGAAGCTGAGAGGTTTTTGTCCTTGAGACAGTTCTATTCAGTCTAACAAATACTAAAGGCAGTATATTAGGTGCTAAACAGCGTGTGGGGAACAAAGGATGTGTAGATGATTAAGACAGTTCCTGATTTTAATGAACTCAAAGTCCTAGTTGCCTAGTAACTTCAATCAGGCCCTAGTTTGTAGAATTTGAGAAAATAACAAATACTTAGTTTTGACTTCTAGAAATAACTACAGGAGCACAGCATGGAGTAGTTATTTCAAAAATAAGATTTAATTTTGAATGGAATAATCTGGCTCTGCTTATTTTTAGCAAAAGAATAGGTTTATTCCTCTGGAAGTTTTACAAGATGGCACTACCTGCAAAAATTTTACCGTAGCTGTATCGTCTATATTGTACTTTAAGGCTTCCCTGATGGCTTAGATGGTAAAGAAACTGCCTGCAATGCAGAGAGTCTGGGTTTGATCCCTGGGTCAGGAAGATCCCTTGGAGAAGGGAATGGCAGCCCTCTCCAGTATGCTTGCTTACAGAATCCTGTAGATAGAGGAGCCTGGTGGGCCACAGTCCGTGGTGTTGCAGAGAGTCTGACACAACTAACTGAGCAACTAACACTTTCACTTTCCTAATAGTTGATAATGCCTTGTAGGCCCTGGTTAAACAACATATATATTATGTAGGTAAAGTGAAAGCTAGTAGGTTTTACCCCTAGAAGTTCTTTGTTCAATTATCATGGCTCAATTATCTGCCTGCAGTGAGGGAGTTCCAGGTTCTTTCCCTGGGTCTGGAAGATCCTCTGGAGAAGGGCATGGAAACCCACTTCAGTATTCTTGCCTGTAGAATTCCATGGACAAGAGCCTGGAGGGCTGCAGTCCATGGAGTCTCAAAGAGTCTGACATGACTGAGTGACTTTCACTTTCATTGAGGAAGCGGCAACACCAAATACAAATGTACTGAGGTTGAATCAGGTCTTTATTTTCCTAAAGCTGTTTGTCTGGGTTCTTCTACCTTGTAATCTTTCTCCGTGTTGTCCTCCTGTGCTTCTTTAGCTATCATTCCTTAAATCTGTTATCTTGATTATATTAATCATTAAAAAAAAAAAAATCACATATACAGGAGAAACTAGGCTTCTTGCCTCTAAAGGATTTGCCTGACCTGTAAGAGAAAGCCAGCCACCACTCTGTTCCACTGAGCTCTGACTTTTAAAAGGTAAAATGGTTAGCAAATTAGCTTACAATATTGAAACAACAGTTTTATTTATTTATTTATTTATTTTCAGGTCAGGGAGCTTTATTTCATGTAAAGCAAACTAAAGAGGCATAAGTTAGGGGTGCTTTCCTGTGTTCCTTTGGGAGTAGGGGCAGAAGCTCTGAGCAGGGAGCCGATCAATGCACTGGTCAGAGACACTTGGCCACCCTCTAAATAGAAGCGCCCGGCAGCTGCTAGTGGCGTGGAGTTGTCTCAAGGTGGATGGGCTAGAAGGCATCTTCTGGGCATAACAACTAGTGAGTATTTGTGAAAAGAAAAAGCTCCACTCTTTCAGGCTAATGCAGCCCTGTTTTAGGGCATGTGGTTTGAAGAGCAAGGGTTTCAGTGCCTCTGTGCTCCCTTGATCAGATCCTTTTCTGTGGTACCCAGGCTGCACCTCCAAGCTGATGCTCTGAAGGTGATGGTGCACGCCCAGTCACTCAGTCGTGTCCGACTCTTCGTGACACTATGGACTGTAGCCCACCAGGCTTCTCTGTCCATGGGATTCTCCAGGCAAGAATACTGGAGCCAGTTGCCATTTCCTTCTCCAGAGAATCTTCCTGACTCAGGGATCAAGTCTATGGCGCCTACATTGACCAACAGATTCTTTACCACTGTGTCACCTGGGAAGCTGAAGGTAATAGAGCCTGTCCCTGAAATATAGCCTTGACTTTAGCGTAGGACAGCCTGAATTTGAATTCTTGCTGTGCATAAGATATGATAGCCTAGACAAGATGCTTGACCTCTATGGGCCTCAGTTTCCTCATCCATAAAATGGAGACACTTTTACTACATCACTGTAAGGATTAAACAAAATGATAAATTACAAATCTTAAGTGTAGTCCATGACATCAAATAAGTAGCAAATTTTAACTATTTTTTATAACAGGACAAAGTCTATGCCTGTGAAACTTTAACATTTTAGGATTGGCAACTTTGGAAAAGATACCTCTGTTTTCATATAATAAAAAGTGGGAAAATGAAAGCCTAAATATATATGCAAGAAACAAGGTTTTCTGAACTACCATCTCAGCCTTTTGTTGCTGTACTACTTCCCACTCTTCTTAAAAGGAACTTAAATATTTTTTGTTTCTTATGGTTTTACCATTTTGTATAGAAATGGTACATCATTGGATATATACTATCAGAATTGTTTACAACATTCAATATATCCTAGAGCCTAAATTTCCCTTTTTCCCAAATACAATGCATTTCTGTATTAATTTCCCTTTGATAAAGAGCCTGGACTTCACTATCCATCAAAGTTCTGAGAAAGATATGTCATATATTGAGTACAACATCTTTTTTAAACCTCATCTCAAGTTATTAAAAAACATGGATGAGTAAAACTCTTTAGTCTTATACTTTTGTACTTTAGCTGAAATTAAGTGTTCAGGAATGATTGATCTTTGCAATAATTTGTATTCATTTTCCTTTCTCCTCTATGTTTGCCTGTTGCTCAGTGTTGCCGTGTAGTTTACCTCTTCCCAACATGCCCCTTAGACTGTTCACAGAGATTTCTTTGTGTTATAATATGCTTAATCATTGAGGAAGAACTTCAAAAGGCATGTTACATGACAAAGTCAGCCAGGCAGGAAATGGTCCTATTTTCCATTTTACTCAGGCTTCTGAAAATTGAAATGCTGTTTAGAATAGTAACCATAACCAGTTAGTCCAAGACTCCTGGAGAGCTAGAATGCCTCAAAGAAAATATTCATGCTCTACCAATCCATTGATCACATTAACCCCCTCAAGAGCAGACCCTCACTGTTTTCACTGTCACCTTATTAACCTTTTGTTTATTTAATCCATTGTTAACACTTTCCTTGTCTCTGTCCCACAGCTTTTATTATATCTTGATATCTACTGCCATGCGTGTGTGTGAGTGTGTATACACAAGTGTGTTCATAAACTTCATTGCCACCTTGCCATCTGTTGATTTTGTCTCTCTCAAAGTGCAAGAACATTTTGATTGGTTTGGCAAATGCTCTTGAGGTCAACCTGCATTATAAACTGACAACCAGACCACAGACAGGTCTTAGTCAAGTACCTATTCTCTGTCCAGCCTGTTTCCTGGATGGCGAGGTCAGCTGGAACAAAACCTATGGATAAAGAAGAGTTTTATGGCTATAAAATAGAGCTGCGAGTATAGCCAGGATTTGGCTTTCCCTTAGGATCAGTGAAAATTAACTGGAAGGCACTTTCAATGCCTTCTAGTACTGTAATCAAAACTTAATATAGAAAATAAGCATAAGAAGGATTTAGATGAAAGGCACCCAGAAATGGAAAGATACTTGTGTATTATGGTTGAACTTTAAATTATCTAGTTGAATAATAATGGTGCAATTTCACCTAATTTTCTCACTTAAACATAGGAGCCAAATTCACTAGTCCACAATCTCCAATGTTCATTTTAAGTGTGAAAATGGGCAGGAAAGTAAGTGCACTAATACAAACTGAGTAATTTCCCCCAGAGTTTTAGGTAGTATGTATCATTATGGACACAGGGAGTATCTCTCTCACTTTCTAATTGTATCCCCCCTTAAATATTGTATAAATGATTATTTAGTAGCTTTCATCTGATTTAGCATTTATTATTTTTGTTGTCAATGCCAGGTTTTATATTATTGTATTGCCACTTACAGACTATATGTATTCAACTTTTTTGTTTTTTTTCAGTATTAACTTTTTTTCCCCCCACTTCATGTCAAAAGTTAAACATGTCTGCATTTCTAGTAACAGAATTTGAATAAAGGTTCATATTTCTGGCTGTCCTTCCTAGTAATAGTTCTGCTTGATCTTGGCAATTCAACAATAGTTCCAGGAAAAGGAACCACAGAACAACTAACTTACTGTTTAAAAATCTTCTATAACCAACCTTCTGCCTGTGGTCTTTTCCTGATCATATGATGTATTTGTGAATCACATGAATTGAGAATCAGTGTGTAGAAAGTCTTGACCTGTTCAATAAATACCGTTGATGCATCCACAAGTTAGGTTCAGATAGCAGAAACTAGATTCTAGTGCCAGATTTTCCTAACATCCTCTGTTGTCCCCTTTTCCTCCTGCCTTTGATCTTTCCCAGCATCAGGGTCTTTTCCAATAAGTCTGTTCTTCGTATCAGATGGCCAAAGTATTGGAGTTTCAGCTTTAGCATCAGTCCTTCTGATGAATATTTAGGACGGATTTCCCTTAGGATGGACTGGTTGGATCTCCTTGCAGTCCAAGGGACTCTCAAGAGTCTTCTCCAACACCACAGTTCAAAAGCATCAGTTCTTCGGCACTCAGCTTCTTTATAGTCCAACTCTCACATCCATACATGACTACTGGAAAATCCATAGCCTTGGCCAGACGGACTTTTGTTGGCAAAGTAATGTCTCTGCTTTTTAATATGCTGTCTAGGTTGGTCATAACTTTTCTTCCAAGGAGCAAATGTATTTTAATTTCATGGCTGCAGTCACCATCTGCTGTGATTTTGGAGCCAGAAAAATAAAGTCTCTCACTGTTTCCTTTGATTTCCCATCTATTTGCCATGAAGTGATGGGACCAGATGCCATGATCTTCGTTTTCTGAATGTTGAGCTTTAAGCCAACTTTTTCACTCTTCTTTCACTTTCAACAAGAGGCTCTTTAGTTCTTCTTTACTTTCTGCCATAAGGGTGGTGTCCTCTGCATTTCTGAGGTTATTGATATTTCTCCTGGCATTCTTGATTCCAGCTTGTGCTTCATCCAGCCCAGCATTTCTCATCTTATACTCTGCATGTAAGTTAAATAAGCAGGGTGACAATATACAGCCTTGACGTACTCCTTTCCCAATTTGGAACCAGTCTGTTGTTCCATGTCCAGTTCTAACTGTTGCTTCCTGATCTGCATCCAGATTTCTCAGGAGGCAGGTCAGGTGGTCCGGTATTCCCATCTCTTTAATAATTTTTCCACAGTTTGTTGTGATTGTCATGCTCCTCAACTTGAATCTTATATAATGAAACACAAAGACAGAAAACAATTGGAGCTGCATTTTTCCTTCAACTTACCGTCCACCGATTTCTGTGACAGTACTGAGGGACCCCCTGATTCCTACCTTTATATGTCATGCTGCTGCCTCCCTGTGATTCTCAGTCATGCACTGTCCTTCCAAAGAAAAAACAAAAATCCTTTATCTTTCTGTTTAAGATGAAATTTTATACAAGTTTGCTAAAATTTCTATTGCTCATAACCAAAGGATTATAACACACTCAGGAAGTCGAGTAGACTGGAATGATTTCTCTTTCCTTCAGGTAGATTGTTTTGTTGGGTGAAGGAGACCATCATATAAATTATATTTTTGATATCTCTGAATGTGATTTTACAGCTGAATTGCTCATGGTGAACACCGATCACGATCGTGGAGTTCCGGGCGGGGGGCTGTGTTGAAGTTTCTGTGGGTGTCTGTTGGGTCCTTCTCGTC
Source organism: Cervus elaphus (assembly GCF_910594005.1). Classification (NCBI taxonomy): domain Eukaryota; kingdom Metazoa; phylum Chordata; class Mammalia; order Artiodactyla; family Cervidae; genus Cervus; species Cervus elaphus. Next base: position 51,347,260 of record NC_057829.1, on the reverse strand, counting down.
TTGGGGATGTTCCACAGCCCATTGGATGGATTCCTGCGGAACCTCTTCCTGTGAGGCTGGTGTGTGTCCTGGCTGATGGAAGCTCTCTGCTGACATCCGCTCTTTCCGCCTGTGCTTCTCCAAAAATTTCTGCTTTGTTTGTTTCTGTTGTGTTTGTGTTGACTTCTTGTCCATTTCCCGATTCCATGAAATTCTCAAGATACTTTACACAGTACTTGCTATTTGACACAAGGACATGGCATCCCTCTAGAACTTACTTGCTACTAGCTCTCTGATGAAACTCCTTTTCTTAAACTGTAGACCAGGGGATTCTTTATGTAGAAGTGATACACCCAATTTTAGATTTATTTGCTTGGTTAGTTTGGCTCTGCTTAAGCATCTGAACAGAGTTATTGTATCTTGGTTAAATATGGGCACACATATTTTTTTGTCCTCCACAACAGACGTTCTTATTCCGAATAACGAGGTGTCTGTGGGTAGGCTTTATAGGTCTAGACGTTCTTGGAACTTTTGTGCAGCATTTGGTGTGATGTATACTTTTAGAAGAGGAGTCCTCGATTTGATCAGATTCTGTGTTCCATGACTCTTAAACAAAAGCAAAGCAAAAGCTATTTACAAGCTTCTCTCCTATACGGTAGGGTATTTATTTTCTGAGTCCGTTTGGGGAATGAATGAATCCGTACCCACACCTGAAGTCACTCCAAATTCATTAGCTTAGAGTGAAACATCTGTATTCTAAGGGATCACATTCTGCCTCTGCTGACAACTCAAATCAAGAACCAGGAAGGTGTAGACAGGTTATCTGGGGCAATCAAAATAATTCTATCCCTGGTGCCAGGTAAGCACATTCAGAGGCATGCACACATTAGGATATTGCACTCTTTTGCCACATTCAAGCTCTGAGAAGTGTAGAATTGCTATTTAAACTCACCCGGTTATATACGAAAACATCATTTTTTTTTCTGTCATTATTTCATGTGCATTTTGAACTGTTGGCTGATACAAAGGAGTGCATTTGTGTTTGTATGCCTACACCTTTCACACCAATTCCATAGGGCTTAGAAGTTGCACAGTATGGGGGGTGTTGGAAGAACTGAAATCAATTTCATTTTTACTAATTTAATGGTGGTGTGACCTGGGCGAATCATGTAAGCTCTCTGAGATTTTATTCCTATAATACGGGAGTAACAACACTATGGAAACTTCACAGTTACTTGGATCACCAATGAAATCATGCCTACAGTCTATAAAACGTTTACTGAGTTATTAGCAGCAGATGTATTGCACAATTTGAAATGATTAGTCAAGCCTGGAAGATGCTACTATATTGAATTGTGAATCTAAGTCCTTCTGCTTCTCAAACTAACAATCTATAAATTTCTTTGCTAGGTTTGCTGATTATCAGCTCCTACTGCTTGGATCACAAATCAGTCTTAAGATGATATGTATCTTTGTTTTTCCAAGCTGAGTGTATTTGAAATCCAAGAGACAGAAATTCTCCTCTTGGACATCTCTAGTGGTCTAATAATTAATTAAGAGTCTGTCTACCAATGCAGGGAGTATGAGTCCCATCCCTAGTCTGGGAAGATTCCATATGCCAGAAGTAGCAGCAAAGCCCATGTGCCACAACCGCTGAAGCCCGCATGTTCTGGAGCCCAGGCTGCACAACAGGGTGGGGGTGGTGGGGGTCCACAATGACAAGCCCATCTACTGCGCCTAGAGATTAGCCCCCAGTCTCCGCAACTAGGGAAATTCCATGCACAGCAACAAAGACCCAATGCAGCGGAAAATAAGTTTAAAAAAAAAGAGAGAGAGAGAAATTCCCCTCTGAAATAGAAAGGGATTTTTCATTTCAGCTTCTTTCATTTCAAACTCAATTTCTGAAGTCCTTAACTTCTAGAAAATCACATGTAGGTCTTACTGTATCCTCTTATGAAGGAGGAAGGGAAGTGAGAATTATTGGGCATCTAGTGTACTGGGCCCTATTCTGTGCTGGGAGCTTTTTCCAAATATTTTCTTTCATCCATACTCTGCCATCACCCTCTGCCCTGCGCTGCTGCCATAGAACCCTGAATTTTTTCTTCTTTTTGGTCCCTGCCTTTCAGGTGTAAGATACAGAAGAAAACAAACAGGACGCCTGCACTGTAACCCATGCATATTGCCAAAGTTCAGTGAGATAACTTTGGTGACGTTGCTTCAAAAACTTCATTGAAAAGCATTTTTGCATGTTTTGTATAAACTAGAGTCTGCTCATACAATGTGGTCAGGATAGGTGTATTGTCACACTGTCCTATTACTCCAAAGCTGTAGGAGCTTCGGTGAGTCTTTCAGCCTCTCCAAGTTCAAATGTCTTAATCATTCATGTCAATGTATGGCAAAAACCACTACAGTATTGTAAGTAGTTAGCCTCCAATTTGATTAATTAATTAAAAAAAAAGTCTTAATCAAAGTAGTGCGTGTGTGCATACTAAGTAACTTCAGTCACATTGGACTCCTTGTGACCCTATGGACTGTACTGACCAGGCTCCTCTGTCCATGGGATTCTCCAGGCAAGAAGACTGGAGTGGGTTGACATGCCTTCTCCAGGGCATCTTCTCAACCAAGGGATCTAATTTGCATCCCTTAGGTCTCCTGCATTGGCAGGCAGATTCTTTACCACTAGCACCCCTGGGGAAGCCCTAATAAAAATAGACCATGGATTAAATCCTTGGCCAACTTTGAGTCATCAGATTCTAGACTTTTGCCTACATTTGACTGTTGTAGGAAAAAAAAGTACCCATGGATTTAGTTTATCACCCAGGAACTCAGTCAATCTGCTAATACTGGGCCTCATTTCTTTCACTTACTTATAAAAACATTATCAAGGAAGGAATGTTTGCAGAACACTTGAAAAAGGGCTTTGCAACACTAAAAGTGTTGATTGTAAAATGTGGTTAAGCAATAGAAAAACGGTGATTTTTAAATACTTGGTGATTTGAAACAAATACTTCAGAATTTACCACTGCAATCCTACAGTCCATGTTTAGTGAAAATACTACCCAGGGCATTTGTTGTTGTTTGACTATCAAAAGAAAGTAAACAAAGAGAAATTACAAATTCTTACTTTAGCAAGGCTTAATTCTTTGCATAATGACTGTTTAATTAAAAAATGGAGCCCAGCCAGAATAAGGAAGATATGCCTCCAATTATTCCCATGTATGGAGCTTTAACCACAAGCCATGGAATTTCCGTAGTTACACCACATTTATTTTATTTCCTGGATTATAAAGGTGCAAAAACTCTGATTATCTGGCACAGACCTCTTGATGTGCTGAGGATGCTGAAAGAATTCAGAAAAGGGTAAAGGAGATTTTACCCTCCTGAAAGATTTCAGGTTTTTTTCCTGTTCACAAAGTAGATGCACTTGGCTAAATGAATTAATTATCTAAATAAAACATATGCACGTTAATTCTTGCTGTGTGCTTACTTGTAATTCTTCTAGTCTGTACCTCAACATTGTCTTAGCTTTCTGTAAAATTCTTTCATATTTGATCCATTTGCTTTGTATCATGAATATAGTGTTTCAGAGATAGACAGCTATCTGTTACAGTTAAACTTCTTGTCAATAAGTGTTGATATCACTCCCTGGGACTCTAGTTGGACTTTTATCTTAAGTTGTTAAGGACTCATTTCTTCACCAGTCATGAGTGATATGCTTGACAGGAAACAGTTGACTCAGTACAAGTTCACGACCACCACCACCCCGCCCCACTGGGAAGGCTGAAGTAGCCAGACTGATGTCAGATGGAAAAGTTGGAAGAGGACAGAACACCTTCAGTTAGGCCATGTGAGTTCCTTTCCTTGATCATAACTCCTTTTGAGAGTTCTCAGATCTTTATCCTGCATCTTATCCTTCTTGGCCAATTATGCCCTCTTTTCTTTTTTAGGAAATAAAAAGATTAACAGTTAAAATATACCAGTTAAACCTAAAATCTTTTATGTCTAAAACAAGGAATGGTGAATATACTATTGATATACTATAGAGAGTCAGTAGTTTAGTGGTTAAGTGTGCAGGTTGTGAAGTCTGACAGCCTAGATTCATATCCTAGCTTGTTTATTTGCTAGGTGACCTTGTGTTTCCTCATCTATAAAATGGAGATTATGATAATAACTATCCCATCGAGCTAGACTGAAGATTAAATGAGAGTGCATGTGATGCATTTTAAAATGATTTGGCAAAGAATTAATACTCAAGAAAGTTGGTTATTGATATTATCAGTGTAGGGCTTCCTTGGTGGCTCAGATGGTAAAGAATCTGCCTGCAGTGCAGGAGACTGGGGCTCAATCCCTGGGTCGGGAAGAGCCCCTGTAGAAGACAATGGCAACCCACTCCAGTACTCCTGCCTGGAGAATGCCTTGGACAGAGGAGCCTGGCGTGGGGTACAGTCTACAATCCATGGCTGGGTCGCCAAGAGTCAGACACAACTGAGCAGCTAATACAGACACAGTGTTATACACAAGAGGGGTCATTACCACACACGATGCCTACTTATCAATGTTTTGCTTCTCTATGTATAAGAATATGCACATGGTCTGCCTTAGTAAATGAAGACTTTCATGTTGATATTTTTAAAAGTAATTTCAGTTGCATAAACTAGAAAGAATCCTGAGCATGGACGTGACTAACCCATGCATTAATGGTGAGTTATGGAAGGATGTGTGCAACATCCGATTAATGTTGATGGGATCGACATGTAAAGCTAACAAATTGCTTTGAAATATTTCTAAAGCAGTTCCATTTTGTCTTGTGAGGGTGACTTTTTTAAAGTCTTAAATATATTGTCACATCTGAATGATCAGGTCACTCTTGTGGATCTAGCCAACAGCCATAAATTCTTCTTACAATAGATTTTTCTCAAAAGGCAGAAAACTGCCTCAGTGCTTACATACTGCTATTGTTTCAGCTCTCTTCATTCCTGTCCAATTCTATTCTTTTCATTCAATGTGATTGAAAAGCAATAAAAGTTGTTCTTATACAACTCTTTATCCAAACTGAGCAAATTAGAAGGTATTTAATCTACCTTCTATAAAAATGGAAGTAGTAGAAGGGGGAAATGAGTCGTTTTTAAATCCCATTTTGTCATGATGTTATTCCAACGGTATTGCTGTTAGCTATATTGGTCACAGCTGACTTCCTGACTGTGTGTTGACCACAAAATGTAATCTGGAGGGCATTTCAGATTTTAAATGACTTTGTAGAGTACCCTAGTTAAAATTGTTGATGCTACATGACAACTGCTGTTATTTCAATGCCAGCCAAATATAAAAGAGCATTAATATTCATTAGTAATGTTACAGCTGGTGACTCCTTCACAACATTGTAATGGTTTGAATAGTTATTTCAAACAGTGTATTGAACTATTCACATAATAAGCTCTGATTGACACAATCATTAAAGAAGCCCAGAAATACCAAGGACAAAAGAAATATGTGTGCACATATATTAAGCTAAGTAAATATTTTAGAAATAGACTTCAACTGACAAGACTCTGACACTGTGCAAGAAGTGATTAATTTTTGAGTGGGATATGTGGGAAAATCATCATTGTAGAAACTGGAACACAGATTCGAGTCTTAATTTCATCACAAGTTCACTGATGGTTTAAATTTCTCCAGATTAGGATTTGTGCCATAAATGTGTCTATAGAGGTGATTGTAAGGATAAAATGAGACAAATGAAATGAAAGGGGGAGTGATAGAGGGGATGATGAAATGGTACTGGTATCTCTGAGCCCCTGATGTGAACTGCACCATGTAGGGCTTTTATTTGTGCTGTCTCATCTCGTCTTATTAAGGTGATGGTTTCATCTCTATTTCATAAATGAGGAAACCAAAGACAAGAGAGGGATTAAGCTTTCTGCACACAGCTGAATGGTGAGAAATTCTGGTGTTAGGATTTAAGTCCAAGTGTGTGTATTATCTGTATTATATCAAAATGCTTCTGGAGTTTAACATGGAGCACTATGGTGGGTATTACTGGGGTTGAAACAGAGTAGAAGACCTGGAATCTGCTTTCAAGGAGTTTACCAGTTCCTGTGATGATAAGACTAAGATAGAGAATGTGAAAGTTCATGGGGGGTTCTGCAGTACATCTTGTTTTTGTGATAGTTCATTTTGCATAATGTTTTAGATGCAATAAATAAGTGATATCATATGACAACAGTTTTTTCTCTCAAGCAAAAGAATTAACTTACAAAATATAAATGGACTCACAGACATAGAAACTAAAGTTGCAGTTACCTAAGGGGAAAGAGGGGAGAGCTAAATTAGGAACTTGTGAGTAACATATACACATCATTATGTATACAATAGATAAACAACAAGGGTTAACTGTGAAGTACAGAGAACTATATTCAACATCCTGTAATAATCTGTAATGGAAAATAATCTAAAAAGAATATATACACACTATTATATATAAAACAGACAAACAATAAAGGTTTATAGTGCAGAGAACTATACTCAGCATCTTATAATAATGTATAATGGAAAATAACCTGAAAAGAATATATATATATGTGTGTGTATATATATATGTATATATATATATATATGTATGTATGTATGTGTGTGTATAAATGAATAACTTTTCTGTACCCTTGAAACTAACACAACACTGTAAATTAAATATGTAGACTGCCCTGGTGACTCAGATGGTAAAGAGTCTGCCTGCAGTGCGGAAGACCTGAATTCAATCCCTGGGTCCCGAAGATCCCCTGGAGAAGGAAATGGCAACCCACTCCAGTATTTAACTATACTTCAATTTAAAACAAAAGCAAAACCAAAAACACTTCTGCTTTATGTTCTAAAGAGTTAAGTTACACTCTCCTCCCTCTCCTCCTTTTGGCAACATAATGTACAGAGGAGAAAAACTGTTCTTTGCTCATGTGTCCTGAACAAACCCACAAAGAGATTTACTAATATGCTTTATATTTCTAGTTGTGTCACTTCAGTTCAGTTGCTCAATCGTGTCTGACTCTTTGCGACCCCATGGGCTGCAACATGCCAGGCCTCCCTGTCCACCACCAACTCCTGGCGCTTGCTCAAACCCATGTCCATCGAGTCTATGATACCATCCAACCATCTCATCCTCTATTGTCCCCTTCTCCTCCTGCCTTCAATCTTTCCTAGCATCACCGTCTTTTCCAGTGAGTCAGTTCTTCACATCATGTGGTCAGAGTATTGGAGTTTCAGCTTTAGCATCAGTCCTTCCAATGAATATTCAGGACTGATTTCCTTTAGGATTGACTGGTTTGATCTCCTTGCAGTCCAAGGAACTCTAAGAGTCTTCTCCAACACTGCAGTTCAAAAGCATCAATTCTTCAGTGCTCAGCTTTCTTTATAGTCCAACTCTCATATCCATACCTGAATACTGGAAAAAATATAGCTTAATTGTGTATCTCTAGACTGTTATTGGGAGAAATTAATTTTATAACTTATATTGAAGATATTACTTGTGATCACTTTTCTTCCTACTATTTGATTTGCTATGCTTTCCTGACCTTCCTAATGCATTTGCTGCAGAGTAATGCTAATGCCAAAGGCTGCAGCCTCTATCTTTCATTCAAAATAATATTTCGTTGAATCAGGCAATTATTATTGAGGTTGTGCACAAAGTGCAATTCCTGTGTTTATCATAAGAATTATTAACCCCACTTAGAACTATGCAAGTATTCCAAATTAAAAAAAAAAAAAAGTAAACTGTAGGAAGCATGTCTCTTAAAATACTCAGGAGTTTGTATTTCCTTTAACTTAACCCAAATTTAAAAGTCTGTTGATAGTATAATTAGTGATACAATCAGTGAGAGACCAGGGTATATGTTTGCTTATCAGTAGTTTTAGTATTGTTTCATAGTTGACAAATGTATTGACTCAGTAAGGCCTAGAATTTTATTTCACTGCCAACTCATATGATTTTCTTCTATGAACTTATTGTGTTGTCTTTAGGAAGTGGAGAAGATTCCAGAGCTCTTCCCATTAGGCACTCATACTCCTCGAGTTTTTCTAGGAGTGGACTTGGCTTTGCTCATCACATCATGCCCAAGCCTGTGAAGTTATAGTAGTAACACTTCCTACTTGTAAGCACTTTATTCTTTACAGACACATGTGCATTGATGATCTGATTTGATCCTCACAACCAACACTGAAAAGTGCACGCATTGCCATTCCCAATTTACCGATGCAGAAATCAAAACCACAGGAAGCCTGTGTGGACCCTGCCACTTACTAAACTCGGAGACCTTTGGTGAGATTTATTTTGGTCTCCTTAAACTTCAATTGCCTCATTTGGAAAAAAAAAATTCTACTTTATAGTATAATTCCAAGAATTAAGTGCAAAAACCTAGCTCAAAGGGATGGCACAGTACCTGAAACAAAGAAGACAATAAAAACCCTTCTTTATTCATTCAAGAAATAGCTATTGAACAGTTATTTGTAAATTCTTCCAGATGGAAAGGACAAAAGAGTGGCTTTAGTGAATGGAATTCTTGTCCCAGTGGAAATTATAGTCTAGTAAGGAGTTAATAAGAGGCAGGCAGAATTAAGGCTTGAACTTTAGTTTTTTTAATTTTGTTTTCCTCTTTAATTTTCTCTTTAATTTAGATAGGTTGGTGAATGGATGGGTAAGACTGTGTACGTTTACATGCATACACATCCATCCAACTCGCTTGCTCTCCCAGTCGCTTCTGACTCTTTGAGACCCCATGGACTATAGCCTGCCAGGCTCCTCTGTCAATGAGATTGTCCACGCAAGGACACTGGAGTTGGATACCATTTCCTCCTCCAGGGGATCTTCATGACTCAGGTATCAAACCTACATCTCTGGTGTCTCTTGCATTGGCAGGCAGATTCTTTACCACTGAGCCCCCTGGGAAGTCCATGCACTAATACACATATATGCGTGTCTACATTATTGCTTCCTGATATACATCTGTAAGGGTATCCTCATCAAATAAGAAACTGACTCTAAAGCACAGATTGATCCATATTCACCGATGGAGTTAGAAGTGGTAAATTTAATTCATTCTTCATGTTTCCCCATCAGTAATATTAGCAATAGGTTTTGAATGCCTTCACTTGGAAAGGATCAAACCATCAACTTTTGAATCCTTCTATTATCCCATGTTGTCTGATTCTCTCCTGATTTTTCAGAATCGAGTTGAAGTAAATGAAGATGCCTCTTGCCAGAATGAGTAGCAGTGCTTCTGGAATGTTAATTCTCAGAGAAACAAAAGCTGATGAATTGTTATAATTTCATCTCATGCAGGAAACTCTGGGTGTTTCATGGCAATAACGATGTGTATATTACATTCACAGGCATGATTTCTAGAAATGTTTATATAAACCTGTTTTACATTTGATGATTATATTTTGAACTATGTATAAATAACTATGTTCTTAATATGACTCAATTATCAAATAAATTCCTGAATTCTTCTGGGAGCAATGAGCAAGATGGAGAGATCTAATAAGACTTGTTTGCAGAATCTAAATATATTTTGTAACTTTATGGGCTTTGAACCACACACATAGGGATACCCCTAATTACTCTTTTTCTAATCTCTCCTTCTACTTTTATGTTTTTAAGATCAACTCCATAATCTTGAGTGGCATGTATTTCATATATAAATAAATCACCCAGTCATTTGATTATTCTGGCAGAAGCAGATCGCTTTTTATTATTCAGAGAATGGAAACTGACATTTGAATTCTCTTAGTGTATCTGATACTTTCAAATACATTATTTCATCTAGCCCTCAAACTTTGTGAAATTAAGAATATTATATCCATATGAGGAAACTTAGGTGAAAGAAAATAACTTCTTTTATGTCATGAAGATGCTAAATGGCAGAATATGTGTAGAAACTCTAGTGTGATTATTTCCAAAGCCACATCATAGCATTTATTAGTGCCACAGTTAGTAGCTCTTGTACACTTTCTCTCTCTGTCCTTTTCCTCCTCCCTCCCCTTCTCCCTTCCTTCCTGCCACCCCTCCCCCCACACATACTGACAATGGACTATGTCTAACTGAAAGCTTCATAATTTCATGTGGGATTATTGATGGTCACAAATGTGATGAAACTGTATTAAGCCAGAGTTTATGCTGTTGTTGACCTAGGCAACCTCTCGCATCTGTTCCAGTTGTTTTGTCTGAATCCAAATTATCTAACAACACTGATAATCGTGGTAAATTATGAGGTCAGGTTCAAAAGTAAGGGATGGTCACTTTGCAAGAGCAGACCTGAGGCACAAGGAGCGGCTGGCTGCTGATACCTCTAGGATTCTCTGTCTTCATCAGCCGTTCCAAAAGTGCTGTATTATCACAATGCTGATACTGAGAAATTAAAACAGAGGTAAATATCAGGGGGAAATGCGCACATTTTCTAAAATGGGGACACAGGGATAGGGGTCTGACTCTTTGGACAGATGAGCTTTTATTTCAAATGCCATTACATTTAGGTTTAATAATAGAAAGTATACTTCTCAGATCAGACAAAATGTGGAGCTTATTTCACCTTTCTGGCCAAGACCATATTTATTACAGCTTTATTTTATAAATCATAAAGAGACAAATTATATATTAAGAAAACAGCTACAAGAGTGTCTCATTCCCTTTATTCCCTACCAAATGTAGAGTTACATAATGTCTTGCCACACTTGGATTCTATATCTACTTGAAGGTGGGACTCTTTAATTTTCTGAATACTTCAGCACTTGGAATAAGTGTGGATCACTGAGTGAGGAAATTTATGACAGAGGGGTTGCCCATTACCCACACCTTGGCTTCTGTGAGTTTGAACGAGTAAACTTACCAAGTCAGGGCCGGTGTTGACACCCTTTGTCATTGCTTTAAGGACAGAAATGGTAAGGCTGATTTTGGTTTTGTTGCATTTTATTTGAAAAATGCTCAAAATGCTCTTTTTTTGCTTTTATGGGAAAAAGTAAAAGCAATCACAAGTCTTAAACAAAGGGGCTTTACCATAAATGTTTTTCTCCCCTCTTTCAGATATGTAACCTCACTGTCCGAAAGGACTTAAGTGTATCTTGTTTTAAAAACAAAAAGACACGTTGTTTTCTGCACTAGGTGCATTTTATAGAAAGGAAAACACTTTACTCAGCCAGTTCAGAAGTTCTCATGTCCCATTTCAAGTCCTTATGAGGTCCTTTAACATACATCCATACTAAGGTCAAATCTGCTTTTTTTTTTTTTCCAATTTGAGTTGACAAATATATGATGGACTTTAATGTAGAAATATCTAATCTTCCCTCTGCTGAGACTGTTCAATTTGAAAAACGAGAAAAGAACTTCCAGCTTGCTCTTCAGTATAATTGAATAGCGCTCTCGGGTTTTATGATTTCATTATATGGGGGAAACTCTAATTCAGTCATGTGTGCCGATTGCACTGTGTAACATGCAATGTGAAATAAATAATAATTAAAACAACTTGTAATGAGGATATATGTAGTTACAAGTTAATAGCATTATTGAAGGAACTTGGTTAAAGACTCTATTTCCATAACTTAATTAAAGCCAAACTTAAGTTGTAAGTCTGTTGCAGATGTAGCAAGTGTGTGGGTATGTGTGTGTGTGCGTGCGTGTATATATACAATTATACTTAGATGAAAGATAGTGAAGGAAAAATGAAATTATGTAGATAACAGATAATATCGAATCCAGATCAACCCAAGGAAGATAGCATCAACTCTGAAAGCATCATAGAATGTGCACCAAGATACAGGAAAGTTCTATAACATCCAGCTGTTTTCACTTGACATTACTGAATATAAACAATTTTTAGGAAAGACCTGTAAATTGGACTATTTAAACTAAGAATAGAAATTTAAACTAAGAATATAAATTTCTATTCTTAGTATAAATTTAATCCAGTTCTTCCCCCTGGGAATGATTGGAAATAGTGGATGTATATATACAAATAAGGAAGTTAAGAAACGACTTTTTGTATGCCTAATTGTGTACTTTTTATATAAGGTATATACAACATATTTAGATTACATTAATCACCAGAGGATAAATAGGAAATAAGAAATTTTATCCTGTTTATAAGACATTCAGAGACATTGTCTTATGAATAATGTAACAGTTCATTTCTGATAGTTCTAAGTTTTCCTTAGCTTTTAAGTAGACCTTTTTTTTTTTGTCAATAAAGAAGAATAGCCAGTATAAATGTACAAAATCCTCAAGCAGGCTATAGAATGAGTGAATCATGGTGTATTCATAGAGTATCATTCAAAAATGTTCTTGATAAGAAAATTATACTGAGACTCTGGTGAAATCTCAGTCCCATTCAGTCTAAACACAATGTTTTGCCATTTGTATGAAATGAACAGCTAGGTGAAACTCTTATTTATCTGTCTGTTTCAAAATGACTTGCTATGTTATTTCAGGAGTATTACTAAACTGTCCTTATCGCTCTCCCCGTCTGCTGACTTGGAATATGCCATCTATGTCACAGTGTCACGCTTAGCACAATTCTTTGCATGTAATAAATACTCCACAAATACTTGGTAGAGGACACAATCAAGTTCTAGTGACCCTGAATTCTGACAGGAAGAAAAAGGGGGAGAAAAATCCAAAGGAATAAATACCCATTGGATACAGACTGAGTCTCAGCAATGAAACACAGTCTCACTGCAACTTCCGTCAAGTTAGTGTAGGCACGTGCTGTGTTGATCTGGTACGTTATGAAACAAATGATTTATGACTCTTTTTTTTTTTTTTTTTTAAGGGAGTTATATGTTTTTATTACATAAACATTATATTCCTTGTGGGAGCTAGTCTTACAAGTTTGTTTCTTGAATTCACAGAATGTTCAATATCTGTAGAAACTGTCTACGAATAATTTATGAAACAAACATTCCTGGTACCCCCACCAAAAAAGCCCCATTGTTTACATTTTCCAACCAGATTCCTGAGAAAAATAATATGTTTTGTTCATTTTACAGTGTAATACACAAATTTGTTTTCAAGATAAAAAAAAGGACAGACTTCTAAAATGAGTCTCCTTTTGTTTATAAAGTTCTATAAAAATACATTAAGTAGGTTCCTATGTTTGTCCTTTGACTTAATATTCCAGTTTACCAGAAACAAACAAAATACAATAAACAGAGCCATGCAAACCACATTAATCTTGAAGCAATATAATGTCAACATCATCATGAACACCTTGCAAAAGTAGCTCTCCTGAGTATGTAATAATCTTCCTTCGCTTTGCCGCTTTGAGAGTCCCTACCAGTGCTTCAAAGAGGTTGGCACACTTGTCATCTTGGAAGAGAACCCCAAATTTCACACTTAATTTTCCATCAGCATTTTTTGAACCAAGACGATGAATTTCCTCCACTAAGAGTTTAACTTCATGATCCACATTCATTGCTGCCTATCTCTACCTCCTGTTTTTTTCCGAGAAAACTGGGGCAGCGTCGGTGCGGGCTGGTTGCCTTCTTCCACGCACTCGATTTATGACTCTTTATGGTTGATTTGGTTCCATTCAAAGCATGGGGAATAGAGGAATGAATGAAATGGAGGGGGTTTCTGCATTCATTGAGTTTACATTTTAGTGGGGGAGGTAGACAATAAAGTGTGCAAATGTTAGTTCTGGATTAAGAAAAGAACTAGTTGAGGGACTATCAGGAACAATAGAGGAAACTTTTGGAAGGAGAAGTCACGGAAGGCCTCTTGGAGGAGACGTATGAATCGAGACCTAAATGATGCAAGCAGCCAGCCTTGGGAAAATCAGAGGAAGGAACGTTGTAGGTAGAGAGAACAGCAAGTTCAGAAGACCTGCAGATGAGATGGACTGGCCTTGTTCTGAGAAGGAGAAGAAAGCAGATAACCGAGAGTAAAAGCCACTGATAGACTGTCATATGAGATGGAATTTCATCAGCCTTGGCACTGTTGATTCTTTGGGTTGGATAATTCATTGCTGTGAGGAACTGTGTTCTGAATTGTAGTGTGTTTAGAAGCATGCCTGGCCTGTACCCATTAGATGCTTGTAGCCATCCCTACCCCCAACATCCAATTGTAACAGCTAAAATGTTTCCAGTATTCCCAATCAACCCTGGATACGAACAACTGAAATAGAAGAATGAGGACAGGGCCAAATCAAATGGGACCTTCTAGGTCAGAATAAACAGTTTCAGCTTATTCTTAATGAAATATGATGCTATTGGAGTGTCTTTAAGTAGCAGAGTGGCTTGCGCTAACCGACTTTAAAAAACAATTCAGTCTGATTGATGCATGCCAAATAGATTGCAAGGCAATGAGAATGGATTCACAAAGACCAGCAGAAGACTATTTCCAGGAACCCAAGAGAGAGAGGATGGCAGCCCACAGCCTGGGTAGAAGCTGTGGAGATGAACAGTAGACATTAAAAAAAAAAAAGACAAAAAAAGATGCATACTTGAGGAAAGGTTAGCCTCCAATACATCTTACTGATGTATTGGATTTGGAGATTGAAGGACAAGTAGGAATCAAAGATGACTTCTTTTCACTGAAATTAACAAGACTGAGGCAGAAGCGGGTGTAGGTAGAATGACACTGAACTTTTTGCCTTGTTCTCTGTTTTCCTGAATATACTTACCACAGTTAAAGTTTATGGCTTGTAACTCTCCTATCCAGCTACCACAGGTCTATTTCTGCAATTATTTAATGTTTTCTTCCTCCAGAGAGGATTTTCCTTTTTAACTGGGAGGCTGTTACAGAAAGGTCAAGCTGATCTAATCCAGTCAGGGATTAAACTGACTCAGGTCTGGGTTTCCATTTTTGTAAGATCCAAGTTTCCATTTTGTAGGATCTTTCCTTTCTCCTAGGATGCAGCCATTCAGGAGTCTCAGGAGAAAGTCTGGCATGTTCGCCAGGGTACCTCATACTTAGCAAGCCTTGAACTCCAATTTCTGTCTTTCCAAATTGCGAAACTGTTTAAAGCTCTTTTAATTTCTTAACCTTTAGTGACCATTTTCTGTTGGGTGCTCTACTTAGGAATTACCACATGACTCAGAGCATACAATGGCTTGAGTCTTCAGGCTTACTTTCTGTTCCTCTTCTCTCTGGGTCTTGGATCCTCAAGTGTTGGCTCTCTTGTAACACTGATGTCCAGTTATGAAGTAACTGAAGAAAACAACTGAAGAATTTTGGATAGTCACACAATATCTGGCATGGTCTGATTTGTCTTTTAGAAAGTTTGCTCTTCTATCAGCAATGTAAAAAAAAATGGGTTGAAGAAATTGAGGAGATTGAGTTATAGGTGCTGAGAAGCCAGAAGGAAAAGGTTCTTCAAATTGGCACATGCAGGCTGAACACAATGAGTACCTAAAGTAGGGCAGTGAGCATAAAATGCAGGAAAAAGAAGCAAGAAATACTTAGGAGGAGGATTTGAAATGATGGCAAATGGAAATTTTAGCTGTCAGCATTTCTTAAATTTTATTTGTGTATCAAAATAAGAATGACATACTGGCTCATTATTTCTTCATCCCTCATAATATTAAAGGCTGGTCAAGGATGACTGGTTGCCAAACAAAATAATCTACTCTTTGAAATTTCTCATGGCTCTGCTGCTGTTCTTGGTTATAAGGATTGAAAGGAAAATGTATTTTAATCTGCCTTCATTGTTCAAAAGAAGAACTTGCTTAAGTTAGATCCTTGATGTGAGTGATCTCTTTGAAGGAAGCCACGTGCTCCATAATTCAGAAAGCATGGAAAATATTTAAAACCAAACCTTCATTATTATTCTGAGAGCAATATCCTATGGAAGAAGCCATTCAACTTGAAGAAACACTGAACTAGGTTGGTTATATGCACCATTTAGCAATGTATTTGAGATGTGGCACTCGTTCTAAACACATATTTAGTATTAAGGGAGGTAGAAAATGACATATTTGTGCCTACTTTAGGCTAGCGATGCAGTCTTGAGTGCTTTATGTACATTCTCATTTAACCTTTTCAATAACCTTCTAAGTAAGGTATATGTTTTCCATATTTTATAGAGACAAGTCTCAAAAGGCTGGGATAACCTGCCTGATATCACACCTGTTAGTAAATGGTGGAGTCAGGACTGAAAACTGATTGTGTTTCACTTAGTTATTCTTTCCAGTGTGTGTGCATGGTAAGTCACTTCAGTTGTGACTGACTCTGTGACTGTGGCCCACTAGATTCCTCTGTCCATGGGATTCTCCAGCAGGATTACTGAAGTGAGTTATCATGCCCTCCTCCAGGGAATCTTCCCAACCCAGGGTTCAAACCCACATCTCTTATGTCTCCTGCATTGGCAGTTGAGTTCTTTACCACTGATGCCACCTGAGAAGTGCAGTGCATCTAAGAATTTTCTTGTGTTTGGAGAAAAGCTGAGAAAAATATGGGGGGAGGGGCAGAGAAATCTGGGTCAGATTATTTAGATTTATTTAAACAAAACTTTGCATTGTTCAGTGTCATTTCTGGAAAATGAAAACTGATTTAACCTAATTCTTTCCAAGTCAAGTAACACTTCTAATCATGAGAGTACAAGGATGTTCCTTCTCTTATTAACTTGAATCCTAAGGCATCTCATTATATACTTGCTAAATTCTAAATATGATCTCATCTCCAAAGAGTTTAATATACCTGTTATCATCAATATAGGAACAGCAAAACCAGCAGTTTTAAAATAACTCCATCACCTTTCTTTTATTCATTCCCTGAGCCTGGGAAGTTCTACTGTATGCCTCAGCAAAACTGGCAAAAATATGACCCAGAAGGCAAAATGACTAGATGAGTTCACAGCCAACTATAATCTTATCTCAAGAGAGAAAAAGAAGACTTAACATTTATTTTATCTCTAACCTGTTCTAGACACTTATGTGCATGAGTGTTCAGTCATGTCCGACTCTTTGAGACCTCATAGACTGTAGCCTTCCAGGCTCCTCTGTCCATGGGATTATCCCATCAAGAATACTGGAGTGGGTTGCCATTTCCTCCTCCAGGGGATCTTCCCGACCCATTTAATCTTTGCAGCAAACCTATGAGGTGCATGCTACTTTTTGCAGGAGATTTATTTGCAATCCAAAGAAGTCAAATGATACCTAATATCATAAATCCTAGTAAGGGACAGTTCGTTCTAAGCCCAATGATAAAATCTTTGTATCTAAGAGCACCAATATCCTGGCTGTGTGTTTGTGTGCACATGCGCACACTCACTCAGTCCTGTCCAACTCTTTGCAGTCCCCTGGACAATTGCCTGCCAGGTACTTGTCTATGGAATTTTCCAGGCAAGAATACTGAAGTGGATTGCCATTTCCTATTCCAGCGGTTCTCGTGACCCAGGGATCTAAGTCATGTCTCTTGTGTCTCCTGCATAGGCAGATGGATTCTTTATTATTGCACCACCTGGGAAACCCAATATCTTGGTTAGCATAGGTTAATTAAGTATAAGTCACCAATGACATATTGTACTAAATTTAAAATAATATGCTCCTATATTTCTCTAATTATAGAGATGCTTTTATATGTAAGATATATTAAGTACATTATTTCTTACAATTTAATACATATTTTAAATTTTTTATTATTTTATTTTTGGCTGTGCTGGGTCTTCACTGCTACATGTGAGCTTTCTCTAGTTGTGGTACACAGGCTTCTTATTGTGGTGGTGTTTCTTGTTGAAGAACATGGGCTCTAGGGTGCGCCGACTTCGGTAGTTGTGGTCCATAGGCTTCATTGTTCTGTGGCATGTGGGATCTTCCCAGACCAGGGATTGAACACATGTCCCCTGCTTGTCAGGTGAATTCTTAACCACTAGACCACCAGGGAAGTCCCTGGAAAATATATTGAAACCGAATACATAGGAGAATGAAAATAAAACAAAGTGAATAGGGGAGTTTAGATTTTTAAAAAGTGTAAGTTAATCCCTGTGTGTTATTAACATGGGAGAAATGATTACTACACCAGTCTAAACATCACATTAAGAGACCAGGGTCCGTCTGTGTTCTACATGGTTATATCATCCAAATCCAGTTAGTGCCAGACACCTGCATGCATAATAAATATTTTTTAGGTAGGTTGCTGTGTTATGGTAAATCCCCAGGTTATCTGTAAATTCATGATGGTAATGGCATCTAGAGGAGAGGAGACTGAGGAAAAGTTAAATACTCTGAAATTCTATGTATGATCTTTGCATATTGCCCTAATTTTCATGTCCGTGGAATATCCAGCATGAAGAATTTGATATAATTATCGAAAGAAAGATTTATTCCAGATGTGGAAGAATTTTCTGCCTACTCAAAGCTTTTATTTTATTTTTTTTATTTTTTTAATTTTTTTTATTTTTATTTTTTTTTTATTCTTTGAATCAGCCATGGATTTTAACATTTGGATGAAATACTCATGAAATCGTGGTATCTTCTTTGACGTATACAAACTTATGAGAGGTCATTTTAACTTATGATGCTCTTGATGAGATTGCAATCAGGAATTCAGTTTGCATAAAGACCATGTCTGTTTTGCTGATTATTGAAACTATCATGCCTAACACATTGCCTGGCACATAATAGGTACTTGATCTATAGTAAATAAATGAATGAAAATAAGCTAAGAGGAAAACTGATCCCTCAAAATTTCTTTCATTCCTATGATCGATATGAAAAGTAAAGGTAGTTTTTAATTTTTTTTCCATATTGGATTTTGACTAAACTATTGGGCCACATGATGTGAGCTGTATTTAAAATTAGTTGTTGGAGATAGTTATGTCCAAACTCATCAAACTGCCAGTATTACTAAAGATGTGCTTGTGTGTGTGTGTGCGTATACCTCAAAGCTGTTGAAAGAAAGAAGGAGGGAAATGCTTAGGATTGAGTGTTGTGAGTTTGCTTCCTACTGGCCCAACCTATATTTTAAAAACAATATAGATTGTTTTTTTTTGTTTGTTTGTTTAAATTCTTTAAAAATATTGTTCAAAGTATTGTTTTAAATTGTATAAAAATATTGTTTAAAAACAATATATATATATATTTTTAAAACAATATATATTTTAAAAACAATATAGGCTGAGGAGACAACACAACTGAATTCTCTTCTGAGCTGTACCCTTTATTCAGCTGATTTCCTTAAATTCCCTTTGCCTTTAATTTTTCTTCCAAGGGAATTTTAATTTTACAAATAACTTTAACATCCATAAAATGGAAAAGATCAATTAGAGAGATCTATAAAATACATTGAGTGTCTTGAAGAGAATTCTCTATAAACAGAGCTTGGCAAGTAATTAGTCATTTCAGTACTATAAATGAAAGTGGTGTGAATAATTTTTTTAAGTTGCTCTTTTTATACTCCTCCGCATTTACCATAAGTCTGTGAAATTCTTTAGGGCCCTTTGGTATGCAAAATACCATAGCTGCTTTTTTCTTTGCAATTATTTAATTAATATCCTTTTTTTTTTCTGATACAGCATGAGAGGCAGAAACATTAGCTTATGGGCACCAAATTGGGTCTTAATAGAAAAGAGTTTCTGATTCCATTTTGGATTACTTATAGTTCTTCCTAGTTGAATCCACTGCTTAAAAAAAAAAAAAAAAAAGATTTAGAAGAATTAATGTTATACTTGCTAAATCTGTAGATCTGAATAGATAATTTCAGTTTTTTTTCTAATTCTTTGTTAGTATGTAATTATGGAGCTTTGGTAAATCTTTGCTTGCATTTGACACTGAACTCTGTGTAGAGTGAATTTGGGTTTTTATGGCTGATGCATTTTCACAATGTGAGAGTATTTCGTTTTCCTGTTTTCCAAACAGAGTTTTCAAACCATCACATAAATATTGAGGTAGACCAGTGATAAAATACCTGGGAAATGTTAGCTCTGATGTTGAATAGCTTGAGAGATGTGATTGGAAAAGGTGCTTTGTAATGAAATTGATTTTCCTCCTTCACTGTGGAACTGAGTGATGAGAAATAAGTCTGGTGAGAGACGATTAATTCAGGTTGATTTTTCCAAGTAGATATTTTTGTACAACTTTTGCTATTGTCCTCAACACTTATTTCATGTTCAGATACTTTCTTCTTGAATGAAGTTTTTGCTGATAATGAGGAGGGGTGTCCATGATGGACTATAGGTAGAAATAAGGTTAATATGATACAGTGTCTTTATTATGACTCAGATCAAGTCTGAGATTTCACTTTTATTAATCTCCCGATAATCATTTCCCTCTGCCCCCTCCTTAACCAAAGTACTGGAGCAGTGAATAAAACTAGCTGATTTTATTAGGATATTATACCAATGTCAATCACAGACAATTGTAGAATGTGTTGTTGCTAAGGTGATGCTTTTTTACCCAGATTTCTTACTTAGAAGGAAACTTCCATTCTTCCGAAGTGCTGACTGCTCTTGCATTATTATTTTATGCATTAAAAATCAAGGGGAATTAATCCTTTGTCTGTTTCTTCATTTGCTATTATTTTCTCCCAATCTGAGGGCTGTCTTTTCACCTTACTTATAGTTTCCTTTGTAGTGCAAAAGCTTTTAAGTTTCATTAGGTCCCATTTGTTTAGTTTTGCTTTTATTTCCAATATTCTGGGAGGTGGGTCATAGAGGATCTTGCTGTGATTTATGTCGGAGAGTGTTTTGCCTATGTTCTCCTCTAGGAGTTTTATAGTTTCTGGTCTTACATTTAGATCTTTAATCCATTTTGAGTTTATTTTTGTGTATGGTGTTAGAAAGTGTTCTAGTTTCATTCTTTTACAAGTGGTTGACCAGTTTTCCCAGCACCACTTGTTAAAGAGGTTGTCTTTTTTCCATTGTATATCCTTGCCTCCTTTGTCAAAGATAAGGTGTCCATAGGTTCGTGGATTTATCTCTGGGCTTTCTATTCTGTTCCATTGATCTATATTTCTGTCTTTGTGCCAGTACCATACTGTCTTGATGACTGTGGCTTTGTAGTAGAGTCTGAAGTCAGGCAGGTTGATTCCTCCAGTTCCATTCTTCTTTCTCAAGATTATTTTGGCTATTCGAGGTTTTTTGTGGAGCCCATTATACAGAGTGAAGTAAGCCAGAAAGATAAAGAACATTACAGCATACTAACACATATATATGGAATTTAGAAAGGTGATAACGATAACCCTATATGCAAAACAGAAAAAGAGACACAGAAATACAGAACAGACTTTTGAACTTTGTGGGAGAATGTGAGGGTGGGATATTTCAAAAGAACAGCATGTATACTATCTATGGTGAAACAGATCACCAGCCCAGGTGGGATGCATGAGACAAGTGCTCGGGCCTGGTGCACTGGGAAGACCCAGAGGAATCGGGTGGAGAGGGAGGTGGGAGGGGGGATCGGGATTGGGAATACATGTAAATCCATGGCTGATTCATATCAATGTATGACAAAACCCACTGGAAAAAAAAATAATAATAAAAAAAATAAAAAAATAAAATAAAAAAAAAAATCAAGGGGAAAAAAACAAAATTATTTGGGACTTGACATTCTTATTTTAAGTAATGCTGTTATTTACTGATACATACTCATGTTCAGAATAATGTCTTTATTGTGAAATAGTTGGTCTGAACAGTTCTGCTCGGTAGCTGGCCATGGTTTCAGAGTTCCAGTGGGTGATAAGACAATAGCTAGTGAGAGACTGGAGGTCACCTGATTCCTTTCCATGTGACAGTTGCTTTGGGGTTTAAAAAATAATAATAATGTTAAGAATAGGTTTCCCAGGTGGCTTAGTGGTAAAGAATCCACCTGCAATGCAGGAGATGCGTGTTCAATCCCTGGGTCAGGAAGATCACCTGGAGAAAGAAATGGCATCCAACTTCAGTATTCTTGCCTGAGAAATCCCATAGACAGAGGAGCCTGGCAGGGGCTACTGTCCATGGGATTACAAAAGAGCTGGACATGACTTAGTGACTAAATGACAACAACGTTAAGAATCAGAGGCTGAAAGTCGGCCTTTCTGTTCACATAGCAGCAAGAAATCAGTCATACCACAGCCATTCTGTCGAGAGACCCTGTGCTTGGGTGGGGAACATCTCCACTTGCTGCCAAGACAGTGGCTTCTCTGCCTCACCCCCTGTAACACCATAACAGGAGTAATAGAGATCACTGAGTCAGTGACTTTTGCAATTCAGCTCAGTGCTCAGCTGATGCATTTTATATTTAAGTGCTTACTCTGTACTAAGCAGATCTCCAATAAATTATCTCATTGGATGTGCAAATGTTGTAGGAAAAATGAGGTGCAAGAGGATGGTCAGGTCCCAGGTCTTGGCAACGTCCCTGGGACAGGCCACCAAGTGAGGGTCCTTGGCTTCACATAGGAAAAGAATTCCAGAATGAGCCTTAGTAGAGTGAAAGGAGATTTATTTAGAGAGATAGACATTCTACAGACAGAGAGTGGCTGTCTCAGAAGGCTGAAGGCTACCCCAGGGCATAGGGGCCTCTCAGAAAGTGAGAGAGGCCCCAAAGTGCTGAACTGGTTAGTTGTTATAGGCTAGGTAATTCGAAAGAAATTTTCTTTCTTGAAAAAGGGGCAGGGATTTCCAGGAATTGAAGCACTGCATTTAGTGGTTGGCCTTGGAACTGTCATGTCACATGTGGTTGTGTCATTTAGCATGCTAATGCATAATAATGAGTGTGTAGTGGGGCTCAAAATCTACTAGAAGTGAAATCTTCCACCATCTGGGGCCTAGTAGGTTCTAACCAGTTTTTGTTGTATCCTGTTCTTCTTCACAGTTGTGTCATTCTTTTAATACTTGTGCCCTGCCCCCTTTCTTCTTGTCTCATGCAGGCTTAAATTCTTTTCAACTCTAAATAGGGGCCAGTGCTTTATACTGATCTAGTTGACATCAGTGTTGGTAACCTTACCATTATTTTTAACTGCTTTTGCCTAACTAGTTCCTTCTGTTCTTGACCAGTAGCTAAGTTGTGTCCGACTCTTTGCAACCCTGTGGACTGTAGGATGGCAGGCTCCTCTGTGCTCTGCTATCTCATGGAGTTTGCACAGATTCATGTGTTGAGTTGGTGATGCTATCTAACCATCTCATTCTCTACCATCTGCTTCTCCTTTTGCCTTCAATCCTTCCCAGCCTTAGAGTCTTTTTCAATGAATCGATCTTCACATCAGGTGGCCAAAGAATTTGAACTTCAATTTTAGTATTGGTCCTTCCAATGAATATTCAGGGTTGTTTTCCTTTAGAATTTACTGGTTTGATCTCCCTGCAGTCCAAACGATTCTCAAGAGTCTTTTCCAACACCACAGTTCAAAAGGATCAGTTCTTCAGCATTCAGCCTTCTTTATGGTCTAATTCTCACATCCATACGTGGTGACCAGAAGACAATGGCTTTGGCTATATGGACCTTTGTCAGCAAAGTGATATCTCTACTTTTTAATGCACTGTCTAGGTTTGTCATAGCTTTCCTTCCAAGAAGCAAGCATCTTTTAATTTTGTGGCTGCAGTCACCATCCACAGTGATTTTGAGCCTAAGAAAATAAAATCTATCACTGCTTGCACTTTTCCCCCTTTCTTTTGCCTTAAAGTGAAGGGACTGGATGTCATGATTTTAGCTTATTGAATGCTGAGTTTCAAGCCAACTTTTTCATTCTCTTCTTTCACTCTCATCAAGAGGCTCTTTAGTTCCTCTTCACTATCTGCCATTAAAATGGTATCTGTATATCTGAGGTTATTGATATTTCTTCTGGCAAACTTGATTCCAGCCTATAATTCATCCAGCCCAGCATTTTGCATGATGTACTGTGAATATGAGTTAAATAAGCAGGGTAACAATATACAGCCTTGTCATACTCCTTTCCCAGTTTTGAACCAGTCTGTTCCATGTCTAGTTATAACTGTTACTTCTTAACCTACATACTTCAGAAGGCAGGTAAGGTAATGTCGAGTATTCCCATTTCTTTAAGAATATTCCACAGTTTGCTGTGATCCACACAGTCAAAGGCTTTAGCATAGTCAGTTAAACAGAAGTAGATGTTTTTTTCTGGAACTCCTTGCCTTTCTCCTTTATCCAAAGAATGTTGACAATTTGATCTTTAGTTCCTCTGCCTTTTCTAAATACATCTTGTACATTTGGAAGTTCTCAGTTTACTTACCGTTGAAGCCTAGTTTGAAGGATTTTGAGCATTAGCTTGCTAGCGATTGCATGTACATGCATGCTTAGTCACTCAGTTGTGTCCAACTCTTTGTGACCCATGGACTGTAACCCACCAGGCTCCTCTGTCCATGGGATTCTCTGGGCTAGAATGCTTGAATGGGGTGTCATTCCCTTCTCCAGAGGATCTTCCCAAGCCAGAGATCGAAACAGTGTCTTCTGTGTCTCCTGAATTGGCAGGCAGATTCTTTGCCACTAGCGCCACCTGGGAAGTCCTGTTAGCATGTGAAATGAGTGCAATTGAATGGTAGTTTGAACATTCTTTGGCATTGCCCTTCTTTGGGATAGGGATGAAAACTAACCTTTTCCTGTCCTGTGGATGAACTAAATCAAATCCCTTATGATTGTACAGTGACGGTGACAAATATATTCAAGGGATTAGATCTTGTAGACAAAGTGCCTGAAGAACTATGGATGGAAATTCATAATACTGTACAGAAGGCGGTGGCCAAAACAATCCCCAAGAAAAAGAAATGCAAGAAGGCAAAGTGGTTTTCTGAGGAGGCTTTACAAATAGCTAAGCATTGAAGAGAAGTAAAAGGCAAGGGAAACATATGCTCAACTGAATGCAGAATAGCAAGGAGAGATAAATGACCAAATGCAAATACGGGAAAACAATAGAATGGGAAAGACTAGAGATCTCGTCATCGGAGATATTGGAGATATCAATGGAACATTTCATGCAAGGATAGGCACAATAAAGTACAGAAATGGTAAGGACCTAACAAAAGTAGAAGAGATTAAGAGATGGCAGGAATACACAGAAGAACTAATTCCCTTTATAATTAGTTAAAGAAAAAAAAGAACTAGGAGGGACCATGACAATAACCTAACTTCATCCTTTTGCTTTGTCCAACAGAGGCTCCTAAAGTCTTTGACACTCACACGGTCATTGATATATCTAAGTGATGGCAGAACCATGACCAGATCTGATCTCTTCATTTCCTGAATTAGGCAATTTCATGATGACTGTAATTAGCTCAGATTGTGAACCTGGAAGATGAATTCACATAGCAATGAATTATCACTTTACCATTATTTCTAGTACATGGTTTTCATAGTTCAGATGCTTATCTTATTTTGCTTTTTAGGTCACTGTATGGAAAACTGATTATCATCTGGGCAAAAAGCTGATTTAATCCATGACTGGGCAAACTTGCTTGAAAGGACCAAGCACCAAACATTTTAAGGGTTTGTAGACCTTATAGTCCCTGTTGCAGCTGACATTACTGCCATTGTAGGACAAAAACAGCAATAGGCAGTACGTAAATAAAGGAACATAGATGTTTACCAATAAAACTTTACAGACACTGAAATTTGAATTTTACATAATTTTCATGTGTCACAGGACATAATTCTTCTTTTAATTTTTTCCAACTATATAACAAATGTGAAAATTATCCTTAGCTTGTATGCCAAGCAAAAACAGACAGCTTAACTGCATTTGTCTCACAAGCTATGGTTTGCTGACCTCTGATCCAAGCCCAAAGATCCCTGTCAACCTCAGTTCTGTTCTGCCATTTTTGCTTCTGCATGTTTGCTTCTGCAGAAGTATCTTCACATGCCCAGATTGTTCATAAGCGTTTGCAAGGACTTAGTCTAAAATGGATAATATTATATTCAATATAAAAACATGGTGTTTTCTCTTAACATTTTCCTCTTTAAAATACTCTATATCATCATTGTTACACATACACAGAAGATGCTTGCTTTTCAGCTTTTAACATGATAATTTAATCAACAAATTAAAAAAAAATACTTTCAAGAATGCCTATTTGGATACACGTCAATGGGTCCATGTTAAATGGGAGAATATGAGCCCATATTTAGTAGATAATGATGTTTCGTGCCAAGTAAACAAAGAAACTGTCAGTTTTTTGGTGAATAAATTAAGACATAGATATAATAGACATTATATGGCCATAATATTCAAGTTGAGGTGGTAAGATGTAAACTTGTAAAAGATAATCTGGCCAGATAACATTGGCAAATGATCTGCCTAGAGGTTGGGAGTAGCAAGCATTTGAAGAAGTCAAGGAGCCTGCATAGAGGGAGAAAGCCAGGTGGATTTTGAAGACTGAATGGGGATCACAAAGTATTAGCAGCGGCTGAAGCCTATTTTGAGTTTTAAAATGTACACAAGCCAGACTTGCTAAATGTGAATTTGTTGAAACATATACAGTAAAATGTAAACCTTTACCTCATTCAGCAAAATGTCATAAATACAAAAGTGTCCCTAAGCATTGTGCATGCTTAGTGCGTGATTAGTCTCTCAGTCATGTCTGACTCTGTAAACACATGGACTATATAGCCTGCCAGGCTCCTCTGTCCATGGAATTTTCCAGGCAAGGGCACTGGAATGGGCTACCACTTCCTGCTCCAGGGTATCTTCCTGACCTATGGATTGAACCCGCGTCTTTTGTGTTTCCTGCATTGCAGGCAGATTCCTTATCCACTGAGTCATCAGGGAAGCCCTATAAGCAATGTGGAGGGATTCACATTTCTCGAAATTTCCAGGTCTCTGAACTATAGTGCCACAGTTCTAAGGAGTTGTTACTGTAGATTCTGGAGAAGATACCAGGAGACTTATATGAGGCCATTTTTTCCTTTCGTCCTAACAGGAGTTATTTCTGTTTGAAAAAGATCTCCTGGCATACATTTTCAAATAACTCCAGGCAAATACCCCTCTAGTTAAGTAAGTGCAAGGATCGGTTCAGTTCAGTTCAGTTCAGTTGCTCAGTCGTGTCCGACTCTTTGCGACCCCATGAATCGCAGCACACCAGGCCTCCCTGTCCATTACCAACCCCCGGAGTTTACGCAAACTCATGCCCATCAAGTCGGTGATGCCATCCAGCCATCTCGTCCTCTGTCGTCCCCTCCTCCTTCTGCCCTCAATCCCTCCCAGCATCAGGGTCTTTTCCAATGAGTCAACTCTTCGCATGAGGTGGCCAAAGTACTGGAGTTTCAGCTTCAACATCAATCCTTCCAATGAACAACCAGGACTGATCTCCTTTAGGATGGACTGATTGGATCTCCTTGCAGTCCAAGGGACTCTCAAGAGTCTCCTCCAACACCACAGTTCGAAAGCATCAATTTTTCAGAGCTCAGCTTTCTTCACAGTCCAACTCTCACATCCATACACGACCACTGGAAAAACCATAACCTTGATCAGATGGACCTTTGTTGGCAAAGTAATGTCTCTGCTTTTTAATATGCTATCTAGGTTGGTCATAACTTTCCTTCCAAGGAATAAGCGTCTTTTAATTTCATGGCTGCAATCACCATCTGCAGTGATTTTGGAGCCCCCCAAAATAAAGTCTGACACTGTTTCCACTGTCTCCCCATCTATTTGCCATGAAGTGATGGGACCAGATCCCATGATCTTAGTTTTCTGAATGTTGAGCTTTAAGCCAACTTTTTCACTCTCCTCTTTCACTTTCATCAGGAGGCTTTTGAGTTCCTCTTCACTCTGCCATAATGGTGGTGTCATCTGCATATCTGAGGCCTAGCCAGTACTAAAATTCATCTTTAAAGTGATCATACTATGAACATTAGCTCATTAAATGAAAAAAAAAATCTTTTTTTCAAAGACTTAGCTTATAGAGTATTTGTCCACTGTGATATGCTGACCATTATGGTTTGAAAGTTGATAGTAAGCCCACACCATGTATACTGTTGGTGCTTATATATCCATATAGCCATAGTAATTAAACCCATGTGAGTCGATGCATATATTACTAATAGAGCCTGCCTAGCTTCATAATATTTCCCGTAATTTAATTTTACATGATGCTTCTAAGCTCATGGGAACCAGTTTTAATAGCAGAAGCTTTCAAAATCAACTAGAGACAAAAGAATAGACCGTTTTTAGAACCTCTTTGTGTAAGCAGGGAGAGACCACCACAGCAGGGAACTGAAGTCAATAATTTAATTGTATTTATTTAAGTTAGTACTTCCTGTCATAACAGGTGATTTTCTTATTTGCCAGAGATGTAAAAGTTCTGATTAAAATATTCATTCAAATATTAAAAAGGGCCTTTATTGTAAGAAGACATTAAATATAAATCATGTGCAGCTAGGCACAATGTGAAGGGTAGTTTGCTGATGACTGGCGCTTGGGACAATTTGGTCTAAGTAGTTTTTCCTACAAGGAAGAATTATTTTAAGGAAATGTTGGTAGGGCATATTTTAAAACCTGTTTCTTCCCTCCTTTTGAAGGCAAATCACTTGGCTTAAGTGGAACATTAGATTTCCCCTCATAGTTTTTCTAACTTATATTCAGTAAGGTGAAAAATCAAATTCGGAGGTGAATCTGAGTTCCTCTGTGCAAATGAAGGACTTGAAATTTTAAACAACACAGTTATCCTTCTTTCCTGGGAGTCTGTAGCTGGTAGAGGGCTAATTAAGCCCATGAGAGTTGCTGTATTAAATGTGCTTAGGACAGCCAGAGCTTGAGGATTCTTAACCCTTAGGAAGTAAACCACAAGTCGGTAACTCAGCTAAAGAACATGTGTGTTAGTTGCTCAGTCATGTCCAACTCTGCGACCCCCATGGACTGTAGCCCACCAGGCTCCCCTATCCATGGAATTCTCCAGGCAAGAATACTGGAGTGGGTTGCCATTTCCTTCTCCAGGGTTTCTTCCTGACCCAGGGTTGAACCTGGGTCTCTGCATTGCAGGCAGATTCTTTACCATCTGAGACACCAGGGAAGATAACAGTTCCGCATATCTGGTCAGCAAAGTAAATGGATATGGCATGTTCTCTAGACAGGTCATACTTAGTGTATTAAAATCAATAAAATTCCTGGGAGTGTTTCTCCTAAAAGGACTGAAGTTGATATACAGAGGGCAGGATAGTAACTGTCTTGAGCACTTAGATAAAGGGAATTCTTAGTTTGTCCCTTAACCTTTGAATCTCTTCTGTTTCAAGTCATGGCACTATCTTTTCCTCTGTTGTTCAGGCACCAACCAGTCCTTGATTCTACTCATTTTTTCATCTCCACACCCCATTCAGGCCCCACATCCAATACAAATTCTGTTGACTCTACCTTCAAAATATATTCCAGATCTGACCACAGTTCATCAGCTCTACTGCTGTTCACCCTATTCAAACCATCGTTACTCTCATCTGAACTACTGCAGTGGTCTTCTTGCTTCACTCTGGCTGTCCTACAGTCCCTTACCTATACAACAGCCCCCGTTATATTTTTAAAGAATTAATTAGAATCTTGTGTCCTGTTTGAAGCTTTTCCATGGTTCATTATCACATTCAGATTGAAATATAGCTCCTTAATTTGAACTAAAATGGTCTTCCTGATTGCCCCTCTGAGCACGTGGCCTGTCACGTGTTACTTGTTCACTTCTTTATAGCCAGACCCACCGTCTTCAGGAGCCCCTGTTCATATGCTTGCTATTCCCTTTCTGAAACACCCTTCCGCTGCATCTTTGCATGGTGCACCTCTCATTCCACTCAGGTCTCTGCACAAAAATAGCAGCACACACACACACGATCCCCTCATCCTCTGTTGTTTTTCTTCACAATATTTATCACTACTGAAATAATGTAATTTATTTTTTTATGTATCTCTCATATGTGTCATCAAGTTATGAAGATTTAAACAGATTTTACATGTATAAGCACTTTATAAAGCTCTATTTAAATGTGGGGGATGGTTATTATGATGGACTTTGCCACTTTATGACTCTAGTCTAATGATATGAATCAAAAAGTCTTTATTGATTTAATTAATTGTAATCATTCTTGTCTCTCCCTTGTCCTTGCTTGCTTTCTTTTTTAACTAACCTAGAGATAATTGACTACTGGCTATTTAGATAATACTACTTAATTTTTAGTACTTCCTTCTTCCTATGATTGATGTTATGTTTTCATGCATCCTGAGCATCATAAGATTATGATGTAAGAAACAAGAATGTAAGAAAATGTTTAATCTTTATATGTCTCTCATACATATGTTCAAGTAGTTTATCAAGTTTATCAAGTGCATTGATCTTTCAAATAATGTGTATTGCCAAGAAGATGGCAGTTGATTAGGGCTCCCAGAAGTTTTTAATACCCATGGTGTCTGGGCAGTGTTACAGTTTTGTGAACATGTTGCAATTTTATGAGCATGTTGTTTTGTTATTTCTAAATTTTTTAAAGAAGAAGTCATTTGGGGTTCCCCTCATAGAGTAGATACATGTATTATAAAGGAGATATAAATTGTGACCCACCATCTTGAGGGAACAAATAATGGTACTTCCTGAATTTTCTGTAACTGGACTTAACTTTTGCTTTAAGAACTGATCTTGCCAGACTTTTAGATTCCAGTCTCAGTCTTAAATCTTCCCCGTCATCCTCATTTTGTGTTTGAGCCATCTACCCACATTGGTTACGACTAAATGACCATCATCATGGTTACCAGTAGCTCTTCACTGTCTATTTTTCATACTAAGGACATAGGACCTTTCTTTGATATTTTGCCTAGACACACCAAACAGTCATTTCCTGTCCCTGCCAGCAAGCCCCCACAGCCCACTGTCAAGCCCCCATAGCCCCCCAGACCCTCTTATCCTCCTCATACACACACAC
Organism: Cervus elaphus; assembly: GCF_910594005.1. Taxonomy (NCBI): domain Eukaryota; kingdom Metazoa; phylum Chordata; class Mammalia; order Artiodactyla; family Cervidae; genus Cervus; species Cervus elaphus. Next base: position 51,316,498 of record NC_057829.1, on the reverse strand, counting down.
CCTTCCTCCCATCCCAGAAATATTCTTTTGATCTGATTGGAAATCCTTTTCCTGTGTTTTTGTCTAAGATACCTGTTCTCTATCCTGATACTATTTCTGTTACCAGTGCTATGAGTGCTCTAAATTGTCTTAGGAGCCTAGGGTTTTGGACATGTGTATTCAGAGAGAAGTATAGGGAATTTCTATATCTTGCCCAGCTAGATCTCTCTGTCAAGGCAGTGAGCACGGGGCCAATTCTCTGACAGAATTGGAGTGAGAAGAGATTGTAAATATTGAGAGGAGAAAATCGTAGGGTAATAACACAGAATATTATCCCTCTTTAAGTGTTTTCAATTTGACATCTCAGTACAAAAATCAAACTACTGTTCCACACCTGCCTTGTAAATGGTCCTTAGCTATTTCACAGCACTTCTCATTTTTTTCCCTTCCAAATGAAATATGCACTAAACTTCTAAAACTCACCAGTTTCAAGGAACCACAGTAACTCTCTGACATAATCTTAGCTATAATCAAAATTTTCATGGCAGTATGTAACTGTGTTCAATAAATAACAGAATAAAGCACAATATAATAGTTAGAACTAAAGCTTTGCATGTAGGATGGCCTGCTTGATTGAATCTCATATGGAGTTTGCCTATTAAAAAATAATACTTTCAATTAAAAATAATGTTGTTCAGCTACCTCAAACAGACCTATCATTTTTAACTCTGTGTCTAGGACAATTTATTTAAACATTTTCACACCAGAGCAACTATGCCACTTGTCAAAGTTCATGTTTGTCCCTGAGATTTGTGACATTGTTTTGGACCAAAGGAAGGAATTCATAGAAAGTAAAAACAAAACAAAACAAAAAAAAGTGGCCCACAGGCCATGTGATTCTGGCTAGTCCCGGTCTGCTAGATAGGATGCTCTTTTCTGGAAAACAGCTGATCTCAGTTTTTTGTTCAGTATGTTAGCAGAGTATGGCGCTCTGATCTGTTTGCTTCCTAGCTTGTTTCTCGTCCATCCTTCTTTCCTGTCAATGGGAGCCGCTAACACAGCAGTGGGAGCTGGGAGAGCTTTTCCAGTTGTGTGACAGCTCTTCTTGTCCCTCTGTAACTGTCACTTTGTCTAGAGGTGGCTGTAGTTTATAAAGTGCTGACTGATAAAGCTTGGGATGCAAAGGCCTTGTTATTTCAAGTCACATTACTCCATGTCATCAGTCTGGGGCTTCACATATCCCTGGCTTTTGCAGAAAAAAACCTGCATATGTAATTTTTCAATGTCAGTTCTATAATTTGACTTCACCATAGCATGAGTCTTTCGTTGGTTCTCTGTCAGTCATACTAAAGATGTGATTTCCAAGTGAATTTACACAATTTGATTAATATTTTAATACTAAGGTTTTAAGAGCAGTCATGCCTCAGCTCAATCTCGTGGGCCATAACATGGCCACCAGACAAAGCTGGTGGTGACTAGGTGTTCCTCTAGATTTTCCCCTGTTGACAAACAGCTCTTGGCCTCAAGAAAACATCAGTGACTTCAGAGAGTAAACATCTGATATTTGATCCAGAGTGGTGATGTTGGTTTTTAATGTTTTCATTGAAAGGATCTATGATGAGACTTATGTGGTTGTTGTATCTACGTGAGGCAGCTCTTTGACACATGTGAATCTTGTCCCTGGGCACACTTGTTTGAGACAAGTGTATATCCCTTTCTCAAGTTCAATGAACTTATTCAAGTAGACAGATGTCTACATAAATCAGTCTTCCCCTCTCCTTTCCAGTTTCCCCCTCTGCCCTTCTGTCTGTTTCTCATATCCCCACCATTTATTCATCCCTCTTTCTCCAGTTGGACCTGAGAGCCAGAGTCCATGATCACGTGTGGTGGGCAGAGGAGCTTGGGAGGAAGGAAACTATTTATTGGCAATGGTGTAACTTATAAACATAGAAAGAGAAGAGTGGAGAGAGCCAAAGAGAGAATCTGAAAGTTCTGTAGAAATAAGACCTCTATCCTGCTGCTTTCAAGTTCTCAAGTGACCCAAAAAAATGGCTAATTTCCTTTGAACTTGCTTTAGTTAGCTTAAATAGATTTCTATTTCTTATAACTAAAAGAATCATAATCATAACTTTTATTTTGCCAAAAGTTATTTTAGAAGGCATTTATTGTTTTCTTTAGTAAAAATAATAGTAGTTATAATCTGCATTTAGCAAGGAGTTAAACTTTTTTCAAAATGCTTTTCTAGCTGATGTGTTATTGTAGCTACAGAAAAGAGAATGAGTGCTGTCCCCTTATTTGATAATTAAGAAATTATTTTTAAATTTGGTAAGACATTTAATAGGTAAGAAATTGTCTTATTTTGGATGAGTCCAAAAGGGTCAATCAGCTTGCTTAAAATCCCAAAGTTGGGAGGAATGCTCGAGCTAGGTCTTTGACCCCAGTATTAATGGTTTTCATGTCCTAGAGCTGACTCATAACACCTCACTAATTCTTCACATGACCTCAACTCAATGCTGTATTCACTGTTCAGTGACATTGCACTGGTAACTTGAAACCAGTCATCATGGGAATATTTATGCTATAGACATCAGAAAACATGACAATTCATATGACTTTTTAAAAAGCCAGTTCAACTTTTACCAGCATTTCTCTGCTTCTAATGAGCAGTAAAGTATCTATTCTGGAGCCAAGTGTATTCATACATCTTTAAAGGAGAGCTGGAAACTCTTAACTTTTTCTTAAGTAGAACTTTTCAATTCTTTACCAAGATAGCTTCCATCTCTGAGCAGAGATCTCAATAATGTTGTAAGAAGTGTTAGAATATTTGTTCTTAGGATTAAAAGTATAAAAGGTCTACCAGTATTATCTAGCTCAGCTCTGTTCTTTCATAGATGAGAGAACTGAGGTCAAGAAATGTGAAAAGATTTGTTCAAGGTCTTAAAACTATAGGAAAGAAAAATTATGATTTGAACTCAGAGCATCTTTTGTATGCTCTGACTAAAATCCATGCTTGGAAGATCAGGGAGATCATACTTAGGACAAAGAAAGGAGGCCACAGGCAGAAGGCTAGAATCTCAGTACACTTGTAAAAACCTCTCGTGTATTAGACTGAAAAAGAGATCATTGTAATTAATTACCGATACCCAATTAAAGTTGTAATTGTGCTCATCTATTTGTTCATTAAGGTATGTGAGCAAAGTGATGTCTCTTATAATTAAAATAATCAATAAACTTACAAACTCAATTTCAGGACTAATTGTTTGTCTATTAAATACAAAGTCTTTTGCATAATGATAAACTGTTAATATTCATGGAGAAAAAAATGTAGAAATGAAAGACAGCTCTGCCCTTTCCAATAAGATGAGGTCATTATTATATGATTAAATAGACAGGGATAAGAAAGAAATTTCATTTTTTTTAATAGTGAAGAAATGAATGTCTAACTTGATTTAAGGAGCACTGCTGAAATATGTTACAGGTTTATGCTTGATTTAAAATATAAACCACTTAGGAATAAAATTGGCTTGAACAATCTGTTGCTGACATTATTATACATACATCTCTTATAAATCAATATCTTGCAACCAATAAGCAAGACAATAGTTAACTGCTTTTTGTCAGTGTTTACTAAAATGATTGATGCACTGTTATTGCAGAAAATATCTAAACTTTCTTTGTCGGTGTTGGGGTGGGGGTGTTTTGGAAATAGGCCTTCATCACTTGAATGTGATATGCTTAGTCAATCTACTTTATATAGACAAAGTCTAAACACATCTATAAATGGTAATTCAATATACTCATGCAATTAGCATTGGTCTTTGGATGGGTAATTATGTGGTGTGCTTTCCTAATAAAACTAAAATTAAGCATACTAATCACAATTAAACACCTACTTCCCTCTCCTTCTTCCTTATGCAGTATTATCTGTTTTATATTAATACAGATTGCCAAGTTACAACTAGCTGACTTTTAGCTGCTTTTATCAAACTCAAATAGTTTGATAAAGTTTTCAGTGGCAGCATATTGAGAAACTCCTTATAACATAACTTCTCTTGATTCTACACTTTTAATGGTAAACTCTGTGCAAATTGCAAAGGATAAATAAATAAAATTAGCAAAGAACCTTCTTTATCCAGCACTCCATCCCTTGCTTTATCTACCTTCCTTTCTAGGCAGAATTAAAAGACTCATCATTGGCACGTCCTAGGACACTGGTTCTCAAAGTGTGGTCCTGACCTGCAGATTCAGCATCTCCTGGTTAGAACTGCAAATTCTTGAGCTCAACCCCAAACCTACTAAATCTGAAACTCTGGGGGCAGGGCAAGCAAGTTCTTATAAAAACCCTCTTGTGAGATTCTGATGCTAACTAAAGTTTGAGAGCTACTTCTCTAAGGGAAAATATATTAAAAAGAGGACTTTGTTCAGAATATGAGGGTTATTTTCTGCTTTTTTCACTCTCCACGTGGTGTTGGAATTATTCAGATATAATGGATACATCTTGGCTTCTCTTTGGAGTGTTTCTTCTTGTGAGATTGATCATTCTACATTGTATGTTTTTTTTTTTCTTTCTTTTTATTTCAAGACCTTGTTGATAAGCAAACTAGGTATAAGTTCATATGGAAGGGGAAGAATACACCGAGGTAAGAAGAGACAGGAATCCCATCTGACAGATAATGGAGGAACAGAGGAAATGTGGGGAGAATAAAAACCTGGGAGCAAAAAGTAGATAAGAAAGTTCAAAAGTAAACAGCTGCCTCCTCATTTCCTGGCCCCAGCCCCATGGCCACACCCTCAGTCCCACCATCATCTCTGCAGCAGTCTACTGCCCAGCAGTGGTACCGTCCATCTCTTGGTCATATACTCTTGAAACATTATAATCTTATTTAAATTAACCATTTTATGGCCTCCAATTGTGGTCATCCATCAAACCATCAAATCTTGCCATTTCCTCTTTGAAAGGCCTCTTGCATTCACCCCTTCTACTCTCATGGCTCTGCCATTTATATCCACAGGTGCTTTTGTCCATCATGTGTAAACTCTACACCAGCCCTGCTTCCTCCCTGGAGGAAACAGCCTCCAGAGTGAGTGTCCCTCACTGACCCCCTTCTAACTCATCTTGCAAACTGTTAGAAGACCATGTGATTTGTGGGAATCTGGGTGGAGAGTATACAGGGAATCTTTATGCTAATTTTGCAACCTTTTCTTCTAAATGAAAAGTTAGAGGTTCCTGGTTTCCTGCATTTCACTGACTGATTCTTTCTCTCTCCTCCTTGCTGCTCCTTTTCTCATAAACTTGATGTTCCCTTCTCAGTTCTCCACTAAACATTACCCAATGCATATTTGATTTCCTGGCATGTGCTGCAGGGTGATAGACTCTTGTCAATTATTCTTTGTGCATCTGCTATGTAGCAATTATGGGGGAGAATACAGGAGTCAAAACGTGTTCTCTGCATTTAATTAGAAACTTCTTGGTTAGACCTTTGAGGCCTCAATATATCCTTCCTACCTAAACAACCTATTTCCCAGTACCTATCTGATGTTCCCAATTCATTTCTTTACTGGCCCACATTCATGCCATTCTCATTTCTGCCCATCCACTTTCACCTGGATTACCCTCTGCTTGTTCAGGTGTCAGACATCCTCCAGCGCCAAGAATGAGACTCTTTTCCGGCTAGCTCATGAGGACCACCTCATCCTCACTAATTCTCCATCTTCACCACACCTGTCAGAGTACCCAGAGTCTGTATCACACAACAGCAAGTTTTTGTTTTCTACTCTCCCGTCTCATCTCCATAATGAATTAGCAGGTCTTTGAAGTCAGGGGCTTCCCTGGTGGCTCAGATGGTAAAGAATCTGCCTGCAATGCAGGAGAACCAGGTTTGATCCCTGGGTCAGGAAGATCCCCTGGAGAAAAGGAATGGCCACCCAATCCAGTATACTTGCCTGGAAAATCCCATGGACAGAGGAGCCTGGCAGGCTACAGTCCACGGGGTCACAAAGAGTCAGACACGACTGATGTGACTGACGCTTTCACTTTCACTTTGAAGTCAGGAACTGTTTCTCATGCTTTTGATCTTTTAAAGACTGAAACATGACTGACTCTATAGTGTGTATTAGCAAGGGCTTGCTTTTTGATTGATATTTCAGTGCATTCTACAACACAAGATTTGACTTGGTTATCATTTATTGTGCATTCTATATTCAAAAAAAAAGATTAATAAACATGGTTACACATTTCCCTTAACTTTTTCTGTTTAGGTACCTAATCTATTTGGAATCTCAATGATTTTTTTAAATAGAATATCTTATTAAAATATCTGAAAGCTATATACAGGTGCTATAAAATCCTTGAAAGGTGCAGAAAAATGAGCAGTATTGGCCAAAGAAAACATCAGTGATATTTCTTATATTATTTTTCTATGATTAACTCTTTATAACTCTTGTCATGCCTTTTTTGCACAAAATTATCTTGATAATTTTCTCTTTAAAAGGAAACGTTATTAAGTGGAAATTAAATGCTAGGTAGGTAAAATTATTTTTTTTTAAAGTATGTCAGGATATAGCAAAAGGGACATTAAATAATCACATATTTAATGTGATTGAACTTTTATATTTTTTAGAACTTTTATATTTTTTAAAACTTTTATATTTTGCCTATATTTTGCTCTAATTATACAAATTAGAGCATAAGTGAGTCATTTTTAAAAAGGAGGTCAGGAAATAAATAATATATCCAATGTAAAGTGTTTTGTGTTTTACGCTCTAGTTCACATCAAACAAAGAACTTTAAAGCATCTATGTCAGTTTTTATTATGAGTGAGCACTTTTCTGTTGGTTATCAGCCATTAGGTAATCTTTCATATGTAGTAGCTTAATTGAAAAGGCAACAATCAAGAAAATTAAAAAGAGAGGGGAGAAATAAAATGTAAAAAAAAGAGAGAGATTGTTTATAACTCAAAAAGAAAAAAAAAAAGGATTTGAAATCAAATATTCTGAAATAAGAGAGATTAAAAATATGCTCCTGATGGATTCAGTTCATAGAGGGCACAAGACTGTTGCCAAGGTTGAACCTGTGATTTGTTTGTGGGAAAATTAAGAATCATAAAACAGGTAGAAAACAGAAGTTCGTGAAGTTAAGTGATACATCCAAGGTCACAGATCAGTGTGTGGCAGTACCAGGAATGGAACTTCTGAACCCAACGCGCTTCTAATCGATTCTGTCTGGTGGCTCAGCTATAAAGAATCCATCTGCCAGTGCAGGAGGCCCATGTTTGATGCTGGATCTAGAAGATCCCCTCGGGAAGAAAATAACAACCCAGTATTCTTGCCTGGGGAATCCCATGGACAGAGGGAGACTGGTGGGCAACAGTGGGAGACTGGTCCATGGGGTTGCAAAGAGTTGGACACAACTGAGCTACTAAACAACAATTAGTCCTGTTAGATGACTTCCACTAAACATTGCTTTACTGCCCAGACTGTCTTTACCCTTAACTTCCCCTGAGATTCTTACCAACGTATGATATTTGTCAGAAGAACTATGAGAGTGTCCCATCACTTTTTCTCTAAAACACACTCAGCAGTAAATACATTGCCTAGAGTTGAAACATCACTTGGGCCATTTAATAATCAGAGACAAAATTGGTTTGATTTTTTTTGGTCAACAGTTAACTTCAGTACCTCTTCTTGTCCCAAGTCAAGTCAAAGTTCTCATTTCCTGTCAAAGGCATATGAGCCCCTGCAACTCTGAGCCCTAGAATATCCAGATCAAAACGAATCAGCAGTAGAAGTCATATGGACTGTGCTTTGTTGTATTGATTAATAAATGAGGCTGAATACTTTAACAGCATAAACAAAAATCAATAGCAGAGCTGTTCCTGGAACTCGATCCCATTATTCTTTCCGTGACACCATGTAATTCTCATTCCATTCAGAAAACATTGCTTCAGAGAAGTCTCAAGTAAAACAAAAGGCAAATCACTCATTTATAGGAAGTAAACAAAATGGTATGTTTTGAAACACTTAAGAAATGATGATATCTTTTCAACGTCTTTTGACTCATAGTATGATTTTTAAACCACAAATAGTTTGAAGGACAATAAAATTATACATTTTGTGTGCTAAGTCACTTCAGTTGTGTTTGACTCTTTGCAGTCCTATGAACTGCAACCCACTAGGTTCCTCTATCCATGGGAATTCTCCAGGCAAGAATACTGAAGTGGGTTGCCGTGCCCTCCTCCATGGGTTCTGCCTGACCCAGGGATAGAACCTGCATCTCCTTTGTCTCCTGCATTGGCAGGCAGGTTTTTTATTTTTTTTTTTTACCACTAGTGCCACCTGGGAAATCCCTACATTGTCTATGAGAAAGCAATAGGTAGCTCCAATGTTGTTATAAAACATCAATTAGTATGTTGCTTTATTTTTCAAATATTGGGAAAGTGATAGTTACAAGAGATTGTATTTTTTCATAGCTGCAAGTATTAGCATACAAAACTAATTAAATTAAAATTGCCCAAAATGATAATGGTAGGAAAAATTATGGCACCAAATGCAAAAGCTGAAAAGATAAACAAAAACTAAATTCACCATTAAGGTCATATATATATATAATTTTTTGTATCTGCTTATGAATACATACATTTAAAAATAGCTGTTATTTACTTTTTAAAATACCACTGTTTGGATTTTATGATAAAAGGTTAGATTTTCAAAATTCCATTTTTCAACCCAGTTTAGAGCTTTGTTATTCCAATATATCCAGTCTTAAAACTTAAATAGTAAGCATTTGCCCAAATGAATTCTATTTTGTATTTTGTTGAAATGCTTTATGCTAATTCCACATATTAAAGTGTATTTGGAGGGGGAAAAGAAAAAAAAAAAAAACTCTGATTTAAGAAAACATACTTGACGTAAGAAGAGCTGAGGAACTATGTTTGCTGTTGTCTTTGTATCTGTCATGTTACATAAGAATTTTTAAAGCCAATAGTAGCTAGAGTTATATGCTGAGTTCTGACAAAACTGCTATCAATGTGATAGTCACAAAAATTTTTTAATATATACTGAAATGTTTCTTATTGCAAGGGTACTGATTTACTTTTTAATCTTTTTAATTTACTTTTGAATTATTTTGTACCTATCATATTGGATGCATCTAAGAAGCCTATAATAAATGTTTAGCTAATGACTTAGAAAATGATTGCCCAGAAATGAGAAAATAAACCTCTTAACTTATACCTATATCACACTAGCCTCTGCTAGTGGTTAGAATGGACTGAGGGCAAACCACTTATTAGAATTAGAATTGCCAGAGCCTGAGCCCCACCCACAGGGAGTTGTCTTCACTGTTCTGGGCTGAATTCTAAGAAGTAGTGTTAGTATGTAAATCTCAGGTGATGGATAAGAGGAGCAGCTCGGTCTGGGAACCACGGATGTATTTGCAAGTTTCACATATGTTTCTCACACCCAAAGGTAAATTAATCTTAGTTCTAAGCTAGTCAATTGTATAAAAATATTCTGCTTCAGTGTCTTCATTTTCCAAATGAGGAAACTGAATAACAGACAGCTTAAATTGCTTGTCTAATAGCAAACATCTACTAAGTGTCAAAGTTGAGACTGAAATTCAAGACTGATCTTACAGTGCTCATGTCCCCATCTGACACTGTACCATTTCTCTCACGACCTTGGTAATGGTTTGTGGGAAAAAAATGAAAGCTGCTTCACATAGTTAAGTGCCTGTCCAGATAGCTTAAATCCAAGTATGACTTTAACAGTTGAGGACAAAGATGTAGCATTTTATTATTTTCTATATCTAGTGCAAAACATAGTCCTCCCAAGTATTTGCACCTTGTATAATGCAATTAGATGACTGTGATGGAAAATAAAATTATTAATATATGTGATGTACAGCTCTGGACACTCACATAAAACTAATAGAGAGCTAGTTTGATTTTTTAAGTAACTGGTTGTCATGGAGGACAAGCAAGATGACAGATGTCTGAATATTTGGCCTTACTTGACTGCAACATAATGCTAAAATGTTCTAGAGATAATTGTCGTTTGGCATCCCTAACATTGAAAAGGACAGCCAATCCCTGTAATAGTTTTCTACAATGACTATGTTTCAGTTAATGATGAGACAAAAGAAGATAATTATTGGTCAACCCAATCTTCTTCAGCCATTAAATAACTTTCAAGATAAAAATTTAAAAAAGCAGTTTAATATTTATCTCCTCTTCATTCAGGCTGCTGGTATCATAGAAATGTCTGCACATACTAGGTTTTCTGACTTAGGCCACTGCTTTATAATAACATATATCTATTCAAGGAATTGTTGATAGTTTTTTTCATAGCCACTTTATCAGATAGATGTTATATGTATATATGTATATAAATGGAAGCAAAAGTACTTTTAGTTTATTAAATTTGAGAGGCTAGATATTATAAATTGATTTGATGTTGCACTATAGAGAAAATTAGTTTTAACCATTTTGGCTGCCTTTATTTGTATAGTATAATTGAATCTGAAAAATAATTGCTCACTAAGTGTTAACTTTAAATCATATCTTTCTGTTTGTGTTCTTTAAAAATGTATTCACTGTGTAGCAATTGTTAGGATTTAATTTAATCTATTTCTTGCAGCATGAAAAAGTGCTGGGTCTGCAATCACATCCCTCACTGTAAATGAAGCTAGATTGGTACCTGAATCTAGAGGATTGGTGAAAGAGTCTAGTGAAAATAAACATAGTTTCCATTTCAATGTGAAGTTATTGCAGAGAATAAGAAGATGCATAAGGTGGAATCCTTTAAGAAGTTTGGACATGAAGCAAAATGGTCCTACAGGAAAGAGATTTCATCTTTTCTAGATCAATATTAGAAGTTGGTACATCTCTGTGAACCATTTGGAGCTATAGATTGACTTATTTTCTCAAGACTTGTCCTCGTTCTAAAACACTGACATAGCCATGGTATCAAATCAGTTTAAGTATTCTAATACACTTGTTTTAAATTTTTATATATTTCTCTGTGTCACTGGTTATCATGATAATATTTTAATGGTGAGAAAAAGACAGAAGCTGTAAACTACTACCAGACAGGATAGGGTCAAGGTGATACATTAAAAGGATGAAAGGATTGTTTAGCCGACTTCATATTTATCCAACCAAGTAATTTTTGACTGGTTTGATATCTAAAATAGTTCCCTAACTGTAATGCTTAAAATGAGTGCTAATTATTTCAGGCATGTAAAAAAAAAAATCTTAAATATTGCTCAGTTATTCCTAAAAATTTCTTCTTTGGCCCTCATCAGGATTGCTTTTTCTTTTTTTTTAAAATTATGAGTCAATTTGGTTGGAAATCTGTTCCTTAACAGCCTAAGAGGTAAGTATGTGTTTTCTTAGTTATAGATCCAAATGATCTTTTTGCTATCTGGTTCAAAGGTAGGAACCAAGAGTTTTCCCTGCTGTAACTCTAGGTGTTCTTTAAAAGTGTCAGGCTGCGATGCTGTGGTGTGCACAAATTGGACATAGTGCTGGATACTCTGGAGAGTGAGCTGTGATTGTGCTCCACAAAATGTGTCTAGAAGTTTATGATTTATCTAGGATTATATGGTATGGTCTCAGTTTCAGATGGAGAAGACAATGGCACCCCACTCCAGTACTTTTGCCTGGAAAATCCCATGGATGGAGGAGCCTGGTAGGCTGTAGTCCTTGGGGTCGCTAAGAATCGGACATGACTAAGAGGCTTCACTTTGACTTTTCACTTTCATGCATTGGAGATGGAAATGGCAACCCACTCCAGTGTTCTTGCCTGGAGAGTCCCAGGGACCGGGGAGCCTGGTGGGCTGCCGTCTGTGGGGTCGCACAGAGTCGGACACGACTGACGCGACTTAGCAGCAGCAGCAGCAGTTTCAGCAGAGGCAACCTCTGAACATGAATATGTCATATAACATGTATTTTCTTTTATGTTATTATAAAAGCATTTACATTCACATCAATGAAGACCATTAACACCTCAAGTCAACTGAAAATTTTCAAGATATTGAATAAAAGAATAACTTTATATTGGCTAAAAGATGACACCAAATTGTCAAGGTGGTGGTAATGATCAATGTGTGATGACATAGTATGTTATTACCTAAAGTATACATGCTTTCAGTGTTAAGAGAACTTTCACATTTAGAATATTTTAGCTTTTATTTTTTATTTCTAAGCAATCATGATGATTCCTTGAATCTGTGCTTATTCTTTTGGGAATTTTTATAATAAAAGGTGAATGTAAATGGCTAAATAAGTAAACTGTTCCTTGGATCCTGTTTTTGTGGATCGGTACCCAATTGTTTATGCTGTTCTTGCAGGCTCTCTTACCAAATAAAGCCAAGATTACTATTCAGAGGTTTAAAATAAATTGTAATAAGAGAATAGGAAAAGTAATAAAGAAAGTAGGCAATAATAGTAAAATAAAATTGGTGAAGTTGTCGCTTGGTTTAAAATTTTGATACTCTATTATATTCCTTAATATTATTTATATTGATTATTCCAAGTTTCTATAGTTTTCATTCCAAATATTTAAAAGGAAAGAGAATTAAGTTTTATTTTTGGAAAAAAATAATGCATTAAGCCATTTTTTTCAGAACTAACTAATCTTCAAACATTTCAGAATAAATTAATCTTCAAACAAACATTTTATTATGACATTTAACTAACAACCAGTTCAACTCATTTTAACTGATATTTAAAATCTCTTCTTTTAACTTTGTAATTATAAAATGTAACATTTGACATTAACATTATAGATGTAACATTGCTCTTGTAACATGCTTATTGAATTTTTTTTACCATAACACATCTGTAACTCTTTGATGGATCATGAGATCCTGCCGAAGTTCTTATGGCTTTGACTAGTTCTGCCCCACCTGAGACACTCCAGTCTCTTGCCCCTGTCAGCCCAGGATCCTCATTAGTAATCACAGGCTTGGGGCAGATAACAAATGAGGCAAATCTCCATTTGAAACCCTTGATTTGACCTCTTCCACGGACAGAGGATCAAGTTTCCATATAATACAGAGCATTTTCTCCACCAAGTCATTTTGTGAATTACTGCCATGTTCTGGGGGGCGAAAATGCTCTTGAACTACACTGTGTAGAGACCAGTCTGAATACAAAGAGTACTTAGAGGGTTTGCAGCAGAAAAAAATAGCAATAGCTAAAATGTCTGAAATACTCAGTGCGTCCTAGGTACTGTTTAAACGCTTAGCCTGCCTTCACCAATTTTATCCCAATAGTAATCTTAGGAAGGTGCAAATTATCCCTCCTTCCTTTATTTGTTTTTAATCTTTATCTTTTTTAAAAATTCATTTTTAAATTGGAGTACGGTTGATTTACAGTGTTGTGTTAATTTTAGTTGGATGGCAGATTGATTCAGTTATATATGTGTGTGTATGTGTGGTGTGTGTCTGTGTTCTTTTTCAGAGTCTTTTCCCATATAAATTATTATAAAATATCAAGTACCGGTCCCTGTGCTATAGATACATTCTTGTTGTTTATCTCTTTTATGTATAGTCATGTGTACATTAGAGGCTTGGAATCTGAGTGCCCAGGTAATTCTTTTTCCAAGTAATTATCTTCCATGATCCATTGATTAAAACAAAACAAAGAAACACAAAAAAATGGGGGCAGGTTGGGGAAAAGATAGAGAAATAAATGGGCTTTTTAAAACTTATTTTTTTCTTCTTCTTTTTTCTCCATACTGGGAACAATGCCAGCGCTTACTATACTGTACCTCTCGTTCATCATCTGGTTATACTATATTTTCTTCCTTGGTCACATTTTCACATGTGGCACCTAGAAGCCATGATGACTGCAAACTGTACTGAAGCAATCTGGTTGGAAACTATTTCATGTTCTAATTTTTCTGATTCACTATGATTAAAATGGAAAAGAGAGCACTATCTTTTCTTTCTATGTGAAATAAAAGTTACATAGCCATTTTAGGCCTATTCTTGGATCTATTTCCACATCTATATTAAGAGGATATTAGATTGCATAATTGCCTATGATCCTGCAAATACTAATAGTTCTATGATTCTCTCATACATGACACAATAAGGATATAGAAAACTGAGTGTCTCAGTTGATATCACAACCTCCCCCCACAATAGTGGCACAACTAATATTGAAACTGTATCGCTTAATACCTGAATCAAGTACATATTACCATACTGTGTGGCCTCTTCTTGAATCACTGTCAACCCAGTAAAGTAGGAGAGTTATCCTGTAGGGTTAAGTAACAAGATTTTGTACTTGGCCCTTCTCTATCTGACAGCTTTACAAACATTATAACTAAAGATATAGCATTCATGTCAAGTTGATGAATGTCTAAACAGTGCAGCAATTCCTAATAGCATGTATGAAAAAACAAAGAGTTTAAAAGTCTTGAAATTAAAGGTTGATGAGTTGAGTTCAGTAAATGAAGTGTCTGTTTCAGTCAGTGGTTAATATAAATTGCCTATACACAACGGAAAAGACAGGGAAGCCTGGTGGGCTACCGTCTATGGGGTCGCACAGAGTCAGACACAACTGAGGCGACTTAGCAGCAGCAGCAGCAGCAATGGAAAAGATTGGTTCAGTTCAGTCGCTCAATCATGTCTGACTCTTTGCGACCCCATGGACTGCAGCACACCAGGCCTCCCTGTCCATCACCAACTCCCAGAGCTTAATCAAACTCATCTCCATTGAGTCAGTGATGCCATCCAACCATCTCATCCTCTGTTGTCCCCTTCTCCTCCTGCCCCAATCTTTCCCATCATCAGGGTCTTTTCCAATGAGTCACTTTTTTGCATCAGGTGGTCAAGGTATTGGAGTTTCAGCTTCAGCATCAGTCCTTCCAATGAATATTCAGGACTGATTTCCTTTAGGATGGACTGGTTGGATCTCCTTGCAATCCAAGAGACTCTCAGAGTCTTCTCCAACACCACAGTTCAAAAGCATCAATACTTTGGTGTTCAGCTTTCTTTATAGTCCAACTCTCAAATCCATACATTACTACTGGAAACCCATAGCTTTGACATGACAGACCTTTGTTGGCAAAGTAATGTCTCTGTTTTTTAATATGCTGTCTAAATTGGTCATGGCTTTTCTTTTTTTTTTTTCTTAATTTCTTGGCTGACATTACCATCTGCAGTGATTTTGGACCCCAGAAAGTAAAGTCTCTCACTGTTTCTATTGTTTCCCCATCTACTTACCATGAAGTGATGGGACTGGATACCATGATCTTAGTTTTCTGAATGTTGAGTTTTAAGCCAAAATTTTCACTCTCCTCTTTCACTTTCATCAAGAGGCTCTTTAATTCTTCTTCACTTTCTGCCATAGGGTGATGTCATCTGCATTTCTGAGGTTATTGCTATTTCTCCCAGCAATCTTGATTCCAGCTTGTGCTTCATCCAGCCCAGCATTTCACATGATGTACTCTGCATATAAGTTAAATGAGCAGGGTGACAATATACAGTGTTGATGTATTCCTATCCCATTTTGGAACCCATCTGTTGTTTCATGTCCAGTTCAAACTGTTGCTTCTTGACCTGAATACAGATTTCTTGGGAGGCAGGTCAGGCAGTCTGGTACTCCCATCTCTTTAAGAATTTTGCATAGTTTGTTGTGATTCCCACAGTAAAAGGCTTTGGTGTAATCAATAAAGCAAAAGCAGATGTTTTTTCTGGAACTCTCTTGCTTTTTCGATGATCCAAGGGATGCTGGCAATCTGATCTCTGCTTCCTATGCCTTTTCTAAATCCAGCTTGATCATCTTGAAGTTCATGGTTCATGTACTGTTGAAGCCTGGCTTGGAGAATTTTGAGCATTACTTTGCTAGCATGTGAGATGTGAACAATTGTGCAGTAGTTTGAGCATTCTCTGGCATTGCCTTTCTTTGGGATTAGAATGAAAACTGACCTTTTCCAGTCCTGTGGCCACTGCTGAGTTTTCCAAATTTGCCAGCATATTGAGTGCAGCACTGTCACAGTATCATCATTTAGGATATGAAATAGCTCAACTGGAATTCTATTACCTCCACTAGCTTTGTTCATAGGGATGCTCTCTAAGAAGCTTTCCTTGACTTCACATTCCAGGATGTCTGGCTCTAGCTGAGTGATCACACCATTGTGATTATCTGCATCATGAAGATCTTTTTTATAGTTCTTCTGTGTATTCTTGTCATCTCTTCTTAATATCTTCTGCTTCTGTTAGATCCATCCCATTTCTGTCTTTTATTGTGCCCATCTTTGCATGGAATGTTCCCTTGATAGCTCTAATTTTCTTGAAGAGATCTCTAGTCTTTTCCACTCTATTGTTTTCCTCTATTTCTTTGCATTAACCAATGAGGAAGGCTTTCTTATCTCTCCTTGTTATTCTTTAGAACTCTGCATTCAAATGGGTATATGTCTCCTTTTCTTCTTTGCCTTTCACGTCTCTTCTTTTCTCAGCTATTTGTAAGACCTTTTGCCTTTTTGCATTTCTTTTTCTTGGGGATGGTCTTGATCACTGCCTCCTATACAATGTCAGGAACCTCCATTCATATTTCTTCAGGCACTCTGTCTATCAGATCTAATCCCTTGAATCTATTTGTCACTTCAACTTGATTTAGGTCTTACCTGAATGGTCTAGTAGTTTCCCCTACTTTCTTCAATTTAAGTCTAAATTTGGCAATAAGGAGTTTATGATCTGAGCCATAGTCAGCTCCCAGTCTTGTTTTTCCTGACTGTATAGCTCTTCTCCATCTTTGGCTGCAAAGAATGTAATCAATATGATTTCGGTATTGACCATCTGGTGATGTCCATGTGTAGAGTCATCTCCTGTGTTGTTGGAACAGGGTGTTTGCTATGACCAATGCATTCTCTTGGCAAAACTCTGTTAGCCTTTGACCTGCTTCATTCTGTACTCCAAGGCCAAATTTGCCTGTTGCTCCAGGTATCTCTTGGCTTCCTACTTTTGTATTCTAGTCCCTATAAAGAAAAGGACATCTTTTTTGGGTGTTAGTTCTAGATGGTCTTGTAGGTCTTCATAGAACCATTCAACTTTGGTTTATTCAGCATTATTGCTTGGGGTATAGACTTGGATTACTGTAATAATGAATGGTTTGCCTTGGAAATGAACAGAGATCATTCTGTCATTTTTGAGATTGTATCCAAGTACTGCATTTCAGACTTTCGTTGACTGTGATGGCTATCCCATTTCTTCTAAGGGATTCTTGCCAACAGTACTAGATATAATGGTCATCTGAGTTAAATTCACCCATTGCAGTCCATTTTAGTTCACTGATTCCTAAAATGTCGATGTTCACTTCTGCCATGTTCTATTTGACCACTTCCAATTTGCCTTGATTCATGGACCTAACATTCTAGGCTCCTATGCAATATTGCTCTTTACAGCATAGGACATTACTTCCATCACCAGTCACATCCACAACTGGGCATTGTTTTTGCTTTGGCTCCATCCCTTCATTCTTTCTGGAATTAGTTCTCCACTGCTCTCCTTAGCATAGTGGGCACCTACCAACCTCGGGAGTTCATCTTTCAGTGTCCTATATTTTTGCCTTTTCATGCTATTCATGGGGTTCCCAAGGAAAGAATACTGAAGTGGCTTGCCATTCCCTTCTCCAGTGGGTCACATTTTGTCAGAACTCTCCACCATGACCATGCTTTTTGGGTGGCCCTACATGGCATGGCTCATAGTTTCATTGTTAGACAAGGCTATGGCCCATGTGATCAGATTGGTTAGTTTTCTATGATTGTGATTTTCAGTCTGTTTGCCCTCTGATGGAGAAGGATAAGAGGCTTAAGGAAGCTTCCTGATGGGAGAGACTGACTGAGGGGGAAACTGGGTCTTGTTCTTATGGGCTGAACCATGCTCAGTAAATCTTTAATCCAGTTTTCTGTTGATGGGCAGGGCTGTGTTCCCTCCCTCTTATTTAACCTGAGTCCAAACTATGATGGAGATAGTGAAGATAATGTTGACCTCCTTCTAAATGCCCCATGCTGCATTCAGTGCTCCAACCCTGCAGCAGGCCATCTTCAACCCACGCCTCTCTCAGAGAGTCCTGGACACTCATGGGCAAGTCTGAGTCCATCTCTTTTAGGGTCAGTGCTTATTTCTCCTGGGTCCTGGTGCACACAAGTTTCTTTTTGTGCCCTCCCAGAGTCTGTTTCCCCAGTTCTGTGTAAGTTCTGGCAGCTCTGTGATGGGGTTAATGGCGACCTCCCCCAGGAGAGCTTATGGCATACCCAGATCTGCTGCATCCAGAGCCCCTGCCCCTGCGACAGGCCACTGCTGACCCATATCTTTGCAGGAATCACTCAAACACAGTCCTGGCTCAGTCTCTGGGTCCTGGTGCACACAAGGTGTGTTTGAGCCCTGTGAGCATCTCTAGTGGGTAAGGGGTTTGATTCTAAATGTGATTTCACCCCTCCTACTGTCTTGCTGGGGCGTCTCCTTTGCCCTTGGATATGGGGTATCTTTTTTTGGTTAACAGCATTTTCACTGATACAGGTTTACTATTCATCAACAGGGTAGGGAAGATATTTGAAAACTATTATCTTAGGCTACAAAGGAAATATAACATCTCTGTGTAGATTAGTGGCTTTATAAAAGAAGTAAAGATTCTCAATGTTTGTTCCCTCACTTCCCACTTGACAGATACTGCTTATGTGTATGTTACTGATTTTTTCTTCACATGACGCCGGAGCTAAAAGAAACTGCCACCAAGGTAGTGAAATTTCTGTACTTCTAGCTCAGTCAGATATTTACCATTTGAGGTCTCAGTGATGATGAATACACTGCCTGTTGTGAAGAGTGGATGCAAACCACATAGAAAGACCTGTTGACTTAAAAAATATTCACAACTTAAAAAAAAAAATATTCACAACTTGAAGTTGAGAGTTATGTTTTATTCGGTGGAAATTTTTAGGACTTCAGGCATGGGAGACATCTTCTCAAGTGACTCTGAGAGAACTGTTACTAGGAGGAAAGAGGAGGAGCCACATTATATAGATTTTACAACAAAGGGCAGGTAGTCTGAACATTAAAAGATTATTGTTAACTAAAGAAAACCAGATAACCCACATTAAAGAATTTAGTGCTTTTCTATGTACAGGAAGATGCAAGAGTCTGGGCTCACTGAAATAATTCCTTTGATATGTACCTCAGCTATCTGGGGCCAATTTCCTGTGTTTTCACATCCTGAGCTTCCTTTTCTCAAGGCTCACCATGAGGAGTGGCTATAGTCTAGATAGCAGGTATTCTTCTCCTCACTGAGTTCCCTCAGAGTTCAATTCCTGATGACTATGCAGTCCTTGTTTACTGTTATGACAGAAAATATTCCGTTTCTCAGACCATACCTAGGCTCCAGACCCACTTCTTATTTCATCCATGAGCAGGGACCAGAGCAAAGCAGAAGTGTTGTGAAGAGGGCAACTGACACAGAGATAGGCTGGAAATTGTCCTTCAGAGCACAGTTGAAAGAATGAGGATGCTTTATCCCAGAGAAGAGGTTTACAGGGACTTGAAATATCTTCACATAAATTGTATGTTATAAGAATGGGTGCCCTTTCCAAATCATATGACAATTTTTTTTAGCAGTTATTCTGGATTATGAATGATGAGCATCTTGTTATATGTATTCCTCATGCCACACAACTAAACAGTCCTAACAATGTAGGAAAATAATATTTTGCAGACAGATTTCTTTTTCTTTCTTTAGTTCACATTACCATTTCAGTTATTATCTTTAGTGGGCAGATACTACTCAAATTTACTTGATACTTTTGCCTTTGATATGTCTGTAATGGGTCATAATATAGTTAAATGGAACATAAAAACTCAATTGAAAGGAATATTATATAAAATATACTTGAAATACAGATACTCTCCTCCTTTCCTTCTGAAATAATCTGCTTTGATGGATAGAGAACAAGTAAACAACTTTCTTGAAACTAAACTCCACCCATATTTGAACTGAGTTTCCTTTGTTTTCATTATTATGATTATGCAGTGGGTTACAGCATCTTGGTCTACTGTTTTTAATGAATATGTCCTCATGGGAATCTGTTAACTATTGGTGATTACATAAGAGGTTTTTCATTGGTCTGTTAATAGCTTGCCCTTTTCCTGTGTAATTGGTCCTCCTTGGTGTCTGTCCCATCCTAGGGTATACACTTGATCAGATTGTATAGGGGAATTCTACATCTTAGAGAAGTTGCAACAAAAAAAGAAATTTAGACAGAAGCAATAAAGCAAAATGATTCATTTGAATCCTTTTATTATGTTGCTACAATGAATATCTGTGTAACAAGTTTTGTCATAGGAAATTATATTAAAGAAATTGTGGTTAGGCTTATGCTTTTCCAAGTTAAAATTATTTTCTTTTTACCTAACTTTTACAATATTCTTAAAATTTCACAAATATAAACAAGCTTAGGATCAGTAATAAATCAATGAATGGTTGCAGGAAAAAGTGATCTTATGGTTTTTAACCTCCTGAATCCACATACAATTTCAATTTTGGTTTCTTCTATATCAAAGAGAGGTTTTGTTTTTGTTTTTGTTTCTTAATTAGCAGAACAGAAGGGGTTTAGCTGCTGCTTTTATTAAGATGAATGGCTTGCATTTGTTAAACTATTCTGTGCTGTCTGATTTACAGATTTTTTTTTTCAGTTCTGTGTATACCTATATTTGCTCTTTTCCAAATTATTTTCCCATTTAGGTTATTATAGAATGTTGAGCAGAGTTCCTTGTGCTATACAGTAGGTCCCTGTTAGTTATCTGTTTTAAATATAGCAGTATGTACATGTCTCAAACTCTCTATCCCTCCTCCTCATTTACCCCCAGTAACCAAAAATTCATTCTCCAAGTCTGTGAGTTTGTTTCTTACAGATATATATATTTTTCCTTCATTCACCAAGTATATTTTATGAGTGCTGTCTGTAAAGCAGTCGATCCAAATTATTCATGTTTATTTTAAAATATATTTATGCATGTGCTATCTCTAATAAGACACAGTAATTGACAACAGTGGCATAAATTCCATTAAAAGGTAGAGTAGATATAAACATTTGTATATATGTGTATGTTGTGCATATGAGCCCACACGGTAGTTTTTCTTTGTTTTATGAATGACCAAGCAGTCTTCACCAAAGCCAGTTTAAAAAAAAAAAAAAGGACTAACAGCTATTGAAGTCTTTTTTTTTTAAGCTCAAATTATATTAAACAACTAAGCTAATTCATTTTAATTATAGCTATAGTTTGTCTTCTTTTGCACATAATCCTAAGTATTTTGTCCTTGCTCTAAGTTTGTTTAAAATGCAGGTATAAAAATGTAATTGGCTGTCATTTAAATTAAGACAACCTTATATAATTGACGAATGGTTTATTTTGGAAAGTGTAGTCTTTCAGTAATTTAAACTAATCTTCTTTAAACTCAGTTTATCTCCCATTTTAAAACCTCCAGTGGTTTTATATGTGCTGTCTACTATAAACCTCTGATGTCTTCCACACAAGAAAAATGAATTTTATGTTCTAAACCTGGACTTGGAGCCCTACCACAAAAATATTTTTCTAAAATTTTCCCTTTTCTTTAACACCAAACACCTGTGGTCAGAATGGCTTCCTGGGCATTCCTTAGACACACATGCATTCTTTCATCTAAATGCATCTAAATCTCACATCTAAAAATGCCTTTTCTTATACCCTGCCTACAGATTCTACTCATAGGTCAAGACAAATTCAAGTCCTATCTTTCCCATGAACATTTAGTCTGGTTAAGTCACTCATCAATTCCTAGTCCAGACTGCTAGAGCTATAAGTGACTGTGTCTAGCATCCTGACATCTTTGAGATGCTTAGATCTTATCTTCCCAGCAGGACACCCTGAGAACACTGTTGATCATCACAGACAAGTTTTATATTCATTCTAGGATATATGTATAGGCATGGAACAAATGCTGCTTTTATGTAAGTTTAGAAGACTTTACATTTGAAAGTGTCTAACTATTCAAAGCAGGGCATCTGAGCATATGACAGTGTTCCTGTCTACAAGGGTATTTTCCTATCAGTCAGAATTTTTAGTATCTTATAAAAAGCATCAGTCAAAACAAGTAGGATAATTTATTTACTTAGTCAAGATATTTTAAATAGTAGGAGCTTACACGCTTATTCTTAGCTTGAACCATACAAAATTGCAAATTTTATCATTCAAATATGGTTGAACATCAGCAAATTCATATGGTTCAACTGAGTATTTGCCAAGACCTATGGATGTAGTAGTAAGTACTGTGTGTGTGTGTGTGAGTGCTTAGTCGATCAATTGTGTTCAACTCTTTGTGACCTTATAGTCTGTAGCCTGCAGGCTCCTCTGTCCATGGGGATTCTGCAAGCAAGAATACTGGAGTGGGTTGCCATGCCCTCCTGCAAGGGATCTTTCTCACCCAGGGATTGAACCTGCATTGCATGCGTTGCAGGCAAATTCTTTACTATCTGAGCCACCAGGGAAGCCCCAGTAGTAAGTAATAGAAGCTGTCATTATGCAGTTTATAATCTCATCAACTAAAAGAATTACCCTTGATATTTCTAGGCCCCTGAGAATGTCAGTTCTTGTCTAGATCATATTATGACTGGCTTTGTTTGCACAAAGGTCCTTGCAATAGTTTCTTAGTATAGTTCCCAGTGATGTTTGATGAGTGAATAATAGTCTTTTTAATCCATCTGAAAAGATTGAGATGTGCCCTAGCTGCTCTTACCAGTCCATTTAAATTTTATCATATGTCCATTTCTATCATTCCCATAAGCCTGCTAGTGCATTTTATGTTGCCTCCTAAATTAATAAGTTTAATTTTTAAAAATTTTCTGCGTGCAGTTATTCAACTTCCTTTTGTTGACCCCTTTCTAGTTCTCCCTAATGAGACCAAGTGCTATTATCTCATAGCTAGTGTAAGAATAATTGCTTCTCATTTTCATCCACTTTTTGATTATTAAGACTTAATTCAGTTTTATCCTTAGCCTTTTAATTTTTCAGACTCTAAGAGGTTGACCTCTTAATGTTTATCCTTACAAAAAAACCATTCTGCCTTCCCCAATGACTTGCTTTGCCTAAATAGTTTCGAATTCCACCCTGCTTTTCTGGAAGAAGAGTGGCATAATAAGTGGAATAAGACAAAGTGTTCCCCATGCCCTGATGGTAAATGATGCCTCACAGGTCTCTTCAAAGTTAGGGAGGTGTTTTCTCTATTGTCCTCCTAATGATAACCAGCATATTTGTGGCCTTTTTGACTCAGAACAGCACAAAGGACTTCTGTCGCCAGAAAGTAGAACACAGTGACCCTACGTCTTAACTGTAAAATCAGAGACCATAACTTAAAAACTAGAGATGGAGTTTATTTATTTCTGAGTACTTATCTTGAATAGGCTTATATTAAAAATGATCTTCTGTATTAGTGGATTTGCACAAAACTTGGCAAATCTCTATCACATTTTTAATTTGTTCTTTTTATTAACCCTAAGAATAAATTGAGGTGGTTTTCTTATGATCAAACTTGTAGAAAAGAAAACAAGAATTTCAGGAGGTTTTACTCATAGTTCATTAAGAAGTCCATAGGAAACTAAGGATAGAATCTAAGCGCTGATCCATGGTTCATTTGACTATACTAAGTAGTGTTTTGGCATGTCACAAACTAGGAAAGTTGGATGCTATCAAGACCTACCTTAGGAAAAAAAAAAAAAAAAGTCTTAAATCCTGACTAATAAGACATTGTTATTGAATCAGTTGTGACTGTTCTTCCTATTATCTTTCATACTCTTTTCTGGTTCAGTGGTTTCTTGGTGTTTTTAAGCTTCTGCTACCTCCTATTTGACTGAGAGTATCAGCTGATTCCTTTAGATTGTGTTACTACTCATAATAAACTATCTCAAAAGCATTTTGGCATTCCACTTTATGTTTATTGGTGTTTGAGGTATCTACTCTGGTTTCCCTTCGGGTATACTGGCCTTAGATTGATTTTTAACACTGTTTTGAAACACAGTGTTCAATTTTAGACAGACCTCTAGAGGCTAGTCCTTTGATTCATGTAATACTACAAGAGTTTGTTGGCTTAGCCGAATCTTGTATAATTCTCAGGTGTTTGTGTGTGAAAACCCAAAATAACACCTTCCCAAAGTATTTGCTTCTTACATTAATCTTACCCAATAGAAAATTTTCTTGTAGAATTCTATCTCAAGAAGCAAGTACAGTTTCATCCCAAGAATATGTTAAGATACACTATAGATCCTTCTTATTGATTGGCTTCAGTCAAGAATGATATGTATGTGGCTCTTTGCATTCCTCAGGACTTGGGACACGAAGGTTTTTTTTTTTTTTTTTAAGTAGAGCATGATTTTAGACTTCCCTACCACCCCTGCCTAAACTAAACTTCTTATGTTTACTGTGGTACCTCTTGGTTTACAGTGTTAACTACTTTCTATGGCTTTATTATTTAATCTGTATTTTCTGATTTTGTTGCACTTCAGGAACAAAAATGCTACATTGCAGTATCCTCACATAAGACAACTATTTTTAAAATCAGGTTATCTTCTTAAAGAGGCTGCATTTCTCCTTGTAATACTTTCTTGTGATCTAATTAAGCTGACATTGTTTGCCTGAAAGAATGCCATTAACTCATAGCTTTTCCCATTTGAATGATGAGGTGTCATGGTATCTTAAGTTTAAGGTAATGACACTAAAGTTGTGCCAGTTTATGTCAGGCAGCCTTCTCGACCTCTTCAGAGCAGGTGCCAAGCTTTTAGCCTTTTGATGAGCAAATAGCACCCTGTCCAACACTATCTAAGAGAAGATTTCATAAACTATGAAGAAAATGTACTTACAAAGGAGGTTTTAGTCTTGTTATTATTTTATTCAGTCTCATCACTCATGTATTTCAGAGTCATAGTATCAAGTTGCTAGACTTTATCTGAATTGTTTGAAACCAAGACTGTTTACTGACCATGATTGAATTGTGTCACCTTCAATAGCATTCCATTCCTTCCCTATGTGGCATTGAATGAACACAAATCTCTCAAGACTAGAGCTCTGCTAGGAACTATGGGAGCACAGAATGGACCAGATTCAATTGTTATCTTATTGACTTTGGACATGTGGAAGTATGAAATTTCCTTAATCTCTCACTGTCTCAATATTCCTGTCATGTCCCACTTGTAGGTAGAAAGAAAATTTCCTGTATACAGAAAATAGCCATCTTATTAGAGAAATCATTGTCAAAATAAGGTTTGAGATAGTGCTATGCTTTATCTTTTCTTTTGCCATTTCCTTTCATTTAAACTATTTTTCATGTGAAAGCTCTATTAAACTTCATTATGATGAATATAAATACCAAAAGCAGATTATTCTGGGAAACGTATTTACTCTCTGGGATGACCACAGTGCACATGATTCTTACTCCTCTTTGTTATTTGCCCAAATGCCTAGACATAAACCTCTTGTGCATGCAGAATCTCAGTTTCCAGTTAGTTTCCAGGGTTGCCATTATTCAAGATTGTTTCTCTTTTAGTATGAGTTAGTTCAGTTACTCAAGTTGTGTCCAACTCTTTTCGACCTCATGAACTGCATCATGCTCTTTTAATATAAACAACATTAGTTTTGAATGATAGATGGGTTTTCACCACATTTCTAGGATATATTTGTAATGGTCCTACTTAAGAGAAAAGTTTCATGGCTTAAACAAAATTCACTCTAGGCTCTTAGGTAGAATCTCAGAAAAAATCATTTAACATCTAAATTAAATTCAGTATGAAGACAGTGGAGTAGTGGAATGACCAGTTAGAAAAGATGGACTCTTTCAAATGCAACCAAGGAAGATTCTCAATGTGAAGAACATCTGAGCATCCACAGACATGGACCACTCTCTTCCAAAGTATGGAAGTCTTTGTAAACACTGATAGAGGTATGTCATATATCAAGAATCTATGGGCAAACTGTGATTTCAAACATGAACTCTAAGTTCATCATAATAATGAATCTGACATTGAAAATATGAACCTAAATACATATTTTATGTTGGAAAGTAAATGTTGAAGTCAACTAATGAGTCTCTAGGAGGATTCTTAAACATTTATTAACAAAGAAATGTTCAGATTCAGACATATGAAAAATAGTAATGCCATTTACAGTTGTGCCTTTTAATAGGTGCTCCTTAGATATCCACAGACCCCCCTACTGCCGCTCCATTTAAAAAACTTTGCATTTCCCAGTGAGTGCAGCTTTTGCCCTCACTGTTAATAACTCATCACAATGACAGACACCTATATTATAGTTCTTAAGTTACAAATAATATACATTTTTACATCGACACATCTGCATATCTTGTTCAAAGGATTGCTTATATGGACCACACTGATCAATGTACAAAGATCCTTTGTCAAAGAAGTTAAATTTATTTTAGTAATGTTCCTTATTAAAATTGTTTTTATATTCTTATTGGAACTCTAAAATTGATTTTTGTTTTCTACTACATTTGTTTAATCATTAATGACTATCCTGAGCTAGAAATTGGAATATAGCTATTTATATATAAGGTTAACATATAATTTTATGCATTTGTTCATAAACAATTTGTAAGAAAGAAGATGAATCTATTAATCCAATTGAACAGACCATGCATGTTTGTATGGCTCAGTTACTGCATAGGGAGGAGTGTTTTTCATTTTCTGTAGCAGATAAATATTCACCATATGCTTTATGATTGAGATTCAAAGTTGAACTGTTTTTGAGACTGGGAGAGAGTGCTATTGATACATGTGAGCTATTGGTATCTTTATTTAGAACTTCCTCTATCATTGAAAAAGTGATGAGTGAGACTTTTTCAACTATATCATGGATAATTATTTTTCATATTAAACAGTGAAAGATTCTAATGTGCTATTTGAAGCACTTTTCTTTTTCCTCTGTGGGGACTGACTATAGTCAAAGCTGTAGTTCACTTTTCAAGATTATGCCATGGCTTCAGCCTTTAATTTTGTCATTGTATACTTTATTTTTCCCTTGACAATGACTTGAGGACCAATTTTCTCTTTATTAACAAGAGAAAAATACTGTTTGTGAATAAGCTACTCATTCTTTGTATTTGGCCAGACTTTGTTTTTCCTATCTTAAACTGACTTTAGAAATGGTTTATTTTATATCTTGGTGAATATATACCCTATAAACCTAGTGGTTTTTACTTTAAAAAAAAAAATAATACTGCCAATTTTACCTTAAATGATGGTTATACTAAGAATCTATTATAAAGAGAAAAACAAAACTGTAGGGGATCTATAAATAAATTCTGAATGGCCTCCCTTCAGCCCAGCAATATTTTCTTAAATTAAAAAAATAAAGAAGTTACTTATCTCTAAAATTTTATTTTTATTTTGTGCACAGTAACAAAAATATCCCAAACCTTTAATAGTGGGGCGGGGGCAGGGGCCTCTATGTGTCTTCTCACATATAAGAGAGAAGAGCCGTAATTCTTAATGTCATTCAATCTAGATCACCATAGTTGCAAGTATTTTGTTCACAAAAACAAATAAGTTTCTTATTTAAGAAAATTGCCTGGAAATTGCTTTACCTAATCAAATCAACTATCCTCCATTTATCATGACCATACTTTCTTAGCTCATAAAAAAAATAGATAAAATGCCAATTAATTTTCACTCAATTAGAAACCGGTATGAAATGTTTCATGCAATCTGAGCTCTTCTGAAATCAAATCTCTTTTCTCTGCTAAGAAAATCTTTGACATTGTGGACATCTCATCAATTATTCACGATGAAGTTTCTTCTGCAATATTTCTGCCAGTACAAATCTAAGTATTATCAGTGTAGCTCCTGCCAGCAGACAGACTATAGGCACTGCAAAATTCAGTTTAGCTCTAATCCAAAATTATTTCAAGTTTTGTTGGTCTAAATCTACTAAAGATGATTGTATAGCTAAAAGCAACAAATTGTGAATATAACATATATAACATAATGAGGACAGTACAGATTAACATGATTAAACATTTATTTATTTTTAAATTTCTCCTCACTTTTTCTTTGGCACATTTAACAAAGCAGAGCCAGATTATCTCCTGACTAATTGCATCTGGACTTTGCTTAAAGTAGATCATTTTGTTGAATAATTTTTGGTATTTAAAATCTTTATACTGAACTCTTATTTGTTCTCTCTTGGAATTTCACTTAATTATTGAAGAGTTACAGGAAAGAGAAGGAATAACAGGTGATAAAAGCTGTAACTTGACAAATAAAACCTCATATTCATTCTTCTGCTGTGGCAGAAAACAGCTCAGCATAAACTTCTGGGTCAGTTATTTGACCATGAAAAAGTAATCAGGATGGTTTCCATATCTCCATGTGCCAGCTGTTAAAATCACGGAGCTGGATTGGAAAATAATTGGTTAAAAAGTTGAATGTCTTAAATAACAAACTACCCTAAAAAGTTTGTTTACTAATCAGTATCATTGATTCAACTGTATCTTCATTTTAGCCTCATATATAAAGGGAAACAGTGGCAGACCTTATTTTTTAGGGCTCCAAAATCACTGCAGATGGTGACTGCAGCCATGAAATTAAAAGACGCTTGCTCCTTGGAAGTAAAGTTATGACCAATCTAGACAGCATATTAAAAAGCAGAGACATTACTTTGCCAACAAAGTTCTGTCTAGTCGAAGCTATGGTTTTTCCAGTAGTCAGGTATGGATGTGAGAGTTGGATTCCAAAGAAAGCTGAGTGCCAAAGAATTGGTGTTTTTGAACTGTGGTGTTGGAGAAGACTCTTGAGAGTCCCTTGGACTGCAAGGAGATCCAGCCAGTACATCCTAAAGGAAATCAGTCCTGAATATTCATTGGAAGGACTGATGTTGAAGCTGAGACTCCAATACTTTGGCTACCTGATGCAAAGAGCTGACTCATTTGAAAAGACCCTGATGCTGGGAAAGATTGAAGGCGGGAGGAGAAGGGTCAACAGAGGATGAGACGGTTGGATGGCATCACCGACTCAAGGAACATGAGTTTGAATAAACTCTGGGAGTTGGTGATGGACAGGGAGGCCTGGTGTGCTGCAGTTCATGGGGTTGCAAAGAGTCAGACACAACTGAGCAACTGAACTGAACTGAAATGGATTCCTTGCTTCAAATCCTGCCTCATATCATTTACTCTTCAAAAATTAGTTCAAGTGATCTTTGGAAAATGTAAATCTAACCACGTCACTCCTCCTTAAATCCCTTATTTGATTCCCTATGTTTTTTAGGGAAAACTCCTTAAAGTACAATAGAGTCCTTCATAATGTATTCCCTACTGATATCTGTAAACTCACCCTCTGCCCCAGCTCACAAGCTCAGCTGCAGCCTTAAAGAAGGACTTACTGGAAAAAAAGAAAAAAAAAAGGACTTACTGTTCCCTGAAGGTGTGTTCCTTCTTGCTTTCACACCTGTGTGTACTTTTTTGCTGTTTCCCAAATCTCTTTCTCTGTGCTCTCTCCCTCTTTAAATCCTGATCATTTATTTATTCAATAGTTTTTCAAGGTCTGCTCATGAATTGTCTCTTCTAGGAAGTCTTCCAAGAGACACCACCTTGATCCTTGCTCTGTGTTGCAATAGCAACAGCTACATTTTTCATGTATGTGTGGGTTTGCTCAGTTGTGTTCGACTCTTTGCAACCCCATAGACTGTAGCCCGCCAGCCTCCTCTGTGCATGGAATTCTACAGGCAAGAATACTGGGGTGGGTAGCCATTCCCTTCTGCAGGGGATCTTCCCGACCCAGGGATCAAACTGGTGTCTCCTGCATTGGCAGGTGGTTTCTTTACCAGTGTGCCGCTTGGGAAGCCCAGAGTAATCATTGCTTTACTTCTATTTGTGCCTTCATTAGACTATGTATGTTTTAAAGAAAAAAAAAAAAGAATATTCATCACTGCATTCCAGATGCCCAGCACTGTCTCTGGATTGAATATAGTAGATTTTTAGTGAACAAACTTTTGTTGGATCCATGAATGGAAAGGAGTTCTGTATTCAAACAAGGTTTTGGCAGGAACTGGCTATTTGACTTTTATGACCCTCCTTAAGTACCTCAAAGCCTCAGTTGTTTCTTCAAACAAGAGAAATTTTTTGCTTCATGTGGGTTATTACAACTGTTAATGAAATATAAAAGTACTTTAAACTGTTAAAAAGGTACAAAGATAAGGTGATAGTATTTTTACGTTAAACATATCCCCTTACTCCTTCTGCAACAAAGATATTTGTGAAGATTTGTGATTATATAAGAATAGTAAGAGGAGAATAAACTGAAGTTGATACATATCTTTTTTTACTTTTTCTGCATTCCCTGGAAGTACTTTGCTGCTATAGAAACACAAGAGGGTTGTCATATTTTTCTTTGTATGCCTCATAGCTCTGTAGTGCCAAGTGCTCAGTGGGAAAGATTGCTTTCTTACCATAAGAACAGTAACATTTTCAAATCAAAACTCACTAATCAAATTGATTAGCTGCACGAAAAATAACATCCTGAAACAAAACACATTCTTATTTTTGAAACATTTTTGGCATTACCTATTTTTCATTATTTGGTAGAATGAGACTTTATTGTTTGGGGATGTTTAATTCACTTGGGAAACCAAAGTAGAGAAAAAGATAACTAGAGGCTGTTTTCATTGAAGAAAAAAAAAAGTAAAGATACAAGCAAAAAGAGAAACAGCTTTAACTGTTATAAAGCAGAAAGTCAAGTTACTTTTTGACCTAGTTGCCTTGCCAGGGATCCAGCCCAGGCCCCCTACATTGGAAACCTGAGTCTTAGCCACTGGGCTACCGGGAAGTCCAGGAATTGTCTTTTTTTTGGCTCCTCTCATTCTCCTGGATCAGATGTCACACTCTCCCACACTGGAAGGTGGCTTCTTTAGCACTAACACCACCTGGGAAGCCCTGGAAAGTCCTGAAGGCCCACAGAGATGTTTGTTCCAGTTACAGCCTAGGAAAACTGGAGATCTGGTAGCCAGATGGGGACATATGAGGGGAAGGGCAGCTGAAACTGATACAACCCCTCTATCCTACAACAAATAAAACACACACACACACACCCTTAAGAAACAGAGAGCTTCTCTGGCAAAAAGAGCCTGGTTGCAAGAAATCTAAGTCTGGATGGACAGAAAATTTTAACAAGTAACCACAATTAAATAAAATCTCTAAGCCCACTATGATGCTTATTTTTATGTGTTGGCTTGATTGGTCATGGGGTGCCCAGGGATTTGGTTAAACATATAAATGCCTGTGAACATTCATATTCACATTCTCTTTAAAGATTAAATAGTGTCCTATCAGGCAGTGGTTGGATGACATCATTGACTTAATGGATATGAGTTTGAGAAAGCTTCGGGAGATGGTGAAGGACAGGGAAGCCTGGCATGCTGCAGTGCGTGAGGTTGCAAAGAATTGGACATGATGGAGTGATCGAACAACAAAACAAAAAGGCAGATAATTTTATTTTTCATTTAGACATGTGAAAACTGTGTCAATGACCCCTTAGGACCATGCTTCTCAGAGTCTGGTCCTTAGCTACTTGCATCTACCTCACGTAATGCATCAGATCTTGTGAATGATGCTAAATAGATGTACCTTTAACAAGGACCCTGGGTAATGTTTAGGCACAAAGGTTTTTTAGAAGCACTGCCTCAGGGTACACGTGTATGTGCTAAGTTGCTTTAGTCGTGTCCGACTCTTTGTGACCTTCTGGACCGTAGCCCACCAGGCTCCTCTATTCATGGGATTCTCCAGGCAAGAATGCTGGAGTGGGTTGCCATTTCCTCCTCCAGGGGATCTTCCTGACGCAGGGGTCAAACCTCCTCTCTGTTTCTCCTGCATTGGCAGGCAGATTCTTTGCTGCTAGCGCCACCCAGGAAGCCCCTGCCTCATAGACTTCCTTCCAATTTTAAAACCAAAATCAATAGAAAAATTGGATTCAATCTGCAGGATTCAGTTTCTTACCAAAGTCTCTATTTTGTTTCAGAAATATTTTTCCTACTGTACATTTGCACTGACTGAACATAATATATTTTGGTGTAGGCATATTTGGAAGAATTATTGCTTCTTAATATACATAACTTTTAATTAAAATTACCAGGAGACCAAACTTTTGCATTTCTAAATATAGTCACACTGCCTACTTATTCACCAATATTAAATTTCAGTGTGACATTGTTCTAAACATTGTTCTAAAACATCCCAATTGTATGGGATGTTTTCAAGTTGAGAGATTAAAGGAAATGAAAGACATTTTATGTCACAATCATATAACTATTTGAAGCAATCTTTTACCAAAATATAATGTGTCTGAGCTAATTTGTCATTAAAATAAAGAGCTAATCTTGACCAAGAAACAAGGCCCAAAAAAAGGTTTAAAAAAGTTAAGTCACAATATTCTGTTCATATAGAAAAGCTTTGTTATCAGATGAAGATCATACTTAGTATTTAAAAAGATCATTTACTTATTCCTATTTCCATAAATCACAACAAATCTGCACCATTCCTAGAATGATTGCCATGGAAACATCAGTATCAGGCAGTATTGTGTGTTTTATTCTATGCCAGTGGATATTCATGAGGTGAGGTCAGCTGTAAATTGAGTCAGCCTGACACTAAACCCCCAGTGGAAGAAGAACAAATGTTAGCTTAGCTGAATTAGAGTTATTTAAAAAAAATCAATGGGGTTAATACAAATGGTTTAAAGATACAATTGTGTAGCTCAGTTGAATTAGAGTTATTAAAAAAATCAATGGTTAATACAAATGGTTTAATGATAAAATTGTATTTGGTTTAAGAAAAACAAGAATTTGTGTCATTTGAAGAAATATTAGGTGAGATGAAAAATAATTGACTAAAAAAAAGTCACTGTAATGGAGTGATAGTTTTTAAACTGACCTCTGGACAAGGAGGCAGAGAAGAACCTCTGTCTTGTCTTGAGCATCACATTTTGGACAGATCAATGAACTGGAGATGTGGAGAAAGTGGAATGAAGGTATTCACTGAGAATCAGAAAGCACAGCATGTATAACTTTATCAGGGAAAATTCTTTATGTATGCTATAACATGTAGCAATGACACTGACAGGATAGAAAAGTAAGCAGGCACCATTGATTTTTCCCTGGATCCTCATATCCCTTGCTAATGCACTGGAGGGTGTAAATAATGCATACAACAGATTGCATTAGAGGTGATTGTCTCTCTATTGCATGCGTAAGTCAAAAGGCGTTATTAGTGCATTAGCGACTGAGTTCCAGATTGCATAGTCTCTTTACCTAATGACTGTCATGAATGGGAAATTTGAGAGCCAGACCAAAGAAAACCATCTTGATAGCTTGTCTTGTAAATTGTCTTCCTTTGCCTCATAAATGTAAAAAAGGTAGTTTATGAAACAAATAAAAATAGTTTTTTTAATTCATGAAGCTTTTATTAAATAGGGAGACATAAGTCTTTATGAAAGAATATAAAATTACCCCTGTTATTCTTCTAAAATCTGTGTTTGCTATTTCTTTTTTAATTTAGGCAAGATAATTGTAAACAAACTGATGTTACAAGCTGTATAGGATTATCTCAACAACTGGTGTAGTCTAGAGAAGGGTTGTATATTTTAATCCTTTATTGTATATTCCATTGCTTAACCAGGATAGATGTTACATAAAGCAAAATGGTTCTTCCATGTAATTCCATCTTACTGATAAATAATCAAAAGTGCCTTCCCCTTAATCACAGATTTGTGTGTAATCTACCAAATGTTAGTTGAATTGTTTTTCCTCCAGATTGTTTACTAGAAACACACTTTGACTTTGTCAGGACTTAAGAGTAGTTAATTTTAACACGACTGGTCCTTGTATGATCTATTTCTGCAATCTTTTTTCTCCTGCAATCTTCCAAATTATGTTCAGTATCTGGCTTTAGTGAGCATTTTCAGTGATGAAACAACTCAGTCTCCTTGGTGGGTAGCATATGTTCTTTCCCTTCCTTTTGAGTGAGATCAGTATAGAGCACTGACTAAGTTAGCAGTTAAGATGATGGATGTCTGACCTTCCTAAAAGCAAATTTGATGACCTAGAAATCCATGGCCTCTGTCCAAACTAATTCCTAGAATTTTTAAGAAAAATAAACTTTTTGACTAAATAGGAACAAGTTACTTCTAAACCTTTTCTAAATTCTGATACTTTAATGGACTTTGCCTTTTGTAACTTAATAGGGTCACAGTTCTGATTTTAGAAAGTAAATTTTTAATTTTAGGGTGAAAGTGAAAGTTTAGTTGCTCAGTTGTGTCCGACTGTTTGCAACCCCATGGACTGTAGTCTACCAGGCTCCTCTGTCCACGGGATTTTCCAGGCAAGAGTACTGGAGTGGGCTGCCATTTCCTTCTCCAAAGGATCTTCCTGACCCAGGGATTGAACCCAGGTCTCCCACATTGTACCAGACTCTTTACCATCTGAGTCATCAGGAAATTTTAGGGTAGTTTTAGGTTTAGAGAAAAGCTGCAAAGAACCTAAAGAGTTCCCATGTGCTTCATACTGTTTCCCAAGTTGTTAACATCTTATGTTACTGTGTATTTTTGTCAAAACTAATAAATCATATTAAAAATTATTTAGCTAAAATCTAGTTCTGGAGTTTTAAAAAATTTTAGAGTGATAAGGAAATAATTTATATATAGGCAATTAATTGTTTTTCACTTTTAAAATAAAGACCAATTAGAAAACATTTGCAATAAGAATATCATTCCATGTCAATTCATTAGAAATGACTTTGTGATTCCATTTTGTTCTTGACGTTTGGTCACTGAGTCAGGCCTGACTCTTTTGCAAACCCACCCACCTCTTCTGTCCGTGGGATTTTCCAGACAAGAATACTGGAGTGGGTTGCCATTTCCTTCTTCAGGGGATCTTCCCCACCCAGGGATCAAACCCGCGTCTGCTGCATTGGCAAGCAGATTCTTTACCACGGAGCCACCTGGGATAGGCAACTAAACAGTAGCAAATAACAGATAAAACCAACTTTGTAGATGGTCTTGTATTGCAGTTCATTTCAATACCGTATTTATTTAACCTTGATCACTTCTAAACGAAATTTCCAAAAAACGTATGTGTTTAGAAGATCTTGAACAGACAATTTCCTTTTGACTTTGAAAAACTAAGCTTTATGTTGCAAGGTTAATTGTCCAGTAACAACACAGAGGACCTACTATGTGCCAGATGTTTTGCAAAGTGCTTGACACAAATTATCTTTGATCCTATCAACAACTCTGCAAAGGTGTTGGCATTGTCTCTGTCTTAGAGGTGTGGAAATTGAACTCAGAAAGACAAAGCAATTGGGTTAAAGTTACAGAACAATAAGTGAGAAATACCGGGTTTTGTTTGTTTGTTTTAAAGAAGAATTCTAGGTAAAATGATCGTCCAAGGAATAAAGTACTGTCTCAAGTTTATAACAGGAGAGGTAGTATTTAAACCCTAATCCTGATTAGTAGAATGAATTGTCTTTTTTTTTTGCACTTTGTCAATGAAGATTGGTCAAAATTGCCATTTTTAAAGCTTAGATTGGTTTTTGAATAGTGAATCCAGCAAGTTTTTATCAGGGAAGTGGTATAGATATGGTTTAGTAGCAAATGCTACTATGAAATTTGAGAAATAATGTAACTGGGAAGTTAATTTTGACTCCATACTGAATCTGTTTCTTTGACTTTAATCCTTTTTTTTTTTTTTTTTTGCCTCTGGGAACCCTGCCCCTTCTCTGCCCTACCCTTAAACTAAAGTGTCTTTGTTTAGCTCACTGGGAGATAACCTGACCCTGCCCACCTTTGAAGGACTGTGACATTCTTAAGTTCCTTGTGTAGGGAATGGTGCCACTTGTCTGCTGCTTGCTGGCATGGCTCAGAAATTCACATCTGTGGTGGGGTTGGGGGCAGAATCACATATAGCTGTGGTATTCTTGCTTTTTGATATGTCAGAGATTCCATTTCACACCACCTGTGAAATGGCTATAAGGAGGTGAAACTAGCACATCCCCCTGCCTGAAGTTTGACATTCTGGGAGGTATTTGCAACAATTGAATGGTCTTTTTGTTTCTTCACCTCCCCCCATCTCTGATCCATAAAAGAACCTACCAACCAAGCCCCAACAAGATAATTATTTTGAGCCCACTGCCATCACCTGGGTCAGTGGGCTCTCAAAATAAAGTTGTATTCCTTGCCTCAACAACTCATCTCCTGGATTTATTGGCTACCATGTTATGAGCAGAGGAAGCTTGGCCTCAGTAACAATAATAGTGAAGTTTATATCACAGACAGACTTTCCATCTTTTACAAGAAAAAGTTTTGGTGGTTATTTATAATGAGACTGAGACATAACAATTACATAAAACTAAATGGTCATTTAAGACGTCTGAAATTTAGTTTTATTATTACACAAGCATAATTATGAATTGCCATTCTTATCCATCAGGCAGCAGACGGAATGAAAACCACAATCACAGAAAACTAACCAAAATGATCACATGGACCACAGCCTTGCCTAACTCAATGAAACTATGAGTCATGCTGTGTAGGGCCACTCAAGAAGGATGGGTCATGGTGGAGAGTTCTGACAAAACATGATCCACTAGAGAAGGGAATGGCAAGCCACTTCAGTATTCTTGCCTTGAGAACCCCAGGAATAGCATGAAAAGGCAAAAAGATAGGACACTGAAAGATGAACTCCCCAGGTCGGTAGGTGCCCAATAAGCTATGGGAGATCAGTGGAGAAATAATTCCAGAAAGAATGAAGAGACGGAGCCAAAGCAAAAACAACACCCAGCTGTGGATGAGATTGGTGATGGAAGTAATGTCCTGTGGTGTAAAGAGCAATATTGCATAGGAACCTGGAATGTTAGGTCCATGAATCAAGGCAAATTGGAAGTGGTCAAACAGAAGATGGCAAAAGTGAACGTTGACATTTTAGGAATCAGCGAACTAAAATGAACTGTAATGGGTGAATTTAACTCATATGACCATTATATCTATTACTGTGGGCAGGAATCCCTTAGAAGAAATGGGATAGCCATCATAGTCAACAAAAGAGTCCAAAATGCAGTGCTTGGATGCAATCTCAAAAACAACAGAATGATCTCTGTTCCTTTCCAAGGCAAACCAGTTATTATTACAGTAATCCAAGTCTGTGCCCCAACCAGTAATGCTGAAGAAGCTGAAGTTGAACGGTTCTGTGAAGACCTACAAGACCATCTAGAACTAACACCCATAAAAGATGTCCTTTTCATTATAGGGGACTAGAATGCAAAAGTAGGAAGCCAAGAGACACCTGGAGCAACAGGCAAATTTGGCCTTGGTGTACAAAATGAAGCAAGTCAAAGGCTAACAGAGTTTTACCAAGAGAATGCACTGGTTATAGCAAACACCCTCTTCCAACAACACAAGAGAGGACTCTACACATGGACATCACCAGATGGTCAACACCGAAATCAGATTGATTATATTCTTTGCAGCCAAAGGTGGAGAAGCAATATACAGTCAGGAAAAACAAGACTGAGAGCTGACTGTGGCTTAGATCATGAACTCCTTATTGCCAAATTCAGACTTAAATTGAAGATAGTAGGGAAAACCACTAGACTGTTCAGGTGTGACCTAAATCAAGTTGAAGTGACAAATAGATTTAAGGGACTAGATCTGATAGACAGAGAGCCTGATGAACTATGGACAGAGGTTCGTGGCATTGTACAGGAGGCAGTGAACAAGACCATCCCCAAGAAAAAGAAATGCAAAAAGGCGAAAGACCTTACAAATAGCTGAGAAAAGAAGAGAAGTGAAAAACAAAGGAGAAAAGGAAAGATATACCCATTTGAATGCAGAGTTCTAAGGAATAACAAGGAGAGATAAGAAAGCCCTCCTCAGTGATCAGTTCAAAGAAATAGAGGAAAACAACAGAATGGAAAAGACTAGAGATCTCTTCAAGAAAATTAGACAAGCCAAGGGAACATTTCATGGAAAGATGGGCACAATAAAGGACAGAAATGGAATGGACCTAACAGAAGCAGAAGATATTAAGAAGCGGTCACAAGAATACACAGAAGAATGATGCAAAAAGATCTTCATGACCGAGATAACCTCGATGGTGTGATCACTCACCTAGATCACGACTGAGTGACTGAACTGAACTGAGTAGAAAGTTCTGTTGATTTAGTAATGCAGGGTGTGTGTGTGTGTGTGTGTGTGTGTGTGTGTGTGTGTAATATTGTGTGTTTGTGTATCTTTGCTGTAAGAAATAGGGGATTAGGATGTTTGGGGCTCTGCTAGATTCCTGACCCTGAATTTCTTTTTGATTACGGATTAATAAGATAAGTACTTCCGAAGGCATTGTTGTGCTCTGCTAAGTCACTTCAGTCCTGTCTGACTCTTTGTGATCCTATGGACTATAGCCCACAAGGCTTCCTTTTCCATGGGGATTTTCCAGGCAAGAATATTGGAATGGATAATCATGCCCTCTTCTAAGGGAATCTTTGCGAACCAGGAATAGAACATAGGTCTCCTGTGTCTCTTCCATTGGCAGGCAGGTTCTTTACCACTAGCACCGCCTGGGAGTTCCCTCTTTGATTACTGTAATTTCTGTCTGGTTGTTCTTGCTAGAGTACCTTGAATTTGGGGGTTCCAATGGAGTGCTATTGGCTATTTTGAAGTACACAGAATAGCCTAGATTTATCAAGACTATTTTTATAGTATCCTACTTTGAATTAAGTATTAAGAGACTGTTTTTGTTCATTACAGTTTATTAAGTAATAAATACATTTTCAAAACAAAAGATAACCCAGGGTTAATTCCACATGAATTTATCAGGTGTCTAATTCATTTTGAATTGAGAATTTTTTTTTCTTCTTAATCACCATTATATATAGCTTGAGATTTCACATTCCTGCCTGAAGAAACATGTCATTAAGTTAAGGCTTGCTATATGGCAGATAAAACATGACCAACAGCAAATGTCTTTGTCTTCCGGTATTACTCCATTCCCAGCATTGGCAAAGTACACATATAATATTAAATAATGTTTTTAGTGGCAGAAGTCATACTTTTATAAAGATCTTTATTTTCTTCCTAATGATACTTGAAGCATGTGGATGACTCTTAAAAGAATCCAAATATAAACTAATATCAAACATTGGGCTGACTTCTGCAGTGGTAATATAAACAAGGGGCACCCGCAGGAATAGCTTTATCTACTAAGGATACAGCAATGAAAACTAGACAAAAGAACCTTGTCCCACTTCTGTGCTAGGTGGGAAAGTGAGACAACAGGCAATATAAATAAGGAGATTCTATTCTATGTTAGACTATGGTGAGTGCTATGGAGAGAAAAGGGACTAGAGTTTGGGGGCAGAGGTTAACATTACAGTTCTTGCTGAAGACAGGGAACCCTCACTGAAAAGAAAGAGTGGACACAGGTTTCAAGGAGGTGATAGAGTGAGCCATGTAGGTGTAGTGGTCAGGAACATCCAGGTGGAAGTAAGCATGTGCAGAGGCCCTGAGACATCTGATGCAAAGTCTGTGAAACAACAACTTCAAAGGCCCTGAAAATGGGACATGTTTGGAGGGTTAAAATGTGGGACATAACCTTGAACATAAGGATATAAACCATGTCTGATTAAATATCTTGCAACCTGATATTATTGCTTTAAAGTGTTTTTCATACATTTGGTCTAATTCAATTATTTTATCCATTCTTTTCTCACAGGCAAAATGCTTGAATTTGACATGACTATTAAAAAATGGTTTGCTTACTGAAAACTGTACCTAGTATATAGGGATTCATATCATTTCAAGCCTATAGTTTCTTTAGCTCTTCACACTAATGTTTTAAAAGGTTGTAGCTTTCTTTCATCAGAGAAGGCAATGGCACCCCACTCCAGTACTCTTGCCTGGAAAATCCCATGGACGGAGGAGCCTGGTAGGCTGCAGTCCATGGGGTTGCGAAGAGTTGGACATGACTGAGCGACTTCACTTTCACTTTTCACTTTCATGCACTGGAGAAGGAAATGGCATCCCACTCCAGTATTCTTGCCTGGAGAATCCCAGGGACTGGGGAGCCTGGTGGGCTGCCGTCTATGGGGTCACACAGAGTTGGACACGACTGATGTGACTTAGCAGCAGCAGAAGCAGCTTTCTTTCATAATTAGTTGTGAATTACTTTTGCTGGGAGTGTAATTGGTTGTGAAATTGCACTCTTAAAATTCTCTTTATGCTTTGTGAAGAAGAGCATTCACCAATTCCTCTTCTCTCCTTTATTTTTGCTGTGTTGAATAATTTCACGCAAAAGCAGAAAAGAAAATCTCTGAAAACATGGCAGAGGAAAGGCCATTTGTTCTATTGCCAGCTCACTGATAAAAACTCAGTGAGTAAATAGTGCTTGAAGGCCAGATCTCCTCTGCAAAATAATCACTGATAATTGAAACACCAAACAAGTAAAATAAATAGATGCCAAATCCTTTCAAGGAGTAATCTAATACTGCCCTTTTCAGTTAGGACACATCCTTTTTCTTGAGTCTAAAACCCTGAGGGTTCTTTCTCCAAA
The DNA here is from genome assembly GCF_910594005.1 of Cervus elaphus. NCBI lineage: Eukaryota > Metazoa > Chordata > Mammalia > Artiodactyla > Cervidae > Cervus > Cervus elaphus. The sequence goes on along the minus strand of NC_057829.1, from coordinate 51,275,892 downwards.
GGATTTTGTCTTGAGCCTTGCTCTGCTGTGTAGGTAAGCTCCTTGTTTTTCTATAGTTCTCTCTCTGGAGAATGGAGACTTCTTTCCAAGCAGGTGTGAACAGGAACAAATGCAGCACATACCGTGCAACACAGTTCTGAAAGCACCCAAGTGCCCCCCTGCTCATTTCAATCTCCGTAATGATTGGCCTTAGATTTAGAAGCCTGAAGGTGAATTATCCTGTTGGGTTCAGATGAGTGCAATTAGCTGGCAATTTAAACATTTAAGTGGATATGAACTTGGACTGTTTTCCAGTGTGCAAACTAATTGTAGCCATTTTATCTAGCAGGTTCTAAAATTGCCCTTGAAAACGGAAACACGTGTTTCTATAAATTTTTATGAAATAGCCAGTGTCCAGACTAGAAGGGGGCTAGACCTCATTGGATTTCTGGTTAAGTGCTAAAATATTTGCTTTTGTTTAATGCAAAATTCATTAGCTATAAAAGCAGAATAGTTAATTGGGATACCAGTTTTAACTTTTAGTAAATAAATCATTTAGGAAATTGGGAGATACTGTCATCACCTATCTGACAAGGTGAAGTTAATGAGAGAGATTGGCAGTATTTTCGGTAATCTTTCAAACTGGGTATTTATTTGTTATATCTGGCACTGGGAAGAACATTAAAACAAACAGCAACGACAAGGACAACACAGCAAAAAAACGTAGAAGATATCACAGACTTATTCCTGAGACAGCACTTTGAAAGCTAAGACCTATTTTGAGAGAATTTAGGCAATAGTTACCACTATAAACCAGGAATAGTACTTAAGTGCCACAGGTAGAAAATAAAACAAATAAAACTTTGAGTCCTGAGGAGGGACAGATTATGGCAGATTGGCAATTCCTAGAAATTTGTCTCTCCGGAAATGAGGCTTAACTTGTGGAATGTCAAAGATAAAACCGAATACAGACATCATAGTGTGCAACTTCTCATTTCACAGAATTACGCAGATCCCCGGGTTTCCCAGGTGGCACTAGTGGTAAAAACCCACCTGCCAATGCAGGAGACATAAGAGACACAGGTTCCACCCCTGGGTCAGGAAGATCCCCTGGAGGAGGGCATGGCAACCCACTCCAGTATTCTTGCCTGGAGAAGCCCATGAACGGGGGAGTCTGGCCAACTACGGTCCATAGGGTCTCAAAGAGCCCAGCACAACTGAAGTGACCTAGCACGCATGCACATGAAGCCACAGATTATTGGGCCTAACTGCACCTAAGATCTCCTAAGTTTTAGACACAGTAGCTCCTTCCTCTTTTCATTTGCTTGATCATGGATTCACTGGGCAAGCATTTTCAGTGTACCTGTGTATGTTCTAGGCACCACTCTGGTTGTTGGGAACTAAAGCCATAGGCAAACTTTGCACAGTTCCTTGACATCGTGGAACTCATTCTGGTAGATGATATACACAGTGACTTTAGATTTTTAAAAATAATTTTTCTTAGTGGCAACAAGAACGATGGGGTCGGGTGAGCAGGTGGGGATAATCAAGAGATTCTCAAGAGTTGTCATGTGCACAATGATAGAGAGCTAGTTGTGGGTGAAAAACATTGCCAGCAGAGGGAACACAGAGACCAAAAGCTCTGACGAAGAAAAGCTTGAGCGAATGGAGAAAACAGCAAGGAGGACAGATCAGCTGTGGCAGAGAGAAAAATGGGGAAGGTGATGAGGGGTGCCGACAGATGATCCGCATCAATGTTCTAAGAATGACTAGGGTTTGGAGACAGGTATGTGAGGGAGATGACATTCAGAGAACAATTCTTTAAACAAAGGCATGGAGTTAGGAATTGGATATTGCTCTGTGACTACTCATTGTCTTTCTCTTGATATAAGTTGATACTCAATATGGGAAAAAAGGTCCCTTTGAGGGGTTAAAAAAAAAAAAAAAGAACAAAAAAGGAATTAGTGAATACTGTAGGCAACTTGAAGAAAGGGTCTTATATATCAGATTCACCCCAGCTTAATTTTTAAAGGCTTGTCTATTTGCCAGTCTGTCCATTTTTTAAACATACATGTCCTCGCCTCCTTACTTTAGACATCAAGACTTTTAGCAGGCTGAGGGTTGGGATCAGACAGTTTAGCGACTTCATGTTCACACCTGCAGCACCAAAAGTAAAAGGAAGTCACTCGGGACCACTGTGTCAGCCTGCTGATCCTTGCAGCTTGGGCAAGGCTGCTTTTCCCATCCAAGCCCATCTGCCTCCTGGGCACTTTTCTGAGGAAGCAAGAGCTGATTTCCAGGCAGAGTTCACTTCATCACATTAAATTTTGTACATCAGAGCAGTCAGGGGAGACCACATTACCCAGGGGGACTTTACTTGGCAAGGTACATCTCTTAAAGGGGGAACTAAGCTTTGTATTACAAATTTAGCCATTTTAAAGTGATGCAAAATGCCATTAACTGATTCTGTTCAAAAATACGAAACTGGTGTCTTAAAGCTTTTCCAGGACTGGCAAATATTAGACCCTATGTTAGGTAGAGGAAAGACTTTCTGGGCTACTTTCTTGCCTTTTAGCTTGGTGGCATCATTGTTGGAGAATCTTCCTCTCTCTTCATGCAAAAATGACAAGGGCTGCTAATCTGGAAAGAGAATGTGTGATTCACTTGAGAAGCAGAGTTGTGTTTTGTCCCCCCAACAGGGGAAAGAAAAATTACTTCATAAAGTTGGAAAATAGACTTCAGTTTTTTCGTTTCTTGCTTTTGATGAACAATCGTCACCCTCCTCTTGTGGGTAATCAGAGTATTATCTTAATAAGTAGAACAGGGCCACAGTTTATCTTCAGCTTTTTCTGATTCAAGTGTGTGTATGTGTACCAAAACACCTTCTTTAATATGATGCAAGAGGATCCCGTGACTCACTGTACCCTCTGAGGACTAACTTGTTGCATGTAGGGCATAATAGAAACAATTTTAATCTTATTTTCTCTTATTTCTTCAACTATAAACTTAGCTTGCACAATTGTTAAGTTTTCTGTTAGAGAATAGAGTGTTTTTATGTTTCAGTAACTTTAAAACAAGTATTGAATGACAAAAGTTCACTTTAGAATGTCTAGCAAATGATTTTTACTTTAGTTCCTTCCTTCCCCCAATACGTAGTAAATAAAGTCCATAGTCGTGTAAGAATTCTTAGGGCTTCCCCAATGCTTCAGTGGAAAAGAATCTGCCTGCAATACATGAGACACCAGAGACACAGGTTCAATCCCTGTATCAGGAAGATCCCTTGGAGGAGGAAATGGCAACTCACTCCAGTATTCTTGCCTGAAAAATCCCATGACAAGAGGAACCTGGCAGGCTACAGTCTATGGGGTTGCAAAGAGTCGGACATGACTGAGTGACTAAACAGAGGATGTAAGAATTCTTAGCCTCCATGCTCTTTGACTGTCTTCTACTGTGTTCTGTAGGCTGCAAGGAAAATGAAGATTGCAGGAAGCTAGTATATCTGATAGTTAGGAAACTTTTGGTCAACTTCTAATAATCAGAGATGACTTGGAGTGGACACAGTGCCAGTGTTGTTGTAAAGGGTGAAATTAACAAAGGTCTGGTAAGGAGGCCGTGGCTTCAGGATAGGGAGGTGCTACTGCTGGGCGTGAGCTGGGCAGACTAGACTATGCCAGGTGAAGATCTGCAGGGAAGGAGATAAAATTGTATAATTCAGAAGCCATTTGCAATATAGCAATGCCTTCCAATGTTTAACAAGTGCTAGTCTTGTACCTAATCCCTATATACTCAGAAGAGTTGATTTTATATTGAATTTTCTTCTTGTTCAAAGCCATACATGTTTTATGTTGGGAGTTAACCAAATATTTGGGAAGCACAACCGCTTGCTGCTGGCTAAGACTGGAAGACAGTAGGGGCTGAAAGCCAAAGTGAAGTGGTATTTTCTCAGGCAAAATTAAGAAAATTTGCTTCCCTAGGATGGCTTCTTACAAATCAGTATGTTTAAGATACTTTTTCTTACCTTTCTAAGGCAGCAAAATATAGAGGAAAGGTGGTCCACTTGAGAGTATTTGTTGAATACATGTATGACAAAGGTATTTTGCTTTCTATGCAGGATAATTGTGGACCATGACATTATAGTAGTAATATCTGCCCTTTGTACAATACTTTTTCTCCACCGGACACTGGATTGAGTGCTTTTTACATACTTAATCTATTCTAAATTCATTTAATTTGAATCACAATGCATGGGACAGATGTTGTTTTTTAAGATGAGAAAACCTAAATCAAGAAGTATGACCACTTGCTGGTCATTTACTAGTAAATGGAGAGTGCAAGTTCTGATCAAAGCATTTGAGCTTCAGAAATTAATAAAAATTACAGTCACATAGCCTTAGGCAAACCATAAAATTTATCTGCATTTGTTTCTTTAGCTATTATTAAAAGCAAAAATGCAGTCTCTGATGGGCTGTTGTATTAAAGTAATACATATAATACATGCTGACAGCTCTGCATAGCACATAGTAATCTAGGACTACTAACTAGTAAGGTATATGTACCCTGAAACTTCTTTATTTGACCACTACTTGATTGAAGCTCTGATTTTTCTAGAGCATTTTGATGTTCCCTTGAATAGATGAATTTGAACCTGATGAGATGGTGTGATAACTACGACTCTAATCCTGATACAATGGCCCAAGCTGGAATTTATATGCTATAAGAGTATGTGATGTACAGGGGTACAATGGTATATGTATATACATACATATATATGTATATGTGTATGTATATTTTCTTGTGGGCACCAAACTGTATACCTAAACCATTGTTACTTTGACTTGTTTGAATTTTAAGTTTCTATTTTAGCAGACTTTTTTGGGGAGAAAAATCCTTGAGTATTCTGAAAATAGACTGTGATATGATGACCCTTTCAAAATTGACATATGGTATGTCAAAATTGTTTTTCAGTTGCTAAGTCATGTCCGACTCTTTGTGATCTCACGACTGCAGCACACCAAGCTTCACAGTCCTTCGCTCTCTCCTGGAGTTTGCTCAAATTCATGTACACTGAGTCAGTGATGCCTTTCAACCATCTTATCTGTAGCCCCCGTCTCCTCTTGCCCTCCATCTTTCCCAGCATCCGGGTCTTTTCCAATGAGTCAGTCAGCTTTCCGCATCAGGTGGCCAAAATATTGGAGCTTCAGTTTCAGCACCAGTCCTTCCAGTCAATATTCAGGGTTGGTTTCCTTTAGGATTGACTGGTTTGATCTCCTTGCTGTCCAAGGGGCTCTCAAGAGCCTTCTCCAGTGCCCCAGTTCAAAAGGGTCAATTCTTCGAATGATGTCAAATGAAGCCGCACAAAAGAAGTGAGATCACTTCCTTTTAAAATCATTCTACTTTGTCATCTTCTACACTAGCTATTCTACAGTCCCTATACCATCTTGAGGTTAGATAGGCTTGAAGCCAAAAGGAGAAGGGAGCAACAGAGGATGAGATGGTTCAATGGCATCACTGACTCAATGGACATGAATTTGAGCAAACTCCAGGAGATAGTGAAGGACAGGGAAGCCTGATGTGCTGCAGTTCATGGGGTTGCAGAGAGTTAGACATGACTTAATGACTGAATACATACACACATATTCTTCATAGACGTTAACCCCATCAAACTTGGATCCCTCAATTTTGCAAAATCACATGCACATTTCTACTTGTGATATAATCAATGTATAAATATATTTATACATTTATATCTTAGGTTATGTCATTAATACTTCCTAGTGCAAGTTCTGGAGTGACACTTGGCCTGAGTTTGGATCTGGCTCCACCACTTACTAACATGTACTCTTAGGCAAGTTATTTAGATTCTCTGCCCTTGATTTGCCCAATAGTAATATGAAAATAATTAATCTCCTAAATAAAGGTTATTATGAAGATTAAAATTTATGTACCTGACATGTAATAATCTTGTTAGCATTAAATGATACTTATAATTAATGTGCAAATATTTCTTTTCCTTATTCTTTTTTAGTTTATTTGAAAAGTTTTATGACAATTTTATTGAAAATACACTTCATAGACAAAGAAATCTTATATTTAATCTCTGAAGTGTGTGTATATCTCAAAATTATGATTTTCATATTCAGTAAAATAGGAATAATTATACTTGTCCTGACTACTCATAGGATTGTTTTAAGAATCTAATGAGATGCCATTGGTGAGGATGGTGTGAAAATTTCCAAGTTGTAGTAAACATAGTCATATCAATGTTATATCAAAGAATAAGCCTGAGAAAAAGAGAGGAGGAATATTTTACAAGAAGGAACAGTAGTCTACTTTATGAGAAATAGAAGGATATTTTCATGAAGCCTTCATGAAGGCAGGTAGAAATTTGGAAATCATGTTGAAAATGAGATTATATCAAAAGAAAAGATGGCCAATGAAGTCATGGGATAGTGGTTAAGAGCATAATCTGTGGAGGACTTCAGGAATGAAAAAAGGATGACCATATTGAGATGAGAGATTTCCCTTTACACCTACTTAGGGACTGCAGAGGGTGATTGTAGCCATGAAATTAAAAGAGGCTTGCTCCTTGGGAAAAAAGCTATGGCCAACCTAGACAGCATATTATAAAGCAGAGACATCACTTTGCCAACAAAGGTCTGTATAGTCAAAACTATGGTTTTTCCAGTAGTCTTGTATTAATTCGACCACAAAGAGTTGGACCATGTATGAGTTGACCCATAAAAAAGACTGAGTGCCAAATAATTAATATTTTGAATTGTGGTGCTGGACAGTTCTTTGGACTGCATGGAGGTCAAATCAGTCAATCCTAAGGAAAGAAATAAACCCTGAATATTCAAAAGAGGAACTGATACTGAAGCTCCAAAACTTTGACTACCTGAGGTGAGGAGCCAGCTCACTGGAAAAGACCCTGATGCTGGGAAGGATTGAAGGCAACAGGAGAAGGGGGAGGAGGCAGAAGATGGAATGGTTAGATAGCATCACTAGCTCAATGGAGATGACTGGGAGATAGTGGAGGACAGGGGAGCCTGGCATGCTGGAGTCTTTGGGGTCACAGAGTCAGTCATGGTAGCCACTGGACAACAGCAAAGGGAATATAAAATGTACTTTATAAATAAGCTTGATTAAAATAATAAAGATGATAATTTTAGTGGGGGAAGTTTTTTTATTATTATTATTTTCTGTACAGCAGATCTGGAATTTGGTACTTTATCTAATCAGGTGAAGTATGACATGTATATTATTATGGAGCGTTCAACCTTCAGAGAGATGTGCAAATCAGCCTGGCATATACTGAAAGCCTTGAGGAACTGCAGGCATTGAACTTCATATCTATTTACTGAAAGGCAGGAGAAATACCTGAGGGACTGGCAGGGGATGGGATAATGGGGAGAGTAGAGAGGAAGAGAGAAAAAAACATCGTCAAAATTGAATACTTGTTGTTTTCTAGAGAAAGAGAGAAAGCAGTATAAAGCAATTTGAGAGGGTCACAATTGAACACACAAAATTAAATTTTTTCCAGAAAGCAATTTGCTATATTGACAGTTTCCATTTTTACTTTTGAAAATTTCTGAGTAAAGCCTGTTCCTTTTAATAATTGCTGACAATCCTTCTAAAGTTAAAATCTGAGCTATCTGTCAGAAACCATTAATTGCAGCCATATACTGTGCTGTGTAATATTTTGCATTTATATTGAGTCTTTCAATCAATAACAGAAATCTGTGAGTACTTTAAGGGTCATTCTTATAGAATAACAGAAGTAAATCATAGTTTAAAACTAAGTTTCCATATTTACAGATTGCCCTGGGAAAAATTAATAAACATAAAAGAATGAGAGTCTTGGGTATAGGTCTAGGCAGTGTGTTGGAATCAGGGAGTTATAAAATGTGATGCTGAAAGGTACCTTCAGCATATCCAGGACAACACCCCCATTTGCAAATGAGAAAATAGGGACACAATGGACTTCGCCAGTGGTTCTCAAACTGGTTTCTGTAGCATCAGTATCACCTAGGAACACATTAGAAATGCTTGTTCTTGGATCCTACACTTAAGACCTGCTGAAACTCTGGGGATGGAGCATAGCAATCTGTGTTTTAAGAAGCAGTTTCAGGAAAACTCTGATGTGCACTGGACCAGATTTTAACTAATCTAGATGAGTCTAGATTATAACTAGTCTAGAGTAGATTAGATTTTAACTAGTCTAGACTAGGTTAGTCTAGATTTTAACTATTCTAGACTAGATTTTAGCTTAAGAACCCTTGGAGTAGATTTAATTATTCTAGCACCCATATCCCAGTGTGTTTCCCACTGCAAAATGCTTCTTTTCTTCTTTTCTGTCAGTCCTTGAAATTAATAGGAAGAAGACATTCGAAACTCGACTAGGTACACAAGCATTAAACGTGGTGGAAAAACAGACAATACTGTTTTGCAATACACATCTTAAGATATCTTGAGTGACTTGAAAATTTTAGACAGAAGTGGTACTTTTAAGACTTTAACAATGCAGATAATTATCTAATTTTCCTAATTCAAAGAACTCTGATTCTCCTAGAATCTGTAGGAGGTATTTAAGGATAGTACTCTAGCCTCATACTACTAATATTTAGAAAGAGACCTAATATCTTGCTTAAATGGAGTCAGTCCTACATTCTTTCACCTGCCTTGCATCCAGATTAATAAACGAAGACAAAGAATAATAACATAACCTTTAAATTTTTTCACCTTCTTGCGGTATACACTGCAAACTGATGGATATTGCTGTGAATTCTTAATGCATGTTTTAGAATGCTGAATATGGAATAAGAATTAATACATATTGTATTTAATCACTAAAAGAAAATTGCCATTATTGAACTCTGAATAATATGTAAATTGCCCTCTTGATTGGCTTAAATTGGTTTACTTAGATTCATGATAGTTCTCCCATAAAATAATTGTAATGGTTCTTTTGCAAACAAATCAGGTACATGTTTTTCATCAGTGACTATGAGAAGATTCAACTGAGAATCTTCTATTGGAGACAAAATTCAAATTTTCTTTTTTCTTTTAAATTTTTCTTTATTGAAGGATAATTGCTTTACAGAATTTTGTTGTTTTCTGTCAAACCTCAACATTAATCAGCCATAGGTATACATATATCCCTTCCCTTTTCAACCTCCCTCCCATCTCCCTCCCCATCCTGCCCCTCTTGGTTGATACAGAGCTCCTGTGTGAGTTTCCTGAGCCATACAGCAAATTCCCGTTGGCTATTTTACATACTGTTTTGTAAGTTTCCATGTTACTCTTTCCATACATCTCACCCTCTCCTCCCCTTTCCCAATGTCCATAAGTCTTTTCTCTATGTCTGTTTCTCCATTGCTGCTCTGTAAATAAACTCTTCTAGAATTTGTATATATGCGTTAGAATATTATATTTATTTTTCTCTTTTGGACTCACTTCACTCTGTATAATAGGTTCTAAGTTCATCCACCTCATCAGAACTGACTCAAATGTGTTCCTTTTTATGGCTGAGTATATTCCATTGTGTATATGTACCACAAGTTCTTTATCCATTCATCTGTTAATGGACATCTAGGCTGCTTCCATGTTCTAGCTATTGTAAATAGTGCTTCAGTGAACAATGGGATACATGTGTCTTTTTCAATTTTGGTTTCCTCAGGGTATATGCCTTCCTAGGATTGCTGGGTCATGTTGTGGTTTTATTTCTAGTTTTTTAAGGAATCTCCATACCATCTTCCATAGTGGCTGCATCAATTTACATTCCCACCAACAGTGCAAGAGCATTCCCTTTTCTCCACACCCTCTCCAGGATTTATTGTTTGTAGACTTTTTGATGATGGCCATTCTGACCTGTGTGAGGTGATATTTCATTGTGATTTTGACTTGCTCTAATAATGAGTGATGTTGAGCAGCTTTTCATGTGTTTGTTAGCCATCTGTATGTCTTCTTTGGAGAAATGGTTTCCTTTGTGTGAGTTCTCACTATTTAATACTCCCTAGGATTAGGACCCATGGGTTGCTTCAAAGGGGCTTCTCCATGTTCTCTATCTCGCCTGTGCCTGTATTGTTGCCATAGCATCTGCCTCCAGATACCTCCAGGCCACTGGGCTGCCAAAGGAGCCATCTACCCTAACAAGACTCCTGATGCTGGCTCAGTCAAAATCCAATGTTCCCATGAAGCTATTATAATAAAACAGAAACTCAGAGCTCCTGACTTGCATAGGCACTTCCAAAACCCACTATCTAATTTGGGACTTGTACTTTTATTTTACTATGAGACTGTCCCCCACATTGTGTGAGCTTCAGGCCCCCACAAAATCTAGATCCTTTTTTTTGATCTAGGGAGCATTAGGTACTCTGTCAGTAGGCAAAAGTATTTTACATGTTAAACTGGGTAAAAGCCTTTCCATTTATGCTCAATGAACAGTGAATCAAAATGAGTACCCAAGTCAGTTTGAAAGCAGATAGAAATTGTTTCTGTATAAGCCCCTTGACAGTTGCCAGTGGTTTTGGATTCACATTAGGCTGGGTTGTCAATCACTTCTTTAGCATTTTAGATTTCCTTTTTCTTGAATAGCAATAGACAGGAAGCACTTAGTAGCTTACTGTGATATTAGGCAATGGAGTATGTATTCATATACTTATAAATCTAAGTCTCTAAATGCTTTCAAAGGAAGAACAACTGTACTTTGGGTCAATTCTGGCCCCAGGAATTTAAAAAACACTTTTTAGTTTAAAAAATTTAAGAGAAAGCATCTTGATTCATCCCTGAAGTCAATGCCAAATGCTTATTGAACGGATATGTCTTTGATTTGTTTGTGTGGCTTACATGTCTGATGTCTTGGAATGACAGCATGATTTACATCTTCATTTTAGTGAAAGGATAGCTTTTTCCTTCATTCAAAGAGACAAAAAAATGATCCAATTGTAAATATGCTTCAGTTGAAGTAGGGTTGGATGTTATAACTAATTTCAAAATTCCCTGTGGGAGGGCAAAGGATTACTATGGTCTTCTCTTGGTTGGCATTTTAAAAGTTGAGATGTTGCCAGCAATGCTTTTAAATCACTCACTGCTATAGAAGGGGAGTTATAAGGGAAAACAAACCAAGTAGTATCTCTAAATAATAGCAGCATCAATGTAACAGTAAGCATTCTAATGGACTCTGTGTCTGTCAGCATGAGGCCCTTCGGGCTCATTTGATTTATGGCCTTAGACTCATCACCTCTTTGCTCAGCTTTATTCTTAATATGCTCAGTCATATCTGACTCTTTGTAACCCTTTAGACTGTAGTCTGCCAGGTTCCTCTGTCACTGGGATTTTTCAGGCAAGAATACTGAAATGGATTGCCACATCCTCCTCCAAGGGATCTTCCTGACCCAGGGATCGAACCCACATCTTATGTGTCTTCTGTATTGCAGACAGATTCTTTACCACTGAGCCATCAGGGAAGCCCCTTATTGTTAATGAGTTACCATCTTATCCAAGTGAATTTCTCTCTCCAGACATCAATTTCTTTGTATGTCTAACTTGTAGGATGGTGCCTGCTACATGCTGCTGCTGCTGCTGCTGCTAAGTCGCTTCAGTCGTGTCCGACTCTGTGCGACCCCATAGACGGCAGCCCACCAGGCTCCTCTGTCCCTGGGATTCTCCAGGCAAGAACACTGGAGTGGGTTGCCATTTAGCTGATGATAAATATTAAAAGTGTAACAAACAGAGTTTATAGCTGTTTCAGTGAAGAAATGTGAGGTGCATTCTGTATGCATGAGATCGCTTGGTGGGGAATGACGGGGGGGTCAGGCTGTGATCTAGGTTGAAAATGAAAGTGCCTCTCTTGCCTGTACCTGTCCACATTTGGGCAACAAAAGAATAAAAATGAGTGCTGTGTTAGTGACATTATTGGGAGAGTAAATGGTGAAGTCAGGAAGGACAACAAACTGCCATGCTCTTTCTCTGATCTCTTGGTAACATTGCAGAAGACACATCACTGCCAGGGACTAGGTTGTATTCTGTTTTGATGCTTTAGTTTAGAAGCTGGTGACTCCTTAACTTTCCTGATACTCATGGTTAAGAGTGCCAGCAGTGGGTCCCCAAAGGGGCACTGTATACAGAGACACAAATACTGAGAAGGCCTTCCCAGGTGGCACCAGCCAGTGCAGGAGACATGAGATGGGGGTTCAGTCCCTGGGTTGGGAAGATCCCCTGAAGAAGGAAATGGCAACCCACTCTGGTATTCTTGCCTGGAGAATCCCGTGGACAGAGGAGTCTGGTGGGCTACAGTCCATGGGGTCACACAGAGTCAGACTCATCTGAAGTGACTTAGCACATGTAATACTGAGAACCTAAACTGACTTCCACAAGTTTATTAAAAGATTAAAAGAAATATTGCAGATGGTCCAATGACTGTGGAACCAACATGCTTGCTTTCTTTTCAGATTGACAAGATGATCACAATTTTAAAATACTTCTCCTAGCCTTCTCTCTGCATTTTTATTTACTCTCATTCACTTTGCAGTTAGCCTTTGGTTGGATCTCTTTAGAAAGTAACATTCTAGCATAATATCCAAATAAGATCAACACTACACAAGGACAGAGTATCCAGTCTGTGGTGTGCTCTATGGCTCTGTAATACAATTTTTTAATTACCCAACAGCTTGCTACAATAAATTAAATCTTTACTACAGGAATCACTTTTTGGGTTAAGATGTGCTGGGTGGTCTAACTTTAACTTGGTCAATGGGAAGAGTTGAATTATTTTATTTTTTGATGCATATAACTCATGGGGATTGGTTTCATTTATCTTTGACTACCAGGAAAATGCCAGTCAAGTGAATATATCAAAACTATGTTGGATTATAGTCAGCAAGCACATTTACATGTGTATAATTCTGCACTTTTCCTGTGTGAAGGAACCCTTGACCTCATAATTCTCAACCCGGGACTGTTCAACTCCTAAGGAACTGTGTGACTTTGAGAGCGGAGGGACTTCAAAGAGCAATAATATATTAGTTCCAATATATTAATTTTAAAACAGATACGCTGGTATTTTAGAAGGTTAATTATGCAAATAATTAATTTTTCATTAAAATTATGAGTAAAACATTTTAAAGGCAGATTATATTAAAGTAATAGATTCCATTTCATGGAAATAACAATAAATAAGAAGATAAACATAAAACTAATTACTTAGGTATTTCTATGTGCCTGGTATCCAGCTAAAATTTTACATCATGAAGTAGGTATTGTTTTCATAGTACTGATAAGAAATAGTGGCTTCAGGAGGCCAACTAACCTGCTTTTAGTCAAAGCTTTTAAGTAGGGAAGTTGAAATTTGAATTTAGGCGCTCTACCTTTAGAACTGTAATTCTCAACCACTGTATTTTATAAATTCAGCCGAAATTTGTAACTCCCTGTAAACATCCTTCAAGACAGTATGGATATCTATGTGTGTACATATATGTTGGTACAAAATTTTATATAAGTGAGATAAGTGTAGGCTGTTACATAAGCTACTTTTTGTTCTACAATATGTCATGGGTCTCTTTATATATAAACAAAAAAAAGATAGAGGATAGGGGTCATCTCAGGTGGCCTCGGCCTGCAGCAGCTGGAAGCAGGATGTCAGTTCCTGGCCAGAGATTGAAGTCAGGCCTCAGAAGTGAGACCATTGAATCCTAGCTGCTAGACCAGTGGTCAGTTACAAACCATGGCCCTTCAGTTTTGCAGAAAAGGATTCCCACAAAGATGGAAAGTAGTGAAACAACTTGAGTGTTTATTAGAGGAAAAAGGGTCCCTGTGGATAGACACATGAGTAGGCTCAGAAAGAGAGTCACACCTTCATGGTAGTCTGAATGACTTATTTGAAGCATTTATTCCAGGTTGTCTTTCACCAGTCATTTTGCTTTGCCTGGTCCTGAGTCCATATTTGGCATATCTCAGGATCCCCACATGTGTGCATGCACATCCTAGTCAAGATGGATTACAGGCAAGAGGCCTATGGGTAGGTTCTTGTCACTCCCCTTTTTGACATCTAAGGACCTTTCTAGTCCAGAAGGTCTCCTTGACTTTGAGAATGAGAAATACCTGGTCTGTATCTTTTATTTATGCAGGGCTCAGCTCTTCCTACTCTTCATCTTAGAGTATGTGTCCACAGGTGACAAACTCTAGCTGTTCCTGGGGCCCATCTATCTCCTGCCTCAGAGATACATAATTTTAAGGGATGAATGCAATTCTATAATGATTAAAAAAAAAAATAGAAAGGTCATATGAGTATATGTCATATCCTCTTTTATAGGTAGATATAAATTCTATAGGATATTAATTTATATACTTATGAGCTTTTTTTTTTTTTTTTTAGAGTCAGTCCTGCTAGGAGGAGTTTTGGGACAAAAGCTATAGCTATTATATATTTGGTGCATCTTTCTAGCAATCAAACAGGAAACTAGAGTAAATGAATGCTATGTTAGCTATGTTCTTTCAAAATTAAGTTATATCAGTGTTTGTTTTTCTTTTTTAACATGGCCAGAATAATTGTGATTGTTGAAGTGGGAGTATTTTTATATTTATTATCATTTGTATCTGCTTGCAAAATCAGTTCAGTTCAGTTGCTCAGTCACGTCTGACTCTTTGCGATCCCATGGACTGCAGCATGACAGGCTTCCCTGTCCATCACCAGCTACTGGAGCTTGTTCAAAGTCGTGTCCATGGAGTTGGTGATGTCATCCAACCATCTTGTTGTCTGTTATCCCCTTCCCATTTTGCTTTCAATCTTCCCAAGCATCAGGGTCTTTTCCAATGAGTCAGCTCTTCAAATCAGGTGGCCAAAGTACTGGAGCTTCAGTTTCAGTATCAGTCCTTCCAAAGAATATTCAGGACTGATTTCCTTTAGGATTGACTGATTTTATCTTCTTGCAGTCCAAGGGACTCTCAAGAGTCTTCTCCAACACCACAGTTCAAAAGCGTCAATTCTGCAGTGCTCGGATTTCTTTATAGTCCAGCTCTCATATCCATGACTACTGGAAAAACCATAGCTTTGACTATGTGGACCTTTGTTGGCAAAGTAAAGTCACTGTTTTTTAATATGCTGTCTAGGTTGGTCATAGCTTATCTTCCAAGGAGCAAGTGTCTTTTATTTCATGGCTGCTGTCACCATCTGCAATGATTTTGCAAGAAAATAAAGAAATAAAGAAAATAAAGAAATAAAGAAAAAACACCAAGAAAATAAAGTGTCACTGTTACCACTGTTTCCCCATCTATTTGTCATGAAGTGATGTGACTGAATGCCATGATCTTAGTTTTTTGAATGATGAGTTTTAAGTGAGCTTTTTCATTCTCTTCTTTTACTTTCATCAAGAGGCTCTTTAGTTCCTTTTTGCTTTCTGCCAGAAGGGTGGTGTCATCTGAGTATCTGAGGTATGGATGTTTCTCCCTGCAATCTTGATTCTGGCTTGTGCTTCATCCAGTCTGACATTTTGCATGATGTACTCTGCATATAAGTTAAATAAACAAGGTGACAATATACAGCTTTGATGTAATCCTTTCCCAGTTTGGAACCAGTCTGTTGCTCCATGTCCAGTTCTTACTGTTTCTTCTTGATCTGCATACAGATTTCTCAGGAGGCAGGTCAGGTGGTCTGGTATTCCCATCTCTAAGAATTTTCCACAGTTTGTTGTGGTTCACACAGTCAAAGACTTTAGCATAGCCAATGGCACAGAAGTACATGTTTTTTTTTCCTGGAATTCTCTTGATTATTCTATGATCCAACAGGTGTTGGCCATTTGATCTCTGGTTCCTCTGCCATTTCTAAATCCAGCTTGTATGTCTGGAAGTTCTCAGTTCAGATACTGTTGAAGCCAAGCTTGAAGGATTTTGAGCATTACTTTGCTAGCATGTGAGATGAGTGTAGTTGTATGGCAGTTTGAACATTTTTTTGGCATTGCCTTTCTTTGGAATTGGAATGAAAACTGACCTTTTCCAGTGCTGTGGCCACTGCTAAGTTTTCCAAATTTGCTGGCATATTGAATACAGCACTTTCACAGCATCATCTTTTAGAATTTGAAGTAGCTCAACTGGAATTCCATCACCTCCACTGGCTTTGTTCATAGTGATGCTTCCTGTGATGAAGTGATGTCCCCTTGACTTCACACTCCAGGATGTCTGGCTCTAGGTGAGTGATCACACCATTGTGATTATCTGGGTCATGAAGATCTTTTTGTATAGTTCTTCTGTGTATTTTTGTCACCTCTTAATATATTCTGCTTCTGTTAGGTCCATACTGTTTCTGTTCTTTATTGTGCCCATCTTTGCATGAAATGTTCTCTTGGTATCTAAATTTTCTTGAAGAGATCTCTAGATCTGGAGTAGATTAGATCTTGAATTCTTGAATAAATTTCCCATTCTATTGTTTTTCTCCTTCCTCAGCCTTATTCTTGTGCATGCCAGGACCCAGGCACCCCACAAAAGACTGAGCCAGCCCTCCCTTTGAGTGTTTGAGTGTCTCCTGTGGAGTCGGGTCAGCAGTGGCCTGCTATGGGGGCAGGGACTCTGGCTGCAGCAAACCTGGGAGGCCCAGCATGTGAACCCCACCATAGAGCCACTGAGCAGACAACCCACAGACTGGAGGACAACTGTACCAAAGAAGTTCTCACACTTTTGCAAAAGTTTTAAGACCACAGCAGATTTCCCAACCTGGGGGATGTGGCAAAGGCACAGAGAACCCCTGGGAATTTGACTTTGAAGGCCAGTGGGATTTGATTACAAAACTCCCACAGGACTGGGGAAACAGACTCTTGGAGGGCACAAACAAAACCTTGTTCATACCAGGACCCAGGAAAGAGGAGCAGTGACCCGACAAGAAACAGAGCCAGGCTTGCCTGTGAGTGTCCAGGAGTCTCTGGTGGAGGTGTGGGTCAACAGTACAGTCAGGGTCACTGAATACAACACTCCTGGCATAAGTCCTTTTGAAGGAGATTGCCATTACCTCTGCCAAAATTTGGCCTCAGGCCAAACTACAGGGAAGGAACACAGCCCCACCCATTAACAGAAAATTAGATTATAGATTTACTGAGCATGGCCCCACCCATCAGAACAAGACCCAGATTCCCCCATAGCCAGTTCATCCCATCAGGAAGCATGGGGAATAGATATGTTTATATTTTTAAACAGATTTATAATCAGAATGGATATTTTTACAAACTTGAGCTTTTGGAATCATATATTAAAAATTTTTATAATATCACTTTATTTCACTTACATTTCTCACTTTAAAGTCCAATGCTTAAAAGAAAACAAAGTATCATACTTCGATCCTGTAAAGTTTGCTAGCAAAACCAAATTTCAGATAATCTCTTAAAGTTTATGAGATGACATTAAATTATTACAGGACTATATGGTTTTACACTACTGTAAAATTCACTTTATTCAAAATCTTTTCCTGGAAGATTTTTAAAAATATAATTTGTTTCCTGTATTTTGAAAATTGTTTCCCATAAAATAAAAAATTCCAAATGTGATAGTATTATATTCTTTCTTTCATTATATGAGTCAATTTGCAGTCAATTTGTTTCTAGTTAACACATAAATGTGAAGACATATAAACTTTCAAATCAACTACATTATTTTACCATTCTTAAAGTCTACTAATTTGTTTGGTCTTTTTGTAGTTATGTGTTTGTATATATGTGTGTGTGTGTGTGTGTGTGTGTGTGTGTGTGTTAATGGAAGCCAGTAAGTTTGATACTCTATTGAAATACAGGTAAAAGGAAATAAGCACTTCATTGAAATTTTATCATGATGCAGGATATAGTTTTAAATTTCTCCATTTCTGTCACTCTTACCACTAATGAATTGATTCTATGAGGCTGTCACTTTTTATGAAACAAGATATTTAGCACATTAAACCTAAAATACCCTATGAAAAAAATCCTATAAACACATCATCTTATAAACAAAATACCCAAAACCTTACATAATGGAGTTTGTTTTTTCAGTTTTGATTATCTGTGTTTCTTCTTGATCCGTATGTTGTTTGATTTATCTAACCTGTATTTTATTTTTGGTTTCTTGCTTTCTTCCATTCCTGTGTATTTCCAAGCTTCCTGGGATATATCTTTCAGTATATTCAATTGACATACAGACTTTTCTACTTTGATTTATTTTTGGAGATGCTCAATCACATGGAAATATTTTCTATTACAGGCCACAATGAAATGGACAGATTTGGTGTACTTTTTGGGATTCTTCTATCAGTTTTATCTTCAAGATATAAAACAGCCTGGAGGCTTATAAATTGTAATCTATTAAATACTTCCTTCTGAAAAGTTGTTAAAACAGTGGCACAGTATTCTTCATTCATATTCTCATCTCTAGATGTTTCTATCAAATTCATGATAGATCCTAATGGATAAATTCAAGCATAATCCAATTAGATTATTCATATGCTTTTTCCACTTCTTTACTCTGCAGTCTTACCTTCAACTGAGTAGGTTAATAACCTGAATTTTTAAATGTGATCATTGATTTCAAAAACTCTGTTTTTAAGTTTTAAATCACACTTAAAATTCTTTCTGGAGATCAGAATAATCATTTGTCTTTTCCATTTTCTATTTTTAAAGATATTCTCTCCAACTCTGATCTTTTTACAACTTCAAATTTTTGCAGGGAATTTCCTGACCACCCAGTGGTTAAGACTCCATGATTCCACTGCAGGGGGAACAAGTTTGATCCCTGGTCAGGGAACTAAGATTCTTCATGTCACATAATGGGGTAAAAAAAAAAAAAAATCTCAAACATTATTGAATTTTCATACTAAATGCATAAATACAGAGCAGCAGCCTAGAGTGGATTAATCCCTCCTGTTGAGCAGAGGTGAGAGGGTAACATTAAAGTCTGGCTTCTCACAGAGCCAAGAACTTCAAGATTAGAGCAACAGAGAGAAGGCTGATTATTTTTAATAGATAGAACTTGTATTAAAGCCTGCTGTTAACAATAAATGTTCTATTTATCTATATATCCTTTAATGTCTTTTAATGACTGCTTTGGAATGAACTATTAATGTCAAAGTCTTCAGCGGATACTGTTAGAAGACAGTGTTAGAGTTGTTCCTTTTAGTTTTATGTGCAAGCTGATGTTCATTATATTGATATTTATTTCTACATTTTATTTGGAATC
This sequence comes from Cervus elaphus, assembly GCF_910594005.1. Taxonomy (NCBI): domain Eukaryota; kingdom Metazoa; phylum Chordata; class Mammalia; order Artiodactyla; family Cervidae; genus Cervus; species Cervus elaphus. The sequence goes on along the minus strand of NC_057829.1, from coordinate 51,256,731 downwards.
TTTGAAATTATGCTTTAATTAAGTTGTCGCTAACCATTGACCATTTAGCATATTTAATTCAGCTTTGCATTGAGAAACTTTGTATTTATTTTTACCCCATGTTGCCATTTAACTATTTTTCCAGAAGAGTTTGGGATGAATGCAGTGGATTTTTTTCCCCAAAATAGATCTCTTAAGGGTAGTTTTGTAGACTGCAGATAAAATTAATGCACATAGAAAAAGTAAATTGGGATGTCTTTTTCGGCATATGCATAAGCTTTTATTTCTGACTTTATAAATATCAACATAAATATTTTCATTTGCCATTCATTTTTGTGATACTATATAGGAAGAAAAATAAAATTTCAGAAAGAATAACATACTGCACAATACCTAAAAAGTAGACTCATCTGTTAACAAAATGTTTAGTCTTATTTATGTCATATTCATTGATTTTTATTTAATGCAACTATATCTGGAATACAAAATCATAAGTGGTAGAGAAAGTCACCATATAACTTTGATTATATTCCATTAATATGAAATCATGAAAACATTGTCATCTATTAGTCATCCCAGGAAACTTTCCTGTTAAGTAAATCAAGGGTAGAAACTTATTAGCACATGATACTATTTGACTTTCTTAACAGTATGAGTTTAAAGTGGTATTACCTTATGCTTTTAATTTGCATGCTTCTGAATTTGAAATACAAATTTTGTATCAAATATTTTTTTAAAAACATTGTTTCTATTCTATTCCTTTTCCTTGAAAATGCCATTTTTATGGAAGAAACTTGAACTTTTTGTCCAGTAATTAATTCTGTGTGTTAAAATATGTAAACAGCATTTTTTCTTCCATAAGAAAAAAGAAAATATTAATTTTATTTCCCTTTAAGCATAGGCAGTTATTTCATGTATTTTATGACTATGCTTTATTCTATTAGCTCACTATAAACAGAAACATTCATGTCTTTGACTTTTTAACATTTTTGCATTTAAAGAGATGCACCAAGGATGAAATGATGAAACCGTCACCTGCTTGACACAAAGAGTGTCCTACTGCTTCAGTATTTCATCCTGTACCTGTCTCATTTGAACCATTCCACCCCCACGGTGATGGAACACATGGGTATTTCAGAAGAATACATTGGTCTCACCTTTGAAATGGCTCACAAAAAATCACCTCATTTACAATTTGGAAAATGTGTCTTCCAAGAAGCAATACTCTAAAATTTAGTGATTAAATAGTGACTATTCAGTTAAGTTCTTACATTAACGCAACAGAAAAATGAATTGGGTTGGCAGGAAAAATTTTATCACTGTTTTCTTTGATAAAATATACTGTACATCCCATTCTTGCTATAAGGGATCCCCAGAGAGCTCACATGTGGCCTCTACAGTGGACACCAGCTGCTTATAAATATAAGTGAACCATAGACAATAAAGGCCTCATGGGTAATATACTGAGAATTCCTTGGGATCTTACCACTTTTACTTCATAATGTTAGAAATATGATTATTTTCCCATTTAACTTTGACATTATTTGCACGAAGTTATTAGGACCACACCTATTATTTTACCTTTTACATATTTTGAATCCATTTCAACCTGTAATCATGTAGCTGACAAGAATTAGGTTCAGTTGAAGATAGAGTTGCTTTTCAGTTTACACAGTGGTATATCCCATTGCCACATACAAAATATTTTTTAGATAAAAGTATTTCTACATAAGGAAATATATAGATGATATCTCAGCCGTGACATTTTGTAATTCAAACATGTGTAAAGTCATTTTCATTCTGTCAAAAATGAGTGCAAAGAGCACCAGAAGAGTAAAGTAAAAAATAAAAAATTAAAAAAGGCATGGACTTTAAAATTAGACAAAATTTATTCAAATCCAAACTCAAAAGTATGAATTTAGGCAAATATCTTAACTTTTTGGAGTCTTGATTCTTTATCTATGAAATACTAGTAATACTTCAAAGAAGTATGCACCATGCCAATCTTGAATTCTCTTGTTTCACCTTATCTTTCTTCATCTGTTCCCATCTCACTAAATGGAAGCATCATTTGCTCTGTTGATCATTCTAAAACCACAGAATCATCCTTGATTCCTGTTTGTTTTCTCTCTCAACACATAAAACTCGGTCTACCAAATAAGCCTTTAGTGTCCTCACTTTTCTCTGTCTGTACTTGGATGTTCTGGCCAAACCACCATCTCTGTCCTCTACTAAAGAAAGAAAGTGAAAAAAGAAAGAAAGAAAGTGAAGCCGCTCAGTCGCATCCGATCCTTTGCGACCCCATGGACTGTAGCGTGCCAGGAACTTCTGTCCATGGAATTTTCCAGTCTAGAATACTGGAGAGGGTTGCCAGTTCCTTTTCCAGTCCCTATCCTATGACTCCCTCAATTCTATCTTCACATAGTAGTTGGAGAAATCTTTTAAAAGCACATTAGTCAGGTACTGATGTCCTTAATCTCCACATAAAACCCTTTCAGTTGTTGCATTCAGGCTAAAATCCATGCAAGGACCCATTAGTTTCAATGTTAACAGTCTCTCCCCACCACTTAATGCTCCCTTATGCGACTCCTCTCCTTCCTTATTCTCGTTTTTGTTCAACTATTTCCACCACTTGGAATGGTCTTTCTTAGGACTATCTCATAGTTAGCTTCTCTGTATTTATTTCTGAGTTTAATTATCTTGGCTTCAAAGAGGTCTTCCTTAACCACCCAGTGTAAAGTACACTTGACCCCAACAAAGTCATTCTGCAACATATCCTGTCTCACTTTTCTTATAATACTTATAACTAAAATTTTCTTTATGATTGCTAATATATTGTCAACTTCAACCAGCATCACAAGTTACCAACTGAATCACTCTCTGCTGCTCACCACTTACAAAATCAATTACATACTCACAAATGGTAAAAGAAAAAGTTGCTTAAGTTATAATGCTGGCAATCTAGGGAGATGGTGGATTCAGTGTCCCCTTCAAACCACCTCCCAAGATTCTGGTTGACATTAAAAGTTTTAAAGGGAAACAGATAATTTCAGTTAATCACTGAGATAGAGGGTCAGAGCCATTGTCATCCCCCTTTTGTGTGCAGGCTCCTTGATTCCTTGTGATCTTCCTCTAAATGGTACCATGTTCCCACAGTTTGGGAGATTACTGAAGGGGAAGCTAGGTAAGAGATCTGGCCATCTGTTAATTATTTACTCTTCATTTCCACCTCTTTGATCTATGGAAGGAACTGACAAGTTAGGCACGGTATTGTGTGATCAAAAGATTTGAAAGGAGTGCTTGAATCAGAGATGAGTGAAGTATTGATGCCTGGTTTAAAAGTTAGTTTCAATGTAGATTTGCTAAAGTGACAGGAAAAGTGGCTTCCTGATGAGGGTGGTTTCCTACAAGGAGCTGCTTTACACATCTTCCCAGTAAAAATGAGAAAATCAGTACCATGAAGGCAGGGATTTAGTCAGTCTTTTTGATGTTATACCTGCAACACCCGGAACAGTCTTCGGCAACTGTTAGGTGCTCAGTACATAATTGTGAAAATCACTGATGGCTGCCAGTATTTTCCATAGATGTATGTGTGTGTGTTTTTGAGTAACTGTGCTAATTGTTATGGTGAATACAAAATTGATCAGACAGTGATAATCTTCTGGCACAAAACATGGGCTAAAGTGTGTATATCAAATATACTTACAAGTCGAAGATAAAACAGGGTAGGGGATAATAAAACTGTTTTGTTTTGTTTTTTCTGTAAATAATATATTGCACAGAGTATGGCATTTACCCTAGTCTTCAATGGCGTAATATTTCATGAGCAAATGTCAAGTTAATTTTGGAACAATTACTGGAACAGTGCTAACTGAGGCAGAAAATAGTTTTAATGTGAGTAGACTAAATAATTCCAGGTGCCCTTAAGGTCTGCATATAAAACTATAATGGAGTATAGGCAAACTCCATTTTGCAGTACAGCTTTCACACTTTATAGAAATAATTCACAATATGTAAAAGTGTGACATATTGTACAACATTTACCGAAACTTTTCCTCACTCTCTTGTTTGCAGTAAGAATTCTGTTTAAAGCTTTGCAAATCTTTTGATGGGATATAAATGATGCTTGGAGTAAGAACTGAGATTCCGTGGATCACATTGTGTCCCTTACTCTAGCCCTTAATCAGACATTTGTAGTCAAATTACTTTAATTTCCTTTCTGTTTTCACTCTGAAGTAACATTTTCCAGGTATTTTAGAGAATTAATTAGTTTCCATTAATTAATTTGTTTTCGTTATGGCTTTAAAAACTCTATTGAATCTCTGAATAACTCATTGTAATGGTGTAACTTACTGCCAACTGCAATACAATAGGCTTTGTGTGAATGGAATTTTTCTTTTGATGTCAGTCAATTAACTAAAGCACTTTTTTAAATGCCTACCTTATAAGCTTCTCTTGTGCTCAGGACACTGTAGAGACTCCAGGAGTAGACTATTAGGTTGCTACAACTTTACAGTCTAGTAGGGAAGAAAATATTAACTTATAAGACCATCCAAATGAATGAAACATATAATTAATCTTCTACAATACATAATATGAATAATCAGTAATAAGAAATGTCTTAGGGCAATTGATGAAGTTCAACAGAGCTCCATTTTCATTGTCCTAAGTCTCCAGTCTCATAGAATGTATTTATGTGTGTATCATCATACCAGAAAGTCTACTCTTAAGTTATTTTGTCCAAGGGTAGTATATTTGTAGTATTCAAGTCTGAGTACACCTTAGTCTTAACAAGATACTGTTAAATCATAGTAGGCAGGAGTCTACAAAGTCAATATCTATAAAGTGTGTAGGGAGAAAGGGAAGGGGACAGACTGAAAAATAAGAGAATGAATAAGTAATGAGTACTTAGTGAATTTCAATTACATATTTCCATATATTCTCTCACTTAATCCTCATAATTATCTTGCAAAATACTGATAGATACCCTTGTGCACATTTCACAGTTGAAGAAACAGGCTCAGAGAGAGGAAAGAACTTGTGCCAGATACTCAGCTGGTAAATAGCACAGACAGAATGTAGGTCCCTCTTTCGAAAGCTACTCTTTTCTGCAACATCATATAACCTACTGAATTAAAAAAAAAAAAGTCTGTAATAGAAGTATAATACAAAGAGAGGTTATTCTAGGTGCTTTGGGAGAATTGGATTCATTTGAATTAATTAGTTTTCTTTATTATGTGATTTACCACAGTGAGCCTAAGAATAACACACAATAAAATAGGTCTTTATAATTAAGTACATTATAAAATGAAATAATCAAATCTCCATTTGACAAGACTCATGTTTTTGTCTTCAATAGGTTCTCAAACTAAGATGATATAGATAGATATCAACAATTATAAAACAATAAGTGTTAACAGTGAAATTCAAGAAATGAACCTTTTTCCATGACTATCCTGTCTTTCATTATTACTTAAATTCTTTCAACAAAGATTGGTTTGTTAAGGGAAATACAATTGGAAGGATTCAAATATGATCATTCCTTTTTACAGTTTATAAAAGAATAATATTTAAGAGGGTAATTCAGGTTGTTAAAATATTTTGGTGAAGTTATAAATACTCCATCAGGAATCTGTTTCTTATGTGGATCTAGTTTGCATGTTGCCTTTACTGAAGGACTATCAATTTGATGATTTGCTTCATTCTTTCAAAACTAAACTAATAGTTTTAGTTTTAATATTTTCTACAAATGGTTAAGGTTATTTAAGGAAGCTTCATAATGCTTGTTTAATGTACATTCTTACCGACTTTCTGAGAATTCCTCTGTAGTCATTTACTTGCATGTGCCAGGAAATGCATAAGAAAATTCAGCACCCCTGTGTATCTAAAGAGGAATCTGGGGAGAGGAAAAAAAGGAGAATGTAATTTTTTTAAGTGAGAAATTGATCAATGCTGCTAGCATCTGTGATCTAATTTTGCACTATCCAAAATGGTAACCACCAGCTACCTGTAGCTACTGAGCAATTACAGCATGGCTGGTCCCAATTGAGATATGCTGTAAGTGTAAAATATACACTAGACTTTAATAACTTAAAGCAGATGTATATGTTTGTATATGTAGCACACACACATACATATATATATGCATATATATATACACACACATACATATATATATATGCATATACACATACACATGCAGAGTGTGCATGCATACAAGCATCTCATGAATACTTTTATATTGATCATGTTTAAATGATATTTTAGACAAATCAGATTAAAATATAGATTGAAGTTAATTTTATCTATTTCATTTAACTTTCCTATGACTGCTAGAAAATTTAAAATTACATGTATAGCTCAAATTGCATTTCTACTGAACAATAATTATCTAAGTAATGAGGGAAATCATCATAGATATCCTTTCCAATACTTGATACTGATTCTTATTGCCTGCAACTTTGGAATTCAAGTCCGTGACATGGGAAGCATACCAAGTGAGGTTTTATCAATGGTCAACTCATCTCAACTCATGTATCATATTTACTATCTACCTGTCATCCATCAGAAAGTACAGAGGTGAAAAAGATGGCGCTTCTGCTATTCATCTGGATGTCTGGATAAGACAAGAAGCATTCACTCAACAGTAATTCAAGGCATGATAGGAGCCCCCAAAGGCTGGTAAAGTGACCGTGGCTTCTAGAAAGCAAAAAAGCAAAACCAAAAAGCACTCATTTAAATGTTTAAGGAGAAAGAATTTGGTTACAAGATTGTGGATTGAAACAATGCACAACCTAAAAGTTTAGAATTATATTTTATTGAGCAGATATGATGAGAGTTTAAGCCTGGGAGACAGCCTGTCATATAGCTCTGAGGGACAATCCAAAGAGATGCGGGAGGAGCCAGGAAATAGTTTTTGCCAAAAAAAAAAAGTCAAAAAATCAAAAGATTACTGTTAAAGAAAAAACGGATACCTCAAATTAATGTATTTATCACTTTTCTTATATGAGAAGATACAAGAGATTAAACTCTTTGAAATGTGCCTTAATTATCTAGGGCCTTTTTTTCCCCCTCCATCCTGAATTCCCTCAGAGTACACAGTTGGAGACAGCTGCAGTAACTGGTGGTTGATGGCCACAGCATCCTTTATTTACTGATATGGCAAGTGACATCTTCCACAAGATAGAGGACTGGTCTACCCAGAAGGAATAGTGTAAGCAAACCTGAACAGTGTGAAAGGAAAAGACATGCTAAGAAGAATGAGTAATCCAGGTGACCCAGAACAGAGAGAGAAAATAAGATAGAAAACAAGTTAAAAACCACATCAACAACAACAGAAGACAAGATAATGCTTAAATTGTGGAATCTCTGATTGCTAAGGTGGCAGAGCATTTATCGTTAATGTGTTAGACTCCCCGGAACCCACCAAAAGCTTATAGACACCACAAAACTATAGTTCTGAAGAGTTTATATAAAGCAATGACATCTGGATTCAAACTGGAAGAATTTAATTGTGCGTGCTAAGTGACCTCAGTCATGTCTGACTCTTTGTGACCCTAAGGACTGTAGCCCACCAGGCTCCTCTGTCCATGGGATTCTCCTGGCAATCCTGGAGTGGGTTGCTATGCCCTCCTCCAGGGTACCTTTTCAACCCAGGGACTGAACCGTATCTCTTTTGTCTCCTGTATTGGCAGGCAGGTTCTTTACCACTAGTGCCGCCTGGGAAGCCCAAACTGTAGCCTTTCAGGCAAAAGGTAATGCGGACCCATATTAAGATGATGAAATGAGGATAGAAGGAAGAAATGAACATCAAAGATGGTCCTAAGGTGTTTCATTATCTTGAGGCCTAAAATGGACACATTACATAGTAGCACTTTATCCTGTATGTGTGCGCACATGTGCATGTGTGTGTGTGTATGTGTACTGGGAAAAGGAATGACAGGTGTGCACGAAGAGTCTACAAAGTCTAGATCGCAATTGTAAATGTTAAAATAGCTCTGTTTAAAAATTTCTGAGTACAGGTTCACAAAGAAAGTAACTTTCCTCATGATAACAGTAAGCATTTGTGTCATTTTTTTGTTGTCTGATACCCAGTTATGTTCATATTCTCTAGCCAATTTAGATATTAGTAACAAAGTAGAGATAGTTGATGATATATATTACTAATCTAAAGCAAATTCAATGAATGCATTTAACTTTCTAGCAGTTGGCTTCAGGCATGAAAAAAGTATGTACCTGTATCCCCTTCTTCTTGACCTATGTCAATACTCTTGTTTCAAGATAGACTAAGTATTTCTCAAAAGAAATATGGTTATATAGGTGTGGCATGTGAGAGTAAATTCTTTGATTCATACATAAACAGTACAGTGAAACATCACTGAAAAGCATCTCATTTTGCTCTTCAATCCTGGTTTGTTGAACCTTTGTCTGTGAACAATGTGCTTGCACTTGCACAGGCCTCGTTTTTGTCATCTGAGAAATGTAAGATCTGGCTCTTTCTAGTCGGGAAATTTCTGTAATTTAATTCCACTTCTCCCAAATATAAAGACCCCGAGCTTTATTTCCAGAAGGAAAAAAATAATCAAACTGCAGAAAGGGAACTTTCCTCAAGCAAAGCTATAATAATAGCAGCAGTTTGAGTCTTCCTTAAGGTGTATTTACCTAGTTTGCAAAAAATAAATGACCCATTTCAGACACTGAATCCTCCTTCTATGTCAGGATTTTAGCTTTTTACCCAAAGCCAAGTATATGTAATAATGAGTCCATAGACAGTCTTTATTTCTAAGTAATTCTTGCCTTATACTGAAAGATAAGGTAGGAAAGATTTGGGACAGCTTCTTTGACATTGAATTCACATATATTAATATTTTAGAAAATGTGTATTACTTATATATTGCTTTAACTATATATTAGCATATAATATGTATATAGTAGTATAAATAATATATAATTTAGGGTAGTAAGATTACTCCCACATAATGGATTTATAAATAAATGCTTATTTATTCATTTAGTTGGAGGATAATTACTTTGCAACATTATGATGGTTTTTTCCATGCATAAACATGAATCACCATTAGGTATGCAAATGTCCACTCCCTCTTGAACCTCCCTTCCAACAGTTGGCAGCATGGTATGAGAGAAGTGGCTTCAAAGATTGTTGGATTTACTAATCCTGACTCCAAAAACTTTGGTTTTGATCTGGACAAATTTCAGAATATCTGTGAGCCCCAGTCTCCTCATTTGAAAGAAGTGATGATATATTCTACTTTAGAGAATTATTTTTGAGGATTGCTTGGGAGACTAGGGACTTCAGAAACCAAGAGAGTAACTCATAAACTGTTAGTACGTTCAGTATGTTATCCCAACTATATTATATATTATCCTAACTATGTTATGTATTAAAACAGAACATTTGCTTTAATTATACCCTTTTATATGATTGTTGTACTGTCATAATTTGTCTCAGGTATCTATCACTAGGCAATCAAGACAGGATGATTTAGAGATGCTGACTGAATTAAGTATAAAGTACATTGACCTTTACTGGAGAGACTATTTCTTGACAAACCTGTCAGTGACTAGAATATACTCATTCTTTCGACTAGTAAGGATATTTTGAGTCCTAAGTGTATCAGCCATTAGTCTAGGCATTTCGTGTACAGTATACATTTTTCTTAGCATTGTACTTTCTTTTTGATGCATCTTGGAAAACACTCCTGTCCACCTCTTTGACCTAAGCTTCTCAATTTCATCTCTCGCTCTTGAACCTTTAAGAACAAAGATTTGAAAATTTAAATATAATCACCTGCAATTGAAAACTTTCCTGAGCATAGCCCTAGAGATAATAGTTTAGGTTCTGTGTAGGAATAGGCCTGATAGCCATGTGCTCAGGGAAGCCTGGTGTGCTGCAGTCCATGGGGTCTCAAAGAGTCAGACACAACTCTGTGACTGATCAACAAAAACAGAAGATTCTGATCAAAAAGCTACTCTGTATCTGTATACCTTGGTTTTACTCAAAATGTTTGTAACCTAAGTATTCTCATCTAAGTGGATTTTACTATTTTTTAATAAATAGCAACTGCTTATCAGATTTATACGTAATTTCTTCTGGGGAAAAAACAGAAATTCTGGTTATAATGAGACTTTTTAAAAAGAACATATATTCCACTATTTGGTTGAAATAAGCCAATCTTTGATTTGAAAAATAAAGATTGAGATTCAAGTGATTGGTTCTATAGCAGTTGATTATTAGTAAGAAGGTAGCAAAAAAAAGTTTTGTTTTTTTTTTCCATTTTTTCTGTGCCATGTAAACAACTAAGTTAAACTAAAACAGGACTTGAACTTTTATTCTAGGGGTTAAAAAATCTGTAGCATTGATAACAGTCATCTTTTTTATAATAGCCCAGGAATATATGATGGTTGTTGTTGTTTAGATGCCAAGTTATATTTGACTCTTTTGTGACCCCATGGACTGTAGTCCTCCAGGCTCCTCTGTCCATGGGATTCTCCAGGCAAGAATACTGCAGTGGGTTGGTATGTCCTTCTCCAGGGGATCGTCCTGACTCAGGGAAGGAACCTGTGTCTTCTACAGTAACAGGTGGTAAAATTCTTTACCACCAAGCCACAGGGGAATCCCTGAATATACGGTTACTTCCCTTTTTTTTTGATGATATTGTGACTATTTTAAAGGTACAAAATCTTCTGAATAAATTCTCAATCAGATTTTTATAAAAGTGACTTTTGGTTTTGGCTGGGTATATAAGGTGTGAACAATACGAGTTCATCTAGAGGAACTGATGTTTGTCTCACAACCAGTCCTGTCATTAGACAGGCTAGAAAGGAGTGGTTTTCTTATTTGGTGAGTTGCTAACTGGATATTCATCAACTAGTGTGCCTTAGCAATTGGTCAGTTGTCAGTTGTGTTAACCAGCTGCTATGAACTTAGGACATTGCTAGCTACTGCGGGTGAAGGCTACAAGACAAGAAAAATAAGACCTAAAAAAGGTCTCATGTGAGTCAGCTTTCATAGCTAAAGGTTTGAGTAACCTGGAGTGAGTGAAATTGTGTTGCAGTACCTAACAAAAAAGAATAATACAACCCTTTATTCTGTGTGATTCACAGTATAAAACGGGCATTTACCAGGCCAGGCACCCTGCCTTTTCGTTTCCCCTCAGAAATACTATTGTACAGTCCAGTGCAAAACTTGGGAGGGAGTCAAAAAATCAAAATGAAGTTTAAATGGTAAAAGGCACAAAATGGTATTATTCATCATAAGAAAAGAACATTGTAAAACTTAAGAATTGCTACCTTTTGATTCAAGATAGAAATTTTCTAAGTGTGAATGTTATAGAGTGGGGAGATGTACTTGGAGTTACTTAGAAACAGGATGAGATAAAGGTCATTGAGGAATGACCTGAGGGCAGCTCTACTTACTGGTGGGAGGGGGTGGGTATTGTATTAGTTGCTCAGTTATGTCCAACTCTTTGTGACCCCATGGACTGTAGCCCGCCAGGCTCCTCTGTGGAGCCTTGAGATAAATTCTCAAGGCCCTTAAGAACTCTGTGTTTACAGAGTTTTATATATACACATCTATAAAAATTGTTTTTCCTGCTCAATAGTGATCAGACCAAAATAGGTGTGACTGTGGCTGAGAATTTTTTTCATTTTCAACATCTGGCACAAATACATCTAGGAGGTCAAACCTGTAAATCCAAGTTTTAGAAGGAGAACAGAAAAAAACATCAGTTATCACTGAGCTTTCCATTTCTGTTTTTTCTTTCACAAGAGAGGAAATTGAGGCTTGGGGAGGTTTTCCTCCACCGCCATGTTCGCTTGGAGAGCAGGTGGAATTGTGTGAAATTAGGATCAAAGTCTTGGGGACCCTCTGACTCATTTTCATTGCCCTCCTCATGCCATCTGTTGTGGGTCACAAGTCATATAAGGAGGATATTATTGTTCTCTTTACTTTCATAGATTCTCCGAACATTTTGATTGTGAAAACATTATTTTACCCCAGTGAAGAAAAGAGTTCTGTCAAAAATAAAAATATGTTCCTTTTCAACACAGGGATTTCCTTGCCAAAAACTGATTGCTTAGTATAAAAATGCTGCACTTGTGCCATGCATTAGTAAAATCAATTCTTCTCTCTATAATACTGCTCAGCCACTGTATCTGTCAGCATTCTGGTTGTGAAGCTAAAATCTAAAACTGTGTCACCAGACACAAAGGTTTATAAGGCTTGCCCATGTAGATTAATTTTTGGTCTGAGTTTGCAGTTTATGAGCTCTGTAGGCATTGTGATTTTTTCTGTTTTCCACTGTAACCCAGCATTTAGACCTGAGGGACTGGGGTGGTATTCAGTTCAGTTCAGTTGCTCAGTTGTGTCCGACTCTTTGCGACCCCGTGAATCACAGCAGGCCAGGCCACCCTGTCCATCACCAACTCCCAGAGTTTACTCAAACCCGTGTCCATTGAGTCGGTGATGCCATCCAACCATCTCATCCTCTGTCGTCCCCTTCTCCTCCTGCCCCTGATCCGTCCCAGCATCAGGGTCTTTTCCAGTGAGTCAGCTCTTCTCATGAGGTGGCCAAAGTACTGGAGTTTCAGCTTCAGCATTAGTCCTTCCACTGAACACCCAGGACTGGTCTCCTTTAGGATGGACTGGTTGGATCTCCTTGCAGTCCAAGGGACTCTCAAGAGTCTTCTCCAACACCACAGTTCAAAAGCATCAATTTTTCGGCGCTCAGCTTTCTTCACAGTCCAACTCTCACATCCACACATGACCACTGGAAAAACCATAGCCTTGACCAGATGGACCTTTGTTGGCAAAGTAATGTCTCTGCTTTTTAATATGCTATCTAGGTTGGTCATAACTTTCCTTCCAAGGAGTAAGTGTCTTTTAATTTCATGGCTGCAATCACCACCTGCAGTGATTTTGGAGCCCCCAAAATTAAAGTCTGACACTGTTTCCACTGTCTCCCCATCTATTTCCCATGAAGTGATGGGACCAGATGCCATGATCTTAGTTTTCTGAATGTTAAGCTTTAAGCCAACTTTTTCACTCTCCTCTTTCACTTTCATCAAGAGGCTTTTTAGTTCCTCTTCACTTTCTGCCATAAGGGTGGTGTCATCTGCATATCTGAGGTTATTGATATTTCTCCTGGCAATCTTGATTCCAGCTTGTGCTTCTTCCAGCCTAGCGTTTCTCATGATGTACTCTGCATGTAAGTTAAATAAGCAGGGTGACAATATACAGCCTTGACGTACTCCTTTTCCTCTTGGGAACCAGTCTGTTGTTCCATGTCCAGTTCTAACTGTTGTTTCCTGACCTGGTATTAGGTCCCCAATAATAATTAGAGAAAGGGAAAGGAAATGAGGTACCTTTGTTCAATTCTTCAAAATTTTCTGGAATACTTACTCTCTGTTGAGTACCAGGAATGTTGACACATGTGACTGTTAGATCTGAAACAACTGATAGTCAGGGTATATACTGAAGATTGTTTTTTTTAAATTCAGAATGATATAAAAAGGCATGCATTTCAGTCAGTTCTAATGAAATACATGCATGTAAAGTCCATTACACAGAGTGAAGTAAGTCAGAAAGAGGAAAACAAATATATTTTAACATATATATATGGAACCTAGAAAGATGGTACTGATGAACCTATTTGCAGGACAGCAGTGGAGACACAGACATAGAGAACAGACTTATGGACACAGTGTTGGGGAGAGGGTAGGACATAAGACAAATGGAGAGAGTAGCATGGAAACATACAGCTTCCATATGTAAAATGGATAGCCAACGGTAATTTGCCATATGACTCAGGGAACTCCAACTGGGGATCTGTGACAACCTAGAGGGGAGGGAGGTGGGAGGGAGGTTCAAGTAGGAGGGGACATATGTGTACTTGTGACTGATTCATGTTGATGTATGGCAGAAACAAATACAATATTGTAAAGCAATTATCCTTCAATTAAATATAAATAAATTTTAAAAAATCAGAATGGTTTGGCAGAGGTGATCACAGATGGGGTGTTGTCAAAGTACACAGAAATTATGTTAGAGAATAATTGCATGAACTGGTTTAACAAATAGGTAGCTGTCAGTAGGCCAGGCTTCTCAGTCTATGAAATCCTCCAGGCAAGAATACTGGAGTGGGTGGCCATTCCCTTATCCAAGGGATCTTCCTGACCCAGGGATTGAACCCAGGTCTCCTGCATTGCAGGCGGATCCTTTAGCATCTGAACCACCAGGGAAGCCCAGTTCTCCTGGAGAAGGGAATGGCTACCCACTCCAGCATTCTTGCCTGGAGAATGCCATGAACAGAGGAGCCTTGTGGGCTACAGTCCATGGGGTCACAAAGAGTTGGACATTTAACACTTTCCCTTTCTTCAGCAGTCAGTAAGGAAAAGTGTGTGTGTGTGTGCGCACACGCACACATGTGCACACATGCATGTATGTGTTACAATTTTGCCATATTTGAGTTTGAAGAAAAGAATTTTAGAGAGAAGGTTCATAGCCTTGTGTCAGTTGTAAAACTAGTCGGTTGCTAATTAGTCTGTGTTTACTCATGGAATGCTTATACATTCCCATTGATTAAATCACCTCATCTAATAAAATCTGTGAAGAAACTCAAGATCAATTCTGTCATTGGACAAAATAAAAATTCTTCTAGTGACTAGTACATTTGAAAGATGAAACCATTGATTTCTGAGGATTTTCTCATGGATAGCCACTTTATCAATAAACAATAAACATCCAGTAAGCAGTGACTGATTTTTGAATGTTTTCAGAACTGAAGAAAATAGAGAAGAGTAAATGATCAACCCTCAGAAAGTGTTCAGACTAATTAAGGATTTAATGCCGCATCTAATAACTAAGAATATACAACAGTATCATGTCTAGACTGGAATGTAGGCTGTGAGAAGTGGTTACAAAGACTTTCAGTAAAAATTCATCTGAGACCATCTTTTGTTCCTATTTGAATATTTATTTAGATGCACAGTTGCATGGATAGCCTTATTTTCAATTGGAAAAAAAATCCAGAGATTTCCACTCATGAAAAACATTTCTGATTGTGTAATTAGGGAGCCCAGTAATTAAATATGTTTGGAAAATTGTATTAGATTACATTGCATTGAGTCAGGTACATGCTTTCATTTCACACCTAACAGCCCCTTTTATGATCATAAGCAAATTAAAAAACAGCAACCCAGCAACCTCTCTTCCCCCTATTAAGGGGAAAAAAAAATCATTCCAGCAGAACTTCCAATTTGCCTTGCTAATTCTAATTAGTATAGTGTGAGCTGCTGGACAGTACTACCAGGAGGCTAGTCTGCAAAGAAACATATTTCTGTAGCCGCAGGCTCTTGGGAAAGGACTCAAACTGGGAAAAAATGAATAGAGACTTTTTTTCTCATTTGATTGAAGGATAGAGATGAAATAAAATAAGGTTTAAGGAGGTAAAAGAGGCTGCCCTTTTCTCTATTAAGTATTGCTGGAAAAGATTGAATGCTAAGATGAGCCTGAAGGGAAGCCTTCAGACCATTGCTTTTGAATGGTTTGGTGAGTTGCAATTAATGAAACCTGTGTTTACCCCTACTATCAAGCATAAGTGGGACCTACAAGTCCTGCCTCTGAGTATTTAATGTCAGGTATTCATCAGCAGGTAGAATTTTTGAGAGTAGGGACTATATTTTTCACCACTGCTTATGCTGACTTCCATATCTCAGACCTACCAACTGTATCATAGTCCAATAATCAATACCTGCCTATTGATGGAGTTGGTGAAAAGCCCATCCCCTGCCTGCTGTATTGATTGATTGGGATTCTCTGAGAGGCTTCTGTGGCTGCTGTCTGTCTCTAAAACTAGCCAAGAACAGCAGGTACTATATTTTCACAACAGATCCAGGCTCTGCCCCCTCCTCCTTATTCCCACCCCAAGTTTTAGTCTAACTTGGCTAATCAGTATATGATGATTTGGGGACTCACTGTCATTATCTTGTGGAAAAAAAAAAACCACGTTTTTAAAAATTATTAACCTTGACTAACATTTAACTCACATCCTGACCAGTTTTGTGCCTCAGGAAAGAAATATACGTGTTTCAGATGATCCTCGCAAGAGTTGCATAATAAAGTTCAAACAGGGCCACCAGATTGTGGATACAGCTACTTGGAAAGGGACCAGTTCTTCTTGTTCTAAAGTGTGGTGACTTTGCTCTTCATTTAAGCCTTCCCAATTTAATATTTAATGATTACTCTCAATATCAAAGACTGGCATTAATATCAACATTATGTACTTTTAGATTAGCAAATTATACTTTTGTGTTTTTCTAGAAAATAATGTTTTCACTTAATAGAATCTACAAATAATTCGAGCTGAAGAATGCCACAATCCCATTTAAAATAATGTGCCATTTCCAGAGAGCATTTCAGGAATTTGTAGATCTCTTCCAGTGAAGTTTATTCCAGTGTGCTTTTGCAGTACAAGTTAAGTGGTCTATGTATTATAGTACATTGAAACCTATCAATAATACATTCCTCAAGTATGGGACAGATTGTCTCAAAAAGAAAAAAAAAAGTCAGTTTCCTTTCAAAAGGAATTCCCTATTTTGAAGGCTTCCCTGGTGATTCAGATGGTAAGGAATCTGCCTACAATGCAGGAGACCCAGCTTCAATTCCGGGTTCAGGAAGATCCCTGGAGAAGGGACTGGCTACCTACTCCAGTAGTCTTGCCTGGAGAATTCCATGGACAGAGGAGCCTGATTGACAATAGTCCATAGGGTCGTAGGGTCAGATACAACTGAGCAACTAACACTTTTACTTTCACACTTTCACCCTATTTTGAAACCCAAACCTTACCTAATTTCAGGTTTCAGTTGATAACTGATAGTTGGTTATTGAGTATTTGTTTTCTTGTGTCTTAGAAAGAGGTTGGCTCTCCAAATTATGACCCAAACAGGTGGGGGTGAACTTAGGCTTGATGGGGAGTTCTGGTATGGTTAGATCCATTGTCTCTAATGTCAGTGTATTCCAGTCTACTGTGGATCTTGTTAAAATGCAGATCTGATTCAGTGTATTAGTTTCCTATAGCTACTGTAACAAATATTGACACATTGGGTGACTTAAAACATTAGAAGTGTGTTCTCTGAGGCCACAAGTTCAATATTAGTCTCACTGGGCTGAAACTCCCGTGTCAGTGGGGCTGTGCTGTCTCTCTGGAGGCTCTATAGGAAGAATCCATTCATGGCCTTCTGGCATGGCAGCTGTCATTCCTTGACTTGCAGCCGAATCACTCCTCTCTCTCTTCCTGTCTTTATAGTGTTTTCTCCTCTTGTTCGTATAATCTCTGTATGCCTCTTTCTTACAAGGATACATGTAATTAGATATAGGACTTAATTAGATGTAGGAATTAGATATAGAATCTCAAAATCCTTAATCACGATTAAGGAAGACTTTGCTATGTAAGGTGACCTTCACAGCTTCCAGGATTTAGAACCTGGGCATACCTGGAGAGTCATTACCAGCCTACCAAAGTGAGTCTAGGGTGAAGATTAAGATTCTGAATTTCTACCAGTTGTCTAAATGAAGTTGATGCTGCTGGTCTGTGTGTAACACATTGAATAGCCAGTGGCTGTGTTATAAATCTATAATGTTCATCATGATCTGTCTGGCTCAGAGCAAAATTATATCCCCTTTGATGCAGAACCACCATAATAGCATAGGGACTTAGGGGACAGTTTGAATTATCTAGGAGATGGAGTTGACAAGAATTAGGATGATGATTTGGGAACCAAAAGTTCTTCCTGCTTCCAGGGGCAAAACTGGAGTATTACTCAGGAACCAAGGTAGAAGCTCCCTTCTTTACAGTGGGCAAACGAGTGACTCAGTGGGCAGAAAGGCAGACTGGACACTAGGTTTCTGTCAAAAAGTCTAAAGTCAGATTCTGCCAGCTGGTTTATCTCAGCGTCCTACCAATCATGGCCAGGACTGATGATGAAATTAGCTAATGTTGAGTGTATGCTTGACTGTCAAACTGCTGATTCAGTAGATTTGTAATAGGGTTCTGAAATCTCCATTTCTAACCAATATCTTAAATGATTCAGATGCAGGTGAGATGTGTGAGTATGGAATCAGATAGATCACATAGACCTCAGACGCGACCTAAATCAATTTTGGCAAGTTATTTTTCATAAAGGGTCTGGCCCATCTCACATTTATTTGATTTTAGCTCAATCATCATTTTTCCAGGTAAGTCTTCCTTGACCCACCCTTCAACCCCTCCCACCTAAGATCCAGGTCAAATTCACCTATATCATGTTCTCATGGGAAGGCATACTTCTACCGTTAGTACCTCTGTCATTTAATTTCTTAAATTTTATATATTTATTTACTTTGGGCTGTGCTGGACCTTTCTTGCTGCATAGGCTTTCTCCAGTTGTGTTGAGCGGGGGCTACTCTTTAGTTGCCGGGCACAGGCTTCTCATTGAGGTGCCTTCTCTCATTGGAGAGCACAGGCTCAGTAACTATAGCACATGGGGTTAGTTGTTCATGGCATGTGGGCTCTTCCCAGATCAGAGACTGAACCCATTGTCACCTGCATTGGCAGGCAGATTCTCTACCACTCAGCCACCAGAGAACCCCTTGACATTTACTTTTATTTGTGATTATTTGGCTGATTTCTGTCTCTTTACTAAATCATAAAATGTTCAAAGACAGGAACTGTGTGTTTTTCTGTTGAACTTTTTTTCCCAAGCATATTGTTTGACATGAACTTGCTACTCAAAAAATAATTAACCAAATGGATTTGCAAATAAATGAATAGAATTTTCAGTGAATCCAGAAAATTTTGCCTGTGGTATTACCCTCTTCTTAGTAGTTCCTTCTCCTTTGCTCATATGAACTACTGCAGTCATTGCAGTTCCCAGGGACTCACCTTTCCTTGAAAAGTAATCTGAAATAGGCGGAGGGGCGGGGCGGGGAGTGGGGGGACCAGGAGCATGATAATTTAAAATTGTGAACTCAGTGATGTTCCAATAACTCATTCAGGGTGCTTGGGAAGAGTGCAGGAAATAACAAGAAAGTGGACCTCTGCTTCCCATGTCTTCCCTTTTCTCCCTTCAAACAGCCCAGTCCTACCTTTGTCTATTTATAACTTCAATTCAGATCTTTTTTTTTCAACAGATTTGTGGAATATTTTTACATCTAAGATGTTGTCAAATGTAGTTTATTTTTCCCTCAGGCTTGGCTGTTCTGAGCAGCATTATCTCACCGTTTTTCTAAGCTGGAAATACCATTTAAAGCAATAATCAATTTGATGATAAAATAAAGGATAGGGTAAAATAAAAGTAAACACCACCATCTAGTTTTTTTTTAAGTACTTCTCAAATGCCCTTTTACAGAGGAGACTGTAAAATCCTATTCGAGCTGAATTAATGATTAGCAGTGGTCAGTGTTGTTCCAACGGCAGCATGAGGCTTTAGCAAGTAATCTCTCTGTTTGGTTTGTATAATGTGCGAAGGAAAGAAAATATGAAGACTGCTTATATAGTTAGGCTGATTACTTATTTTGTCTGGTGGCAGAAAGAACATTTGTTGTCCCTGTACTAAGCTTTGAGTGAGTCAGCCTTCAATGGAACTTATCTTGACCTAGCAAAAATATGATTTTTCAATTTCCCTTCAAATTTACTCTCATCCTAGCTGGTATATGCTTTCTTCTCGGCTGGAAAACTAAACTGATTCCAGATTGAAAGGAAAATCATGATTTTTATCCAGCAGGTCAAAATCAAAAATATTTATTACTATAGTCTCTTTTTTTTTAAATAATTGCCCTTTTAATACATTATTAGCAAACCATTAATCATAAATCTGTAAGTTAGAGACTGTATGCCATTCTAATCATGCACACTTAGCATTCACATGAGGTTCTAACATCACATCACCCTTGACAACTTAATGTATCTACTCTAGTTCTTAAGGACCCATTTATTTAAGTGATATCAAGAATAGTATCTGTAATGTGAAGGAATGATCTGTTTTGACTAACAAATGGAATATTTGAGTACTAGATCCTTACCCATCCATTGACATGGCTCATATTTCTTCATGAAACACTTGTAAAATGGTATTGAATGAAGCTTCTAGTTGATGGCTTCGTTGTGAGTTTTTCCAGTGGAAAAGTTCTTATTTACTTTTCAAAAGCTTTCTATACAGACTATTGTCAAGTCTCTCAAGGTCTTGTGGCAAGAAAATCAATGGATATACACATGAGAAGGTATTAATATAATGTCCCACAGCAGTATTTGTGATCTTCCAGAAAGTAACACAAGTCTGAGAATTGTGTTGGAAAACAGAATGAAATATATTATATATATATATACATATATATATATACATACATATATACATATAAACTTACATAATTTCAATCATTCTGATATTCCTCCAAAAAACAAGGTTTTGCAGAAAACCAGTGAGAAATATAATAGAAATGGAAATCCAAAAGAAAAAAAGAGAAAGAAAGAAAAGTAGATCTCTCTAAAATTGCTTTGTAAAATTATTTAGTAAAATTGGAAAGTTAGTATTAAGTTGATGGAAAGAAGTAGAAGATATACTCCTAAAATCTTAATAACTATTTCATTAATGCTAATGATAATAACTTGAATTGATGCAGCTCTAAAATACTGAGCATAAGTAGCTTCATAGATCTTAAATCAGAGAGAATAGTTCTGATCATTTATTGTCTACTTTGGGTCAAGTACCATGGTATCCTCCAGGGATACCAAATGTGTGTGTGTGTGTGTGTGTGTGTGTGTTAGTCTTTCAGTCATGTCCGACTCTTAGTGACCCCATGGACTGTAGCCTGCCAGGCTCCTGGGATTCTCCAGGCAATATTGGAGTGGGTTGCTTGCCAGTTCCTTTTCCAGGGGATCTTCCTGACCCAGGGATCGAGCCTGAGTCTCCCACATTGCAGGCGTCGTCTTTACCATTTGAGCCACCAGGGAAGCCCAATCATGCAGCATTCCCATCTCCTAGGTTGCAAACCACCTTTGATGAGGAGCTGCATCTTCATTCATCTCTTCTGTCACCTTGCTCAAGATTGTTATTTGATTAGTCCGCTCAATAAGATTGCCCAAATATGTTCTTATTTTAACTTGAGTTTCAATAAAATATTGAATGGTTCCAGACAATATGATGTTTAAGTAAGCTTTAAGTGCTTGATAATACTTAAGTGATGTTCAAGTCGATAAGTAAAGATTGGTCATGGAGAATTTTGGTAGTTGAGTAAAAGGAGAGATGAACATTTGGGATACTATAACTCTTATTTTTCCCCAAATAAAATCATAAGATGACTGGCAAACGACAGTGAAAATTAAACAGGATGAGTGGAGAAGGAGTGATCTAGCCATGTATTTTCCTATCTTATATGTACAGAACAGTCATTGGGCTTATCTGCCCGCAAGTGTGCTATGGAAGCAGAAGGAGACAGGGGGTTTTCAGAAGATAAACATCATCGTGTGTCAGAGTTGTTGAGAGCTGAAGTAAAGTATGAAAGGTTTGACCTAAGATGATATGCGAGGTAAAACATAGGTCCAGGGACTGAAAGAAGTGTATACACTCTGCCTTCTAAGGAGAGTACGATTGACTCACTCGCTTAGTTTCCTCCACATTTTTTCAGATTTCATGAGTGTCAGGAGAATATAGATTCAATGTTTCTAGACCAAAGGTTGTCAGGCATGGATGATTAGGCTGGAGCCTCTCCCCCCAGGGAACATTTGGCAGATGTCTAGAGATATTTCTGGTTGTCACAACTAGGGTGGGGTGATAACTTAATATCTAGTGGTAAAGGCCAGAGATGTTGCTAAGTAGCCTATAATGTGCAAAACAAGCACAGACAACAAAGAATTAACTGATTGAAACTGTCAGAAGTGCCAAAGTTGAGAAACTCTATTTTAGATCCCTTCTTCCGAAGTCTTTTCAGATAACCCCATTTGACTACTTTTTACTCTTTTGATTTAATATTTTCCATCACTCAAAAAAGATGAAATTATTCGAACCAATAAACAAATTTTGGCCTTACTGATTATTATCAGTATTGCAAAACTATACCCCTCCTGTTTGCCACAGCAGCTATATGCTTGTTAGGAAGACTGCCTGAGAAAATGTTTTATTCTGATGAAGCAGAAGATACGTCTTGATTAAAACAAGGTAGAAATTAAACCTTTGGTCTCTGAAGATATATTTTTATAATAGTCTTTTACCATTATAATCCTTTGGCTATTTTAATGCAAACGTGTTTCTGTAAAGCCATATTTTGGTTGCTATAACAACATGACGTAGCTCCTGATGAGTTCTTGCCTTAATGTTGCTTTTAAAAAGTTGGGGTTGCTATGACTACAAAATGCTGCTTTATTTTCAGCAAGCTTTTCTCCCCCCCTGGTAATTTTGCTTTCAAAATATGTATGTGCACATGCATGCATATGTGTGTACTTCTACTAACAAGTGTTATGAAAGTCTATGTGTAGTAAAGTCAAAGTTTGAATCGTGCATTGTTATTCTAAAATTGATTCACATAATGTTGGATGAGTCCAGGTTAAAGATGCTTTTTTTTGCCTACAAATTATTTAACTACTTAATAACAGGCTCTTCATCATTGTTTCGTGATTTACTTATCACATCTTCCATGTTATAGCCTCTTCCTGTTTTCCAGCGTATTTGTACCTCAATCCTGGAAGGGTCATTTGAACTTGAAAAATGAGGAAGTCTGTTGAGTCTTAATATATTCTTGATTTTTGATGAAGTCTATTTTACAACACTGCTGATTATGGTCTTCTTTATATCATGAATTGTAACAAGATGCCCATTGCTCAGAGTTTTTCTTATTCAAATTTTGAGAAAGCCAGAAGGCTGAAAGTTAGGATACTTTGGTTCTGTTATTAACTCTGTCACTATGAACTAACCACCTTATTTCTCTGGAGGAGTGTTTTCTGAAGTATCTAGACAATGTGAAATTTTCTAGTAGCCAAGTTAATCAGGGTTAAGTTTAATAATTACTATCTAACAAAATATATCCAAAATACTGCTATTTCAAAATGTTGATGTTTAAATCATATTAACACAGCTTTTTACATTATTTTTCTATTATCTTGGAAATCCAAGGGATATTTTACACTTATAACATATATCACTTAAGATGAGCCACATTTCAAGTGCTCAGTATCACATGCGACTAGTGGCTATCCTGCTGGACAATTTTAGCTTTAGGTCTCCATCAAATTTGGCCATGTGATGTCATTTATTGTTTATAGATCATCACTTAATGGAAAGTCTTTGTGAAGTCTCAAGAGTGTACAGATGATTAGAAAAACTCTTTCTGGTTTATGAGAGAGAAGAGAAAGGGAGAGAAAGGGAGAGAGGGCAAGAAGAGAAGAGTTAACAGACAGAGAAGGGGGGCAGAGGGGTGGAGGAGGGTGAGGTTGGAAGGAAGGCAGAAAGGAAGAAAGAAAGAAAACTTCTTTTAGGTCTTTTCTAGCTATTCAGTGCTATCATCCATAATCTAAACTTGCTGCTGCTGCTGCTGCTAAGTTGCTTCAGTTGTGTCCGACTTTTGTTATAATTAAGAAATATTGAAATGAGTCAGACAGTTCCCTGTTACTTTTGTGTGACTTATTGACAGTTCTATTCCTAACCACTTGGGGTATGCTTAGGACAAATTAACTGCACTCTACATGTTTATTGAATTCAATCTCCTTTCTTGTCAAAATATATGATTTAATCCAAGATTAAATAAACATTTTCAGAGCAAAATTCAGTTTGAAAAATCCCACCACTCACAAATATCTTAGAACAATGTAAAGAAGAGTGGGTAAAGGTTTAATATAAAGGGGTATCAAGTTAAAAGGTGTTATTCTTTCTCTGCATCTTGTCTTTCTTGATGTTGGAAGATTTTTGTTTAGAGGTAATCAAGGATTAACACAATTGCCTTAAATTGTTTTGGTGTCATACTGCAGGTGACATTGCCAGGACATCATTGTTGTGTCCAGATCCCTTATTACATTTCTGCTGCTTTATTCCTGTCCTGCCTTTTCTCATTTAGCAGACACCAAATCAAAGTGAACCATGTGACTCTTGCCTGCTCAGTGAAGGAAGTTTCTGTTTTCTTTTTAACCATGTGTCATTTTTTATCACCATTATTTTAGAAATAAAGTGGCTTATTGGGTGTTTTTTTTTAAGCTGAGCCATTTTGCCTGGACTGAAAAGGTCTGGATGAACTAATCAGATTTGGAAAGAAGAAAACAGTGTTACAATTTGAGTAGATTCCTAAATCAGGTGGCAGATGGTAATCTAGGTTGTGAATTAAAATGTTTGATGCTGGCTCTTCACATTTACAAAGCAGTTCAACTAGTTCCCATCATTTGTCACAGATATTTTTCTTTTTTACCTCTTTGCAGTAATGCAACATAAGGTCTGACATTTCCTATCTCTTTGGCCTTTGTAAATTGGAATTATATTCAATACATTTTATTTTCAGGGTTGAAGATGTAAGATGATTTTGAAATCCTTGTTTCACAGTGAGCGATCATGCTATACTACCCTGAGGGGTTTGCCCAAAATAAACATTAGAATATGGTTAAAATGGGAATAACCTTTGTTTTCTGTAATCATATCACTTCTGTCTGAACTTGTAAATGAAATTGTTTCTTTAAGAACATTTATTTACACTGAACACTAGTTTATAACACTAGCTACTAAAATGAAATGACTCAGAAGCCCTTTAAGTTACTCACAATAAGCTCTTATTTATATATAGACTATGAGGATTGTTCATTTTCACATTTTTCTGTGTAATTTTGAATATTCTTTTTCTAATTGTCTTTATTTTTCCTGGAAAATAAGCAAGGAAGAATAATTTAGTTAGCTTTGCTATTGCCAGTTGATACTAGTTAAAAGTTTGATGTAGATGATATTTATAATCATTTGCATTTTTATTCTAACATATTTTTAAAATGTGGAGCCCCTTGAACAAAGATTATTACTTATAAAGACTTCCTTTACCTCTTGGGCTGAAAGAATTCAGTTGTTTACTCATTAGCCTAAAAGATGCACTACAAACATGGAGTTTGAGAGACTTTGAAATTAACTAGTTTGGTAACATTTGAACTTTTTTTTTTGTTAAGTTCATTTCTCAAAAGAAAGTATACCCCTGAGGTTCAAAATATTAAATACAGATTGAAGAACCAGAAAAGAAGGGAAGGGAGAGAGGGGTTGGGAAAGTGCCCTCCCCACCTGGAACACTCAGAGATGGCTTGGAAAGCCACACATCAACTTGAACTCCATCCATGTCCAAGTAAGATACCTGGAATTTAAGTGATTTGTTCAAGATCAGGCAGCTCTGCCTGAAAGCCTGTAAGTTTTTCATTCATTCAGCAAATATGTGAGTGCCTATTTAAATTTTTTGACCATTTTTAAAATGTATTATAAATATTGATACTATTATTTATTTACTTTTGCTATTAAAATTTCTTAGGGCTATGCCTAGGTCAATAGCAATTTTTACATAGGTGCTTGGTTAATTCATTATTAGTTTTATTCAGTATTTCTCACATCTTTTCTTCTAAGTTTAAACATGTTTCAACACTGCCCTCCCCCTCCAGACTACATGAACAGTTGCATAAAGGAGCCTCTAAGTTTTAAGGATTTTTGGTTAATGTAAGCCTGGTAATCAAACTAGTGACTCTGAGACCTGATGAAGTTGCTATTCTGAGAGTTTTATAGTTCAGCCATTACTGTTTTCAATGTTGTGTTTCGTTTGGAAATATATGAGAAATATGTGTGTAGTGTTACTTTCTTTTATTTTGGCTAATTTGGTAGTGACATTTCCAACCGAAGACAAAGTATGTAGACAAGTTGTACCCTGTAAAGAATTTAATCGTACTTTTGCATTTATGTTTGATATAGAAAGGTCTGCTGAAGTGTTCAATTAGTGACAAATTAGCCTTATCTGTTGGAGAAGGAAATGGCAACCCACTCCAGTATTCTTGCCTGGATAATTCCTGCCAGGCTACAGTCCACTGGGTTGGACACAACTGAGCGATTAACACTGGCCTTACCTGTAAAGAATAAATCAGAGGCCAGGGGATCATCCTGATGAAAGAGAATATTAAAGTGCTCATTTAGAGTTTAGAATGCAAGTCACAGTATGTATTTTTACAGTTTATTTTTTAAAATGAATAGTCTTTCAATAACAAGATAGAGTGTGGTGTTCCCTGTAACACATCTTCTTCTACCATCCTTTTATTTTTATTTTAAATTTATTTGTTTTTTTAATTGCAGGATAATTGCTTTACAGAATTGTGTTGGTTTCTGCCAAACCTCAACATGAATCAGCCATAGGTATACATATGTCCTCTTCCTCTTGAACCGCCCTCCCACATTCCTCCCCATCCCACCCCTCTAGGTTGTTACAGAGCCCCGGTTTGAGTTCCCTGAGTCATGCATCGAATTTCCATTGGGTATCTGTTTTACATATGGTAATGTAAATTTCCTTGTTACTCTTGCCATACATCCCACCCTCTCCTTCCTCCCTACCACCGTTTCTGAAATGAGTGACTCTAAATTAGGTTCTTTCCTCCATGGAATCCCAGGGAAATAATTGTTCCTGGAATGAGATCTTATTTCAGTGGAAAACAATCTAGAGTTGTTGTGATTAAAACATAGTTGCTTAACTGCAAAATGGTAGGAAGTAGTGGGATACCTGTGCCAAGCTGCTGACTGCTAATTTTCTTGGTTGTTGTACTGCCTCCCTCCATGTGATTGAATTGGCCCTGATTATTGTCAGAGAATAGAGTATTGCAGTTTTCTGAAGAGAACCCTGGAAAGTGTGGTATCTCCCTCTGTGTTTTGCTGATGAAAAGCCCAATAATCCTGATAATTATCTGTGATCAGTCTTGTCACAGACATCTTGTAACATTCTATATGTGAAAAAGAAAAAAGGTCTTTCCATGGCATATCCAACTAGTAAACTCTCCGTGAAATGCCTTCTATTGCCTCTCCTTCTATTGCCTATTGAATAGAAAAAGTGTCACATCACTCATTTTGTGGTGGTGGCAACTTAGTCGCTAAGTCATGTCCGACTCTTGTGACCCCATGGACTGTGGCCTGCCAGGCTCCTCTGTGCATGGGATTTCCCAGCAAGAATTCTGGGGTGGGTTGCCATTTCCTTCTCCAGGGGATCTTCACAACCCAGGGGTTGAACCCAGGTCTCCTGCATTGCAGGCAGATTCTTTACCAACTGAGTCACCAAGGAAGTTCCCTTCACTTTGGGCTGTTTCTTAAACAGCTTTTCCTTATTTTCAGGATGTATGGGAAGAGAGAGAACGTTTTCTCTCCTTGTAGGCTGATCTAGAAGAGACTGAGTATACCTTTCCTGTCAAGGGCCAGATATTAAAAATTTCAAACTTTGTGGGCTGAGAGGCAAGGTTGAAGATAGTGTGAAAATACTTAAACCAGAAGGAAAACTGCCCTTCTTTGTCTGAAAGATAGGTTCTCACAGTAGCATCACCTGGGTGAGAAAGGAAAGTTGAATGGGTTCAACTTGCAAGCTCTGTCTGGGGGCTCCACTCTCCACAGATCACCCTGGCTCTTATGCCCATGTACTGTCTGTCTCAACCTTCTGGTCTCCCTCCATACCTCCGGTGAATAGTACTCCCATTGCAGGCACCAGGAGCTACCCTAGTGGATCTGAGTCAGTGAGATTTCTACCCCCAGCTCATGAGGGAGAGGAAAAGAGATAAATGCCTGGCATCCCCTGTTGAGATGAGGACTAGAGTTTGCCTTGGTAGTAGTGCATGTTAGTCTTTGTATCCTGGCCCATCATTTTAGTTGGAAAGAGAAGGAGGAAGGATTCTAAGTCCTAATAATTGATATAGGAAAAGAAAAAAAATTTTGGAATCCAATCATTTGTAAAATGATAATTCCTTTGTTAAAATAAATTTGGTCTTATTTCCTTACCCAACTTTTTTTTTTTCATTTATTTTTATTAGTTGGAGGCTAATTACTTTACAATATTGTAGTGGTTTTTGCCATACATTGACATGAGTCAGCCACGGATTTACATGTGTTCTCCATCCCGATCCCCCCTCCCGCCTCCCTCCCCATCCCATCCCTCTGGGTCTTCCCAGTGCACCAGCCCTGAGCACTTGTCTCATGCATCCAACCTGGCTGGTGGTCTGTTTCACCCTTGATAGTATACTTGTTTCAATGCTACAAAACAACTGTTTTGTAAAGACTGCCTTGGTAAATGCATACTTTCAGATAACATTTTCAAATATTTTGCTGGAGCATACTTTCCTTCTTAGACTTTTGAAATCCACTTGTACCCCCTACTTGTTATTCATTAGACATTAATTATGATTGCACTTTAATGCCAGGACTTTGGACTTAGGATGATTTGATCCAAATATGTTGAAACCTATGAAACAATTAAGTCCATGTTTCTCTATATCCTGCCTGCATTTTCTTTTAATCAAACAAAGTAACGATTGTGGTTACAAAGTGGCAAAGCATTCAGTTAAGAGTGAGAGGTTAAACCTTCATCCAGACAACTTAAGCGTTGAGACCACAGACATACACTATTTCAACACTGGGGAAGAGGATCATTATTCTGGCTGCTTTTGAAACTCCAGGATTTTCTACAGTTGAGTCAGTAACCTTTCTTTCTTCATTGCATTTATATCTGTTGCAGGAGAAATTTTCTTTTTTGATTCAGAATGTCTGATTATGGCAGCTTTGTCAGCATAGAATCATCACCATTGCTCAGAACTGAGACTTCTGCCTCTGCTCCAGAGGTTAAGGGAACTTGGTGGTTGCTGGCAAAGGACAATAGAACAGCAAGCTTGTTGATCTCCTTGGAGTTTATTCCACTAATGTCCAGGACTT
The DNA here is from genome assembly GCF_910594005.1 of Cervus elaphus. NCBI lineage: Eukaryota > Metazoa > Chordata > Mammalia > Artiodactyla > Cervidae > Cervus > Cervus elaphus. Next base: position 51,227,814 of record NC_057829.1, on the reverse strand, counting down.
CCCCAGGACTATTGGTCTTTATTTTCTGAGCTCTGTTACAACCCTGGGGATGGCTTTGGCCAAGGAACTGATCCTTTTAGATCATATAAGCCAACCCTGGCTATTTCAAGTGCTTCACAACAAAATACAATGGCTTAGAAAAAATGGATCTGGAGTACGGGTAGGAAGAGTTATCTCCAGAGCCTATAGATAAGACTCCAAGAAAAGTGGTGATTGTTGTCATCATCTTTATCATCATCATCATAGCAGACAAACATTTTTACTTAGTGTATACTAACCACTATTCTGGGGCTTCCCAGATGGAGCAGTGGTAAAGAATCGGCCTATCACTGAAGGAGACATAAGAGAAGCAGGTTCGACCCCTGGGTTGGGAAAATCCCTTGGAGTAGAAAATTTTGGCAATTGGCTCCAGTAATCTTGCCTGGAAAATTATGTGGACAGTGGAGCCTGGAGGGCTATAGTCCACAGGATTGCAAAAGAGTTGGACACCACTGAGCACACACAACCACTATTCTAAGCATTGCACATATATTATTAGTTCACTATAATACTAACAACCCTATGATTAAGTACTTCTGTTGTTCCTACCTCACAGATGAAGGGCCTACAGCATGAGACTTTGGACTTACGGGTGATAGAGAACTTTGGATTTATGGACAAAAGAGCCATTGGATAGTTTAAGCAAGGGCTTGACATGGTCTGCTTTACATTTCAAATGTCAGTGAGAGGCTAACCTAAGGAATAGCAAACTAGATGTGATAAAAGCTTCAGAGGAAGTGGTGAGGAGAAAGAAGTGAAAGGGATTGGTTTGATAAATAATTTGCTTAAGTGAACAGGATTGGATAATGGGGTTTAGGGAAGAGAAAGGAGTTAAAGAAATCAATGTCCCAAGTAAATTAAGTAAATTGAGAGGACAGGCCCCATCATTTCATGGCAAATAGATGGAGAAACAGTAGAAACAGTGGCAGACTTTATTTTTTGGGGCTCCAAAATCACTGCAGATGGTGATTGCAGCAATGAAATTAAAAGATGCTTACTCCTTGGAAGCAAAGTTATGACCAACCTATATAGCATATTAAAAAGCAGAGTAATTACTTTGCCAACAAAGATATGTCTAGTCAAAGCTATGGTTTTTCCAGTAATCATGTATGGATGTAAGAGTTGGACTGTAAAGAAAGCTGAGCACTGAAGAATTGATGCTTTTGAACTGTGGCATTGGAGAAGACTCTTGAGAGTCCCTTGGACTGCAAGCAGATGCAACCAGTCCATCCTAAAGGAGACCAGTCCTGAATATTCATTGGAAGGACTGATGTCGAAGCTGAAACTCCAATACTTTGGCCACCTGATGCAAAGAGCTGACTCATCTTAAAAGACCCTGATGCTACAAAAGATTGAAGGCAGGAGAAGGGGACGACAGAGGATGAGATGGTTGGATGGCTTCACCGACTCAGTGGGCATGAGTTTGAGTAAACTCCGGGAGATGGTAACAGACAGGGAGGTCTGGAGTGCTGCAAACAATGGCATCGCAGACTGAACTGAACTGAGAGGACAGGATGTAGACACAAAATAATGTTCAGACTTAGGAACCTGGGGCTAATCCCCTGACATTAGTGGGCCTGTCTGGCCAGTGAGGGAGGTTTGAACTTGATTGGATCTTTCTACTTTTTGTCTGATTAGAGACAGACTGGGGAAGACTTCCTCAAAAGACCATCAGGAACTTTGTCTTAAAGACTCTGCAAACAAGAAATAAGGAGGGGGAAATAAGACACTTAAGTAAGATCCAATCAAATCAATCACACCAAGCCCTCTTGTTCTGATAGCTGTGTAAGGATCCCTTGGGCTTTGCCTTTCACAGGGAGAGCTTCCCAGGGCTCTGATGTTAATTAGGGAATTTGTATTTTCTACAGATGATTGCATTATCATCCCAGACAGGACAGCTAGACTCCCCTGAGCAGCTGAGCAGGGAGAAAGAAGCCATTTACATATTCTCTACAATCAAGCTCCAAAGAATTTTGGAGATAATAGGTAATTTGTCACTTGCCATCAGTACTGTCCTAAAGCTCATTCATAGACATGCAAGTGGGTCATTTCTAGTCCCTGGTTGATGATGTTTTCAAGACGATGAAAGAAAAGAAACACATTATCATCTAGTAAGATATTACTAGAGAAGCAAAGTCAATTGCGCTTGCTTCTTATATAGGAGTGCTATACATCATTGTTTCTTTAACTTGGAAAGTTTCTTTTAGGCTGGACTTGAAACACAACGATGGCTCATTGAAATCTCTTAATGATGCATGTAAGTTTGCTAAAGCTAGTATTTACCTAAATGATTGTTATGTTTAGGAGATGGCTGGTTTCCCTTTTATGTTTCGACAAACAATGGTGAAACAATTTGATTCATGTATATCATCATTTGAAGATAATTTGGACTATAGAAAAATTTGTGTCTTGAAAGTTTAGCCTCATGTCTGGCACAATAGATGTTCCATAAATATTTGTAACACAAAACCTAAGATTGTAGCAAGCCTTGAAAAATAACTGAGGGAGTTTCTAAGAGTCAGCCATTGGACAATAATATGTAAAATGGCTTTGAACATAAAAGTAAATGAAACAAACAAAAACTTCAAAGTCTGCGACCATTAGCTCTCAATTCATTTGAATATGCTGAAGGCACAAGGTCCCAGACCATGCTCTTATACCCACCTTAGAGACATGAGGAAGAATTCTTCCTGCCCCATTTTTAGTGTAGTCTTAGATGAAGGAAAAAAAAAAATAATACAGTGATAATGCAGCCACTGTCACTCCTACTTTAAGCTATTTCAGACTTAAAGGTCTGTGTTTCTCAGGCCATAAGGTCTAGAGCCAGAGTTACACCCAGTCATTTCTTTGTGACTTTAATTTTCATCTCCCTGTTGCTGGTACTTAGTAAGTACTAGGCAATGCTATAAAGCTTTACATAAAATAACTCAGGTAATCCTCACAATGGCCCCAGGAGTACAACTGGTATCCCAATTTACCTTTGAGAAAGTAAAGCACAGAGAAGTTATTACAACATAGGGCCACACTGCAAGACGTGGCTCAGGGATTTGAGCAGGGTGATTGTCTTAGGTAAGAGAGGCAAATTGACCTGGATGTCTTCATCTGGAAATTGGAGATTTGAACCCACTACAACTTCAGAGACTGTGCTCAAACCATTGTGCTAAACCAACACCAACTGTTCTTTGATATTGGCTGAAATTATGCTATGAGTGATGTTTGACAACCTCTGATTCCTCATTAGTTGTTTCTGAAGGACATTCAACTGTTATCAGACATTCAAATGTTATCAGACTTAGGTTACTTTATCTCTGTTGAGTACGTGACCTCAGGGATCAGGGAATTTTGAAGCTATAGACCAGTTCACAAACTTCTAGGTCTTAGATTTCCTTTACACTTTTAAAGTTTTTGAGGACCTCAAAAAGGTTTCAGTGTCATAGGTTTCACTTTGTAGGTCCTCTTCCTTTATGTTTGTTCTGTATCTTACATACTTTATCTTATTTATGTAATCACATACTCACCTCTGATGCATTGTCTTGAGAAGGCTTTGAAAATTTGAGGGGTAATTAAGTAAATTAACCAGAAGGATACCATCTTGACCACCCAAGTCTCTAGAGCCCAGTTATTTCTGTTGTGCAGGGTCAGTGCAAATATCTTGCCATTTCATCAGAGAACCAAACCTCTGTTTGTAATGAGGAAAAATTCAAACCTTTTTGTCTCTCTTTTGTTTTTTTTAATCAACTATCTCAGAACTTCAGAATGTCACCCTTATTTTGTTCTAGAATTCTGTTGATTTGACCTGGTGATTTGAATGTTGTTTGTATCTCTATTTTGATTTGATTTCTGTAAAGATAGCTATGCTGATGAGTAATTCTCAGCTCTGACGACATCCCACTTAACATCTAGTAAACTTGTTTCTCAGTTTGCATTCTGTTTGTTGGAAAGATACAGTAGTGTTTTAAGTAGAATTCATTATTAATCACGGCTTTTAAGTCAAACTAGGGCTTTTGATTTAGTTCATTACTTAGGAAACAGAATTAAAGGTGACAGAAATGTGACTACCCTTGCCATCCTTCCTAAATAATCCTTCCCATTTCTCTGCACAGTTTATTGGTTGGATTTGCTTACTTTCCAAATGTTTGTCATATGCCAAAGCTGATGCCTTTTGGCAGTTTCAAAGTATGGGTCTATACTTTCAGATAATGTACATTCTTGTAGAAAATATGCACAATCTCATCACAGGCTACATGTCGTGCACCTCTTGTTATGCACTGCTTCCTATCAGTTTGAAGAATCTTTTTGTTCATTATTATTATTAGCAAATGAAATATATTTCCTTCAAAGGAAAACTGATGTATGAGACAGATTGAGTCACATGCTTGACAAGGACAATTACTCAGGTTTCTCTCAGTTAAAAATATCGAAACCACACATTGTAATCAGTAGAAAAATTTTGTTATCTGCCTTATATGAGAACATTTGCAAATGTGTTCATACTCGTAGATATCTGATAGATCACAGCAAAATCTGTCAGAATGTTATAGGTTTCTTGAGAAACTAAGGAGAGACAGAAAGTTTGCTTTAAATATGGTATAGTTGAAGGAGTTTCAGCTCTGGAAGCAAGCTTTTAGTAATCTGGTACTTCACTGGCATCTTAGCTACCTATAGTTCATGTCATTTTTCATTTTTATGATAGAATCCCAGTTCTTAAGAAGGAAGAAACTCTGGAGAATTGCTTATGGAACAGTGCCATATGCAAAGTATCCAGTTGCTAGAGAAAAGCTAAAGAAAAATGGACATATTTCATTAAGAATTGTTCATATTGGAACTTCCCTGTCCGTCCAGTGGTTTAGAGTCCATGCTCCCTCCCAATGAAAGGGATATGGGTTCCATCCCTGGTCAGAGAAGATTCTGCATGCCCTCTGGTACAGCACCCCTCCACACACACACAAGTAAGAGCCAGTTGTTCATATTGAAGTTGATTCTCATGAAGTCATTCCGTAAGCCTCTTCTGCTCCTCTCCCACCTCTTTCCGTCTACAGGCTTTACACTTACCTTTGCGTCTCTGAAGCTGGTGGCCACTTTAACAAATGGTGCTAATGTTTTGTTTTGTTATTTTTTTTTCTATTTCCCTGGCAAAGCAATGCAAGAATTACCATACATTTTCTGTAATGCTTATGCTTGCTGTTTTCCCTCTTAACAGTGTATCTTGGACATCATTCCACAAACCATGGTCCTCCATGGATGATTAATGATCCAGAAAGTTTTTGAATCTCATGGTTGAAAAGCTCTTAATTTTTTAGCCTGATCCAGAGTGAAATGACAGGAAGGCAACTCTGTTACTGTATCATGCCTGGCCTTTGATTCATATGTTGGAGTACCTAATTTTTTTTTTAAACTTATAATGTATTGGGAACTCCGTTCTGTCATGAGAAAGTTACGGCAGTGAAAATGGAGGTAAGTGTGCCCCAAAGCTACCAGTGATGATTGAGGAAGCCTGGTTGTTGGACCAAGCCCTCTCATGAAGTGATTTGAATACAAGTGTTCTTTTAGGATTTACCGTGTGAGGATAGACCCTGTTTTCTACCAAATGCCGCTAAAGCTGAGGAAGAGGGCAGCTGCTCAGTTAAGCTCATGTTCTGTAGATGCTGCCATTTGTATTTGTTTTTTTTTGTTGTTGTTGTTGTTATTCTTGGTCTCTATAATGAACAGAAATCTGCCTCCTAATAAAGAGTACTGTTGTTTTTACCTCTTATCTCTGAAGTTTCTTAGGCTCTAATTCCTCTTTTTGTCACCACTGGAAATCTGTGTATATGGCATCATCTTTCAAGTCTTTTTCTTTTTGCAACTGAATGTTCACAAGGTCTCAGTTACTGCCCTTTTTTGGATAGCTCTGATTTATCAGTATCTCTCTTCAAGTGGGATTGAGGCAGATTGTTGGGTATAGGGGGTTTCCTTAGGGAGATTACACACATTGGTAAAGAATTAAAATATATGGAACAAAAGACATGGCTAAGTTATGGAACATCCTTGTAACTGACTAGTATCCAGTCTTTATATTTTAAGAGAAAATCTCTGACCATGAAAATGTGCAAATTACATTAAAATACAGGACTCTCAATAGCTTAGAAGGATGATCTTAGTTGTGATAAAATATGTGCATAATATACATGTAGAAAAAGGAGTGAAACTTATCAAAATGAAAATGATGTGGGATAATGGTGCATTTTATGTTCTTATTCACTGTCTTCTGTTTTTTAGATAAATATATATTCTTTTTTTTCCACGTATAGAACTCTACATTGTAGTTGAGGTGAGAAATGGTGCGCACACAGTATAGTGGGATCATAACCATTTATCTGTGCGTTGCTTCTTTTAAGGCAATCAAAGCTTAAGTAAGGCATTTCACATTTTAGATTATCTATAAAGGGATGCATTTGGAAAAAGCCCTTTTCATGTTATTCCTTTGAAGCCTCTAGTTCTCATCACACTCCATTTCTTTAATGGGGAAGAGGGGTTTGCTTAATTGGATCTTAGGGTATAATATTTACTGCAAAATTTGAATATAGGGAAATAATTACAAGGGAATTCCTTTAAGCATTGTGGATTAGAATGATTATGCTAAAGGAAAAAAAAAGAAAGCAGTGTGTATTGGGGAAGATTTAGAGAAAAGAGAACTTATACATTACTCATGGGGTTATAAAATGGTACAATCAGTTTGGAGAAAAGATTGTCAGTTTCTTTAAAAATAATGAATATAAACTTACCATATGACCAACAGTTTTACTTATAAGGTGTCTAAGAGAAATAAAAGCAGGAAATTCTCTGGTGATCCAGTGGCTAGGACTCTGCACTTTCACTGCTGAGATTCAGGTTTAATCCCTGTTCAGGAAACTCGGATCCAGAGAGCTGAGTGGCACAGCCAAAACCAAACAAACAAAAAAGACAAAAAGAGAGAGAGAAATAAAAACATAAATTCACACTTGTGCAAGGCAATTCAGAGGAGCAATGCTCACAGTAGTCAAAAAGTGGAAATAATCCAAATGTTTATCAGTGGGTCAATGAATAAATACAATGTGCTATACCCACACAATGGAATATTATTTGGCAATAAAAAGTAATGATATACTGATACATGTACTAAAATAGATAAACTTCAAAAATACCATGCTAAAGGCAGGTAGCAAGATGGAAAAGATTACAAATTGCATTATTCCATTTGCATAAAATGTCCAGAAAAGATAAATCCATGAGACAGAAAGGAGATGAATGGCAGCCTAAAGGCTGAAATGGAGATCGATTGCAAACGGGCAAGAAAGGTCTTGAGGTAACCTAAAATTGAACTTTGTGATAGCTGCACAACTCTATGCACTTACTAAAAATCATTGAATTGTGCATTAGTAATGGATGGCTTTCATGGTATGTAAGTTAGGCTTCAATAAAGCTGTTTATTTATAAAATTGAAATACAGTTGATTTACTATATTATTAATATGTAAGTTTCAGGTGTACTACATAATGACGCAATTTTTAAAGGTTTGTGGTTGTTATTCTGTCACAAAGTCATGTCTGACTCTTTGAGACCCCGTGGACTTCAGCACACCATTCTCTATTTATAATCATAATACAGCACTGGCTGTATCTAGAGTATATCTTTATATCACTTATTTTGCACATAGTAGTTTGTACCTCTTGATCCCCTACCGTATTTTATTAATAACAATCATGCCTACCTCTCCCCATTGGTTACAACTAGTTTGTTCTATCAGTAAGTCAATTCCTTTTTTCTTAGAGTCACTAGATTGTTCTAGTTTTTAGATTCCACATGCAATTGGTAGTATACAATCTTTGCCTTTCTCAGACTTATTTCACTAAGCATAATGCACTCCAAACTTATTCATGTTTCTGCAAATGACAAAACTTCCTTATTTTTTATGGCTAAATATTAATAGTGATTTTGTTATGTGGAGCGGGATACACTACACCTTCTTCATCTATTTGTCTCTTGATGGGCACTTGAATTGTTGCTGTATCTTGACTGTTGTAAATAATGCTGCTATGCTTCCCTGTTAGCTCATTTGGTAAAGAATCTGCCTGCAATGCAGGAGACCCTGGTTCTATTCCTGGGTTGGGAAGGTCTGCTGGAGAAAGGGATAAGCTACCCACTCCGGTTTTCTTGGGCTTCCCTGGTGGCCCAGCTGGCAAAGAATCCACCTGCAATTTGGGAGATCTGGGTTCAATCCCTGGGTTGAAAAGATCCCCTGGAGAAGGGAACAGCTACCCACTCAAGTGTTCTGGCCAGGAGAATTAGTCCATGGGGTGGAAAAGCATCTGATACAGCTGAGCGACTTTCACTTTCTTTCTTTCATAAACACTAGGTGGCATATATCTTTTCAAATTAATGGTTCCATTTTTTTTTCCAATATATACCCACAGGTGGAATCACTGAGTCATATGGTGGTTCAATTTTTAGTTTAAGCTATTAATTTTTAAAGGATTATGTGATTAACTTTTCTATATAGTTCTGTAAAATTCTACTATCAAGCAAATCTCCAGAAGACATCCTAAAACAGAGTCACAGACAGTGGGAAAATTTTGTTCAGAACTGTAGCTTTCTGCCAGCCCCTCATCAACTTACATTCTGCTTCACCCCATCTAGATCCTCAATCCTTTTCACTCTAGTTTGTCATCTGTTTTTTCTTTGAAGATAGAGAGTCCACTTAACACAAATACTGAGATTGTAATAGTCATTTCATGTTACTTGCAGCACAGCTGAAGTCAAATGCTATTTCCTGTCTTCATATTTACAAGCATCTTAGATGATCAATGTTGTCACAAAACAAAGGGAAGTCATAATTTATTGGTACATACAGCAGAGATACCTCAGTGGTAGGGATGACTGGGCACTGCTTGTCATGCATGCTGCAAAGCAGCAGAATTCCCTTTGATAATCGGATGACTGATATTTACTCATCTTTTTACAGTTAAAAATAACTTAACATTGAACATGCAGTGTCAAATGTATAATTTTATTTTAGAAAACATGTTTGTTATCCTGGTGCTTCAGTCAGTTCAGTTCAGTCGCTCAGTCGTGTCCGACTCTTTGCGACCCCATGGACCACAGCACACTAGGCCTCCCTGTCCATCACCAACTCCTGGAGTTTACCCAAACTCATGTACATCGAGTCGGTGATGCCATCCAACCATCTCATCCTCTGTCGTCCCCTTCTCCTCCTGCCCCCAATCCCTCCCAGCATCAGGGTCTTATGAAATGAGTCAGCTCTTCGCATCAGGTAGCCAAAGTATTGGAGTTTCAGCTTCGACATCACTCCTTCCAATGAACTCCCAGGACTGATCTCCTTTAGGATGGACTGGTTGGATCTCCTTGCTTTCCAAGGGACTCTCAAGAGTCTTCTCCAACACCACAGTTCAAAAGCATCAATTCTTCAGCACTCAGCTTTCTTTATGGTCCAACTCTCATATCCATACATGACTACTGGAAAAACCACAGCCTTGACTAGACAGATCTTTGTTGGAAAAGTAACGTCTCTGCTTTTTAATATGCTGTCTAGGTTGGTCATAACTTTCCTTCCAGGGAGTAAGCGTCTTTTAATTTCATGGCTGCAATCAGCATCTGAAGTGATTTTGGAGCCCCCAAAAATAAAGTCTGACACTGTTTCCACTGTTTCCCCATCTATTTGCCATGAAGTGATAGGACCAGAGGCCATGATCTTAGTTCTGAATGTTGAGCTTTAAGTCAACTTTTTCACTCTCCTTTTTCACCTTCATCAAGAGGCTCTTTAGTTCTTCTTCACTTTCTGCCATAAGGGTGGTGTCGTCTGCATATCTGAGGTTATTGATATTTCTCCCAGCAATCCTGATTCCAGCTTGTGCTTCCTCCATCCCAGAATTTCTCATGATGTGCTCTGCATGTAAATTAAATAAGCAGGGTGACAATATGCAGCCTTGACATACTTCTTTCCCGATTTGGAACCAGTCTGTTGTTCTGTGTCCAGTTCTAATTGTTGCTTCCTGACCTGCACACAGGTTTCTCAAGAGGCAGGTCAGGTGGTCTGGTATTCCCATCTCTTTAAGAATTTTCCACAGTTTATTGTGTTCCACACAGTCAAAGGCTTTGGCATAGACAATAAAGCAGAAATAGATGTTTTTATGGAACTCTCTTGCTTTTTCAATGATCCAGCAGGTGTTGGCAATTTGATCTCTGGTTCCTCTGCCTTTTCTAAAACAGCTTGAACATCTGGGAGTTCACAGTTCACATCCTGCTGAAGCATGTCTTGGAGAATTTTTAGCATTACCTTAATAGCATGTGTAAGTAAAGTAAAGTCGCTCAGTCGTGTCCAACTCTTTGTGACCCCATGAACTGTAGCCTACCAGGTTCCTCTGTCCATGTTATTTTTCAGGCAAGAGTACTGGAGTGGGTTGCCATTTCCTTCTCCAGGGGATCTTCCCGACCCAGGGATTGAACCCGTGTCTCTAACATTGCAGACAGATGCTTTACTGTGAGATGAGTGCAATTGTGTGGTAGTTTAAGCACATAGTAGTAGTTTGACATTGCCTTTCTTTGGGATTGGAATGAAAACTGACCTTTTCTAGTCCAGTGGCCACTGCTGAGTTTTCTAAATTTGCTGGCATATTGAGTGCAGCACTTTCACAGCATCATCTTTTAGGATTTGAAATAGCTCAACTGGAATTCCATCCTGGTGCTTCAGTTCAGTTCAGTTCAGTCGCTCAGTCACGTCCGACTCTTTGCGACCCCATGAATCGCAGCACGCCAGGCCTCCCTGTCCATCACCAACTCCCGGAGTTTACTCAAACCCATGTCCATCGAGTTGGTGATGCCATCCAGCCATCTCATCCTCTGTCATCCCCTTCTCCTCCTGCCCCCAATCCCTCCCAGCATCAGGGCTTTTTCCGATGAGTCAACTCTTTGCATGAGGTGGCCAAAGTACTGGAGTTTCAGCTTCAGCATCAGTCCTTCCAATGAACACCCAGGACTGATCTCCTTTAGGATAGACTGGTTGGCTCTCCTTGCGGTCCAAGGGACTCTCAAGAGTCTTCTCCAACACCACAGTTCAAAAGCATCAATTTTTCAGTGCTCAGCTTTCTTTATAGGCCAACTCTCGCATCCATACATGACCACTGGTAAAACCATAGCCTTGACCAGACGGACCTTTGTTGGCAAAGTAATATCTCTGCTTTTTAATATGCTATCTAGGTTGGTCATCACTTTCCTTCCAAGGAGTAAGTGTCTTTTAATTTCATTGCTGCAGTCACCATCTGCCGTGATTTTGGAGCCCCCAAAAATAAAATCTGACACTGTTTCCACTGTCTCCCCATCTATTTGCCATGAAGTGATGGGACCAGATGCCATGATCAAGCTCCTTATTACAGGGCACATTCCTAGTTATAGTGTTCGGGAAAGAACAAATATCATCTTAAAATCTACTTGCATATTGCTAGGAAAATTTATATTTTATTTATTTTTTAAATAAAGATTAAAAATCATTCTTTGAAATCTCTAAGTAGAAATTTTTCTCCTTAAATTTCTGTTTATTTTGGTTTTTAACTTTTATCCAAGCAGCCCATAAAAGAGCTACAAATAATAATGAATGTTGTTTTGCAGACTTTTATATCTCTTCTTTTGATATTTTATATAGTATCAATCTGTCCTCTCTGTGGCTGATTTTTGTGCTTCTTAATTTTTTTTATACAATTCTTTCATTCTATATTATTTACTACTGGTTCAATTAAACCTGATATTGATATCATGTTAAGGATTCACTGGTCAGGGTTTGGATCACTGTTGGTAAATTGTATTGGAAAAATGTTCTTCATCAGTATCCTCTTTTTGATGAGCAGCTACATAGGAATTTGAATTTTTTATTTTAATACATTAAGCTGTGTGTGCTTTTATGGTTTTCAGATTTTTAAAAATTGTTTCATTCCTCCATTCCCCAGAGCAACATTTGATGAAACCTTTTCATAATTCCATGTGGAGGAAGTATGAAAATGAAAAAAAAAACATAATTTTAGACTCAGGAGTTTGTGTTCAGTCACATCCAGCTCTTTGTGACCCCATGGGCTGTAGCCCAGCAGGCTCCTCTGTCCATGGGATTCCCCAGGCAAGAAGACTGGAACAGGTTACCATTTCCTCCTCCAAGGAATCTTCTTGACCCAGGGATTGAACTTGTATCTCCTGTGTCGGCAGGTGGATTCTTTACCATGACACCACCTGGGAAGCCTAAATTGACTGACAGAGTATCATTTATGATAAATGCTACTATAGAGGAAAGGAAGCAAGTGATGGGGTGGGGGTAGGGTGGGTTATTAACAAGTGGCTGGGATAGTCAGAGAAGACTTCTTCCCAGTTGAGTCTTGAAATAAGACAATTGGAGAAAGGGGAGGAAGGATATAGCAAACAGAAAGGAAAACTTGTGAAAACTATAGATACACAAAGAAACTGGAGGTTTGGGAAACTCAAACTAGCTCAATTTGACTGGGAAACAGGGTGCATGAAAAAAGAAAATGCTATGAGTGAAAACTTGGGCAGTTGTATAAACTCTGTCTGTTCCTTCTTTACCTAGAAGTGGAGACAGGGATGCAGGGTGCTCAGCAGAGAGGTAGCCAGTAAGTGCCCTGGTGATCCTTACTGGTGGAAGAGATCAGGGCTCCAGATGACTTCTGTTCTGATTAAGGATTAAGGAAGCCCTCTTCACCAACATTTGAGCTATTTATGGAGTCCCTGATGGCTCAGATGGTAAAGTATCCACCTACAGTGCAGGAGACCTGGGTTCGATCCCTGGGTCGGGAAGATCCCCTGGAGAAGGGAATGACAACCCACTCCAGTATTCTTGCCTGGAGAATTCCTCGGACAGAGGAGCCTGGCAGTCTATAGTCCTTGGGTTCACGACGGGTCAGAAACCACTGAGCCACTGACACTTTCACTTTTCATGAAATCCTAAAACCTAACAGATAGTTTTGGCTCGGATAGCTGGATGTCTCTTGTTAAAATTTTTAAATGTTTACTATGAGGTGTAATTGCTGATTTTGTTATTTTCTGGGATAGTTAAGATATAGCAACTACAAGTAGATGGCAGAATGTCATAATGACTGATTTGTCAGGATTTTGATGTCATACTTGCAAATTTCCTGTTTCTTATCCACAAAATAAAGATGATTATAGTACACATCTTAGTATTTTTCTGAGACAGGGAAGATGTGGACATGGATATCAGAGACCAGGCATCTCCAAAGAGTACTGAAATTGTAGCAAAAAAGTCTTCCGGTGGTCATGTTTTGAATGATAAATTTATTTTTTCTCAACATAATTCTGATGAATATTTTTACCATTCCTATTTTTATTCACCATTTTTATGCTTTTCTTATTTATGTTCCCAAGTCATTTTTTTTAAATTGACTAGACCATGCTAGTAAATGCCTCTGAAACCAAAAGCTTTAAAATTGTTCAGACTACAAATTATGACATGTTAATAAGTCTCAGAAGCAATTTAGCAGGGGGTACAACTAGCCCTCTTGTTTTTATGAAAGACAGTGGAACACAGTTGAAAATATAGGCATGTTGAGGAGTCAGTAAGCATGTTTTTTAAAATTTTGTTTCACATATAAGTCGTTGTGTATTTCTTGCTATGAATCTTGGTAAAAAAAAAATTGAAAGTAATTGTTCTAAAGGACAGATGAGCAGGTATGAGATATTTTTCCTTCATTTACATCAGGATCCCAGTTTGCCGTACAATTTAGATAAAATCTAGCAGATTAGAAAAGAAAAGAAAAAGGTTGAGTTACTGCACATGGTTTTAAAGGACATACAGATTGTTTTAGGATGTAATTAAAAAAATAATGCTGTCATCAAATAATCTGTCTTCTGGAAACCTGGAAACTACTTAGTCCTTGAGTTATGTAAAAATAACTTTAAATGATAAGGTGAAATGTTTCTATTGTTTTTGTGAGTATGTGCACACATATACCACCACAGTAAGTACAGACAACTTGAGGAGCGTGAAGCTCAGGAAACAGATTTTGCTTTCTGTCTTTTTTTCTCACATTATCTATTCAAAGTGTTGCCTATTTGGGGCAGCCAGGTTAATCCCTTCTATCTGTACTCCCCTACTGAGTTGATATTTTCCTTGACTGTATGGCATTTTCTAATTATTCTGTGAATACAGTGTTTTAGGTTGAAAGTAAAATTGAGTGCAAAGTTATGCTTGTAGCTAAAATTGTTCTCTCTAATGAGTAAATTGGGGCTGGTCTCTGATGGTCCTGCAGTGGAGCTGTGCCCAGTGTTCTGTGTCTCTTATAGTGGATAAAGTAATTCAGCCCATGGTGAGTTCTTAATGACAGATGGAGTAAGTAGTTCCTCTTTAAAACAATAGTTTTCTTAGTTCTGCTGTCCAGGAATGGTTGGAGCCTTAGTAATTTGCAACTACTGCCGGCCTTGTAAAATTCCTTCTTTTAGACATTATGTGCAAGTAAATGGATCTTGTGCTGAAGCTCATGTAATCTTTACATTTTGTTTTTTATCACTAGATATTTTGAACCACTTTTGCTGAGCTATATAAATGATTCTGGCTGGGAGCAAACCTTTAGATTTGAACAGAGTTTCTGGTGTTCCAGTTGTTGCCAGTCAGAGTAGAGAAAGAGTTGATTTAATTATCAAGGACCTGAGTGAAAGTCTAGAAGCAGCTGCTCATATATTTAGAAAAATAACTCCCTCAATGCTTCCATGTCTATTTTTGTTGACTTTCTAATTATTTTCTGCCTTAAGAGAAAAGATTGATTACTATCATGGTATTTTTGCCAACCTGATAATAATAACAGACTTATTCTTTATCTAAACAAATTCTTACCTTCAACAGTTTAGTTGAACATTCTGAGGTGAGGGAAAGTAGGTATCAATCATTGCAAACTCAAAACTGCCTATAAATCAAGGCAGTTAATAAAAAAAAAAAAAAAAAAAAAAAAAACCCCTCACAGGGCATTCCCAGATTCCCAAACAAAGCTTTTGTTTTCTTACATTTAACAGAGAATCTCTGATTACAGTATATACATAAACATATATGTGTGTGTGTGTGTATATATATATATGTATGTATGTGTATATATATATATATATATATATATTTTATGTCTGACTAGTCAAGGCTATGGTTTTTCCACTAGTCATGTATGGATGTGAGAGTTGCACTATAAAGAAAGCTGAGCGCAAAAGAATTGATGCTTTTGAACTGTGGTGTTGGAGAAGACTCTTGAGAGTCCCTTGGACTATAAAGAGATCCAACCAGTCTATCCTAAAGGAAATCAATCCTGGGTGTTCATCGGAAGGACTGATGTTGAAGCTGAAACTCCAATATTTTGGCCACCTGATGCAAAGAGCTAACTCATTTGAAAAGAGCCTGATGTTGAGAAGGGTTGAGGGCAGGAGGAGAAGGGGACAACAGAGGATGAGATGGTTAGATGGCATCACTGACTCAATGGGCATGAGTTTGGGTAAACTCCAGGAGTTGGTGATGGACAGGGAGGCCTGGTGTGCTGCGGTTCATGGGGTTGCAAAGAGTCAGACACAATTGAGCAGCTGAGCTGAACTGAACTGAATGTCTGACTAAAATGATGGTGTAAACATGATAACAAATGGGAACTGGCCTCTTTATTATGAGGGCAGAAGAAATTGGTGCCGTCCATGGCAAAGTGGAGAATATGTTCTCTGCCTAACTGGGCCTTACGTTCAACTCCAGCAAATGGTTGTCATTTGGGAAGTCAAGCCCAGTGGTTTTAGATTTTTTTTTTTTCCAGGAACAGCCAAATGCAGATTTTTAATGAGAAATCTCCTGGCTTAAAAGTCTTGGCTCAGTTTTTTGTTTTTGTTTCTGATTGATACATGCAGGCTAAACAAAATTCATCTGTTAGCTTAACTTGGCCTATTGGTTGCCAGTTGATGACCCCTCAGCTGTAAGTTTTCCAACAAGAACAGATGGAACTCTTTCATTGCTAATGAGCTTAGTAATTGAAGAGTTCTGGAATCTCTCTTTTGAGGAAATGGCATCTTCCAGTTCAGTTACTCAGTCGTGCCCGACTCTCTGCGACCCCATGGACTGCCTCCCTGTCCATCACCAACTCCTGGAGCTTGCTCGAACTCAGGTCCATTGAGTCAGTGATACCATCCAACCATCTCATCTTCTGTCGTCCCTTTCTCCTCCTGCCTTCAATCTTTCCCAGCTTCAGGTCTTTTCCAGTGAGTCAGTTCTTCACATCAAGTGGCCAAAGTATTGGAGCTTCAGCTTCAGCATCAGTCCTTCCAATGAATATTCAGGACTGATTTCCTTTAGGATTGACTAGTGTGATCTCCTTGCAGTCTAAGGGACTCTCAAGAGTCTTCTCCAACACCACAGTTCAAAAGCATCAGTTCTTAGGCACTCAGCTTTCTTTATGGTCCAACTCTCACATCCATACATGACTAGTGGAAGAACCATAGCTTTGACGAGACGGATCTTTGTTCACATAGTAATGCCTCTGGTTTTTAATCTTGATTTAATAGAATATGTGCATGTGTGTTGCCATTTCAGTCATGTCCAAGTCTTTGTGACTCTATAGAGTGTCTTCTGGAGCCCACCAGGCTCCTCTTTCCATGGGATTCTCCAGGCAAGAATACTAAAGTGGGTCGCCATGCTCTTCTCCAGGGGATTTTCCCGACCCAGGGATCACATTGGGTCTCCTACATTGCAGGCAGATTGTTTACTGTTTGAGGCACTGGGAAAGCCCAATAGAATATGTACTGGTTCATATTTTGTGGTGTTTTAGAGGAATGCAAAGATTTCTGTGGTTGGGAACCTATTACATAGATTGGAGAAGGGAATACAGGAAAGTATAGCTAAGGCAGACTGATGTACATTTTAACAGGGTGTGTTTCAAAAGCTCAGTGAGAGCCATGAACGTAATTTAGGTACTAGAAAAGCTTTACAGAGGAAGTGATAATGAATGAATATGTATTGATGTGCAGTGCTTAGTCACTCAGCCATGTCTGACTCTGTGACTCCATGGACTGCAGCCTGCCAGGCTCCTCTGTCCATAGGGACTCTTCAGGCAAGAATAGTGGAGTGGGTTGCCATGCCCTTCTCCAATGGATCTTCCCAACCCAGGTCTCCTGCATTGCAGGTGGATTCTTTATTTTCTGAGCCACCAGAGAAGCCCATGTATTGATAGTGTGAATCAAAATTTTGATAGAAAAAGAAAGGGGACATTTGTCAAGGAGAGGGAAAATATAAGCCTCTCTAAAGTTATATTGTGGGCTTTGATATGTCTTAAAATGGTATAATGGGACATGATTGGAGTATAGAGTATATGAGGAAGTAATAATTGGGGCCAGGCCAAGGTTACCTTGAATATCAGTTCACGGATCTGATATTTAGCAGTATAGTTAAGGGAGAGTCATTCAGGGTTTAGACCAGGGGAGAGATCTGATCTAATCTCTGTGTTCTTATTCCAGATCCTGCACTATGGCCCCTGGAAGTGACTGAAAGCCTTCTCTGAGGGATTAATTAAAATAGGCATACTTCCTAGACACTAGCTAAATAAGAAGCTGTATGATTTCTGGCACTGGCCATTCTTAAGAATCAACTTTGTACTGGTCACAATAAATCACATCCTTGTGTTTTCCAGATGAACCTGTAAAGAGATGTCCAGAATTTGATCAGAACACCTGGTGATTTTCCTATTCATAGTATGCAGAACATAGTTGCCTGTCCTGTGTTTGTGTTTTGTAAAGTAGGGAATAGGACACCTCTATTAATGAAGCAACTGTTAGAGGTCATGAAAACATAAATTAGGCGGAATTAGGTTGAAATTGATTAGAAAGAAAATGCAATGGTGGCATTAATTATTTTAACAAAAGAAGAGATTTTATTGTATGTGATTGCCAATAATATGAAAATGGAATGAGAATATAATATGCAAACAAAAGCCAGTAAAATGTCATTTTAATATTAAAAAATATTCACAATAACAGGAAAAAAATTTACAATTATGAGAAAATTGTCCCAGATTCAAAATCAAATACAAAATTAAATCAGGATTTAAGGATGGATTTATTTTTCCCTCCTAAAATGCAAGTGGTCAAATTTCACTTGTGGGTAATGTGCCATAAAAGACACCTGTTGATCAGTACTTGGGTGTTGGTCAGAGAAAACCAGTCAACATGCCAAATTATAATCATATTAAAAACTGTCCCACACAGATGGCCATTTTGGCAAAATTGAAAGAAACAGTGTATGAATTAATGTGAATTGCTTTAACACGTTATTTTTCTCTTCCAAGAAACTCAATGTAGAATATATGTGACTCCTGTTCACCAATTCAAGAGTAATTATGGGTTTAAATTAATCACTTGGTTTATCACTTGCCAGTTGTTCAGTCTGACCTCTCGAGATACTTTAGAGACAAGCAACAATTTGGCTAAACAATATTAAATAAATAAGCCAAGGTCACAAAATAAAGAGAATAAAAATGATGAATCTTCAGCTTCTAATATTTTGTATAGTTAATAGAGCAGTGCAAAATAAATTCCTATAAGGCTACCTGAAACAAACTGGTACTTAAGCAAATATACTTTAGTTGAAGTAAATAAATCAGGGGAATATGTGATGTAGCACTCATTGCTTATGACAAATTTGTTAAGTCATGAAAGAATGTGAAAATTCTCGTTTCCCATTCTGGCTTAGTCTTTCTTTCTTTCTTTCTTTCTTTTTTTTTTTTAATTATAAACTGGAATTCTTTATAGAAAGAAAAGGGGTTTAAATGCATGAGTTTACATATTTCTTTTTTTTTTAAATCAAACCCTCCTTATTGGCTTATAAATATATATGACAATTGATTTTAGAGGAGGAAAATCAACGCAGCCTGGGACTTTGGTGACCTTGATTTTTATCTTTAGCTTTACCAGTAGTCAGCTATATTTTAAAGCAAAGCTATTGATTCTCCATAATCAATTCTGTAAATTAACAGGAGTGACTGAAACAATATTTGGATCCTATTGGTTATAAGATTATTCAGTTTATGCTTTATTTATTTACAGTGCTCAGTAATTAGAATTTGAGAGTACAGAAATAAACCTGCTAATGATATACATCTCCTCCATGAGAACACTATGATGCGTAGCATAGAATCGTGCACAATAAATATTTAATAAATTAATGGGTACCCTAAGAGCTGAGAGTGATTTGAACATGCAGGTGGGATGATGAGCTTTGGGCACTAGGATAAAATTTGGGAACACTGTACCCAGGCGAGTGGGAGGGGCTTCTCATTTGACTCACCTATCTGGCCAGAACCCAAGAATCTATTTGTCCCATTCCTGGCTCATCATCTCTGCTGCGATTTGTGACTTTTTACTTACCAAATTTGCCTTGTGTTTTTCTTTGAGGCTGTATCAAAGCCTTTGATGTGAAAGGTAGCAAATGGGGAGAACAGTGTGATTTACTTAATGATGTCCTTTGAGTTCAATTTTTGTCAAGGAAAGTCAGCTTTAATATACAGAACAAGACACCCTTTGCTAAATCCTAAGGTGGTGACACACTGGATGGGCTCTTCATTGCATCTGGTTAGTGGCTGGGCTTCTTGTGATTCACTATGATGGTCCATATTTCAACTTTTATGCTCAAAGCCTTTTCATTGAAAAGTGATTGTCAGCCTGGGCCCTTGAAAACATGAAATAATGAAGATTGCTAAGTATGAGTGAGTGAGAAGGGGAAAAAAAAATATGAGTAGTCACTGATATACTTCAAAGTGAGGATTATGTATTTTTCATCAGTTAAGTGTCATAACAACTTAGAGTTAGGATTGATAATTTTGTCAGCTACTACTAATGAACATCTTACAAAGTTGAAAATTTCATGGTAGCAATAGCATGGACTTTCTGGACTTTTTTTTTTTTCTGTGAAGTTTTTGAAAAATTGACAAACATTTTTTTATTTTAGGTATACTTCATTTTGGAATCTCTTTTCTTAGAAAAATAATGGAAGTCTTTTCTTGAAATCTCTGTCATAAATACATAGTCCAAGAATTTCCTTCAGTGCTAAAACATTTCTAAAATGAGTGAGCATGTGGTGTCCAGAGCTTGATAGGGAGCAGAAAGGTCTCTGAACAAATGCATTCAGCAGTCATGAGGAAGGATATGTTGTTAATATTTCACTATGTGTTATGTGACTGAGTTTTATTATCATTCACTCAACTCATTAGTGTGCTTAAATGCTCTAGTCTAGAAATTGCAAAGAAAAATAGGACACTGACTCTTTTGTCCCAAGCTGTCTCTGGTTTTCATGTACTTTATTTGCCTGCCATCTTTGAAGGGCATAACAGATAGCTGAGCAACTCTGTGTTATAACACAAGCAGAAGAGTTAAGATGTGAATGATATGGGCAGTAGAGTCTGTCTCTGATTAGGACAGAATCCTAGAGATAGTAAGGAAGCAGGATGTAATCACTTTTCAGTTCAGTTAATTAACTGGAAATAATGACACACTGAAAACACTGCTTCCCAGTTAAGTAAGAATGGAAAGAAAAGAGTCAACCAGTGAATTAAGATTAAAAATAAGAAATATATGCCCACTCTTACTGAACCAAAGAAGTGTCTTAAATGGCTCATGGGGACAGACAAAGACTATGTCTCTTCAAAGAAAATTGCAAGTTCTCCAAAGAAACAGCAGCCGTCTTTACACAAAGCAGAGCTGAGAAGATAAACTGCAGCTTGAGATTAAATAATATAATCTCTTTCACGGAATTGCTTTGGGTTTTTGTAGTTGAAAATCAATTTTAACATATTCTAGAATAGGAGCCTTGAGGACAGAAACTTTATGTTAGCCTTCTATAGAAGAAGGAATGGGAAATTAACAATAATAAAGACTGGAGTGAGATAGCACTTTTTACAAGCTAAGTTAATTCTGAATTTCTTGGGAGCCAAGTTTTAAAAACATAAAAAAAAAGTTCTTATCTTTCATTTTTCAGTTAAAGGAATAAATAGATTACTTAAGAGAAATAAACTTTTTCATGCCGAGTACCAAATCAAAGTTAATATAAGGATTCTTTTAAATTTTTTTTTAATTGGAGGATAATTGCTTTACAATATTGTGTTGGCTTCTGCCATGTGTCAGTGTGAATTAGCCACAGGTTTACATATGCCGCCTCCCTCCTGAACCCACCTCCCATCTTCTTCCCTATCCCACCCCTCTGGGTTGAGCTGTCTGTGTCACGCAGCAAATTCCCACTTGCTATCTATTTTACATCTGGTAATGTATATGTTTCCATTCTGTTCTCTCAATTCATCCCACCCTCTCCTTCCCCTACTGTTTCCACAAGTCTCTTCTCTGTGTCTGCATCTCCACTGCTGCCCTGCCAAAGGTTCATCAGTACCATCTTTCTAGATTTCATATGCATGCATTCATATACAATATTTGTCTTTCTCCTTCTGACTTACCTCACTGTGTCTAATAGACTCTAAGTTCATCTACCTCATTAAGACTGATTCAAAAAAAATCTTTTTATAGCTGAGTAATATTCCATTGTATATATGTACCACAATTTCTGTATCCATTCATCTGTTGATGGACAGCTAGGTTGCTTCCATGTCCTAGATATTGTAAAAAGTGCCGCACTGAAAATTCATATTTAATTTTATTAAGAATTAATTATGAAAAATAATTATGAAATAAGTCCATAATAAAGCATTTATATGTGTAATAAAGCTTATAAGTTTTTCACTTCAGTTCAGTTCAGTCGCTCAGTTGTGTCCGACTCTGTGACCCCATGAATAGCAGCACGCCAGGCCTCCCTGTCCATCACCAACTCCCGGAGTTTACCCAAACTCATGTCCATCGAGTCGGTGATGCCATCCAGCCATCTCATCCTTTGTTGTCCCCTTCTCCACCTGCCCCCAATCCCTCCCAACATCAGGGTCTTTTCCAGTGAGTCAACTCTTCGCATGAGGTGGCCAAGGTATTGGAGTTTTAGCTTCAGCACCAGTCCTTCCAATGAACACCCAGGACTGATCTCCTTTAGGATGGACTGGTTGGATATCCTTGCAGACCAAGGGACTCTCAAGAGTCTTCTCCAACACCACAGTTCAAAAGCATCAATTTTTCAGTGCTCAGCTTTCTTCACAGTCCAATTCTCACATCCATAAGTCTTTGGTAGCATCTAAATGAATAATTTTTCTGTTCAAGAGTAGAAATATCCTTTGCTTCTGACCTCTTCCTAACTCTGTGACCATGAGTCAATGACTTCTCAGCTTTAGTCTCTGTATCTACAAAATCACTACACTGTGCCTTCCTCAGCAAACTATTGTGATGATTAACTGAGGTTTAACACTGAAGAGCAAAATCCCTAACACATAGTAATTGCTCAACAAAGCTGAGTTACTATAGTTATTATCATCTGCCTCAACATCACTGTCGTCATTTTTGCCACACCACTCCCAAGACCTACATTAAATACTAGTGAGACGCAGAAATGGACTCTGACTTCATTGCAGGCAGCCTTCCTGCTTGGAATAGCACTACATATATTCAAGAGTATCTAGAACATTAGTTATTAAACCAGCAACTGACCCTGAAAACAACTTAGGTTTTATGGTGTCAAGAATCTGAAGCTGCTGTAGGAGAGCTACATGTTACTTCCTAAGACCTGATTTTTTTTTTTTTTTTTTCCTATTTTCTCCTTCCTTTTCTGACTTGCTGGAGTTTACATATGTGAGGATAATGTGAGCTGGCTGGAAGAGGAACAGAAAGAAAGCAAATTACAAAATAAGTATTGAGAATTGACTAGCAGTAACTACTCGGGTTATCTTTCTCACTTGTTCTGCTGCAGCTGTGAATTGTGTTTTTCCGTAAAGAAGAAAAGATGCTTGCAGAAAAAATTCAAAATCATATGACTACCTTTTTAGGGTGTCTCTGGAGATTTAGGGCTGAGCTTTGAATTTTTTCTAAAGTTTCTGAATCCTTCAAATTTAGGAAATAAGACTTTAGAGTGCTCTCAAACAAATAGTTCAAATTCTTCATGCAGGATTTTAACTTGCAAAGTTTTCTGACATTGCTCTTAGCAACTCAATGATAGATATATGTGTTCTTTTTGCATTTAGTTAGAATAAAAGACATGAATATGGAATGAAATATTGTCTCCTCTCTGAAGTATAAGTTTTCCTTTTGTGTTTTTCCATATGTTGATCCTTTATCCATGTTTGCTAAATTTGTGTTGTTTTATCACTATAATAGAGTTGTTGCCATATGTGGTCAAAGTATAAATGAGGGATATGGGTATAGAAACAAATATGATAAAAGAATCAGACAAGGGGTGAGGGGAGGACATCCTTCTCAATATTGCTATATGGGTAAATTAAGGAGTCACACATGACTGCCAAAAATAATGTTAAGAAATGTGATCCTAGTTTAGCATCCCTGAGGCAACTGCTGAGGGGAAAACACTAAACAATGGGCTATGCTGGGGGCGGGGGTGGGGGTGCAGCCAGTTCTGATCTTCTGATTTCAAAAGTACAGATGAATGGAGAACATCCCCGCCACCACCACTTCAATTGTCCAGGGTCCCTCTTCCTTGAGTTTTCAAATGTCCTAGGTCATAGAATCACCTGGCGAGTGGTCCACACCAAGTAATTCCATAGGATTTGAATCAACATTTGGGTGATGTATCTTTCAATCTATGGACAGGAGAGTGGATGATTAAGTAGAGAGGTCCTCTCCGCAAAATGAGAACATCCCTTCTGAAGTCTGAACTGGATACTCCTTGGCTGATTACATGGCTCCCATAAGTTTCTTGGACACCCAAATGGTTCTCATGTGAGCAGATGTCCAATCATCTGATTATTTCATTGAAATGGGAATTTTTTTCTTAGACAGCCTCCAAGTGATCTTCTAGCTGTACTGTTCCACTCTGGTAATCCCTCACCATCTTCTGTACTCATCTCTGCTCTTCTTTTGAATGTAAGAAAATAGTATCTTACCTTCTGCTTAAAACATTTTCAACAGAGATGTTTATTTCCTCTTTCATTCCTTCTTAAGAATCCCCTTCTTTCTTAAAAATTAAATTAGACTTCTCATTAAAACCATAGCTAAAGTCAACCAGAAAAGCAGTTCTGTTTTCCATGAGTGAGGAGCTTAATCTTCAAATTGTAAGAGGGGAAATATTTCTAATCCAGCCTTTCAGTAAATCAGTGATAATGATGGCATTTATTGTGCAGTTATTTTTAGTTACTTTGTTCTTTATTTTATGTAATATTGACTACTTACATCTCAAAAATCTCTGTAGGTTCTATATTTAACCCCATATTTTATTTAAATTGAAGTATATGCATGCTGTTGTATAAAAGAACCAGCACTTGAATCCAGAAATACTGATTTTTTAGCCCACATTCACCACTTCTCTGCATTGCATTTTTGCTGACCAATGGCAACAAAAAAGGAAAACAAAAGCAAAACAGTTTTATTTCCAGAAAAAAAAAAAGGAATGTTCATATCTTGATATAGAATAATGGTTACAATGGAAATGTAACCTCTAGTGATAATATTTGTGACAATTGAGAATAAGTTTACTTTTGTGAACATTCATGTGACACAGTTTAGCATGCATATAAAGAATGATAAGAGAAGGCTCTGCTTTCAGAGTCCCCAGTCAGCTGGGAAGGCTTGAACTACAAATTTAAGTAAATATTTAAGCAATAGCTCAGGCCGTTGCAGTGATGATGCATAGAGTTGGATTGATCATAATCCTTGGGTCAGGGTATCTTGTTTTCTTCAGTTTATTTGTGATCCCCTTAATTTCATTCATTCATTTAGTCATCAGTTTACTCCCTCACTTTCCCTGTTGCATTAATCCCTCCATTGACAACTGCCATTTAAGAAAACTACATTCTTTGGGCAAGGAAATATGGATTAATCTGCATTTCTGCTCAACAGCCCAATAAATGTCTTAAGACCCACTGGTAGAAAACAGAGTAGTCAAATTATATAATTATAAGACTTCTCTTAGAAGTATGGCTCTAATGACTCTACATGTTAGTAATATTCTGGTCATGCTAGTTCTTAGAAACAGAGAAGGGATCCATGGGTTGTATTTCCCTTTGTATTTCCTCTAAGGATAATTAAAAGTGGGCTGTATTTTGACAAACGGCTGTGTGGAACATAAAACAAATTAAATGGCCATCACAATGCGACCAGCCAGAATTTATTGACTCAACAAACTGAGGGCTGTCTGAGAACATAAGATTTCTGTCTGACCCTGGAAGAATTAGTTATCTTCAATCTCCAAATTGAATTTTGAGCTCTCAGAAATCACAGGGAAAAAAAAATACTGTTTCTGAAACTAAAGTAATCCATGTACTTATCTTAAATCTCTGTTGTCTAATACTGCTAGGCTTTCCCCCACCCCTTTTTTTTCTAAGTCATTAGTTTAATTCATTCTGGTACCAAAAATAAAAATGTCCAGAGATTTCAGAGCTACTGAGATGCAATAATGAAAACTAATTTATTATTGTTGTATGTCTGTGCTTGAGTTTTAAAAGAAAATTAATTAAGGAATGCTAATTAATTTTAGATGCTTTGTCTTCCAGTCACAGGTGTCATATTTCAGTACACATCCCAACAGTGTTTTTACCCCTTAAAATGTTTTATCTCAGTGCTGTTTCTCTTACTAAAATATTTTTATTCTGGTTAAGAATGGATTTAATATCAAAAATATTTAGTCCCAATGTAGAAACCTAAGCATCCTAAGACTTAACAACTTTCTCTTTTCTGAATTCTCCTGTTAATTACATGACTATCTCCTGGAAGTTTTGGATCAGATATTCTTAAATGTTAAGCTTTGATGAATATTAGAAGAAAATCATTCATAATCATACTTGAATAAAGCCCTAAAAATTTGACTTTTAAAGCAAGTAATATATATATATACACATATATATATATATATTTGAAAATGACAAACCTGTCATATCTGGATCCAACTGACTAATAGAGAGATAGTTAATTGCCCTGCACTGTGAAAGGAAGGTCTCTTGCTGAATGATTCAGTGAGTAAAACTTTCTTTGGTGTTCAGGTAATTCTCTGGTGCCTTTAAATGCAATTGTTTTGTTTTGTTTTTAAATCTCCAAAGATTTTGATGTTGAAATAATTCTCCAGCACTTCTAAATGCTACCAACCAAAACAAACAAATACAAACAACATTTTAACAATACAGATTTGTAAACATATACAAAAATATGAAAATAATCATAATGAAGCATTGTGTCCTATCACCTGGCATGAATAACCATTAATCGATAAGAGCCAATCCTTTTCCATTCACATTCCCAATCTTACCCCCACTTCTCATATTGCTTTGAAACAAATCCCAGATATTGTGTCATTTCATTATTGATTTTGTATATGCACCTCTTAAAGGTGAGTTCTTTTTTACCCCCACCATGATTACAATACTAGTATCACAGTAAAAATAATATCCTCTTAAATAAATCATCAAATTATCAGTCTTGGTTCAAATCTCCAACTATCTCAAAAATCACATCAATTAACATGTTCCCCTAACCAACCCTGTGTTTTCTTTTTTTTTTTTCCTTTTTTTTTTTTCTTTTTTTTTGTTTTTTACACTTATTCCCCATCCCGATCCCCCCTCCCATCTCCCTCTCCACCCGATTCCTCTGGGTCTTCCCAGTGCAACAGGCCCGAGCACTTGTCTCATGCATCCCACCTGGGCTGGTGATCTGTTTCACCATAGATAGTATACATGCTGTTCTTTTGAAACATCCCACCCTCACCTTCTCCCACAGAGTTCAAAAGTCTGTTCTGTATTTCTGTGTCTCTTTTTCTGTTTTGCATATAGGGTTATCGTTACCATCTTTCTAAATTCCATATATATGTGTTAGTATGCTGTAATGTTCTTTATCTTTCTGGCTTACTTCACTCTGTATAAGGGGCTCCAGTTTCATCCATCTCATTAGGACTGGTTCAAATGAATTCTTTTTGACGGCTGAGTAAAATTCCATGGTGTATATGTACCACAGCTTCCTTATCCATTCATCTGCTGATGGGCATCTAGGTTGCTTCCATGTCCTGGCTATTATAAACAGTGCTGCGATGAACATTGGGGTGCACGTGTCTCTTTCAGATCTGGTTTCCTCAGTGTGTATGCCCAGAAGTGGGATTGCTGGGTCATATGGCAGTTCTATTTCCAGTTTTTTAAGAAATCTCCACACTGTTTTCCATAGTGGCTGTACTAGTTTGCATTCCCACCAACAGTGTAAGAGGGTTCCCTTTTCTCCACAGCCTCTCCAGCATTTATTGCTTGTAGACTTTTGGATAGCAGCCATCCTGACTGGTGTGTAATGGTACCTCATTGTGGTTTTGATTTGCATTTCTCTAATAATGAGTGATGTTGAGCACCTTTTCATGTGTTTGTTAGCCATCTGTATGTCTTCTTTGGAGAAATGTCTGTTTAGTTCTTTGGCCCACTTTTTGATTGGGTCATTTATTTTTCTGGAATTGAGCTGCAGGAGTTGCTTGTATATTTTTGAGATTAATCCTTTGTCTGTTTCTTCATTTGCTATTATTTTCTCCCAATCTGAGGGCTGTCTTTTCACCTTACTTATAGTTTCTTTTGTAGTGCAAAAGCTTTTAAGTTTCATTAGATCCCATTTGTTTAGTTTTGCTTTTATTTCCAATATTCTGGGAGGTGGGTCATAGAGGATCTTGCTGTGATTTATGTCGGAGAGTGTTTTGCCTATGTTCTCCTCTAGGAGTTTTATAGTTTCTGGTCTTACATTTAGATCTTTAATCCATTTTGAGTTTATTTTTGTGTATGGTGTTAGAAAGTGTTCTAGTTTCATTCTTTTGCAAGTGGTTGACCAGTTTTCCCAGCACCACTTGTTAAAGAGGTTGTCTTTTTTCCATTGTATATCCTTGCCTCCTTTGTCAAAGATAAGGTGTCCATAGGTTCGTGGATTTATCTCTGGGCTTTCTATTCTGTTCCATTGGTCTATATTTCTGTCTTTGTGCCAGTACCATACTGTCTTGATGACTGTGGCTTTGTAGTAGAGTCTGAAGTCAGGCAGGTTGATTCCTCCAGTTCCATTCTTCTTTCTCAAGATTACTTTGGCTATTCGAGGTTTTTTGTATTTCCATACAAATTGTGAAATTCTTTGGTCTAGTTCTGTGAAAAATACCGTTGGTAGCTTGATAGGGATTGCATTGAATCTATAGATTGCTTTGGGTAGAATAGCCATTTTGACAATATTGATTCTTCCAATCCATGAACACGGTATGTTTCTCCATCTGTTTGTGTCCTCTTTGATTTCTTTCATCAGTGTTTTATAGTTTTCTATGTATAAGTCTTTTGTTTCTTTAGGTAGATATACTCCTAAGTATTTTATTCTTTTTGTTGCAATGGTGAATGGTATTGTTTCCTTAATTTCTCTTTCTGTTTTTTCATTGTTAGTATATAGGAATGCAAGGGATTTCTGTGTGTTAATTTTATATCCTGCAACTTTACTATATTCATTGATTAGTTCTAGTAATTTTCTGGTAGAGTCTTTAGGGTTTTCTATATAGAGGATCATGTCATCTGCAAACAGTGAGAGTTTCACTTCTTCTTTTCCTATCTGGATTCCTTTTACTTCTTTTTCTGCTCTGATTGCTGTGGCCAAAACTTCCAACACTATGTTGAACAGTAGTGGTGAGAGTGGGCACCCTTGTCTTGTTCCTGATTTCAGGGGAAATGCTTTCAATTTTTCACCATTGAGGGTGATGCTTGCTGTGGGTTTGTCATATATAGCTTTTATTATGTTGAGGTATGTTCCTTCTATTCCTGCTTTTTGGAGAGTTTTAATCATAAACGAGTGTTGAATTTTGTCAAAGGCTTTCTCTGCATCTATTGAGATAATCATATGGTTTTTATCTTTCAATTTGTTAATGTGGTGTATTACATTGATTGATTTGCGGATATTGAAGAATCCTTGCATTCCTGGGATAAAGCCCACTTGGTCGTGGTGTATGATTTTTTTAATATGTTGTTGGATTCTGTTTGCTAGAATTTTGTTAAGGATTTTTACATCTATGTTCATCAGTGATATTGGCCTGTAGTTTTCTTTTTTTGTGGCATCTTTGTCAGGTTTTGGAATTAGGGTGATGGTGGCCTCATAGAATGAGTTTGGAAGTTTACCTTCTTCTGCAATTTTCTGGAAGAGTTTGAGTAAGGTAGGTGTTAGCTCTTCTCTAAATTTTTGGTAGAATTCAGCTGTGAAGCCATCTGGTCCTGGGCTTTTGTTTGCTGGAAGATTTTTGATTACAGTTTCGATTTCCTTGCCTGTGATGGGTCTGTTAAGATCTTCTATTTCTTCCTGGTTCAGTTTTGGAAAGTTATACTTTTCTAAGAATTTGTCCATTTCATCCAAGTTGTCCATTTTATTGGCATAGAGCTGCTGGTAGTAGTCTCTTATGATCCTTTGTATTTCAGTGTTGTCTGTTGTGATCTCTCCATTTTCATTTCTAATTTTGTTAATTTGGTTCTTCTCTCTTTGTTTCTTAATGAGTCTTGCTAATGGTTTGTCAATTTTGTTTATTTTTTCAAAAAACCAGCTTTTAGCTTTGTTGATTTTTGCTATGATCTCTTTAGTTTCTATTGCATTTATTTCTGCCTTAATTTTTAAGATTTCTTTCCTTCTGCTAACCCTGGGGTTCTTCATTTCTTCCTTCTCTAATTGCTTTAGGTGTAGAGTTAGGTTATTTATTTGGCTTTTTTCTTGTTTCTTGATGTAAGCCTGTAATGCTATGAACCTTCCCCTTAGCACTGCTTTTACAGTGTCCCATAGGTTTTGGGTTGTTGTGTATTCATTTTCATTCATTTCTATACATATTTTGATTTCTTTTTTGATTTCTTCTATGATTTGTTGGTTATTCAGAAGCGTGTTATTTAGCCTCCAGGTGTTTGAATTTTTAACAATTTTTTTCCTGTAATTGAGATCTAATCTTACTGCACTGTGGTCAGAAAAGATGACTGGAATGATTTCAATTTTTTTGAATTTTCCAAGACTAGATTTATGGCCCAGGATGTGATCTATTCTGGAGAAGGTTCCGTGTGCACTTGAGAAAAAGGTGAAGTTGCTTGTTTTGGGGTGAAATGTCCTATAGATATCAATTAGGTCTAGCTGGTCCATTGTGTCATTTAAAGTTTGTGTTTCCTTGTTAATTTTCTGTTTAGTTGATCTATCCATAGTTGTGAGTGGGGTATTAAAGTCTCCCACTATTATTGTGTTACTATTAATTTCCTCTTTCATACTCGTTAGTGTTTGCCGTACATATTGCGGTGCTCCTATGTTGGGTGCATATATATTTATAATTGTTATATCTTCTTCTTGGATTGATCCTTTGATCATTATGTAGTGTCCTTCTTTGTCTCTTTTCACAGCTTTTATTTGAAAGTCTATTTTATCTGATATGAGTATTGCGACTCCTGCTTTCTTTTGGTCTCCATTTGCATGAAATATTTTTTTCCAGCCCTTCACTTTTAGTCTGTATGTGTCTCTTGTTTTGAGGTGGGTCTCTTGTAGACAGCATATATGGGGGTCTTCTTTTTGTATCCATTCAGCCAATCTTTGTCTTTTGGTTGGGGCATTCAACCCATTTACATTTAAGGTAATTATTGATAGGTGTGGTCCCGTTGCCATTTACTTTGTTGTTTTGGGTTCACGTTTATACAACCTTTCTGCATTTCCTGTCTAGAGAAGATCCTTTAGCATTTGTTGAAGAGCTGGTTTGGTGGTGCTGAATTCTCTCAGCTTTTGCTTATCTGTAAAGCTTTTGAGTTCTCCTTCATATCTGAATGAGATCCTTGCTGGATACAGTAATCTAGGTTGTAGGTTATTCTCTTTCATTACTTTCAGGACGTCCTGCCATTCCCTTCTGGCCTGGAGGGTTTCTATTGATAGGTCAGCTGTTATCCTTATGGGAATCCCTTTGTGTGTTATTTGTTGTTTTTCCCTTGCTGCTTTTAATATTTGTTCTTTGTGTTTGATCTTTGTTAGTTTGATTAATATGTGTCTTGGGGTGTTTCGCCTTGGGTTTATCCTGTTTGGGACTCTCTGAGTTTCTTGGACTTGAGTGGCTATTTCCTTCCCCATTTTAGGGAAGTTTTCAGCTATTATCTCCTCGAGTATTTTCTCATGGCCTTTCTTTTTGTCTTCTTCTTCTGGAACTCCTATGATTCGAATGTTGGGGCGTTTCACAGTGTCCCAGAGGTCCCTGAGGTTGTCCTCATTTCTTTTGATCCTTTTTTCTTTTTTCCTCTCTGCTTCATTTATTTCCACCATTTTATCTTCTACCTCACTTATCCTATCTTCTGCCTCCGTTATTCTACTCTTGGTTCCCTCCAAAGTGTTTTTGATCTCATTCATTGCATTGTTCATTTTTAATTGACTCTTTTTTATTTCTTCTAGGTCTTTATTAAACAATTCTTGTATCTTTTCAATCTTTGTCTCCAGGCTATTTATCTGTAACTCCATTTTGTTTTCAAGATTTTGGATCATTTTTATTATCATTATTCTAAATTCTTTTTCAGGTAGATTCCCTATCTCCTCCTCTTTTGTTTGACTTGGTGGGCATTTTTCATGTTCCTTTACCTGTTGGGTATTTCTTTGCCTTTTCATCTTGTTTAGATTGCTGTGTCTGGAGTGGACTTTCTGTATTCTGGAGGTCTGTGGTTCCTTTATATTGTGGAGGATTTACCCAGTGGGTGGGGTTAGACGATTGGCTTGTCAAGGTTTCCCAGTTAGGGAAGCTTGCGTCAGTGTACTGGCGCGTGGAACTTGATTTCTTCTTTTTGGAGAGCAATGGAGTGCCCAGTAATGAGTTTTGAGATGGGTCTATGTGTTAGGTGTCACCTTGGGCAGCCTGTATGTTGACATTCGGGGCTATGTTCCTGTGTTGCTGGAGAATTTGCGTGGTATGTCTTGCTCTAAAACTTACTGGCTCTTGGGTGGTGGTTGGTTTCAGTGTAGGTATGGAGGCTTTTGGACGGTCACTTATTGCTTAAAGTTCCATGTAGTCAGGAGTTTTCTGGTGTTCTCAGGTTTTGGGCTTAAGTTTCCTGCCTCTGGAATTCAGTTTTATTCTTCCTGTAGTCTCAGGACTTCTCCAACTATACAGCACTGATAATAAAACTTCTAGGTTAATGGCGAAAAGATTCTCCCCTGTTAGGGACACCCAGAGAGGTTCACAGAGTTACATGAACAGGAGAAAAGGGAGGAGGGAGATAGAGATGAGCAGGAGGAGAAAAAGGGGGACTCAAGAGGAGAGAGACAGATCTACGCAGCTGTCTGTTCCCAGAGTGTTCTCCGTATCTCAGACACCTACAAGGATTCACAGAATTGGATTGGGAAGAGAAGGGGAAAGGAGGAAATAGAGGTGTTCTGAGGTAGAAAACAGAGAGTCAAGATTGGGAGAGAATAATCTTCGGTTTAAAGATAGGGCTTCTCTTTTTTTTTTTTTTGGTAAGGTTATAGTGTAGTGAAAATGAAAATGAAGAGTAGTAGAGGAGTACTAGAGGACTTTAAAAGAAATAAGAGAAAAAGAAAAATAGAAAATAAAAGAGAAAACAGAAAGGAAAAAAAAAGAAGAAAAAAGAGAAAAAAGAAAAAGAAAAAAAAACAAAAAAAAACAAAAAAAAAAAAAAGAAAGAAAGAAAAAAAAAAAATTTTTTTTCCCCTAATTAAAAAAATCGTAAAAATCTATGTAAATGAAAGTTAAGGAGTAATGGGGGAGTAATAGGGAATTTTAAAGGAAAATAAAAGAGAAAAAATAAAAAAGAAAAAATATAAAAAGAAAAAAAAATTTTTTTTTTTTTCCTTACTTAGAAAAAAAAAGTAAAAATATATCTAGGAGTTTCTCTGGAGCTGCTGCGGTCAGTGTGGGTTCGGCTCAGTTTCAGATAGCTCCTCGTTCCAGCTTACACTTCTCGATATCTACAGGGCCCTTCGGGTGAAGTCGGTGTTTCCTACAGGGATTTTAATCTGTTGCACCAGTCCCTTCTGAAGCGGTTCCCTTTGTTTATTTGGCTTCTGTTTGCCGGTCTCTTCAGAGCCTCATTTCCGCCCTGACACAGGCGGGCGGAGGTGGGCTCTTATTCAGTTAGCTAGTTCCGTTGCGCTGCTGGGAGGGGCTGACGCTGCGGGGATGGGCTGGCGCTGCGGGGAGGGGCTGGCCCTGTGGGGGCGGGCTGGCGCTGCCGGGAGGGGCTGACGCTGCTTTCTCCGTCTGCCGCTGCTCAGGCTCCCGGCTGTTCTATATGGAGCGCGGCCCGCGCTGCGCTAGGTTCCAGCCCTCGGGTGTTACACAAAAGCGGGGAAGGAAAAGCTGCGCCTGCTCTCTGTGCCTTCCCCGTCAGAGCGGTCCAGGCAGCGAGGGGCTTGATGGGCGCACTATCCCCAGGTGTGGCACACTCACTCCCTTCCGCGGACCCAGTCTCAGTTTCCGCTGACGCCAGTCGGGTGCGCGCGCCTTCCGCCCTCTGCGTCCCCAGCCCCAGTCCCCGCCCGCGCCGGTCGGGTGCCTGCGCCCTGTGTCTCGCCGCGACCTTCCCCTCCCCCCTGCCTCCTGCCTCCGGCGGGGCTGGGCGGGTCCGCAGCCTGCGACCTCTTCTTGGGACTTTCTCCGTCCCTTTGTTCTGCGAACGGCAGGCAGTGTGTTCCGGCCGGTTAATTTTCTCTCTTTTGGTCTCCCACAGTTCAAGTTGGCACCTCACAGAAGCTCCCTCCGATTGTCCTCAGGGCACTCAGGCCGACCCTAGCCCAAGCAAGGCCGCCTAAGGCTCCCTTCCCGGGACGGGTCTCCGTCCTTAGCTCTTTTGTCTCACTTTTTATCTTTTATATTTTGTCCTACCTCCTTTCGAAGACAATGGTGTGCTTTTCTGGGCGCCTGATGACCTCAGCTAGCGATCAGAAGTTGTTTTGTGAGGTATGCTCTGCATTCAGTTATTCTTTTGATGAATTTGTAGGAGAGAAAGTGGTCTCCCCGGTCCTACTCCTCCGCCATCTTGGCTCCTCCTCCCAACCCTGTGTTTTCTGTAAGTTGGAAGTTAGATCTAGACTCTGGATCAAGACTCAAGTTTGATTTGTGTGTGTGTAAATGAGTCTATATTGTATGTACATGTTACTATGTTCATTCTTCCTTTTAAGGGGCATGTAATGTCTGTCCTTTTGTGTGTATGTGTGTGATGTTAAAAGTGGCTCATGGTCATTGTCTAGGTGAATTTGTTCATTATTCAGATGTTCTAATTCTATCCCTCTTTCTTTCTTACATAGAATACTTGTACCAAGAAAACTTGTGAATTTCAATATTTTCCAAGTTTTCTATTTTTAGTTCACTGTACTTCTAATTTCTTATTAATGTTCAAATTGTCCCAACATCGTCCAATAAGACCCTCTTCAATTTTGATTCTGAGTTCTTTTGATATGGATCTAGGAGTCTTTGTTTCCTTATTATCAGACAGGATAAATATTCTAGGCTTTTCTTGTATGTTTCATGACCCAGGATGGAATCAGCCATTTCTTCTACTTAGGGATCCCCAATCTGAAGTGTAGAGCTGCTCTTTACTACCAGATTGGTCATTGTTTCTAAGCCTTTTTAGCACATGGAGTTATGAAATGTTCATATTTATAAGTTAAAAGTCAGCTCATTGTTCACATGTATCTATTCTGTGTTTAAGACTTGCTTGAGAGTCTTATAAATCCAGGAGAGATTTAAAGCTGTTTATATTTTACAAAGGTATTTAATTTGCAATCATGAAACATTTTGTAGTTAGGTATAGTGTTTCTGGTCATATTTAAACATTTTGCAATTTTATTTTGTATGCTTAAAATTGTGCATATCTCACATTTGAACTGTGTAAAATGTGCAGCCTTTTGAATTGAATTTCTTCTGAAAATTATTTCTAGCAAATGGTTTTATATACTTAAGAATACACAGTAGCTTAATAATAATATGAATATATTAGTGAATCAGAATCTACTGACGGAGTAGTCACCATTTTTCTAATTAAGAGTGTAAAATTTTGGTTTTTTGGAGTCTGATTAACTGATAATAGCCATGTCATGATGTTCTTGCAAAAACCTGTTCTGCTGGGCAGTGCAATATAAAAAGTACCAGATAATAGACAAAACAAAAGCAAAACCAGTACTGATTATTTTCTCTTCAGAATTTAATGAGCACCTGATAAACCATGAGCGTGGAGTTTTAGATACATCGGTATCAAGATTAGTATTACGGAATATTGTCTGTTAGGCTCTTTGCAATTAAAGATACTTGAGACAAGTTGACTCTAGATATCTGCAACTAAGAAATCAGGCAATTGAAGCAAATTATTCAGCTTATTTAGAAAAATTACAACACGTTTAGCAAGTTCTTCATCTAGCCCTTAATTTGTGTAATATGGGTAAAATCAATGATTAAGCCTGAACTTTCAAATATGATTTTCTAAAAACCTTGTGGGGATTAGTACATGGATAGGGGACTGAATGTCCATCATTAGGAGCCTGGTAAAACAATAATGTATAGCAGTAGAATACATTTTATTCAGCCACTGGGTGGGGGGGTGGGGAAGGGAAAATGAAACAGATCTTTATGTGTTGCTATGGAAATCTCCAAACTCAAGTATATAGTTTGTTGGGTAAAAACACAGATTGTGGAGCCAGACCACCAGACTTTAATCCTGGCACTTTAAGTACAAACTTGAGCAAGTTATTTACTCTTACTATGTGTTTCTTAATCTGTAAAATAAGGGCTGTACCACCATATACCTCTGATGGTGTGAGGATTAATTGAAAATTATGCCTGGTGCATGGTAAAGGTTCATAGGCTAGCTCTTTCCATCCTTCTCCAGTTCTTCCTCTTCATTCTTCTTTTTCTCCCGTTCCTTTATATTTTTGACATCTTTGTCATCATCATTGTCTTGCTGAGTGAAAAATAAAAGCTATATATAGTTGTTTTCAGGGCAAGGTACCACTGATGTCAGTAAAATCATATGAATATATACTTTCATACATAAACTTTTATACTTATATACATAAACATTTATGGAAGATATCTAATAAGCTGTTCAAAAGTGGTTGCCTCTGATCTATTAAAAGGGGGAAATGGGAGGTGAGCACTTTATACATAAAATTACTTTCTCTTGTTTTAGGCTGAACTGTGTATATCTAAGTATTTCTTAAAAAATAAAAACAGTTTAAATTGAAAAGTATATAATTTAATATGTTTACAATAAATTATAGGTTGGTTATGACTGCAAGAGCAGCCTAGGAAGAGATGAACAAAATAGATACCTGTGTGATATTTTTCTAAGTGTGTTTTTGTGTTCACTTTCCTAAATTGTCTTTTCTACCAGCCCACATGATATAATGAAATTCTGCCATGAGAGACTCTTTTTTTTTTTTTTTTTTTGCTATTAATAAGTGCTTCTCTTTAGAGCAAAAAACTTTTGGAAAGGTTCATTTAAGAAAACCTTTAGTTACTAGCATTTTGTAGATTCCTTTTTCTAGGTGGTTTTTGCAGCCCACTGTATCCATCTGCTGCCACTGATAAAATGGATATCCAGCTAGGTGGTAAGCTAGGGAGTTATTGTGAGATCAGACTAAGAAAAATGAAGGAAAAGCATGGTGAAATGGGATTGAATGGTGCTTACAGAAAGAAGGCTTTCAGGTCCAAGACCTGTGAACAAAAATCTCAACTCTGCCAAATGGCATAATGGCATAATGTATTTCTCTGTATAAGTTACAGACTTATAGAACTCTGTTTTCTGCATCAATAAAATGGAGACAAAAATAACCATATCCCTGGGAGGTTTGTAAGAATCAAACATGGCCCTTGAACTCACCTCCGTTAACCTCCAATGGAGTATCCGTTGCTATTTTAGCCCATATTTTCCCTTTCTGTCTTTGGGTAGAATAAGGAGGCTGAATCCATTTCTGCATATACTGACAATCAGCTCTGTGACCTTAGGGCAGCGGTCCCCAACCTTTTTGGCACCAAGGACCAATTTCCTGGGAGAGAGATTTTTCATGGACTGAGGGTTGGGGGTGGGGATGGTTTGAGGATGATTCCAAGCACATTACATTTATTGTGCACTTTATTTCTATTATTATTACATCAGCTCCACCTCAGATCATCAGACATTAGATCCTGGAAGTTGGGGACCCCTGTGGCTTAGGGAAGGCACTTTCTGTTTTTTTGTTTGATTTTGTTTTGTTTCAGTATCTGCAAAGTGCATTTTAGAAAGGCTGACCTCTAAACTTCCTTTTAACTGTAGAGTCCAATAGCAACCTGTTGGATGTGGACACTCAGGTCTTCCCTACCCCTTACCCCAACTTTGATTAAAGAGATCTGATATTGTATCAGTTCTACTTAAATTTATGAAAATCCATAAAGACAAGTTCCCAAGCTTTATAGATACTCCTGAGCCTCCTATATATTCATTTTGGAATTTCCTGTGTCAATTCTAAAGTGATAAATGAATTGGAAGAATTCTGGATTGTTAGATGACTTCATAAAATGATGTGATATCTGGATAGAAGAAACATTTCACCTAATTCACCTGAGATACTCATATCATGCTTTCAAGTCTTTGTGTGCTAAGAAATAATTTCCCTGCCTGTAAAAATACCCTTGCTCAAAAGGTAAGGGCTATATCCACTATAAGGTTTCCCTGGTGGCTCACCGGTAAATCCACCTGCAGTGAAGCTCCAGGAGACGTGGATTTGATGTCTGAGTTGGGAAGATCCCCTGGAGGAGGGCATGGCATCCACTCCAGTATTCTTGCCTGGAGAATCCAGTGGTCAGAGGAGCCTGGTGGGGGCTACAGTTTATAGGGCTGCAAAGAGTGGACATGACTGAGGCAACTTAACATGCATGCACAATATCCAGTACTAGTCTCTGTTTCCTCATCTATAAAATGAAGTTAGCAATACCCATAGGTAACCAACTGAGAAGAAAAAATTAGGACAACATTTTTCTCTTTGCACAAAGGTCTACCAAATACAGAGTACTCAAAAATTATTTAGATTCCTTTTGTTTTGATTATTATTCTGTTAGTAAATATACTTAATTTAGCAAGGTCCTTAGAATAGAAATACAAAGATAATAGTGATAATACTAGCTAATATTTAGTGAGCCCTTATATTTGTACACAAAGGCCTTTAAAAAGTGCCTAAAATATAAGGGCTCACTAAATATTAGCTAGTATTATCACTATTACTAACATCATCATCATAGTATTCCTATTCTAAGAACCTTGCTAAATTAAGTATACTTACTAACAGAATCTTTAGCATACAAGAAACATTATAGCAGGATAATAATAATCAAAACAAATGAAATAATCAAAATCTTTAAGATGGACTTCCCTTATGGCTCAGATGGTAACGAATCCACCTGCAATGTGGAACACCTGAGTTGAACTCCTGGGTCAGGAAGAAGGAGGGCATGGCAACCCACTCGAGTATTCTCACCTGGAGTATCCCCATGGCAGAGGAGCCTGGCGGGATACAGTCCATGGGGTCTCACAGAGTCAGACATGACTGAGTGACTAACCATGGCAGCATAATCTTTAAGATAATCCATATTGTCAGAACTAATACACTCATTTTTACAGAAGAGGAAATTGAAACAGAAGGAGGTAGAAAATGCAGACAATAAATAAACAGAAAACTCTTAAGTTTCACTGTAAAGTAGAATATAAAAATGAATCATGATTAAAATGTAATGTAGGGTCAAGGGAGAGAGACAGATGATGTAATTCCAGGAAGAAAAGGCAAGAGGTGGGGGGAGAACAAGATGGTGGAGAAGTAGGTGGACATGGAGTACATCTCTCCACGGATACATCAGGAATACACCTTCAGACACAGCAGTGCATGCAGATCACCAGCTGGGAGTGGACAGGAGTACCTGACCAGCAGAAAAGAATATATGGAACCACACAAAACTCAGTAGGATGAAGGAACTAGGAGGAACAACTGCAGTGTTAGTAGGATTGGACCTGCCCTCGGCAGGTGGGGGAAGTGAAGCAGGGGTCTGATTGCCACTTGGGGGCAATTGTCTCCTCTTTGTCTTCAGTGGCTACTTTTCTGTTGAATCATCCCCATTAGAACACGAACGCATACCAGCTTCTCATTTTGTAAGTAACTCTCCCTTGACCCTACATTCCATTTTAATCATGATTCGTTTTTATATTCCACTTTACAGTGAATCTTAGAGTTTTCTGTTTATTTATTTCTGAGTCAGAGGAGAAACATTTAAGGCTGAGAGTGAGACAGCTGATCTGTGGCAGCCTGATTGGAATGAAAATCAGACAGTCCTTGCTGCAGCCATACATACCCCAGACAGGGACGCACGTCCCCTGGAAGGCCTGGCATCTGGGAACTGGAGTTTAGGGATTGTGGAACAATCCCAGGGCGAGGGTTCCTGTTGACTGTTGAGAGACAGATTGAGGGGATGTGAGGGAGGAGATTGTGGTTGGGAAATACCTGTGGAGGAAAGCCTGGCATCGTGGAAGCAAGGCAATACTGCTGAGTCACATGTAGGGGATGGAGCCATCACCTTAGCCCCTCTCTCCCCACATGCCAGCATTGGCAGCTGAACAGTAGAGAGGCTGGCCCATCAAACATCTGACGCACTGAACTGCAGAGTAGGACCCCAGCCACGGGGGCCCCTCTATGTGCCTGACGTGCAGAACAACAGAAAAGGACCCCCAAGGCAAGGGAGGCCTCTAAATGCCAAATGGGTGGAGCTACGGAGAAACATTGCCCAAAGAGGCCTTCTGATCGTCAGCTACAAGAGGCTCAAAAAAAGACTCTGAGAGGGCCATGACTCCTGCAGCAGAGGCAGTCCGTGTCCCTGCACGCTTGGCACCGCCAGGCTCCCTGCGAGCCAAGCAGCTGCGCCACCTTCATACTCTCCTCTCACTGGGGCAGGGCTGCCACAGGCAAAAGAAGTCTTGGTCTATGCACACAGGGTCACTTTTGTCATCTCTGACTCTTTGCAATCCTGCAGACCATAGCCTGCCAGGCTTCTCTAACAGGGACGGGGGTTCTCCAGGCAAGAATACTGGAGTGTATTGGCCAATGCTGGTTGCCATACTCTTCTAGAGAGCTATATTTCCTGCTGCCCCAGCCGCCAACTCCCCTGAGTACCTGGTGCTGCCAGAACCCCTGTGACCCAAGCAGCTGCACCACCTCCACACCTGGCCTCACAGGGGCAAACCCAAGCCCTCCAGGCCAGCCTCAGGAGCAAACCCCCATGGACGACCCACATGCGGAGGTGGGAATAAAACCACAACTGAAACCCAGGGGCAGTGTGGCTAAGGAAGAAGACCCAACACCTGCCCACCAGCTATACAAGCTGCAGATAAAATCCACACAATCAACTAGGTAGACTCTGTCTATGGAATATATGAAAGGTCGTTGAGAGCTCCAGCCAAAGAAAATGCACTAGTTCTGATAGCTGTGGACATGGGAGGCGAGAACACACATGGGTAGGACCAGATTAGAATCAGAGCTGCCCCTACAGATGGGAAGGAGTTTCAAAAGGGAGGGGATAAATATATACCTATGGCTGATTCTTGTTGAGGTTTGACAGAAAACAACAAAATTCCATAAAGCAGTTATCCTTCATTAAGAAAAGAAAAAAGAAGGGGGCAAGAGGTGAGTGTTCAGGATATAGGAGGAGAGCAAGGCTATTCCTGATTAGTCAAGAGAGCCAAGTGAACTTGGCATCTTGCCATCTCTGTGTCTCCAGTCAGTCATGTGAAAAAGAGAGTGGGGCTATTAGTGACTATTGATTTGTCTCCAAATCAGTATTTCGGTGACTAGCAAATTATTTGATAATGTTGTATGCTAATATAATCTGAAAATATTTCCAACTTCAAGAGGAACTCACTATAATCCTAGCATTTCTTATCATTTATTTTTAACTCATTTGGTCTTCATAAAGAAAGGACTCTTGATAATAAAAAAATCCATTTTGTCTTCTTTGATTTCTTTCAGCAGCATCTTTGAGTTTTCAGAGTACAGGTCTTTTGTCTCCTTAGGTAGGTTTATTCCTAGGTATTTTATTATTTTTGATGTGATGGTAAATGGAGCCATTTCTTGAATTTCTCTTTCTGATTTTTCATTGTTAGTGTATAGAAATGCAACAGATTTCTGTGTACTAATTTTGTTACCTGCAACCTGACCAAGTCCATTAATGAACTCTAGTAGTTTGCTGATAGTGTCTTTAAATCTTATATGTATAGTATGTCATCTGCAAATAGTGGCAATTTAACTTCTTTCCCAATTTGGATTCCTTTCTTCTTTTTCTTCTCTGATTGCTATAGCTAGGACTTCCAAAATTACGTTGACTAAAAATGGCAAGAGTGGACATCCTTGTCTCGTTCCTGATCTTAAAGGAAATGCTTTCAGTTTTTCACCATTGAGTATTATATTAGCCATAGATTTGTCATATATAGCTTTTATTATGTTCAGGTATGGGCTTCCTGGGTGGCGTTAGTGGTAAGGAACCCTCCTGCCAATGCAGGAGACATGGGTTTGATCCTTGAGTTGGGAGGATCCTCTAGAGGAGGACATGGCAACCCTCTCCAGTATTCTTGCTTGGAGAATCCCATGGACACTGAGAAAACTGACCGGCTACAGTCCATAGGGTCACAAAGAGTTGGACATGACTTAAGTGACTTACCAGGCTTGTTGAGGTATGTTTCAGCTATGCTTACTTTCTGGAGAGGTTTTTTTTTTTTTTTTTTAGTATAAATGGCTGCTGAATTTTTTTAAAAGCTTTTTTTGCCTCTATTGAGATGGAAAATCAATCCATTTAAAAAGACGTATTTAACTTAGCCCCATGTCACATATTTAATTGCATAATATTTTGGACCATTACATGAAACCACCCTAGTGTTTACCTGATTGATTTAGTCATATATAATCACTTGCCATAGTGATCTATTATATGGTATGTTTTCATGTGATATATGTATTCCAGAATTGAAAGTCCATGTTTTATTCTCAACCACATGTCACTTTGTTATGAAATTATCCTTTTCAGTAATATAAATCATTTTCCTTTCAGGTTATATTTTAGGAAATCACATTTTCTGGTTACATATTTATATGCAATGTTTTTAAATGTACCAAGACCATTTTAAAACTATGTAATCTCTCACTTATGTCTGTCGTTTATTATTCAATAAATATTTATTGAGTGCCTCATCTGAACAAGGCCCAATTCTAAGAACTATGGGGGATTCAAGATGAGTCATACATAAATCAAAACTCAGAAAGTTTACAGCCTTGGCCATGAAATGAGATGTGCATATCTCCATCTCTAGCCCCTGCCCAAGTAAAATTCAAAAAAATATATAAATTTTTAATTAAACAGTATTATTTTCAACAGACTAAACTCTAAATTTAAGCTATGGTGCTGGATCAGGCAGCATTCTATATTGTATGGACTGGTTGACAATCATAATCAAATACCAAGAATTTATGTAAAGAGTATGTCCTTCGTTTAATACAATGATAATACTATATTGAGATTATATGATGACTCAGTGATAAAGAATCCACCTGCAATGCAGGAGACATGGGTTCAATCCCTGGGTTGGGAAAATCCTCTAGAGAAGGAAATGGTAACTTACTCCAGTGTTCTTACCAGGAAAGCCCCATGGACAGAGGAGCCTGGTGGGCTACAGTCCGTGGGGTCACAAAAGAATAGGGCATGACTGAGCAACTAAAACAGAAACAGCAAGAGCAGCAATACTGTATTAATTTTTATTTTGCCCTTTTTTTTTTTCATGAAACTGAGTACTCGTTTATCTTTACAGCTTCTCTGTGAATAAAAAGAAGCAGGTGGTACTAGGGTTTTTTTTTTTCCAATAATAATCCTTTCCTGCTGCACTT
Organism: Cervus elaphus; assembly: GCF_910594005.1. Taxonomy (NCBI): domain Eukaryota; kingdom Metazoa; phylum Chordata; class Mammalia; order Artiodactyla; family Cervidae; genus Cervus; species Cervus elaphus. Next base: position 51,184,767 of record NC_057829.1, on the reverse strand, counting down.
AAGTGGCTGAAAATGTCAATTTGCTTCATAAATGCTTTTTCTTGCGTATTTTCCTTGAACTGCCAAGTGGCCTCTGCTTCATCAGTAAGAGTTTGTTTCAGTGACCTTTACTATTCAATTATATAAAAGTATGTCACGTTGATTTCTAGGCCCTACCCTCCTCAAAATAAATAAATAAATAAAAGTTGTTGAACAAAGGAAAAAAAAAAGTAGAGCATTGGCAGGCATTAACAATGTTACATGCAGGAAGTGATATTCTAGGAGATGTTTTTTCTTATTATATTTGCGTTAAATTATATCCACCAGCAAGAATGCCTATAGCATAGAAGGCCTAATTCATCAATGTATCAATTGATGATAATTACCAGCTCCCTAAATTTTTGTCCTTTTGGGCCAGAATTCAAAATGCAGATTTTAAATTTCTGAGACAACAGGCATAGAAAATGGAAGCTGCTTCTTTCCTTTTTCAAACCAGTAATTCACTCGCATTGTTTGCGGAGCAAAATATATCAGTGATGAGTCATCCCTATTTCAAAGAGCAGCAATAATCACTAGATAGTACGTTTATTGTTAAAATATTAAGCCCTTTGAATGCCTTCTTTTACAGCTAACCTTATTTAAATAAAGTATACTGATTTTCAACTGTTTTCCTCTCAAGAGTGATCCCCAAAGTAGGTTTATAGTCATTCTCGGTATAAGGTGAATTCTTTAGCTGCTGAGAAACATGCATGTTTCTCCACAGATTAGTAAAATATTCCTTGCTCTGCAGTAACATTTTGTAGGTAAATTGACACTTAATTGGGACACCTTCAAAGAAGGACATAACACAGTGGGCTGAAGGATTCTGGTATTGAAGAAGGTAATTCATGTGTTATAAGTATCTACTCACAACCAGCAGAAGAGGTGATGAGGCAGAACTGGCTCTGTGACTTGTGGGGCCCACTGCAAAATGAAACCATGGTCCCTTTCCCCCACTTATAAACTTCAAAACAATAATGTGTGTTAGTCGCTCAGTCTTGTCTGACCCCATGGACCACAACCCACCAGCCTCCTCTGTCCATGGAATTCTCTAGGCAAGAATACCGGAGTGGGTTGCCATTTCCTTCTCCATCAAAACAATAATAGTGGAGCATTAAACCAAGCAGAGGACTCTTCTGAGTGTGGGGCCTATGAAGCTGCATGGGTCTCATAAACATTCAGCTGATGTTGGAGTAAAGATCTAACAGCCCCTCTCCTCCAGATCTAACTCTTCAACTCTCAGCATATGGTTCAAAGCCTTTTTTTTTTTTCCCTGCTGTGAAGCTGGCAGGCATGGACCGACAACTCCTAGAAGTTGAGAATTTCACCCACCAGCAAGCAGCCTCCCAGTGATGAACCCCTTGACAAGAGTCCACATTCTAGTATTACTCTGTCCCATGTATAACAGGAATAGTATGTTTTCCATTCAACTTGGAACCACCCCCACCAAAAAACAACAAAAAAATTCTTCCCATTGAAAGAACCAGCTGCCAAAGATAAGACCAATGAATACACATTATACTCAGATCTAAGGGTATTAAAGATGTGCTATAGACTATCAAAATGTTACCTTTGCCTCTATTTTTAATGGATTGCAATTGAAAAATGATTATTTTTATGATTTTTTAAATTAAGCATAATTGATTACAGTGTTGTTAATTTCTGCTCTATAGCAAAGTGATTGTTATATATATACACACACATTATTTTTCATATTCTTTTCCATTATGATTTATCACAGGATATTGAATATATTAATAGTTCTTGAGTTGTACAGTAGGACCTTGTTTCAGTTCAGTTCAGCTCAGTCACTTAGCCTTGTCCGACTCTTTTTGACCCCATGAACTGCAGCACACCAGGCTTCCTTCTCCATTACCATCTCCTGGAGCTTGCCCAGTCTCATGTCCATTGAGTTGGTGATGCCATCCAACCATCTCATCCTCTGTCATCTCCTCCTCCTTCTGCCTTCATTCTTTCCCAACATCAAGGTCTTTACCAATGAGTGAGTTCTTCACATCAGGTGACCAAAGTATTGGAGCTTCAGCTTTAGCATCAGTCCTTCCAGTGAAAATTCAGGACTGATTTCCTTTGGAATGATTGGTTTGATCTCTTTGCAGTCCAAGGGACTCTCAAGAGTTTTCTCCAACACCATAGTTCAAAAGCATCCATTCTTCGGTGCTCAGCTTTCTGTATGGCACAACTCTCACATTCATACTTGACTACTGGGAAAACCATAGCTTCAATTATACAGACCTTTGTTGGCAAAGTAATGTCTCTGCTTTTTAACATGCTGTCTACATTTGTCATAGCTTTTCTTCAAGGAGCAAGCGTCTTTTAATTTCATGGCTGCAGTCACTATCAGCAATGATTTTGGAGCCCAAGAAAATAAAGTCTGACACTGTTTCCACTGTCTCCCTATCTATTTCCCATGAAGTGATGGGACCAGATGCCATGATCTTAGTTTTCTGAATGTTGAGTTTTAAGCCAACTTTTTCACTCTCCTCTTTCACTTTCATCAAGAGGCTTGTTAGTTCTTTGCTTTCTGCTATAAGGCTGGTGTCATCTGCATATCTGAGGTTATTGATATTTCTCCCGGCAATCTTGATTCCAGCTTGTGCTACATCCAGCCTGGCATTTTGCTTGATGTACTCTGCATATAAGTTACATAAGCAGTGTGACAATATACACCCTTGGCATACTCCTTTCCCAATTTGGAACCAGTCCATTGTCCCATGTCTGGTTCTAACTGTTGCCTCTTCACCCGCATACAGATTTCTTAGGAGGCAGGTAAGATCGTTTGGTATCCCATCTCTTTAAGAATTTTCCACAGGACCTTGTTGTTTATCCATCTTATATATAGTTGTTCGCATCTACTAATTCTAAACTCCTAATCCTCCTCTCTCCCATCCCCTCCTCCTTGGCAACTGTGAGTTTATTCCCTATGAGTTGGTTTCTGTTCAATAGATAAGCTCATTTGGTAAGTTTGTAGATTATTCCTTAGGTTCCACATGTACATGATATCATTATATATTTGTCTTTCTTTTTTCTGACTTCATTTAATATGATAATCTCTAGGTCCATCCATGTTGCTGCAAAAGGTATTATTTCATTTTTAATTTTTTTCTTTTTACTGACAGTCTTATTCCATGGTGTGTGTGTATGTGTGTTTGTGTGGCGGTGTATATATATGTGGCACACACCACATCCTTGGGTTTCCCAGGTGGCACTATTGGTAAAGAACCCACCTGCCAATGCAAGAGACATAATAAACACAGGTTCCACCCCTGGGTCAGAAAGATCCCCTGGAGGAGGGCATGGCAACCCATTCCAGTATTCTTTCCTGGAGAATCCATGAGCAGAAGAGCCTGGCGGGCTACAGTCCATAGGATCGCAAAGAGTCAGACACAACTGAAATGACTTAGCATGCACTCACACACTACATCTTTTTTTCATTTATCTGTTGATGGACATTTATGTTGTTTCCATGTCATGACTATTGTAAACAGTGCTGCTATGAACATAGGGGTACATGTAGAAAGTATTAACTTTAAACTTAGTCATGTACATAGAATTTCCTAAAATGTGTTCTGTGGGATATTAATGAGTATTATGTAAATTTCTGTGATCAAATGAGTTTAGGAATAGTTTGGAAGATTGTAGTATAGCTAGCTAACGCTATATAGATCCTTGTTGGCTCTTTCTATTTCCCCTACTACTGCCCTTGTGATATTGCCTGTGATATTGCCCCCACCCTCCCTCTAATTGTCTCAATTTCTATTCATTAATTATAGTTCAGCTGAACTTACCCAGTGCCTGCTATGTAATCTTTGGTTTCTGTGATATTGCCACAGGAACCTCTCCTTAATCTCAGAATAGAGTGATTTTGCCCTCCAGGACATTTAACAATGTCTAGAGACATTTCTGGTTGTCAAAACTCAGGTGGGAGCAAGAGGTGTTACTGAAATCTAGGGAGTAGAAGCCAGAGATGCAGCTAAACATCCTACAGTGCATAGAACAGCCCTTGAAACAGAGAACCATCCAGCTTAAAATGTCTATAGTGTATATTAGTCATACCACTGACTCCTTGGAAACCTTCCTAGGTTTTCCATCTCATTTCATACCTGAAGGATTTTATACTCTCAAGCATAGCATTCAAAGCCCTTCATAATCTGACACTAGTCTTGCTTTTCAGGACATCTCCCACTCTTGCTTTCAACACACACTCTGTTCCAGCAACACCAGGTGATTCATCTCAGCCTTCCCCGAACACAGCTTGTGCTCCCTTACTTACCACTTTGTTCCACATCCTAATTTTGCCTGTGCTGGAATGCCCTTCTCTCTCTCTTTTTTTTTTTAACCTATAGGGACACTCTTTCTATCCTAGCTCATATGTCACCTCTTCTGAGAAATCTTCCTTGCTGTTCTTGCTACTCCTCAAAATGGGAGTGATTTCTCGCTTCCCTGGACTCCCTTGAAATTCTTATGTGTGTGTGCATGCTCCGTCATGTCTGACTGTTTGCAACTCTCTGTCCATGGAATTTTCCAGGCAGGAATATTGGAGTGAGTTGCCATGTTCTCTTCCAGGGGATCTTCCCACGAAACTCTTATACATCTTTCTTATTTGTCATGTGATCAGAACAGCAGTTTTACAAGTTTTACTTCTAATATAACTATATTTTTGAAGAGTAGAGAGCAATACCACTAACAACTTCTTGCCATGTAAAGCTTTTAATAAACATGGTCAAGAAATACTTGAATTAGTTTTTTTTTTTTAGTTTTAAAGAATCTAGTTTCTAGATCAGACATTATAATTGATTTTAAATTCAGCTGTATATTTAAAAAAGGATTGAGTCCCTGGTGTTAGTAATTTTGTGATTTTAAGAGCTATCTTCTTCTAGAAAGGAAGTCTTTAGGCGTAATAAAATGAACTGATCAAACTGAACTATAATAGTACACTATTACCATTCTTTTGCTATTTAACACAAGTATTCTGATTTTAAATAGCACCAGTTAAATGATGTTTATTCTTTTGGGTTAAGAAAATTATCACTTGTGCTAGTTAAGTGATTTTTGATGCAAACAAAGAAAACTCTGACTCAAATATACTTTTAAAAGAGTAAGGAAATCATCTCATAATTAAAAATTCAGAGGTAGAGGAGCCTCAGGCTGACCATTGAGCTTTGGTCGTCCAGCTTTGTTCCCCCTGGATCCTGTTGGCTCTACCCTCTTCTGTCCTCAGATTGATAGCTGAATAAACAAGTGTCACATCTGTGAGTGACAGAATCTAGAGGAAGAGAGAGAGAGAGTCCTTACTAGATGCTCTGGGAAATAGCGAAGAACTTTCCCACAAGCTCCTAGTGAACACTTTTCATCTCACTGGCCGAATTTCTGAACCAATCATCGGCAAGCAAAATGGAATAGCTCACATACTAATTTTGTTGAGGGACCATCATCCCCTGGAGTGTCTGAGTGTTAAGAGGAGGAACAGAGACCTAAACATAATCAGACTCTGTTAGGGAAGAAGACAAGAGAAATCAAGGCTGGATGAGCAACTAATGTGTATTACAGGATACAAACTGTTGATTCTACTTTTTATTACCAGCCCTTATAGCTATCTTTTTAAATTGTGAATTGATTTAAAATCAGATTTGTCTTAAAAAATTCAGACCTGATCTTTTGTGTGTAAAAGTAATTAATTAGAGTTATATAGTGATTTAATCAAAATTATCTCTGATAAATAGGTTATATTTTTCTGCCTTGGTTATTTCAGTAAAATACTCTATGATAATTAATGTGAAAAATAATTGTATTGCCCACAGTATCTTAGAATCATACCACTCTTGCATTAAAAACTTGCCATAAAATTAGCAATTCTCAAGCCACTACACCATTAAATTTATAATTTAAATGACACTATGATAGATATACAGGATCAGTGTTTTAGTCCATGTGGTTGCCACCTAGATGAACCCTTATGAAGGCAATTTGAATAATAAAGCTTAAGCTAACGCATGGCCATAGATTTTCTTTTCATGTTTAAACCAAGATTATATAGTAAGCTTTACTTATGCAGTCTGATTACAGGTGGTGCTTGACTTTAGACTTGACACATTAATGAAGCTTGAATGGAACTCTTAGTAATGTTTATATAATGGTTAGTATTATATTTACTTATATTAAATAAAATATTTAATTTAAAAAGTACATAGTAAAAGACATATATTTATGTAAAGACAAATTATATACTTTATGTGCATTTTAGTATTATTTAATTGTTTCTAAAAGTTGAAAAAAGTAAAAACAAATGTTTTAATGAATGCTAATGACTAGAATGATTGATTACTGAAGGTATGTGGCCCAAAATCTAATCACGAAGCTCTATTAGCTCTTTTACAAAGGTTCCTTTTAGCTTCTAATCACCTGTTGCTGACTGAATCTAGAATATGCTGTAATGGTCAATGTATTTTGGTGTAGTTATTATAATTGTTCTAACAGCCTTACATTCCAGAGTGTCTCATTTTAATTTCACAAGCTATTGTTTCATAGGAAAACAAGTAGTAGTGAATGGTAGCTAAACTCTTTCTTGACTTGAGGAAACTACACTTTGAAAGCCACAGGGATATTATGAAATACCAATTCCTAACAAACAGTACAGACTTGAATATTTCCATAGTGCAGTAGTGACTAGAATGCAACAGAATTGAAATGACTATGAAAGATTTAATTGACCCACTCAATTGAACTTTCTAAGTCAGTGCTTTCCAACATTGACTCTGCATAGGATCAACGCAGTTTCTTGTTGCAGTAAAGAATCTGATGCTGTAGGTCAGGAATGGAGTCTCGCCTTTGCATTTCTAACAAGCGCCCAGGGATGCTGATGCTGTTTATGCCCTGTGTGCTGTATCGTGCTTAGTTGTTCAGGGTGTCTGACTCTTTATGGCCCCATGGACTGTAGCCCTCCAGGCCCCTCTCTCCATGGGATTCTCCAGGGAAGAATACTGGAGTGGGTTGCCATGCCCGCCTCCAGGGGATCTTCCCAACCCAGGGATTGAACTCAGGCCTCCCAGATTGCAGGTGGATTCTTTACCATCTGAGCCACCAGGGAAGCTCAAATAAGGGCGACGTGAACACAAGTACCACCATACTGATACTGCAACAGTTCATCTGATAACTGAGACGGCTGTGCATGTGTGTGCTAAGTCGCTTTAGTTGTGTTCAACTCTGTGTGACCCTATGGACTGCAGCCTGCCAGGCTCCTCTGTCCATGGGATTCTCCAGGCAGGAATACTGGAGTGGGTTGCTATGCCCTCCTCCAAGGGACATTCCCAACCCAGGGACTGAACCCACATCTCTTACATCTACCCGCATTGGCAGGCAGGTTCTTTACCACTAGCGCCACCCCGGAAGCCCAAGGCCTTTAGATATGCCCTGTAGGCCTTTAAATAACAAAGTTTTAAATCACCTGAAATTCACAAAAATGCAGTTGAGCTATCTGAATTGCAAATGTTTTGTTGCATTTGCTCATCTTTGAAAATGGACACAAATCTAACAAGAATGTGTAACTGCAACTAAATTTTCTTTATGTTCCACAAATTGAAAATACCCCTGTTGAGTTTATAACATGTAAGCATTAAGCCATCTTAGAGCAAGATCAAAACTTCGATTTTTGTCTTACTTTTAACTTTCTGTAAGGAAATAAAAAGACACAACTCACTTCAGGAATATGCTTAAGAAACGAAGCTACCACTTCTTTAAAATAAAAAAGTTTCCTTGTATCATCTCACTGAATTTAAACCTATGTTGGTTATATCCAGTAAAATAGAAAGTTGCCAGGCTTGTTCTTCATACTTCGCACGTATTTAAAAGTTAATAAGTCACCTCTTTATTCCTTTTAATAAAATTTTGATAATCTCAAATTCTTTGATTTTCAAGCTTCTCATTATTTTGTTTTCTCATTTCTGTTTACTGTTCTGTTTCTATACACATTTTAAGCCTGCAGAAGCCAATTATGTACATAAATGCTCTCTTACAGGGTGTATATCTACTTATTAAAAACAAAACAAGGGATTTGAGTGAGCTTTTCAATCATTAGTAAGGGAATTATTTCGGCACAGTTTAAAAGTTCTGTATGTTTTCTTCCTTCTTGGGTTACTTGTTAGACTCTGTGCAAGTGTGTAAATCGGGATTGAAGAGGACACTGCTGATGGTACCCATGATTTAGTATAATCATGAAATTAAGTCCTGGGCCACATGCCCAGTATCTAAACTAAATCGAGGCAAGCTTAATTGGAATTAGGCGGTGAGCCTAGAGCAACTTTACTTGGTTCAGTCTTAAGTTCCTAGTTCCACTAGATTCATGTTTCTTAGAAATCTGTGTTTAGGGGCTATAGAAGAGAGAGATTGAGTATACATACTGATTATAGAGAAGATTATGTGGCCAGTGGGACTAAACAAGGAAAGATTAGTGCAAGGAGAAGTAAATCTATGTCCAGTGCATCATGATATTTGGGAAACATTGTATTGTTGTTTAGTTGCTAAGTGGTGTCTGACTCTTTGTGACCCACATGAACTGTAGCCTGCCAGGTTCCTCTGTCCATGGGATTTCCCAGGCAAGAATACTGGAGTGAGTTGCCATTTCGTTCTCCAGATCTTCCCAACTCAAGGATTAAGATCTTCCCAACCCATGTCTCCTGCATTGGCAGATGGATTCTTTACCACTAAGGCACTAGGGAAGCCCAAACACATTGTAGGAGGATATAGGAGGATATTTTTTCAGGTTAAACTTTTTCCACCACATTTAAGATATTGAAAAAAAAAAAAAAACTGTGATACTGAATTAGAATATAGGCATATCAATAAATAATTTGGTAGATTTATAATCTGTATTTCAGATGAGCACAGCAGGCCATTACAGATCCTGGCCCTTTCATGATTCTATATTTGATAATATCCAGTTCTTAGTTTTGTTCTCTAGATAATTATGCTGTTAATCTCTCTTTCACTCTGATTGTAAAAGGAGGAAATTAAGCATTGTTTTCATTCTATCTTATTCTGATATTAGAGGAGGAAGCTGTATTAATTCAAATAAAGAACACTGAATTCCTTAATAGTATGTACTGTGCAGTATATTATTGTTATTATTTCAGAGTATTCACTAGTGACAGGAACAGCCTCACAACTATAGAGTAGGCATGGATATAGTATGGTGGGATTTAAAAGAAAAATTATTCCTATCATAAAATGTGTGGTATGAAAGGTATTCAGTAGGAACCTGTGAATACTGCTTAATTTGATTTATAATTGCTTAAATTAGACACATGATTCCTTTTCTCAACATTATGTACGCATACATGCAATTGTTAGGGAATGGAGCCTTGAGTATTATAGAATATAGGCAAATTTGCAGCCTAAGGTTTTAGATGTATAAAATGAGACTAGCTGCTATATCTATTTCAAATTCAAGTGTTTTGCCACCTTAGTCAATTATAATAGTTCTTTGGCCACAAATTTTATTCTGGACTCTAGGATTCTTATAGTATTTAGTTTAATATGCCTATTAAGTGACTTTTTCCCATCAGAAATATCAAAGTATAGTGGTATGATGCATTCTTAACCCAGTAAGTATTGTAGACAATGACCCAAGTGGTTTTGGGAATGAATATTGTGTAAAATTTCTCCTTCATGTTGTCTTCAGCTTTTGAACACACATAGGCAAACTCTCCAAAGTGAAAGTCACTCAGTCATGCCTGACTCTTTGTGACCCATGGACTATACAGTCCATGGAATTCTCCAGACCAGAATACTGGAAGGGATAGCCATTCCCTTCTCCAGGGGATCTTCCCAACCCAGGGATCAAACCCAGGTCTCCCACTTTGCTGGGTGGATTTTTTACTAGATAAGCCACAAGGGAAGCCCCAAGTTCTCCAAAGTTGCCCCTAATATGTGTACAGCCATTCATTCAACACACTTTATATCCTGGACCTATCAGGTCCAGGATTTTATAGGCAAAATAAAGCTTTTATTGTTCAGTCATTAAGTCATGTCCGACTCTTCAGGACTCCATGGGTTTCAGCATGCCAGGCTCCTCTGTCCTTCACTATCTCCTGGAGTTAGCTCAGATTCATGTCCATTGAGTTGGTGATGCTATGAAGACATCTCTTGCTCCCCCTACGCCTTCTCCTTTTGCCTTCAATCTTTTCCAGCCTTAGGGTCTTTTCCAGTGAGTCAGCTCTTCGCATCAGCTGGCCAAAATATTGAAGCTTCAACATCAGCCCTTCCAATGAATATTCCGGATGTATTTCCTTTAGGATTGACTGGTTTGATCTCCTTGCAGTCCAAGGGGTTCTCAAGAGTCCTCTCCAACACTACAGTTTAAAATTTAAAAGCATCGCTTCTTTGGTGCTCAGCCTTTTTTAGAGTCCAACTCTCACATTCATCCATGACAGGAAAAACCATAACTTTTCTATATGGACCTCTGTTGGCAAAGTTATATCTTTGCTTTTTAATACACTATTTAGGTTTGTCATAGCTTTCCTTCCAAGGAGCAAGTGTCTTCTAATTTCATGGCTGCAGTCACCATCCTTGCCATGATCTTAGTTTTTCTAATGTTGAATTTTAAGCCAGCTTTTTCACTCTCTTCTTTAAGCCTCATCAAGAGGTTCATGAGGTCTTCTTTGCTGTCTCCCATTAGGGTGATATTATCTTCATATCTGATGTTGTTGATATTTCTCCCTGCAATCTTGATTCAAGCTTGTGATTCACCCAGCCTGGCGTTTCATATGATTTACTCTGCATATAAGTTTAATAAGCAGTAACAATATACAGCCCTGTTGAACTCCTTTCCCAATTTATAAGCAGTCACTTGTTCCATTCCAGTTCTATATTGCTTCTTGACCTGCATCCAGGTTTCTCAGGAGACAGGTAACATAGTCTGGTATTTCCATCTCTTTAAGAATTTTCCACAGTTTGTTGTGATCCACACAGTCAAAGCTTTAGCATAGCCAATGAAGAAGTAGATGGAATTCCCTTGCTTACTCTATGATCCAGTGAATGTTTGTAATTTGATCTCTGGTTCTTCTGCCTTTTCTAAACCCAGCTTGTACATCTGGAAGTTCTCAATTCAAGTACTGTCGAAGCCTAGCTGGAAGGATTTTGAGTATTACCTTGTTAGCATGTAAAATGAGTGCAACGTGCAGTAGTTTGAACATTCTTTGGCACTGCCCTTCTTTGGAATTGGAGTGAAAACTGGCTCTAGGTGAGTGATCACACCATCATGGTTATCCCAGCCATTAAGACATTTTTTGTATAGTTCTTCTGTATATTCTTGACACCTCTTCCTAATCTCTTCTGCCTCTGTTAGGACCTTACAGTTTCTGTCCTTTGCCCATTCTTGCATGAAATATTCCCTTGATATCACTAATTTTCTTGAAGAGATCTCGAGTCCTTCCAATTCTATTGTTTTTCTCTATTTCCCTGCATTGTCCTCTTAAGAATGCTTTCCATCTCTCCTTACTGTTCTCTGGAACTCTACATTCAGTTGGGTCTATCTTTCCCTTTTTCCCTTGCTTTTCACTTCTCTTCTTTTCTCAGCTATTTGTAAAGCCTCCTCACACAGCCACTTTGCCTTCTTGCATTTCTTTTTCTTGGGGATGGTTTTGGTCACTGCCTCCTGTAGAGTGTTATGAACCTCTGTCTATAGTTCTTTAGGCACTCTGTCTACCAGATCTAATCCCTTGAATCTATTCGTCACCCTCCACTGTATAATCAGGGGCTTCCCTGGTGGCTCAGATGGTAAAGAATCTTCCTGCAATGCAGCAGACCAGGGTACAATCCCTAGGTCTAGAAGATCTCCTGGAGAAGGAAAAGGCAACCCTCTCCAGTTTTCTTCCCTGGAGAATTCTATGAACAGTGGAGCCTGATGGGCTGTTACAATCTATGGGGTTGCAAAGAGACACAACTGAATGAGTAACACACTATGTAATCATAAGGGATTTTATTTAGGTCATACTCCAACAGCCTAGTAAGGTTATGCTCAAAATCCTTCCACCTAGGCTTCGACAGTACTTGAATTGAGAACTTCCAGCTGTATAAGCTGGGTTTAGAAAAGGCAGAGGAACCAGAGATCAAATTATCAACATTCACTGGATCATAGCGTAAGCAAGGGAATTCCAGGAAAACATCTACTTCTGCTTCATTGGCTATGCTAAAGCTTTTCCGTGCAGATCATACCAAACTGTGGAAAATTCTTAAAGAGATGGAAATACCAGACTACCTTACCTGTCTCCTGAGAAACCTGGATGCAGGTCAAGAAGCAATAGTTAGAACTGGCATGGAACAAGTGACTGCTTATAAATTGGGAAAGGAGTTCAACAGGGCTGTCTATTGTTACTGCTTATTTAACTTATATACAGAGTCAGTCAGTTCAATCAGTCATGTCGAACTCTTTATGACCCCATGGACTTTAGCACGCCAGGCCTCCCTGTCTATCACCAACTCCCGGAGCATATTCAAGCTCATGTCCATCATGTTGGTGATGCCATTCAACCATCTCATCCCTCTGTCATCCCCTTCTCCTCCTGCCTTCCATCTTTCCCAGCATCAGGGTCTTTTCCAATAAGTTGGTTCTTCGCATCAGATGGCCAAAGTATTGGAGTTTCAGCTTCAGCACCAATCCTTCTAATGAATATTCAGGACTGATCTCCTTTAGGATGGACTGATTGGATTTCCTTGCAGTCCAAGGGACTCTCAAGAATCTTCTCCAACACCACAGTTCAAAAGCATCAATTCTTCGGCACTCAACATTCTTTATATTCCAGCACTCAAATCCATCCATGACTACTGGAAAAAATATAGCTTTGACTAGACAGACCTTTGTTGACAAAATAGTGTCTCTGCTTTTTAATATGCTGTCTAGGTTGGTCATAACTTTCCTTCCAAGGAGTAAGCATGTTTTAATTTCATGGCTGCAGTCAACATCTGCAGTGATTTTGGAGACCCCAAAAATAAAGTCTCTCATTGTTTCCCCATCTATTTGCCATGAAGAGATGGGACCAGATGCCATGATCTTAGTTTTCTGAATGTTGAATTTTAAGCCAACTTTTTCACTTTCTTCTTTCACTTTCATCAAGAGGCTCTTCAGTTCTTTGCTTTTTGCCAGAAGGGTGGTGTCATGTATGTATCTAAGGTTATTGCTCTTTCTCCCAGCAATCTTGATTCCAGCTTGTGCTTCATCCAGCCCTGTATTTCACATGATGTAATCTGCATATAAGTGAAATAAGCAGGGTGACAATATATAGCCTTGATGTATGTACCTGATTTGGAACCAGTCTGTTGTTCCATGTCCAGTTCCAACTGTTGCTTCTTGATTTGCGTACAGATTTCTCAGGAGGCAGGTCAGGTGGTCTGGTATTCCCATATCTTTAAGAATTTTCCACAGTTTGTTGTGATCCATACAGTCAACGGCTTTGGCATAGTCAATAAAGCAGAAATAGATGTTTTTCTGGAACTCTCTTGCTTTTTCAATGATCCAAGGGATTTTGGCAATTTGATCTCTCATTCCTCTGCCTTTTCTAAATCCACCTTGAACACCTGGAAGTTAACAGTTCACATACTGTTAAAGCCTGACTTGGAGAATTTTGAGCTTTACTTTGTTAGCGTGTGAAATGAGTGTGATTGAGCGGTAGTTTGAACATTCTTTGGCATCGCCTTTCTTTGGGATTGGAATGAAAACTGACCTTTTCCAGTCCTGTGGCCACTGTTGAGTTTTCCAGATTTGCTGGCATATTGAGTGCAGCACTTTCACAGCATCATTTTTTAGGATTTGAAATAGCTCAACTGGAATTCCGTCACCTCCACTAGCTTTGTTCATAGTGATGCTTCCTAAGGTCCACTTGACTTCATATTCCAGGATGTCTGGCTGTAGGTGAGTGATCACACCATCGTGGTTATCTAGGTCATGAAGATCTTTTTTTGTATTGTTCTTCTGTGTATTCTTGCCACTTCTTCTTAATATCTTCTGCTTCTGTTAGGTCCATACCAATTCTGTCCTTTATTATGCCCATCTTTGCATGAAAATTTCCCTTGGTATCTCTAATTTTCTTGAAGAAATCTCTAGTCTTTCCCATTCTATTGTTTTCCTCTATTTCTTTTCATTGACAACATGTGAAATGACAGGCTGGATGAATCACAAGCTGGAATCAAGATTGCTGGGAAAAATATCAACAACTTCAGATATGCAGATGATACTGCTCTAATGGCAGAAAGTGAAGAGAAACTATAGCGCCTCTTGATGAGCGGAAATAGGAGAGTGAAAAAGCTGACTGAAAACTCAACTTTCAAAAAACTAAGATCATGGCTTCTGATCCCATCATTTCATGGCAAATAGAAGGGTAAAAAGTGAAAGCAGTGACTTTAAAATAAAAAGATTTTGTTTTCTTACGCTCTAAAATCACTGCAGATGGCAGCTGCAGCCATGAAATTGAAAGACACTTGTTCCTGGGAAGGAAAGCTTTGACCAACCTAGACAGTGTATTAAAAAGCAGAGACTCACTGTGCCAGCACATGTCCATATAGTCAAAACTATAATTTTTCCAGTATTCATGTATGGGTGTGAGAGTTGAATAATAAAGAAGGCTGAGCACCAAAGTAGTGATGCTTTTGAACTGTGGTGCTGGAGAAGACTCTTGAGAGTCCTTTGGGCAGCAAGGAGATCAAACCAGTCAATTCTAAAGGAATTCAACCCTGAATATTTTTTGGAAGGACAGATGCTGAAGCTCCACACTGGACCTGATGAGAAGACCTGACTCACTGGAAAAGACCCGGATGATGGGAAAGATTGAGGACAAGAAGAGAAGGGGGAGGCAGAGGGATGAGGTGGCTAGATAGCATCACTGACTCAATGAACATGAATCTGAGCCAACTCCAGGAGACAGTGAAGAGCAGAGGAGCCTGGCGTTCTAGAGTTCACAGTATCACAAAACATCAGACATGGCTTAGAGTCTAAACAACAGCCTTTGCCTTAGCTATGAGAATAGCGACCTAGCTCATATTCATATGCTTGTTCCCCTTCAATTCGTCCTCTTTAGTTACCACTGCCACATTCTTCCTAAAGTATAACCTTATGCTAATGTCATCCACTGCTTGAAAACTTTATAAATAACAATAGTAAGATAGTTCAGCCATGTCCTACTCTTTGTGACTCTACAGACTGTAGCCCACCAGGCTCCTCTGTCCATAGGATTTTCCAGGGAGGAATGCTGGAGTGGGCTGCCATTTCCTGCTCCAGGCCATCTTCCCCACCCAGGAATCAAACCCACATCTCTTAAATCTCCTGCATTAGCAGGTGGGTTCTTTACCACTAGACCACCTGGGCCCCTAATGAGTTCAGAATATTGTTCATACTCCTTATTCTAGATATGCATGGTCTTTTGCAGTTTGGTCCCAGTAAGACATTTCCAACCTGATTCCTTATCACCCCCCTTAACATACCCTATCTCGTGACATCCTAATGGGTAGAATTAAATAGGGTGTGTTCAAGAGTGCAGACAGTGAAGCCTGGCTGCCTGGCTATGAATCCTGATTTCTCCAGCTTCTCCCTGTGTGATTGTGGGCAAGTTACTTGAACTCTCTGTCTCAGTTTCCTCATCTGTAAAATAGATAATTATAGCTCCTATGGCACAGTGTTGTCATGATAATAAAATGGATTGATGTGTGTAAAGTATTTAGAACAGAGCTCAACACATATTAAGCACTTGGTAATATGTGATTTTTTTTCTTTATGTTTTGTTTACATTGTTGCCTCTATTTGGAAGCCCACTCCCCTCTCCTTAATACCATGGTTTTATGTCCATGTTCAAATTCTACCTGTCCTTCAAACTCTAGCTTAATCGTCTTTCCATGATCTGGCTACAGTCTATTCTCTTAACCACTAAGCTGAATTGATTCTGCCACAATAGCATAGAAATTAATCTCATGATAAAAATCACTTTATTTTCAGATGAAATATAACCAGAGATATACAGAAATGTATGGTTTGTAGAATGATTCCAGTAGCACTGTTCATAATATTTCCGGCAGTGCTGAATGGAAGACTGTCAAATTAAAAAGTCACATTGCAGTCTCTGAGCACCAGTCTTAATAATTAAAAGAATCAAGTTGTCCTTGTGCTTCAAGATTATGGAGTTGTCCAGAAGACCTTGCAATAAAGTACCATCAGCATTCTTTATTTTGTGGTCACTGAGACGTTTAAAGGTACCTTTCTTTAACCTTGAGGATTATGGCCCATTCCTCAAACACTCAGCTTTCTGGTGAGCAGTTAATGAAGTGGAACATTTTTGATTCATTGAGAGACAGTTTGAGAATGAATTTTCAAGCTTGAGTTTCAAGTAATATTGGAACCCTTTTTGAAGCAGGCTTCCAATTGGAGAAAACAGAGAGTCCCTAGTGAGATTTAGCAGAAGGGACTGGCTTTTTTTTTTTTTTTTTTTTTTAAGGAAATTATACGCTGCCTCTCATGACTTGGGGACTCCAATGAAAAGCGAAGTATTTGTCAAGAGGAAAGATGTATAAGGAGTCCTAACCTAGTTTCTTGACTACAGAAACAGAAGTCAGCTGAGCTAATAAGCAAAAATGAATTTATTAGAAAATTTGACAGAATCAACACCTTTGGACTGAATTGGAATCAAAATAAACATGAGATCCTTAGAAGCCACAAGTATGAATTTGTCTTGTAGTAAAAACTATCCCATTGGCTTGTAGTGCAATGATTTATAACCAACTGTTTCTTTCAATATTGTACTACTGGATCAAACGTCATCTCTTGCAAGAAAGCAGTTCTTTGTACCAAGCCTAAATTGTTTGCTGACTCCCCATCTCTGTTCCCAAAGAGAGACAGAGGGTCTGGCCTTTGGTAGTCACCTAGATTACTATAGTCCTCTCCTCCACAGAAGTATAACAGTAGGGCTGGAGTAATCCCCCAAGGATGATCACAGTTGGTATGAGGAAGAGAGAAGAATGGGTGTAGGACAGGCACTAAATGATCGATGTTCACTTCAAATCATGGGGAGCAGGGGGCTTTAAAAATAGCCCAACCAATATGTCATAAGCCCCTTAGATTTTCTCTTAGACTCAAACCTGGTCCTTGTTCAAAACTAAAATTTATGTAAAAAGCCCATGCTATTGAAATTTGTTGAAAAGTGTACCTAAATTTATCTTTATCTACAAGTATGACCAATCTATAAAAATGCATCCTAACTGAAGAGTTCAAAGTTAAATTGACTCCCAAATCAACTGCAGTTTTTCTCCATTAATTTTTCCAAAGTGGTTCTTTTAATTATCAGCAGTTTTTAACTTGTATTTTTTTTTCTTTTATAATTTTCAAAGTATAGGATTGCCTTGAAATACTAGCAGGAGAAAAATAAAATAAAATCTGTTTACTCTCCCTCTAGAAGCATTTCTTTTCTTTTATTTTTTTTTAACCATGAAATAGAACTATGCAAAATTACCAGATATTTAATGCAACAGAATATTATGTTACAGCTATGGTATATCCAGAAGGGAGTGGTCAGTGGTCTGAGGTAATTAGAAAAGCTTCTGGAGGAGGGTGGACTGAACTGTATTCTGAAGAATGGGTGAGATTTGATAGATGGAGAGAGATGGGAAAGGAAATGCCCTGAGCAAAGATAAGGATACTGACTCAGGAAATTTACCCAGTACTTTTCTTCCACAAATATGAAAATGCATGAGGCTTGGTGTTTAAAATGTTTTCATTGTAGGCATATGATTTCTAAACCTAGCAAACAATGCAGTGTAGATGATCCTTCAAAACAAAGATAATGCTTAATTGTAGGCCATTCCATCTATAACTTTTTAACTTTACGGTTTGCTTTTTAAGATAAACTACAGTTTCTTTTTTTGTCGTTTGTTTGTTTAGCTTACTGTTCAGGATAAAATTATAGGAATAATTCCAATGACATATGTTTCTTAAATTCTGTAAAGCTCTATATATTTTGTTGTGCCCAGCTGTTTGATATTGTCCCTACCACCACCTTTCCTTTGATAGAAAAGGAAAACAAATAAAAAAGTGGTAATAAATGAAATCCTAGCTCATTTCTGCAGCCACTTTGGAAAAATCATGAGAAAGTTAAAGAGGGTCCTGGTTTGTCTCAGCCCTAGTGAGGTAAACACGCAAGTTATGATAATGCCCCTTTTTTGGCCTATTTTTGAAAATATGATGTAACTAGTGTATCATTGTTCTGAAAATGTTCACCTTATTTCTCTGATTTATTTAATAATTTTAAAGAAAATTCTCTTTTGTCTGTTTGTTACATCTACTTTTTGTGACTCCACAGACTGTAGCCTGCCAGGCTCTTTTGGCCATGGAATTCTCCAGGCAAGAATACTGGAGTGGGTTGCCATTTCCTTCTCCAAGGGATCTTCCCGACCCAGGGTTAGAACCCAGGTCTCCTGCACTGAAGGCAAATTCTTTACAGTCTAAGCCACCAGGGAAGCCCAAAACTGTTCAAGGTTAAGGGAAAAGGCAGATTTAGTTTTCCAGCATAAAGTGTGGAGAATTTAGATGGTAGATATGTAAGTCAATGACCTTGATGAGCAAGAATCAGACTAACTTAAACTTTAAGTGTAATTTCACATACTGCATAATTAGGATAAAGGCTGAAAAAGTAAATATTGCTTTCTTTAACCAGTCAGTGGCCTGGAAAGAGGGGGTGGGGGTTGGTAGACATGAAGATATGGGTTAGTAATTCTGATACCCCAAACTTGCATATTAGAATTGAATTGTTAAGTAAATGGATGGCCAATGATGGGAGTCATATTTCTCACAGTTGAGTGAGAGTTTACAGATAAACAAAGAGAAGAGGCTAGTATTATCTATATGGTAGTAGATGAGTTGGAGACATCAGTAAGAAGCTATGTTTAAATTAATATAGATACAGACAGGTACATACAGAAATATTTATAGTTATGTATGCATTCACAGGTTCATGTACACATGTATATTCCTTGCTTTTTCAACTGAGAGAACCTAGAAGTAACTAACAAAACTCCAGTAGAAGGGAGCACACCTAGCAACCAGATTCTGATTTCTAATACTTTTCTCTAACAGAGGTAACCAGGGCTCTTTAGAGAAATGGCTAGTTATAGGAGTGGACAGAAAATACTCAAAATGAGCTTGGGGCATCTTGATCACAAAGTAAGGACCTATTTAAACAAAAAAAAATGAAAAGGATGAGGATGTAACAAAACCAACTGAAAGAGCTCCAAATGGCCAAAGCTACAATACTTTGAGCAACAAAATAAATGAGATTGCATTATAACCCAAAGTATAAAATACCCATGGATCCATTCTGACATAGATAAGTAATTAAATAAGTAATGAGGAAGAAGAGACAAATTTCTGTGCAGACAAATTCCAAATAATTTATATAGATACTGTACCCTCAAAGAGATAAAACATAATTCTCTATTCTTTAAAGTTTGTGCCAAGTATAGTAACTTTCTTCCAAAGAATACATTGTGAAAATTTATAATGGAGAAACTGGCAAGCTTTTACCTCACTGACATGGTCAAGGTTAAGGACAGCAGTGAGAAGTACCTTGGATAGCATAGACCTTGGTATGATGGGATTAAAGGACTCTGCCTCTGTGAACTTCCTCCTCTGTAACTTCAGCTTAATCACAAAAAAAGAAAATACCAGAAAAAATTTCACTAGAGAAGCATTCTACAAAATAAGTGACCAGTACTCCCAAAATTGTCGAGGTCATTAAAAAAAAAGAAAAATATGAGAAGTTAGCACAGTCAAGAATTGTCTAAATAGACATCATGACTAAATGTAAAGTGATAACCTGGATGGGATACTGGAACTAAAAACGGGACATTAGGCTAAAAAGAAAGGAAATGTGAATAAAGTACAGACATTAGTTAATATAATGTGTCAATATTGATTCATTAACTATAATAAATAAAGTATTTAATGTAGGATGTTAATAATAGGGGAAACTGGGCTTTCCCAGTGGCATGTATGAAAGCTCTCTGTACTATTTTTGTACTTTTCCTTCCAAAAATTAAGTTTATTATTAAAATGACTTGAAAGAAAGGAGTAGGGAACTTTTTAAAGGTTTTTAAGAACTCAAGAGATGTATCAACCAAGTGTAATATATGAATATAGGAGAAATGTTGCCATTTGGAATGTGTACTTATATTATCTGTTTACATTGAAAATATGTCATTCAAAATTTTCCTCAGGTTTCTGAGTATATTTAACCTCAAATGAATATATTTTAACTAGTCTCCAGAAGCTGGCAAAGTTTTTCTATAAAAAACCAGATACTACATACTTTAGGCTTTGCAGGCCAGATGGTAGTGTTGCATATGTTTAACTGTCTTATAAAGATAAAGTGGTCTTAGACAATACCTAAACAAATAGGCATGGCTGTGTTTCAATAAAACTTTATTTATAAAAATAGAAGACTGTATTTGGCATGAAGGCTATAATTTGTTGATCGTTGATTTACTCTAATTTGAACGTTAGTATAAAATGAAGTTCAGATTATATTGGTGATTTTCCAACTCTGTTTTGCAGAATCTAAAAAAAATCACAGAGAGCTGAAGGACAGAATTGTAATTGGAGCAAGGTAGAGGCGAAATGAACAGAACTTAAAATATCCCAGTATTACTTCTAGCTTAGAAGTCTGCTTTTGATATTTTATATAAGGAAGTTCTGGGTAAAGTTTTGTTTGGAGGGCAATGTTAGATAATGGCTATGAGAACTGACTCTAGATGCAGACTATGGTTTCAAATTCTGGTTCCACCATTCCTTACTCTCTTTATGATCTGGGACTCGTTCCTCAGATTCTTCATCTACAAATTGGAATAATAGTATATCTGCATGTACATCAAATTATAGTGAATATAAGTATAAAAAGTACTATGGGGATAATAATATCTTAATATATGTCAGTTTGTAATTAAAAATAAATGAGAAAACATATAATGAGTACTTATAGTAACTGGTACAGAATATTTGCTTATATTTACTGCATTCATAAATAACATCATCACTGATATCAGCATCATTTGGTTAAAAAAAAAAATCATGGAAATGACTAGACCTTAGGGTCTCATTCAATTTAATTGGCCTAGTTTTATGAAAATTAGTACGTTTTAAACATTCCTCTGCTGTAGGATTTTTTTTTTAAGGGACTAGGGAAAAATAGCAATCATTGGCTGAAATAAGTCATATGTTTCTCAGTTGCAGTTTCTAAGAATTGGACCAAAAAAAGCCTGATTCTTAAGATATCCCCAAGCTAGCCCAAATCTTGACTAATCTGAGCAGAAAACTAAATGAAAAATTACTCAGAGATCCTTATACTCTGCTATAACATGAGTTAAGTGACAGGAGCACCATTGGACAGAGTGAAAGATGATGATCTTTTAGTGTCTGGGAAAACAACTTCTGCCCCATTGGCTTCTGCCTCACCTGATATATATCCCCAAAACTGTTGGGTAGGGGGAGGATAAAAAGAAAAAAAAATGTGTTTTTGCAAGTATAATATAAATAAAACAAATATTTAGATTAAATATAATGAAAATTAAAACTAGTGAACATAGTTAGCTCACAGAGCTAGTGATGATGGAGCCAGGGTTTTCATCCGTCCTCAAGTGCTACCTCCTCCTGATGTGTCTTCCCATATCTTCTCCCCGGCTCCCCACCAGTATTTCCTTCTTCCTCCCATTTTTTAAAATTATCTTGAGTTGAAATAAGAGAAGCAACTAATCAGAGCAGATTCAGGGGACAGAATCAGAAATTCTCCCTGGTCTTGATAGCCCATCTTATTCTCACCATTCTGCATCTTGAAAATTCATAATGACCCTCCACAGTGCTGTAAATGAAAGGAAGAACCCTTTGTGTTTTTCCCTGCTCTACACCTAGGACATAGATTTCATAACTTAAAAAAAAAAAAAAGATGAGAATGATCTTTTCTAATATAAACTGCAAATGTATACTTGTTCGTCCATCAACTGCCTGGTCGCCCAGGCGCCTCATCTGCTAGAAGCAAGATTTGACTTCCCTCAATTAGAAAACACCTCAAGCATCTAGACAAATGAGACTGAACTACATTGGAAGGGATTAGTGCCTGGGGAACTCATCCATCATGTTTTCTTCTTTATGCATTAAGCATTCAAATCTATCAGAGAAAAACGGTTGGTGCAAATGACTGTCTCAAAACCCACAGGCTGAGGCTTTTGAATTCCTCAGTTTAAATCTTGTTTTGATTTTCCTTTTGGTGTTTTGTATTTGCTGCATGTGGGCTCTCTGTTGCCTTTGAGTTTGACTTTTGTAGAAAAACCATAATGTGTGTTTCCTACAAAGGCTTTCTCATTTACTGTCCTGTGATAGTTGAGATGCGTTTATGTGTTGCTTTTTATCTTTGTTGTAGTCTTTCATCTTGGAAAATAGAGCAGTGCTGACATAAGAGGATATTTGCATGCCCCTTTTCCTTGATATCTCCTTGTCTTTTTACATATGTGAACATACTCAGGTTCTTTTGAAGTCTTACCCCAAAACACAAGTTTAAATTATGCTGATGGCTTATTGTAAGGCATAGATGGCTGAAATGCACACTATTTCTTGCTGTGGCAAAGGATGTGATCCACTTAACAAAAGCTTTTCCTTCTCTATATGTCCTGTACTCCAAGAGCACATTTATCATAAACCAAATTTTCTAAATATAATATTATTTTATAAAATTATATTCTTGCTTTAATTGTTTACTTTTATATTTTCTTGTTAGGAAAACTTAGATTAAGAATAGTCCAAGTGCTCAGGGCTGGTGCACTGGGAAGACCCAGAGGGATGGGATGGAGAGGGAGGCGGGAGGGGGGATAGGGAAGGGGAACACATGTAAATCCATGGCTGATTCATGTCAATGTATGGCAAAAACCACTACAATATATAAAAAATAAATAAATAAATAAATAAAAGAATAGTCCAGAGAATCAGTTTTGAAGATATATATTAGAGTTATCTATTCTTGTCTAGGGGATGTTCCTGTGGTGAATGACTAAGTTGGTGATTGAGTACATACAGAATTTTTATATATTGTGCCACATGTGGGTAGCACAATATTTGGATGTAGTTGGAACTTAATGAGTTGATGATGGAAACCAGTGTACCAGTGTATTCATATGTAGAAAATTCAGTCCTGTCAGTCAATAACTTATTGAATTCCTGTTACATTACAGTCTTCTGCTACGTGCTTTTATCATCACTAAATTTTTTTTTTTTAATTTTTTTATTAGTTGGAGGCTAATTACTTCACAACATCATCACTAAATTTAACTTTTGTTTTTCTTATTGTACTTTAACAAATATTTATCAAATACTTATTAAATATCAGGCATTATGCTGGGAACTTTCTATGCAGTGATTTATATACTCTTCACAAAAACAAAAACAAAAAAAAATTGTGCTCAGTTTACAGATGGGAAAATAGATGTTTTAAAAGCGATTAAGCAGTCACCCTATGTCAATAGTCTGCAGGTAGCAGAGTCAGGATTTGAATAAAAGTCATAAGATATTAAGGTAGTAAAGTTCTTTTTTTTTTAAGTATTTTATTTTATATTGAAGTATAGTTGATTAACAATGCTGTGATGGTTTCAGGTGAAAAGTGAAGGGGCTCAGCCATACATATACATGTATCCATTCTCCTCCAAACTACCCTCCCATCCTGGCCGCCATATAACATTGAGCAGAGTTTCCAGGTAGTAAAGTTCTTAACTACAAAATACCTCTTCAGATGCAAATATATGCAAATGATAACACTTTCTTAAGCCTGTATCTTGAGGAAAAGAACTCTAATATAAGGGAAAAAAACTGATTTAAAAATTCAGGTTGTGCAAGTCAAATATAACAGACAGTGGGGCCTGACAAAATAAATGGATAATAGGATCCTTGGAATATACAGTGACACAGAAAGTGATTCTCTGATGCAGAAAAAAATGAAGAGCTTGAGGCTACCAGCTAAAGTATTATGGTTTTCCTTTGAATATTCATTTGAGATGATGCTGAGAATATCCTGGAGAACAAAACCATCTCAGAGCTCATGTTCCAGTGGGAGATTTGTTTGTCACTTTGTGCTATTGCTGATGAGCAGGCTATGTGAGCAATAACCATTGCATGGTCTATGGCTTCCCAAAATGTGGGAAGGGAAGATAGCACAGCCTGAGGAGCCAGAGAGGCAGAGCCAGTGAGTGTTGGCAGAGTGTGGCTGTTGGCACGTGGAAAAAAGATGATGGTTTGTCTGGGCCTGGGCAGAGAGGAGACTCCATCCAGCCACAGGGAACCAAGAGTTCAGAAGCGGGAGCAGGTATCCTCCAT
Source organism: Cervus elaphus (assembly GCF_910594005.1). NCBI lineage: Eukaryota > Metazoa > Chordata > Mammalia > Artiodactyla > Cervidae > Cervus > Cervus elaphus. The sequence continues at coordinate 51,160,355 of NC_057829.1, read as the reverse complement.
CTTGCATGCACTCAGACCAGTGCTTCAAGCAACAGGGGGCAATGGGTTTTTCAGAATGAGACCACCAGGAAATCCTTCGTTCTGTATTAATATTATGCCACCTGTTCACTGTGCATTCAGTTTGGCCATTTTCTTGTTTTCTGTTTTTAGTTTATAGTAAAACATAGTGTAAAAGTGCTTGTTTTATAAGCATGCTTGTCATATAATTTAAATATTCTTCCAAGTCCTAGAAGTTAGTTAGATTTGAAGACTGTGGATGCAGTGCAGTGAAGGATAAGCACAGAGAAACCCTAATGTGACAATATCCCTTAAAAACCCACACACAAAAAACTGACAGTTCACACAGATGTACTGCAGGAGTGATCACTGTGATCTGAAATAGTCAGATGTGTTTTAGGGATCAGTCTTGAGGTTGCCTTCAGAGGATAAGTAGGGTTTCTCTAGGCCAGGAGGAGTTGAGCCATCTGGCTGGGAGAACAGTGTGAACAAATACCCAAGGAGATTAATAATTTACCACAAATAAGAATAATGGTTGTCAGGCTGAACAAAGGGTTATGATGATGTGATGACTAAAATGGGATGACTCAGGCAGTGGGAAATATGAGTCTGACAGGCAGTGAAAATTTAGGGATACGAGAATAGCTTGCTCTCTCTGCAGAGTATCAGGAGTTGAAGCCTTAGCAGTAAATTATCTCATATGTAGTCAACAAGGCTGATTCAGGTTTATGAAGCTTGAAGCCTATGCAATTTGGAGTACCGTGTTTAAGGAACGGAATACACAATTACAAATGCAAAGCTGCTAGAAACCTACATAGGCTTTGGAAGGAGCCAATTAAGTGAGAGACCCTGAATCCTAGGTTTCATTCATTTCTGGAGTACTGGCCTTTGACTAGAACAGTTTTGACTAACAGCAATAAAATATGAGCCACATATGCAATTTTAAATTTTTTAATGTGCATATTGAAAAAGGTAAAAATAAACATGATTTTTTTTTATATTTTACATACTCTAGCATATCTAAACTATTATCAATTCAACATGTAGAGATATTTTACTTTTTTTTTTCCTTCCATACCGGAATCTTTGAATTCTGGTGAGTATTTCACAAAATGTTAGGACTAGTCACAATCTAAGTGTTCAATAGCTTCACGCATCTAGTAATTGTCAAATTAATGAGCACACAATAGAGTCTTGTTATCCAGTGTGTGATCTTTGTGTGTGCCATCATCATCATCACCTGAGAGCTGGTTAGACTGCAACAGTCTAGACCTCACTCCAGACCTACTGGATCAGAATATGCATTTTCAGTAAGGTCCCCAGATAATTCATGTATCCATGAAAGTTTGAAATGTACTGTTCTGGGGAACTTATTCAGTTCAGTCTCTCAGTTGTGTCTGACTCTTTGCAACCCCATGGACTGCAGCATGCCAGACTTCCCTGTCCATCACCAACTCCCGGAGCTTACCCACACTCATGTCCATTGAGTCGGTGATGCCATAATAAATTGGGCAACTTACTAGTTATGGGGAATTTAGAAGTTTTCAGAGACTTACAGAGTCTGAAAAACAGTTGCAGAAAGAATAGACCTAAAAGTTCTCAAAAAGGTGCCTAAAACATCAGTAACGGAGGAGGTTTCTGGGATCAAGAAGACAGCAGGTACAAATGACACAGTGAAGTTGAAGAGGAGGATTAGAATTGAGAACCGTCATTGTCAGAATTGTAACTGAATAATAGCAGCTGTCATCGCCATCACTTTCACCACCACCTCCATCATCATCGTCATTCTTTGTTGCCCATTGGTAAACTGAGTGATTTCAGGAGAGAAGTTAAAAAATGGATGTGGAAGGGTTAAGAATGCATCATTGGAGGAATGGATAAAGAAGATGTGGTACATACATATAATGGAATATTACTCAATTGTAAAGAGAATAAAATAATTCCATTTGCAGCAACATGGGTGGACCTAGAGATTATCGCACTAAGCGAAGTAAATCAAAGAGAAATATCATATGGTATCACGTATGGAATCTTAAAAATAAAAAGATACAAATGAACTAATTTACAAAAACAAAAGTGGATGGGAGGGATACATTTACAAAAACAGAGAAAAGTAGGTGGGAAGGATACCTTAGGCATTTGGGATTAACATATACACACTACTATATGGAGCATAGTTAAGCAACATGGATCTACTGTATAGCTCAGGAAACTCTGCTCAATATTCTGTATGCCCTATATGGGGAAATAGACTTAAAAAAGAATGGATATATGTGTATGTATAACTGAATCAGTTTGCTGTACACCTAAAACACAACATTGTAAATCAACTGTATTTCCATATAAAATAAAAACTAATTTAGAAATGATAATGCATCATGAAGTGAGTTTAGATTAGTTTGGGGCAGTGAAAAGACAGCACAGACATGCAGGTTATCATGGCGCATTCAAAACACTAAGCATTCACCAAGCAGTAGTTGCAGGAATTTTTCAGGCTGACTGTGAGGCTTTTATGGTACATGTCTCCCCCTCATTCCTGCATGCTTAGTCCTGTCCGACTCTTTGCCACCGTTGGACTGTAGGTCACCAGGCTCCTCTGTCCATGGGATTTTTCAGCCAAGAGCACTGGAGTGGGTTGCCTTTCCTCCTCCAAAATGTTTCCCTCTCGTTATTTTCTCCTTGATACTCTAGTTGGAATAGTGCTAACTCTGATCATGTAGCAACTTCAGAATGCATTTGGAATAATTCTGAAACTTTATTATTGAAAAATTTTGTAATGTAGCTTCACAGCTAGAAATGAAAAATGATCCTTCTGAAGCTGCTTAATTGAACACCTTTATGCCTGCAGCCCATTTAGTGATGCATGCTATGGCTGACAGTGGCTGGAAAGAGAGGGATGCCATTTTTGAAATGCTTCATAACTTCTGAGATTTCAGGGTATTTGTTTAATCATAGGAACATCTCTCACTGCTGTTGCAAGTGTTATTTACTCCCTTTTACTGTTGATTTAATCCTTTTTAAAAATTTGGATTCAAGAAAACGTGAATGTTTTTAATTAGAATATCAACATCTTAAGATTCAAATGAGTTTGTGTCATTCTGTGAGCAAAGATATTGTTATTGTTATTGCTATTAGAATGGATTTTCTAAAAAGTGTTTGGTTGATTTAGTGAACTGAGTGCTTCCATGTATAAAGAAAAACCCAGATATATGGGGTCATGTATTCAACTTTGTATTTTCCATAATCTGGTCAGTGTCTGGAACATAATTAACATTCTGTAAATAATGCAAAGATGGATGGCAAGATGAATGGATGGATGGCAATGCTTCCCCTACTTATATGTGCATATGTGTGCTGTGTGTAAGTTGCTTCAGCCATGTCTGACTCTTTGAGACGCTATGGACTGTAGCCTGCCAGACTCCTCTATCCATGGGATTCTCCAGGAAAGAATACTGAAGTGGGTTGCCATGCCCTCCTTCAGGGGATCTTCCTGACCCAGGGATCGAACCCAAGTCTCTCCTACATTTGCAAACAGGTTCTTTACTACTAGCACCACCTGAGAAGTCTGTATATGTGTATATAGTTGATCTAAAAACCATTACTTTTGGTGTGTTTCATTATCTTGATTAAATTAACCAGTTAATGTAGTGAAACTCTATTTTATATGTGTACTTAAAAGCTGGTGTTGACCTTTTAATACTGATTGATCTAGCTAAGTGTTTATTTATACAGGTAAGAGCATAAACGGGTCTTCCCTGATTGCTCAGATGGTAAAGAATCCACTTGCCAATGCAAGGAGGACTCAGGTTTGATCCCTGGGTCAGGTAGTTACCCCAGAGAAGGGATGGCTACCCACTCCGGTATTCTTGCCTGGAGAATTCCATGGACAGAGAAGCCTGACAGGCTATACAGACCATGGGGTCATAAAGAACTGGACATGCCTGAGCAAATAAGCATATACGCTAACACACAAATGTGGAGTAAGACTCAATCTTTTGGTGGTTTAAGATGGTAATTAGTAAATACAAACGGAATATACACTGTGTGTTAGTTATCACGCTAGACCTTGGGGACATATATTTGGGAAAGAGCACTTCTCAACTTACTTTATTTGTGTACAAGTATTATGTTATATAGTCAGGTTATAAAAAATGCAATTGATGAATAAGTAAAAAACAAGCAAATAGAGAAGGCCATAAAATCTTACTGGGAGATCAAGGAAAACTTCAGAAACAGGAATATTCTAATTTAATATTTTAATTTTTTAACTGATAGAAGGTGAACTTGGGAAGGAGAATTCCAGACAAAGTGAGCAGCAAGTTCAAAGGTAGACACAGGCTTCTTTGATGCTTTTTAATAACGGGGGCAGTAATTATGGAGATCTAGAAACTGAGGTGTCATCTTTCAAAATGGATTTTGGCTCAAAAAGTTTTCTAAACTGGAATCTTGCTTCAAAAATGGGATGGGCATTAGAACGAGGCAGACTGACCTACATTTTAACTCTGTATGTACTTAAATTTTCTGAACATCAATTCTTTGATTTTTAAAATGAAGTAATGCCTATTTAATGGAATAATGAAAAGGGTTAAGTGAAATGTTATCTTCTTTCGCAGTGATTTGAACAGATATTTAAAAAGGCGAATATGGATTCCTTTTCTTTACAAAAGTCTCAGTCCTATCTTCTGACCTGTCGACTTTTGAAAGCTGCCCGTCATTGGGATCAGAAGATTGGTGCTACGGATCTCACAATGTGTGAGATCGCATCCACAAATGTTCTGTTAGATTGGCCAAAAAGCCCATTCATTTTTTCCCATAACATCTTACCACCTGAACAAATCTTTTGGCCAAACTAATGCTCTGCAAACCAGTTGCCACTTCTGACTTTGATCTTTTCTGTTTCGTAATTACCTAAAAAAGAAAACCCTATGAAACTCACATTTGGAACAACTTCAGTCATTATTTGGATACAAATAATTTGTATCATGTAAAGATATAGATGGGTTAAACAACTAAAAATATAAATGACAGAAAAATCTTAAGCAAGTCTTATACATTTTAAAGCATTAATTTTTAACAGATAAAAATTAAATTAACAAGATATTGTATTCACCACATGAAATGATTTGATTATTTGGCCATGAAGTTATTTTATACTGCCTTGCCCAATATAATTACTATTAAAATTTTTAAAGATCTATATTGTACTGAATTGCCATCTTACTAATCATGTCTCATCTTATTTTCTTGCCTAATCATCTGAATCATTATGTAAAAACATTATGATTAGTAAACCATTATCCAACCATAAAAAAAATTTTACTTGTGCTTTTTTTCTCTTTTGTAAGCCAAGATTATCTTCTGTACCTAACCATAGATTTTTAGTCAAGATTTTTATGGCTAAGTGTTATGAATAGAAACGAGGTCAGCAAGTGAATTTTGTGTTTCTTGGAGTATCATTTCAACAGGTTTTCTTTCTACTCATCGCTTCCTCTGTTTCTTTCTCTCCCCACTCCTTCCTTTCAAAATGTGTGTGTGTGTGTGTGTGTGTGTGTGTGTATGTGTGTGTGTGTTTCTGCGTGAATGCTTGCTCTGAAAAAGACATTATATTAATTTCTAGTCTAAGGAGAATTGTAAAAAGGATAAGATGTATTGCCCTTGACCTCAGGGAGTTTCTGTTTTGGTAGAAGAGAAAAATTATCGATTGGTAGATACATAGAGGTAGAGAAAGCTAGAGGTATTTACAAGTGTTGTGTGTGTGTCTGTGTGTGATACAGGGGAAAGCAGTGACCTGAGCAACTGATTATAACAATATATCATTAAAAAATAAGAGTAAAGAGCCTTTAAATGAAGTTAAACGGTCAAGGATTTTAGAAAACATAAAAATGAATGGAAATTAGGAGTTGACTAATGAAGCTCTTACACTTTTGTTTACTGTTTAAGAGTAAGATTTTGTTCCATGTAGAATCAATATGGTGTTATCCATTTCTTATGTCCTGTCCCTCAAGCCCTACCTCATCTCTTTTTCTGATGAGCATTGGCGATGCACCTTCTCTTCTGTTAAATGTAGAAATCAGATCAATAAAAATTAGATCTGTTTACCTCTGACCTCTTCTACCAGAAACTCAGTCAATTAAGTGACCACTTGATAACTTCTGACACATATGAAAGATTGTAAGAAAACTTACATAAAGAGTAGATGACACTGACTGGGAATTAAACTGAAATGACTCTTTTTTATGATTCTCTAATGGTTTAAAGAGCAATAGTCTGTGAATTCTTGCAACACAAGTTTGATGTAAATGAATTGCCTTTTCCTGTTCCATTATGTTAACCTCCTCAGTAGTTGTTTTATGGACAGATCACCTTTTAAGTTTCCTCAAGAAGCACTGCAGTGGAATAATGTACTATAAATGATACTTATCCACAAAGTAAAGTATCTGCTAGTTCAGTGCTTAGCTGGGACAGTATTTCATATCATAAATTCACCTACATAATAAATGTGGTTGTTGCTTAGTTATTTCATCAGGTACAGAGTTTATTAGTTCTAGAAGATCTTGTAGGTCTTCATATAACTGTTCAACTTCAGCTTCTTCAGCATTACTGGTCGGGGCATAGACTTGGATTACTGTGATATTGAATGGTTTGCCTTGGAAATGAGCAGAGATCATTCTGTCATTTTTGAGATTGCATCCAAGTACTGCATTCTGGACTCTTTTGTTCACCATGATGGCTACTCCATTTCTTCTAAGGGATTCCTGCCCACAGTTGTAGATATAATGGTCATCTGAGTTAAATTCACCCATTCTAGCCCATCATAGTTCGCTGATTCCTAGAATGTCGATGTTCACTCTTGCCATCTCCTGTTTGACCACTTCCAATTTGCCCTGATTCATGGACCTAACATTCCAGGTTCCTATGGAATATTGCTCTTTACAGCATCAAATCTTCCTTCTATCATCAGTCACATCCACAACTGGGTGTTGTTTTTGCTTTGGCTCCATCCCTTCATTCTTTCTGGAGTTATTTCTCCACTGATCTCCAGTAGCATATTGGGCACCTACCGACCTGGGGAGTTCATCTTTCAGTGTCCTATCATTTTGCCTTTTCCTACTGTTCATGGGGTTCTCAAGGCAAGAATACTGAAGTGGTTTGCCATTCCCTTCTCCAGTGGACCACATTCTGTCAGACCTCTCCACCATGACCCGTCCGTCTTGAGTGGCCCCACACGGCATGGCTTAGTTTTATTGAGTTAGGCAAGGCTGTGGTCCGTGTGATCAGATTGGCTAGTTGTCTGTGATTGTGGTTTCAGTCTGTCTGCCTTCTGCTGCCCTCTCTCAGTGCCTACCATCTTACTTGGGTTTTTCTTACCTTGAACGTGGGGTATCCCTTCACTGCTGCTCCAGCAAAGCACAGCCACTGCTCCTCACCCCGGACGTGGGGTAGCTCCTCTTGGCTGCCACCCCTGACCTCGGGTGTGGGGCTATGGTTTTTCCAGTGGTCATGTATGGATGTGAGAGTTGGACTGTGAAGAAAGCTGAGTGCTGAAGAATTGATGCTTTTGAACTGTGGTGTTGGAGAAGATGCTTGAGAGTCCCTTGGACTGCAAGGAGATTCAACCAGTCCATCCTAAAGGAGATCAGTCCTGGGTGTTCATTGAAAGGACTGATGCTGAAGCTGAAACTCCAATACTTTGGCCACCTGATGTGAAGAGCTGACTCATTGGAAAAGACCCTGATGCTGGGACAGACTGAGGGCGGGAGGAGAAGGGGACGGCAGAGGATGAGATGGTTGGATGGTATCACCAACTCAGTGGGCATGGGTTTGGGTGGACTCTGGGAGTTGGTGATGCGCAGGGAGGCCTGGCATGCTACAGTTCATGGGGTCGCAAAGAGTCGGACACAACTGAGCAACTGAACTGAACTGAACAGAGCTTACGGTTCCTTGGCTGGCCCTTTAAAAGCTATTGGTAAACACAGTTCAGTAGAGATCTTGTGAAAACTCATTTCTATTATCAGCAAAATAATATCTAGTAAGTAAACACTGTGAAGTATAATTAATTACAGCAACGTTCTATTAAGAGCAATAGAATATTTACAGTATCTCTTGTTGATACATTTTGTTTTCCAAGAATGAAAGTTACTTTGCTGCAGGATGTAAAACAGACTTTCCTTGTGTATATCTATAGAAGTATTTCAAAAATATTATCTACTATATGGTTCCTTTCAAAAAAATTACATGAGTAGGATAACATAAAGACATTATTTTTAAGAGATATATAGTCTTTACTCTGTTGTTGAGAATTGAGAATGCTTTATTCATGCTAACTTGGAATTTTTAACTTGGATGTTATAAAAGTGTAAAATAATGATTACTCAGGTTCATTTGACTAATCTAGATATAGACAAAATTCTTCAGTGGGGGAAAAAAAATTCTTCTTTGCGACCCCATGGACTGTCCATGGAATTCTCTAGGCTAGAATACTGGAGTGGGCAGCTTTTCCCTTCTCCCGGGGTTCTTCCCAACCCAGGGATCAAACCCAGGTCTCCCACATTGCAGGCGGATTTTTTTTACCAGCTGAGCCACAAGGAAAAAACAAAACAAACAAACAAACAAAAAAACAGAAGGGTCACATTTCAACATTACACAAACCATGTTTTTGGAACTCAGAATTTCTTTTGTGTAATGATTCCAGGAACATAAACACTTTTATTGAGAATCTTTGCAGTCCCTCTGAGTATCACTCTTATTCTTCTAGGCTTCCTGTCTGTGTGTTATTTATATTTCGGGGGCTTCTTGGATTTATTAAGATTTACTTGTCTTTTCTATGTGTCTCCAAAGTACTATTTTCTATTTACTAAATCTTTCAGACTCCTAGCTCTGGCATCATCTATCTTTTCCTAAGCACCAACTCTTTCTGAGCTCAATATTGTGCTCATAGTGCAGAGGTCCTGTTGCTTTCCCCAAGAGGAAAACATTACTGAGTTATGTGTAGGGACCTGAAGACAAAAATCTGGCCCTGAAGTTGCTGGAGACTATTCATACAGAGAATTTTCCAGGTCTTTTTGTATTCCTGCCTAGAGCCATTGAATGCCTCCTAAATCACTGACAGAAAATTTAGGTCAACACATTGCCTGAGGTCATTTAAATTTCAAATCTGCTGCCATTTTCCTGCTTGTAACTATTGGGAGAGAAGAGCAGTGTGCCTACAGTTAGTGAGCTGGAGCCAAGGAACCAGCCCAGGAAACTTCAACTCAGAATCAAACTTATTTATGCTCTGCTGAAGGAAGTATGTCAAGAAGGTTAATGAGTCTAAATTGGCATTCTGGCTTCTGACTTAGGGCTGGAGTGGGAACTACATATAGTGATAAGGATGAGTCTCTTTGCTCAATTCTATATGACTTTTTATAGTTTAAAATTTAGGAGTATATGTGTGTGTGTGTGTGTGTATAGGTGAGCATAGAAAGTATTATTCTGGCTCCATACAAATGACCTGTGACTAAGATCAAAATTTCATGACTTGCTAAAACAACTCAAGTGGCCAAATTAATTTATCTACAAAATAGAAGTAGACCCACAGATATAAAAAATAAATTTATGGTTACCAGAGGGTAAGGAGGGGAGCGATAAATTGGGAGATTGGGATTAACATATACACACTTTATATATAAAATGTGTAACTAATAAGAATCTTCTGTATAGCACAGGGATCTCTACTCAATACTCTGTAATGACCTATAAGGGAAAGGAATCTTTAATTAAAAACAAAAGACAGGAGGCAGGTGCAGAATGCCCAGTATTTCTAGGTCTTCATGACTAGCACAGAGCACAGGCAAAATTATGCTTGCTGGATTCAACCAAAAGTTATAATTGGGTAGATTCCACTCTGTGCATGTTGACCGCCATTATGGCAGTCAATTCCATCATAGCTGGCCCTGAAGATAGAAATAGAGGATACAATTTTATTTTTGCTTCTTATGATATGCTGAGCTATGGTGACAGGTACCCCTAGGACCCATATTTGGGTTTCTTGAGATATTATCCATTAAAAGGAACCAGAGCTCATTAGAGAAATGATTGATTCAGTGTTGGCACAGAAAAAGTACAAGAAAAACTGAAATCTCTCCTACTGCCAGAAAGTTAAGGAAACACTTTAACATTGGCAGTGGCGATATGGAAAAATGTAGAAGCCAACTCAGAGGAGCTGCCAATGATCAAATCTTGGAGTATATGAGTGACAAAATAATGATAATAATGAATTATTACCCATGGAATCAAATAAATACCCATGTGTAATACTGATACAAATAAATGATTAAATAAACAGTAAATTGGACAAAAGAAACAGCTTTTTCTTACAGTAGGATTCCAATTAGTAAGTGTAAAAGGAAGAATGGAAGTAAAAAAAAAAAAAAAAAGACCATTTGCCAAACCATAATAATTGTTGCTGAATCATGTTTTGTTCCAAAAATAACTGAAGGTAGCTTTAGTAGGAAGTGCTTATATATATGTATCATATTGTTTATCTTCAAAATTATATTGTCTATTTTTGGAGGTATCCTTTTCATGGTTTACCTGAAAATATATATTTATTTACTCTGAACTATCATAATTCACTATCCTTTTTTTTTTTTTCAAATAAAGCTTGAATTGTGTTCTATATACTGTTTTTCCCATTGAAATTAAAAGCCTAAGAATTCATCAAATAGATTTAGTAACAAATTTTAGGGGAGAAGCAGTTAATTAGGAACAGTTAATGAGCACCAGTGATGTGCATTCTGAAATTGCTATTTAACACAGCATCTGATTTGTCTGTTTTTTCTTTTTAATTTTATGTATTTATTTTTTACTATGCTGGGCCTCTGTTGCTGCATGGGCTTTCTCTAGACTCGGTGAGTGGGGCTAGTCTTGGTTGTGGTGCTCGGGCTTCTCACTGCAGTGGCTTCTCTTGTTGCCAAGCACAGGGTCTCGGGTGCGAGGGTTTCATTGGTTGCAGCACAGGGGCTCAGTATTGTGGTGCATAGGCTGAGTTGCTCCCATGTGGGATCTTCCTGGACCTAAAGATCATGTCTCCTCCTATTGGCGGTTGGATTCTTTACCCCTGAGCCACCAGGGAAGCCTCATTGTCTATTTTTAACTTGCCAATGGAGAAACTCAGTTCATTGATCCTGGGGTTACATAATTTATTTTCCAAATATATGTTTCTTTTTTCAATTAATTTTTGTTATTTTAACTAAATTGTAGTCAGAAAACAGGTCATCATTTTTTGTAATTCATTGAGACTTGGTTCGTAGCCTAGAATTTGTCAGTTTTCAGAAATATTGCATGCATGCTTTAAAAGAGTGAGTATTCTCTAATTCAAATTTGTTAATCATATTATTTAAATTTTTATATCTTTATAAGTATTTTTCTTGTTCTCTCAATTTTTGAGACAGGAATAACTTTGTCTATTTAGAAGTAGTCCTGTGTGTAATTCTTTCAATTTTTGGTTTATGTATTTCAAAGCTATATTATTTGATATGTAAAAGTTTAGTATTGCTGTATCTTATTTGTTAATTGTCCCTTTTGTCATTGTGAAATCACTATGACTTTTATTGCTTTTTTTTTCTTTTCAAGGCCATATTTTGATATTACAGACCTTTGTATTTGGTTATTATTTGCTTGGCATATATTATACCTTATTTATTACCATCCCATAATGTGTATTTGAACTGTAGATGTGTCACTTGAAATATCATATAGTACATTATTAAATTCAATATGACCGCCTGTCTTCTAACTGGTATGTTTGATCCATTTATATTTACCGTGATTACCGGTATATTTAGAAGTATTTCTGCAGTATTCTTTTCAACTTTGTACTGTTTTTTCTCAAGTTATATTAATTTCATACCTATATTTTATTGTTAATATTCCATTATTTCTCTCAATTGTTTCATTCCTTATAGCTCTTTTTATTTGTTTTAATAATTAACATTAAAAATATAACATGTCTTTTAAAATCAATCAAAGATCAACAATCAGTATGTCTACCCTACTCCTGAATAATACTGAATGGTTTAAACTCTGATCATTTCCATCAATTTTCATTCTATCTTACTTTTTTACTTCCAAGTTAGTGCTGTTTTTGTTGTTCTGTACTGTCATTGTTTGCTTTGATTCCCAATACGTTAACCTGTTTATTTGTTCACCATTCTATCTTGTATCACAGGTATTTTTTTGAGAGGGATGATTTGCTTTCTTCTTGAAGTGTACTTTTAGAAGCTAAATTAGTGGGAGTATGCTCATGCTATATTGTGCCCTATAATCTGTAAATATATTTTATTGTTAATTGTAAGTGAGGAAGCCGGATACACAATTCTAAGTCAATAGGCAGTGTTATCACATGAAGGATGATGCTGCATCCAGTTTCTATAGTTAATGTTAGAATGGCAATCTAATTGCAGTTATTTTGTAGGTGGTTGTATTAGTCTCACAGAGCTGCCATAAAAAATTAGCACACATTGAGTGGCTTAAAATAAAGAAACATATTGTCTCACAGTTCTGGAAGCTAGATGTCCAAAGGCGAAGTACTGGCAGGGCCATTTTCCCTCTGAAATTTGTAGAAGAAGACCTACTCCATGCCTCTCTCCTAATCTTTGGTGATTGCCAGCAATCTGTGGCATTCCTTGAACATAAACCCATCACTTCAAACTCTGCCTCTATATTGACATGGCCACCTTCCCTTTGTGTGTTTCTGTCTCTTTACCTTCTCCTCTTTTATAAGGATCAGTACAATTGAATTTAGGGCCTACCCTACTCTAGTATCATATAATCTTCACTAATTATGGCTACAAAGATCCTATTTCCAAGGAGTCATATTCTGGGGTTCCAGAAAGGACCTGAATATGGGGGGAGGGAGGGAGGGATATTGAATACAGTTATACTGTTGTAACTTTTTCTTGTGGCCGTTTTAAAAGTGCACATTTTTCTTGAATTTTCTGTGATTCCTCTAAGGTATATATTTTTATGCATGGATTTCCTTACATGGATCCTACTTGAATTTTTTGTTCTTGTTGTTATTCCTGTCATCAGTTAAGTCACTCAGTCGTATCCAGCTGTTTGTGACCCAATGGAATGCAGCACGCCAGGCCTCCCTGTCCATCACTAACTCCCAGAGCTTGCTCAAACTCATGTCCATCAAGTCGGTGATTCCATCCAACCATCTCATCCTCTGTTGTCCCCGTCTCCTCACACCTTCAATCTTTCCCAGGATCAGAGTCTTTTCTACTGAGTCAGTTCTTCACATCAGGAGGCCAAATTATTGGAGCCTCAGCTTTAGGATCAGTCCTTCCAATGAATATTCAGGACTGATCTCCTTTAGGATGGACTGGTGTGATCTCCTTGCAGCAAGGGACTCTCAAGATCTTCTCCAACACCACAGTTCAAAAGCATCAATTCTTCAGCATTCAGCCTTCTTTACAATCCAACTCTCACATCCGTCCATGACTACTGGAAAAAACATAGCTTTGACTAGATGGACCTTTGTCAGCAAAGTAACATGTCTGCTTTTTAATATGCTGTCTAGGTTGGTCATAGCTTTTCTTCCAAGGAGTAAACATCTTTTAATTTCATGGCTGCAGTCAGCATCTGCAGTGATTTTGGAACCCAAGAAAATAAAGTCTGTCACTGTTTCCACTGTTTCCCCATCTATTTGCCATGAAGAGATGGGACCAGATGCCATGATCTTAGTTTTCTGAATGTTGAGTTTTAAGCCAACTTTTTCACTGTCCTCTTTCACTTTCAATAAGAGGCTCTTTAGTTCCTCTTCACTATCAGCCATAATGGTGGTGTCATCTGCATATCTGAGGTTATTGATATTTCTCCCAACAGTCTGGATTCCAGCTTGTGCGTCATCCAGCCTGGCATTGGCATTTCACATGATTCACTCTGCATATAGGGCTTCCCTTGTGGCTCAGCTGGTAAAGAATCCTCCTCCAATGTGGGAGACCTGGGTTCGACCTCTGAGTTGGAAGGATCCTGAGAAGGGAAAGGCTACCCACTCCAGTATTCTGATCTGGAGAATTCCATGAACTGTATCGTCCATGGGATTGCAAAGAGTTGGACATGACTGAGTGACTTTCACTTCATTTCACTTCACTCTACATATAAGTTGAATAATCAGGATAACAATATAAAGACTTGACTTACTCCTTCCCAATTTTGAACCAGTCTGTCGTTCCATGTCCGGTTCTGTTTCTGGTTGACCTGTATACAGATTTCTCAGGAGGCAGGTAAGGTGGTCTTGTATTCCCATCTCTTGAAGAATTTTCCAGTTTGTTGTGATCCACACAGTCAAAGGCTTTGACAAAGTCAATAAAGCAGACGTTATTGCTTAAAACAATAACTTCTGTAACTCTTTTGCTTTTTTGATGATCCAACAGATATTGGTAATTTGATCTCTGGTTCCTCTGCCTTTTCTAAATCCAGCTTGAACATCTCAAAGTTCTCGGTTCATGTACTGTTGAAGCCTGGCTTGGAGAATTTTGAGCATTACTTTGCTAGCATGTGAGATAAGTGCAATGTTGCGATAGTTTGAGCATTCTTTGGCATTGCCTTTCTTTGGGATTGTAATGAAAACTGACCTTTTCCAGTCCTGTGACCACTGCTGAGTTTTCCAAATTTTCTGACATATTGAGTGCAGCACTTTCACAGCATCATTTTTAAGGATTTGAAATAGCTCCACTGGAATTCCATCACCTCCACTAGATTTGTTCATAGTGGTGCTTCCTAAGGCCCACTTGATTTCTCATCATTTCAGGATGTCTGGCTCTAGGTGAGTGATCTCACCATTGTGGTTATCTGGGTCATTAACCACAGATAGTACTTCTGTGTATTCTTGCGACCTCTTCTTAATGTCTTCTGCTTCTGTTAGGTTCATACATTTCTGTCCTTTATTGTGCCCATCTTTGCATGAAATGTTCCCTTGGTATCTCTGATTTTCTTGACGAGACCTCTAGTCTTTCCCATTCTATTGTTTTCCTTTGTTTCTTTGCACTGATCACTGAGAAAGGCTTTCTTATCTCTCCTTGCTATTTTTTGGGACTCTGCCTTCAGATCTTTCCTTTTCTCCTTTGCCTTTAGCTTCTCTTCTTTTCTCAGCTGTTTGTAAGACCTCCTCAGACAATCATTTTACCTTTTTTGCATTTCTTTTTCTTGGGGATGGTCTTGATCACTGTCTTCTGTACAATGTCATGGACCTCCGTCCATAGTTCTTCAGGTACTCTTGTCTATCAGATCTAATCCCTTGAATCTATTTGTCCCTTCCACTGTATAATTATTAGGGATTTGATTTAGGTCATACCTGAATGGTTTTGTGGTTTGCCCTACTTTTGTCAATTTAAGTCTGAATTTTGCAATAAAAGTTCATGATCTGAGCCACAGTCAGCTCCTGGTCTTGTTTTTGCTGACTGAATAGAGCTTCCCCATATTTGATTGCAAAGAATATAATCAATCTGATTTTGTTATTGACTATCTGGTGATATCCATGTGTAGAGTATTGAGGGTGTTCGCCATGACCAGTGTGTTCTCTTGGTAAAACCGTTAGCCTTTGCCCTGCTTCATTTTGTACTCCAAGGCCAAACTTGCCTGTTTCTCCAGGTATCTCTTGACTTCCTACTTTTGCATTCCAGTCCCCTCTGGTGAAAAGGACATTTTTTTTCATGTTAGTTCTAGAAGGTTTTATAGGTCATCTTAGAACCATTCAACCTCAGCTTCTTTGGCCATTGCTTGGAGCATAGACTTGGATTACTGATATATTGAATGGTTTGCCTAGCAAATGTACAGAGATCATTCTGTCATTTTGAGATTGCATTTTAAGTACTGCATTTCAGAATATTTTGTTGACTATGAGGGCTACTCCATTTCCTGTAAGGAATTCCTGTCTTACCAATTCTAGAAATTCTTAGCCTTTGGCAATTAGAGTAACTTGTGTCTTTCATCTCTTTGTGGAATGTCAATTCAATGTATTTTAGACCTTCTCACTCTAATCTTTCATGTCTCCTAAGTTCTCTCTCATATTTAAACTGCTTTTAAAATCTTCCATTCAGTTTATAATTTTAATTATTGTACTTTTTATTTCTAGAATTTTTTGATATTTCTTCAAATCTCTCTCACTGTTTTCTTATATTTCTTGGTTTTTTTTTTAACCTGGTTTTGAGTTACTTCTTTTATTCTTATAAACATAGACAGTGTTATTTTATAATCCATGTTTTTTCAGTACAGTAGCTGACGTCTTTGGCATCTAATTATGTTATTTGATTTTCTGACTATCCTGCATGAGAGATCACATTTGGTTGAACTAAATCTGTGAAATCACAATGACTTGGAGAGAATTTATATGTATAACTCTGGCCCCTACTAACCTGAGGTATCTTAGCTTCTGCATCACACAGGTAGCAAACACTAAAAAACTGTACAGTTAGAGGTCAGTTCTTATTTACAGATTCTTAGGAAAGTTTTCTCTTCTTTCTTTATTCCATATCCTGAGTCAGGACCAAATCAGTCAGTTATTTTGCTAACCCCCTTCTGAAGCTAGTAGATTTCTCTGCCTTACCTTTACACTGAGGTGTGAACTTAGTAGGTACAAGATTTATGCAAGGATTTCAGTTGCAACTTCCCTCCTAACATAGACCTAAGGTTTGTCTCTCACCACCACAATGCCATTAAAAGCCAAGACTTGTATTGGTTCTTGTATTACAGAAAACAGAGCGATCCCAAGACCATTTCAAGTTTACGACTCTAACTGTATTCATTCTTTTGTTTAATAAACATGTATTGAGAACTTGCCCGATGCCAGGGCCTAAACAAAAGAGTCTGTAGTCCACTTAGCTCACAACTTGAGGTATTACCCTTGGCCATGTTTGTTGGAATATCAACAAGTTAAAAACTAAAAATGAAAATTGTTAAAATGTGCTATTAAAAATATATATTTATTTTTAACTTTTTCAATAAAGCAAAATGAAGATAAAGATGATAATGTTTTATAAAGAGTGGTTAGAAAAGGCTGGTATTATAAGATGAACTTTTCTCATCAATCAGTGAAAATAAGGGAATTCTCAGGTGGGTATCTGGGTAAATAGATGGAAGCTGCAAATTCCTGAGATGGGATCTTTTTAAAGAACAAAGAGGAGATTGGTTAGAGATAGTCAGAGAGATGGATGTGGTGGTCGTGGTAAGGAATTTCAGGATGGGCTAGATCATAAAGGATGACTATTGTTAAGTCTTTTTATTTTACACTGAATACTATTGAAAGCTCTTGGTGTGTTTAAATCTAGGGAATAATTTGATATGACTTAACAATTCTGTTTTTGCACTCTTTTGATTTCTTTTCTCATCTTGTGATCTCACTGTTTTTGAAGGATTAAAAAATTTTTTAAAGTGTGCATGTGTGGATGTAGTTTTCCAGTATACATGGCCCATTAGAAGTAGAAATTCACATATATTTATTCAGTTGCAAATCATATTCACCTGTATTGTCATGATCAAAATAGAAGATTTTTTTAATGTTTGAAGATTACTAATTGATTTTAATATGTCTGAGGCCAGAAGCAACTATTCATAGCATCCTTATAGTATGTTGATTTTTATAATTTAGACTGTACTATTGACCTTTTCGTGCTAAAGGGTTGACTTAATTGTAGAGAGACATATAGAATACCAGGAGGTTGTTTTATTTTCTTACTTAATTCAATTTTTAGTTCATTTTTTTTTTCTCTTAAATAATGCTATGGTAGACTTTAAATAGCCTTTCTTACACATGAGATGGAAGTGTTTGACAGACGGTTGGCATCTTACTGAGGGTCCATCAGGATGTGTAAGTCAGTACACTTACCTCTTTTAACTTTGCTGATATCTTCTGAGAAATTTGATAGCTTCTCCTGCCTTTAATTCCGCTGCCTGGTGAGTGACAAGCAGTCTTTTGAATGAGGAATAAGTTTATATCTCAACACTGCTAAGCAGAGTAATCTTCTTAGAGACATTTTAAAAGTTATATAGGATCCAAATGTATGTTGAAATTTAACTAAATATACTACTACCAATATAAATAATTAAACTGTAGAGGCAGCATGGATGAAACAGTTACATTCTAGCAGAGTCAAAATATAAGTAGCCCAGTTGGGCAATAGTAGTTCTGTCAAAACTGGCTTCTCTACGTGGAAGCTAGCAAGTTTCTTTTTCATGTTGATCCTCAGATATAACCTAATGCATAAATAGTAATATGTGGATTTAAAAGGTGGCAGTGAGATCTTAGAATTGAAGAGGCAGGATATTTAATCCACTGTTGACTTTTAGCTTATTTCAATTTTTATATGAGTGAAGCAAATGTTTCTTAAGTGTCTTATAATGAAGAGACTAGATATTTCTACTTCATGAGAAGAAAACAGAGTAGTTTTCAGTGAAAAAAAAAATACAAGATATTCTTCGGGTCACTTTACAGCCATAATCCTTCAGAAATAGTTGGGATATCAATCTTACTGTTAGATGGAATGTGAATCATAGCACTGTCCCAGAAATCATAAAAGTGGTTTAAAAGTTCAGTGTTCTATTAAATCCACTCTGTTCTATACTATTTGGGAGGTTACTAGAAAACACTTGTGAGTCAGGGCACTGCATGATAGGTATCCGGGCAGCACAGATATGAGTAACACATGAGTTATGGAGTCATGCCTTGCTGACCTTGTTGAGAAAGACTGATTCCTACAAATAACAAATAAAATGAAGCAAAATTTCAATTTTTCTCAGGTCAAAATGTAATCCATCAAGGGAAAAATTCAACCACTGTCTGGTCTAGAAAATAAGAAACAGTTATCTCCTGGTGTATCTGGTCTTCTGAACTGCCCTTCCATATGCCACAGTCTCCTGGCCAGGACATTACAGTGACTTACTCAAAAGTTTATTCTAAGCTGAAATCAAAGTATAACCAGCATGTTGATGCCAGTAACCTACCAAATCCTGCTATCAAATCAGGTCCCATTGCTCACTGTAAAATCAGTACTCACAAATGTTGATAGGAAGAAAAGGTGATTTTAACTAGAATGTCAGTAATTTGGAGAGATAGTGGATTCAGCATCCCTCCCCAAAACCTACCTATGAAGATTCTGCTTGGCCATGAAAGCTTTTAAGGGGAAACAGGGATGCAATCTTGGTTTATCATTGAGATAGGAGGTCAAAGTATCTCCCACTGTGTACAGACTTGTGCACAAGCTTGTCGACGCTTTGTGATTTTTCTTTAGATGCTCTCTTGTTCACATGGTTGGTTTATGAGATTACTGAAGGGGAAGCTAAGGAAGAGATCTGGTCATCTGGTTAATTATGTATTCTTCGTTTCTACTTCTTTGATCTATAGAAGGAACCAGCAAGTTAGGTAAAGTATTGTATGATCAAAAGATGAGA
Organism: Cervus elaphus; assembly: GCF_910594005.1. Lineage (NCBI taxonomy): Eukaryota > Metazoa > Chordata > Mammalia > Artiodactyla > Cervidae > Cervus > Cervus elaphus. Next base: position 51,140,927 of record NC_057829.1, on the reverse strand, counting down.
AAGTTGTGCTAAGGCTGGAGATGAGTAGAGCATGAGGGTGTCTGGTTTATAGTTAGAAGATAAAATGGGCCTCATGGAGAGAACCCTTTCCTGCAAAGAGCTTTCTCCTGCCAAAAACTCCTCATAAATTCCCACTTGTCAGAACAGCATTCCATTTCTATGGAATACTAGACAAAGGTCCATCTTCTGTTGTTGTTCAGTTGCTCAGTTTTGTCCAACTCTTTGTGACTCCATGGACTGCAGCACTTCAGGCTTTTGTGTCCTTCACTTTCTCCCAGAGTTTGCTCAAACTCATGCCCTGTGAGTCAGTGATGCTATCTAACCATTCCATCCTCTGTCACTCCTTTCTCCTCTTGCCCTCAATCTTTTCCAGCATCCGGATCTTTTCCAATGAGTCATCTCTTCACATCAGGTGGCCAAAATATTGGAGTTTCAGCTTTAGCATCAGTCCTTCCAGTGAATATTCAGGGTTGATTTCCTTTAGGATTGACTGGCTTCATCTCCTTGCTGTCCATCTTCTTAGAGCAGACATAGGGTGCTAACATCTTCTGCTAACATAGGGTGCCATCTTCTTAGAGCAGAAGATGTCAACATGGGTCCGTAGCATCTCTTTTCTGACCATTACAGTTGCCCATTTACATATATGGGCAGAACAAGCTATAATTATTTTGATGCCCACAATGATATAGATTATTATGAGTGGTAGTGTTCATCTCATTCTCTTAAAGCCAGATCTTGGAACTGTGTTCGCCGTAAGCTCAGGATTGCTCAAGATGGAACATTTTATGTCATGGCTTCAGTCTGGTCACCATGCAGTTAACTTTTTCCCCTCTGATGGCAGTTACATGTCTTTTAAAAAAAAGTCAGGAATGTATATCAGATACTGAATCTGTGACTCTATTGTCCTAATCATTAGCTGCTTGGGCCTGCTCTTTTGTGATTCAGGGAGGCCTGGGAGGCCAGCTTTTCTGTAAACTAGCTTCAGGAGACAGGGAGGGGCTTTTGAATTGATACTTGGGGGGCGGAAGGGCACACAAGGTTCCACTTAGTTCCAATCCTAGTCAAAGGCTTTCTGGTCTCCTGCCCTATTGTTTTAGCCCTCATTTTCTGTTTCCTCTATACACATATTTAAAATTTGCTAATTTGAACTGTCAAAAGATAAACTGAGACATATTACTTTTTCTTAAAGTTTACTTGAGCAAAAATTGATTCAGACAAGACAGTATCTGATTGAACAGATAGAAAGGAGCTCTAAGGGGCTGTATAGAATGGAAGATGTTTATAGGCAGAAGGGAAGTTATACAAAGAAAGAAAAGCAAAAAAAAAAAAGCACACACACGCACACACAAAGTTGGTTATTGCAAGGTTACCCTCCTTTAGAGGATGTCAGGAATCAGGCAGATCACCTTATTTGATTCCTAATTAGCTCGTTTAAGAGTCCATTTCTGGGAGAACTGAAACTCTAACTCTCAGTTTGTTGACATGGCTTAACATAAATGGATGCATCTGGGGCCTGTTGTCTTGTTTTTAACAGGATACATTTAAATTTTTTAAAGTTGTTTTTCCTGTTGACCCATTAACTTCTAAAATTTTTAAGATTCTGTAGTTCTTTAACCAGTTTTCCAGAGAAATCTATTTCTTTCCCATAACCGTGCAAGCCAATAAACACCATTAGCTTCTTTGTCTTCTTTCAAATCTTTCCAATTGACCCTTGTTTGGCTCCAGTAATTTCAACATTACTTCATCATTTCAGAAAGCATCATAGAACTTGTAGTATGAGAGAATGTGGGATCAGATGGTCATCAAAACTTGCATGGGCCATAGGCAGCTGGGTGCAGGTACACATGGCTATTTGAATTGATATTTAAATTAATTAGAGTTATGTTAAAGGAAAACGGTATTTCCACAGCCATACTAGCACATTTTGAGCCCAGTGGCTAGTGGATACGATAATCATCATAGAGGAACATTTCCATTGTTGTTGAAAGTTCTGTTGGAAAGCACTGGTTCAGACCAGAGAAACCAAACAGCTCTGTGTCTAAATTTAAGAGCACTGTAGAGCCCCATTTAAGCCATTCCATGTTACTCAAAGATGCAAAAATTACTAATGAACTAAAAGGTAAAAATTCTATTTCAATTCAACATTTTCTCTCTACTATTTACCTGAGCAAAGAATGCTCCCAAAAGCAGACAGGAGAAGCATAGGAAGTGAGGAACCTCTCGATGGAACTCTTTCGTTCTGAAGAAGTCTCTACTGCCATTTCCCTTTATAAAGGTGTCATCCGCCAAAACAGAAATTTGATAAATTAACAATTTTAAGTAGCCTTTTTTTTCCCCCCAGCCTGACATTTTTATGCTGTTTCCTATGGTCACAAATGAGCCAGAAACCGCTGACAGATGGGATTTATTTGACAACATCTATTTTAAAGTACTGACAGGTAGCAGGTATCTGATTAATCTAAGTTGTCTATTTTCTTTTTCTTATCTCCTGGCTTTGATTCAAGGCTAATGTAATTAAATGGTCATCCTGAAATAGAAGAGCTTCCAACCAACGTTAAAGTTTTTATTAAAATATAGCATGTTGAAGAGCACACAAATCCTGAGTGTAGCTTTATTAAATGTCACCAAGTGAACACACTGGGTCATCAGGAAAGCAAGAGAGTTCCAGAAAAACATCTACTTCTGCTTTATTGACTATGCCAAAGCCTTTGACTGTGTGGATCACAGCAAACTGTGGAAAATTCTTAATGAGAAGGGAATACCAGACCACCCGATCTGCTTCCTGAGAAATATGCATGTCAAGAAGCAAGAGTTAGAACTGGACATGAAACAACACACTGGTTCCAAATCGGGAAAGGAGTGTGTCAAGGCTGTATATTGTCACCCTGCTTATTTAACTTATATGCAGAGTACATCATATGAAATGCCAGGCTGGAAGAAGCACAAGCTGGAATCAAGGTTTCTGGGAGAAATATCAATAATCTCAGATATGCAGATGATACCAACCTTATGGCAGAAAGAAGAACTAAAGGGCCTCTTGATGAAAGTGAAAGAGGAAAGTGAAAAATTTGGCTTAAAACCCAACATTCAGAAAACTAAGATCATGGCATCTGATCCTATCTCTTCATGGCAAATAGATGGGGATAATTGAAAACAGTGACAGACTTTATTTTCTTGGGCTCCAAAATCACTGTAGATGCTGACTGCAGCCATGAAATTAAAAGACGCTTACTCCTTGGAAGAAAAGCTATGACCAACCTAGATAGTGTATTAAAACAGCAGAGACATTACTTTGCCAACAAAGGTCCGTCTAGTCAAGGCTATGGTTTGTCCAGTAGTCATGTACGGATGTGAGAGTTGGACTATAAAGAAAACTGAGTGCCAAAGAATTGATACTTTTGAACTGTGGTGTTGGAAAAGACTCTTGAGAGTCCCTTGGACAGCAAGGAGATCCAACCAGTCCAGCCTAAAGGAAATCAGTCCTGAATATTCATTGGAAGGACTGATGCTGAAGCTGAAACTCCAATACTTTGGCCACCTGATGAGAAGAACTGACTCATTGGAAAAGATCCTGATACTGGGAAAGATTGAAAGTGGGAGGAGAAGGGGACGACAGAGGATGAGATAGTTGGATGGCATCACTGACTCGATGGACATGAGTTTGCATAAGCTCCTGGAATTGGTGATGGACAGGGAGGCCCGGCATGCTGCAGTCCATGGGGTCACAAAGAGTTGGACACAACTGAGCAACTGAACTGAACTGAAGTGAACACACCTGTGTATCTCTCACCGTTTTAAACCCTCAAAGCCCTCTGTGTGCCCTCTGCCCATAATTATCTTTTCCTTCTTCTCAGAAGTAGCCTCTGTCATGACTTCTTTTTCTGTGAATTACTGTATTCTATGTTGTTTTATTTTATTTTATTTGATGTACAGGCAATTTACAGTGTTGTTCGTTTCTTCTATACAGCAGTGATTCAGTTTTGTATAATATACATGTATGTATACACATATTCTTTTTCCACATTTTTTTGTTATGCTTTATTACAGGATATTCAGTATATTGTTGTTCCTTGTGCTAAACAGTAGGGCCTTGTTGTTTATCATTTTGTCCTGTTTTTGGAATAGAATTATACGGGGTGAGTCTTTTATGCCTGTCTTCTTTGGATCCATGTCATGTTCCTGGAATGCCTATTGTTGCATATGGTTGTATTCTCTCATTTCTTTGGCTGTCTAGTAAGCCACTGCATGAACATACCACCATGCAACCATTGGTTGCTAGATTGTTATGAACATTCTTATACAAATCCGCCACAACAGAACTGTGAGAATTTTGCACCTTAAGGAATACTTTCACCAGTAACTGAGGACAAAGCAATGTAGACTCATATGGCAGTAACTACACTTCTCTCAACTTCCTGTAGTTCACACCCTGGCTTTCATTCAACTCAGTCGCCACAGTGTCCAAAGGTAATGCCACTCACTGGGGTTGAACCCCGCATCTCATCATCTATTTCTGCTCAGAGAGGCACTGGCTTTGGGGTATAGCCTGGAAAAATAACCTTGATATCTGTGTGCATGTTCAGTGCATCTTTATTTTTATTATTATTATTTTAATTAATTAATTTGGTTGTACCTGGTCATGCACACAGGATTTAGTTGCAGCATGTAAACTCTGCATTGAGGCATGTGGGGTCTAGTTCCCTGACAGGGGTGAAACCCAGGCCCCCTGCATTGGGAGCATAGAGTCTTAGCTGCTGGACCACTGGAGAAGTCCTGTGCATCTGTAATAAAGCCCTGAGCTGCCAAATGGAAGGAGAGATATTGGGCAGAATCTTAGGTGAGAAAGGGACACAGAAGATCCCATATTTCTGTTTCATGGTCAACCTAAGAGTTTTTTTCTTCTTTTTTCAAATCTTGATGCATAGCAACTTGACTATGTATATTTTGTTTTTCCCCGTGAGCTGAGTAAAGGAGAAAGAAGCTAGGGATTAAAGATCAAGGAGAGGTCTTTTGTTCTCACTGTTGGCACATTTAGCCATAACAGTCTGATAAGACATTAATTAGAAAATGAAGAGCTGAGTGGATTCAGGGAGAAAGAGGTCTTGCTTTCTCAGCAGGCTCTTGAAGCTTAGATTAAAAACAATCATTAACAAATATAAAGGACAGCACCTATGCAGCAGCTTCACAGGCGATCTCAATATGGTAAAGGAAGCCATGAATAGGGAGGGTCTGGAAAGCTTCTGACCACAGCAAGTAGCTTTATATGCAAATTGTACATTCCCTGTGAGGGACGAGAATACATTTGGACCTTCACATAATAGTACTGTCCAAATATGACTGGGATTAGGATTTTTAAAAAGAATAAATAAAAATCTTTAGCACCTGTCACCACCACCCCCATCACCACTGTTGGGCTACACCCCACAGGCCTGTGCTTGCCCAGCTTCAAGACAGAAGAAGGAACCCCAGGCAGCGACAAAGACATCAGGGGTTTAATGGATCGGGGAGCTTACACGTCTGAAGCAAGGTCCTGGAGCAACACCCCACCATGTGCGGTGGATGGCAGGGAGGACGTGATGGCTGGTTTTGCCCCCAATGGGGAGGGGAGAGTACCTGTTATGGGGGAATGGATGTCAGGTTGGAACATAAGTTACTGAGAAAACTAGCAGAGGGATACAGTCCTCACTGCCCCTTTGAGAAGAACGATCACTAGCTGGGGTCTGGGGCAAGCATGTAGGAAGGTCAGTCCTGTGAGTAGGGTGTTGGTGAAGCAGGCACTGATCTAGCAGAGGATGTACAGAGGGCAAGAGAACAGCCATCTTCAGTGACCTGACTATGGAGCCACCACCCTAGATTTACTTGAATCTGAACCTCAAGAGTTGGGGACCAGGAATCCTCTTTTCAGAATTTCCAGGAGATTCTGATATGCATCTGATGTGAACATCACTTCTCTAAATAGAGTCAGATATCAAATTGCTTATCTTTGCTCTGAAGGATAAGAGGTTGGTTACTTAGATTGCATTGTTTTGTAGGAAGAGGTGACTTTTCATAGGAAAAGAGGTTCACTGTTTTCCTTTATTTCATGTGACCAAAAAAGAGGTTGTGCCCTAGATAAATGTCTTGTTTGGAAGCAGCTGGTTCAAGATAAAGACACCAGATCCCTGAAGCTTCATAAAAGACTGATACATTTGTGTGTGGAAAGGTCAGGTCTGACACAGTGGCTCCACGTATTACACAAGCAGGAGAAGAGGCCTCAGGCTAACCGTCAGTCACTGCCTTGGGATATAATGTACTCATATTATTCATGGGACTACTGTGGTGAATTATTGATCTCTAACTCTTCTGTATGAATTTTATGATGCATTCATTTACTGATATTTATGAAGGCAACAGGGGCAGGGGGCAACAGATGATGAGATGGTTAGATAGTATCACCAATGCATGAACTCTGGGAGATAGTGAAGGACTGAGGAGCCTGGAGTGGTGCAGTCCATGCATTTGCAAAGAGTCTGACATGACTTAGCAAGTGAACAACATCTACAAAATGAGTATTCATAAATACTTATTGAAGACATAGCACTATGTCAGGTTTACTCTAGATATGAGACCACAATGGTGAAAGATAAAGTTTCTGACATTTAGTTCTTATTCCTCTATCATTTTCAGCTATTGCTTTTTTTTTAATTCCTGCAACTGTCTTTCTTCTCTTATTGCTGTATATCTGCTGAAAATCCATATAAAATCTATATTGTTAAGTAAATAACAATATTTTATGTGCAGCTACAAGCCAGTAGTCTCCACAAAAAGATCTGTTTTACAAGCATAGTGCCTAAGAAGCAACCTATTTGTTTTCTCTTTATTTTTTTGTCTTTTTCGTAGTAGCTTTTGACTGTGTTCTTGATGGCTAACTTTGTTAAATGTCTCACTCTTATAAAAACGAAGCCATTTTGTAAAAAAAAATCCCTTGAAGAGCTTGCTAGCAGATTACTTTGGGCCACCAGAGCTTTTTCCATTCGGATTCCTTTGGTTTTTTTTCATAATTGATCTTGTTCAGAGAGATCTTTCTCAAATGTTCCCCAAATCCTTGAGTTTCTCCATGTATCTTTCAGTCCAGAGATCAAACTCTGTAGGTTATCTCTGAAGGCACAGGGTTCTAGAACCTTGCCTTCTCTCCTCTGCTTCCATATACCCCCCTTCTCACTGAAACAAACTATAAAGTCCTCTGATAGCTCCAGGCGAGTTCATTGCAGCACCTTGACCCAGAGAAATCCTCTGCTCAGAATGGCTTCTCACTAACTCCTCTCGATCTTCAAAACTTAGTTCTGTTGCACAGAATTTCCCTGAATCCTTAGGGACTCAGATTCGTATAACTGTGCTGCTATCCTATCGCAGTGCTATAGTGCCCGGTACTGCCCTCTGTTTGGGGGGCTCTCCCCTCTAGACTAACCTCCTTCAGGGCAAAGCCTACGCTCAGAGTACCTGGGACAAAATAGACACTGAATTAGTGTAAAATCCATGAGATTGGTGGCTTATTTTTGCTGTTTTGATTCCTCATTGCCTGATACATGGGAACATTAGATACTCACTCAAAGAATAAGTGAATACAATGAACTAAGGATACTTTCATTGGTTGTCTTCTGAATACTACATATTGTGTGAGAATATTACACAAGTGGTGGTGTATTTATTGATCTAAGTGCATGAGCACTAATTATTGATGAGCAGTTTTAATGATGCTGTTAATTCTGAAAATTAGTGATGGGAACATCCAGGCAGTTGATCTGTAATTTTTGACCATTACCCACAATGATATGTAGCCGTAAAGTAACTCATGTCCTCTATTTGTGCTATCCACTATGTAGCTGTTAGCCACATGTGGCAACCACTCAGTTCACTAAATTGGAATAATTTAAAAATGTACTTTCTCAGTCTCATTGGGCTTCTCAAGTGGTGCAAGTGGTAAAGGACCACCTGCCAATGCAGGAGATATAAAGAGATGCGGGTTCGATCCCTAGGTTGGGAAGATCCCCTGGAGGAGCACATGGTAACTCAATCCAGTATTCTTGCTTTGAGAATCCAATTTAAGTTTTCAGTACCCACATGTAGCTAGTGGCTGCCATGTTGCAAGCATAGATATAGAATGAGATTTAATGATATGGTAATAAGTTCATAAACTGGAAATTTACCCATTTTGCTCTTACTTTTTTAAGTAAAATTTTGATAAGAAATATGGTAGTCATAAGGAAATGCATTTCAAAACATGATGAATACTTTGACATACGTTTGCTTATTGAAACCAAAAGTGTTTGCTAAATTAATGCCAAGTGAATGTTAAAGAAGATACTCATTAGGAGGTCATAAAAAAATCTGAAAAAATCTGTAACTTTGAATTTCAGTGTAATTCAGTATTGTGGTAGTTTCCAGTTTTTGATAAAATAAGCATATGTATAGGATTTGTGTAAGTTAATACTGTTTTATTTAAAGCTAGTTACATTTGGTAAAAAGTTTTTTCCAGTACATGTAATTCTGTAGGGTCATTTTCTTAAGTCAGTCTGAGGGATACTAGATGTGTATAAAGCGCAGACTGCTAAATGAGGATTAATGAAATCATCATATCTTGGTGCATTTATGCTGTGAGGTAAATAAAGCATAATGTTTTAAATATAGCATAGTGTATATCATTTTTGAAATCATGAAGGAAAGGGCAAAGTTTTACATGAATACTTCATTTGTAAAACACTGAAGATACAGGTATTCTAAATATAATACTATAACAAATAGTGTAAATGTTTTCTCAAACGTTTTTATTGTATTGTTAAAAGTTTGCTTTAGGTAAGGAGAAACAGTTTCTAAAATCTATCCCCTGTTGTACTGGATAAAACTATAGGAAACAGACATATAAGCCATAAAAGCTCACACTAGATAAAACTGTGATTCCATTTCTATGGTTTGTCTAAAACAAGATTTCAGGAGCTTGCAACCTCTTGGGTCAAACAGAGTCAGCTGTTAGGGGGTTTTTCAACATAAGATTGCCTTCACCATTGTAAAGTTGTATTAGATTTCTTCTTGTACAAAATACAGCTTTACTATATAAGGGAATATAAGGAAAGTGGTAAGGAGAGAGGTATATTTTTCTTTTCCTGCCCTGATCTTACAATCTTTTCATCCAAAACACAGAACAGATCACTGTGGTTTAAAATACCTCCTTTTCTGGCAATAGACTTTTCTTGTGGGTTCTTTCTTTTCTCTCTTGATATGGATGGAGGTCCTCATAGCTGAGCTAATTCCTCCCATTCTCTATTCCTCTCTCTCTCTCTTTTTTCCAGGGTATACAGAGCAATAAACAGAGATTGCTCGTGTTTTCATGTTGCCTTTATGATTCTGTGTCCCAAGTTTTATTTGTTTGGGGATAATATCAATGTCTAGTATGTATCAAGAAGAGGCATGGCACAAATTGTGCTACCAGACAATTTCCTCAACCACACTAGAAAGTAGATAACTCAGTAGACAGAAAGTGAGAAAAAGAAGTGGGTCACATAGATAGTATTGCTGGAACCAGTATTTAAACACAGGAAGAGACCATGCTCTCTAATACTGCATTGCCTCCCTGTTCTTTCATTCAAAATCAACTAATGCGAAGATGTTTTCCTCAGCCCTCTTAGTGTCCCTTACTGAGTCTGAGGGCTTCCCAGGTGGCGCTAGTGGTAAAGAACCCACCTGCCAATGCAGGATGCTAATGCAAAAGATGCATGTTGGATCTTTGGGTCAGGAAGATCCCCTGGAGGAGGACATAGCAACCCACTCCAGTATTCTTGCCTGGAGAACCCCATGGACAGAGGAGCCTGGTGGGCTACAGAAAGAGTTGGACAAGACTGAAGTGACTTAGCATGTACGCCAGCTAGGTCTGAAAATTAAACTGACAAAGATTAACAGGAGAAAAACATGACTGTACTTATTTAATATACATTTTACATGACACAAGAGTCTTCGTAAGGAAATGAAAACACAAATAAAGAAACCTGAGTATTTTCATACTAGTTTTGGTGGAAATTGGACAGCAGAAGTATGTAGGTCAGAAGAGCATAAGTCAAGTGCAAACTGGGGGAACATATTAGCAAGCCCTGTCTGTTGATCTCAGCGTCCCTTTGTCTTTAAAATAAGGATGTCCTTTTTCTTAGGATATAGGGAGGCATCTCTCATAGGAGGGTTTTTTGACCTGTTTCTTGGGTGAAGGGGGATGTCAGAATGACCTTCTTGCTTCTGCCATTTTTTTCACACTCCTTCAGCTTAACATATTCATTATGCCAAGGTGACATATTTGGGGCTCGTGTGTCCTCAACCCCACCAAGAGATATAAGCCATGATAATCATTACCTACATTTTCCAAAAGGTATAAGAATATAACTGAAAACCATCACTTCTACCACTGCAACTTGACTCCTCCCATTTCAGGTCAGTTCTTAAATCATGAAAGAATTATTTTTTTCCCCTGTTTTAGAGATTGTCATCTGATGATCTACTGCATAAAACAGAAATGCTAAAATCATAAAGCATTTTATTTTATTTATACATTTTATATATAGTGAATAGATTACATGGAACAGGCATTTCTCCAAAGATCTACAAATAGCTAATAGGGAGATGAAAAGATGTTGATCGTTAGCCATCAAGGAAATGCAAATCAAAACTATAAAGAGATTCCCCTTCACACATGTTTGAGAAAAAAGTGTTAGTTATTCAGTCACATCCAACTCTTTGGGAACTCGTGGACTGTAGCCTGTCAGGCTCCTCTTTCCATGAAATTCTCCAGGCAAGAATTCTAGAATGGGTAGCCATTTCCTTCTCCAGGGGATTTTCCCAACCCAGGGATAGAACTCAAGCCCCCTGCATTACAGGCAGATTTTTTACCATCTGAGCCACCAGGGAAGCCTGTGGTTATAATAAAAATAAATTAACAAGGGTTGACAAAGATGTGTAGAAACTGGAATGCTCATTTGTTGCTGGTGGGGATATAAAACTGTACAACCACTTTGGAAAACAGTCTGACAGTTCCTCTAAGCTTTAACATAGAGTTATCATATGATGGAGTGATTCTACTCCTAAGTATATACCCAAGGGAAGTTAAGCAAATGGGCACACAATAATTTGCAAATAAACGTTCATAGCAGGACTATGCTTTTTAAAGACAGAAATCAAATCGGAGGCTTCCTAGGGCTGAGTAGAGAGATGAGTGAGGATAAGAAGTGAGGCTAGTGAGTTCAGGTTTTCTTTTTGGGATGATGAACATGTTCTAAATTTAAGTTGCACAACTCTAAGCATATACTAAAAAAATATTGCATGAAATGCTTTAAGTGAGTAAAGTTTATGGCATGTAAACTGTATATTATTAACATTTTTTTTTAAAAAGAGATGACTGGAAAAATAAATCTCAGTACTGTTTAAATTTGATATTGACCAGACCTATCCAGCAGATAATATTTTTACATATTTCTTATAAATGATCTATTATTATTCCATATAAATGTTTTCATTCTAGCTTTGTATTTTATTTATTTCTCTCTATTCTACCAAAGCCCCAGTTTAGTACTTGGTTCTTGGAAGAATAAGGACAAAAGATTGATTTTATAAATCTTTCATTATTGCCTAAAAATCACCTTTTCTAGCCTGTGATAAACTTCCTTACTTCGTGGAAATGATGCTTGACGTTCCCTTCACATTCGATCCCCAGTATGAAAACTATTCTGTTCTCTCACTGTCTCCTTCTTAATGCCAAAGGATGTGACAGGGAGAGTAGGGCTTGAGAGCTGGACAGACTTAGATTCAATGGTGCCTCAACCTCCTACAGGCTATGTGACTCAGGGCAAACTAGATCACTTCTCTAAGCATATTTCTCCCTACGGCCTCCAGAGTTTAGTCAGCTTAGAGATGATGTATGTCAAGTGCTTGGCATTGCTTAGCTCCTTGATAGAAGCTTTTTATTTATTAACCATGACTCAATCTTCCAGAAGAGGGCATGGATCTTATAACTGACATCTCTGTTAGTTCTGGAACATTTGAGAGGCTCTTGCTACCATCTTCCTTCCTCAAAAACAAATCTCTCTCCTACCCCCAGTCTTGTGGCTGATGCCTGAAATTCCATTATTATAGGTGCCTTTCATCACTTCAAAATCTTTGATCACTGTGTAAATAAAAAAGGCATATCAGAGTAAAAATATTTTAAACAATTATATTCCATGTCTGTATCAATGTAAGTGAATTTTTCTTCCTTTTCTTATTAAAACAAACAAAAAAACCTTTAGTGGTATGGCCGGTAAGACCCAAAAGACTCGTAGAGTAACTGAAGATGAGCTGGAAAGGGCACTGCTTGCTTGGGGTAGCAGCCTTCAGTTGCATGTAGAGAAGGTCTGTGTTTCTGGTGGGGCTTAGAGGAAAAAAAAAAAAAAACTATACCCACTGTTGAAACAACATTTTTCAGTCCTGGTAATTTGCCAAATTCACCACAGTGATCACAGGGGATGAGTTTCACAATCCTGCCTTGGCTGGCCCTGGCTGGGTCAGTGGCCAACTCATCCATCTTCCTCCTCTTTATGAATCATCCTGGGCAAAAAGGACAATGGACAAGAGATGCAGAAAAGCCTCTTTTCTCCTGAGGATAATCCAGCTCTAATTCCTCAGGAAGGGCGGCTTTGGGCCATTTTAAATCAAGGATATTTTTGTTTAAGGCTCCTAGTTTGTCTAGTTTGTCCCTCCCAGCAAAAGCACTTACTAGGGGGTAATTGCTAAACCTGTTTACCCCACCAACCAAAGATTCTATAAGTTATCTCCCAAAACATTCTAATTAAGCAAATTTTGTTTTCCCTCTAGGAAAACAAAGCCCCAGATTACTAAAATTGTCTGAACACGTGTGAAAAGGAGAGATGTAAATTCACTGTTCCAAGGTCATCTTCACAGCCTCACAATGGTGCTTTCTTTGATGTCACTTCTTGAAAGGCCTTGATTGGAATTTAAGTTGTTGCTTGTTAGAAGTGTTTTGAGCTCAGTCACTTGAATACAATGTAAACTTTTCTTTAGGGAAAAAATCATTATTTACTTAATTTATAAAAGTTGATTTGCTTAATTTGTACTCTAAATCATGAAGAGAAAGGCCACCCACTCTAGTATTCTGGCCTGGAGAATTCCATGGACTGTATAGTCCATGGGGTCGCAAAGACACTGAGCAACTTTCACTTTCACTTTCAGTCATGGTCAAGTTCAAAAACAGAGTTTAAAGGCACAGATCAGAACATATGGTTTTCATACCATTTTCAATAAAACTAGTGAAAATAAATTAACAGAATAAAAGCTGGGCAGTTACTTTTAGCTCCTTTGGTTATAATGGTCCTTTCTTTTTAGTGCACAGGAATATATAGATGAAGTTTGAAAAATATTTAGCAGCAGAATTCTGTTGACAGCTCATTCTCACTGAAACATAAGCATGTTGATTTTATGGTTTCAAGATTTCTTCTGTTTACAGTAGACAAGATATAAAGGCAAGCTGAGTGTCCCTGGATAGATGAATGGATAAATGAATGGATATATGAATGTGACATATGTATTTATACATACAGTGGAATATTACTCACTCATAAAGAATGAAATCTTGCCATTTGTGACAACATGGTTGGATATAGAGGGTATTATGCTAAATGAAATAAATCAAAGACAAATATTATATGATTTCACTTATATGTGGTATCTAAAATACAAATTAAATATTTCCATCAAATCTAATAGCTATGTTTTAAAGCAAAGTAAAATCAGGAGTTGTAAACTCAAAGCATTATAAGGAATGGCAAGTAATTGAATGAATGAATAACCTAGCATAAGATTCAGGGAAAGGTGGACTTATGGACAAATAGGAGCATATATGTAAATGCATTCAAATTAAAAAATCTTGAGAACCTTGGCTGGTCAGACAAAACATGTCTGCAGGCTCAATTGACCTACAAGCCACAGATTTGGGGTCCCTTGTCCAAAGACATTTAAAGTTTCTACAGGACAAAACTTTGACAAAATTAATGGTGGTGGGATGCAGGGAGATATGTGATTCTAGAGATTTTAATACTGTAATTTCTCTGTTTCTTAAAATAGATGAGGATTTTTTCTCTGATTGATGTCTGATATGTGTACGGTGATGAAATCATTTTGACTATAGGTTTACCTAAAGATAGCACATATATTCTATTAATAGGTAATGACTGTGTTTACCCTCTTGGAGCGAGGTTTGTGTCTGGCAAGTTTTTTTAGTCCTTCTTATTTATATTGCTATATTATTTTACGTTACATTTGAGATATAGAATATGACTTTATGAAGGTTAATGCACCAAGCAAGCCCTATATAGTTCCCTGTGTGCATGTGTTCATGCTCACTCAGTTGTGTCTGACTCTCTGAGACCTCATGGACTGTAGCACCCCAGGCTCCTCTGTCCATTGGATTTTCCCAGCAAGAATATCAGAGTGGGCTGTCATTTCCTTTTCCAGGGGATCTTCCCAACCCAGGGATAGAACCTGCATTTCCTGCATTGGCAGGCAAATTCTTTACCTCTTAGCCACCGAGGGGGCCGATATTGGTCCTTCCATCACATTAATTCAAATATAACATTTTTAATGTGGCTTATGTATTATTAAGTTGAACCTTTAAGATAAACTGGGAAGTGAGATGTTGTATCTTTTTCTGTGGAATGGTCAGGGATAAATACATAAGTAAATTCCTAAGTAGGTACAAATTCCTTCAAATCTATTTGAGGTAGGAAAGAAATCAAAGGCTGGTAGGTACACTGAAGTGGCCTACAGATTTTTTGCAGTAGAATTATTGAATATTAGTAACATAGTAAAACCAAATTTTGATTAAAATAGCTAATAAAATAATGTGGGAAAGTGATGGTTTTATTACTTGATGCCCAAGAAATTACCCAGTCTACTTTTGTGAAAGACAACAAATACGTAATCAAGCAGATAAGATTTTTTAAATGACCAGACTTTGTGACACGTATGAGATGGATTTCAGATGTCTGCAGATATATACATATTCAATCATACAAAATTGATTATGGGTTAAAATGTTATATATTTTATTCTAACTCTGTGATAATTAGTTACCTACCTTTCGGAGCTAAATCAACTCCTAATTATAAAGAGTTGTCATTAACCATAACATCTTGGTTCTTTTACTAGGTACATACTTCAGAATTTTTACATACAGCAAAGAAGCACTGGGTTTGTTATTTTTGACACTGCTGCCCCAAATCACTTTGTTACATTACATGTCCTTTACTGGCATAAGCTTTATTCTGTGGTACAAAAATATCAAGAAGGAATATGTCTGTTAACATCTCATGAGAAAGGTCATTTGTAATATGAATTATCTGTGAAACTGAACTTTCAACTGGGGGAGTACAACTTTTGTTTTAAGGTGCATAGAAGCAAATGAAAATATTAAAAGATCTGTTTCAGTTAAGATCTGAAGTATACATACATATGAAATATATTAGCATACTAGATATCAATATCATATATAGTAATACTATCAATAGTATTAACATTAGTTATGTTTATTAGCTTAAATATATTCATTTCCTTAAAACGAATTAGGTCTTCACTATATTCTCAACAAAAGGTGGAGAAAAGCAAGCTCCAATCAGAAATCTATCTGGTGATTACCTGGCAGTGTAAAGCTTCAAGAAGCTGTGAGAAGACTGTGAGGTGTAACTGATAATTTGGTTTCTCTGCCACAGTAGGTTGTTGCACATAATTATCCTTAAACCTCATCAGACCTGAGAGAATAGCCTGACACACAATAGGAAATAAGGTTCTGTGTGCTTAGCTGATGTCCCAGCACAGCATGGAAAAGCAAGAAGCTTTGCAAGATGTGATTGTATTTAGGATTTTTTTTTTTTAAAAAAAAAGGAAAAGCTTTCTACTTTTAGAATTCTGAGAATTAGAGTTGAAAAGTCATACATATCTCACTTGGATTAGCCTACCTTTACCTGAGATTCAGGTATCTTGTTTGTATCTTATCAAACGTTCCCAAACAAGAAGTCTTGGGATATCAGCAAACATTAAAACATATCGTGATATTAATCAATAATATGAAAGGACGATGAGCAAGCACTGATTAAAGCTGACCATTTATTTCCCCAAAACATGCACAGACCAAAAGGAATAAGCCATAAAGAGGCATTTCCAAATCTGTGCTCCACCCCACTACCTTTACTATTGTTATGAGTGTATTTGTGATTTTATTTGTAGTCTGCCCATACATGGGAAAATGCAGAATGCCAGGGTTAAAACAGACTGTGACTGTAGTAGACATGTATTGCTTATATTTATTCTCCATCAGTACTGGGTCCGACCATGTGTGAATTGGAAATGAGGAGAAAAATCTATTCTAGTCAGCTTAGCAGAGTGAAGGTGATTGCTTGTATTATCTGTTTCTAATTTATTTTCTAATGCAAATAGTTATTAGAGCTCATTTGTTCTGTGTTGAATTTAAATTATTTGTGGGGAAATTCATGTGTTAATAGGATTTTTTCCACTAAAATTGATAAAATTTTTGTCCTTCCTTCTCACTTGCAATTTTTGCTATATATAGTGAATATAGAAATGAGTAAAACAGTCCATGTTCAGAGTTTCCTGATCTACTAAAAATGGGAGTAGGGAGTAGCGGATAAAAGTAAAATACACTGAAAGTCGCTCAGTCATGTCTGACTCTGCGACCCCATGGACTGGGACCTGCAAGGCTCCTCTGTCCATGGAATTCTCCAGGCAAGAATACTGGCATGGGTAGCTGTTCCCTTCTCCAGGGGATCTTCCCAACCCAGGGACTGAAGTCGGGTCTCCCTCATTGCGGGTGGATTCTTTACCATCTGAGCCACCAGGGAAAGGAAAAGTGAAGTAGCTCAGTTGTGTCCGACTCTTTGCGACCCATGGACTAGAGCCTACCAGGAAGGATCCTCTGTCCATGGGATTTTCCAGGCAAGGGTACTGGAGTGGGTTGCCATTACTGCATGACAATTTAACAAGTGCTGTCAGTAATGAAGTCACAGTACCTATAAGGCATTCCTGGGATACAGAGTTCTCTGTGGGGAATATAAATGACAGGAAGCCTAAATGTCTGAATATCCAGGATGTTGCTACTGATACCTACCACAGATAAAACATGGTTGGATATATAATACACAAGTATTTATGTAATTAGTATAAAAATTATATCCATCCCTGTAATTTCTTTAGATTTGCCTTTTTTCATTTAAAAGAACACAGTATTCAGGCCCCATGGAACTCTCAGTAGATTGATAAAACATTTGTTAAAAAAACACCAGATACTAGACTCAGCCTAAATTTTATTTTTCAGTCTGCATTAAACAATGCACATTTTACTACAACAAAGAACATTAAAATTTAATGGTTTTCAGTTAAAAATCTTTCAGTGAAAGCTTTGGGATACAGTAACTAGAATTTTGAAGTAACCTAGCCAACTCTGAGTTCATATTAACAAGAACTATACAGATATAAAGGAGTGTTTTATCCCCTCCAATAAGGGGACACATATAGAAAACATGGGGAAATTAACAGTATGAACAATAAAACAGTAAAATAGGCCCCAGGAAACATCATAGGGAGGAAAACTTAAAGAATCAATTATCCATTTAAGGTATAAAAACCTTGCAAAGGGAAAATATTTCTAGGCTTACTTTATATTATTATTTTCCCTCTGTAAGCAGATACTGGCTTTTCTTCTTCCAAGATCAACTGGTTACTTCAGCATTTCTGGATGTTATTTGGGTTATTTCTGTTAATTACTACTTATTCTATCATATAAGTGTTTGTCTCACAAACAAAAAAGGATGTTTGTTCACATCCTAAAGGCTTAAAGATAAATCAGGTAGTAGCTCTAAAGGTACCTGGTAAGCCCCACCTCCTACAGATTTTTAAATGTCTCATGGGTATGTATATTAGAATTAAATTACTTTATTTATTGCTTGTAAAAGGAAAGTAATAACCAATTGAGTGTATTTCAGGCTACAAGAATACCTTTAAATCTGGGCCTCAATTATTCTGATAAAATGGTGACAGATAAGCAAACTGAAATAGGAACTAAAAGGCATTTTAAATGTTGCTGAGACTAAAATTTTTAATTCCTTATTTTGGTTGACCATATGGATACCATCTGTGTAATGGAAGTGACTTTCTAGGAAACTTGAGAGCTTTACTGCATGAAGCCTTCCACTATTTAAGAAAATAATAGATTATTTAAGAAAAGTCCAATGCTGTGTATAATTCATCCAGATCAACGAGACCCTACACAATGATTTTGGGGAAGAACATGAGAGAATTATTTAGATTCAATTAATTCAAGGCTGCTGACAAATAGGACATTACTCAGAGATACAGTCTCATCAGAGCAGATTTGAGTAACTTAGTTGACCTAGAACTGTCCTAGAAAAGTCATGCTAAAAGCCAGACCAAAATATTGCTGGAAGGGCCAGATAAATAAAACATCATGCTAATAAGGTGTGTCCTTAACTTCAGGGGGAAAAAAAAAATTGCAAATACCACAAGTTGAGAATTATCTGGTTAGCTCTAACATCCTGAAGTAATTCCAAAATTTATAGTAAGACAATGCTTAAACCAATACAGCATTGTATTGCCCCTGAAATAGGATTTTGTACCTTAAATGCCTTACCAAAAAAATACATCTTGTAATTCTGAGGTAAACATCTTTATTTTCTTACACAACCAAACATGTTAAACTATCTCAGTACATTACCATTTGAACAGGTCATCTTTTAGTCTTTATGCAGTTTTCACATTGTTTTACTCAGTATTTTTAAAATGGACTTAACACCTTGTAGACACATTTAATAATACTGCATAACCTTTGTAATCTTATTTGGTATATAATCATGTTCAGTTATTTTTGTATATTTACAGGGAATTAAACAGACCCACTCCCTCCTCCCCCTACCCCACAATTTAAAAGAAAAGACAACAAGAAATGAAATTAGGTTCTGGGAGGAAAGAAACCCTAATCATTCAAGTGTGGGGTTTCAGAAGTCAGCTTTTTGCACCTACCCATCCTCTATGCTACAGAAAACCTTTGTGAGACTACCACCAAATATTTTCTAAAACCTTTCAAGAAGTTCCAGTAGATTTCTGGATTTGTTCCTTTAAAATCA
Source organism: Cervus elaphus (assembly GCF_910594005.1). Classification (NCBI taxonomy): domain Eukaryota; kingdom Metazoa; phylum Chordata; class Mammalia; order Artiodactyla; family Cervidae; genus Cervus; species Cervus elaphus. The sequence continues at coordinate 51,121,710 of NC_057829.1, read as the reverse complement.
AGATACTCTGCCTTTGCTCAGGAGGCAGCATGGCAATCTGATCTGCAGTCAGCTGAAGAACCTGCATGATCAAAGCTGCCTTTTCTTGATCCTGGGGGGTTACTTGGCTCTGCCCAGGACTAAAACTGCTAGGCTGGCCTCCACCTTGCTTGCCTGCCCCTTGCATGCCTGCCCCCTGCATGCCAGCTCCTTGCATGCCTGCCCCCTGCATGCCAGCACCTTGTATGCCTGCCCCCTGCATGCCACCTCCTTGCATACCTGCCCCCTGCATGCCAGGTCCAGGGTTTCCCACCCCTGAAATGCTGGGAACCTGTCTGGGTCCCTGAGGACCACCTGCCCCCATATTAATAGGACCTGGACCCTGAATTCCCCCAGTCATAGGGCCTCTCGAACTGGGGCCAGGGCCCCTCATCTCCATTCCTCTTGCATCCATGCCTCTCGCTTCCATTCCTCTGGCTTCCATTGCACAGGTCTCCATTCCTCTTCTCTCCATCACTCGTGTCTCTAAGACCTCTGTTTCCATGGCTCGAGTCTCCATCCCTCGAGAGTCTCTGCTGCCTCTGCCATCCATAGGTAGGCCCCTTTGATCTATCATAGGTCCTCTGGGCTCACTCATGAGCATTCTAGGATCTGCTAAGGGCCCTCCCCTCATCTCATGTGAGGAAGGGCCCCTGCTGTCATGACCAGCGGCATGGTGCATTGGAGGACCCTGATGTGGTGGGCCAAGATAGCCTCTGGGCTCCACCTCTCCAGTGACTGAAAGCAAAGTCCCTCCACGTGGGTCATTTGGAGCATCCCCTAACAGTCCTCGAGGAGGCAGGCCACCAGCAGTCATGGGTCCACGAGGCATAGGAGCTCTGGGATCAGATATCTGCACCTGCCCCCGCTCTAAGGGCACAGGGCCAACTCCTGGCATTCCAACTTGAGGCTGCATTGCTCCGCCAGGAGTTAAGGGGCCAGGGCCAGGAACTGCGGCTGGCATCGGGCCTTGGGGTGGAATTCCACCCTGGATAGGGGTCTGCATCAGAGGAGGGATGTCTTTCACAGGTCTTCTGGCCAAATGTTGAGGCTGAGGGGCCGGGGGGTTCTGCTGGTTCAGCAGAACGTTAGGTCCAGGACAGAGCCCAGGGCCGGGGCCAGGGCCAGGGCCAGAAACGGATTGAGATTTCCCTGGGATGAGTGGTGTGACATGAATTTTGCGATGCAGAATTTTCAGAGCAATCTCTGGATCCATAATTCTCATCACTACTTGTGCCTGCAACAGCGCATAAGCCAGCTGTGGGTTTTGAAGTAACATATTTCGAGCTTCCTGGTGGCTGTTTTGGACACAGAGCTTCATCTGCTTCATCAGCTCAAACATCTGCTCCGGGGGAAGACTAGCGACTGCTCTGGTAATCGACTCAGGAGCATCTTCTGGATCGATGGGGTCCCCGTAGGGTGAGTCAATGATAGGCGCTGCAGGCCCTAGGCTCTTTAGCTCCTCCTTGTTCTTTTCACTGGCTGCATTGTCCACGCGAAGCGCTCTCCCGCTGAACTCCCGCCCATTAAGGTTCCGCATGGCACTAAGCGCGGTCTCCTGGTCTTGGTACTCGCAGAAGCCATAACCCTTAGGTTTGCCCGTCTCTCTATCGTATACCAGCCGGAAACTCACAACAGAACCAACCTCTGAGAAAATGTCCTTTAACTGCTCTTCAGTTGCCTCATACGGAATGTTCCCCACGAACACGGAACGCAGTGATCGATCCATTGCCGGGTCTCTCACCGCCAAACTCGACATGATTCCGATCGCCACACAGCGGAGAGCGGCTTCTTCAAGTCGTCCTCTGCCGACCCACACTTCCGCCGAGCAACGGAAACAACTTTTAAATTCCGGGCAGAAACCTCACTAGTCTGTTTGAATCGTTCCGCTAATACGCAGCACCGGCGCCTCTATGTTTTCCTAACTAAACTAATGCTTTCTGTTCTTGGTCCTTCCTGAGGCGCATGATTCCTTTCTCACCTCTTATTCTGCAAACTTTTCTACGGCGCTCCACCACCCTCGCTGGGAAAAGCTTGGTGTGGGTCGACCACAGTAAAGATGGCCGCGTCAACTTCACCATGGTAACGAGGAGAGGCCGCCTTCTATGACGTCAAGGGCGGTTTTGCTTCCGTTTGACCGGCGGGAAACCGCTAACTGAAAGCGATTAAGGTGGAGTCTTCTGTGTTCTGGTAGAAATATTTCCGCGTATCAGTTTCTCCTTAGTAGAGTACCTTTAAGCTATATTTAAAATCACAGTGCAGGCAATGAGGGGGAACTGTAGTTATTTCAAAGTAGACTTTGGGTTTTCTCATTAAAATTCAAAAGTAATAGATTATTTTAGAAACACATTTTTGGACAATAGCTGTCCAGAAATACAAGCTGAGTGCCTGTGCTAGCTCCATCCCCGCCCCCATCCTGTTGCTTCAGTCAATCCCTGAGGAGAGGTGTCTGGTCCTTACACGTTAATTTTTGTGCGCGCACTCAGCAATCAATCTTTTCAAAATAATATTTTTTCTTAGTTATATTAACCAGTATTAATAATAATTTATTGAATTTTATGGCTACAGCGTGTTAGTTAAGTGCATTTAACTATTCTTTAGGCATACAGGTTGCTTCTGATTGTTATTACCTGATGCAATGATTCCGCCACCTCTATTATGAAGGAGGAAACCAGTAGTACCTCTTCTGTTGCTAGTTTTGCTAGGAGAAGTTAAAACATGTGGAATGTGGGTCTGTCTCTATTTAACAAGAAATTAGAATTGAAGCTTGGTGATTTGCTAAACAGCTGGTAACCTGCAAAGCCTGACCTCTTACCCAGGTTAGTTCCTCATAGCTCCGGAGCATCTGCCATGTACTGAGGCCACTAGAGTACTTGAAAAATGGCTAGTGTGACTGAGAGATTGAACTTTTAATTTCATGACTTACATTAAATATAAAAACTGATATTCACTTAGACTTTTGGAAAACTTCTTAGTAAGTTTAGAGCAACTTGGGTGTGGAATTGACTTTTGCAATGAAGAAATAAATTTAAATCAAAACTATTTTCAGTTAAAATTTAACATATTAATTGAGGTATACTAGTAAAATATATGCAAGATTTTGAAAACAATATAAAAAGTAAAATGCCTCATTAAAATTTTACTTTATCATATTAAAGTGATATTTTTAATACATTGGAAAATATATTTTAGCATCACTCATTTTACTTTTGTTTAATGTGGTTACTTAGAAAAATAATATTACATATGTAGATTACATTACATATCTATAAACTGTACTGCTTATAGCCTAAGTCTTAACTCAAGCAGAGACTCATTTTATTCTAAATATTCCTTTTGAAGGGATTATGAAACTTTAAGTTTCATCAAAAAATTGTGTTACAATAAAGCAATTATCCTTTAATTAAAAAAATTTTAAAAGTGAAAAAAATTTTTATGAACCTTGGATATCAGAGTTCAAGGAATACATCTGAGATGGGTGTGGGTTTAGGTGTAAATCAGACAAAGCATCCATTTATCTTCAAGTGTTTTAATAGTTATTTGAAACAGGTTTAGGCGTAACTTTGTAAAAATATTTATTTAATTATTTATTTGGCTGTGCTGGATCTTCATTGTGGCATGTAGCAAGCTGAGACATAAGGATCTTAGTTTTGGCATGTGGGATCTAGTTCCCCAACCAGGGATCAAACCCAGGCACCCTGCCTGGGGAGCTCAGAGCTTTAGCCTCTGGACCACCGGGGCAGGCCTGGACATAGTTATTCATTCAAAATGGGTTAACCGCCCCCCCCCCGCCGATTTTTTAAAAAATTAATAGTATTAAATACAACATAAATGATACCATTATAACCTATAATCAATATAAAATTATGAATGAAATGTTGATATTTAAATAGAAAGTGATATTTTACCTTTTGTAGTGCTAAGTCTCTGAAACCCAGTACTTTAAGTCTAGTATTTTACATGTCAGTTCAGAGTAGACACATTTCAACAGCTCAGAAGTGTATGTGGTTGATGGTTACCATCTTGGAAAGTGCAGTTCTAAGGAATCAAATGCCAGGACGTGAGCAAAAAAAAAAAAGCAAATTTATAAAATGCTTCAAGAGTGGGTTGTAATGATGTGCAAGAAACAAACATGCATTTGTTCATTAAAAATTTTTGCGTGCAGAGAACAGAAAGAAGAACTCAAAACTTCTGCCCTCAAGGACTTCATCATCTAGCAAGGGAGAAAGACCTGAATTGATTATCATTAAACATCAGGTGGCAGATGCAGCGCCAGAGACAATCACAGGGAGTAGAGAGATGTGCCATCCTTGGGGGAAGGTAGCTGGAGAGCAGGGTCCTAATATCACCACCCATTACAACTAGTTAAGGTCCCTGAAGTTCTCATCATTTTGAAATATTCATTGTTTCAGAAGTTCTGCGTCATGAAAATAACCTGGTTAAAATGCAACTACCTACTCAGGCAGGGAGAACACGTAAACTTATGCATGTTCATTTAAATGCATTACTTTTTAATTTTTATTCATTTTAATTTCCTTTCATTTATTTATGTATTTTTATTTCATTTCCTTTTATTTATGTATTTATTTTAAATGAAGCAAAGATGGATGTTTTTAATGATAAAAGGTGCTATTCACAAAGAAGATAGACATCATAAACCATTAGACAAAATAACAAAGAAGCAAAGATGCATAAAGCAAAAATCAGAAGACATATAAGGGGAAAGAAAAAATATAATCATAGTATGACATTTCTCTGAGAATATTTATCAAGTGTAGAAAAAAGAATAGAAGCATCTTGAATGATATCATTAATAATTTAAATATAACAGGTTTATATTTAATGTATATTAATCTTATATCCTACACAAATATATTTACAATTTTGTATCTCGTATGTTATTATTAGATTTCCATAGGTTATTTAGAAAAACTGGCAAAAAGATAAATGTTACTAAATTTCAAAAAGTAGAATTTTTTGTGTGTGTGTAGTTCAGTTATATATATTATTTTTGAAATTATTTTCCATTATAGGTTATTATAAAATATTGACTATAGTTCCCTGTTCTGTACAGTAAACCTTTGTTGCTTGTTGCATGTCTATTTTTTTTAAATTAGAAATCAAGCATTCTATTCATACTGAGTCAAACAAGTGGAATTAAAGTGTCCCCCCACCCCTGATTCTTTTAATTGAGGTGGGGCAGAAATGGAGGGGAGTTGAGCATGGTATTTCAGAAAACTAAAAAGAAGCTCATTTGGTTCATTTGTCTCCTTTTCATATCATGTCTTTACTGATAAAGCCATGACTCTTTAACATACATTCTGGCAAAGCCATTTTAAATATTGATTGCATGTATACTTGTGTGTATATTAAATGGTCAATCATGTGGGTGATAATAGGCTATTAAAATAAATTGTAAAGTTCATAAAAATTTGTATAGCGATAGTAAGAGAGTTTCTTTACTGCTGCTTCTGGTTAGATCTAAACCAGGGGTCTTCACACTTTGGCATACGTCATATTCACCTAGACTCATGGCTAGTTAAATCAGATTGCTGGGCCTCACCACCTCCCCTCCCCAGTTCTGATTCAGTATTTCTGGGGTGAGACTGGAGAATTTACATATCTAACAAATCATTGGCTGATATTTTTGCTGTTGGTCCAGGAACACCCCTTTAGGAATCATTGATCTAAACAGAGGGACTTGAAGTATTTGCTTTTTTCATTTCTATCAGGCCAATGTTTAGTACACCTGTTAAAAGATATGGGTTTTCCTAGCAGCTCAGCTGGTAAAGAATTTGCCTGCAATGCAGGAGACCTCAGTTTGATCCCTGGGTTGAGAAGATCCCCTGGAGAAGGGATAGACTACCCCTTCCAGTATTCATGGGCTTCCCTGGTGGCTTAGATGGTAAAGAATCCGCCTGCAATGTGGAAGACACGACTTTGATCCCTGGGTCAGGAAGAACCCCTGGAGAAGGAAATGACAACCCACTCCAGCATTCTTGTTTGGGAAATCCACATAGACAAAGGAACCTGGAGGGCTACAGTCCATGGGTCACAAAGTGACAGTCACGACTTAGCGACTTGACAGCCACAGAAGAGCTAGGACATGCTGACCTGCAGTGAAGATACCCTGAACTCAAAGGATGGATGAATAGGGTATCTGAGGAGCTCTGGGGACAAACAAGAAGGGAAAAGCCAGGCTGTAAGAATGTGCTGTTGTCAGAGGCCTTGTATGTTCTCTTTAGTTCCTGTATTCCAAACAAACTAGACGAATGTTTTGATATGCCCCCCACCCCCCACAGAGTTCCAGTGTGACCCAGCATTTAACTCAAAGCACAGAGCTAATATTTCTTTTTAAACTGGGTAACCTAGAATTACACAGAATTTTTAGGAACCTGTCTATCTCCTGATACTAATGCATACTTTTCATACACCTGCCTTGGAAGACCTTCCATATTACACTGCTTTCTCTGTTCCCATGTTTAAACTTGAGATATTTATAGCATGGCTGCTGCTGCTAAGTCGCTTCAGTCATGTCTGACTCTGTGCGACCCCACAGGTGGCAGCCCACCAGGCTCCCCCATCCCTGGGATTCTCCAGGCAAGAACACTGGAGTGGATTGCCATTTCCTTCTCCAATACATGAAAGTGAAAAGTGAAAGTGAAGTCACTCAGTCGTGTCTGACTCGTAGCGACCCCATGGACTGCAGCCCACCAGGCTCCTCTGTCCACGGGATTCTCCAGGCAAGAGTACTGGAGTGGGGTGTCATTGCCTTCTCCATAGCATGGCATACAATGTGAAAAACAAACAAAACTTTACATGGCATCTTTCATGTTTAGATGTCAATTCTTTGAATATATCAAAATACCAGCCATACTAAGTGATTTTTAAACAAACATCAGAGTATATGGCCAAATGGGGGCCATTCTTCAAACTAATCATCTTCAGAAACTATAACCTTAATCCATTGAAACTCCAGTGTTCAAAATTATTTTTAAACTCCTGCCCAGAAATTGTTTCAGAGCTCCATTTGTAAGTCATCCTAGAAAACTGGTGTCTTAACTCAAAGGCATACCTTGTTTTCAACCAAGCTGAGTTATGCAACTAAATTACCAATTTTCTGACAAGATTTGGCAAAAATATGATGTTTAACTATTTCCAGATACCAAACCTTACATCAGAATGTAAAGATTCTATTGACTTCGAGGGCTTTAAAAACCATTCACTATGTTAATTATATAAATTATAAAGAGAGGCACTAAAACACTTCTAGCTATGACAGACATTTTTAAAATAAATGTGTGTGTTCTTCAAGGAATAGATCAAATATGCCATTCCTCAAAGGTTTCTCTAAGCTTCCTCCTCCTTTCTCTACGTTGGAAGTTAATTCACTTTTCTTTGAATATAAACTGTTCCTTATCTTATTTTTCTGATTATAGTATTCCTTCTATCTTTTAACAGAATTGTACTTTTCCTTCTATAACATCATTTAAGGAAAAAATTAGATTTCCCTTTGTCAATTAACAAAGTCATTTATTCTCTTATTACATAAATATTTATTCTAAGCACTGACAATACAGCAGTGAAAAATATGGCCATTCCACTAGAATAGACTCTAGGTATGGTCTCTGGTTTGGTAGCATGAGAATCATCTGAGAAATGCAAAATTTGGGACCCTACTCCACACCTACTGCATCAGGAACTTGTGTGTGTGTACAGTTTTAACAAGTTCCCAAGGTGATTCTGTGATGAAGGCTGATAAGAGAATCACTGAGCTAACAGGAGACAATCATAGAAAGATAGATACTTTCTCTTCTTTGCTGCTCTATCTTCATCGCATAGGATAGGCACAAGTGGATGCATATTATATATTGAATAAATGATGGGAAATAACCTTAGAGTTACATAATCCACAAAACTTTCATTTTACAAAACAGACATTAAATGGCATGTATGCAATCAGAGTGAGAACCTGCTGTCAAGATGCTTGTCATTTTATTTTAGGTCAGTGATAATTCTTCCAGGTTATTATTTGATATAATATATATGTAAATAAAGTGTGTAGGAGTGTGATAAAGAGAGTGGATCAGTCTAAATCATCAGGGAAGACTTCCTGATGGAGCTGGGATTTAAGGGATGGGTTATAATCTGGTATGTACAGAAGATAGGGAGAACAATCCAAGAGCCAAGAATAGCCAAGACATAAAATTGGAACCTGGTGTTTTATGTCCTCAGAAGAAACCAATAGAGTTATTAAGTAGCATGATAGAAGATTGTCTTTGGGGATAGATTACAAAAGATTTTGAAAATCAGATTCATAAATCTAAACTTGATTCAGGGGTCAGTAGGCTATATTCTTTCTGAAATATGAGCATTGAATAATGACAGATTTAAGGCTATCAGTCTTATCTAATCTTTCTCCATGACATCTTTGGCACTTGTACTTTCCTTTCTAATACTTGAACCAGAGTATGGATTTCATGTCCATATTTCCATCTTGGACTAGAGGCACGACTATTCTTGTGTTATCACTTAAGCATAGAATCCACATCTGTTTTACATTCTTTGTATTACTTAGTCCAGTGTCTTTTATATTCTAAACACCCAGTAAATATTTTAAAAATAATTACAAGGTCATCTTATGATAACAATTTACATGTGTTAACCAAATGATAATTCAGTGCTTTTAGTTTACAAAATAGTTTTCTTTGGGTTCCAACATCTGATCTTGACAACAATCACACGAGGTACATCCTACTGTGTCCTAATTTTAAAGATGTAGAAACTTGACGGTTATTTATTAATAAAACTTTACCTTGCAATGGTCTCACTTAAAATACAGATACTAGTCTTAATACCAAACTCTGAGCCTTTAACAGGAAGGAGACCTTCTAATAAATGTTTTATTAAATATCATGTTTTATTTAATCCTTTCAACAGCCCTTCTGAGATAGGCAGTCTCAGTGTCTGGATTTATAGCTAAAGAAACGGAAGCATAGAGAATTTAACGAGTGTGTCCATGTTAACTGGCAGTCAGGATTTGCACACATGTCATTTGATTCAAGAACTCAAGCTCTTAAATTATTATTCCATTGAATGAATTTCCCAAGGGTACATAGCTAGTAAGTGGCAAAGCTACAGCCTGAAACTAGGTCTCTTGATTTTAAACTTCTTTCACAGTAATCACAGGTTATTGAGACCTGGACACAGTCTGCCTTGGCCCTTTTCCTGATTGTCTCTGAGTGTAACTAATTGCGATTTTGACATCCCAGTCAGTGCTGTGGCAGCAGATGGACTGTAAGGTATGATATAAAGACTGAAGCAATTGAAAAAATATTTCCTTTTCCAATTTGCATGGCTGTAGTTAAACGTCACATTAGGATTTTTAAACTACATCTGGTTAGATACATAATGAATTTTCCACAAAAATGAAAGAGCCCAAATTTATCAAACCTAAAATAAGATTGGTCCATAACATTTTCCGCCCAAATTTTGAAAAGCATTTAATGTGAACAAATGGTAAATTTCATTTACTTATATGTGAAACAAATTACTTTTATTGGCAAGAGGGAGATTACATGAATTTGAAACTGCTGGAGAAACACCATTCTAGGATGCAAGGTTGAACAAAGCCAAACGTTCTCCCTGGGCGAGACTTTGGAGTTCCACCACATTCTTTTTTTTTTTTTTTCTTTAATAGATAAAACAAAGCTTAGGGAAAACAAGGGGCTCAACTAGGGTTAGATGCCTGGTTACTGGCGTAGCCTGTAAAGATCTAGGTCTTCAGACTTTACCAAAGTCTTCTCAGCACTTCCGAGAGGCAGTAGAGTAAAGGGGTTATTTGTGTTTGTTTGTTTGTTTGTTTTAATATATTTGTTTGTTTATTCATTTGGCTGCCCAGGATCTTTAATTTTGGCATGTAAGATCCTTTTAGTTGTTGCCTTCGGGATCTAGTTCCCTGACCAGGGATAGAGCCCTGGCTCCCTGCATTGAGAGCATGGAGTCTTAGCCACTGGACCATCAGGGAAGTCCCAAGAATGTACACTTTAAATCAGAGGCCTGAGTTGACTGCCTAATTCAACAGGTCACTGTGTAGCCTGGGGAAAGTTACTTAACCTCACCGTAATTCCATTCCTGCATCACTTAAATGACCGTAGCAGCACCTGTATTAGATTCTTGCATGGATTATAGATTCTTGCATGGAATAAATCACGTATTTGTTTTTAATCATTATTTTCTGTAGTAATTATTAATCTACCTTTGTTGTGTAGAATGAATTGTTGTAGTGGAGGAAGCAACATCTTAAGTGGAAAGAGACACAAATTTTAATCTAGTATATATCTTCATTTTTTTGAGGTAAAATATGTCTTCATTTTTATCTTTGAAGGGATTGGACTGGGTGAATGAATGGTCTGTTGTCAGATGATATTATTTTAAAAATTGGACAGAGACAACCTTGGATAACATTGCCGTTTTAATTTGTGGTAAGTTTGTAGTTGAACATGGATCATTTTTAGGCTGAATCCCATAGGACACTTCAATGAGAATTTTACTGATCATTTTTGGTGCTCACTGAGTTCTTATACTGAATCAGGAAATACACTCTTCAAATATTTAGTTGGCTGAAATTCCACTTATTCGTTATTATTGAAAGGGCCTGCCCTGAACTTGGACTGTGGAGGATACAGGCTTATACAACACTGTGTTGGTCTGGCACACGAAATACCTGTTTGAGCTTACGGTCGTGTCCAGAATATCATTAGGACTACCACTTTTGAGCATACACTGGCAGACAGAGGCCATTTATTCAAACATGGGAAAGCAGAACTAATTGGACACGAAGCAGAGCTCCGTATTCTTGCTTCAGGATGTCACCTGAAAGAACACAGAGGAAGGAAGTGTCCTCATAAACTGTGGAAAAGCATGAGCCCTGAAATGGGATCCTGAATAGAGACATCCTGTTGAACAACTTGTGAATTTTTTTTTTTTTTTTTTTCTGTAACCAGAACAATCCAATGCCCAACTTCAGAGAGAAATGTTGGAAGTGCTGTTCGCTTCACAAGTTAGGCTGGTATCTCTCTTCTGAGGCTCAATGGGCCCATAGAATAAGACTATATTTATACCAAGTTACAGGAAGGAGGTCTTTCTGAAACATTTCATCGGGGGCTCAGATTGTTAAAAACAGCAACAAAAACCAGCATGACAGAGTGTATTTTGGATTTTTTTTAATCACATTTGAGCGATCTTTGAAAAACATTGCTTCAGAGTGTCAGTTCAAATTTGCCATCAGACAATGAGATTCCTCCAGAGTCACACAGGAGATAAAATGTAAAATCCAATGTTTATAGGAATGTGGTAACTAGTGCTTCTTGGTACAAGTACAGAAACCAACTCTAACCATGATAAGCAAAAGCAGAGAATGGTATTTTAATGCTAGGCTGTTAGCTCACAGAACCCACAAACAGTGTATTTGTCTGCTGGAGCTGCCATAACAAAATACCATTGATTGGTTGGCTTCAGCAATCATATTTTATTTTCTCGCATTTCTGGAGGCTAGAGGTGTCGATCAAGATACTAGCACATTCGCCTTCTTTGTAGGCTTCTCTTCTTGACTTGTAGATGGCCACTTTCTAGCTGCATCCTCACGTGGCCTTTCCTTTGTGAGCAGGAAGCCTGGTGTTTCTTCCAGTTCTTATGAAGATATATTGGATTAGGGTCCCACCCTTATATTTCATTTAACTTTAATTCTTTAATGAAGAGGTCACGTTGGAGGTTAGGGCTTAAAAAGCAAACTCATCATATGAACTTGTATGTGTGGTGGTGGTGGGAGTGCAGTTTAGTCTGAATAACATGTAGTAATGCAGTAATCTTTAAGAAAACAAAGAATGGGCAATTGTAATGCATTCAGGATACTCTTGTTTCCGTATTTCTTTCCCCTGCCTCTCTCTTCTGTTTGAAGAACCAGATCACTCTGATTTCTCTCCTGAGTCCACTGCCATTTAAGGGACTCTTTCTTCCACTTCTATAGTCTTTTGATTTCCTTGTTACAGTTTTGCCCAGAGAGAATGATCTGTTTTTCTGAGTACAGATTCCAGCTTCCTGGGAGAGAGAGGTGTTGCTTTCCTTTGATGTCCATCCATGATTTGGTACAATATGGGAAAGGGATTGGATCCAGGGTGATAGCGAGATTCTGACAACTCTATGTGGTGTCCGGCAATCAGCTGGAGGGGATCTACAGACCCCTGCAGTGCTAGGAATTAACCTCCTTCACCTGCTAAGATGGAGAGGCCCCTGACAACATGCCTCCTACTGGAGAGAGTTCTTCCACAACAGTTCTTTAAATCACTCCCTCTGTCGGTGCAAAAATAGGATGTTAGTTCCCCAAGTGGGTAATTTTTACATAGATTTAAAAATATTGATTTATAGATAGAAAAAATAGTCTGATATAAAACAGTAAAGAAATGTGTGGTCACTTATTCATGATCTTCAGAAAGCTCACCCATATATAATGTATGATTTTCTTGAAGATGAATAGAGGGTACATTTTCAAACATCAAACTCTTCTGCCTTTCACCTGAAAAATATGAGTATTTCTGTTTCTGGCAGTTAAGTGACACAATAACAAAGAATAAGAGTTCTTCCACTTATCGTCTTCATTACTACTGTGTGACGTTTACCTTGAAGTAGCTGCACACACTTTTCTGGCATGGCAGTGCAGTGAGAGACCTCCTCTCTCCCTGGCAGGCGTCTGCCAGCTCCCTCCTGTCTCTGGAGAACAAAGCCAGTGCCTGCAGGGAAACGGGGAAGTGCCAATGACCTATTCCTCTGGAGCTCAGTCTTTTGTTCGCTCTGAAAATGGGATTGTGTGTTTTAGCCCACGACCCATGAGGAGTCTGGAAAAGAGAAGCTGATTCCTGCAGGGAGAATCAAGAAAGGGCAGAACTTTCCCTGCTAGTTTAGTGGTCTGCGTCTGCTGCCAAGTCCCAGGACTGAGCAGTTGTTGCAGGCATTCATTCTCACCTGCAGGACTGCCGCAGGGAGGCCAGGTTCCCAGAAATCCTCCTCCAAGCAGGTGTCTGCAGACAGGGGGAGGGCAGGAACACATATGCCTCTCCCACAGGAAGGAAGCTTAAATCACACATTTCAGATCAGCGATGGCAATGGCCTGATGACTCTTTAGGAATCCTGTTATTCTTTATCAGCTAAAATGGTTTCAGCACCTATTTTGTAAATGTTTATGGAACATGTTCTATGGGAAAGGGAGGTACTGAGTTTGCCAGTATGGGGATTTAAATGTGACCTGAAATGTGACCCCTGCTGTAGTAGAAATGTTCACTAGAAAGTTTTATTAGCTTCTCTCTGGAACTTTTCCTGAGGATTTATGATGTTCAGATTCAAATTTATTGCAAAAGAACAGCTGCGCCTGTAAGGAGTTTCCATTCTGTCAGACGAGGTAGAGAATACAGGATTTGAGCAGACAGTTTCCAAATGCATTTTTGATTTGTTTGATTTCCTGGGAGGTATATAGAAAATGAAAATATAACTACTGTTTACCCACTGACCCTCTTGCTGAGGAAAAAGACAAGGAATTCTTTTTTTATTACTAAGAAAAGAGACTGTTATTTCTCTTTACCATGCTAGGTCCCCTCTCTCTCTCTTTCTTACATGCATACATACACATAAATACATATATATATAATTGCTTATTACTGATTGCATTTGACTTGAAGTCAGTATGACAGCCAGCCCCTTATGTTCTTCTCTATCTAGACGCTGGGTATGTGGCCACGGCTGTTTGGTGGATAGCACATTGTCGCCAGCCATTTATTCAATGAGCAGCTTATTATTTTCTGATTAGCCCTTAAACTCTAACCTTAAAACATGATTTCTTGAGAGCAGTATTTAACTATAGCATGGATAAAATATAACCAAGCTTATTTCTTAGTTACATTAAGAATTGCAAGTAACTTCAAATATTAATTGTACTTCAAGGAAATGATACGAATATGAGTTTACCTTTAACCAGGAGTCTGTGCTTTCAAGTGAAGCGTCATCATAACTTACTCACCAGGGACGGCAGAATAGAATCCTAAGCTCCTAGAAAGAACAGCACTATAGGAAGCAAAACTAAGTCTGCTGCCTTTTGGTTTTCCTCCTGGTGGCTCCAGGCCGATCTGTTTACTTACCTCAAACTGTAGCATTTTTGGCCTCCTTCCTTGAGAAGACATCAGCGCTTTTCCTGCATGTGGGTTGGCAGCTGTCAGTAACTTGTGGGTGGTTGAGTGAGAAAGCAGATGAGACAGGTTGTTATAAAAAGTTAATTTGGGAGAAGCATGTTTGAGTTGTGAGCAAAGATAGAAGTAAACACTTTAGTAAATAGATCTGGAATGTAAAGATCATGATCAGCCATGGCAGCAATAGGTTTATATTCTTTTCTTCTTTTCTCTCTCAACAGTCTTCCCATTTTTAGTTGTGGATTAAAATTATTATCAACTATTAACATTTACTCATAATATTTGGAAAACTAAGGGTTTCATATATAGCAGTATTATTATACAACCCCAGGTGTCTTTTTGTAAATGTAGACTCTAAAAGACTATTTAAAATGCATCCCTATGAGCTAAGGGGCTTTCCAGGTGGCCCTAGTGGTAAAGAACCTGCCTGCCAATGCAGGAGGCGTAAGAGCCATGGGTTCCATCCCTGGGTCAGGAAGATGAGGGCATGGCAACCCACTCCAGTATTCTGGCCTGGAGAACCCCACGGACAGAGGAGCCTGGCACGCTGCAGTCCGTAGGGTGACAAAGAGCTGGACATAACTGAAGCGACTTCGCGTGCACACACACACACACCTACTACCTAGAAGAGGGCCACGTGAAGCCAAGCTGCTGTTGTTACAATGCCATGCTTTGTACCAAGTACTTTCTAGATAACTGCTCGTTCAACCCCCACAATAACCTTCTGAGGACTTTTTGATAGATGAGGAAACCGAAGTGCATAGTTATCTAAACAGTTTTCTAGATAGGCTAGATCCTGTGCCCAGGCTTTTACCACAAGTAAGAGATGAATATGATTCCAGACAGTATGACTAAGAGAAATAGTTTATTCCTGAAAGTTATAGCTTATTTTTCTACACTTAGAATAAATGTTTTATTCCCCCAAAGGAAAACTTTTGTTAATTTCACCACCAGCCAAATATTTCTAACTTTTCTTGCCCTGTCAGCTGGCTGTCAGTTTTGTAAAGAAATGCAGCATAAAACTGACAGGAAGAAACTCTGAAATCTATAACCACATGGCAGCATATTGAAAAATTCTCACAAAAGCTTATTTTGTCATTTATTGGATAGCACTAAAACCAGCTGCCAGGGGCACCAGGGAGTTAATAGACACCATTTAGCTAATATATTATTTTGCCAAGAAAATTCATTGTGCTGAAGTCTTTTCTAATCTTTTGTGGCTGCTTACTTATAAAAACAGAGTGCCTAGAAACTAAATTTTTTCACAGGGTGAAAAGTAAAACAGAGATGGCTATTAATTTAAACTTTCACATTGCAACTACCACTCTGAAGAAAGAAATATATGTGGAATAAGATATATAGGAATACTTAAAATGGCACATTTCTTGTGTGGAAGTTTAAAAGGCATTATTTATTAATGGGCTATTGAAATGGATCAAATATTTTCTAGCTTTAAAACTAGGATGATGAATATGAAAGTGTTTTACAGACTCTAAAACATTATGTGTACCTTTGGCACGTATGGACTTACATAAATGCAAGTGATTATGTTTTGTGTGTTAGTATCTGGTCAGAGTAGTATTTGTGCAGCGCAGCAATATTCTTATGTAGCTTCCAGTGTCTCTTCAGAGAAAACACCCAAATATTATTTAGAATTCCACATTTTATTTAGAATATGAAAGACAGCCACTTAAATAGATATTTGTACTTTGTTATTTTTATTTCTTCTACTTATATGCTGCTGCTAAGTCGCTTCAGTCGTATCCGACTCTGTGCGACCCCATAGACGGCAGCCCCCCAGGCTCCCTCGTCCCTGGGATTCTCCAGGCAAGAACACTGGAGTGGGGTGCCATTTCCCTCTCCATCTACTTATATAGGGCTTATCATATAGGATGTTCAGATTTCTTCTCACAGAGAAAGAGTGGCCAGAACCTCATGCCAAGGAATCACATAGAAAGGTAGACAGAAGGATGTGCTACATGCTATGAGTAAAATTTTTGTGTGCTACAGTGTGTACCACCCATTTCAAGAATGGCAGATACACTGACTGTGATTATGACTCCTTCCTGTACTCAAAGGGAGACTGAACCATCCCGATCATAATTATTACTTGGAACAGTAGTTCTAAAATGTTGGGAAGCATCATTCATTGTAATCACAAATTACATGCTAGAAACATATGTTAGCAATGAATTAGATGAATTATTATAGTTATGTATTATGAAATATATGTTCTTGAATAGAATTCTATGCAACTATTATAAAAATGAGGAACATGTATATGTGTACTTAAAGAATATTCAGCTATAGATATGTTTTAGTGAAAAAGAGCAGTTATAGTATGTCCCCATTCTTTTTTTTTTTTTTCCTACTCTCCCTGCAGTGAGATGTGTATACATATATGGGATGTTATATTTGTGTGTTTAATAAGGGATTTCTCAAAAGATGTCTAAGAAGCAAAAAAAAAAAAAAAAGTAATTTCCTATGACTAAGAGGACTAGGGATTAGGATAATAGAGATGTTTATTAAAGTATGTCTTTTTTATTTTTTTATCTGTTGAATTTCATCTACCTGGTGCTCTTCATCCCCCTCTTTGACAAAACCGTTCCATTAGGTACAGTTTAGAGTTCAGTTTTCTACTGTGTGTCAAGCTTCATAGGTAAATTAACAAATTTAAAAAGATTCTCAAATTAGCATGCATTAGCCATCTCTAGTGATTGTAGGAGCTTGCTCTAGTACAGATTACCTGGGTCCGCACCAGGAAGGTTAAATCAGAAACTTTGGACATAGACCTCTGGAATTTGCATTTGAATTGAATATCTGGAACCAAGCCCTTGGGAGGTCTATAGACTTCACTTGTAAAAAATTATTTTTTATTGGAGTGTAATTGATTTATAACATTATGTTTTAGGTGTATAGCAGTGATTCAGATATATATATATATATATATCTTATTTTTTTCAGATTATTTTTCCATATAAGTTATTACAAAATACTGAGTATACAGTAGGTCCTTGATGGTTATCCATTTTATCTATAGTAGTGTGTATCTGTTATTCCCAAATTCCTAAGTTATCCCTCCCCCACACCTTTCCCATTTGATAACTGTAACTTTGTTTTCTAAGTCTGTGATAGACTTCACTTTGACACATAATCCACTTGAGTACATGAAAGGCATGTGCTCATGTGGAGGGCATTTATGTGTCCTAAAATGTAATTGCTCTATGGAATGAGTGTTTCAGTCACCCACCAGGCTTGTCAGTCCATGGAATTCTCCAGGCAAGAATACTGGAGTGAGTAGCCGTTTCCTTCTTCAGGGGATCTTCCCAACCCAGAGATCGAACCTGGACCTCCCACATTGCAGGAAGATTCTTTCTCATCTGAGCTACCAGAGAAGTCCAAAATGTAATTGTTCCATGGAGTTAGTGTTTCAATAGGCTACAGACATAAATTTACAGTGACCACATTAGAAAAAGCATGTTAAAATAGTAACAATTATCTTTATTGTTACTATTATTAGATCTTCTATCCAGTTGACTTCCTTTCATTTAAAGGGAGAGAAGGTGTCACCCTTGAGTTCATCATCTCACTTGGATAGGCCTTGCTTTGTCTCAGGGGATGACGTAAAGAGCCCTGAAATGGTAAATCAGAGAGAATTTTTGAAACTTCTCTTAGAAAATATGGTAATATGCATATTACCTTTAATGATAATCACTGAAAATATAGATTTTTTTTTTAATATGGGCTATGTGACTTTTCCTTTCCCAGGCCTTTGCAATCTTGTTATTAGACAATTTGAGTCTTGGAAGCTCACATATACTGGAATTACTAGGGTGCCAAACCACTGCATCTCCTCTTTCCAAACTTCCCTTTCCAGGAAGGCCAAGGCTTCGCCTTGTGAATATCTAGCATGTCTCTTCATAACTGTCCTATATTCCTTGGTTTGCAGCCTAATGGGCCTTAATCACTACTTCTCCTGGTGTAATGAGACACTTATTTTTTTTTTTTTTCATTTTTTCTTCTACCACATGCTGCAGCTACTGCATGCTTCTTGGCAGTTCTTATTCCCACTCCCATGGAGAGCAGGTGAGGATTTACCTTCCATAAGTAAAAAAAAAATCATTATGTTATCAATTAGAAACCTAGCTCTTCTAGTTATCCATGGTTTCTGGTAATTGTCCTGGAAGATATGAGAGGCTGCATTTTCTTGTCAAATGTAACATTCCCTACCATTTTCAAACCCATTTTTCTTTTTTAATTTATTTATTTTAATTGGAGGCTAATTACTTTACAATATTGTAGTGGTTTTTGCCATACATTGACGTTAATCAGCCATGGGTGTACATGTGTTCCACATCCCGAGCCCCACTTCCATTCCCTCCCCATTCCATCCCTTCAGGGTCATCCCAGTGCACCAGCCCTGGGCACCCTGTCTCATGCATCAAACCTGGACTGGCAATCTGTTTCATCAAACCCATTTTTCAAATCTAAGACCAGGTATCTGGACATTCAGGTACCCCAAAGTTTCTGTGAAGTCTTTGGTGTTCTAGGACTTAACCATCTGCCCCAAGTCTGTTAGATATTTTGCTTGGGATGTCTCTTGGACCCAGGTTTCCAGGTCACTTACTCTGATAAGCCAGCATCCCAAGACTAAGCATATACACGAGCCTCCCTGGTTTACAGGACCTTACTGTAATAGGATGCATTGAAACAAATGAAGCATGTGTTTCCATGTAATTGCTGTCATTCTCTGGGTTGCCAAGGCAACAAGCACTATGTGAACTATTAGAATCAGTGTGGATATAGCTGTTGAGTTGTTGATACTAAAACTATGCATTATGCAGCAAGCTGTTCTCTTTGCTTACGTAGTTTTGTAGGTTTTCTTCTTTAAAAGGACAAGTGATGCTCTCCCAGTTTCATGGGAAGCATATTTAACAAGATAGTGCTCATTAAACAGAATGGATTTGCTCCAGAAAAGCTGCCTATGTACTGAATTCTGTTTTCCCATTGATGTCCATTATAAAAATGGAATTATTATTGTGTGATTTTTGTTATTGTTTCTCATTAAATATCATTTATAGTTAATAATACAACAAGCCTAACAATAACCTGTAGATAAAGGAAGACATACATTTTATAAGAGCATTAATATTAGGTAAATAGCTATGTGGAAATGCAGGATTTCTCAGGTTGTTTTTCTTGTTTGCTCCAATAGGTGAAGGATTCAAAGAGAGAAAAAGCAGTCCTTGAGAAGAATCCTAGTTGATCAAATTGCTGTTTTTGCATTTTCTTCTCTTAAACATTCTAAAGTAGAAGAGTTCAAAGATCTGTTTGGTTGCTCAGATCCTAGGATGTTTCATTAGGAATGAATAGGCTGAAAGTGAGTTAAAAGGAAAAGACATGGTCAAATACTAAACAACCAATAAATAACATAGTGTGGCAATCATTTTGCAGTTTACACATTTACATATATCAAATATGCTGTACACCTTAACCTAATACAATGTTATATGTCAACTGTATCTTAATAAAACTGAGGAAAGAATAGGAATTTATTTTTATAAAAACAAATCAATAACTGCCGCTCAGATTATAGCAATTACTCATTTGCAAACCATGACACAATGCAGACTGAAAGCATCCTGTGAATTTTAAGTTTTGTACGTGGTATATAGTAAAGTAAATACTTGGTTATTAACTGTGAATAGCACATCGAAGCATTTGTCTTGTGACTGAGAATCTTCCTTTGAGGAGCTTATTTTTTTGAAAGTAAAAATGCAAAAATGTTATTTAATTATTTTTTGATTAACCTGCCTCATACCATATTCTGAGTTGATAATTCCATCCTAAAACTGGGGACAAATAGATCAACCCATTGGCCACCTTCAAGGAACTATGTGCCTGGTAAGAAAACTAGAAAGTAAGCAAGTACTACTCACAAAGTATGATGACTACTAGAACATGAGAAGTTCAGGGCACAATTATTATTATCGGTTCTTAGAAGTATCACCAAAAAACCCCAAATATTCCTGACAGTAAGATGCTGAGACTTGAAGTATGGGTAGGAGTTTACTATTATAATTACTGATATTTAAAGATGAGATCAAGACTATTACAGACACTGAGAAAGAAAGTTGCAGAGTCCAGAACCAGATACAAACAGGGCGTTGCAAGTAGGCAAAGGCACCTCCCAGATAATATTCTGATAGTGATGAGTGAGCCTGTTAATGACCCACCGCACTAGTGTTAGGAGTTGGGAAATACGGGTCTTCATCAGTGTTTGTTAAGCATCCTTCTATTGCTACTGTATCCCTTAAGAAGATTAGTACTAAATTTGTACTCACAAATCACATGGATTTAAGATGGAATTAAAAGTAGTGTTTTATTACCTGATTTCTGGTTTCCTCTGTGTTGACTTCCCCTGAAGTAAAGGTAGGATGGTTTTTATTAATAACATTCCTTTCTGTAAAGTGTGAAAATCTGAGCAGGATTGAGAGCAGAGAGGAGGAGTAGCAGGCGATGTGAACACATTGGTGGGCGGTAGGATTTCAACTGGTTCTTCATGAAAGTGCCCTCAGGGCAATGCGCCTCAGTCTGAAAATAGAGCAGATTTAGGCCTTAAATGACTGGAGAAGCAGATGGAAGGTAAATAACAGGCATTCCCTTGCCTTTTGGCCTGCCTCTAACACTTTTTGTCTTATTTCTGTTCCTGTGAATACATAAGCTCTACATAAGCTTTGGCAATAGTTTGTCAGCAGTGGCAAAAGATTGGGAGGGCCAAGTGAAGGATTTGTCAAATTAGGGAGGGGATATAGAGCAGAGAGGATAGCTAATTATTTTTTAAAACAGGTCACTGTGCTGATATAGATGCAGGTTTGTTGGCAGTTCCCTAAATCAGAGTATGTCATTTATGATCCTCAAGGAAGAAGGAAAACCTCTTACCTCTTTAGAAATGAAAGAATAGTGAGCCTGTGATCAATAGCATGGACAGTAAGTTATAAGCCTTAGAAATGTAAGTCTTCCTCACCTCCTGACTTGATTATTTGTGTTTTTCTAATTTTGCTTTCTGTCTCAGGCCTCTTAGTCTTCCCCTTCATTCATTGGTTTATGTATATTTTCATCAAGCATTTGTCGTCTTTTGAGTGCTCAATTGTGTCCTACTTTTGTGACCCCCATGGACTGTAGCCCACCAGGCTCTTCTCTCCATGGGATTGTTCAGGCAAGAAATACTGGAGCAGGTTGCCATCTCCTCCTCCAGGGGACCTTCCTGACCCAGGGCTCGAACTTGCATCTCTGGCAACTCTTACACTGGCAGGTGGATTCTTTACCACTAGCTCCACCTGGGAAGCTTACCATCTCTTAAGTCCTACATATTCTGAGGGCTGAGTACAGTGAAATGAAGTTCCTGTTCTTACCCAGTTTACATTCTGGTGGGAGAGAGTGGAGGGAACAAGGAGCAAACTGATGCATTAGAGTGATAATAAAGTTAGTTGGTCACTCAGTCATGTCTGACTCTTTGTGACCCCGTGGACTATAGGCCACCAGGCTCCTCCGTCCATGGGATTCTCCAGGCAAGAATACTGTAGTGGGTTGCCATTTCCTTCTCCAATTATGATGAGTGTTACCAAAAGAGTATGAGTGAGTATAACTGATTCATTATTTTTTAGCAGGTAATTAGGAGAGGCTGCTCTGAGAAGGTGGCTTTTAAGCTGAGACAGGAATGCAAATATCAGAGATAAAAGTGTTCCTGGCAGAGACCACTTAGTTTAAAGTCTCAACATAGGGACAGAGGAACAATATGATGAGTTCAAGCAAAGACCCTTGTAGGTATGACCTGTGGACTAGAAGGGAGGGATAGGGAGTGGTCTGAGACAAGATCACAAACTAACTATGCAAATAGGTTTTGTCAGAGAGGTAAGGAGTTTGGATTTTAATGTAAGGGAAAGCTACAGAAGCATTTTAAGCAAATAAGTAATAACACAATATCTGTGTTTTTAAAACCATGTTATATAATAGATATTCATGAATCCATTATTAAATAAATGATTGAATAAATAGGTAAATAGGGGAGAAAGGACAACTATTTCTTACAGGTAAATTCCAAACAATAAATGTAGATCTTTCCTCCTCCGGATCAGTTCAGTTCAGTCACTTACTCATGTCTGACTCTTTGCGACCCCATGAATTGCAGCACGCCAGGCCTCCCTGTCCATCACCAACTCCCGGAGTTTACCCAAACTCACGTCTATCAAGTCAGTGATGCCATCCAGCCATCTCATCCTCTGTCACCCCCTTCTCCTCCTGCCCCCAATCCATCCCAGCATCAGGGTCTTTTCCAATGAGTCAACTCTTCGCATGAGGTGGCCAAAGTATTGGAGTTTCAGCTTCAGCATCAGTCCTTCCAATAACACCCAGGACTGGTCTCCTTTAGGATGGACTGGTTGGATCTCCTTGCAGTCCAAGGAATTCTCAAGAGTCTTCTCCAACACCACAGTTCAAAAGCATCAATTCTTCGGCATTCAGCTTTCTTCACAGTCCAACTCTCACATCCATACATGACCACTGGAAAAACCATAGCCTTGACTAGATGGACCTTTGTTGGCAAAGTAATGTCTCTGCTTTTTAATATGCTGTCTAGGTTGGTCATAACTTTCCTTCCAAAGAGTAAGTGTCTTTTAATTCCATGGCTGCAATCACCATCTGCAGTGACTTTGGAGCCCAGAAAAATAAAGTCTGACACTGTTTCCACTGTTTCCCCATATATTTCCCATGAAGTGATGGGACCAGATGCCATGATCTTAGTTTTCTGAATGTTAAGCTTTAAGCCAACTTTTTCACCCTCCTCTTTCACTTTCATCAAGAGGCTTTTTAGTTCCTCTTCACTTTCTGCCATAAGGGTGGTGTCATTTGCATATCTGAGGTTATTGATATTTCTCCTGGCAATCTTGATTCCAGCTTGCGCTTCTTCCAGCCCAGCATTTCTCATGATGTACTGTGCATATCAGTTAAATAAGCAGGGTGATAATATACAACCTTGACCTACTCCTTTTCCTATTTGGAACCAGTCTGTTGTTCCATGTCCAGTTCTAACTGTTGCTTCCTGATCTGCATATAGGTTTCTCAAGGGGCAGGTCTGGTGGTCTGGTATTCCCATCTCTTTCAGAGTTTTCCACAGTTTATTGTGATCCACACAGTCGAAGGCTTTGGCATAGTCAATAAAGCAGAAATAGATGTTTTTCTGGAACTCTCTTGCTTTTTTGATGATCCAGTGGATGTTGGCATTTGACTTCTGGTTCCTCTGCCTTTTCTAAAACCAGCTTGAACATCTGGAAGTTCACGGTTCACATATTGCTGAAGCCTGGCTTGGAGAATTTTGAGCATCACTTTACTAGCGTATGAGATGAGTGTAATTGTGCAGTAGTTTGAGCATTCTTTGGGATATAGCGGAACTTAACTCTTCTCCTCTTGAGCAGGGGAAGATTTAGTGAGTTGCTTCAAGTGACTAGAGTATGGAAAAGGAAAAATAGTATTTGGAATGATGAATCTCAGCAGACACCACCACAACCAAGTAATGAAGGTTAACATGACTAGATATGAGTCATATGAATGTCATGTACTGTTATAGTTTGAATCTCTGTCCCACTAAAATTTATTAGTTGAAAACCTAATGGTGTGAGGAGGTTATTAGGAAATTGAGAAGAACCTTCATGAATGGGATGTGTGCCTTTATCAAAGAGATCCTGAGATGTCTGGTCCCTTTTGCAATCTGATGCTCAGAAGAGGGCCCTCACCCAATCATGTTGGCACCCTGATTTCAAACCTCCTGCTTTCAGTACTATGAGAAACAATGTTCTGTTGTTTACTAGCAACCCAGTCTGTGATATTTTGTTTTATCATCCTGTACTGACTAAGACATTACTTCAGACACAATAGGATGATAAGGACATTTCACTTCTGGTAAACATTCCTTAAATTTATAAACATGAGAAAACATCAAACAAACCTAAATTGAGGAACATTATGTAAAATACTTGACCAGTGCTTTTCAAAACTGTCAAGACCATGAAAAATCAAAGAAAGACTGAGAAGCTGTCATAGATTGAACAAGAGCATGGAGAAACAACTAAATGAACCATTGTATTCTAGATTGAATCTTGAGACAGAAAAAGGGTATTATTGGAAAAACTGATACCTCTGAATAAAGTTTGCTCTTTAATTAATAGGAATGTACCAGTTTCTCAGTTTTGATAAACATACCATGATGATGTAAGATGGTAATATTGGAAAAGTGGATGAAGGTTTTGTAGGAACTCTGTACCATCTTTATAACTCTTCAGTAAATCTAGAATTATTCTAAAAAAGTAGTAACAAAAAATAAACCATGAATTCTAGCTTCTCTGTGATGAATAGCTTAAGGCTGGGGTACTAGAATAGAAGCAGGGAGAGCAGTGAGGACCAGAGCTACCAGATATTCTAGGTGAGAGATGGTGGTGATCAGGCCAAGGAGGCTCGTGTTGGAGATGTAGAGAGGGACATATACTTGGTGGTGTTTTGGGAGTGGCTGAGAGAGGACTTGGTGATGGACTGATGGTATCATGGTGATGAGTAGGGAGGATGAGAAGGGGGAGGGAAAAAAAAGATAGTGCAGTAGGAGTTATTTCCCTGAAAGAGAGATACGATACTGATTATCATTTTTAGAAATATTCATTAGCTTTCCCTGAAAATACGAAACCAAATTCTTCATCCTGATGGACGAGACCCTCCATGATTCAGTCACTCTGTGTGTGTGTGTATGTGTGTGAGTGTGCACACATGTGCACATATTCAGTTATGTCTGACTCTTTGCAACTCCATGGACTATTGCCTGTCAGTCTTCTCTGTGCATAGGATTTTCTAGACAAGAATACTAGAGTGAATTGCCATTTCCTCCTCCAGGGGATCTTTCTGACCCAAGAATAATACCCACGAGCCTTGTGTCTCCCTACTTATAGTTTTTATGTCTTACAGATTGTATCTTTTACACACAGACAGCTACAGTTAGTGTTCCAGTTACAAGTCTTCTCAGACTCTGCTGGAGTTAATTTTCCACCTCTTTTAAAACACCAGAATATGTGCATGTTGTATTATGAGATGATAATAATGATAACAAAAAATATTTTTTTAATTCTGTGCCATAGCCTGTGGTAAGAGCTTTACCTTTATGTCAACATTGGCTGTCAGCAGTAGTCTTATGGAGAGAGTGCTTTTCATTCCCTGATCTGTACGTGGAAGTGCTGATTCTCGAGTGTGGGATGGTTATGTAATTTACTGTCCGAACTGAAAAGAAGGTTTGACACTCTGGGACAACAAGTGTAAGCCAAGCCTCTTCAGGGGAAACCAAGACATGTGACCCCACAAGTTGGTGTGAAGATTCATTTGCCAAAGTTTATACAGCTAGCAGGTGACACAGAAGAGCTTTTAAACTGTGAATTATTCTTGTTCCAAAATCAATGTGCTTAATAGTTACATCAGTACTCTCTTGGTGCTAGATTGTGAAATTGGGTAAGTGACGTGATCTCTCTGAGCTGTGCATGCATCTGCTAAGTCACTTCAGTCATGCCCAGCTCTATACGACCCTATGGACTATAGCTCACCAGGTTCCTCTGTCCATGGGGATTCTCTTCCTCATCAATAAAAATGGTGTTGGTGAGGCATGATGAAAGTTCAGTGAGATGATTACTAGCACACCTCACAAGGGTGACGACTCAGTAAATGAGGGTGGGTAGAGTTTGTGTCTTAAATAGAATCATATTCTTGAGCCCTAATTAGTATTTAGCACAATATTTTGCTTGTAGGTGGTGCTTGCTTTTCTATAAATACTACTTCAGTGTGCTCTAGGGCTTCAAGATCAAGAATAAGGTTGATGGGCCAAAAGAGTGATCAGGAACTACACTGAATCCAAGTGAATCTGGGGGAATGTTTCCCAATAACAGAGAACCCCCCCCCCCACTTCTACTTCTCACAGTTGTTTCAGAGACAGAGCCAAGACCAGGAAAAAAAATGATAGGGAAGTGCTGTGGAAATTGATATCATTTGCCATAATAGACGGAGCAGCTCACTTTGGGTCCATTGCTCCAAGTGCATTACAAGGTGTCAGGAAGCTCTTCAGTGCACTACTGCACGAGTCTTACCCCTCTCTCTTATCATCCGCTGCTAGTTGAATTAATAAGGCATCATTTTTTCCCCCTAAATATTTTAGCCTACTCAGTAGCCTAGTTAGTAGAAGCTGTTGTTAGCATTACCAGTGGTGTTTTCTTGTGTTATCGGGTTGTCCATGTGTGAAATCCCAACTCATAGCTGTTAACCATAGATGCTTTACTGAATCTGCTCTGTAACCATATAATCTGACATGATGTATTTTCTCCAGGGGCCACCTTTTCCACTTTCAATAAAGTAGTTTAGCTGTAAGCATGCATTTTTTACCTTACCTTCTTCAGGGCAGGATTATACTTTAGACTTTTCATATCACTTCAAGAATAACATTAAATTATTCATGAAATGGTTTTCAGTTATGGATGTTTGCATCAAAATTCTCTTCCAAAAATCTTTTATGTGATTTTTTATTATTTGAATCCAAACTGTATACCATTCATTTTCTGTAATATTTGCAAGCTAATGTACCTGGTTCTTTCATTGGTAAGAAGAATGCAAAACATAATACCTGCCTGCCCTTAAGGAATTTACTCCATAATAATATTTAGTTTTATATTTTGTTAAAACTTATTAAATATCTACTGTTTAATAGGTATTTTACATGACATACTTTATAGCTTGTAACAAACTTGGGATCTATATGAATATACCTGTTTTACATATTATTACATCTTCATCAAGAGACACAAAAATGTTCTACCTCTACCTCAAAGAAGACATTTAAATCCAGGCTACATTTTGGTTCCAGAACAAATACTCTTTTTTTCAATTGTTTATATATTTATTTATTTGGCTGCATCTTGTCTTAGTTGTCACCTGTGGGATCTTCATTGGGGTGAGCAGGCTCAGTAATTGTGGCCTGAGGGGCTTAGTTGCCCCATCGCATGTGGGGTCTCAGTTCTCCAACCTGGGATCGAACCCACTTCCGTTGCACTGAAAGGCAGATTCTTAACCACTAGACCACCAGGGGAGTCCCCCAGAGCAAATATCCTGTATGGAAAATTTTAGTTTGTTTTCATGGAGCAAGCGAAGTGATATGAGAAAATATGTATGTGTGGATTCAGCTCTAGAATTTTATCTATACTTTTCCAATGTTGATAGTCTAGGGTTGTAGAAACATTCATAGACATAATAGAGTTATATCTCACTTATTTCTTTGTCTAAGATTGTTTTAATGTTAAATCTCAATCTCACACAGAGTGAGAAATTTATGTTAAGTAAGCAAGTAGAAAGGGTTACCCAAAGACCACATCCTGTGGTTCAAACAGCCCTTGATTTAGAAGTTGCTTCTTTCATGAAAGTGATAGTTTCAGTTTTTGACTCTTTTATCTTCTTTTGGTGTTGAGGGAAATATAACTTAACTTGCTAGAGTAGATGTTTAGTTCAATGTGTTGTTTTGATCCTCTGTCTGTATAAGGTAGATACTTCAAGGTGTTATAATAAACCTGATGAATTGAACTGGAAGTTAACTGTAGAGAAGATCAGGTGCATGTAAGTCTGACAGACTCTAATGAGTTGAACTAAGATCCTCTTGACATTAATGTTTTGCTTTGGCAGACTATACTCCTTAGTTTTAGGAACTTCTGTTACTTTAGTGAAGCCCAGACCTTCCTAGATGAAGGTGAAGACAATGCCTCGACCCTCTATCCTACTTTTTAACTCATAGCTTAGGATAAGAGCTCAATGGGTTGGTAGCTGGCTGTAAGATTTATGTAGCCTAGTACAGTAATTGAACTAAGGGTAAATGACTATTTTTTAAACCTGTATTATTGCCTTTGAAATTAAGAGTTTCAAACAAGGTATTCTATTTTAATGTCCTGAGACCTAAAAGAGTATTTATTAATATCCATGCATTGATGTCATGGCCCAATTCGAACCTTAATTCGGGTGAAGCCCATGTGCCCTCGGAGATAAATGGTTCTCTCCAAATTGCTGTATGTAACAAAAAGGAAAAGCAGAAATGATAGCTTGTCTTCTCTGCAGTTTTAAAGTCTTGCTTTGATGAGTAGCTGACGTCTGTCCTATTTCAAAAATATTACCTTTGGAGTCTAAAACTTAAACCTCAAAGAAGGAAAAGAGAGATCATATTTATAGAAAAATTATCTTTCATACTTAATATAACACGCTTCACCTGGGAAACTTTATATAGAATCTACAGGATGCTAGTCATAGATCATTCAGAAGTACATTAAATTAGGGATTTCCCTTCACCTTCTGTTGAGAGAGAGCACTAAATATTTGATTCTATGTTTTTCTTTGTACATAGACCCACTAAATATTGCCTGTAACACTCCCCAAATTATTTTAAAAATAAGCTTCAGAAGAAATGGACTGGAAGATGCTATAAATCTATGGAAACTACATTTTAAGTAAAAGATATACCTTGCAAAAATATGTTTGATGCCCAAAAAGGTAGAATTATTCTGTTTTATATACACATTATGCATTGTGCTGACATAATCTTTATCATATCTACTCAGCAACTGTGGTGCTTTGTCAGGAAAACTTGCTGCAAAAGGGTGATACCTACTAAATGTTCATCATGCTTTCTTCCCAACTCCTAAAATTGTTTAGGAATGGTGCCTCAGATAAGATTGAAGAAAGAAAGGAACAATCAGGCAGTGGCCACCTTCAGTGTCAGGAGTGAAATAAGGGGTTGAAAGAAAAAAGGATATAATCCTAGATGTTGTGCAGAAAACTCTACTTGCATCAATACATTTTTGGAGCTACTTTTAGGCTTAATAACTTAAGTTACTGAATAAAGTAAAATTGCAGTTTTTCTTCCCTTGGTTGACTACTACCTGGGGAAATTTAAATACAAGCCAAGGAATGACTTGATGTTGACATTTTAAGAGAAAAGGGAGCAGTGATGACTGAAGGTACCAGTCTGTAGAGCATCAGCTCTAGATTATGTACTTCACATATATTGGTTCATTTAATATTACTGTGACTCTGCCACGTAGATTATATCCCCATTTTGCAAAAAGCAGAGAGAAAGATTAAGAGCAGTTAAGAGCTTTTAAGAGGTGAAATCAGATTCAAACTAATTCTCTCTAATTCTAAAATCTCTACATTTTCTGGTATATTACTGTAACTCTAAATAACCCATAGACTCAGTAATCTGATCTGTTATAATTCAGTGTTTCTGAATTAATTAAATTCAATGTTTTTCCTGTCAATAGTGGTGAATAAATGTTATTCTTCATTGAAGTCTTATTTGGTTCCTAAATTGAGGGCTGTGTTCACAAAGCCTAGCTAGCTAGCTTTGGCAAATGCTTTCTTGCCCTTGTATTCAGCTTTCCATCTCATAAAAGCTGAGAAAATGCTGACAGCATGTGGCTAAAAATTATTTCCCTTCATCCTTTTCTTTATAAATTGCTGTTTATTTAGTCCTGTGCTGCATTATATAATTCTATTCTCTAGCTGCTTTCTTTTAAGGCACTATCGATAAACCAGTGAGAATATATTTCTTGAGTAAACAGAAAGTTCTTTTAAGTGATCACCTCTGGCAATATGCTATTTACAATAAACAACAACAAAATTCTGTTGGGCATTTTTTGAATCAAAAGGATAAACACAAAATCCCCGCCCTGAAAGAATTCACAGGCTATCAAAGAGGGAAGGAAGGAATCTATGACTTCACAGAAGAGCTATCTCATATGATTGTTATAAAGATTAAATGAGGGCCTTCACTTGTCCAGTGGCTAAGGCTCTACATTATTAGTGTAGGGGGCCTGGGTTTGATCCCTTGTCAGGAAACCAGAGAGCTTCCCAGGTGTCTCAGTGGTAAAATTGCTTGCCAGTGCAGGAGATGCAGGAGACGTTGAGTTCAGTCCCTGGGTTAAGGAGATCCTCTGGAACAGGAAGTGGCAACCCACTCCAATATTCTTTCTTGGGAAATCCCATGGACAATGGAACCTGACATCTGTCTACAGTCCATGGGGTTGCAAAGAGTTGGACATGACTGAGCATGCATGCACAGGGAACTAGATCTGAATGCCACAACTGAGACCAGACCAGCCAAACAATTAGATTTAAAAAAAAAAAAGATTAAATGGGTTATTGTAGGGAATATATCTGAAACAATGCTTGGCATACAGAAAGTGCTGTGTAAGCACTAGGTATTATTACAGAGTGACCCCCCAACCCCCCCCCCAAAAAAAAAGAGTGCTATGGGCATGGAACGGAAGAGCGGGAAAGGCAATTTCTAGAAGCTTTGGTGTACTTTAAGTTCATTCGCGCAAAGTTGATGCCTCATTATGACAGGGCAGAAAGTGTTGTCAATGGGCCACAAGTGAGCATGCAGGCAATGATGAAACTGACTGTTTTCCAAATCTAAAGTCTAGCTAAATATGTTTGGCTAGACTTTTTTTTCTTTTCTTTTTTTTTTTGTGTGTGTGTAAGGCTTTTTTCCCCCTTTTAGAATTATAAATCTCTTAAAAAATAATTTCATTTCCTTCTAAAACTAAGTTATGATCATCTGTAATTTGGCATAGAAATAAAACAGCAGGGTAAAAGATTTTTCCCGAGCAGTAACAACACACCTTGCTTCACATATGTTCCCAAAGACAAACAGTAACATGGAAAGATGCCTCTGTGTTGAGAAAGTTACAGTTTAACATGGTGGATTGCAGCTAGGCACGTGTGACACTGTCCTGTTGTCTGGTGTGATGGGACCTCTTCAGCTTTTCTTGCTTTTCTTTATGTCAGGTCCATTTTAGTGCCTGCCCCTGTTCAAAGTTTGGCTAGAACAGAAGGAAACAAGTTCCAAGGTAAAATCAGCATAGGCAATTCAAACATTCTACCAGGATTCATTATCCCTAGTGGTGGAGTGAAAAGATGACTTGCCTTTCATTTATGAAACACTTTATCTGAATAAAAAAATAACCTAAAAGCCTCTGGCAAGGATGAGATAAACTGAGAAGTAAAAGGTCCAGATGATTCAAACTACATCATCGACTATTGAAAAGGAGAACTGGCAGTGTTCTCAAATACCCTCAAAGTCTTCTTTTAAAGAGAAAAAAAAAATGTATGAGACTTTAATTTTTAGAGCAGCTTTAGATTACTAGAAAAACTGAGAGGAAGGTACAGAGATTTCCTATATTCTTCCTTCTCCTTGCATGTCATTATCATTATCAGATCTCCCTCCACAGTGGTGGGCTTCCCTGGTGGTTCAGTGGTAAAGAATCCACTTGCCAGTGCAGGAGATGTAGGTTCGATCCCTGAGTCAGAAAGACACCCTGGAGAAAGAAATGGCTACCCATTCCAGTATTCTTGCCTAGGAGATCCCATGGACAGAGAGAGCCTGGTGGACTACAGTCCATAGGGTTGCAAAAGAGTCAGACTGGGCTGAGTGGCTAAACAACAAGCAATCATAATGGTACATCACTTACAGTGGGTAAACTTAATGTTGGACATGCCATTATTACCTAACGTCCATGGTTTACAGGGTTCATTCTTGGCTTTGCATACCCTGTGCTTTTAGACAATTAGAATCTCTTGTTTAAGAGAGCTCACTGCTTTTGTGGTGAAAATACAGGTGAAGAGGCTTGATTTCCATGAGGTGATGTTCCAGTAGCTGTTGCAAGGGTGTGCTTCAGGCAAGGGCACAGACCTTAACCCAGAGCAATAGCGGTACAATTCCTGTAGCCTACAGCCTTTGTGCTGCCTTTGTTCTGGCTTAATGACTTTTACTGTTTAATATATCACAAAGACTTTGGACTTCAAAAATAATGAAGTGCAAACATGAATGACAATTGGAAAATGTATTTTTACTGATGATTGAGAAGAAAGAGACTACACATCACATATTTTAGATTTTGACCCTACGGAGAGTTACTTTACCCATGTGAAGTGAAAATAGAGAAAAATGTAGGTTTGGAGAATTTTTTTTGTTTGTTTTTCTTAGCTCCTTTTAAGAATTCATATGCTGTGTCCTTTACTGAAATTATGTGTTGCAATAGTTTAAACTAGTGGCTTTCAAACTTTTTGGCCTTAACCCTTAATGAATATGATTTCCCTGGTGGCTCAGACAGTAAAGCGTCTGCCTACAATGCAGGAGACCTGGGTTCGATCCCTGGGTGGGGAAGATCCTCTGGAGAAGGAAACAGCAGCCCACTCCAGTACTCTTGCCTGGAAAATCCCATGGACGGAGGAGCCTGGTAGGCTCTAGTCCAGGGGGTCGCAAAGAGTCAGACACGACTGAGCAACTTCACTTTCACTTTCTTTCTTAATGAAAAACATTTTTTTTAATATTGCAGTCCATTAGATTGTTGTTCAGTTGCTAGGTTGCATCTGACTCTTTGCAACCCTGTGAACTGCAGCATGCCAGGCTTCCCTGTCCTTCACTGTCTCTTGGAGTTTTCTCAAGCTCATGTCCATTGAGTTGGTGATGCCATCCAACCATCTCATCCTCTCTTGACCCCTTCTTCTCCTGCCTTCAACCTTTCCCAGCATTAGGGGCTTTTCCAGTGAGTCAGCTCTTTGAAAAATACAGACATGCTTATCTGAAACAAACTTACTGTTCTTATTTTAATTTTGATCACAATCCATGTAATTCCCAGTTTGGACAAAAACGAAAGTAGATAAAAACTTCTTATGCTTTTGCCCATAAGGCAACATTTTTAAATGGGAAAAATTAAACCCGTGTTTAAATTTCAAAGGGTAAATAAATATATTATCAAGAACACACAATGTTCTTCATCTTTTAAAAACTTTTTGATAAAATTTATGTTTAGAACTAATAAATCAGTTGTTAATTAATCTGGAAGGAAATATTCCCAAATATTTCTAGATTAGAACTTGGAAACAAAGAAATGGGGTATTCCAAGTTAGAGGCTAAAATTTTAATTTAAAATGTTTTATAAATGATCTATACTAAATGGTATCCAGTAAACTTTTAACTTTAAAAATAAAAATTAAAAAAAAAGCAAATTGGTATCCACATTTTTATTATTTCCTCATATTTGATAGTTCTGGTAGTCTGTCTTCATAGATCTTGTTTCTAGAAATATTTACTCAAACTAGAACATTTTAGTTAGGCCTAGAGAGGGAAGCCTAGACTTGAGAGACTTTAGCAGTTAAGATTTTCAGAACTCTCAGTATTCAATTTCCTAGAAGTAGAGAATTAAGAGGAAAAAGAAAACTTTATGAAGCCCTTATATGAAAATGGATATTACTAAACATGTGTTAAGGTGTCTGTTCATAAATGCAACATGTGTGAACTTGCAACAGAAAATTGAATATATAAATTTCTAACTCAAAGAAGTCTGGGTTGAAGATACAGATTTGGGACCCTTCAGTAATTAAGAGAGCAAGAAATAGGTATAGAATAAGAATGTAACTCTTAGAGGTACCCATATCTACTGAATGATAAAGAACTGGGACTCCATGATGATAAATAACATCAGAAGAATGGTCGCGGTGGGGGGTACAGAAAGGTGAGATTTTTAAGGAAGTGAGGTATAAATTCCTTTTTACCATGGAAAAAATTCCTTTTTACCAAGGCATGATCAAATTCAGCAGATGTCTCATAGAAGTACTGAGGGAAAAAAATCACTTTGATTTGGAAACTAGAAGTTATTGACAGTCTTAGTGAAAACAAATTCATTTGAATGATGCTGAAAGTTAGATTTTACTGGGATGATAGCAAAATTGAAGGCAAGAAGAATAAATATAATTCTCCACTAAGCCACACCCACAGAATAATAGAATTTAGAATTTGTAAGATGTCATCTTAGCAGAAAGCACAAGAAATTTTATTTTACTATATAGGGGGTGATTCACTTGATTCATTATTCACAAAGAACATAAATAAATGTGAGACAAGTTCTTGAATGCTGAAGCAAAGTCTTTGATGAGTATAAGATTTTTAAGGTGTTATATTGGGGAGGCAGATGCAGTCTTCTACAGAGCTCTCCTTGGTGTCACTACCAGATAGACCAATAATCTAAGATTTATTATGACCTTGTACATTGCTTTTTTACTTCTCCATATAGGATAGAGTTGAAAAAGCAAGTGAGTGATGAGTGATCACTGTATCTCCCTCACGTGTCTTCAAGAGGTAGATTCTGGGCATCAAGAGTCATTTTTGTTGAGAGTGATTTGATAAAAAGGATTCCAACAAGAGGCTTGGTAGAGGTTTTGGTCTTAAAGGAACAGGGTATAGTAAACAAATCAATACTGAGGTCAGCTGTGAGTGACTAGGTTGCTATTGAAATGACCAAGGTGCCAGAAGTCATGAAGCTGTAATATTGATCCTGCATTTATTGCAATTTATATTTTGAGTACCTCAGGACCCTTAGTAGGTAAGTAACATTTTTTCTAATCTGTGTCCCTAAGTTTTAATTTACAGTGTTAATAACAGCTTCAGCATACCTAAGATTTAGAAAATACTAAACTTTTAGATTACTAGTGGGCAAAAGCCCACCATAAATTGTTACACGGTGTTATTATCCTGTCCAAGCTTTCTAATAAGCAAGAGGTTTCTGTAACAGATTCCTTTGATCAACTGTTTTAAAGTGCTTTGGAAATTTTTTAAAATTATTTTATTTTTATAAAATAAAATCCTACTACTTGCATTTAAAACCCAAGATCCTGATCAACAATTCCAACATGTTGGGGGATTTTTCCCTCACCACCTGGAAGTTCTACAACACTGGCTGAGTGTCCTACCATTCAACTCAATTCTGATATTATCTACTAAGAGATACCTTTAGATTCCACAAATTAAGGACTCCGTCCCACAAGGTTGGACTTCCCAGGTGGCTCAGTGGTAAAAATTTGCCTATCAGTGCAGGAAATGCGGGTTTGATCCCTAGGTTGGGAAGATCCCCTGGAGACAGAAATGGCAATCAACTCCAATATTCTTGCCTGGGAAAATTCCATGGATGGAGGAGCCTGGCAGACTACACTCCATGGGGTCACAAAAGAGTCAGACAGGATTTAGAGACTAAACAACCTAGTTTAGTCCCACCCTTAATTCAGATGCTATTTGCAAGCTCAGGTTACTACCCATGCTAATGACCAACTGGCTGTAGATCACAAGTTCTACAACCCCTCCTTTTGTTTGATGAATATGCTACAGTGGCCCACCAAACTTGAAGCAGTTTACCTGCTTGATTGTCATTATTGCCTTGCTCAGTAAGTCAGTTGTGTCCTACTCTTGGCGACCCATGCACTGTAGCCTGCCAGGCTCCTCTGTCCATGGAAGGTTACAGGTAAGAATACTACAGTGAGTTACTATTTCCTACCCCAGAGGATTTTCCCGACACAGGGATCAAACCTGTGTTGCTTGTGTCTGCTGCACTGGTAGATGAAT
The DNA here is from genome assembly GCF_910594005.1 of Cervus elaphus. Lineage (NCBI taxonomy): Eukaryota > Metazoa > Chordata > Mammalia > Artiodactyla > Cervidae > Cervus > Cervus elaphus. Next base: position 51,085,947 of record NC_057829.1, on the reverse strand, counting down.
TCTTTACTTCTACAGCACCTGGAAAGCCCCAACTTGCTTGATTATGGATTTATTATGATAGGATATAATTCAGGAATAGCCAGATGGAAGAGATGTATACAGCAAAACATGGGGAAGGGTAACTGAACTTCCATGCCCTTCAGGTGCAATGCATTTTGGAATCTCTTAAATGTTCACCAACTCTGAAGTTCTCTGAACCTTGACCTTTTGGAATTTGATGGAGGCTGTGTACACCGGCACTGCCCATCATCCCTCCCCAGTGGTTTGTGGGGGGTGGGAGGGGTGGGGATGAGACTGAAAGTTCCTAGCTTCCAATCACTAGGTTGGCTGCGTTGTCAACCAGCCCCTATCCCAGGGTGTGATCCAAAAATCACACAAATAACATAACAAAAGACACCTTTCTCTCTCTCATCACTTAGGAAATTCAAAAAGTTTTAGGAACTCTATCCCAGAAATCACAATACCACAAAAAGAAACCTGAAAATCATGTGTTTTCGGTGAATAACATTATATAACTAGTAAATCATGATTGATCTAGTTTTATTTTCTTATAAATAAAACTCGTGGGGGAGATGAAGTGATACCATTAAAAAAAATGTTAGAACATGCTTTCTGGTTACGGCTTTGTACATATTTGGAGACTTGTTTAAAACATAATTAGAACTCGAAGCATACCCCTGGATAATACTTGTCTTAGTGGAGTTATTTACGTATTTCTTCCTTTAAACTATGAATTTAAGCTCAGGGTTAGTGTTTAATTTTACTTTATTTGTATGTTAGTGATTATACAATACCTGGTAAATGAATACTCAGTAATTATTTACTGAATAAATAACTGAATTTAGTAGTTAACAATTACATCAGTTCAGTTCAGTCGCTCAGTTGTATCTGACTCTTTGCAACCCCATGAATTGCAGCACCCCAGGCCTCCCTGTCCATCACAAACTCCTGGAGTTTACCCAAACTCATGTCCATCGAGTCGGTGATGCCATCCAGCCATCTCATCCTCTGTCATCCCCTTCTCCTCCTGCCCCCAATCCCTCCCAGAATCAGGGTCTTTTCCAATGAGTCAACTCTTCGCATGAGGTAGCCAAAGTATTGGAGTTTCAGCTTCAGCATCAGTCCTTCCACTGAATACCCGGGACTGATCTCCTTCAGGATGGACTGGTTGGATCTCCTTGCAGTCCAAGGGACTCTCAAGAGTCTTCTCCAACACCACAGTTCAAAGGCATCAATTCTTCGGTGCTCAGCTTTCTTCACAGTCCAACTCTCACATCCATACATGACCACTGGAAAAACCATAGCCTTGACTAGATGGGCCTTTGTTGGCAAAGTAATGTCTCTGCTTTTTAATGTGCCATCTAGGTTAGTCATAACTTTCCTTCCAAAGCGTAAGTGTCTTTTAATTTCATGGCTGCAATCACCATCTGCAGTGATTTTGGAGCCCCCCAAAATAAAGTCAGCCACTGTTTTCACTGTTTCCCCATCTATTTGCCATGAAGTGATGGGACCGGATGCCATGATCTTAGTTTTCTGAATGTTGAGCTTTAAGCCAACTTTTTCACTCTCCTCGTTAACTTTCACCAAGAGGCTCTTTAGTTCTTCTTCACTTTCTGCCATAACGGTGGTGTCATCTGAATATCTGAGGATACTGATATTTCTCCTGGCAATCTTGATTCCAGCTTGTGCTTCTTCCCAGTGTCACCTAAATCAAATGCAAGTCGTGAGAAGGAATGTCCAACACAAAGCAAATGGATACTTTAAAATGTGATTCTTTCTCAGTTAAAAAATGGTGTCAATAAAATGAATTACTCCAAGGAACAAACTCTAATTTTTATGAAGAGATGGTAGGTCAAGATAAACATGAACTGAAAGAATCCAAGAGGCATGGAAACGCCGTCTTCTTCAAAACAATAAATCTGCAGCAGCTATCGCTGTTTCTATTCTCTACCCAAGAGTTCAATACTAATTTAAAAAGAGAAAAGAAGTCATAATTGAAACTGAGCTAGTTTTCCATGTGTCTCATTGGTAAGCAGCAGCTGCTGAAACATACAGACCTATTCAAAAGAATGAAACTCCATCTGTAGAGTATTATGTGCTTGGGTCAAGTGAAGGGTAACCCAGGAAAATACCAGTAGTCATTTCTGTTTGTGGGAGGAACTCTTGAAATATGCAAAGAAATGAAATTCTAGGACTCCTAAGAAGCAGAATCTGATAGGAAGTGTTAGTGTTACCTTTATTACTGGAGTGAGTATCCATTCTCTTCTCTAGGGGATCTTCTTAACCCAGGGATCCAACCCAGGTCTCCTGCATTGCAGGCAGATTTGTTACTGTCTGAGCCATCAGGGCAAAGACACCTTTATAATAGGTAAGAATTATAGAAGAAGGAGCATGCATCTACCATCCCATCCTTGTGCCCTAGAAGGCAGCCCTTAGGGGATGATACATGTGGAAACCAGGAAGAAATGGATTGCTTTCTCCAGGGAGACTCTTTTTTGTGTGTGTGTATTATTTACCACATTTGTTTCTTTGAAAATACTTTCTGAGGTCAGTGTGGAGAAGGGAAAATTCCTTGCCCAGAGTTTACTTTCTCAATTCTTGAGTTAGGATTCAAATCAGGAACTGTGATCTAAGCCTAATGCATGTTTTATTTATGGATAATCCATTAAACCTTTATTAATAAGGAGTAAATGGTAATTTTCTACCCAATTTGTTCTGTCTTTTGTGGGAGGAAATTGATTTTCCTCATCTTAATGTGTAAAACTCCAGTGTCTTGGTTTTCATGGTCTCCAGAAGGGAATAAGCACGCTTAGAAACCAACAGCGAAGGAATGAGCTGCTTTCCAGGAGCACATGAGAAATTTTTTTTTTCCCCTCCTCCAGCTTTATTTATTTATTTAGTTAGTAAAATAGGAAGGCTTTTATTTGCTTATTTTTTCTATACAATAGGTATTCGTTGGTTATCCATTTAAAATATATCACTGTGTACATGACTTTTCCAAAGTCCCAAATTATCCCTTCCCCCAGGCAGCCATAATTTCGTTTTCTAAGTCTGTGAATCTCTTTCTGTTTTGTAAGTACCATTTCCATTTCATTTGTGTCGTTTCTTCTTACAATCCACATAAAAGGGACGTCATGATATTTCTCCTTCTCTGACTTACTTCACTCAGTATGATGCTCTCTAGGTCCATCCATGTTGCTGCAAATGGCATTATTTCATTCTTTCTAATGCTTGAGTAATATTCCATTGTACATATGTACCACATTTTCCTTATCCGTTCCTCTGTGGATGGACATTTCTGTTGCTTCCATGTCTTGGCTATTGTAAACAGTGCTGCAAACTTGAGGTGCAAGTATCCTTTTGGACCATGTTTTTCTCTGGAACACTAGTTATCAGAGAAATGCAAACCAAAACTGCAATGAGATATCACCTTACACTTGGCAGAATGGTATCATCAAAAAATACACACACACACACACACACACACACACACACACAATCCACAAACAACAAATGCTGGAGAGTGGAGAGAAGGGAATCCTCCTGTGCTATTGGTGGGAATCCTCCAGTAGTGTTGGCAGAGCTACCATGGAGAACAGTATGGAGGGCCCTTAAGGAAACTAAGACTAGAGCTGCCATATGACCCTGCAATCCCACTCCTGGGCATCTATCTATCCATCCATCACTATCTATCAATAAATCTGTCTTCCTTTAGGTACTTTTCAAAGTTAATTATAGATAGCAGTTCACCATCTCTAAGCATGTCAGTTTATATATTATCTAGACTATTAATAACTTCTTAAAGTTATTTACAGATAAACACATATGAAGTTTATTATCAAGTATGCTTTCAGCTTCTAAGCCCCTACACATTTGACAGTGTCTTACTACTGGAGAGGTCTTACTACTGGAATTGAGAAGGCTTTTGTCTCCACAGAGAAATCAGATAAAGTCTTTTAATTTTGCCCCACCCTCACATTCTTCCCCTGCAAATTATTTTCCCATACATCTCCTATTTCGCATGCTTACTGGACACTGCCATAGTTCAAGTCCTACTTTATGTTTTACTCTATGTCTCTTCCACCTTTCAATCCATCCTTCTTGAAAATGTCTATTAGCTACCCTAAACAGATTTCAGCATTGATTTTGCTTTTGCCTGGTTTATTGATTTCAATCTAATTCAGAGATGTTAAGTGACAGGGAGTTGTGTTGTTGTACCGTCCATTACCCACAGCTACGTGAAGGGGGTAGGTTTGATTGATACAGATGGGAAACTAGAGCTTGTGAGGCAGAGAGTACCACCGCTGTTCTTGGATGCTTTTCTGGCTGCTGCAGCTCAACTACACCGTTATTAGAAAAGGCTTCTGCCCTTGTCTGGTAAAGGGAGCAGGATTTTGCTTTTTTTTGGGGGGGGGGGGGTTTCCAGGATTATTATGATATACAGTAAAATTGGGGGAAATGGCATTAGGAGTATTGATCCACTTTACCAGTCTCTTGCCAATGATCTCCTCTGGTCTTCAGTTTCTTTATCTGTAAAATGAGGGGCTGGACCAGAAAGATATTAGCTATGGTTCCTTTCTGTTTTCTAAATCCATGGATTCTATTTAGTTTTTCAAAAAGGTGCTTGTGAATTTCTGTCCAGAACAGAAAGATGGGAGATAGTAGAGAAGCAAGAGTCAGATTGCCTAAGTTCACCTTCTAGTTACATGGCATTAGTTAATTATTCTGAATTTATTTTTCTCTAAGATAGGAATAACAGTAATTCTTCCTTCGTAAAGTGTTGTGAGAATTAGATGTGTGGAACAATGTATAAGGCATAGTAACCATTCAAAGAATATGCTGCTTCTATTATTTGTTGTATTTGGTGTTGTACCTGATGGAAATAAATGGTGGTGGGGGGAGGGTGGGTTTTGAAAGGAAGAATGATGTGTTCTCTAAGAACTCTGCTGAGAATGAGCAGACTAAGGCTCTGATTTCACCCCAGTCTGTACACCAGAGAGTGTAACTCTCTTGGCAAGCTCTGTTATATCTCTGGGAGTTTATTTCTTGGACTGAGAATTGAAAGAGTATAGATGAAAAAACCTCCCACCTTCTCTGTCAAATTAAAATTCTGATGTAATTCTGACCTATTTTTAAATGGCAGTTTCTGAGTAATGGACACTATACATTTTAAAACTGATCATATCTTCTGCTTTGTCTTCTTAGCTTAAAGCTGGACTTGGGACCAAACTTAAACAATTGTGGAGGTTGTTACCAGGGCTGGCTTCAGGGGTGTGCTTGCATGCTCTGTTGTCACGCAGAGGTCCAAGGGCCTCAGAGGACCTTACTCTTGGTTTACTGCTCTGTTGTCACCATCCTGGAATACTTTTATTTATTTATTTTTAACAAGGGACACTGCCTTTTCATTTTGCACTGGACTGTGGAGAACTATAGAGCTGTTTCTAGGTCTTGATACAGATCTTTTTCTTGTCTAGCTTCATCTTTGGCTTCATTTTTACTATTCTACCTATTATTCTTTCTCTGATTATCCTGCATGCATTTTGTGAGCTGCCACATTGCCATTTGGTGAACAGGCAGAGAACAGATAAATAGCAGGCATTGATATTTCTGTGAAGATTTGTTCCCCCAAACTCCTAGTCACATTCCTCTCTTCGTCTCAAAGTCAACAACTTTTACTGTTCATGTTGTTCCCGTTGGTACTGAGTTGTGTATTACTGTGCCTCATCATGTAACTTTGCAGGATGGACACCTTGACTTCTCAGGTTATTGTAACCTCTTTGAACTCTTATATCTCCAAAGGTATTCATCGTCATGGGCATTGCTCCTAACAGCCTCTAAGGAAATAACTGTTGAATTAATTTAATTCGAGATTGAATTGATTCAACCAGCTAAAAGAGGGAAAGAGATGTTTTAGCCAAGAAAGGGAAAGCTGGATAAGGACCCTAGACAGTGGCCACAGAGGATCATCCTTAGTCACTGATTGAATTCCACTCTTCATAACACCAGTTGTGCAATGGTTCTCAATCTTCTGAATCTCTGGAGCCTTTTTCAGTTTTAACAGTTATTGTGGACCTCACAAAGCTTCTGTACTTATGGATTATAGCTAAAGTAAGAAATTTTTACACTGATTATTTATTTATACTATTTAAAAAGAACAAAATAAACCCATTATGTGATAACTTATTAACATATTTTTATGGAGAACATTTTCCCCCCAAACAAAACTTTACGATGCGTGGCCTTATTTTGTGTTTTGCAAATCGCTCTAACATTTGGCTTGATAGGAGAAAGCTGGATATTCATATCTGTGTATTCTGTCTTTTGTGGGATAACATAGAGTGTGACTTTGTAAAACTCCACTGTATACTCTTGAGAGAATTAGAATATAAAGGGCAAATAATGACTTAGTATTATGAAAATAGTCTTTACTTCATGGACCCCTTGAAAATGTCACAGGGACCGCAAGTGGTCCCCAGGCCAGTCTTTGAGAACTGTTGTAGCAGAGTAAGGTCTCTCTCCCATGCTGTTTTTCATATTCAGTGACCCAGGGTACTATCTCCCGTTCCTCTAGCTGAAAATCTTCACACTTACTGACGTGGATGTTCCAGTGGTTTTCTCTGAGAGTATGAGAATATCAAGGGGTGGGATCTGAGAGTTACCTGAGGCTCTTCTCTTGGCTTACATACTGTGATCATGGGCAGGTCCAAAGAGAGGACCGAGCGGTTGACCCCGTCACTTATCTAAACTTGAGGCCAGAGCCCTTTCTAAAGAACGCTAGGTTTCTTAGTTTAGATAATTTATTAGGTCTGTTATTTTTGATTTGCTGATGGAAAACAATGGGATGCGGCTCAGAATGAAACCTTTGGTGGAAAAAAAATACTGAAGTAATTACTGGAATAGATTACTGTGTCATTCCGGGTGTGATGTTTTGTACATTTTCATGCCTATTTTAATTGTTATATTTTGAAAATATGTATCAGGCACTCAGTTTCAGTTTATTACGATTGGCTGCTCTGCATTAGCAAGCTTAAGAGGGCCAAAGTTCAGATTAATTATGCAGAATAGCAATGACAGGCTTTTATTATAAGCTATATTTAATTTGAGCCTACAGATGCTAAGTAAAATAATAATGATAAAGTTATTTGTACTTACATTTTGCTTCTAACTCAGTAGTTTGCAGTGCTAACTTTATAGCTAATCTTTATAAGGCCTGTTCCAAATGGGTTTTTGGAACAAAATTCTATTTCTCAGTGACGGATCAACAACTGCAAAGCAAGACGAGACACTTTGGGAGCTATAACTGGTTTCCAAAGATTGGTGTTTTGTGTTAAGTAAACCTGTCTCCCTGAAACTTACAAGTAGATGAACTTTAGGAAACAAATGGACATCTAGGGAGTTTAGTTCCTCATTCATACCTCATCCAAAATGGTTGTCTGTGGTATTTGGTCTTTTGAGACTTACTGCCCTGTTCTCTTCTGTCCCTTAGGGAGACACCACATTCTTACCATCCATGACCTCTTCCTACTCATCAGGGAAAGAGGTTGAGGTATAAACTGGGACCCAAAGGGTGGGGCTTGATTAGAGATCATGTATGAGTCCGAGAGGGTGAGGCACACTTTGAGCCTAAATTTCTTACTGATTGTATGACCTGGGGGAATTTTCTTCATCTCTAACCATCAGCTTCCAAGAAGACATTATGTTTCAGGAAGACATCAAAGTAGCGATAATGTGGAAGATGAAATGAGGTGGGGGGATCTTGAGATCAAAAGTCATCTGTTTGGTTCACTATTTACTAGTCATGCAATAAAATCTTGAACGAAGCTACTTACTGTGGAGCTAGAAAAGAAGGAGCAGAATCACTAAGTTCCAATAACCAGTTGGATTATCCAGAGGAAGAAAGGGATGAGTGGGAATATTAGATACTCTCAAATTGCTGGAACTGGTTAATTGATGTCATTTGATGAGAGAGCAGAAAGAAGGGACTGTGTGGAGGTGTAGTGGGTGAGGCTGAATGTAAGAAAGTGGATAAGAAGGTGAGGTAAGAAGAAAGGGTTAGACAGTGGGGGGAGGGAAACTAGATCTAAGTGGAAAGGCCTGTTGTGGGTTCATATATATTATATATCTTGGCCTGGAGCTCAGAAGACATTTGGGAAACGTCAATTCTTATACATGTGGCAAATGAAGACATGAGTGTGGGTTAAGTCGCCCAGGGAGAAAGTGCAGAATGAGAGATCTGAGATTGGCCTCAACCAGGGGAAATGAACTGCTCTTCTGTGAAAAAGGAAGGGATACAAGGAGACTTGCATCTCTTTCTCCAGGAGAGCCAGGGCACACACAGACATTTCTTAAGGACTGCAATTATGATATGAATTAGTTTGTAATAAGGGACTGATTTGGAGAGAAAACTTAGGGACAGTCACAGTAGCTGGGCTCCTGTGTGCCTTTGGCCCCAGACAGATGTACTGAACTCCCTGGGGATGGAGAGTATGGAGTTCAAATGAGTCCCCAAGGGATAGGATGCCCATGTGTGCACAGAGCTGCCCTTTCAGCCGCCCTTTGCATTTCTTCAGGGAATAAAACCAAGCTTTGAGTGTCAGCACAAGTAGAAGGATGTGCCTCTGCTCCAGGGGATGAAAGTAGCAGCTTGGAAATAATTACATGTGATTATCCCCAAGGGGAAGCCAGCCTCTAGGCAGCTGGCAGAAATCTGTTGTCTTCCTGAGTAACCCAAGGAAGAATCTCTTTGGTATTTAGATTACTGCTCAAAAAGTCCATTTTCTCTCCCCTATCCATCTCCTGTTCTCAGCCTTTATTCTGCCCAACTTGTTCTATTGCTCATATACAGTTTTAGTTACCTATTTGGCATTGTATATTCAAATACTGAATTACGCAAGATCATTCTTTTTTTCCAATTTATGTTTTCATTTATTTTACCAAGAACATTCTTTTGAATCTTAAGAGATTGAAGAGAAAGACTTGGAATTTCTGACTTCCATTTTTCTAATTATTAGAGAGAATGCTAATTTGAATATTCAGAGAACAATTCCTTAATCTTTGGGTTAGCTAAAGAGTGACTTTATAGTGCTTTTATGATGTCAGCTTCGTCTTCATACCTTTATTGCCTTTCACCTGGGTTTCTTCACTTCTATATTTCTTGCACTGTAAGCCACCAAAATTTATTTTTCAGAATAAAGTGATGGTTATAGTAATTAATTATATTCTTTGCAGCCAAAGATGGAGAAGTTCTATACAGTCAGCAAAACAAGACCTGGAGCTGACTGTGGCTCAGATCATGAACTTCTTATTGCCAAATTCAGACTTAAACTGAAGAGAGTAGGGATAACCACTAGACCATTCAGGTATGACCTAAATCAAATCCTTTATGAATATACAGTGGAAGGGAGAAATAAATTTAAGGACCTAGATCTGAAGACAGGGAGCCTGATGAACTATGGACAGAGGTTCATGACATTGTACAGGAGACAGGGATTAAGACCATCCCCATGGAAAAGAAATGCAAAAAGGCAAAATGATTGTCTGAGGAGGCCTTACAAATAGCTATGAAAAGAAGAGAAGCAAAAAGCAAAGGAGAAAAGGAATGATATTCCCATTTGAATGCAGAGTTCCAAAGAATATCCAGGAGAGATAAGAGAGCCTTCCTCAGGGATCAGTGCAAAGAAATAGAGGAAAAAACAGAATGGGAAAGACTAGAGATCTCTTCAAGAAAATTAGAGATACCAAGGGACCATTTCATGCAAAGATGCGTTCGATAAAGGACAGAAATGGTATGGACCTAACAGAAGCGGAAGATAGTACGAAGAGGTGGCAAGAATACACAGAAGAACTGTACAAAAAAGATCTTCATGACCCAGATAATCACGATGGTGTGATCACTCACCTAGAGCCAGACATTCTGGAATATGAAGTCAAGTGGGCCTTAGGAAGCATCACTACAAACAAAGCTAGTGGAGGTGGAATTCCAGTTGAGCTATTTCAAACCCTGAAAGATGATACTGTGAAAATGTTGCATTCATTTTGCCAGCAAATTTGGAAAACTCAGCAGTGGCCACAGGACTGGAAAAGGTCCGTTTTCATTCCAGTCCCTAAAAACACCATCCCAAAGAATGCTCAAACTATCGCACAATTGCACTCATCTCACACACTAGTAAAGTAATGCTCAAAATTCTCCAATCCAGGCTTCAGCAATACATGAACTGAGAACTTCCAGATGTTCAAGCTGGTTTTAGAAAAGGCAGAGGAACTTGAGATCAAATTGCCAATATCTGCTGGATCATCGAAAAAAGCAAGAGAGTTCCAGAAAAACATCTATTTCTGCTTTACTGATTATACCAAAGCCTTCGAATGTGTGGATCACAATAAACTGTGGAAAATTCTGAAGGAGATGGGAATACCAAACCACCAGACCTGCCTCTTGAGAAACCTGTATGGGGGTCAGGAAGCAACAGTTAGAACTGGACATGGAACAACAGACTGGTTCCAAATAGGAAAAGGAGTACCTCAAGGCTGTATATTGTCACCCTGCTTATTTAACTTATATGCAGAGTACATCATGAGAAACACTGGGCTGGAGGAAGCACAAGCTAGAATTAAGATTGCCAGGAGAAATATCAATAACCTCAGATATGCAGATGACACCACCGTTATGGCAGAAAGTGAAGAGGAACTAAAGAGCCTCTTGATGAAAGTGAAAGAGGAGAGCGAAAAAGTTGGCTTAAAGCTCAACATTCAGAAAACTAAGATCATGGCATATGGTCCCATCACGTCATGGGAAATAGATGGGGAAACAGTGGAAACAGTGGCTGCCTTTATTTTTGGGGGATTGCAGACATGAAATTAAAAGACGCTTCCTCCTTGGAAGGAAAGTTATGACCAACCTAGACAGCATATTAAAAAGCAAAGACATTACTTTGCCAACAAAGGTCCATCTAGTCAAGGCTATGGTTTTTCCAGTGGTCATGTATGGATGTGAGAGTTGGACGGTGAAGAAAGCTGAGCGCCGAAAAATTGATGCTTTTGAACTGTGGTGTTGGAGAAGACTCTTGAGAGTCCCTTGGACTGCAGCGAGATCCAACCAGTCCATCCTAAAGGAGATCAGTCCTGGGTGTTCATTGGAAGGACTGATGCTGAAGCTGAAACTCCAATACTTTGGCCACCTCATGCGAAGAGTTGACTCATTGGAAAAGACCCTGATGCTGGGATGGATTGGGGGCAGGAAGAGAAGGGGATGACAGAGGATGAGATGGCTGGATGGCATCACTGACTTGATGGGTGTGAGTTTGAGTAAACTCCGGGAGTTTGTGATGGACAGGGGGGCCTGGCGTGCTGCAATTCATGGGGTCGCAAAGAGTCAGACACGACTGAGCGACTGAAGTGAACTGAATTATAGTAATACTACTTACAGCTAATATATAAGCTAATATATTTATTGCACTTTTACTATGGCCTGAGTCATGAAATTTCATTCAGTTGTCCCACTGATGTGAACTTGCTTCACTGCCCTACTCCTTTCAGTTAGAAGGAGACTGAAGGCTGCAAATTGGAGTCATGAGCATGTGCCCAGGGTCATGAAGCTCCTTGAGTGGAAGAGCTGCGGCTTGACTCCATGCTGGCTGGACCACAGCACCTATATAGGCTGCTGTTTCTGAGTCCCCATCTTAGCTCTGCTGGTGGAGCAATTCTGCTATTGGCCGAGGAAACTAGTTTAAGTTAGAGATGCATCAGAGGAAACACAGCTAGTATTGGAGCAAAGACAAGGGCCCAGGACTCCTGCTGTCAGTCTTGTGATATTCTACCCAAACTGTCTCTCTAGTCTAATTTGCCACACTTTTACATAAAAATAGTGATGTACTTTCCTGTATTAGACTTTTGCATATATTCTTCTTGTTTGTATAGGAAAAACATTTCTTAGGTACGGAGGAAGAACAGATGCACTTTGGTTGTTTATGGCTAGATGTTTCCAAGCTTTTAAGGTAGCTGCTTACTGGAAGCTGTTGCATTAACCACTATTGACTGGTACAGTAAATGTTAGGAAAAATACCAAGTCACATTAATCATGAATCTTCTGGTTGTCTCAGAAGTTGAACATGTTTGGTGGCTAATACAAGCACATCGACCCTTAAAGAGCTTCATGAAAAATTAATTTGCAAAACAGTTGTCTTCTAAGTGGTTTTGTGAAAATGATTGGAGACAAATTTTCAACCTCAGTTCGGAAAAAAGATTTTGAGTTTTTATTTTTATAGCTGCCAGGCTCTAAAGGAAACAGTATACTTACAATAAAGCAGACTTATTACTTCATCTTAATGTAAGTCTTAGGAAGACAATTATATGTTTGATGAAAGTTAAATAAATTTTCTCAACTATTAGTGAAGCATCCTAAAGATTCAAAATAGAAACCAAAAGTACGGTTTGCCTCATTCCCTCTTTCCCACCACCACTTCATGTAAAGGTGTCATCTTTAAGAGTCAATTTTGAAAATATCTGGCCAATCATTGGGAAAATATTTTTTGCAATGATGATACAATTATTAATTTATCTCACTAGTTTATTAGGTGCCATGATACTTATAAAAATTAGTGAACTAAATAGTGTGTTTTAAGTACAGGATTGAAAATAACACTAGTTATATTAGTGCTTTTAGGGCATATAGTATGCATTTTTAGAAACATTAAAATATTACTGGAACTCTTTTCTCCCTACTAGCAGCAAATATATACATGTGTATATATGTGCCTGTAAATAATTTATGTTTTTAAGTGAATGATATCATTACCTAAGTTTATGTATAATATTTTTAATGGTACTGAGATATTTTGAATTTATGGACAGGGAGAAGAAAAACAAGTGGTGGTTAATGATATCATCATTTTTCCTAGCTAAAGGAAATGAAGAAGCAATGTTTATTGATTGTGTCTTATGTTCCAGGCATTCTCTAGGACTTGACATTATTTATTTATTTGTTTATTTCTCTTAATTTATTATAAAAGTCATATGAGATAGATGGTATTATCCCCATTTTACAAATGAGGTAAAGGAGATAGGAAGATTAAGTAACTTGCCTGTGATCTCATCTCTGCTAAGTAGCGGCATAGTCTTAAGCACAAAACTGTGCCCAAAGTCAGGCTCTTTTCCTTGTGCTTATTTTGCAGCTTTTTATATTAAAACTGATAAATTGTTAAGTAGTTGCTTTGATGAATGAATATCGATCTTTGAAAGCATCCTCTTCCTATTTAGGCACATAAACATGATTGCATATTTTGCACATGATAAGCTATATAACCCATACAAGTGTTGTGAGCAACTGGGCAAGGGTGGGGGTCAAGAATAGTTTACATTAAAAAAAAAAAGAACAGCTATCTGGTGTCTGCTATCAACATGGGGTTCCCTTCACTTTCATGCCATTCTTTCTTCTGCTTGGAGTTCCACCTTTGACTCAGAAATTGTGCTTCACTGTGAAGTTCTCTCCACCCACCTTTATACCTTCTTACTTTAAAGCATTTACTCCACCATGAAGGGTGCTGGCACGTTTGTGGTCAGTATTCTTCTGGTCCCCAGAGGAGTTGCCATTTAGGTCTGGCAAAACAAAATATTATTTTCCCCATATACTCATGGTCTGTGTTTAGTCCACAGAACTTTTGTAGGAACTTGAAGGACAGATGATCTGGTTACTACCTCAATTTTCTAAAGAATTATTAATGTCTTGTCATTCTCAATCTACACCAGTGGCACCCAATAGCCTGGAGACACAAATCTTTGTGTACTGTTATTTAATCTGGGGTCACTGAGGGTCTTTACTTGTCAGAGAAGTCAGCATTTCCAACTATTAAGCAGAAAAAAAGAATAAAATATTTTGCTGTAGTCAGAAGTTGTTCAGATGTGTATAGAAAGAGTTCAACACCAGTCGTATCACATGCATTTCATAGTCATTACTGACTCAAACTGAAAAATATGCAGGCATTTGCCTTGTGTGACAAACAATGCACCTCCTTCACTAAGGAGCAGGCTGTCTGTCATGTTTTCCGCATGTGACACTGGGCACTCTGGGGATGAGCTGTTGAAGGAAGCTGCTCGCTAATCTGAGGTGGAAATTGCCTTAGCAGGCTTCCCACAGAGAGCCTTCTTCTCAGGTCCTGCCAAAAATCACAAGAGGCTGTGCTAGGATACCTGAAGGCGTGGATGTGAGAACGCCTCAGGACGTAGGAACTCAAGGGAGAATGAAATAGTCCCAATAAATTCATAGTTTTGATTTTGAAGTCTATAAGCTGTTAATGGCAGTTTGCAGGAAACTCTAATAAAATACTGACACTAAGTAGTAAGTGACTTTTTAATCTTTGCAGCATACAACGCCTTGAGTTTTCAGACATCAAGGCCACTAAGTACCCTAGAAATCACCGAATCTAGTTCCATTAAGTGTATAAACCTAGAACCTAGTAAGCCCCTTATTTTCTCAAGATGTGTAAAGGTCTCCTGGTGACTCAGTGGTAAAGAATCTGTCTGCCAATGCAAGAGATGTGGGTTTGATCCCTGGGTTGGGAAGATCCCTGGAGAAGGAAATGGCAACTCACTCAAGTATTCTTGCCTGGAAAATCTCATGAACAGAGGAGCCTGGTGGGCTACAGTCCATGGGGTTGCAAAAGAGTTGGATAGAGCTTAGCGAATAAACAATAACCAACAACAGTAGCAGTAGAACCATGATCCCTGACCTTTAATAATGTTGTTACTCTGTTATTTCTAGTTCAGTAATAGCCAAGTATAAATTTTGACTCTCCAGAGAGGTGATTATTCACTTGATAACATTTTCATATTGGCCCCCTCGTATCGGCAGTATCCATCTAGTATCACTGAAGAGAAAAAGGAGTGTAGTCAAAAGACTAAACATTCTGATTTGAACAGTGTTTTGATCAGTCCAGTTCAGTTCAGTCACTCAGTTGTGTCTGACTCTTTGTGACCCCATGGACTGCAGCACGCCAGGCTTCCCTGTCCTTCATCAACTCCGGGCACTTACTCAAACTCATGTCCATCATGTTGGTGATGCCATACAACCATCTCATTCTCTGCCATCCCCTTCTCCTCCCGCCTTCAGTCTTTCCCAGCATCAGGGTCTTTTCAAATGAGTCAGCTCTTCTCATCAGGTGGCCAAAGTATTGGAGCTTCATCTTCAGCATCAGTCCTTCCAATGGATATTCAGGACTGATTTTCTTTAAGATGGACTGGTTGGATCTCCTTGTAGCCCAAGGTACTCTCAAGAGTCTTCTCCAACACCACAGTTCAAAACCATCAGATCTTCCGCACTCAGTTTTCTTTATAGTTCAACTCTCACATCCACATATAACTAGTGGAAAAACCATAGCTTTGACAAGATGGAACTTTGTTGGCAAAGTAATGTCACTGCTTTTTAATATGCTGTCTAGGTTGGTCATAGCTTTTCTTCCAAGTAGCAAGTGTCTTTTAATTTCATGACTGCAGTCACCATCTGCAGTGATTTTGGAGCCCCCCAAAATAAAGTCTGTCACTGTTTCCAATTGTTTCCCCATCTACTTGCCATGAAGAGATGCCATGATCTTAGTTTTCTGAATGTTGAATTTTAAGCCAACTTTTTCACTCTCCTCTTTAACTTTCATCAAGAGGCTCTTTAGTTCTTCTTTGATTTCTGCCAGAGGGGTGTTGTCATCTGCATTTCTGAGCTTATTGATATTTCACCCTGCAACCTTGATTCTGGCTTGTGCTTCATCCAGTCCAGCATTTCTCATGATGTACTCTGCATATAAGTTAAATAAGCAGGGTGACAATATACAGCCTTGATGTACTCCTTTCCCGATTTGGAACCAGTCTGTTGTTCCATGTCCAGTTCTAACTGTTGCTTCTTGACCTGCATACAGATTTTTCAGGAGGCAGGTCAGGAGGTCTGGTATTCCCATCTCCTTAAGAATTTCCCATATTTGTTGTGATCCACACAGTCATAGGCTTTGGCATAATCAATAAAGCAGAAGTAGATGGTTTTATGGAACTCTCTTGCTTTTTCGATGATCCAGCGGATGATAGCACTTTGATCTCTGGTTCCTCTGCCTTTTCTAAATCCAGTTTGAACATCTGGAAGTTCATGGTTCATGTACTGTTGAAGCCTGGCATAACAGATTTTAAGCATTACTTTGCTAGTGTGTGAGATGAGTGCAATTTTGTGGTAGTTTGAGCATTCTTTGGCATTGCCTTTCTTTGGGATTGGAATGAAAACTGACCTTTTCCAGTCCTGTGGCCACTGCTGAGTTTTCCAAATTTGCTGGCATATTGAGTGCAGCACTTTCACAGCATCATCTTTCAGGATTTGAAATAGCTCAACTGGAATTCCATCACCTCCACTAGCTTTGTTCATAGTGATGCTTCCTAAGGCCCACTTGACTTCACATTCCAGGATGTCTGGCTCTAGGTGAGTGATCACACCATGGTGGTTATCTGGGTCATGAAGATCTTTTTGGTATAGCTGTCCTTAAACATTCAATATAACTAACCAGATCTCTTTTTCTGATTCTATGTTCATTATACAACAGTTTTTTCTTTATAATTTGACTTGTCATGTAGGTTGGCCCATGGGGTAAAATACACTGAGACTGTTAAAGAGAATGTTCTAGTCTGTGTGATACTCAAATTGTTTATGTTATTTTTAATACACTGGTACTTGGCTGATATTTTATTTTTCTAATGGGCATCCTATAGCAAGAGTGTATTTCCTGCAGAAAATTCTATTTTACTAAATTCCTTTTATGGTCAAACCTTCTTCATTTTGGGAAGGGATATAAGTGAGTATAAATAGTAGCATCTCAATTAAAAAAATGTCCCCACAAGAACTGTTATTTTTTTTTAAATGATTACTTTTCAGAAAAATATTTTGCTATTTTAAATTGCATGTTTGAGGGAAAACAGGTCATGAAAACAATGCTACAAATCTTATAAAGATCCTCAACTTTATTACATGCTTTTATTCAGGTAGCTGAAAATATTTTTAAGGCACCTTTATGTGGTATTATAAACTGACAAATATGTAATTCCACCAGTCAGATAACTAAGGATACTTGTAGTTCTAAAAATAGCATCTAAACAGACACTACTAGAGTTTTCATTATTCTTTGTGAAAGTTCTCTTAAATAATTCACCAATTTTAGATTACCTTTGGTCAACACCTAAAAGTTGGCTTAAAGCTCAACATTCAGAAAACTAAGATCATGGCATCTGGTGCCATCATTTCATGGCAAATAGATGCAGAAACAGTGGAAACAGTGGCTGACTTTATTTATTTATTTTGGCTCCAAAATCACTGCAGATGTTAACTGCAGTCATGAAATTAAAAGACACTTACTCCTTGAAAGAAAAGTTATGACTAACCTAGACAGCATGTTAAAAGCAGTGACATTACTTTGCCAACAAAGGTCTGTCTAGTCAAAGCTATGGTTTTTCCAGTAGTCATGTATAAATGTGAGAGTTGGAGTATAAAGAAAGCTGAGCACTGAAGAATTGATAGTTTTGAACTGTGGTGTTGGAGAAGACGCTTGAGAGTCCCTTGGACTGCAAGGAGATCAAACCAGTCTGTACTAAAGGAAATCAGTCCTGAATATTCATTGGAAGGACTGATGTTGAAGCTGAAACTCCAATACTTTGGCCACCTGATGCAAAGAACTGACTCATCTTAAAAGACCCCGATGCTGCGAAAGATTGAAGGCAGGAGGAGAAGGGGACGGCAGAGGATGAGATGGTTGGTTGGCGTCATCAACTTGATGGACATGAGTTTGAGTAAGCTCCAGGAGTTGATGATGGACAGGGAGGCCTGGCATGCTGCAGTCCATGGGGTCACAAAGAGTTGGACATGACTGAGCGACTGAACTGAACTGAACGGAATCTATTGGAAAGTGTACTGAAGTCCACTACTCATTTTACTTTTGCTTAAACTATACGGTGATTGTCTGTTGTGATTTCATATAAGTTTTAGTGGATTTGCCTAGAAATGTCCTGCCTTTCATTGGTTTGGAAGCCAGACAAGGTTAAAGTTGAGAAGTTGAGATTATAAAACATACATACACTAAATCACTGACATTTCAGGAATGAATACTGAACTGGGTAGTGCAGGTTGCAGTGTCTGGCATCTATGAGAAAATGCTTAATGTTCTTTATTTCAGTTCTCTGTTAGTTTGCTCAGGCTACTGTAACAAGAAACCATGGATCAGGTGACTTAAGCAACAGCTTAAGTTGGAAGTCCTGGAACTTGGAGGTCTTGAGTCAGAGTACCAGCCTGGTTGGGTTCTGATGAGGATTCCCTTCCAGGTTTGCAGACAGCTGGCTTTGTGCTGTGTGCTTACATGGCCTTCCCTTGGAACATGAGTGGAAGAGGTCTCTCTCTCTCTCTTCTTATAAGTCCACCAATCCTATTGAACTAGAATTCCACTCTTATGACCTCATTTAATCCTTATCACTTCTTCAGCAGCCCCATCTTCAAGTACAGTCCTACTGGGGGTTAAGGCTTCAGCATATGAATTGAGGGGCAGGGGCAATCCAATGTCTAGCAAGTTGTTTACTACGTAAGGTGCCAGCTCCAACTGTATACACTTTAGATTTAGAGCTGATTAAAATACATAACTCCAATTTTAACCTCTCAATATATCATTCTCAAGTATTTTTTCCTAGATTTACTGGTGGAAGATTCAACTCTAATTCTTGTTATATTAAAGTGGTCCTCAGGGGATTGATGCCAATCTCTAACATTTAATCAGGTTTATGTGATTTTTAAAGGCTCTGCAGCACTTTATTTGAGGGACTTATGAATTTGATCTTAAAGTTTATTAAAGCTATATCTCTGTTTAATAAGTATTTGATTTTAAATCTCTAAATATTAGCCATAATTCTGCAGGTGTGATCCCACAACCAACTTACACCCAAATAATGTGTTTATAAATTTCATCTTAAGGTTTTATAAATCTGGGCTTAATGTGAAATCACTAGAGGACCTAACAGGGATTAAAATAGAATAAATATATTTAATTTTGTAATAATTTTACATTGATTGACTAATGGCCACTTACCATGAATCACAGTTAATAATTACCCTATTTATTTAAAACATTAATACTCTAAGATGTATGTGTCTAGCATTGAGCTAGCCTTTTGGTTTATCATAGGGGAGGAAGTGTTTACTGCCTTTAGGAGTTTATTGTCTCATAGGAAAGATAGTCCAAAAATCACAGAGATACTATGTCAAGAGCTCTGGGGAAAAAACTCTGCAGTTAGGAATCAAAACATAATGGAATCAAACTAACTCAGGCCATCAGTCCTTACAAATGATAACCCTTTGAATTTAATGTAGGGCATGGATCTCCTTGTAAGGCATTTTTATCCCTCCCATAAAACTTGTAAAGATATTTCATAATCATTTCAGAACAGTCTACCTCCTCAGGGACACCTTTCTTGAGCCTTCAGACTAGATGAAGTCCCCTCAGATACAAGGTTGCCAGAAAAAAAATACAGAATATCCAATTAAATTTGAACTTCAGATAAGCAACACATAATTTTGTAGCACAAGTTATCTGAAATATTGCATGGGACATAATTTATTTTTTTCAGTTTTTTTTGAAATTCCGGTTTCTCTATGCATCCTGCATTTTATTTGCTAAATCTGGCAACCCTACCCAGGTGTACAATTTCACAAAACCGTATGCTTTCCTTCTTTGCACCCAGCAGATTTTGTACGTAAGTATTGCTGCAATTGTCAGCATCACTGAAAAGATTTTGCAGCGTTTGATTTCACTGTCTGTGACATGCTGTCTTAGAAAAACTCTCCTGGGTTTTCCTTTACTCTCATAGTCCTACCACACTCACAACACTCCTGACACAAGCTACGTGCGTTTTCCACGCATCAAACAATTTTCCGACACCAGCTGGATGTCCTGCTGTTCAGTTCGGTTCTGGTATTTTTTCAGTGGAGTAAGCGTAAGATTCCACAGGTCAAAGGCTTGGTCCCACAAGGCTGCTCCCCCACACTTGAGATGTTGGTTTTAAGTCTGGGTTGTTTGTTACCTGTGCTTCTGAGCAACTGGCTATAAAGTGGGGTTCCCACGACCTCCTGCTTGGATTTGCTGATATGCTAGAATGATACAGAATGCAGGGAAACACATATTTACTGGCTTACTTTAAAGGATATAATATAGGATACAGATGAACAGCCAGACAAAGTGATACACATGGTGAGGTCTGGAAGGTCTCAAGCACCAGAGCTTCTGTCCTTGAGGAGTTGAGGTGTGCCACCTTCCTGGAAGGTTGGGTATGTTCACAACCTGGAAGCCCTCTGAGCCTCATACTCGGAGGATTTCTATTGAGGCTTTATCATGTAGGCATGAGCGGTTATTAACTCCACTTCCAACCCTTCTCTCCTCTCCAGAGAACGGGATAGGGATGAGGTTTCCAAACCTCTAATTATGGCTTGGTCTTTCTGGCGCCTAGCCCCTGTTCAGGAGCCCACCAGGGGTTGTCATTAATGCAAAAGACGCTCATTTCACCCAGAAAATTTCAACGTACTTAGGAACTCTATGTCAACTACTACAATCATCAGGAAGTTATAAAGGTCTTAGAAGCTCTGTCAGGAACTGGGATCAAAGACTGGATATTAGAACAAAAGATTCTCTTAGTATCCCTATTTACGAGAGTTTTAGGAGCTCTCAGGTACTGGGACAGAGAATACATATATATGTGTGTGTGTATATACATTGCTATATTTATATTATATATCTATATATTATTATTATTTTATGTGCACCTTTTATATAGTACTGTAAAGCTCTAATATTAATGTTTTGTCTGTTACTTGGGTAAAAGAAACTAGTGATACTGAATTTAGTAACAAACAATTGGCACTTCATACATTTGGTGCTTAATTAAATTATAAATGAAATATAATCTTTTAGTAAGTTATTGGGAATATAGCAGTTTAATTTGAACTTGCTTATTTCAAGCTCAAATTAAATAGGGTATCCTGAATATTACCTGGCAACTCTTACCTTAGGGGCCTTTGACTCTTTTTCAAGATAGTGCTTTTGTGCTTGACCATATGAACACATATGCATATAGTTAGTAAAAATTAGTAAAATTAGTAAAAATTTGGTAAAATACAGAAGCAATTTTATGGAAGAAAATATTCAATAAGTGATTATATAATGATCAAAACCTATATATATCAAAATACTTGTGTCTATAAAGATGAGAATTTCTAGATCCCTGTTTGTTTGAATTCTAAAATGCCAATTCCTATTGAATTGCCTTTTGGAAAAATCCAAGCATAAAAGAATCTTAGATGAGCTATTCATATCTGTATGGCAAAATCAATTGTAACAGAACTGTTCCCAAAATTGTGAGAAGCAAAGCCTCTCTGTACAAATCAGGCAAAACTGAGACAATCTGTTTAATTATATTTTCTCAGTACAGTTAGTTGCCCTCAAAATAACTGGCTTGATCATTATACCAATAGGCATGTAGTCAAAAAGAGTCAACTTTATGTGAGTCTAGATTTCATTTATAGGGTCCTATGTCTTGAATATAGTAAGCTCTTAATAAATGTTTGCTGATAGCTTTAACATTTTTAAAGCATATGCTTCAACTGACATAGTAAGAAAGTATATCTTTTATAATTTAATGGCCCAGGGCAACTCTATTTCAATTAGCATGGTTTTTAAAATATGAACTGTAAACTGTAAAATGGATTTCTTCCTTAACGTAAATTTTTTAACCCTTCGAGTTGCTACCTGTATTTGGTAGCATGGCAAGATCTGTTTCGCTGAAGCTCGTGAACATTCTTCTTTTCTTTTTTTTCACTCTGATTTTGCTGCTTTGTTTTGAAATTCCTTAGGATTCTTGTGAATCCTAAGCTCATTTTAACAGAGACCCTTTAGCCCTGGATGGGAAGTCCTTTTTGAACCAGTCATTGGTTCATTTCATCCTTTGGGCCGTGTTTTCTGACTCCTCTGAGTTTTCTCTGGAATTAGTTATTCCCCAGGTGCCTGCTTTGCCGTTACTTTGCTTGTGATTCTCTGACTGCAATCAGAAAGTCTCACTCAGTGAGCCTCTTTCCCAACCTAGCTTGGTCCTTCGTGTTATTTGGATCTAGTTCTTAACCCTTTAAACAAGCCTCAGTTTTCCATCCTGATCCGTCTTGCGATGTCACTTCAGGTCTTACTGATAATTCTCTGGCTACATGACCCATTCAGAAACAAGGAGTTCATTATCTCCTGTTAGGGACCCACCATGTGGTAGCCACTTTTTCCTTTTACTTGCCTGAGGAATCACTCACCCAGATGGTTGATATTTTGTTTGTTTGCTTTATTTTTGGCTGTGTTGGGTCTTCATTGCTGTGCATGGGTTTCTTTAGTTGCGGTGAGTGGGTCTACTCCTTATTGTGATGTGTGGGCTTCTCATGGTAGTAGCTTCTCTAGGGCGCATGAGCTTCATTAGTTGTGGTTCATGGGCTTCAGTAGTTGATGTGTACAGGCTCAGTAATTCTGGTTGGCAGGCTCAATTGCCCTGAAGCATGTAGAATCTTCCCAGACCTGGGGTGGAAATTGTGTCCCCTGCAGTGGCAGGAAGATTCTTAAGCACCTCACCACTAGGAAAGCCCCCTAAATGGGTGATTTAACATTAATGGTTAACCTGAACATTAACACAAGGTAATACTGAAGTCCGCTGAAGTTAAGTGAGTTAACAAGGACACAAGGCTAGCTTCAGGAAGTCTTCGATTAGAACTCAGGTCTCTCTGCCTTCAGAGCAAAATTGGACTCTGTACCTTGTGGAACTTTGTGTTTGTTTATTTCTTCAGTCCATCACCAGCTGAACCATTGGACCTCCAGCGAAACTCACAGAACTTTTAGACTGTCACAAAGAAAATGCCCATTTTTAGAGTGGTCACCATGAATATCCTCTGCCACTAAAGTAAGATTTTATCTCCCTTCAAATTAACTTTCAGGAGAATGTAGCATGAATTCCAGATAAGCTATTTAAGTAATGCAAACATAAGTCTTTAATATGGACTAATTTAGATCAGACATTCAGAAACTGTTTCTTCTGGGGGTGTGCTGTCACTGGAAAGGCAGTGCTGAGTTAGATGAGTATGTATTGGCTCCCCACAGGCACCAGTAATGACGAGGCAATTCAATGTGGAACATTAGCCCTCTCAATTATGGTTTGGAAGAAAATCAGAACTCAATTACAAAAAATACATACACATGTGAATCAGCTACTGATACTAATCTCTCTCTAGAAGTATGGAATCTCTGTTTTTAGAAGTATAGAATAAGAATATTACTACTGAGGAATTGCGTTAACTGATTCTGAACTTGCGAATTTGCTTTAATCCTTCTGCCTCTGAGGTTTCAAGCTAATATGCAGGCAAAAGCTTCTCAGTTATTAAGCTATGCATGCCCTCTGGACAATTAAGAAGAGGATGGTCCTCTCTGAAGTGCTGTTAGGGGCAGATCAATGGTGTTTGATATCAACCATCTAGAGAATGGATTGTTGGCTGACTGCCTGGTATTGTCTTTTGTTCTTAGCAAATGAGAGATTATTCAGGGTTGGACTGGGGTGTGGTGGGAGGTAAACCTTCTCTGGTCTCACCTAGTAAATAATCTCTTTAGCAATCTACATTTAAATCATTAGAAGCTAGAGATCTGTTGGTATTAAAATAACTTCCAAAAACAGTCCAGTCAGCATCTTGTCTTATAAGCCAAAGCTGTTTTTGCACAACTGATTAGATTTATACCTGCTTTCTGTTAAAACTGCAAGCCAGCTTTGTCAAAGTTAACTTTATAGTTGGGGATAAATAGAAGCTAATCAGGTCTTTTAAAAGTTGTCCAATTATTTATTTATTTAACCAGTGCTGTTTTGCAGACTGACAGATCCTGAAATAACAGATGCATTGTAAATTTGGATTTTCACACATTAGCTTTCTTATGTACAGTCTTAAAATCAGAATGGTCTTTAGGCATCATCAAATTTAACTGTCTGCTTGGTATAGAAATTCTCCTTATTTCCCAAACAAGTAGCTAACTACACTGTCTTCCAATAATGAGACCCTCATGACCAACTCATTTCTTGCTTCAACAGCTTTAATTATTAGTAAGTTCTTTTTCTTTGCATCTATCGGGTTTTTTCATTCCTTTTCCTTTCTTTCCTATTTTTTTTTTTTTTAAGTTCAAATGTTCTATACATGACTTTTGAGACAGAAAATAAAATTTAAAATACAGAAGACTTACATAAAGTGTTTCAATTCAATATGTTCAAAATACTAGGTAATATTGGAGACAGACAGGAACATAAAACATGATCCTTATTCTCAGGAGTATTAGAATTCAAAAGAAATAAAATTAAAAGTAGTTCCACCTACAATTAAACAACAAAAGCAATGATATAGATATTGCATGCTATAGGACTTGTAGAATAATCAGGAACACATTCTTGTAGATGATGAGGTTTGTGTTGAGCCTTGGAGGATAGAAAAAATTTAGTCAGGTTGTCAGGCAGTTTTTTTTTTTTTCAGGAAACTGAGGAAAGTGATTTGGCTGAACTCAGAGGCCTACTTTGAAGAGAAGTGGGAAGTAGATAGAATAGATAAGACTGGAACAAATTACATATAAAAGTCTTTGTGTTTGCTGTAGAATGATTGGAGGAGATATGAAATGCTTTCTGTACCAAGGGAAGACACTCCTTTATAATTTTATATGTTTTAAGTATTGTGTAGTTGAGTTGTCCAATATGGTAACCCCTAGCCACAAGTGGCTATTGAGCATTTGAAATGCTAGTCTGAATTGAGATGTGCTATAAGTACAAAATCCATGCTGACTTTAAAAAGTTAATATGAAAATGTAAAATAATCATTAATAATTTTTATCTTTATTATATATAAATATGGTACTTTTTGGATATATTGAGTTAAGTAAAATATTATTAAAGTTTCTTTCCAACTATTTATTTTTAATACAGCTAGTAAAAAGTTTAAAATAGAATCTTTGGTTTGCATTGCATTGGTCTTGGGCAGCACTAGTATAAAATGCTGTAATCTATTCATCTTTTTAGTTGTAGGCTACCTAGGTCATATCATTTGAAACCGAGTCAACAATCAAAAGAACTCAACACATTTCAGGAAGAAAGAGTTTCTCGAGTGCTGACCTAAATTTGCCCATAATAAAGACTTTGGGTTGTATTATTTACTGTGCTATCTATTCTTTTATATATACATTTGATAGATACTATTGTTTATTCTGTACCTGTCTAAAATTCAAAGTGAAATGGAGAGCTAAGAAAATTATTTCATCACATTTGACTTTTTCAAAAGCAGTCTAGAAAGTAAACTCTTAAACTGTGTTCCTTGTGATATTACTGTTTGATTCTGAAAATAAGATGAACACATGTATGTTAAGAGTCTATTACTGCAATTATTTCTCAAAAAGCTGTGCTAATGAGATAGAGTAAAATGGACAGAATTTCCAGCCTCAGTTGTTTTTTGTTTTAAATCAGTTTTCTTATTTCTAGCCTCACTTGTGATTGTAAAAAATATATATAAACAATGCAGTTTCATTATAGAAAGTTAGAATATAAGGATAATCTTATTTCCTTTTGCAAATAAAATAATCTGTTAACATCAGTTTGGCAATTGTCTCTCTGTGTGTATATAATAAAAATGTGATTAAGCAGTTTTGTAATTAATTTTGTTTATATATTAACATTTATTTATAAACTTTTTTTTTTTTTTCTGAGTCCATAAGGTTGTGTCTGGGCTTCCCTGGGGGCTCATATGGTAAAGAATCTGCCTACAATCCAGGAAAGGAGGGTTTGATCCCTGGGTCAGGAAGGTCCCCTTGAGGAGGGCATGGCAACCCACTCCAGAATTCTTGCCTGGAGAATCCCATGGACAGAGGAGTCTGACAGGCTCCAGTCCATGGGGTTGCAGAGTTGGACATGACTGAGTGACTAACACTTTCAAAGGTATGTTTAAAACAGTGGGCTTTTGAGTTTTTAATATCATCAGTATACTTTATTGTGCAAACAAAAGCTTTATTCCGAAGTCCAGTATATAAAATCAATAAAAGCAAGACTAATCTGGCTGAGAGGTAGGGTAGGGACCTGGAATCCTACCAACTTGGCCCATCACAGTGTCCTTCTGTCATCATCTGAAGCACTGAGGAGCACAGTCTAGAAATGACTCTTCTGCTCCTGTTTATTTCCCTGATGTGTGTGTGTATGCTTTATTCAAGGTACTAATTCTTATCTAACATGTTACAAAATATTTCTCACTTAAAAATTTTGGTATCATTTTGGTATGTCAAAATGTTTACATTTTACATAATCTGTTTTGTTTTGCTTCTTAGTCTGTCATAAAATGGCCTTAGACATAAGACGGTGAAGCTCCAGGATTCAAACGATGTTTTAGCTAATGGTAAAATATATGAATGTGGTCCACTGGAGAAGGGAATGGCAAACCACTTCAGTATTCTTGCCTTGAGAACCCCATGAACAGTATGAAAAGGCAAAATGATAGGATACGGAAAGAGAATTCCCCAGGTAGGTGCCCAGTATGTTACTGGAGATCAGTAGAGAAATAACTCCAGAAAGAATGAAGGGATGGAGCCAAAGCAAAAACAATACTCAGGTGTGGATGTGACTGGTGATAGAAGCAAGGTCCGATGCTGTAAACAGCAATATTGCTTAGGAACCTGGAATGTTAGGTCCATGAATGAAGGCAAATTGGAAGTGGTAAAACAGGAGATGGCAGGAGTGAACATTGATATTCTAGGAATCAGCAAACTAAAATGGACAGGAATGGGTGAATTTAACTCAGATGACCATTGTATCTACTACTGTGGGCAGGAATCCCTTAAAAGAAATGGAGTAGCCATCATGGTCAACTAGAGTCCGAAATACAGTACTTGGATGCAATCTCAAAAATGACAGAATGATCTCTGTTCGTTTCCAAGGCAAACCATTCAATATCATGGTAATCCAAGCCTATGCCCCGACCAGTAACGCCGAAGAAGCTGAAGTTGAACGGTTCTATGAAGACATACAAGACCTTTTAAAATTAACACCCAAAAGAGATGTCCTTTTCATTATAGGCGACTGGAATGCAAAAGTAGGGAGTCAAGAAACACCTTGAGTAATAGACAAATTTGGCCTTGGAGTACGGAATGAAGCAGGGCAAAGGCTAATACAGTTTTTCCAAGAGAACACACTGGACATAACAAACAGCCTCTTCCAAACACAAGACAAGACTCTACACATGGACATCACCAGGTGGTCAACACCAAAATCAGATTGATTATATTCTTTGCAGCCAAAGATGGAGAAGCTCTATACAGTTAGCACAAACAAGACCTGGAGCTGACTGTGGCTCAGATCATGAACTCCTTAATGCCTGAAATTGAAGAAAGTAGGGAAAAACACTAGATCATTCAGGTATGAACTAAATCAAATCCCTTATGACTATACAGTGGAAGTGAGAAATAGATTTAAGGACCTAGATCTGCTAGACAGAGTGCCTGATGAACTATGGACAGAGGTTCATGACATTGTACAGGAGACAGGGATCAAGACCATCCCCATGGAAAAGAAATGCAAAAAGGCAAAATGGTTGTCTGAGGAGGCCTTACAAATAGCTGTGAAAATAAGAGAAGCGAAAAGCAAAGGAGAAAATGAAAGATATTCCCATTTGAATGCAGAGTTCCAAAGAATAGCCAGGAGAGATAAGAAAGCCTTCCTCAGGGATCAATGTAAAGAAATAGAGGAAAACAACAGAATGGGAAAGACTAGAGACCTCTTCAAGAAAATTAGAGATACCAAGGGAATATTTCACACAAAGATGGGTTCGATAAAGGACAGAAATGGTAGGGACCTAACAGAAGCAGAAGATATTAAGAAGAGGTGGCAAGAATACACAGAACTGTACAAAAAAGATCTTCATGACTCAGATAATCACGATGGTGTGATCATTCACCTAGAGCCAAACATCCTGGAATGTGAAGTCAAATGGGCCTTAGGAAGCATCACTGCAAACAAAGCTAGTGGAGGTGATGGAATTCCAGTTGAGCTATTTCAAATCCTGAAAGATGATGCTTTGAAAGTGCTGCACTCAATATGCCAGCAAATTTGGAAAACTCAGCAGTGGCCACAGGACTGGAAAAGGTCCGTTTTCATTCCAATCCCAAAGAAAGGCAATGCCAAAGAATGCTCAAACTACTGTACAATTGCACTCATCTCACACGCTAGTAAAGTAATGCTCAAAATTCTCCAAGCCAGGATTCAGCAATACATGAACCGTGAACTTCCAGATGTTCAAGCTGGTTTTAGAAAAGGCAGAGGAACCAGAGATCAAATTGCCAACATCTGCTGAAGCATTGAAAAAGCAAGAGAGTTCCAGAAAAACATCTATTTCTGCTTTATTGACTATGCCAAAGCCTTTGACTGTGTGGATCACAATAAACTGTGGAAAATTCTGAAAGAGATGGGAATACCAGACCACCTGACCTGCCTCTTGAGAAACCTGTATGCAGGTCAGGAAGCAACAGTTAGAACTGGACATGGAACAACAGACTGGTTCCAAATAGGAAAAGGAGTACGTCAAGGCTGTATTTTGTCACCCTGCTTATTTAACTGATATGCAGAGTACATCATGAGAAACGCTGGGCTGGAGGAAGCACAAGCTGGAATCAAGATTGCCAGAAGAAATATCAATAAGCTCAGATATGCAGATGATACCAC
This sequence comes from Cervus elaphus, assembly GCF_910594005.1. Taxonomy (NCBI): domain Eukaryota; kingdom Metazoa; phylum Chordata; class Mammalia; order Artiodactyla; family Cervidae; genus Cervus; species Cervus elaphus. The sequence goes on along the minus strand of NC_057829.1, from coordinate 51,057,159 downwards.
CCTTATGGCAGAAAGTGAAGAGGAACTAAAAAGCCTCTTGATGAATGTTAAAGAGAAGAGTGAAAAAGTTGGCCAAAGCTCAACATTCAGAAAACTAAGATCATGGCATTTGGTCCCATCACTTCATGGGAAATAGATGGGGAAACAGTGGAAACAGTGGCTGACTTTATTATTTGGGGCTCCAAAATCACTGCAGATGGTGATTGCAGCCATGAAATTAAAAGACGCTTACTCCTGGGAAGGAAAGTTATGACCAACCTATATAGCATATTAAAAAGCTGAGACATTACTTTGCCAACAAAGGTCCGTCTAGTCATGGCTGTGGTTTTTTCAGTGGTCATGTATGGATGTGAGAGTTGGACTCTGAAGAAAGCTGAGCACGGAAGAATTGATGCTTTTGAGCTGTGGTGTTGAAGAAAACTCTTGAGAGTCCCTTGGACTGCAACGAGATCCAACCAGTCCATCCTAAAGGAGATCAGTCCTGGGTGTTCATTGGAAGGACTGATGCTGAAGCTGAAACTCCAATACTTTGGCCACCTCATGGGTTAGTTGACTCTCTGGAAAATATCCTGATGCTGAGAGGGATTGGACTGAGGGCAGGAGGATAAGGGGACGACAGAGGATAAGATGGCTGGATGGCATCACCGACTAGATGGAAATGAGTTTGAGTATACTCTGGGAGTTGGTGATGGACAGGGCGGCCTGGTGTGCCGCGATTCATGGGGTCACAAAGAGTCAGACACGACTGAGTGACAGAACTGGACTGAACTGAATATCACTCCATGAGTGTGTGTTAAGTCACGTTAGTTGTATCTGACTCTTTGCAACCGTCTGGACTATAGCCCACCAGGCTCCTCTGTCAGTGGGATTCTCCAGGCAAGAATACTGGAGTGGGTTGCCAAGCCCTCCTCCAGGGGATCTTCCTGACCCACGGATCAAACCCACATCTTATGTCTCCTGCATTGGCCAACGGGGAAGCCCAAATGTCACTCTATTCATATACAAATAAATGACTATTTTAAGAGACAACAGCTTTCAATCGCTAGTAGTTTTCATACCTTGTAGTAAGTTATTTATTTATTAAATATATTGTTGGGCTTTTGAGAAAGACCAAACTAAAGGGAAAGTCAGGAAAATTGTGACGAGGATCAACAGGAACCCATTATTTCAACAATCATCTCTTTGTAATATGAAGTATTGCTTGAACCTCTGATGTTGATTTGCTCTACTTTTTCTTAATCCTTTGTGTCTTTAATTAGGTTAAAAAAAATTTTTTTTTAAATAGTACCACCTCTGGATCTTAGCTTGCAATCAGCTTTACTTAAGTGTGGATGTTGGGCTGTGCCCTCTTATTATTATTATTGGTATTATGGTAGAGATTGTAGTTATGTTTATGGTTGTTGCTGTTAATGAATGAAAGTGTCCAGCTGAGCATTCTATGCATTTGAAAGAATCTAGCTGTGTAAATGGGATTCCACTTGGCTTCCTGCTGTCCAATCTACTTGAAAGAGCTTTGTAGAAAATGTATTTTGGTAGCCATTCTGTGAACAGAAGGGCACCACTGATGATGTGAAAAATGCATATTAGAACAAAGTAAGGAGAAGACATTTCAATACTTTCCAAAAGGAAAACATTGTTTATTTGTTTGCCAGGTTGTGTTAAGTGGTAGAAAGTAGAATGACTTACTACTTTTTTAGAAAACAATAGAATTTTTACTTAGCTAGGAGTTTACTTATTACTATTGTTGTTTTCAGTCACTCGTTCATGTCTGACTCTTTGGGACCTCATGGACGCTGCACACCAGGCCTCCCTGTCCTTCACCATCTTCCAGAGCTTGCTCAAACTCGTGTCCATTGAGTCAGGCCATCCAACCATCTTGTCTTCTGTCATCACCTTCTCCTCCTGCCTTCAATCTTTCCCAGCATCAGGGTCTTTTCTAATGAGTCAGCTCTATGTACATCCCTAACATTAAAAATAAAAGCACATTTCTCTTAGCATAGGCAATATTTTCCTTTGGAGAGCTAATTATGTTGTTTGAATATCTGTTTAATGTTAAGATGTTATGGCTCCCATCTTTCTAATATGTAAACTAGATATAACAGTCACATAAAACTCAAATAATATAAGTTGTATATTGTGTTTTAAGATGAGGTTTTTACATAGAAAATACTCAAGAGAATATTCCTTAAGTTTGTAGTTTTATAGAAGCAGCTATAAGTGCACATTGTTCACCCTCAGGCATTCAAACCCATGGTCCACATGGTAGTTGAGCATATTTCAAAAGATGATGATTCAGGAGGTGTTATTTAATGTGAATCCCCTAGTTTCCCATAATGTCTTGCAAGATTGAGAGATTATTATTATCGATGAATTCAAGATAATTAGTATGCTTCGCATTTGGGTAACCCAAATAAGGGAAGTATTATTACCTAAATATAGCTGTTTGGTCACAGTGGTAAAGCTCTTGTTGACTGTATACTTGAGAGATGAAGATGTTTCATAAAAAAATACAAATATTAATTGATTTCCTTAAAGTGTATTATTTTAAAGTTAATAGTATATTCAGTTTAAATTCTAAATCTGAAATATGCATCTATAATAATATATTTGATTAAATTATGTGTCTAAAATATGATGGTTAATGCAAAATATAGCAATGAATGGTTACTATTAAACTCAGTCCTGGTAACACTGACCTTCTTTTACCTGGGGGTGTTAAAGAAAATTCCCATTGCCCCTGGCTCCTCATCCATGCCAGCCTCTTCCTGGACTAGTCAACAGAAGAAAATAGTAAATTGGCTTTTTAAAACCACTCCTCAATTAGAAACAGTCCTTGCTTTCTTTTGCTTAACCCCTTGAAAACCATTTTTCAGTATCTGCCCAAAGCAGATCCTAAGGCTGTGCTTCTGAGACCTGCATTCTTCTCACCAGTGTCATGGTTTGAAAGATCCAAACCCTCACACTGATGCACGTCGAGGTATCTTTATAGTCAAGTGTCCTGGAATAGAAAGAAGGGAAGAACTAGAGTTTAAAAGATCTGTGTTCTAGTTTACTTTGGGTAGCTTATTGGAATGATAATTCAGTTAATAGAATGCTTTAGATTTTCAGGTGGTGCTAGCAGTAAAGAAGACACCTGCCAATGCAGGAAACATAAGAGACGCAGGTTCCATCCCTGTGTAAGGAAGATGCCCTAGAGAAGGACATGGCAACCTGCTCCAATATCCTTACCTGGGAAATCCCATGGACAGAGGAGCCTGGTGGGCTACAGTCCATAGGATCGCAAAGAGTGGACATGCCTGGATGACAGCACACACACAGAATGCTTTAGGCTGTTTCCCATGTAGTCGTAAAGATAATTTTACATTAGTTACTTTTGCATGCATGTGCATGCTAAGTCGCTTCAGTCGTGTCTGACTTTTTGTGACCCTATGGACTATGGTCCACCAGGCTCCTCTGTCCATTGGCAGGTGGGTTCTTTACCATTTGCATGCTAGCTAAGTCACTTCAGTTATATCCGACCCTGCGACCCCATAGACTGAAGCCTGCCAAGGCCCTCTGTCCATGGAATTTTCTAGGCAAGAATACTGGAGTGGGTTGCCATTTCCTCCTCCAGGGGATCTTCCTGACCCAGGGATCAAACCCACATCTCTTGTGTCTCTTGAATTGGCGGGCAATTTTCTTTACCACTAGTACCACCTTATGTATTTTTAAATGATTTAAATTTAGGAAAACACTTAACAGATGCAAAATGAAGTATTCTCCCCCACCCTCTTGATTGCTGATCCATTGGCCAAGTACCAGCTGGATCCTAATACTTATTTTTTTTTTCTTCAAGGTGACAGGCCTTTCAGGACAAAAATAGGACAAAGCCCACTCTTATCACATAAACAAACTTATACAAAAAAAATCAATCCTTGGTTATAGATCTATCATGACTGGGTTTAGCCAGACTTTGGAGTAATTGCTCATATTATCAGTGTAGGAAAGTCTTTGAACTCTGGCAGGTTTGAATGTAGAGGTTAGCTTCTCACACCCCAGCTTTTCAAATCTAGTAAATTGCTTACCTTTGGTGGAGAAGAATAGCTCTGAGATTATAATCAAGTTGCTGATGCTTCCATCCTCTGAATTTCCATGAAGTAAAAGGTTAATCTTTTGTATGTATGAATATTTTCTTTCTAAAAATAGAAAACTGTCAGCCTGGCCCAGGTTGAGGCAAAACTGTGAGAAAGGTATGGTGTGCCTTCCAGTTAGCTACCTTTTAGTAAGGTCCACAGACTGCTGGGTCTAAATTTCTATAGGACACTAATATGACCTGATGTGTTTCCCATAGTATTGAATGCTTGGGATTTCATCTTCTCAGTGCCAATCTATCTCCTAAACTGAGAATTGATGCAATAAGTCAGTTCACGCTAGTATGTGTTAGTGACAGAAAATGAGAACTCAACCAAGTTCCTGGATCAAGTAACTTAGATTTTTAAACCTAGGTCTTCTAAAGATTATACCTATTCTGATGATTGAATCTCTTTGAGACAATTTCAGGCACCATTGCAGGCATGGTGAGAGTCATGAACTTTGGCCTCATCAGAGTGTTTTCACTGTATCTCCTGCATAAATTTTCCTGAATCCAGGGAAGCTAGTGGTAAATTGTGGCATCAACCATACTGAAATTTTCTCTTCATTTGAAAGTAACTTTTTGGAGGCATAATGAATCTACAGGATACCTTTAAGTGGTTCTTAGCTAGATACAGTGTAATCAAAATCCTATAGGGAACTTTCAAATCATAGGTAATTTTCTCTCCCTACTCTTTCCACAAGATTTTATGTTCCCAGATGAGAATATGGGTGGAGACTGGTGTACGTGCATGTATGCTTGCCAAAATTCAGCATTCCTCTTTTCTGTGAGGAGCTAGTTGAACTGAATCCCCAGGAGGATTTTAAATAGCACATAAAATTTTAAAAACACATATTCAGGGTGAACTGTTATAGTCAGGTAATACATTGTTAAATGATTATTTTAATGATGGAAAAATATTTCCAAATTCTTACAAAACAGGTTATAGGACCTGAAATTTGGTTGGTAAAGTTTAGATAAATATCATCTAATGTTAGGAAATTTAAAAATAAATGTCAGAAGCCTTTTCATTCTTCTCTGCAATGATCACCTGCCTACAAATGGTATGATGGAAAAGGTTTTTCAATTTGTAATCGGAAGACCTGGGTTTTAGGATCAGCTACTGCTTACTAGCTTTGTGATCACAGGCTCACTGCGTAATTTCTCTATGTCTGCATTTTCTTACTCATAACATCAGACTGTTAGAAAAAATTATTTCCAAAGCTCATGCAAATTTCAGCATATAATAATAGGTGACCTCTGAATTATTCTCAGTCATTTTATTAGAGGTAAAGAAGTATTAAAAAACAAATTGATGTATATGCAGTTTAATCTTTTTTGATGGTAGTGGTAGTGGTGTTTTCAGTGCTACTTAAAAGATATTATAAGACCTCCAGGAAAATTAGCCATGGGTGTGGAAAGATGGGATGTGGATGGAGAAGTTAAAGGACAGCTGGTCAACTACTTAATAATTGAGAAATAGCTATGTTGCATTTTAGACATAAGTCAAGAAATAGATCCATTTCTAGGTAAATGTATTTGGCCACTACTTTTCATTTTCTTTCTTTCTTTTTTTTAAGCACTAAAATATTGTCCTAGCCAAACCATCTCTAAAATCGAAGTTAGGATTTACATAATTTTTCAGAATATAATATAAAAGATAGCTATTGTGAAATGCAAATTTGTGCTGGCTTGGGAGTGAAAAATCAGATTTCCAACTTACATGCATGGAACTGTTACAAAATGCTACTTCAGATAAAGCTAGAGGCAGAATTTTTTAGTTATTAAGTTAGAACACATTCTATATCTGGTTTTTCATAAGCTAGACATTGTGTTGACTGTATCTACTGCCTTTTCATATCTCTGGAGTTGGCCATAATTTCAGAAAAAAAATTATCTTAGCTCTTTTACACATAGTTCTCTTTGGGTATATTGTGTATTCTAAAATATTGCTAGAATATATATTTTGTAAAAACTGCACAGAAGCAAAAAGAAAGTGTCTGGAATGACAAAAACAAATGTTTTGTCTACATTGTAATATTTCAATTTTGGAGACTGTGATGGCTGTCCATAAGTTTAAAACTTTATCTGAGTCACTGTTTACTATTTCAATCAGTAGGTACTAGAATTGAGAACTAATGAAATTTATAAAGAAAATTCTGGGTGATTTCCCCCACTATGTGTTTTACACATCCTCATCAATTATTCCTGGAAAGCTTCAGTTCAGTAGCTCAGTCGTGTCCAACTCTTTGGGACCCCATGAACCGCAGCACGCCAGGCTTCCCTGTCCATCACCAACTCCCACAGTTTACCCAAACTCATGTTCATTGAGTCGGTGATGCCATCCAACCATCTCATCCTCTGTCGACCCCTTCTCCTCCTGCCCTCAATCTTTCCCACCATCAGGGTCTTTACAGTGAGTTAACTCTTTGCATCAGGTGACCAAAGTATTGCAGTTTCAGCTTCAACGTCAGTCCTTCCAATGAACCCTCAGGACTGATCTCCTTTAGGATGGACTGGTTGGATCTCCTTGCAGTCCAAGGGACTCTCAAGAGTCTTCTCCAACACCACAGTTCAAAAGCATCAATTCTTCAGCACTCAGCTTTCTTTATAGTCCAACTCTCACATCCATATATGACCACTGGAGAAACCATAGCCTTAGGTAGATGAACCTTTGTTGACAAAGTAATGTCTCTGCTTTTTAATATGCTGTCTAGGTTGGTCATAACTTTTCTTGCAAGGAGTAAGTGTCTTTTAATTTCATGGCTGCAATAACTATCTGCAGTGATTTTGGAGCCCCCCAAAATAAAGCCTGCTACTGTTTCCACTGTTTCCCCATCTATTTGCCATGAACTGATGGGACCAGATGCCATGATCTTGGTTTTTTTTTTTTTTTCTTGTTTTAAATTTTATTGAAGTATAGTTGGTTTACAATGTTGTGTTAATTTCTTCTGTACAGCAAAGTGACTCAGTTATACATACATATATTTTTTTTCATATTCTTTTCCATTACAGTTTATCATAGGATATTGAAAATAGTGGTCTGTATAGTCAAAAGTCTATGTAGTCAAAGCTATGGCTTCTCTAGTAGTCAGGTACAGATGTGAGAGTTGGATCATAAAGAAGGCTGAGTGAGTGTCAAGAAACTGGTGCTTTCGAACTGTGATGCTGGAGAAGACTCTTGAGAGTCCCCGGGACTGCAAGGATATCAAAAAAATCAATCATAAAGGAAATAAATCCTGAATATTCCTTGGAAGGACTGCTGCTGGAGCCGAAGCTCAGAGTCTTTTTCAACAGGTCAGTTCTTCACATCAGATCTTGGTTTTTGAATGTTGAGTTTTAAGCCAACTTTTTCACTCTCATCTGTCACTTTCATCAAGAGGCTTTTTAGTTCTTCTTCATAAAGTAGTTAAAAATTTGAAATAGAACAGGAATGAGAAAGGAGATGATAGTATGAGATATCTCTTTTGAGTAAAGAATAGGCTTAGTGAAGTTAGCTAGCTCAATGGTAAAATGCTTTTAAGAGCTAAGACTATTCAACAAAACAAAGGTACTGGAGTATCATAAATCCAAAGCAGAAGGTACTAGAGCATCATATCAGGCTTCCCCTGGGGCTCAGACAGTGAACAATCCACCTGCAATGAGGGAGCCCTGGGTTGGGAAAATCTCCTGAAGGAGGGCATGGCAGCCCACTCTAGTATTCTTGCCTGGAGAATCCTCATACACAGAGGTGCCTGGTGGGCTACAGTTCATGGGGTCACAAAGAGTTGGACATGACCAAGTGACTAAGCACAGCACACAGCAAGACTATTCAACCAAGAAAAGGTATTGGAATATCATAAATCATAAAGGTACATAGCCCACACTGACTATTAATATGTTGCATCTTGTTTTATGGGCTTCCCTAGTGGCTCAATGGTAAAGAATCCACCTGCAGTACAAGAGACCTGAGTTCAATCCCTGGGTCAGGAAGAGCTCCTGGAGAAGGAAATGGCAACCCACTCCAGTATTCTTGCCTGAGGAATCCCATGGACAGAGGAACCTGGTGGGCTACAGTCCGTGGGGTTGCAAAGAGTAGGACATGACTTAGTGATTAAATCATCTTGTTTTAATTACAGACAGTTTTAATGTACATATAGAAGAAAAAGTTGTTTTGGCCATCACAGGGATAAACAAAACTAGAATGAAGTACTCAAGTATTTGGAGAGTTTTGTCTTTGGGGATTCTTTTTAAAAAAAATGTCTGAGTGATCTAGATATTCATTAGAACACTGCTTCTCCCCATCATCTGGAAAGAAGTGCACAAAATAGCTCGCTGTACAAATGCATTTCTTGTTCCTACATTAAACACACTGAATAGGAACCCTGTAGTTGGGGCCTTGAAATCTCCCTTAATGCTTCTTATACACACTCAAATTTTAGAATTACTGCATTGGAAACAGGGAACTGAACCAATTATCTTTTCTAGTCTCAGCTGTCTAGCATACTTCATGCATATGAAATAAGGAAGTAATTACTGGGAGAATACATGGTAGAAATTAAACTAAATATTTAAGTCAATCCAAAGTGTTTATATAAAATTACATACTTTTCTTTGAATCATTTATAATTACTGCCATTAATACTTCTGGTTTCATATTGGGAGGATTCTTGTGCTTTGTATTATTTGTTCCTTTCCAAGGAAGATTTAACATATTAAATAATCTTCAACTATCATGTCCTACTGCTTTGGCCCAAACCTTCTAATTACAAAATAAATAAAAAAATAAAGGCAGCCTTATGTTATATTAAGTCTATTTGGATATTTGGAAATGGATATATTTTTCAATGTCAATTTTCCCACTTTAGATCACTGGATAAATTTCCTCTAGAGAATGATATATGAGAACTGACTTAATGTATGATGACTTTGATAGCATTCCTTAGAGAAATAGGTGAGAAAATATAAATCCTGTTGGTCTGTTGGTCTGTTGCTAAAACCTGGCCTCTGTTCACTGGTGCCAAATGGGTGAAATAGAGTAGTTTTCATTGCTTTGCCAGGGAAAAGGGACTAATGGCCTCAAAACTGTGTCCTGCCCTGGAGAGGGTAGTGAGGAGTCTTAAAGTGTTCAAGGAGCAGGGCATGATCAGCTCAAGGACGTTCTTCTGATTGGTTGGTGGTGAGAAAATTGAGTCAGCAACCTTCTAGTTTCTACTGGTCTGGGATCTCTGTGCTTGTGGGCTGAATACAGCTAGCTTCTTTCACCTGGTAGGGATTTCAGTATCTGCAGAACAGTTCAAAGGACATGGCTCAGAAAGGTCCTTGATTTTGTTTAATGGCTAAAGTATTACTATTTTGTCTTGCTTGATTATTTCTCTTTCTGCATTTTCTGATTTTTCTGATTAAGTTTATTCTTTGACTAAAGTTTTTCTACAGAAAAAAAAGACAGGCAGAGGACATAGATACGGATTTGTTTTGGGAACTAGTCTTCCCCAAATAAATACATTTTTTACAGTCCTTTCATTAAAAATAAATAAATAAATGTTACTTAAAATATTACCACTCAAACCAGGTGCTTTACAAATGGATGTTTCATGAACCACCACCACCAACAAATCTGCCCGTTCAGGAGATTTTATGTGGCCCCCAAGAAATCTGAATGACTAGTCAAAGCAGTGCTATACAGCTAAGCCTCCTAGGTTTCCTGTTTGTTGGTTTGTTTTAAGAAACCTTTCTCCATTTTCTTCAAGAAATCACAATGTGAGCAAGAAAAGTCATGCAGGAAAATGGTTGTGACTTTGTGATTTAAAAACCATGAAGAAAAATGTATGTTTTATTGAAAAGAACATGGTACTATCAGTCACTTGGAAGAGCTATCATCCCTGTGGAACTGAACACTTTTAATTGGTCTCCATCTGTTGTTAGGGGCAGACTTTATTTTCTTGGTCTCCAAAATCACTGAAGATGGTGACTGCAGCCATGAAATTAAAAGACACTTGCTGCTTAGAATAAAAGCTATGACAAACCTAGACAGCATATTTAAAAGCAAAGACGTCACTTTGCCAACAAAGATTTGTATAGTCAAAGCTATGGTTTTTCCAGCAGTCTTGTATGGATGTGAGAGTTGGACCATAAAGAAGGCTGAGTGCCAAAGAATTGATGCTTTCTAATTGTGGTGCTAGAGAAGACTCTTGAGAGTCCCTTTTACAGCAAGGATATCAAATCAGTCAATCCTAAAGGAAATCAACCGTGGATATTCATTGAAAGGACTGATGCTGAAGCTGAAGTTCCAATAGGCCACCTGATGCGAAGAGCTGACTCATTGGGAAAAAACCCTGATGCTGGGAAAGACTGCAGGCAGAAGGAGAAGGGGGCGACAGAGGATGTCCAATTCAATGGACATGAGTTTGAGTAAACTCCAGGAGATAGTGGAGGACGAGGAAGCCTGGCATGCTGCAGTCCATGGGGTTGCAAAGAGTCAGACATGATTTAGTGACTGAACAACAACATTTGTCCAGCTGTTTATATGTTCAGAGCACTTTACTTAGATGAGTAGCTCTTCCCAGAAACCTTGTTGGGGATGTGAGGTCTCTTTTTCAGTTGATAAATGGGTGCTCAGTTAGAATCTACTTGCCCAGCATCACATGACCACATCCTGATGTAAACTGAGGCTCCTCTGGCTCTGTAACCCATATCTTCTATACTTTTGCCTAACAAGAGACAGACTGTGTTTGATTTGTTCTTCTTGGAGTGTCTATTAAAAACAGATTAAACACAAAAATTAAATGGAAAAATTTCCCAATTTTTCCCTTAGATTCTCATCCAACATTGCGATATAGGTGTCTGTGAACAATTGAGTTTGTAGTTTAACCATACTGTCTTAAAAAAAAAAAATTCAATTTTAACTTAAAATTCACTGAATCCAAAGTTTCAGAAGTGTAGTGAGTTTGTTTTTTTTTCAACTCTTCATACATTCATATTTATTTACTGCTTTGCAAGTAGATAGATGTTTATCATATGAAAGAATTTCAAGAATATCAGTGGTAATTGCCTAATACTTGAATTTTAAAATGTTTTTCATTTATATTTTAAGCAGTTATTTATTTAAAAGAAATTGTAGTTGGCACTAAAACTACCTTAGTGCTATAAAACTGTCCCAACAATTTTCTAAAGAGCTGTTTTCATGAAGAAAAAGGCTAGTTTAAAATACTGCACAAGACAGTGATGACATGCATATTTCATGGTGTACCTAAGAAGCTCATAAAATGAATGTGCAGATGGGAATATACAAATCTGAGATAAAGCCTTTTAAAGCATTGATGTTTGGTTGGTTGATTTTGAGAATGATGTTATTAGTGAGTAGGTACTAAATTTATTTAATTTCCTATCTTGTTAATGTCTTCAAATATTTATTTTATTCTTTATACCTTTTACCCCCAAAGGTCAATATTATAGTATGATACAATATATAAATTTAAAATCTCTTTCAGAAGACTTTTTTTTTTTTAATTAAATACTTGTTTGGGACTTTGTTACTTTTTTTTTTTAACTTTTTGTTTTGTGTTGGGGATATAACTGATTAACAGTATTGTGATAGTTTCAGGTGAATAGTGAAGAGGCACAGCCATATATATACACATGTATCCATTCTTCTCCAAACTCCCCTCCCATCCAGGTTGCCACATAACATTAAGCAGAGTTCCCTGTGTTATATAGTTCCCTGTGCTATCCTTGTTTGTTACCCATTTTAAATATATCAGTGTGTACAGTTGCCTTTTTTATCAAGGACAGGTGCTTGTTATAGATCTGCTCTGGAAGAGGTTACTATGCCCCTAGGGTCTATGGCAATACAGTTTCAAATTATAACTTTGTTGAAAAATCTGTCCTTGTAGTGACCAAGCTATCCTGTAGTATCTTGTTGTTTTAGTGTATAAATACCATAATGGTCTAAAAGGGTATGTGCTTAGTTGCTCAAGTCGTGTGCAACTCTTGTGACCCCATGGAGTATAGGCCACCAGGCTCCTCTGTCCATAGGGATTCTCCAGGCAAAGATACTAGAGTGGGTTGCCATGCCCTCCTCCAGGGGACCTTCCCAACCTAGGGATCAAAACCAGGTCTACTGCATTGCAGGCAGATTCTTTACCATCTGAGCCACTGGGGAAGAGCTTACACGTCTTCAAAGATTACTTGATTTCTTTCTTGGCAGTAGTTGAAGCCAAAAGAAGATGCTGAGTCACTTTCATTTAAGTACCTTGAGTTGATGTTTAATTGGGTGCTTACCAAATGGTAACTTCTCCCACTCTGAAAGACCTTATTACATGGGCAGTTTGAATTGCAAGACTGATGAAAAACTGAGATGATGTTGTGGATAAAAGAAGGACTATCTCCTTTTCTTTTGCTGAGGAGGCCACTTCTGTACTTTAATTTTCATTTCATTTCATTTTCATTCATTCCTGATTTTCCTTTCTTATTGCTACCCTCTATACTCTTTATTATTTGCTGAAAAAAGTATCTCCTTTGTTAATTCTTTTCTTTGTTTTAGTTCAGACCCCAACTCCACCCTTATTGTGAGACCTTCTGCAAGTCATTCTATTTTTCTTAGTTTCCACACTAATCTACTTCAGTGGGTTGAGAGTAAAAAGCAAAGTGATTTTAAGTAAAATATTTATGTACCTGGAGACTGAATTTTACTTAACATTCAAACACATGATACATATTATTTTCTAAGCTATTCCTAAAAATAAAATATGTAAAATGGTGTGTGTTAGTCACTTAATAATGTCTGACTCTTTGCAATTCCATGAACTGTAGCATGCCAGGCTTCTCTGTCTATGGGATTCTCCAGGCAAGAACACTGGAGTGGGTAGCCATTCCCTTCTTCAGAGGATCTTTCCAACCCAGGGCTCGAATCCAGGTCCCCTGCATTGCAGGCATATTCTTTACCATCTGAGCCTCCAGGGACGCTCTATTATATTTGTAAGGAAGAGCCACAGTGTATTTATCTTGTAATGATGCTTAGTTATTGTGACTGTCTAGAATTAGAGACAATTCAGATTGTATGCCTTCTTGGCTAAGATGTTGGTTGCATATAATTTAAGAGATAGCTACAAATGCATGGGTAGTTTCTAAAATCAGAAAAATACTGAGACAGTAGTGGATGCCTGAAGACTATTTTTACTACTTCAAGATGCCAGAATAACTTAATACAGTTTTTTTTCTTAAATAGAAAAGCAAATTAATGGTTATTTAATGAACAACTTTTGAATGGTCCATAGGTTGAGATAAGAGTAGACATGGTCTTAGTGTTTTGAAAAGCCTGTTCTACAGAGGCCATCTGCCATTCTAGGGAAGCTCGCCAGTTAACAGGTTAGCAAAATGACTTTAACTGTTTTAAAAACAAACATTAGAATCATAATGCAATGAATTTTTTCATTAGCTCATTCAATACTCCCAATAGCTGGAATATCTTACTTTAATTTTAAGGTAATTGATTTATAATTTGTACACCTTTGTTCTAGAGTGATAAAATAATAGTCTAATTTGCACTGTACAAGATAGTGATTAGAACCTTTTTTGGGGTTTATTAGGTGATTTACACGTATAATCCTCATAGTAATCCTCACAGTAATGGGAAAGGTATGCATTATTATAGCCATTTTAAAGAGGAAGCACTTGACATTCAAATTGGTTATAGAAAGTAACATACCTACAAAGTACACCTAACACTCTTCACCTTCCTTCCTGGAAAGCATCCTTCATATGCACAAAAAATAGGATATCCATCTGGTGTGTTCACATAGCATCATGTTCTATCATTAGATTGATCTTTTTTTTTAATTGATTGTTTTTCAGCAGTTTTACATTAACATCCAAATTAAGCAGAAAGTACAGAGAGTTCCTATTTACTCCCTGCCCCTATAAATGCAGTTTCTCCACTATTAAAGTCATGTACCAGAGTGGCACATTTGTTACGCTGATGAACCCTCTCTGACATATTGTCCTCACCCAGAGTCCATAGTGTACCTTCCGGGCTCACTCTTCATGACGTGTATTCTATGGGTTGTGACAAAGGTATAATGACTTCTATCTACCATTGCACTTTCATGCAGAGTAGTGTTCCTGCCTTAAAAATCCTCTGTGTTCTGCCTCGTCATCTCTCCCTTCCCGTAGCCCCTGGCAGTTTCTGATCCTTCCACTGTTTCCATAGTAGTTTGCCTTTTCCAGAATATCATATAGTATATAGCCTTTTCTGATTGGCTTCTTTTACTTAGTAATGGGCTATCCCATAGCCCATGGTTCAGTGGTAAAGAATATTCCTGCCAGTGCAGGAGATGCAAGAGATGTGGATTCAATGTTGAGTCAGAAAGATATCCTGAAGTAGGAAATGGCAACCCAATCCAGTATTCTTGTCAAGAAATTTCCATGGACAAAGGAGCCTGGTGGGCTGTAGTCCATGGGGTCACAAAGAGTCAGACACGACTGATCATATATGCATGCACTTAGTAACATGCGCTGAGGTCTCCTCCATTTATTTTCCTGGTTTGATAACTCATTTTTTTAGAACTCTAAATAATATCCCATTGGCTGTAGACACAACAGTTTATTAATGCATTCATCTATTGAAGGGTGTCTTGGTTGCTTCCAGTGACTGTTCTAATTGTCTGATTATGCATGCCTTTTTCTATAGTACACTATGCATCTTCACAGCTAGATCTGTATTTTACTCTCTTGGTATCCCCTGTCCTGGTAGACTGTTCATGGTAAAGGCTTAACAGCTATGACATAGAATGCTTCAGTTCAGTTCAGTTCAGTCGCTCAGTTGTGTCCAACTCTTTGCGACCCCATGAACCGCAGCAGACAAGGCCTCCCTGTCCATCACCAACTCCCGGAATCTACCCAAACCCATGTCCATCAAGTCAGTGATGCCATCCAGCCATCTCATCCTCTGTTGTCCCCTCTCCTCCTGCCCTCAATCTTTCCCAGCATCAGGGTCTTTTCAAATGAGTCAGCTCTTCGTATGAGGTGGCCAAAGTATTGGAGTTTCAGCTTCAGCATCAGTCCTTCCAGTGAACACCCAGGACTGATCTCCTTTAGGATGGACTGTGAGATATAAAAATTAGCACCAGGCATGAAAGCCCACGTTAGATCTTATTAGGAGTCCCTGGTATGTTTCTGTGTATGCTAGAGCAGCCACTTTGCGATGCTCTGACCTCCTTCTCAAGACTAGCTACCTGTAAAACCATTTGAGTGTTCATCACTGCTTCTGTTGTTTCTGATGACCAGCAGAGGCTGTGTTCCTATTTTGGGTGTTGTAGAATTCTGAGGCTGTAGAATCCAGATGTACTAGTGCCTTACTTTGTTCTGCTCAGACTATTTTACCTTTCTATTTTGTAAAAGGAAAATTAATTTTTAAAGAATAGAAAAAAAAGGAAAAAGTTTGAATTGTGCTTAATGTTTAATTCCATCAAAAATGTCTGGTGGTTTGATATAAGACTCAAGACAGATGGGGTGGGGAGGGAGGTGGGAGGCGGGATGGGGGGATATGTGTGTACCCGTGGCTAATTCATGTTGATGTATGGTGAAAACCATCACAATATTATAATTATCCTCCAATTAAAATAAATAAATTAAAAAATAGACTCAATTTCCATTTTTCTGAATCTTCTGTGGCTGGAGTTAGGAAAAGCATAGTAATTGAAAAAATGCCAGAAATGATCTTATAGCAGTGATATTTATCTGTGGGAAAGTGTTTCCTTGTTCTGAAAGTCACTCAGTCATGTCCGACTCTTTGCAACCCCATGGACTATACAGTCCATGGAATTCTGCAGGCCAGAATACTGGAGTGGGTAGCCGTTCCCTTCCTCAGGGGATCTTCCCAACCCAGGGATTGAACCCAGGTCTCCCATATTGCAGGCAGATTCTTTACCAGTTCTAGGAGGTATCAAAACACAGAATATATTCTGTTTAATAGTGTCAACAGCTATTCTGTTAGGAATAAGCTGATAATTTTTACAGTTTTTTTTAATAAATTTGAAGATATTGTTCGTAAAAGCATTGGAAAAGAGATGCTTGGAGTTCCTTAGAATGAAGGTAGAGAACAGAGGGGGCAGAGCTTTAAGCAAAGTCTAGGATTGTCAGATATCCATGTTTTAACTGGCAGTCCAATAATTGTCATTTATTTCCACAGAAGAACCACCCACTAACAACATGTTTCTGAGGTCCCCTGCTCATTTACTAGACATGTTCTCTGTAATTTTGATCCTGTTAGATGCTTGGTTATAACATTTTCTCATGTGATTTGGTATTTTAGTTGGGGCAACTTGGCAGTCCTAGTTGGAGAACAGGCATTTTTATCTTCACCAACTTTTCTCTTAGATGACAATACACAAAACTCCCCCCAAACTTCCTATCATGGCTCCCCTTTCTGCCATGCACATCAGCTCATGCATATACCTTTGACTGAGTCTGTCTTGAAGTATGTCACAGGTTTTCCACATCCATCCATTATTGACTTGGTTTGGTAGATTGATTTTTATTTAGCCTAATTCACTCTGATGATTGACACTGTGCTTGCCTAAAGATTGTATATTAGTTGATGGATAGTGAATTTTCTACTAATAAACCTGGTGAGGTCATTAAGCATGCGTTGCTTAGTTATCTAGAGGTCTTGCATTTTATTTGTAAACCAAATGGATAGCCTACTTACACCCTGCTCCCCTTTATTTATGTGAAAGCAGGCAACCCACTCCAGCACTCTTGCCTGAAAAATTTCATGGATGGAAGAGTCTGCCAGGCTGCAGTCTATGTGGTTGCAGAGTCAACACGACTGGGCAACTGAGCACGCATGCACAGTACTATGTTATCAAACTTTAACATAGAGTAATCGCAAGTATACAGCCTTTGAAAGGAATTCTTATCTCCCTAGAATTGCAGGATTTATTTTAAGATTCTGAAATTGTAGCAAGGTTATTTTATTTATTCTAAAGACACTAGAAATAAAGAATGTCTTGTTGGATAAAGTGGTATTAAAGATATTCATAATAATTACTGTGTTCTATCAAGAGAACAATTGTCACTAAAATTGGAAATTCTCCCCTTTTTGATATAATTTCCTCTCTCTCTTCAGGGCCAAATGCCCTCTCTGCTTTATAAAGAATTAAAAAAAAAACCCAGCCATTTCAGTCATCAAATGTCATGCTCACTGTGTCTACATGTGTGTTTATACTCACAATCTCAAATATGAATGGTGTAGTTGTGAAAAAGCCATTGGTTACAAAGCTATTCTGTTATGTTGTCATTTTTAAAAAGGCTGTTTTCCCAAAGCTAGGAGTGAAATTATAGCAGGTGCAGTTTCAGGCCTCTACAATTATCCCAGATTACCCTTTCAATAAAATGTTGACAGCCTCGCAAAAACAGTCTTACTATGCTGACATTTAGAAGCAGACAGGTATTTCTAAATGTTCCGTCTTAACAGCAGTGATTTGGGTCTCAGAAAGCCTCTTTATATTGTTAATAGAAAACTATTGCTTTTCTCACTTCATACATATTCAGCCAGCACCTTCTAGTTCACCAGAACTTTATATTCCCCATTAGACAATAAAGGCATGTAGAAACCCTTAAATAATTGCAGCTGGAATACACTACTTTCTATTAGTGGAGCAAGCAAAGTAGGAAAAAGTATGTTTCTGTAAGTCTGTAAAAACTGTTGCTTCTAGGAAAACTTGAGTAGCAGAAGGAGTCAGAAGTCCCTGTAATTCTATTTTATAAACAAAACAAGAAAGTAGTTGTTTTTGAATGCTTCACCATTACTTAATGTCTACAACGTTAGGCAAAGTACTTTTATTAAAATGTTTGTTATCAGAACCCCTTCCATGTACCTGTGTACACACACACACACACACACACACACACACACACACACACCCGGACTGCGTTCAGTCCTGCCTTGGATGAAAAACAAACAAAAAAAATGGTAAAAGCTTATTGAAATCTTCAGGGATAGGATTGTTTTATATTATAGCCTTAAGAAATGTAAACAATGCAGAAGCAACCAGCATTTAGATGAAGAATTCTGTCAAATCAAATAATCTTATGAACCCCTTGCCTCCCATCTTCAACAAGAACTGCTTAACTTTAAGCAGCTGTAAAGATAATATAAAAAGCAAATATAGAACTAGGTTTCATAAAAGCAAATCCACTCCCTTTTTCTGCATAATGTGGTAATGATTGTGGAATACTTACCCATGCCAAGCACCATGTTTTACACATAGCAACTTTTTAATTCTCACAGCACTGTGTGAGGTAGGTACTCTTTCTTATCTAATTTCACGGATGAAGCTAGCCATAAAGAGGTTAAGTAACTTGCCCTGTCCTGCAAGCTAGTAAATGATGGAGCTTGGACTTGTATCTGAGCAGTTCGACTCCTGAGTCCTCACTCTTGACCCCCAGGCTCCATCGCTTCTCATTGTATCATAGATTTTGCCTATGGGGTCCTAGACCGACAGCAGTAGTATCACCTGGGCACTTGTTAGAAAGGTTACATCTAAGGCCCCACCCCAGACCTGTACAATCAAAATCAGCATTTTAACAAGGCCACTGGCAGCTTCTTATATACATTTAAGTTTGCAAAGTACTGATCTAAGACATTTACTAATAGAAAATAGTTGAGAAGGAAAATATATCTAAAATGATTTAAAGTATTTAAGTAAGCTATTCTGTTCAGTCCATGGGGCCGCAAGAGTCGGACACGACTTAAGCGACTAAACCACCACATTCTGTTTGTTTAGTTGCAAGTCTAGGCATGAGAGTATATGTGCTCATCACTTTTTCATAGACCAGTAGTTAAGTGGTGGTGCCCCGACCATCAGTCCCACATGGTAATTATTATGTAAATCCTTGGGGTCTAACCAATATCTGTTGAGGGTGGAGCCCAGGAATCTATTTAGAAAGCCCTGCAGGTGCTTTAGTGTTTCTTGAGTTTGAGAACAGTGCCTTAGTTCTTCCAAGACATGATTCTTAGTTCTTCCAAGTGCATGATTTCAGTGACTTTGTGGGTTATACCCTGCTGCAGTTGTTTAGTCAGTAAGTCATGTCTGACTCTTTTACGAACCCCTGGATTGTAGCCTGTCAGGCTCCTCTGTCCATGGCATTTCCCAGGCAGGAATATTGGAGTGGGTTGCCATTTCCTCCTCCAGGGGATCTGCCTAACCCAGGGAGCAAACCTACCTTCCTGCACTGGAAGGTGGATTCTTTACCACTGAGTCACCAGGAAAGCCTGCTTTGCCATAGACCCTTCCTTTAAAGGTAAAGTTCCTTTGTTTGGCAAATAAGATGAGTGTGTAGAAAAATCTGCGATGTGGACGTTAGTGTCATGGAAAACAAGCCACTGTCCTAAAAATGGGAATATACTTCTTGCATATGAATAAGGTGGCTGAATTAAAAGTCTTTTCCAATGTGGCTAATTCTTTGGAAAGGATGGGCTCTGGCAGTTGCCCCTTTGTCATCTCGTTTACCTCTTTCTCCATCCCTTTTGACATTTCATTTATAAGTGACTGCTACTTTTAACACTGCTTGTGAAAGGCCTGCTTTTGCTCGGTTGTCTGGTGTATTTTTCCTTCACTCTGGCTGAGGCTGCCCTTTGACAGCCTTCTGACTTTGGTCTCCACAGCAGTCATTCCCTTGGCTGCCTGCAGGGTCTCCTAGTTGAGGCCTAATAAAGATGACACGCATGCTGTTCATGCAGGATGGTGTCCTTCCACTCCTCCTTCTCTCCCTGCCTGGTAATGCTGTTCATTGTGTCTGCTGTAGAGATGAATGGCCTTCTTGGAAATTACCCTCCCTCGTACTTAGTCGCAGCTGTGTGTGTGGCTTTCCCATTAACTATTCAGCATCCGCTGCTGTGTGCTCTGGCGTTTTAAAATTGCAAACACAGGTTGGTCTTCTTTTCCAAAGTTAAAAAAAAGCAAAACACTTTACACCTGTCAGGAAGAAAGAATGGTTTCATCATGGGACACTTCTAGAGTAATGGGGATGTGTTTTTTAAACCTTAAGTCCTGAAGTGATAGTCATTTTGCAGATTATTGGAGCAGCCTCAATGTACCCTGTCTATACACCAGAGCTTGTGATAGATTATGGGGGGATGGTTGTCTAACTTACCTACTTGAAGTAAGCTACCTTATTCCACATGCTTAATTCAGGCATTTACCTGGCAATGCAATTACAGTATTGAACTTTCTTCCCTGATGAAATAAGGAACAATTTCCTAAGTCTCGATCTGACTGTATAGTTTCATTAGCATCAATTAGGCTGCCTTTAATTTAGCTTTAAAAATGATCACAGATTTTGGGATAAAAAATTACATTGTTTTGGTTTTTTGCCTCTCATCTCCCTTTTTATTATTGAAAAGAGAAGTATTGATGGAAAAAGTCTCACTTGTGACAGGAGAGCAGTTAGTGTGAAGACCATGACTAATTAAAATAAATGCTCTTCTCATCTTTTAGAATCCAAGTTGCTCACTGGGGTTGTTATTTCCTTCTTCCTTCTTTAGCCATAAAATTGTAATTTTATCATTTTTATATAAAGAATATTCGGAATCATGTCAAATCCTCATCCGAAATAGCTCCTTTATTTCTTCTTGGTATTTTTCATTAATGCCCTTACAAATGGATGACAACAGGTGAATGATAAACAGTACATGCAATGAGAGGAGGAAAAACAGTGGTATTTTTTAGTATAAACTCTGATCTTTTGTTCCCTGTTAGTCCTTTTCATATTCATCTTTCCACTTCTACCCTGACAGGTTTTGTTCCTCTTTACCATTGTTTTCCTGGTTGGAAAATAATAAAAGGGGAAAAATTGCATAAAAATACTGGCCAAGGGAAGCTGAAAAAGCCAGCAAAGAGAAAATTGAAAGGGTCAAATTTATATACTAAAGTATATTCCTACTGGCTTCCTACTTAAATGCAACTTGTATCAAATCAATGTCTGTCTATTTTATTACTTACAACTCAGATTTCAAATTTGTCAGTAGATTTATTTTGTAGTACTAAGCAGAAACAAGATACAAGGAACAATAAAAACTGAGGCTAGTTATGTTGATTATCTCCCAATTCCTCATTCTACATTTTAGATTCATTTGTACTCCAGCCAAGACTACTGTCAACCCTATATTATGTCTGATGCATGTTTGTATTTGAACAGACATAATATAATTGTGCCATATTTAAACAGATAAAGCCAAATTCATAAAGACATCATATGGTTAAGAAAGTATATATTAGCTACTTTTGTCAGTGGCTGGGGGAGATTTCAATCAGCCAGTATAGGTGAACAGACCAGTAATTAGCCTAAGATGTTAACTTTGATTTATCTTAACAACATAATGATGTATCTGTGGTTGAATTCTTGTAGCATCTGGGTTAAGAAGTTTAAGCTGTATTGTCTCCATTTCTTGTGATTCATTACATCCTTAAAGTAAGGTGGTATTAGTTATACTGAAGAATATAGATTTGAAATCCCCAGAAATTCATAATTGACAATATTGTCAGGATGCATAGGGTAATTTTTAGAGATCTGAAGTTTAAGAATGGAGTGAATGGTACCAATCAAGTCAGAAGGTGGAGAATTTGTTCATGTTTCATTCATTTTGGCTAGGATCTGCTGAAGTCATGACTGGAGTCTATAAAATATGGCAGCACAGTAATTTACGCAGGTGAGTTTCTTATCTCTGAACTGAGCAGTGAGAGGGTAGAGATGCCTCGCCTGTGTTTTAGGAGTTTATGTCTTTGAGCTGAATAAAGAGTGTCTGTGTAGAAGATGGAGTGGAATGAAAGGAGAAAAGAAATAGGACTTTTTTTATATAGTTGTAAAGTGAGGTTTTGCTGGCTTTATTAACATCAGGAATTTGGCGAAGTCTTCCCTTTTTGTCCTCTTCCTGGTCTCACCACAAACATCTCCCCCCCCCCCGCCCCCCGCCCCGTACCCCACACTCAGCGAAATCTTTCCTCAGCCCTAGGGCTTGATTAGATGCTCCTTATAGATGCTCCCTCCAGACCTTGTGAACCTGCCAGGTGACCCTAGCACTCAGCTCACCGTATTGATACTGCTTTGTTCATTGTTCCCTTTTCCATTGAACCACTGTAAGCTTCTAGAAAATAGATAATGTGTATATATTGTTTGCTACCATATCTGAAGTACATGGCAGTTAGAATTTCCTAAATATTTTTCTGTGGAACAACTAACTTACCGTATTCAAGCTCATATGACTTTAGTATTTATGACTTTAGCACTTCCCTTTTTTCCCTTTTATGTTTCAGTGCTTTGTAATGATTCAGCTGTCTTGAGATCCCTTACATCGCATAAGTAGCTTCCAAGAATTAGATCAACTAGAATGCTTAAGATTTCCAGAAATGTGTCAGTTATTATTAGGCAATTTATCTTTGAAAAAATCTACTTTGTATAAAGGTCATGCAGTACAAATTTACAATTTGGAAAATGTAATTTGATTGTATAGTACAAGAGTACTATATTGATGTGAATGGTTTTGGTCATTTTAGTTAAAACTTTAACGAATGAATTGAGAATGCTTTTGAAGGAATTTTGGGAAATGAACTCTGTAGCTGTCATTGTATAGCTGAATAATTATTTATAAAGTCACTTAATCACTCTACCTATTTTTGTGTGTGGTCTTTCCTACTGACACAATGGAATCGTTATAACTTGTTTTATTTAAGTATCATTTCAAAAAATTAGAATTATTTATGTGAAAACTCTAGAAACTATAAAATTCAATTGAAGTGGCTTAAAGATTCCAGAGCTTAATTTCTTCTCTATTCAATGCAGTGGTTATGCCAAAATTAGCAATCTGTAAGGTATATAGGACTCCTTCTGGGGCTGTAGAGATCAGACTGGGTCTGGCTTAAGCAAAAATGTAATTTGATTGGTCATTTCCTCAGAAAGTAGGGGAAGAGGGTGAGGAATGGGAAGGGATGGGACCCTGGGATTGAATTCCTCAGCATGGTGATTCTCCAAGGAAAAGACTCCACTGGGTCAGGCTCAATAACACATCCTTAGAAGCCTCAGCCATGAGCCTTAACAGGCTGAGTTAAGAAGTAACTCTGATACATATAATTGCACCAGTCTCCGCCTCCTCAGCAAATATACATCCTTCAACGGTGTAAGCAAATGACAAGCTCTGTTCGGTCCACCGCTATTTGCTGAGAGAGTCGACACAACTATGCTGACCAAAGGCAAATCATTAGGTCTAGTTTGCTTTCTGAATATCACCTTTGTGTCTTCACAATTGGTGCTGTTGTGTGAATATGATGCTTGGTGTAAGAAAAGTGGATATATTTAATATGTGTAAGCAGAGAATCCTGTTTTCTAGATTTTTTTTTTTCCTCCAGCAGAAACCAGTGACCCTGTTCTAAAATACAGAAGATACTGTTTCTGTCATCTGTAAAAACAAAACAAAACAAAACTTTATTTCCATTTTGTATCCTAGCACAACCAGCCTCTGTCTTTCAGGTCAATTAAAACTCATTTTCCTAATTGTTGTTGAATGATCAGTTTTCATTGCAACACTGCGTGTCTTCCAGACAAGTGAAATCACAAGAAGGAAAATGGCATTCTCATAATTTGCCAAAAGTAGACAATTTTGAAAATGTAAAACAGCTGAGCTCACTTGACATTTCTTGATGTTGTCTACTTCATCTGCCAGCAGAGGAGATGGCTAGAGAGCTCCCTTTCCTGATGATTTTTTTTTCCCCAGACTTCTGCCAAACATAGAGAATTACATATAATTTACTAAAGAAGAGATGGTCCAGAAAGCAACATTTCTATTTCAAAGCCTACCAGTGCCTAGAAAATAAATGTGAAGTAGTATTGCAGCAGTTTCTTTTAACCACTTGGGTCATATACTTCCTTAATGGGGCCAAGACAGAAGCATTGGTTTTCATATTTATGTGAGAACTTGAAAGGGGTCATAAATTATAGTCTAGCCTTAAGGTGGCAGTGAACTAAGGTGATGTAGGGGTACACAGCAGAGATGGAAACTTCTAAAACACATCACAAGGAGTTTCTCAGGGAGATACAACAGGGGGTTAATAGACATCTAACCTCAGTGCTTCATTTTTTTTCCCCTTGAGAAATAAGATTAATTAAGGGTACACCAGATATATACCTTCTGGCATATAGACACGTTTGCCGAAAAAGAAACAGTATGATATAAGAACTGTCTAGGAAAAAGGAAACCCTTCCTTTGGGAAACAAAATTTTAATAATGTTTCTGAGTTGAAGTTGTATAATTCAACTTGCAAGGAAAAGTTATTAGTATGACTTTGTAAAGATGTTTGTTTGAATTTCAGCAAATATGGAAACATACGTTTTCAACATCTTGGTGCAGTGTTTAGGGATGCAGCCCAGTCAACTGACAAAAGGACTTACAGATGTAATATCCATTTCCTTAATGAGATTCTAGAGAAAATCTGTTGTTATGCACAGATGTGCAGTGACATTTACCAAACATGTAATGATATTTTTGAATTGGGCACACTGTTCAAAATGTGCAAACCTGCAGGAAATGGTGTCACCATAACAGAAGCTGCCAGCAAAACCATCTCAGGAACTTGCCAGAGACTGAAGTTTATGATTGAGGTCCAAAATGTGTCATGTTTGGGGACTCACATATGTTTTAGGGACTCTGTACGTATTGCAGAGTCTATTGAAAATAAATCTCATTAAGATGGAATGGCCACCCCACCTCTGTTTACTTTTCTAAAGGATTGTATGCCATCTGTTGGATTATTTTTAATTCTAGAGTTTTTCCAAGACTTGGGTTCAGCTAAATTATACGAGGCCCATTTATAATAGAATTAAGGGCCATCCAGAGAAATGAAGACCAGGGAGATGCTTATACCTAGAAGTGCCAGGCAGGAATATGTATGAGTTATTCAGTCAGGAAACATGTATTGGTCCTTTTCTATGTGCCAGTAACTTTAGACCCCCTACTCTGGGGATAAAAAGATGAACAAGACACACATTTTACCATCAAAGAGCTCTATGTTGTGGAAAGCCAGCATCTCATCTTATCATATTAACACATTCTAAGTCTTTATCATAATTTCCTGCTTGACCTTTAAGCTTTCCTAAACATGTGTGCAATTCACCAAGTGATGTTTTTGTTTATTATTCTGAGGCAGTGAACCAACTTCATGACTGCTCTAAATTTGTTTTTTGTTTTTTTTTTAAACTCAGAATTCATTGTCTGTAGCCTACAAGTTGGTGTTTGTTTCCTGCCTGTTTAAAAGATGGAAACATCATTAAAGGACATCTTTGAGTGAAGAATGTGCTAGGTGACAGGGACTATGTTGAATATCTATCATGAGCTACTTCATTGATACCTGAGAAGAATTTCATGAGGCATTCATTATTATCTCAGTTTCCTAAAATATACTGATGAAAGCTCAACTTATTTGCCCAAGGCCACACAGTCCCTGTGTAGAAGATACACAGGCCAGATTACTGACTAACATGTTGTAGCATGCTGTTTCATGCCTCTAGTTTTCTATTCCTGAGCTTTTCAATTTGTGCAGAAAGAATTGCCTGAAACAACATTTCCTTCATTAACATCAATAAAGGGCATCACTTTTTTCTAGACATTTGGCTGTCTGGCATGAGACCTGTCTCTAAACCATCATCCTTGTGTACAATGCCCCTTACAGGAGTATGTTACTTCAAAGTAACTATAATTATGTATTCATTCATTCATTCATTCAAGTTTTTTCAAACCTTTTGACGAACCCAGTAGCTCTGACTCTCTACTCTCTGCATTGATCTGTTATCGACCATAAAATCTTGCAGTGCAATTACTCCTTTGAGGTGATCCAATTCGATGTCCCACCTGATACAGGGCTTCTTTCTCCCCTATTTTATCAGGTGGTCTACTGGAGCATTTCCTGTGATGAGCAATATCTTAGGACAAGTTAGCCATGGCTATGTTCTCTTTGTCTTTACATTGAGTCTGATCCTCAGCCCTGTCAGTTCTAATTACTGGCTTAGTTCTGTTCTTGACAAGTCAAAAGGAACTGCCTCTTAATTCACCAGAAGCATTTTGGAGTGGATTGATTCAAATTTTGCTTGAGGTAGAATAATTAAGACTATTATCATAAGATGGAATAATAAACAAGTGAATGTATAAATAAAGAGGAAAATTAAAGAAAATTAACTTTGAGCAGCAAGAAGGTACTTGAGAACAAGGTCTGTATCTTGTTTATCTTTGTATCACCAGTGCCTAATACAGTTCTTGGCAAGTAGTAAGGTCTCAATAAATGTCTGGAGAATGTTTGTTATAAATGTCTCCCAACTTTTGGTTTCAGGCTGGCCCTTATGGCCACTATAAACAGGTTTATTGCATATAAACAACTTTATTGAATTCACTTAAAGGCTAATAAACCCATCAAATCTTTTAGAACAGTTACTGAGTTTTTCCCTTTCTCTTATCCAGAGTGAGTATCCTCAGTTTCTTCATTTTTATTTGCAGATAGTTTTCCCCCTGGTAATCTAGTAACTTATTTACCCTAAAACATTTGTTGAATTCTGTGAGGGGTCACACTACTCATGGTGGACCATGTATAGTACTTATATATCATTCAGATCCATGAATAACTATGATGCAAGTCACAGTGATAAAAACCACATGGCAGACACAATCAGAAGTTTGTAGAAAAATAGAGAAATTCTAGCTGGGGTGAACTGGAAAGTCTTCATGGAGAAAGTGGTCTTTAAACTGATTCTTAAAAGACTACTAGAATTATGATTAGAGAAAAATAATTAGAGCAAAGACTGGAAGGCAGAGAATGGAAGGGTAGATTTGGAAACTTGACAGCAGAATTATTGGACAAAATAAAAGGTCTGTATAAAGGATTGTGAGAGATGAAGCTTGAAAGATACTTTGTGGATTAAATGCAAAGATGAAGAGGTTTTGGTTTATTTATTGGCAGTAGGGAGCCATGGACAATTTTGTGGGCAGAATAACAGGATTAGAATAGCACTTTATGAAGATCAGTCTTGCAAGACTGTCTTTGAGTAGATTATCGCTTTAACAGTCCTTTGTCAGTAGTTCACAAAGTGATGATGTGATCTTTATTGTTCTTCTTTAGACAGAACTCAGTACTTTTGTCTTCATGACTATTATTCTCTGGAGGTCTTTTGGCTCCTCCTTTTAATCTTGTTCCCTAATTTGTATCTGAGTTACACAGAAAGCCTCTTATTTCCTAGAGGCTCATTCTCCCTTTCTTCCTTCTGTTTGTCCTAATATACTTGACACTGTGCTTCATGTCAGGGTTATTTCAGATGACCTGAGGTTGATTGGTTTGCTTGTTTATTCATTTTTATACCCCTCCCTCCAACCACCAGCCCCCACCCCAACTATAAGCTTTATACAGAGATAAGTATCTACAGGTTTCTAAATGATTGCACTTTGGGTTTTTTTTTTTTTTTTTTTTGCACTTTGGTTTAATAGACATTTACAACAGTACACTGTACTTTCTAAACAAGAACTTCAAGGAGAAAGACTGGGACATCTAAGGAATCACCTGCTTCCACAGCCAGGTTTTGTATCCTCAGACCCTGTTACTAATTAGCATTTAGTTTTTAGTGTTTGTGGGCTTTGGCCAACAAGAAGGGAGATGTGGTTAGAGTTCTGCATTACCTGAATTTGCTCTGGCACGCTTGGCCTCATGTATATTTGTCTCTGCTGCCCTTGATGGCTGCTGTCAGCTGGACTCAGGATGGTTCACATGGTTTTAATTTCAAAGATGACTTTTTGACACCACTGGGACTCACTGTGCATAAAAAGTTGGAGCTTGTAGAATGAAGCACAGTGCTTCTTGAGCTTTTTCACAGGAGGCCACCTAAAGACAGAAGGTAGTACTAGTAATTCTGGAGGTGAGGGAGGGGGTTGTGCTAGGCATGACATGGTGTTGAAAGCCAGGAGAAGTACAGTAGAAGTTAGTCACGAGGAGCCTGCCTCAGATGCAAAATACTTTTTAAGAAGGCTCCCTTATGTTAAAACCTTGGGTAAAATATGCAGCCCATTTCAGTTTTAATTTCAAGAAATCTTCCCCACCTCCATTATTGAAGTCAAATTTATATTTCTTTTTGCTCCTATGATATTTAGCGATGAGGACTGAGTAACCAACACGCCCACACACAGGGTGATAAAGTGGGTCGGAAGAATAGGATGAGGAACGCAGGAATTCTTAGTCCAGTTTCAGAAATATGTGATAGTGAAAAGAAAGCAGGCTTTGGAGTCGGAAAGAAACTGGCTCTTATAATTATTATATGTGCGACCTGGGCGATAACTTAGCTTCTCTGAGATGCAGTTTCCATATTGATAGAAAAGGGACAAGAATACTTCGTAGGATTAATATAGGATAGATATAAGACATGAAGTTATTATATCATGTAATAAATGCTGAATTATGTTACCAAAATAGTACTCCTTAATATTTTTATATCTGTTCTAAAATAAATCATCATCCATTTGGTCCTTTAAGTAGCCTTAACTTTTTTGTTTGTTTGTTTGTTTTTTATATTTTTTTCTTTATTTTTTAGCCCTAAGATTTGAAAGTAAATATACATTTTAAAATCATTATGTTAGTTAATGTTGTAGTATATTCAAGAAGTTTATCATTTGGCCTTACCAGTTGCATTGTTCAAGGTATAAAGTTGAGCAGAATTTAGAGGGGGAAAAAAAAAACCTATTTCATTTCTTTTGGTTTCATTAAAGGACTGCTCACTGTACCACATCCTTTCAAATATATGAAAATCATGACAATACTGATAAGTGATTTTTCTACTATTAAGTTTATAGTAATGATTATCCTTATCTGCAGTGTCCAATTTTATAATCCACCATCTTTATAGAATATATATCACTAAAGAGATAACTTTTCAAGGCAAGAATGTTTAGAATATAACTCCTATACTAACAATGAGGCAGTCTGCACAGTGGAGGTATCAACACTTTCCAGATGCATTGTAAACAGCAAACGGCCGGTTCTAATTATGAATCATTTGTCTTAGAACATTCCAGCAGTTGGAATTGGCTTTAGGCAAATGTATGCCTTAATGATATTGGGAAACAGTTGTGGGCTTCATGGACCCCCTCAAGGTCTCTTCTAAGCTGATTCTGTAGCACTAAGTATCTGAGTGATTGAAGCTTCAAGAAAATGGGAGTAGGGTAGGGTGTAAAAATAAAGTTTCTGGAATTTCTGGAGCATATAGTAAAGTACCTTATGGTATGAGCTGGTGCTCTTTTAATGTTGAAGGTGAAATAGAGCAAAGTAAGGACATCTTTCTTGTTCTTCCACCCACATTAAACCCTCCAAAGCTTCTAGCTCATTCAAAGTTTAGATCAGCAGAAACTTAGATGAGACCCACCTATTATCTGAGAATGTTCTCTGGAGAACATTAAGACTTGGGGAAGAACAGATTACTCGGAAACCCTTGTCAGAAAACTCAACTTGTGTTTTGCTGCCAGGAAATGTCACTTTGAAAAGCTCAAGTTGAAAACCGGTTCTTTTCTGATGGAGATTATCACGGTCTACAATAATTTTTCCAGGGAAGTACAGAAATAGATTTTATTTGGACAAAATGTTTGACATACACACAAAATTCAATTTAGAAAATACTTGATGAGTGCTACTTTGTGCTATCCTAGGCACAGGGGAAGCAGGTAAAGAGAATACAAATATTGATATGCTGGACTCAGTGTTCATCCCTTTATTGGCTGAGTCAAGGGAACTCTGGAGTCCTGGGGAGAGGACTGGAAATAGTCTGGGAACTTAGGGAAGTGGCTGTTTACTAAATAAGTCTCGTCTGAGAAAGTGAAAGTGTTAGTCTCTTAGTCCTGTCCGACTCGTTGTGACTCCATTGACTACAGCCCTCCAGGTTCCTCTCTTCGTGGAATTCTCCAGGCCAGAATACTGGAGTTGTCAGCCATGCCCTTTTCTAGGGCGGTCTTTCCAACCCTTTTCTATAAGGGTACTAAATACATCATGAGGGCTTCATCCTCAGAACCTCATCCAGACCTGATAACTTCCTGTACTATTGTGATTTGTAATAAGAAATATATACATTCGGCATTTGGTCTTCATCTCTTTTCTGGCATGGAGCTCCTAAAATCCTTGGAATTTCATTCTTGGAATTTCCTAAGTGAGGAAAGCAACTAATCATCGACCAGATTTGGCAGGGACAATAGTTTGTTGGCCTCTGCACTAGACCACGAGTTTCTTGAGGGCAGGAATCGTCAGCCTATTTTCTGTCCCTTATATACAGTAACAATGTCAACTAGATTGGTGTGAAATAAATATGGGCAGAATAAACCTTTGAGGCATGTGTTCTGTACCCACACTTGCTTTCTGAGAATTCTTCCAAAATTTGAGTTTGGCAACAGATGAATTCCTTGATAGGAGAATTTCAGCCACACCAGATTTGTGGTTTCATGGCCCAGCACAGTTTTATGTTTCATTCTTCTATAATTTTGGTGCCTCCTAAACAGAGGCCAATTGTACCTCTGTTGAAGGTATTCTTGGTATACTCATGCACTTAAGAGATCCCAGGGTAAAGGTAACTTGTATCTTTTCCATATAGTTCAATGTGGCCTCAACCTGAAGAAAAAAATGACGAATGTTTCAGTAGAGAATTTTAGATACATAATTGAATGAAAAGGAAAATGCCTTCAGCCAGCCCTTTTTTTCTGCTTTATGCTCTTCTGACTTCTTTGTTCATCAACAGCAGTTATTGTGAAAATCGCAGGAATTTTGTTCCTGAAGTGCTTATCTCCTACAGAGATTAATACACCACTTAAGGTCAAAGGTAAATGGATTTTTTAAAAAGCGTTCTCTTCAAGTTATGGAAGAAACAGACTTACACTCCAACAGGCTGTTTAAGAAACAAGATACTAATCACAGCTCCAATATAACCATGCTTCTGACAACACAGCAAGGTGACTATTAGTCATGCTTGCCCACCTGTATAATATGCTGACCTCACTAATATGTATATTGGCTGCATATAAAAGAGATGTTGGCATCTTGCCCAAGGTCATGGAACAACTTACAGTTTCCTCAAGCCATATTCATTATCATACGAAATATCTGGAACATGGTTTTAGACAGTTCTAGAGCCCATGTAAATGGAAGTAGAAGATAAAAATACTGAATTCTGCGAACTTATTTTTAGAGATCATTTCTCAACACATGAATCATGATATCTAATAAATTCATCTTATATATTTAAATGTAATCTTAGAGTCTGACTAGGCATATATATATTTTTTGCAGGTGAATTTCATGTATATAAATTACATTAATTAACAATTATACCCAGTGGTTATCAAATAAAAAGCAAGTTTCTTGAGTTGGGGGAGGTTATAAGAAACGAGATAGGGACTTTTCTATGAGGGAATATTGTACATTCTTATTTGAGGTAACATAATATAGACATAGAGATAATTGACAATATTAGCAACATGTGTGAAGTGCCCTGAGTGACACAGATAAAGCTATAGCAATTCATAGGACAAAAGGTTGCTGATCAGGAAAGACCACGGATGGAAATTGGACTTGGAAGTGTGAACTAACACTAGTAATGCTGCAGGTAATTTAGTACACACACATACACCACTACATCCCCCCCACCCCACACCACCCCCCACCCCAAGCTTCTGCTGTGCTGTTACTCCCATTGTTGTCTTATTCACTTAGACCCTCCTCACTTCATTCCTGAGTTACTGTGGCCTCTGTCTCATGCTCATTACTCCTTGTCTGAATCTGGGCATGCAGTGTATGATCAGAACAGTTTTCCTCACACTGAGCTTTCATCATATTACTGCTCTGTCCCACAGTTTGTACATAAAGTGCATATTTGATGACACTGGTGATGGTCTGTATTCTGCCTGACTAAGATGTTTCTGAATCCAGTGTGTTCCTTCTAGATGAGTCTTTCTCAGCTATCGCCATGATCTTATCTTTGGGTTTCAGAGATTATAATAGAAGCCTTTACATACTGTTACCAGGGGTTTGCGTTGTGAAGTCTTTCTGTAGGGTAAAGCCTTAAAATGCATCTATGCTTTATTTCATTCTAACATTATGCTTCCAATCATGCCTTTGAGGTGTGTTTAAAAAACCCATATCATAGTAAAGCTATTTTTATTGCTGCTGTTTTTTAAAATAACACAATTTGTTGGTTATCCTTGTTGGTCCTTTGGAGGGAGGAGTGTCTATACTCAAAATACGTGGGAACGTTAAAAATGATGGTGAATGTAGAAAAAACTATTTTTTTTCTAGTAAGCATTTTACTTTTTTAAATTTCCCCATGGTGTGTCCTTTAAAATTGTGGTTCTTTTGTTCTATCTTTTTAAGATCTCTACTAGCTTCCTGTTGTTCATCAAATTAATCCTTGCTTCTTCTGCCCGGCTTCCAGGACCCTGCCTCAGCCTGCTCTCAAATTGTGTAGCAGCCCTGTAGAAATCTCAGCCATTTCAGTCTGTTTGTATCTCCGACTGGACTCCCAGAGCCCAAACTCATTCCTAATGGTGTTCTTGTTTATGTGCTCTCCCCACTTGACTGCGCTTTGTCTACCTGTGGCCTAGTTCAACTTCTGTTGTTTTTCAAAGTTCTACTTCTTATGAATCTTGTCAAGATTTTCTCAGTCCCTCGTGGTGGTATCATCTAGTTCTGTGGTTCATCTCAAGTAAACAGGTGTTCTGGGAAAGAGCCTGGATTCTACCGAAGGAACTAGAATGTAACTGGAGAATACCTGTGAGATGAGCTTTGTTTTCTGATGAAGATTCATTTTTGAAGGCTATTTGGAATGGAGCCATGTACACACCAGTCCTTGCTGCCTTATTCTTTTTCTACTTAACTAAACATCTGTTTTCTTCAATAAAGAACTGGCTAAGGGAGAAGTCATGTTTTCTTTCTAAGCTTCAAATAATTGTTCAAGGAAAAATTAGGTAAAATTAAAAAAAAAAAGGTTTACTCTATTTACTCAATAATGCTTTTATCATCTTTTCCCTCTGTGTGTCACTTCTAGCATCTTCCTTCAGGGCACATACACGGCCTAGTTATTTCAACATTTTCTCCACTTCCTTACCCCCAAATCTTGATCTATTGCATTCACTGGGCTTGGTCTGAGAACTGTGAAGAAAAGAGAACTGCTTTCATCTGTATTTCTATGTTTGATTCATTAAACTATGAGTGCTCAGTTGCTCAGTTAAGTTTGACTCTTTGTGACCCCATGGACTGTAGTCTGCCAGACTCTGTCCATAGCATTCTCCAGGCAAGAATACTGAAGTGGGTAGCCATTCCTTTCTCCAGGATATCTTCCTGACCCAGGGATCAAACTCAAATCTCCTGTATTGCAGGTGGATTCTTTACCACTGCACCACCTGGATTTCCCTCATTGAACTGTAACCTGGCCCCATTCACTGGCCTTGCTCAAACCTCCCTTATCTACCCTATACTCTGTGGGTACAATGTATGCATGGATGCTAAGTAGCTTTAGTGGTGTCTGACTCTTTGAGACCCTATGGACTGTAGCCCACTAGGCTCCTCTGTCCTTGGGATTCTCCAGGCAAGAATACTGGAGTAAGCTGACGTTTCCTACTCCAGGGAAACTTCTGACCCAGGGACCGAACCACATCTCTTGCATCTCCTGCATTGGCAGGCAGATTCTTTACCATTAGCGCTACCTGGGAAGTCCATTATGAAAATTTGCAAACATACATAAAAAGAGAGAGCATAGTAAAATATGCCTGTTAAATACTCATTACACAGATTCAATTATCAACATTTTTCGCATACTCTTCTTTTAAAAGAAAGTTTTATCTTAATATTTTGTTTTCTTACACTGTAACATCTGTCTTTTTCTAAAATTTGTCTTTTAGTCGTGTGCTTATTAGGTCAAATGGTGATCTATCCAGTGGTATTGAGTTTCTGTACTTAATTATTGTCAAAGCCAGTGGTATGGGAGAACAGAAATTAAAATTCAACAAACATATCTAATACAGCTTTGTATGGTAACTGTGGGCACAGGTTACAATTTAATTGTAATTATTATTTCTATTCTATTAACTCCTAAACCTGAATTTACACCTACCTTTTTTACAATTAAAATATGATCATGTGAGTCATTAACACTATTCTGGTTAATTACCAAGTGTTACTTCTTGTGAACCTCTCTTCACGTGATTTCCTTTGTATATAACTAAATACTTCCAATGTGTACTTAGACCTTATCATCCCTTGAGAACCTAAGAGTGACAGGAACCTTCCTTATAGATAGTAATACTAGTGTTAAATTATGAGCTACATTTTGTCTGTAAGAACTTGTCTTCTTAACTAAATAGAATAGCATTAGGATATTAGCTTTAAACGAAGGATAATCACTTTCATTCCTTTGAATAACTCATCACTTTTACACAGTATAGTTCACTGTTGAAGTTCTCTAATTTTTCCCTATTTGTTTTCTCTTTTTCCCCAGCTCTTGTAAATGTGAAACTCTGGGCCATTGATCGACAATGTTTTCAGACGATAATGATGAGGACAGGACTTATCAAGCATACCGAGTATATGGAGTTTTTAAAAAGGTAGGATGCTTTTCTTTTCTCCTGAGAGTGTTTTATTGTCTTTTCAACCTTTTCCTGAAATGCTGCCCAGGGAACACTTTTTGCCTTTATCTCAGTCTTATTGGCCTACAAATTTATGGAAGTACAAGATTTTGGACTGGCTTCTTTTCTATTTCTGCTGCCAAATTTCATATGTGGTTAAGTCAGAACTTTAGAGTTTCATTCAATATTCTATTATAGAGGAGAGAAACAAGTATCTGCATGAACAAAAAAGGAAATTGAGGTCATCTCTATTTATCAGTTAATATATTGTAACTCTTCTCAAGCAACCCACAGTATAAGACTGAATCATCTTTTATATGAAGTTTCATATTAAAGAACAGATGACTAAAGTGAAAAAGTTCCAAGAAGAAGCTTATTATCCTTTAATCCTGAGTTTAATTTCCAAAATTAAATTCATTTTATGTTGCAGTTCTGAATTATCAAAGGCTTTTCTTGTGTTTATATTATATATTATCATAATAATTCAATATACCATGGGAATTGGAATGAAACCCCAATTTTCATTTCTTAGGAATATACTGGTATTCATTGAAATTAATTTGTCTCTAAGCTTATGTTAGAGAAACTATATTATTTTGTTATTAAAAATAATATTGACAACTTTGCCTTTTTTCAGAAAGTAGTTATTTTGTATAATTTTTCTTTTGAAAATAGAATCATCTTTAAATTGTTATATATAGAGTATGTGAGCTTAAATAGGGGTGCAGCACCAATTAAGATTTCATTTTCATTTTTGAGAGCTAGAATGTTAAACTGGCCTTTTAACATTTTTTTTTTTATTTTTGGCAAATAAATGACCTAAGTTGAACTAAAAAAATCAAATTCATACTTTGTATCAGTGATACAAAAGTTTTAATGGATATTTATTGAATTTTCTTAAATGCAATTGTATACTTGTATATATATTTTGGTTTGTTTCTGATTAACTGTTCATACATTTTTCATTTCCACATATTTTTCTTTATATTCTTGCTAAAATTCAAATATGTTGAGTGATAATGTGTTAAAAAAATTACTGTGTTGGTAGGGTGTCAGTTTTTTAATCTCGGTGTGATTTAGTGAAACACTTAGAAAAAGTGGAAATGGGAGTTTCTGTTTAAATGTTAGTATAGTTCACAAGGAAATGATTCAAGTGCCGTATTTGTATGTTATGTATTAATATGCCTATAGATATATATGTTGATATGTGTATTGATATATAGATATGTGTATGTGAATGGAGAGAGATGGAAGGAGACAGAGTGAATATTCATTGTAAGCCTCTATTAAAGTGCAACTTACTGATTTCCTTGTGACATAGCCCTGAAAAAGAAAGATCGCAATTGGTAATCAGTGAAATGCTTGTTTGTGGGACAGAAGTCACTATTTATCTCACATACCTAGGAGCTAGGTACTCACCACACTGACTTCAGCTTCCATAAGTTTTCATAAGGAAATGGAATTGTGGCAATGCTGTCTTGCATGACACCAACAAAAACTTTTTTAGAGGCACAGTTTCAGGAAATTGGAGATGTCTCCATGCTCTGTGTGTGTGTGTGTGAAATTCACCCTGGTTAAACTTTTATTTTTGTAGTATTCTCAGAGCTGTTCAAATTTGTCATCTATTTTGACAATTCAAACCTCAAGCCATAAAAGTTGGTTCTCTAGAATTTGTGAACATTAGTTGTTGGTCATCTTAGAGCAAGTGAAGTTTAACTGATTTAATGTAAAAGAGCTAGGCACTGACTTTGATGTCACTTTGCATCTGGCCCCTCTGTAAAACATCAAGTCCACATCATTTGCATGTGTAGTACTGGGCTGGGAGTCCAGAGGGACCACACAATGACCACTGTTGCCTGGGGCTGGTTTTAATCTTCCTAAATTGTAACTGTGACCAACTGGCTCCCTCTATAACCTTTCAATGGCAGGCGGTTCCTGTTGAATTAGCTATAGCCTCCTTAACTGGTTATTCAAGGTCCTGCCCCAGCCAGTGACACCCTGCTTTTTCAGCCTGTTTCTTCTTGCCCCGGGGCAAACCTAATGATTCCAGGTGCTCAAGCAGAACCTCTGCTTTTACACAGCACCCTGCCTCTGTTGCCTTTTCCCCCACTGTCAGTGTTCAAGTCTCCACTGTTTATATCTTAACTAACTAAAAGCTGCCCTTTCCATAGATACCGGAGTTTCTACTGAGAAGTAACCTCTCCTTCCTCTGAAACCTCATTTCTAACATGGTTTCTACTATATTATAACCTCACTACTAAACTTAACTCTACTTTTAAGCTATAAACTTTTAAGGACTTAGAGCTATTTCTTAAGCATCTTGATACTCTTCTTTGGCACAAAGCATGTCATTTTGTAACCAGGCATTTTATAGGACAGTAAGTGTGGGGCAAGTATGTAATTTGCAGAGCCCACTGGAAAATAAAATTCAAGGCTCTTTTTGCAAAAATAGGGAAACATTTCAAGTCACTGGCGGCATAGTATTAAACAAAGCATAGGGATCTTCTAATCTTGGGTCTGCACTATTATCCGAGTGAAATTAAAAGTGAATAATACTCATTCCTCCATTTTCCAAAGTTTGTGTTCTGCCATTTATTTGGCAAAGCTGTTGAGATGGCATATAGTCCCCAAGGAATTGACAGATCTTGTCAAAAACTAAGATGATCAAAATTGAACTTGTCTATCATAACTTCAGAATTATTCTTATTTCCCTGTGTATTGTAGGTTAAAAAAATTTGCTTAGCACTCTGTAACATTATGTAAAAGCTTTAACATTTTATATAGTTAAGTCAACCAAAGTTTTTTCCTTTATAGTTTCATATTTAGAAAGACTTACTGTGTCATAAAAATATAGACTTAATACTCTAAAATTCTCTGTAGCAGCCTGTGTGTGCGTGTGTGTGTGTGTGCACATGGAGGGATGTTTTTGTCTAGTGCACTCGCTAAGTAAAGCTTTTGATCTGAATTTTTCTACTATAGACACATACACTATTTTGTTAAGCGTTAAAGCAATTGTGACACTGTAAGAAAAAAAGAAAAATTCTGGGAAATGGTTTTAGAAATCATCAGAATTCTTTGCAGTGAGGGTCTCTGTGTACATGGGAATGCCTTCCTAATGAAGTAATTTCAAGGGTAGAGACAGACTAAATGAGGATTGATTCTATTATCACTGCTCATCCCCCCACACTACTCTTCTTTACTTTTCTAAACAAGCAGTAAATTTGAAGGGTAGGAAAAGAGGACACATCAGACATGTAAATGCACAGCCAAAATGCAAGGGTTTCTTTCTTACAGTCAGTTTTTATTTCCATTTTGGTGTTTTAACCCATTTTATAGCTACTAGTCATGTGGTTTGGCCTCCTTTTTGCTATTAAATGCCACATCAAACGTGATTCTGGTTCTTTAATGCTGTTTAGTCCAATCTCTCTTGTGCTTATATTTCACATTCCCTGATGAAAACACAGATGTTCCTATGCAAGCATAGCAAAAAAAAAAAAAAAAGAAAGAAATTTTTTTCACAGAGCAATGCTACTAAGCAAGGCATGATTTCTGTAAGTCCAGTAGCAGTTTTGTCAGTTGCCAACATTTTTCATCTTCTTTGGCTACTGAAAAATGGTGTTTCACAGATGGATTCTGAAAAAATGAGCCAAATAACTGCCAGAGTCAATTTGTGTCACTTTTTCCTGAGCATTTTCTCTGTGCCGCTATTGGCACAGACGTCTGTACCCAGAGGAGCATTAGAATGCAGCTGTGTGACCCATGGGATATACGTGTAGGAACTGGGTTTTCTGTTTGTCCCAAACTATGATGCTGCTGCTGCTGCTGAACCTCCTATTTATCTTAATGCCTCACTGACAAATCAGAGACACAACAGGGACTTTAAATTACTCAATCAAGCCTGCTGATCCTCAAAAAAAAAAAAGTACAACTTTTCTTGATCCACTAAGGAATCTTTGGTTAAGGCAGGTAACCTTGTGTCATCATTCTGCATAAAACCTTTCCATGACTACTTCTCACTCTTAAGATAGAGTAGTTCTTTGGCATTGTTTCCAAAGCCCTGTTTCCTTTGGCTACTGCTCACCTCCCCAGGTTCCTCTCACCCTCCGTCTTCTTCCTCGTCTTCTCACTGGCTCTTTGCTGTAGTCATCTTCAGTTCAGTGCAGTGGCTCAATCATGTCCGAATCTTTGCAACTCTGTGGACTGCAGCATGGCCGGCCTCCCTGTCCATCGCCAACTCCCGGAGTTTACTCAAACTCATGTCAAGAAGAGGAGTGGACTTTTGGTAAATCACAAAGCTACAATGCTGGGTTAATCCTTCTGCCACAGTTTTCTTGTGGAAAGCCCTGCCGCACATTTTGGTGCTGTGTACTGTGTTAGTCACTCAGTCAAGTCCAGCTCTTTGTGAACCCATGGATGATAGCCTGCCAAACTCCTCTGTCCATGGAATTCTTCAGGCAGGAATACTGGAGTGGGCAGCCATTCTCTTCCCTGGGGGATCTTTCCAACCCAGGGATCAGACCCAGGTCTCCTGCATTGCAGATAGATTCTTAACTGTCTGAGCCACTAGGGAAGCTCAATATAAAGGTTCCTTATCCTATATGCCCATTCCTAGGGAGTGAGACCAAATCTGGTTTGCTATTCCACCTTATCCTCTAAAACAATAATACTTGTATGCATACCAAACATAATTATGTTACTTACACATGTGTATTAGAAAAGTAAGTAATATTCCTTTTAAAAAAGAAGTATGACTTTTCTTCTAGAAACTCCTGCTAACTTTTAGATATCAGAATGGCCTTCACTATGAGGATAATTTCATCTTGGTTTGACTGTACCCCAGACCAAAACTTATTGAATCTTTTCTTTAATTGCTTTACATTTCTCTCATCCAATAGTTCTTGCCATACCTGCCACTAGCAGCTGCCTACATAGCAATGCATCTTCATGTCTGGTCTGATATAGCAATAATGATTACATTTTAGATTCAGAAAAATTTAAGACAAGATAGTTTCATCTCTGTTGACATGTTATAGGTATAGCAGTTGAGTCTTAGAGCCCAGAATAAAGTCCTATTTAGTTAGAAAGAAAAATTAGAACCCAGGCTTATGAATTCTTTATCTGAGTATCCTACAATATATGGACTCAAGTTCA
Source organism: Cervus elaphus (assembly GCF_910594005.1). Taxonomy (NCBI): domain Eukaryota; kingdom Metazoa; phylum Chordata; class Mammalia; order Artiodactyla; family Cervidae; genus Cervus; species Cervus elaphus. The sequence goes on along the minus strand of NC_057829.1, from coordinate 51,017,245 downwards.
TAGTTTGTGTATTATGAAGCTCTTCACTGTAGCAAGCTTAACACGAGAGTGGGTTGGTGGTATTATTTTTGCCACTCCAGAAAGATAACTTACAAAAAGTATTAATTAGTTATCATGTAGACATTTTTCTATACTCTCTATATATGTATTTTATTTTTTGGACATGCCTCATGGCATATGGGATCTTAGTTCCCTGACAAGGGATTGAGCCTGAGGAGTGGAATCAATCATTATATTTCTAGAGAAGTCCCTTTACTCTATGTGATTTAATTTCAGCCTTGGGTTAATGAAAATTTAAAATGCCTTGCAAGTACTTCTTTCTCTGATCCAGTTTAAAAATCCAAAAAATTTCATTTTCTTAACTCAGTCCAACAGGTCACCTTATTTCACAGATTTTTATTTTTTATCATATTTATAAAAGAATACAGAGATGCAGAGTTCTTAGAGAAGAATATTAGCTTGTAAGGGATATGAGCATTTTCTCATTCCACTAATGGGAGAATTAGACTGGTTATGGAAGTTGCCCAGGGTCACACAGGCAATTGATAGTATGGTTAACCCTTGAACAATGTGAAGATTGGGGCACCAGCCCTTTCGCAGTCAAAAACTGGATAACTTATAAGTCAGCCCTCTTTATAATGATTTCTCTATATCTACCATACCACATCATCAGTTCCAACCAACCATGGATTGTGAGACACTGTAGTGTTTACTATAGGAAAAAAAATGTCACTGCTGTTCAAGGGTCAACTATGTACTGATCAAATTCTCTGCCCTAAAGTAAAGCTGAAATTCTGCTATTGTATAGAATGTCTGCTGCTTTTTGTTCAAAATCTACAGAGTAGAACTCACCATGATCATGACTAAATGTATGTTCTGGTGTTTCACAATTCCTCTAAGGATATGTTTTAATGTTCCTGCTAAGATTGCTTTATTTGCCATAGAAAGAGAAAGTAACTGCTTATAGCTGCCCTTGTAATGTCAGTTTTGATGTGGGGTGGGGTCTGGAAATTGATGTTTTTAGCAAGTTCTCAGCAGATGCCCATGCTTTTGGTCTGGGAACTACTCTTGGGAATCATTGATCTAGTGGATAAGATGAAAGTAGAAATTATATTTCAAATATTCTAAATGTTTGTGTGATGTGTTAGGAAAAGGGTATGTTTCAATTTTGGATTCATTTATAGGTATGTAATCTTAGACAAGTTTTTGCATTTTTTTTTTTAATGGAGGATAGTTGCTTTACAATGTTGTTAGTTTCTGCTTTATTATGAAGTGAATCAGTTATAGATATATGTATATCCACTCTTTTTTACCTTTCCTTCCTATTTGGATCACCATAAAGCATTGAATAGAATTCCCTGTGCTATACAGTCTGTTCTTATTACTAACATACTTTATAGATATATATATATATGTCAATCCCAGTCTCCCATTTTGTCCCACCCTCCTTCCCCCTTGGTAACTATAAATTTGTTGTCGACATATGTGACTATTTCTGCTTTGCTGATAATTTCCTCTATACCATTTTTCTAGATTCACGCAAGTTTCTTTAATCTGACTAAGTTTTTGCAATCAAAAATCGGGGACCCTCCCACCATGAAGGAATATAATTAGTAATAAACAAACTAAGATAATATGAGCAAACAGTTACTGAGTGTATGCCAAGCAGTTTTGAAAACACTCTAGATGTATTAACTTATTTAATCCTCAAGAAAAGTCTTTAAAGCCAGTGGTTCCAGAAATGATATTTAAAATTGGCCCCATGCTGCCTCAGTAACTACTGGATCCTCAAATAGTAGTTTCCACCCATTGCTACCCTTCTCAACAAACTTAAATTCACTTTGCTTGGACATTTGGGCAGTCAGTTGACTCTATTCTTGGTGTATCTGGGTTTCCAATTTACTGCATTTTTTCTCTACTAGTCCCTAAACCCCAATAATTTATTCCTTCCTCCTACCACCCTAGGATGTTGTTGTGCAGTTGTTAAGACGTGTCCATCTCTTTGTGACCTCATGAATTGCAGCATGCCAGGCTTCCCCATCCTTCACTATCTCCTGGAGTTTGCTCAAACTCATGTCCATTGAGTCAGTGACGCCATCCAACCATCTCATCCTCTGTCACCCCCTTCTCCTGCCCTCAATCTTTCCGAGCAACAGGGTCATTTCTCATGAGTCAGCTCTTCACATCAGGTGGGCAAAATATTGGAGCTTCAGCATCAGTCCTTCCAAGGAACTTTCAGGGTTGATTTCCTTTTAGATGGACTGGTTTGATTCTTTCCTGTCCAAGGGACTCTCAGAAGTCTTCTCCAGCACCACAGTTTGAAAGCATCATACCCTGCTAGGATATGTTCTCAGAAATAAAGCTCCATATTAACATAAGAGCTGTCACTTTAAGTGGTGATGAATACAATGGGGATGATGTGTTAGAATTGCATGGGGTCAGTGATGGAGCCTTCAGCTGTTTAGAAATCTACCATCTGTATGTAAGGAGGCACCATTGTTACTAAAATGGATATTAAATAACCAAGCACTCAGGATTCAGTGTCTTCTGTCTTCAAAGAAAAGTGTTTATGGCTGAAAGCTCCTTTATACCCTCCTGCATAGAGACTTTGAAGCACAGATGGTGGTCTTTAGGCAGGACCTGTCCTTGCTTAGTTAGGCTGAGTTCTGTGAAATTCCTTTTAGGAATTTCACTATTTGGACATTTATTGATGGAGTATTGTTGGTATACTTTAGCTGGAAGAAATTATGATGCTACTTTTGGGGGCATAAATTATGCAAGTGACAGTAACATAGTCTGACTTTTGTTGAGATCACATTTGTGGAAGATGAAAATCACGAACCCACTTTGCCTAGCTTTTACAGGGAGAGATGGCAAAAGAAGATGCATATGAAAATAATTTTAGGGATTTTAGATCATTTTTTTAATTTTCAAAAAAATAAGTGACAGACCTTTTTAAGCTCTTAAGCTTTGAGCTTTAGTAAAGCTTTTCTAGATGACCGTGAAACCTGCATTAGAATTGAGCTTGGCAAAGCTGGCATAGTTTTAAGGGAAATAATGTGATGAATAAATGAAGAGGCACTTTCTCACCCCATTTGCAAGTTGGCCTGCTCACAACCCATTTTATGGTAGCAGATCCATTCTCATTAAAGATGACACAGAAGCAGATATATGTAAAAGTGACCATTAATTTCATGTTGTTATTTAGCATTTGCACAAATGTCTCCATATTGATCCTTTTTTAAAAAAAGAAAGATAATGTAATCTGTTATTTGCATAATGACATAGTGATGAAAATGATTCATCTACAACATTCCCATATAGGTACACTCAGTTCCACATGTGTGAACTCCTTCTAATCCTTGCAAAAGATAAGATATCTGATTTATGGTGTTTGTGGCTAAAATCTCCCATTTAAGTCAGGTAATGACTCATATAGACAGATCCTGTTTGTTCCCAGAGAAAACATGTCCCTGACTAAGGGACTTGATATCAATACTAATCAGTCCATTATGCTGCTCCTTCTTGAGTCTGGGATTGAAAGGATGCATCCCTTTGGGGATCAGTCTGACTTTCCTTCATCAGGTCCCTATGGATAGTTTCTCAACACTTTGGGGTTTAAAAAGCAATGGCAGTATGTTAAAGCAGTTTAATATTTCTCCATTTTCTTGCTGTAGTTTTGATCCTCATAAATAATTTCTGTTATGAAGCTTTTTTTTAAATTGAAGTATAATTGATTTTTATGGGCAGAGGAGCCTGGTGGGCTAGAGTTCATGGGGTCACAAAGAGTTGGACACAGCTGAGCAACTGAGCATTCACGCACGCATACACAGTTGATTAACAACTTAGCGACTTAACAACAATAGTTGTTTTACAGTATTAGAGACTTATACTTCTGTATCTTTGATATTGAGCCTACTTACGGTCCTATCTTTGTGAAATGTTTTGTATGCAAAGGGTCTGGTACATTTGGGAGGGAGTTTTTGTTTTTTTCCATCAGGAGAACTGTTCCTCAATGAACGATTCAGAAGGAATCCACAAACTTTTAGGGAAACTGAGAAGATAAGTTCTCAGATCCCAGCCACATAGATTTTCCACTAGATGTAGAAGCCTACTTCTTCACAATTGGAGAGAAATCTGAGAATCTGGAGTGTGGATGGGGAAATGCTGTCAAGGAACAAATTAAACATCCGGGTGACTTAGACAAAGTATGTGTCTCAGCTTGTATGTTTTATGTCTTGGGAAGAGGAGAGTACATCAGTTTGTTTGTTTAGAAAAAGCAAATAAATGAAAGAAGAAACATGAAACATAGTTTCTATTTTTAGGATTTTGTTGGTTTTTTGGGGGCTTGGAATAAGGTTAGTCATAATTTATTTACCAATATGATTTTACGAAGGTGACCTCTTAAGCTTAGAGTCTGGCGGTTAAGCAGAATGGGTATCTCTGAACTAGACAGTCCTGCTTTTCTGCTTTGCCTCAGGTGTAGGGGAAGTGTACACAGGATGGGAGCCCATGAGAGGGAGCAGCAGGCATGATATTTGGTGACAGAAAGATGAGCTAAGTTCTGATCACTCCTGGACAGTGAGCACTTTCAGAGCAGTGAAGGAGATGAGGGAGAAAATAAGAACAAAATGGCCCACACCTGCTACTTCACACACATGATCTCACTTAACTTGGAGATCCTTTGAGGTAGTTGGCCTCATTCCAGTTTATGGAATTATGGAAATAAGCCTGCCCAGCATCACATAGATGAGTCCCAGGTCCTTGTTCTCTTGATCGTTATCAAGCTGATTTCCTAAAGATGGGTAGTATTAGAGGACCAATAGGTGAGTATTTATTATTCATACCTATAGTTGTATCCATGTGTTGTTGTTTAGTTGCTAGGTTGTGTCTGATTCTGTTGTGACCCCATGGATTGTAGCCTGCCAGGCTCCTCTGTCTATGGAATTTCCCAGGCAAGAATACTGGGGTGGGTTGCCATTTCCTTCTCTGAGGGATCGTCCAGACCCTCAGGGATTGAGCTCACATCTCCTTCATTGGCAGGTGGATGCTTTACTGCTGAGCTGCCAGGAAAGCCCATATCTACATGTGGGAAGTGCCAATTGGTGAATGTATTAAAAAATAGTCATAAGGATAAAAAATGACCGAAACAATTTTTGGAAATTCATTGCTTGATGGGTTTTAACCATTGAAAAAAAATTCTAGCATTTCTGTGTAATCATATATCCATATATGAAAGGAATCTTGAGGTTTTTTTTGAACAGTCACTTAAGACCAGAAAGGAGAGTATAGTTTTTCTTTGAAATCTCTTGTTATGTATATTATTTTAAAATTTACTTTGTATGTATACAACAAATGATAGAATATTTATGCTGAAGCCTAGAAGGATTCCAATTAAGTAGCATAACTTCAATTACTCTATAAATACATAAGGCTTAAAATTATTCAGTACTTTTCAAGAAATTTAATGAATTCTATTTCCTCAGTTGACTGGATGGGGTCCAATGGGTAAACATTGCATTCCATGTTTGGAAAAAACTCCTTAAGTGCTCTGGTCTGTTGTGCAAACAGAGATAAATCAAAGTTGCCTCTGAGGATGGATTTGTTTTATTTTTTGAAAGAAATTAAACCCATGACTGAATCTAACACAGGCAGGGCCAAGATTTGAGACAATGCAAGGAACATATTAAAATTCAAAGACTTTAATTCTGGAGAATTCTGAGTTCTTATAAATTTCATCTTTTTTGGTTATCTGCACTCTGAGTTCTGTGTACTTAGAAGTAGCAGTATTTGTTGAAATTATGCCCTGGTGTTAGAGACAGGGGTGGTTTGGGGAATGAGAGATTTTTGGTGATGTAGTTAATTTATGTTCCAATATTGTTTGGATAAAAATATGAAGACATACTGTAAGAGTATCCAACAGATGAGTCTGAAAAGTAGCTAAACCCTAACCGGCAAGAATTTATTGTTTGTCTTTAGTAAAGTTAGTGAATATTAATGTGAATGGCGTTAAGCCAACCTTCCTTCCTCCCGCCCTACTTTGCTTTCGCTTCTCTCCTTTCCCTCTTCTCTTTCTTCCTTGCTTCCACCTTTCTCCTCTTCTTCATCCCCTCCTCCTCCTCCTCTCTTTCCCTCAATAAATAAATACATCCAGATGTAGAAGTAGTCTTTAGCATCTCAAGGGTAAAGTTGTGGTACAAACAACATGTGATCAAAAGGGTAGATTTAAACAAATATATTCTATTTTAAAAATATTATATTCATATTTTAAGTACTTTTAGACACTTATTACACAAGGTGAAGATGTGCTGAGTATTTAGTAGTAACGATAAGACCACTTGGCAAAATGAAGAATTCTATATTGGATATGTAGAATTAACCCAAATGAGATTTTATTGCACATATAAATACATAAAATGAGCTTTTTGTATTGAACAAGAAATAAGATGCATCCCTGAAAACTGGAGTTGTCTCTCGGAAAAACAATTTTCATTTATTTAGTCTGTTTTAAAGATGTGTTGTCTCCCTATAATGACAGTTCACTGAAGCCTCACTCTTGATGACTTAAGCTCTGATTCTCAGAATTCTAACAGCTACTTAATTAGGCTCTCTAGCACTAAACTATTTTTAATTCAATTTGAATTAAGACAAGAACATAGCCTGTTTAAGTTAAAAAAAAATCAAGTTCTTTGTAGGAAAGAGATATCTCTTCTGATACTAATCATTGTTCTTCATAGTCCTTGTTAAATTGCTCTGACATCTCAACGTACACGATTAACTTTTTAAATCCCCCCCAATATAGACTTCACACTAATGTGATTATACCATATTTTATACTTTTTTTCTTATATAAAAAATAATTCAGGTAAACAAAGAATTCATTTCAGAAATGTTCTGATAAATTATCAATAAAGAAATAAAGTGAAAATGCCTTTTATTTTTAGATCAATGCCCTTAACCTAAGGTGGAAACTTAGTTTCCCTCTTTAGACCATGTAAGGACTCTGGAAAGACCCTAGCCCATTCCAAAGGTTGTGGACTTAAATACTAGTGCAACTTACTCTCACTTTTCTGAAAAGTGGTAGCCTATTCATTCTTCAGAAGATCCTTAAACTCAAATTAAGACAGATTTATTCAAAACAGGTTTTAGAATTAATAAGTACACAGTAATACTATAAGGCAGACCTGTGGCTGACATTATTTTTCTGACCTTTTTTGTCTGAGCCACTTGGTTGTGCTGTCTTATTCAAGCTCTGGATGTCTGCAAATGCCTACGTTCATAAGTCCCTACGATACTAACTTTGTCATCAAGCTCCATCATGTCCATCTTGCTGTCTACCTTGCTGTTTTGGCTCACAAACCTGCCTGTATTCCTATCCTGGTGTCACCTGGCTCATCTGTTGCTGCCATTGACTCCCTTAATTTGGTCTCTCAGGAGGTTGAGTGCGATAAAGTAAATAGGCAGTGTTTTTTGGATGACAGAGAGGACAGGTCTAGAGTTATGGGGTCCTGTAGCTAAAACCCATTTGATGAAACCTAGGTTGATGAACTCCTTATTGCCAAATTCATACTTAAACTGAAGAAAGTAGGGAAAACCACTAGACCATTCAGGTAGGACCTAAATCAAATCCCTTATGACTATACAGTGGAAGTAAGAAATAGATTTAAGGGACTAGACCTGATAGACAAAGAGCCTGATGAACTATGGACGGAGGTTCATGACATTGTAGAGGAGACAGGGATCAAGACCATCCCCATGGAAAAGAAATGCAAAAAGGCAAAATGGTTGTCTGAGGAGGCCTTACAAATAGCTGTGAAAAGAAGAGAAGGGAAAAGCGAAGGAGAAAAGGAAAGATACTCCCATTTGAATGCAGAGTTCCAAACAATAGCCAGGAGAGATAAGAAAGCCTTCCTCAGCGATCAATGAAAAGGAATAGAGAAAAACAACAGGATGGGAAAGACTAGAGATCTCTTCAGGAAAATTGGAGATATCAAGGGAACATTTCAGGCAAAGATGGGTTCGATAAAGGATAGAAATGGTATGGACCTAACAGAAGCAGAAGATATTAAGAAGAGGTGGCAAGAATACACAGAAGAACTGTACAAAAAAGATCTTCACGAGCCAGATAATCACAATGGTGTGATCACTCACCTAGAGCCAGACATCCTGGAATGTGAAGTCAAGTGGGCCTTAGAAAGCATCCCTAGAACAAAGCTAGTGGATGTGATGGAATTCCAGTTAAGCTATTTCAAATCCTGAAAGATGATGCTTTGAAAGTGCTGCACTCAATATGCCAGCAAATTTGGAAAACTCAGCAATGGCCACAGGACTGGGAAAGGCCAGTTTTCATTCCAGTCCCTAAGAAAGGCAATCCCAAAGAATGCTCAAACTACCACACAATTGCACTCATCTCGCATGCTAGTAAAGTAATGCTCAAAATTCTCCAAGCCAGGCTTCAGCAATACGTGAACCATGAACTTCCAGATGTTCAAGCTGGTTTTAGAAAAGGCAGAGGAACCAGAGATCAAATTGCCAACATCCGCTGGATCATCGAAAAAGCAAGAGAGTTCCAGAAAAACATCTATTTCTGCTTTATTGACTATGCCAAAGCCTTCGACTGTGTGGATCACAATAAACTGTGGAATATTCTGAAAGAGATGGGAATACCTTACCACCTGACCTGCCTCTTGAGAAACCTGTATGCATGTCAGGAAGCAACAGTTAGAACTGGACATGGAACAACAGACTGGTTCCAAATAAGAAAAGGAGTACATCAAGGCTGTATATTGTCACCCTGCTTATTTAACTTATATGCAGAGTACATCATGAGAAACACTGGGCTGGAAGAAGCACAAGCTGGAATCAAGATTGCCAGGAGAAATATCAATAACCTCAGATATGCAAATGACACCACCCTTATGGCAGAGAGTGAAGGGGAACTAAAGAGCCTCTTGATGAAAGTGAAAGAGGAGAGTAAAAAAGTTGGCTTAAAGCTTGACATTCAGAAAACTAAGATCATGGCATCTGGTCCCATCACCTCATGGAAAATAGATGGGGAGATGGTGGAAACAGTGTCAGACTTTATTTTTTTGGGTTCCAAAATCACTGCGGATGGTGACTGCAGCCATGAAATTAAAAAATGCTTACTCCTTGGAAGGAGAGTTATGACCAACCTAGACAGCATATTAAAAAGCAGAGACATTACTTTGCCAACAAAGGTCCATCTGGTCAAGGCTATGGTTTTTCCATTGGTCATGTATGGATGTGAGAGTTGGACTGTGAAGAAAGCTGAGCACCGAAGAATTGATGCTTTTGAACTGTGGTATTGGAGAAGACTCTTGAGAGTCCCTTGGACTTCAAGGATCCAACCAGTCCATCCTAAAGGAGATCAGTCCTGGGTGTTCAATGGAAGGACTGATGCTGAAGCTGAAACTCCAATACTTTGGCCACCTGATGGGAAGAGTTGACTTGTTGGAAAAGACCCTGATGCCGGGAGGGATTGGGGGCAGGAGGAGAAGGGGACGACAGAGGATGAGATGGCTGGATGGCATCACCGACTCAATGGACATGGGTTTGGGTGGGCTCTGGGAGTTGGTGATGGACAGGGAGGCCTGGCGTGCTGCGGTTCATGGGGTTGCAAAGAGTAAGACACGACTGAGCGACTGAACTGAACTGACTGAACTTTAACTTAAGCCATGAAGCTTCCAGATCTTCTCAGTGAAAGGTCCCTTCTCCTGTCTTCATATCCAATATTTAAAATTTAAATGTACCTGTCTACTCAACAACTGATAGTGTACCTCTATCAGTTCTTGGCACTTCTGACACATGTCAGGAAATCCATCCATGGATTTATTTTATCTAGAAATTGTTGAATGTTTCCTGAAACTTTTTGATGTTGGAGAGATACAAGTTAGGGTTCAGTGATGGTAATTCTTTGTTTTCTAAATTTTGTCTTGGAATGGTTAGGGCATCAAGGTGTAACATGTCTGGATTATGCTAGCATTCTATAGAAATGTTAAGATGATTTTAAATATTGCTTCTCTAATTTTTATAAGAATTGCATTCAGATAAATTGTTGGTTATATTATCCAGAATTTTCATATCCATGTGATTAAGTTCCCTCTAAGATTCAGTGTGGCCAATATTTGTTATGTCTCCCAATGAGCATGAATACTTTATTCAGATATTGAGAACTACATTACCATCACTTCCTTAGTTGTGAGAAATTTAGTTCTAAATCTAATGCACAATTAAAGTAACTTTAATGCGAGAAGACCTGCTTACATTTTTCTCCCCTGGAAAATTTAGTTTTGATATTCTAGACTTTCCTTTCTTCATTTATTTGTGTTTTGAGATTTTAAATTGTTCCTTGTCTTTTGTAGATATAGGCATAGCTGAAATCAATTACATAAGTAAATATTTATATCAGTGAATTAGTGTATAACATGATTGTGAATGTCAGTGTAGAAAGGGTTGGAGTACGGAGAAAACAGGAAAGAAAGGCTGGGGGAATCCATCATCAAGACTCAAAATGGTCCCGTTTCAGAAATCTCAAGATTACAGTTTCAAAGTTTGACCTTCATTTGTAATTTCCCAGCATTTGGATGAAGGATGAGAAACAGATGAAAGAAGAAGCAGGTGATTTCCATGTACACAAAATAGTAAACTTTCATAGTAAAATAGTCCTGTCAATAGTATAATTCTAGAAGAGTGTAGTAATGAGAGTAGGTAATGAAAAAAAAAAACAAAAAACTATGGTTTTTAGAAGCAATCAGGAATTCTCCATCTCATCTTCTCTCTCTTGGATGAGTTTACCAAGCTATCAGTTGGAGAAAATGCAGTAGACACCATGAATTGTGCTGTGTTGGTGCATTTAACATCTGTGTTGCTGTAGATAAGATGGAACAATTCAGGCCAAATACGAAAATGGTCCCATAGCACACCCTTCTAAATTCCATTTTTAAAAATTCCAACAGAAGAGGCTAATAGCTTGCTACATTAAACCAATACTTTCCCCCTGGATCCCATGAAATTTAAATTTTTAAGATTCAGTTTTAGTAAAATATGTGGCAAAAGAAAAGGATTCATTGAACTGCTCCCTCTGGGAACCAAGAATCTTTCAACTAAATGCAGCTTGCCCTGCAGGCCTTGGTAGAAGTGCTGATGAGGTTTCGGTTCACAGCAAAAAATGGTCAATTTTAGTAGTTGGCTTTGTACTTAAGCCTTCAGAAATGACCTAAAACCAAGAACCATTAAATGTTCATATCAGCTGGATGAACTCCCAGGCCTTGCTCATAAGGAAAATGGTAATTGCTACATAGAATAAATGAACCTTGTATATGAGTGCCTTCACTGTCGCTAAGAGAGGGGCTGCTTCCAGAGAAATGGGACCAAGGGGGCTAGGGTCCTTGCTTCCTGGGAAGAGAAGAAAGAAGGAGAAAGGAAGGTGTTCATTCTTAATACTCTTCACCAGTTATCATTCATCAGAAGAGAAATTGGGGTATTTGTGAAGTCATTTTCATCTTATTAAAACATAATACAATGGACAGGATGAGAAGGAATTCCACTCTTTCTATTGCCTGCAAGAAAAGATTAATTGAACAAACTTGCAGTAACAAGTGTAGCTTCCCATGAGGAAAAAATAAACCATAACAACAGCCCCTGAGAGACAGCCTCTGTATTGTACAGTCCATTAACACTAAGGGAAATAATTAGTTTTTTTTACTGATGACTGATGGATTACTTTAACTTGTTTATAAACATTAAGGCTACAACAACAAAGCAGAATTTTCTAAAATATTCAAGGCAAAGAGAAACAATGAAACTCTATTTGTTTATTTCAGCATTCAGATATTTGCCCTAACTATTTAATTTCCTTAATTCTACAGAACTATTTCTATATAAACTCACCAGCTGACAAGATTCTCATATAAATAACAGAAAAATTATGAAAAATCCTTGCAAGATTAAATATTTCCAGTATTTTTGGCAAACTTTCATAATGAGAATTAAATTGAATATAACATCTAACTTCAAAAAGTATCAGAGTTATTTATCAGCAATAACTTGCTTAATCAAAGACTTTTGGACCTGGAATGGTTCTGTGAACCTTGTGATTGTCTTATTTTGAAGATCCTTTAGTGGAGAAAAGATAATACTTGTTTTTGATACTCTTAATTGCTGGAGGTAATGATTCAGTACATTTTGACTTGGGCTTATTAGTCTATATGCATTTCATCATTGAACTGCAATAACTGATAATTTCTAGAGAATTGAAATCAAAGACCCCATATTAACACATCATGGAAGATCATGATAATTCTGCATAAGTATTTTTAAAAAATAAATCACTTTTATCTTTCACTGCCATATTACAGACTTTCTAACGCAAAGTGTCATCTATGGAATAAGAGACTGATTCTCAGGCAACTTCTATTTTTTTGAACAGTGAACTTCTCCATTTTCCTTCTAACTTCTGAAATAAAATTTGAAATCAAAGTATCACATCTGATTAAACAACAAGATACTTGAAAGATCACAGGTTTTCTCTGGGTCCCTGAAAGGCTTTATGTTTGATGAGAGCTTATAAAATGACAGTGATGTCATATGTTGAGTGTGTAATTGACTTTCATCATATAGAGAAGGTATATCTGATTTATTGGAAAAGTCAGAGATGACTTTTAATTTTACTTACACTGAAAATGTTGAACATGCACATTTTTATATCTGTAGATAGAATAAGTGACAGCAAGCTGTCAAAGGAACTCAAATTTCCAACATAGTTTAGAAACTTAGATTTCCAAAACTTTTCCAAAACTTTTCTCTTCACATATTGCAGGGAGAGTTTTCACCATATAAGTATATTTCATAATCCATATATGAAAAAATCAGCAGCATTTTAATATATTGATTATGGTCTCTTGACAAGGAAGTCATTTGACTGACTCTTTGGTGCTGAGGCTTATCTCCAGACAGATGGATCTTTCCTTGCACTAACTGAGGAGAAAGGGCACAGAATTCCAAGGTTTGTTAAGGAATTATTTGATAATGGCAAGGGGATAATGACCGTCTACAGTATAAAGTTGTGATTATTATTTTATATAAAGCATTAAAATTAGCATCACTGATATTGGCAACAACTTGACGTCGTAGGGCCCTTACTGTGATGCAATACAAAGTACACAGCATTCTCTCTGAAGTGTTCTTGCCAGCAATGTTAAGTTTTAATCCAGTGAAGCCTTTTAACATAACTCTCAGTTTATGGGAAGTACAAGGATAAAGGAACAAATTAAATGACACAACAAGGAAGCAATGAAGCAAATTGCAATGTGGTCATTCACTAGGAACACTGAAAATGATCACTTCAAAACATTAATGAAAAAAATATTCAGTGGACTGTTCAAGATTACAAGAAAGTAAAGAGATATAATAGCCAAATTAAACCTGTGTTAGTTATCTGTTGCAATATAACATTATCCCGAAACATACTGATTTAAAACCACAAACATCTATCATCTAATAATTTCTATGGGAGTGAAACCTTGGGTGCAGCTTTTCTGGGTGCCTTTGGCTAACATGTCTCTCACGAGGTGGCAGTCCAGTTGTTGACTACGATGCAGTCTCATCTGAAGGCTCATCTGGAGGAGGTGGGGGAGGGAATGTTGCCAAGTTCACTTGCATAGCTGTTGGCAGGCCTCAGCTCCTTGCTGTGGGGGCTTTCCACTGCCTGACTCACAGCATAGCAGTTGGCTTCTGTCAAGGTGAGTGATTCAAGAAAAGCAGAGAATGCCCAAAGTGAAATCCACAATTTTATCTCAAAAGTGACATCCTTCCCCTTCTGTATTATTGTCCTTAGAAGTGATTTAACAAGTCCAGCTCACATTCAAGAGGCTATGGTGGCAGAACAGTAGAGACATGAAGACCAGGAGACAGAAATCACTGGGGGTTATCTTAGAGGGTACTGACCACAAACTGAATAAAACCTGACTGATTTCAGTTACAGAAAAAAAATGTATAGAATTTATTCCTGAGGCAAATAGGAAAATTTGAATATGAATTTTATGTTAATATTAGGGAATTATTGTTAGTATTTTTAGTTGTCAGTGATGTGGTTATGTAAGAATGTACATATTCTTAGAGGAGGCAGGCTTGAGTATTTAGGTGCAAAGTGTTGTGATATCTGTAATTTATTTCCTAACTATATATACACATACAAATAAAAACCTACACTTAAATATATGTATACATAAATACATATATAGATGAAAACATAATAACAGTGGCTGAATCTACCTATGTAGTGGGTATATGGGTGACCATTATTGTATTCCTTCAGATTTTCAGACTGTTTTGAAATATTTTTCTAAAAGAAAATGTTAATTAAGATTGTATGTTAAGTCAGCTTTACCTTTCTTGTTCCAGCAAATCCAGGAAAACCAGTTGCACAAGACAATACAAATTTATCTAACTTTCAAGAGATGTTCAAGATATTATATAGGTAAAACACTCATAATATTGATAATTAGCTTTTCCCAAGTTCACTTTCATTGCGGTAATACTTATTTTAACCTCTAATACTCATGTTGAGAGCATGGCCACTTTGGGAAAGGATGGAAAGATTTCCTGGGAGAGCAGGGATCTGGAGATGTTAACTATATTGAATTTGTTAACTATAGTGAATTAACATAGCCAGGCTATGATTTTTACTCCTTTTATATTTTCCTTCAGGATTCTTATCAGGTTTTTTTTGGAAATTTCCATGCTGTTGTTTAGTTGCTAAGTTTGTCTAACTGTTTGTAACCCCCTAGACTGTAGCATGCCAGGCTTCCCTGTCCTTCACTATCTCCTGGAGTTTGCTCAAACTCATGTTCATTGAGTGGGTGATGCCATCCAGCCATCTCATCCTCTGTCACCCCCTTCTTCTCCTGCCTTCAATCTTTCCCGGCATCAGGTTCTTTTCCAATGAGTCGGCTGTTCGCATCAGGTGGTCAAAGTATTGGTGCTTCAACTTCAGCATCAGTCCCTGTAATGAATATTCAGGGCTGATTTCCTGTAGGATTGACTTGTTTCATCTCCTTGCTGTCCAAGGGACTCTTGAGTCTTCTCCATTACCACGATTCAAAAGCATCAATTCTCTGACGCTTGGCCTTCTTTATGGTCCTTTTCTCACATCCATACATGGCTATCAGAAAAATCATAGCTTCCATGCTCCACCATATAACCTCTCTTCTACCTAAATCTACTTCTTTACCCCGTCAATATTTTATTATGTTCAAACACTCTTGGTTAATGAATCTTTAGTGGGATGATTTGCATCTATTTCTCATATATGTCTTCACTAGAACTACTTTTTGAGCCATTGGTCAGTTTTCCAAAGCACGTAGTTTTCTGATTTGTTAGAGATACTTTGCTTTCATTGAAGGTTACAGTCCATGGGGTTGCATAGAGTCTGACATGACTTAGTAACTAATCAACAACAAACAACAGCAAATGACTTCATAAACCATAGGTAATGCTCTATCTTTAAATTTTATCCCAGGCCATTGGTGCACATTCACTAACATTAGGAAAATTAGCTTATTTATTTTATCTAGTCTTATTGCAATATAAATATGATCTCCACAGAGTAATCATATATGAAGCTGCTTTTAAAGTGGTCTTTAAAAAGCTGTTTGTAATAACATTTAGCACTTTCAATCATGGTATCATATGCCTAGGAATAATTTCTAAATCTATGTAAAATTTTTCCTTTTTGTTTTTCCCTTAATGATTCCATTAGCTAACCTCTGTAGCGTCCAAACCATTGTTTATTTTTCAGACTGGTATGACTTCTCTCAACAGTACTTTGGTTGTCAAAATCAACCTTATCAATTGAACTTAGTGAAGACTGATGTGTGACAATCCCTTCTGTTCTTAGGGATATTTGAGAGAAACTAAGTCTTATTTTTAGGTATTACTGTATTCTACTATAAAATCATGGGTATTTTCATAGTTGAACCCTAAGACTAGGACATTTCAAGCACTGTGCCACTTTAAAAAAAATGTTTTTCTGGTAGCAGAATCATTATATATTCACTGTAAAAGAATTAGAAAATAAAGCATAGATTAAAAATTGAAAGTCACTTTAACCCCACCACTCAGGGAAAATCACTGGTAACATTTTTATCTATTTCAAACTATCCTTCCAACACCCACCAAGAGAGTGTATATGAAGTAAGATTAGAGTGTCTGCATGTAAGAGAACAAAGACCAAAACAAAACAAACCATGAAAAGGATGAGTAAAATAATCCTGGGAGTAAGAAGGCCATCCAGACCTGGCATCGTGTCTCCATCAATTTTGCAAGACTTGAGTTATTCCTTGCCTATTCCTATACCATCTCTAGGATTCCCTACATCCTTAATGGTGCTTCACCCTCATGGTTCAAAAAGGTAACCTAATTTATCCCTCATCTCTGCACCGTAGCCAGTCCAATGGAGGAAGGCAATCAAATGGAAGCCCACTCTCTGCTCTTAAGAGAGTTTTTGAAAATTTCATAGGTTCCTTCCAATATACATTTAATTGGTCGTAATCACATTTAGTCACCTACTTGCAAGGATGTCTGGGTGCAAAGTAGGAGTCTTAGAGAAAGTGTGAGAATAAATGAAAGGCAATATTCCAATGTATGCTGGCAGTAATTATCTCTAGGTGGTGGGATGGGGGTGACTTTCCATATATACATGTGTATCTGTATATTAGCAAGCCTACAAAGAGCTACTTTCTGTAAAATAATTGAATATATCAGACATTTTCCTTTGCTTTGAAATAATTAGCTTCTTTTTTTTTGAGAAAAATCTGCCTAAAAAATTATACCAATATTCTCATTTTGAAGAAATGCAAACTGATTCTCCAGAGATGTTAAGAATTTTTCCAATACCACAAACTTTATGAGTGATAAAAACTGTTAAGCACGTAAAAAGAACTTGTTTATTACTAGTGCTTATTGTGCAAAGCCGATTGTTCGCTCAAAGGATGAGAAATGAGTTTATTAAGCAGCTTGATGTCCCAAGTACATACAGTATATACATTGGATTCCTAGTCTGCTTATTCATCTAAACCAACAGTCAACAAACATTTTCTATAAAATTGCTTTGAGGGCCAAGATGCGAAATCAAAAATATTATTGAGGTTCTTATATAACTAAAATAATATATTTTTTAAAAAAGCATTTAAAAATGCACAAACCATTCTTAACTCACTGGAGATTAAAAAATCAGGTGTCTGGCCCTAGTTTGCCAAGCTCTGTTCTACATGGCCCAGTACAACATCCATCAGTTCATTTCAGTTGCTCAGTCATGTCTGACCCTGTGACCCCATAAACTGCGGCACGCCATGGTGCGTGCTCAAACGCCTATCCGTTGAGTCAGTGATGCCTTTCAACTATCTCATGCTCTGTCATCTCCTTCTCCTCCTGCCTTCAATCTTTGCCAGCATCAGTGTCTTTTCCAGTGAGTCCGCTCTTCTCATCAGATGGTCAAAGTACTGGTGCTTCAGCTTCAGTCCCTGTAAAGGATATTCAGGGTTGATATCCTGTAGGATTGACTTGTTTGATCCCTTGCAGTCCAATGGACTCTCAAGACTGCAGTTCAAAAACATCAATTCTTCAGTGCTCAGCTGTCTTTATGATCCAACTATCATATCCATAGATGACCACTGGAAAAACCATAGCTTTGACTAGATATACCTTTGTCAGTAAAGTAATGTCACTGCTTTTTAATATGCTGTCTAGGTTGGTCATAGCTTTTCTTCCAAGGAGCAGGCGTCTTTTAATTTCATGGCTGCAATTACCATCTGCACTGATTTTGGAGCCTAAGAAAATAAAGTCTGTCAATGTTACCATTGTTCCCCATCTATCTGCAATGAAGTGATGGGACCAGATGCCATGATCTTCATTTTTTTGAAATGTTGCATTTTAAGCCAGTTTTTTCATTCTCCTCTTTCACTTTCATCAAGACGCTCTTTAGTTCTTCGCTTTCTGCCATAAGGGTGGTGTCCTCTGCATATCTGGGGTTATTGACATTTCCCCCTGCAGTCTTGATTCCAGCTTGTGCTTCTTCCAGTCCGGCATTTCACCTCATGCACTATGCATATAAGTTAAAAAGGCAGGGTGACAATATATAGCCTTGATGTACTCCTTTCCCAATTTGGAACTTGTCTGTTGTTCTGTGTCCAGTTCTAACTTGCTTCTTGCCCTGTATACAGATTTCTCAGGAGGCAGTTAAGGTGGTCTGGTATTGCCATCTCTTTAAGAATTTTCCACAGTTTTTTTGTGATCTACACAGTCAAAGGCTTTGGCCTAGTCAATAAAGCAAAAGTAGATGTTTTTCTGGAACTCTCTTGCTTTTTTGATGATCCAGTGGGTATTGGCAATTTGATCTCTGGTTCCTCTGCCTTTTCTAATTCAGCTTGAACATCTGGAAGTTCATGGTTCACGTACTGTTGAAGCCTGGCTTGGAGAATTTTGAGCATTTCTTTGTTAGCATGTGAAATGATTGCAATTGTGTGGTAGTTTGAACATTCTCTGGCATTGCCTTGCTTCAGGATTGGAATGAAAACTGACTTTTTCCAGTCCTGCGGCCACTGCCGAGTTTTCCAAATTTGCTGGCATATTGAGTGCAGCACTTACACAGCATCATCTTTGAGGGTTTGAAATAGCTCAGCTGGAATTCCATCACCTTCACTAGCTATGTTCATAGTGATGCTTCCTAAGGCCCACTTGACTTTGTATTCTGGGATATCTGGCTCTAGGTGAGTGATCACACCATTGTAGTTATCTGGATCATTAAGATCTTTTTTGTATGGTTCTTCTGTGTATTCTTGCCACCTCTTCTTAATATCTTCTGCTTCTGTTAGGTACACACTGTTTCTGTCCTTTATTATGCCCATCCTTGCATGAAAATTTCCCTTGGTATCTCTAATTTTCTTGAAGAAATCTCTAGTCTTTCCCATTCTATTGTTTTCTTCTATCTCTTTGCACTGACCACTGAGGAAGACTTTCTCATCTCTCCTGGCTATTCTTTGGAACTCTGCATTCAGATGGGACTATCTTTCCTTTTCTTCTTTGCCTTTTGGTGCTCTTCTGTTCTCAGCTATTTGTAAGCCCTCCCCAGACAACCATTTTGCCTTTTTGCATTTCTTCTTGGGGGTGGTTTTGATCACTGCCTCCTGTAAAATGTTATCAACATCCATCCATAGTTCTTCAGGCACTCTATCAGACCTAATCCCCTTGAATCTATTTGTCACTTCCACTGTACAGCCGTAATGGATTTGGTTTAGGTCATACCTCAATGGTCTATTGGTTTTTCCCACTTTCTTCAATTTAAGTCTGAATTTTTTAATAAGGAGACATTTTCAATACCCATACAATGATTTGATTGTTCTGCAGATGAACAAACAGTGGTTTAGAGCACTTGCCTGTGTTCACAAAACTAGTAAACAGCAGGACTGAGATTGCACCCATGTTTATCTGACTCCCAAACCTGTGCTCTTTCTACTTGGCTATGTTGCAGAACTTGTAAACTCTTACGTAGAAACACAGATTCTTTAGTGGAAAAAAGCGTCATCTTGAGGGAAGAATATTTCCAGGTTCTGCCAGGATCTGGTGGATTGAAGTCAGGTCCTTCATCTCACCTGATACCTTTGTGTACTTTAAGCAAGCCACAGACCCATTGAGTAAACCCATTGAATAAACTCTTGAGAAGGTGAGACTGTGTCTACCTCCAGGATTTATTTCGCTTCACTTAAAATTTGTGTCACCCCTTGTCATCCGCTCAGTCTGAAATCTTTGTGTTCAAAGAGAAGAGAAGGAGAGTTAATCAATGTTTTAACTGTACTTGAAAATAGAGATTTTGAGAGAATATAGTGTTTTCATTCCCTGTTCAATGGAAATGATACTATGATTGCCTTTTGAAAAAAGAAAAGACTCAGGGACCTGAGTTGTCATCCAAGAGATAAATATGGAATGCAGCATATTAGTCATGAATCGTAAAAAGTTGCCCTTGCAGGAGGGACCTGACTTACTGAGCCACATGCTCAAAAATAAGAAATGACAGACTTCATTGGAGCTGAAAAGAAAGGGCCTTTTAGGAAGGTGTCATGGTGAATTGAGCATGAAGAGTGGGATTACTGACTGGCTTGAAACTTCATTGGTTCTCAATAGCTAGAGATTTAAAGGACCTCAGTAGAGATAAAACTGGACTTCCCTGGTATCTCAGCGGTAAAGAATCTTCCTGCAATGCAGGAGACCTGAATTCGATCCCTGGATCGGGAAGATCCCCTCAAGGAGGGTGTGGCAACCCACTCTAGAACTCTTGCCTAGAGAATCCCGTGGACAAAGGAGCCTGGTGGGCTCAGTCCGTAGAGAGTCGGACATGACTGAAGCAGCTAAGCAGCAGCAGTTGCAGGGATAAAATCATTGTGCATACATTAATCATATCCATCTCCACTGAGTGCCCATGGCTTGCCAAACTTAGTCTATAGCTAGTTCTGAAGTTCTGATTTTCATGGTAACCCTGATAGGTATGAATTGTTCCATCTTGAGAAATGAGGAAATTGAGGCTTGTGAGGTGAAGTTATTTCCAATTCACACAATTGTAGGTGGTCATGTCCTTTCCATTCTAGGTATCATGCTGCCAGTTATGCTAGTTAATACCAACCCAGAAGGTCATGCTAGAAGTGTACCCAGAGCATGTCTTTGACTGCTTTAACATCATCTTGCTTCTGTGATAAATTTCATATTTCTGGTTGGACTGGTACCACAATTACAGTGATTCCTAAAGACATTGAGCATATTTGAGAAGTGATGTGAATTTTTGAGTTTGAATATCAAATATGCAGCTACTGGAAAACTACTGAGAAAATAAAATCTTTCTCAGTATTTTGCTGTTGAGGCTTCCTGTCGAACCACAATGAAAGAGAAGTAGTTGGAGTTTTCCGTTAACATGATTCAATAGCACAATTCAAATATAAAGACTGTCAAAGTGAGGTTGACAAAAATGATTTGCTGCTCAGGTAGAACTTGTTCCAAAGATGGAAGTTAATAGGTTTTGTAAAATTCTTCTAAATAAAACATTTAGAATAAACTTCTCAAATCTTTTGAATATGGTAGTTAAAGAGATTAAATAGCACGCTTTATGGGGCATTGAGGAATACCAGTGGAAATATAAACAGCATTTTATTAGTTTGAGGCCTTTTATGCTCTGAAGCTGTTTACCTTTCTAGCCTCCTCTCTTGCTGTTTGCTACCACTAATCTTTTATTCCGGCTGTAAACCTGATTCCTTCAAATACACACAGTTCTTTCTTTTTCTCTGATGCTTTGCTCTGCTCTTCCTGTTGCCTGAGAGAACCTTCCTCCCTCTCCACTGAACCAATGCCTACTGATACTTCATCCACCCTGGGTATCCCCCCAGGCTAGTGGGGTAGGGGATTGTCTTCCATCGGCTCAGAATCTACATGAATTTCTCTCTTGCCTAACATTGGCCACCCTGTACAAGCAGTTGCTTATTGATTTCTCTGGTTTGTGAAGTCCTTGTGGACTGATGTTGAAGCTTAAACTCTAATACTTTGGCCACATAATGGGAAGAACTGACTCATTGGAAAAGACCCTGATGCTGGGAAAGATTGAGGACAGGAGGAGAAGGGGATGACAGAGGATGAGATAGTTGGATGGCATCATCAACTCGATGGACATGGGTTTGGGTGGACTCTGGGAGTTGGTGATGGACAGGGAGGCCTGGTATGCTGCAGTTCATGGGGTCTCAAAGAGTTGGACATGACTGAGCAACTGAACTGAACTGTGGACAGAGACTGTGTCTTTTGTCTCTGTAAACCAATGTCTGGCCTCTAACATTCTATCAGCTAATGCATACTAGGTAATTTGTGTACTAAGGTGTACTTGATTTTTTTAACAGTGTATTTGATTCTAATTCACCCTACTTTCTACTTTTGGGCTTCCCTTTATGGCAAAGAAACAGCCTATAAAGCTGGAGACCGGAGTTCAATCCTATCCCCTGGAAAGGGAATGACTACCCACTCCAGTATTCTTGCCTGGAGAATTCCAAGAACAGAGGAACCTGGCGAGCTAGAGTTCATGGGGTCACAGAGTCAAAAATGACTGAGTGACTAACACTTTTTCTACTTTTAGACAAACTTTTAAATATCAGTTAAGTTGCTCAATTGTGCCTGACTCTTTGCGACCCTATGGACTGCAGCACTCCAGGCGTCCCTGTCCAACAACTCCGGGAACTTGCTCAAACTCTTGTCCATTGAGTCGGTGATGTTATCCAACCATCTCATTTTGTCATCCCCTTCTCCTCCTGCCTTCAATCCTTCCCAGCATCAGGGTCTTTTCCAATGAATTGGTTCTTTGCATCAGATGGCCAAAGTATTGGAGCTTCAGCTTCAGCATCAGTCCTTCCAGTGAACATTCAGGACTGATTTCCTTTAGGATGGACTGGTTTGATCTCCTTCTGACTCTCAAGAGTCTTCTCCAACACTACAGTTCAAAAGCATCAATTCTTTGACATTCAGCCCTCTTTATGGTCCAACTCTCACATTCATACATGACTATTGGAAAAACCATAGCTTTGACTAGATGGACCTTTGTTGGCAAAGTAATGTCTCTGCTTTTTAATATGCTGTCTAGGTTGGTCACAGCTTTTCTTCCAAGGACAAGTATCTTTTAATTTCATGACTGAAGTCACCATCTGCAGTGATTATGCAGCCCAAGAAAATAAAGTCTGTCATGGTTTCCATTGTTTCTCCATCTGTTTGCAATGAAGTGATGGGACCAGATGTCATGATCTTAATTTTCTGACAGTTGAGTTTTAAGCCAACTTTTTCATTCTCCTCTTTCACTTTAATCAAGAGACTCTTTAGTTCTTCTTCACTTTCTGCCATAAGGGTGGTATCATCTGCATATATGAAGTTATTGATATTTCTCCCTGCAATCTTGATTCCAGGTTGTGCTTCATTCAGTCCTGCATTTTGCATGATGTACTCTGCATATAAGCTAAATAATCAGGGTGACAATATACAGTCTTGACATACTCCTTTCTCAATTTGGAACCAGTCTGTTCTACATCCAGTTCTAAGTGTTTCTTCTTGATCTCCATACCGATTTCTCAGGAGGCAGTTAAGGTGGCCTGGTATTCCTATTTCTTTATGAATTTTCTACAGTGTGTTGTGATCCACACACCCAAAGGCTTTAATGTAGTCAGTGAAGCAGAAGTAAATGTTTTTCTGGCACTCTCTTGCTTTTTTGATGATCCAATGGGTATTGGCAGTTTGTTCTCTGCTTCCTCTGCCTTTTCTAAATCCATCTTGAACATCTTGAAGTTCTCAATTCATGTACCACTGGCTTGGAGAATTTTGAGAATTACTTTGCGGGAGACCTGGGTTCAATCCCTGGGTTGGGAAGATTCCCCTGGAGAAGGGAATGGCTATCCACCCCAGTGTTCTGGCCTGGAGAATTCCATGGATGGTATAGTTCATGGTGTCACAAAGAGTGGGACATGACTGAGCAACTTTCAATTTCACTTTGCAAGCGTGTGAGATGAGTGCAATTGTGTGGTAGTTTGAACATTCTTTGGCATTGCCTTTCTTTGGGATTGGAATGAAAGCTGACCTTTTCCATATAAGACACTTTCCATATCAGACTGATCTTTTAAATATCAAACTCTTATAATGGAAGGAAATTCACTGCATCAGCTACTTCATACTTTAACTCACTATGCAACCTTCCTTTCCCCCTGGAAGGTCTGGAGGAAGCTTACTTCACTTGTAGTTCTCTTTGTGGTCAATACCAATCATTAAAAACAAAGTGATAGTTAAAAGCATTTATTAGTAAAAAAAAAAAATCAGATTGGAAGTGATGGAATGCATGCTTAATAATTAGGACTTTTTAGGAAAATATTTGAAACATAATTCAACGTTCAAGTCTGATTACAAATACATATAGTGATTTAAAGAATTTTTTTCTAGGCTAAAAGTATCTGTGGCTGTGTTGGTTTTGGTTTGATTAGGTTCTATTCAGAATAATAAAACATAGTAAAATAGATATCATTATCTGTTATCTCAAATTTGTGCTAATACATGAGATGTGGTTAAAAGTCATTTAGTGACAGAAAATCTAAACGTGAAAAATGAAGTGCCAAACAACGTTGGGCAGTTTTAGCGCTTTCTAAAAGGAAGTATTCTCTTAGAACCAGTTAGATCTCCAGGTCTTTCTTATTTTATTTTTTTAAAGGAAGCCTCTTTTTTATGTCAAAGATAAAGATAGTTTTACTTTGAAGGTTCTCTACCAACTATAAACTATTAGTTGTACTCCTTGCGGTCTCAGTGCCTCTTTTTTATCTCTTTCTTTGTTCTCTGTCTCTGAGTAGGAAAGCAGATTTTTTGGGAACCTTTTCTTCTCCCACTAATTCTTGGCTTCAAAAGCTAGTAGTAGCAGGGAATTTTCCAGTTCAATGAAAACAATTAAGATGCCTCTGGGGCTGTTTAGCCTATGGTTGTCGTATTAAGGAATAAACAACTAATTTAGTTCTGAACTAAATAAAGATTTTAAGTGCTGAGATAGCCCAATTTTCCCAGCCCAAACTGAGGCCCATTATTGGCTTCCTTTATGTCATGTAAGTTTTGGGGTTGATGTTTTTCAAGGGAAATTCAAGAATTTCTGACTGTAGTAAGAGGGCTTTAGTCACAGTACCAATGTATCAGAAATATATAAACTGACATTTCAGGACTATCCCCTTAAACTCATACCATAAGGAAGAACTGCTCTTGCCCCCACCGCCCATGGTTGGTTGAGTAGGAGTTTTCAGAATTGAAATGACGATTGAAATAAAAAATAAATATACATGGTTATTTTATTCAATGCATTTATTACTGACCTTCCCAGCTCATGTCTGCATTTAATTTTCTGTCATTGTGCTTTTCAGAGTTTCATATTCAAAATGATGGTGGGAGCATTTAGCATGGTGGCCACCAAAAAAGTTCAGCTTCTCATTCTTACTGTGCCCACTCTACCCCCACTTTGTTTAGTGGAAACATTTAATTCAGCGATTCAGGCATCAATTTCAAAGTTTGTATACAGATTTTTAAAGAGGTTGAAAAGAATGTATTATGAACGGTAGAAAAATGTGACTCACAGATTTTACATACAGGTATTATGCTACCGCACAATTGCACTCATCTCACACTCTAGTAAGGTAATGCTTAAAATTCTCCCAGCCAGGCTTCAGCAATACATGAACCGTGAACTTCCAGATGTTCAAGCTGGTTTTAGGAAAGGCAGAGGAACCAGAGATCAAATTGCCAGCATCCACTGGGTCATTGAAAAAGCAAGAGAGTTCCAGAAAAACATCTATTTCTGCTTTATTGACTATGACAAAGCCTTCGACTGTGTAGATCACAATAAACTGTGGAAAATTCTGAAAGAGATGGGAATACAAGACCACCTGACCTGCCTCTTGAGAAACCTGTATGCAGGTCAGAAAGCAACAGTTAGAACTGGACATGGAACAGACTGGTTCCAAATAGGAAAAGGAGTACGTCAAGGCTGTATATTGGCACCCTGCTTATTTAACTTATATGCAGAGTATATCATGAGAAACACTGGGCTGGAGGAAACACAAGCTGGAATCAAGATTGCCAGGAGAAATATGAATAACCTCAGATACATAGATGATACCACCCTTATGGGAGAAAGTGAAGAAGAACTAAAGAGCCTCTTGATGAAAGTGAAAGAAGAGAGTAAAAAAGTTGGCTTAAAGCTCAACATTCAGAAAACTAAGATCATGGCATCCAGTCCCATCACTTCATGGCAAACAGGTGGGGAAACAGTGTCAGACTTTATTTTGGGGGGCTCCAAAATGACTGCAGATGGTGACTGCAGCCATGAAATTAAAAGGCCTTACTCCTTGGAATGAAGGTTACGACCAACATAGACAGTATATTAAAAAGCAGAGACATTACTTTGTCAATAAAGGTCCATCTAGTCAAGGCTATGGTTTTTCCAGTGGTCATGTATGGATGTGAGAGTTGTACTATGAAGAAAGCTGAGCATCAAAGAATTGATGCTTTTGAACTGTGGTATTGGAGAAGACTCTTGAGAGTTCCTTGGACTGCAAGGAGATCCAACAAGTCCATCCTAAAGGAAATCAGTCCTGGGTGTTCTTTGGAAGGACTGATGTTGAAACTGAAACCCCAGTACTTTGGCCACCTGATGGGAAGAGCTGACTCATTGGAAAAAACCCTGATGCTGGGAAGGATTGAGGGTGGGAGGAGAATGGGACGACAGAGGATGAGATGGTTGGATAGCATCACTGACTTAATGGACATGGGTTTGGGTGGGCTCTGGGAATTGGTGATGGACAGGGAGGCCTGGTGTGCTGTGGTTCAAGGGGTCGCAAAGAGTCGGACATGACTGAGTGACTGAACTGAACTGATTATGTATGAAAGTCTGTCTATATATTGGAAAAGTATGCCAAACTGACAGGAATTACTGAAAACCAGCCAAATCGCCATGAAAAGCAGGGAACAGGTTTGGGTTGAGTATCCATGGTTCTCAACAGTCAGGGTAGTTACTAGCCAATACAGTGAAAGAAGTGCTCCCAACCTTACTGTAATATTGTGGAGCCTTGCCTTCCTATGGCAGAGAAGGCATTGGCAATCCACTCCAGTACTCTTGCCTAGAAAATCCCATGGACGGAGGAGCCTGGTAGGCTGTGGTCCATGGGCTCACCAAGAGTCGGACACGACTGAGCGACTTCACTTTCACTTTTCACTTTCATGCATTGGAGAAGGAAATGGCAACCCACTCCAGTGTTCTTGCGTGGAGAATCCCAGGGATGGGGGAGCCTGATGGGCTGCCATCTATGGGGTCGCACAGAGTTGGACATGACTGAAGTAACTTAGCAGCAGCAGCCTTCCTATGGAGTTTGAATTCCCAAGTTTTTTAGATGAAATAGAAGAACCTTCTGCTATAGCTTCTCACTCACCCAATCCATAAGGGGAACCCCAGTGTAGATAGAAAATTGCTCCTTGGTATTAGTTAGCCATCTGAATGAAATTCATACCAACTAATAGCATCCCCCACCATTTTCCAAAAGTGTATCATTATAGTCTGCTATAGTGAGATGCGATATCTGCATTTAGTTTATAATTCTTGAGGATGTCATTTTTACTAATTGAGTTTACAGAGTGACAGCCCTGTCTTTCTGCCATGCATTTCACATCTAGTTTTAATTTATATCAGCAGTTCAGGAACAGATTATTTGCCAAATGCAGGTGGCAGACCGCTTTTCTCCCTGATGTCCATCTGCGAAGCCCTATGAGACTTCGCTAACATGATAAATTGAAATGTCTGGCGGGAACCAGGTTTGTTACATAGAACCGTGGTGTACACAATTGGGAAGCCTGCTTGCTACAGCAGAGACCACAGGTGGTAGTTTGTAATAAGGCATCTGTGGATGTTACGGATTTTTGAAGCTGTTTGATTTTGTTTTTCCATTTTTTTTCCACTTGACCAAGAACTTCCTGGTTAAGCTACCATCTCTTTTCTTACAGGTTGTGTGTGTGTGTGTGTTATCAGAAGCACTACTTTTACATTTCAAATAGGTTCAAGACTCCGTTTTTATTCTAATATTTCTTAGAATCATGAATTGGCTAACAATCTATATGAAATCATGTATCATGTCTCCTCTGGAGACACAGACAGAGCGCAGCTTTTTGTAACACCACCTGTATCCTTATGAAACCTGGTTTCATATGTAGAAGCAAGCACGATGCAATGTCTGTAATGCTTATAGGAAAGCAAATATTCCATTTTAGTCAATAAGCAGGATAATTAAAATAATGGCTTTAGTTTTATGGAATCGAGATGATGACTGTCAGAATATCAGCCGTGGAGGGAATCACAGAATTCATCCATCCAGTCACCAGGTGATTAATGACTTAGTTTCTTTGTCAAAGTCATTTGCACCCACTTGAATTCTTCCAGTGATAGAAAACACCTCCTCTTAAAGACGGTTATTGCATTTTCAAAATGTCTCTTGGCTTTTGTGTAATTTATCTCCAGTGAGCCGATCTCTCTCTCTTTTTTTTTTTTTACCTAAAAGATATTCCTGTCCAATTGTTTATCTTTTCATCAGACAATAATTGAAAATCAACTCTCTATACCAAGCATGGAGCCAGGTTTCTAAGCTGCATGAATGAAAAATATACAGTCCTCCTCCCCTACCCCCTAAAGAACTCATCTTGAGATAAGGGCAACAGGAAAGGAAAACAAAAGATTGCAGTACAGTGTGGTAAATGCTATGTTAGTAGTCAGCATGGAGTCAAACAGGACCAAATTAAGAAATCACAGACCCTCGATGTATGGGCAGGCTTTGAGGAGGTGCATCTAAGATCAGTCCTGTACAATGAACTGGAAATATTAAAACAATATAAGATTTTAAAAAGAGTAAAAAAAATTCTCGTGTAGTTCAGTTTTCAACTCTATTTAGAAATGTCAGAAATGTATGTGCTGACTGAGTTTGTACAAACAAACAATCAAAAAGAGCAAAATATAATAGCTCCTTTTTCATAATGATATTTGTAGAAACTTTGTCCATATTCTCAGTTAACCCAGACTGAATGCTGGTTGACTGGACTGCCTTCCCTGGCCCAGTGGCTCCAGGATCTACCTTTGATTCACACTGGTGCTCTGGGCTATCCATGCAGCCTTTCACTTGATCCTCATTCCAGTGCTCTCAGGTAAATACTGTGATCTGCATCTTGTGTCGTTTCTGCTGAAGAAACTTGTAACTCCACCAGTTACAAGTAATGAGAACAGTGAGTCCGAGGTTACTAAAATGGAACTGTGTGATTTGAGTTACATGAAGGTGGTATCCCCAGCTGATCACTGAATACTATGAGAGTGTATTCTCTGGGCTGCTGTCCACCTTGCATGCAGCTTAAACCAATGGAAGCCAGGCCATGTGTTGCCCTAGATGATGTCTGGATTTCAGGAGGGGATGCCATCTCATGCAGGCTTCTGGTTACTTCTTCCTTCTGACATTTGTATGAGGTTCTTGGGTTTCTGGTCAGTATTGGCAAACATGTTTCACAACACCAAGTTTGCCATTTGTCTTTACTGTAAGAAACAGAAGCCCATGCTTTGTATTTGAGTGGCATTTAGTGATCATTTTAGGACCGCTGCTAGAATTTTATGTTGGATAATAAAGTTATATGTGTGCATGTGTATATATATATATATATATATCACTTTAAAGTGCTGATTCCTTTGCTCCTAATCTGTATATATGTATTTGTGTGTATATATGTATGTAATGTGTGTGATACAATATATATATGTAATTTTTTAAAAAGTGAACTTTCAAACTCTTACTCATATTATCAAATTAGGATATTAGTGAGAAATAGTATTCTGTCTGCCTCTTAAGAACTTTCTGACCAGTTGCTACATTGAACCTTTACTCTAGAAAATGTGGAACAATGTAATATTTTTCAAAATTTAGAATATTAATACAGCTATGCTTAAGGTTTTGGTACATTTAGACATCAAATAATGATGAATACACATCCAGTACAGATCATCACTAAATACAGATGTAAGTTTTCAGCAGATTTATTTTTATTTAAAAGTTTGGGAAATTATTAGGTTTCAAGTTAGTGTAAATATTGACTTTATAAGAGTAATGTCTTTAATATAATAAAAACATTAAAATTTTTCTTTTTATTCAGAGAAGACAAAGTTCATATGATTAGCCTAAGAGTGCTAGAATGGTCTCACCAGATGTGTGTGGGTGCATACAAGGTTAGGCAGTAACAACTCTGTTGCCATAGTGACCATTTAGAATCTAGTTTAATAGGCTGTGTAGGCAGGTTAATATAAAAGGGCTTGTTTTCAACATTGTGTAGTCAAACCAGCTTAGTGACTAACTGGAATACTTTTGGGGAGACTGGAGCAGGTCAAATCTCAAAACAAAAATACCCACACCCCTAGTACAGTGCTCAGCTTGAATGTTACCCATTTCCTGTCTGCCAAACTGAGTAATGGCGATGTCCACCATTGAGCAAGTGCAGGGAATCATGAGACTGCCCGGCTCTGAACAGGGAATCCAAATTCTAATTCTTCCTGCCATCATTCTCTTTCAACTTATGATTCAATTTCAATTCAGAATGGACCCTAAAGTTTTTTCCTTTTATAGAAAAATAATTAATTTTAAACAAAATTACAAATAGGGTACTTGCTAAATATGTCTGTGGAAGCCCCCTGGTTCAATTTTTACTTTTTCTATTGTCCCACTTAGAAGTGTCTCTTTTTATATCTGAGAAAAGTGAGTGAGTAAAGATAAGAATGAAGAATAAAGCATTTAGAGAAGAAAATGTTGTCTTTATGTTTAGTTATCATTAATAGGGTATACATACTTTTATCCTAGTATCATTTGATTGTGGTGAATATATTTAAGTTGTTTACTTTGTAACTTATTTTCAGCAATATTTTTGTTGCTATTCATTTTTCCCCCAAATATCATTTGACAAAAAAAGGAAGAAAAATTAATAGAATATTATATTGTATTTCTAAGATTCTGCAACAACACTGATGATATGATGAACCATCATTCTAAAGACAGATATGGGGAAGGGGAGACAAAACTGTTAAAATATGCAGTGAGAGCAAGACAACTTCTAATTACAGAAATGTCAAAATGTGATTGAAGAATTCATCTTAGGCATGAAAAAATATGGAAATTGAGAATAAAAATTATCATGAGTCAGAAGATTGAAAGATTAAGGGGAGAATGAAAAATATAGGTCATGCAGAAGTTACTATCTTTACAGTTTTGTTCTGATGATAAAATACAAAGTTTTTAAAATACCTGGAGAGACATCTTATGCCTGTTAAAAATTTTGACAGATTTTATTCTATATCTGTGACCAGGTTTATTAGTTTTGAATCACATTTAGTCACTGCCCCTAAAATAAAATGTGTGCCTGAACTTTTAAGTATATTAATAAAAAAATAATTTGGCATGAAATGCTTCTTTTCTTTGTTTTTGGCAGCAAGAATAGATGTGGGTTTACTTACAGGAAGGATGAATGAGCATCAGACTTTGAAATAAATTCTAGAGGAATATCAAGGTTTAACATCTAGGGAGGTCAATAAATAGAAAGTTAAGGTCAAAACTAGCTTGGGAGTAAGAGAGCAAATGTGTCTTATTAAAGACAAGAACAGGAGTTCACAAATGGTCCAACCAAAATGAAGTCTGTTGAGCAATTTGCCTGTCAGTGTTCATCGTTCCACAGTACTGCTTCTTGAGGGTGCCAAACAAGCTTCCATTGAGTTTGGATTGTATTTCAGTTATATTACCATACGTTATTTGATTGGTTACCCTATATTGATCTGATTCATCTGTATTAAAGTAGGTGTGAAAGAAAATAAACTTGGCTTTATTTAGACATTTAAAGATATGATGGTCTCACTGCCTTATCTGTTACCCTTTGTGCTTCTGCATGTGCTGACCTCACATACCTTAGGGCGCTTACCATATGCACTGTTGCAAGTGCTTCCCTCATACAAGCTTGGTGAAAGACTGTTTCACTGAAGATAATTACACTTTGCAACTTATATGACTGTTCTGTACCATTTTCCATGTGTAGGGTGCCTTTCTCTCTTTGGGCTCTCTTTTTGGCTCTTTCCAAATAATGTCTTTCCAGATGTTGTTAGGGGCTTCCTTGGTGGCTCAGATGATAAAGATTCTGCCTACTTTGCAGAAAACCTTGGTTTGATCCCTTGGTCAGGAATATCCCCTAGAGAAGGGAATGACTTCCCACTCCAGTATTCTTGCCTGGTGAATCCTATGGACAGAGGAGCCTGGCTGGCTACAGTCCATGGGGTTGCAAAGAGTCTGACATGACTCAGCAACTCACACACACACACACACACACACACACACACACACACACACACACACACACACACACACACTCACACACACTCACACACACTCACACACACACTCACACACACACGTTATTAGTTCTCCGAGTCTCTCCTTAAATACCACCTGCCATGTAATATCTCTCCTGATTGCTTCAATTAAAAATCTCTAAGGACTCAATTATCAGTATTATATTACACTTAAGAGTGTTGTCTTTTTAAACTAAAAGCAACAATACCGACTATTGATTTGAATACCAATTCTCCCTTTACCTAGTTTCTGTAAGTTTAGCAAGTTTTTCAGTCATCATTTCCTTATGTGTAAAATTAAATTGTCTTATTACAAAGTTGGTGTCAAGATGAACTAACCTGGTGTACAAATAAGCACCAAATAAATGATAGCTGTTTTGATTACCAGCATGGCATATAATACTACCATTTCTCATCTGTTATCACTCTAATGCTGGAATGTCAGTTCTTGAGCACATAAAATGTACTTTACTGTATAATCTCACTTCTCGTAATGAGATTGATTTTCAACCCCATGTGTAAATTAATTTTTTCTTGGAGAGAGTGGTCACACTTAACAGTTTCAGTTTTATACCATCTTCAATGAATATAATATGTCATAGTTTTCAAAATAGTCTTCCTTGTTTTATTCCACACAGTGACATTTATAGAAATTGCTTAATATATATTAAATGATTACAGTTCCTCTAACCAACTATTTCTTAGAAAAGTTTTTTTTTTTTTTTAAATAAGTGTGGATTCAGTGGAGAAAAGCTGGAAGCATTTCTCCCAAGATTAGGAATAAGACAAGAACATCAATGCACACCACTTGAATTCAACATAATATTGGAATCCCTAGCCATAGCAGTCAGACAACAAGAAGAAATAAAATACAACTAGATTGGAGAGGAAGAAGTAAAACTATCACTACTGACCGATGACATAGTATTATTTATGGAAAAGATGCCACCAAAAAATGACAATTTGGTCAAATTTTCAGATACGAATTTAATATGCAGAAATCTATTTTGTTTCTATATATTAACAACAAAATACCAGAAAGAGAAATTAAGGGAATGATTCCATTTACAGTCACATCAAAAGGAATGAAATAGCTGGGAATAAATCTACCTAAGATAGTAAAAGACCTGTACTTGGAAAACTATGGAAAACTTGGAAAACTATTCACTGGTGAATGAAATTAAAGATGGCATAGACACATGGAAAGATACACCAAGTCTGTGGACTGGAAGAATTAATATTGCTAAAATGACTATATTCCTCAAGGCAATCTACAGATTCAGTGCAATCCTCACCAAAATACAGTGACATTTTCCATGAAACTAGAACAAAATAGTTTTAAAATTTTTATGGAAACACAAAATACCAAATAGACAAAACAATCTTGAGAAAGAAGAACAGCGCTGAAAGAGCCATGCTTCCTGACTTCAGACTATACTACAAAGCTACAGCCTTCAAAACCATATGGTACTGGCACAAAAACAGAGATATAGATAAATAGAGCAGAGTAGAAAGCCTGGAAATAAATTCATGTATTTTATGATTATTTGGTTTATGACAAAGGAGACAAGAATATATATACAATGGAGAAAAGGCAGTCTCTTCAATAAGTGGTGTTGGGAAAATTGGACAGCTACGTGTAAAAGAGTAAAATTAGAACATTTTCTAACACCATGTAAAAAAATAAACTCAGAAAGGATTAAAGACCTAAATTGAGACTGGATACTCTAAAGTTTCTAGAGGAAAACATCGAAGAACACTCTTTGACATAAATCACAGCTTTTTTTTTTTTTTGACTTAATTTCTTAAAGTAAAGGAAATGAAAGGAAAAATAAATAAATGGGATCTGAGTAAACTTAAAGATTCTGTATAGCAAAGGAAACCATTGATAAAATGAAAAGATAACCTACTGAACAGGAGAAAATACTTGTAAATATTATGACCAATAAGGTTGTTGTTGTTCAGTCAAGGAATCGGTTTTGTCTGATTCCTTTTGACTGCATGGACTGCAGCACACCAGGCTCCTCTGTCCTACACTATCTTCCAGAGTTTGCTCAAAGTCATGTCCATTGAGTCAGTGATGCTATTGATACCTAATCCTCTCATCCTCTACTTCCCCCTTCTCCTTTTGCCTTCCAACTTTCCCAGCATAAAGATTTTTTCCATGATTTGGCCCTTTGCATCAGGTGGCCAAAGTATTGAAGCTTTAGCATCAGTCCTTCCAAGGATTATTCAGAGTTGATTTCCTTTAGGATTGACTAGTTTTTCTCTTTGCAGTCCGAGGTACTTCAAGAGTCTTCTCCAGCACCGCAGTTCAAAAGCATTAGTTCTTCAGTGCTCAGCTGGTCCAATTCTCACATCTGTACGTGACTAGGGGGAAAACCATAGCTTTGACTATATGGACCTTTGTCAGCAAAGTGATGTCTCTGCTTTTTAATATGCTATCTAGGTTGACCATAGCTTTCCTTCTAAGAAGTAAGAATCTTTTAATTTCATGGCTATGGTCACTGTCTGCAGCGATTTTGGAGCCCAAGAAAAGACAATCAGTCACTGCTTCCACTTTTGCCCCTTTCTGTTTGCCATGAAGTGATGGTATCAGATACCACAATCTTAGTTTTCTGAATGTTGAGTTTTAAGCCAGATTTTTCACTCCCCTCTTTTGCCCTCATTAAGCAGCTCTTTAGTTCCTCTTCACTTTCTACCATTAAAGTGGTATCATCTGCATATCCGAGGCTGTTGATATTTCTCCCAGTAATCTTGATTCTAGCTTGTGATTCATCCAGCCCAGCATTTTACAGGAGGTACTCTGTATATAGGTTAAATAAACAGGATGACAATGTACTGCCTTGAGGTAGTCCTTTCCCAATGTGGAACAAATCAGTTGTTCTATGTCCAGTTCTAACTGCTGCTTCTTGACCTGCATACAGGTTTCTCAGGAAACCCATAAGGTGGTCTTGTATTCCCGTCTCTTTACAATTTTTCCACAGTTTGTTGTGATACACACATTCAAAGGCTTTAGTGTAGTCAATAAAACAGAAGTAGATGTTTCTCTGGAATCCCCCTTGCTTTTTCCATGATTCAGTGAATGTTGGCAATTTGATCTCTGGTTCCTCTGCCTTTCCTAAATCCAGCTTGCACATCTGGAAGTTCTTGGTTCACATACTGCTGAAGCCTAGTTTGAAGAATTTTGAGCATTACCTTGCTAAGCATGTGAAATAAGCACAGCTGTGTGGTAGTTTGAACGTTCTTTGGCACTGCCCTTCTTTAGGATTGGAATGTAAACAGACCTTTTCCAATCCTGCGGCCACTACTGAGTTTTTTAAATCTGCTGACACATTGAGTGCAGCACTTTAACAGCATCATCTTTTAGGATTTGAAATAGCTCAGCTGGAATTCTGTCATCTTTGCTAGCAGTTTTGTTCATAGTAATGCTTCCTTAGGCCCACTTGACTTCACACTCCATGTTGTCTGGCTGTAGGTGAGTGACCACAGCATTATGGTTATCCAGTTCATTAAGACCTTTCTTGTATAGTTTTTCTTGTGTATTCTTACCACCTCTTCTTAATCTCTTCTGTTTCTGTTAGATCTTTACCATTTCTGTCCTTTTTTGTACCCTACCCATCCTTGCATGAAATGTTCCCCTGATATCTTCAATTTTCTTGAAGAGATCTCTAGTCTTTCCCATTCTATTGTCTTCCTCTTTTTTTTTTTTTTTTTTGCATTGTTCATTTAAGGCCTTCTTTTCTCTTCTTGCTTTTCTCTGAAACTCCACATTACATTGGATGTATCTTTCCCTTCCTCCTTTGCCTTCATTTCTCTTCTTTCCTCAGTTACTAATATTTGTGAAGCCTTCTCAGAAAACCACTTTGCCTTCTTGCATTGCTTTTCCTTTGGATGGTTTTGGTGACTGCCTTCTGTACAGTGTTACAAACCTCTGTCCATTGGTCTTCACATATGGTATACATATTTTCAAATCAGTCATTTAAAAAAAAAACACTTGGTTATTTGAGTACTGCTTATATTATTATCAGTCAAAAGAAAATCCAGAGATTTACTTGTTATGAATATTTTGTTAAGCAGGAAACAAAATATTGAAGAATAGGGACCCTTCAAAGCCAAAACTGATATGAAGCTCAGAGGCATGTCATTGCAGGATGGCTTATAATGTGAACATCAGGAAGCTGTTTAACCTTCAAAATTATTTGTTATCATAATGAGATTTTCCAGATGGTTAAGAATTGTTTAAAAGTGATTATCTTATATCATTTTCGGAAGAGGACTTAAATTATATTAATAATTATTAGTGGCATTTATAAAACATAACCTAAATTGAGTTGGTTATGTTTATGAAATAAGCTAAAGTTTTACTTACATGGCTTTTAAGTTGCTCATGATGCTTGAGCAACTGGTTTTGCTGCTCAAGCTCAGTATCCATTTTATTTTATTTATTATCCCATTTCTTTAAATATTTATACTTCTACAACATAATACAATTGAAAATAATTCATTGTTCTTTGTTGACCATTTAGATGTGTAAGTATCTTTCAGTACTCTGAGGAAGTAAGATTTTCTCCTGGTTATGAAGTAGGGATATAAAATAAGAGTGGTGAAGGTATTTAAAAATAGACTTAATGCAAATGTTATCGTTGATATACTTCCAGCAGGATTACTGTAGTTTATCTGTGGTATCAAGAACCTTGTAGAAAGATTTTTGTTAAGAGTACTTATGCGCGCGCACGCAAACACACACACACACACACACACACACACACACACACACACATAAGGGTGTAGGATATTTTCGAAGTTTCAAGAGCAAATGGCATAGGAAGAGTCAAAGAAAGGGAGAGGTTTTTGGTACAGAATGCTGTGGCAGAGACAAGGTACTTATCTGTTGCTGAAAATATTAACATTGAAAAGAGATCAAGGAGCGATCTTGAGTGATTTCTAATAGTACTTGTTGTTGTTCAGTTGCTCAGTCGTGTCTGACTCTTTGCAACCCCATGGACTGCTCTGTCCATCACCAATTCCTGGAGCTTACTCAAATTTATATCCATTGAGTCGGTGATGCCATCCAACCATCTCATCCCCCTTCTCCTCCCCCACTTCAATCTTTCCCAGCATCAGGGTCTTTTCCAGTGAGTCAGTTCTTTGCATCAGGTGGCCAAAGTACTGGAGCTTCAGCTTCAGCATCAATCCTTTCAATGAATATTCAGGGTTGATTTCCTTTAGGATTTACTGATTTGATCTCCTTGCTGATAATACTTAGAGCTATTAAATGGTAGCCTCAATTAGCATTATTTATTTCAATGTGACAAGACTTAACAATTATATTACTGTAATGAACTTTGAAGAATTAAGGAACAAAAAATCACCAAGTTAGAAAAAAATTATCCATTGAAAACAGCTGATTAAAATTATTACCAATTATTGCTGACACTATTTCTAAAGATCCTTTTATAGCCAAAAGTATATTAAATACATGTATTATTTATGCAATTTTATTGTTTAAACCATACCCTTTTAGGGAACATAATTGTTAACTTACTCTATAGTATTTGTTATGCTAAATATATAATAATCAGTGATGGGATTTTCTTTTGTTGTTTACAACTTATCCTATCAGTCACCGAGTTAAACAATTATCTTCTCTTTAGAGCAAAGAAATTGTGTGCAATAAATTCCAAGTTTATTGAGGACTACTAATCAAGACCTTGGTCTAGCATTTCTAGTAATTTGAGCAGAGACATTGATACACTAAATTTCACAATGCATACCCGACCCTCAGATACTTGAAATTTAGAGCTCATCATAAAAGGGGAGAGAAGGGTGAAGAGAGAACTGTTTTTTGAAAATACCTTGTAAGTAGGAAGTAATCATTTATATATTAGTGTCTGGAAGAACTGCAGCAGGCAAACAGTAGGAGGGCTAGCACTGTTCCCATTCTGGTCTGTGCTTAGTTGCTCGGTCATGTCCAACTCTTTGTGACCCCATGGACTGTAGCCCACCAGGCTCCTCTGTCCGTGGAATTCTCCGGGCAAGATTAAGGAGTGGGTTGACATGCCCTCCTCTAGGGGATCTTTCCAAGACAGGGATTGAACCAGGTCTCCCGCATTGCAGGTGCATTCTTTACCATTTGAGCCACCAGGGAAGTCTATTCCCATTCTACTGACTTAGTATATTTAGTGGCAGACTACAGCCTTGGGTTGGGAAGATCCCCTGGAGGAGGGCACGGCAACCCACTCCAGCATTCTTGCCTGGAGAATCCTCATAGACCAAGGAGTCTGGCAGGCTACAGTCCATGGGATCTCAGAGTTGAACACAACTGAGTGACTAAGCACAGCATTTAACAATTTTTTTTTTTTTAAGTTCACACACACATGCATTAACTTCTTATACAATGTCCATCATTTTTTCTCTACCCCAAATTACAGATTATAGTAAAAGTAGCAAATACATCCATTTGTATCTGATATAAACTTTGAAGCTCTGTGTGATTCACTGCATAGATGTGTTAGGAAAGAGCAAGCAGGTGAGGGGAGGGCTCTGGTTCTCTGATTGCTGTTGCTGAGGAGTGTTGTGGTTTGTGTATTTCCTTCTGAAGCTACCTCTTGTGTGTGTGTATGCTCAATCGCTTCAATGTCTGACTCTTTGGGATCCTGTGGACTGTAGCCAGCCAGGCTCCTCTCTCCATGGGATTCTCCTGGCAAGAATATTGGAGGGGGTTGCCATTTCCTACTCCAGAGGATCTTCCTGACTTAAGGATTGAACCTGTATCTCTTACATCTCCTGCACTGGCAGGCAAGTTCTTTACGACTAGTGTCACCTGGGAAGTCCAAGCTATTTCATACAGACATTCAAATGTAAATGCCAGATGAAGCCCCAGATCCTACCTTGAGTGACCATGGACACCAGGGCCTCCCAGGAGTGTGGCCTTTGTGAACAGACTAGTAGGTGTTATGGCATAAATTTCTTTCCTTGTTACTGAGAAAAAAAATGAGTAGGAAAAATTGTTACGAACTTTGAAGGGTGCTGTTTTGAAAGCAGAGCCTAGATATTCATTGTGACAGAGTTTAAAATTGTTTCAATTCTCAAGTGAAAACATTTTTACCAAAAATGTGATTTAGGTTACAGCATCAGGGCTGTTAAGTAATTCAGCACAAGAGCATGGGGTTTTTTCACTTGTGGCAGAACCCAACTAAGCTTTATGCATTTTCTCTTAGCCATCATCATGATGGTGGCTCATCTGAAGAAAGTATCTTTAGCTGTAATTAACTGTAAGCTCTCTGAAGAGAGGTATTTTGGTCTATGGTTAGTCAAGGTTTTTAGTCTGAGTTCTTAGAACAATGCCTGGTAGATGAATTAATGAAAGAAGGAAAACCTAAAGATGTAATGGGTTATCTGAAAATGAAACTAAGGATTACAATATAGAAGTACCTAAAATGACTACCTAATGACTACCTACAATATAGAAGTACCTAAAATGACAATAAGAGTAAATAAGTAATCTAATCCTCAATTTATGTGAAGTGAGAATTATATACAATTTCCAATGTAAGATTACCTGTGTGTTTGCTCTAATTTGAATATGAACTATAGAAGTTGACGGGATAAAGCTCTTTTTTCCCCCCCTTCTTGAGCTATATAAGCAAGGTCAGGTTGAGACAGTGGTTTAAAAGGTGTTTTCTGAAGTGCTTTTCTTGTTTCTCAGTTTTGCGATGTTCTTCTGGACATTTAGGAACTAAATTGCAGTGTTGGTAATACCCTGGAAAACCCACATGCAATTTATTTCTCTGATGCCAAGGTAGGCAAATAAATTTCATGGTAAGAACTAACCCAGCAGACTAGTTAGAGTTGACAGGAGTGCTTTCTCGAAAAGGATTTGAGGCCTTTTCTGGTCTTAATGGTAAGGACTGCCATGATCACTTGGTGATGTCTGCCATAGTCAAGGAATTGGAAAG
This sequence comes from Cervus elaphus, assembly GCF_910594005.1. NCBI lineage: Eukaryota > Metazoa > Chordata > Mammalia > Artiodactyla > Cervidae > Cervus > Cervus elaphus. Next base: position 50,977,273 of record NC_057829.1, on the reverse strand, counting down.
CATAGCATGTGTTTCAAGCACTTGCTATCTCTGATTTATTCAGTTGTTTCAATATTCATTATTATTATTGGTACTATTTATTTTTAAATGTTGGGAAAAATCAATTTTAGGGCAAATGTAAGATATACACACATAGACACATACATACATACTCATTATATATATCAGAAAACTCTAAAACTCCGTGTAGTTATATATATGGGGATAGAAATATAGTTCTTTTTTTAAGTGAAGAATAACTGCTTTATAGAATTTTGTGGTTTTCTGTCATACATCAATAAGAATCAGCCATAGGTACACCCTAGTTCTTTAAATTGGACAAGAAAATATTGTTGGGGATCCAGACACCAGAAATGATATTGCTAACATGTAACCAGGCAGTTGATCTCTAATCTACACAGCTCTATGATATCTGCATTTCAAATATAAAGGAATGAAGCTCAGTCGAGTAACCTGCTAGAGCCCCTGTGGATAGTGAGCACCTGAAACAAAAGTGAAATTCAAAGCTTCTGACCCTGAAAGTCAGGCCTTTCTGTTACTCTTTGTGGTTTATTCTGTATATATCCTGAGTGCGTGCTCAGTCGTGTCCTACTCTTTGTGACCCCAATGGACTATAGACCACCAGGCTCCTCTGTCCATGGTATTTCCCAGGCAAGAATATTGGAGTGGGTTACCCTTTTCTCCTCCAAGGAATCTTCCCAACCCAGGGATCAAACATGTGTCTCCTGCAGTGGCAGGTGAATTCTTTACCACTGAGCCACATGGGAAAACCCCCTGCATATATGTGCATGCATAGGAATAATGCATATATATATATACACACACACATATATCACACTTTAAAAAATATTTATTTGTCTAAATTCTGAGAGAATTAAGAGAAAGTAGTTTGATCCTTAAGTGAAACCAGCAATCTCCTTAGTTTGGAACACATGTTTATGTTTATGAACTTCAGCAGTTCTCATTTTTGTGTGTCTTTTGATAGTTTTCCCTAGATAAGCTGCTATATAAGTACAGTTTTATCAGTCATCCCAAGACCGTAATATTATCTTTTAAGCACATTTTGAATCCAAATGGAAATAGATAGGTATGTAGCAGGAAGTCGAAAATAAATCCCTCATACTGGCATGCGCACACACAAAAACCATGGTGATATACTTACATATTTTATACATATAATTAAGGACTAGTGATATTGAGTATCTTGTGCTAAATCAGCATTGATTCAAGATGCAGAAAGAACTGGGCAGATGCTTTTGCTAAAACATCCTCTGTGTGTCTCACCTTAGTACTGGCATTAGTATTTTAGCAATTATTTCTTGAACACCTACTTTGTGCCAGGGACTAGTCTAAACTGTGTACAATGGACAGCAAACAAATGTTCTATGAATGCCTAAACCTCAAAAAGGAAAGTCACAAAATTACCAAGAATTATCCAAACTCACATGGAAAATCTCTGTGACACCTGCTCTGTGCAGTTTGGCTTCAGAAACATTTTCACAAAGTAAAATACCTGAAGAACAAAGACTGGAAAGGAAAAGAAATGCTCCTTTCATGCCTAGCTCAAGTAGAGAAGTGCATCACAGTCATTTGCTGTTGTGTGTTAGTATCTTGTGTGCCTTAATATTGTTGGAAGATTGTTTCCTTCAGACTGATAAACCTTTAGCAGACAGCAATGGCTTCATGAATTTTAGTGGTAATACCTTAAGCATGTTTGTCAAAGAAACAAAAAGCTTTCAAAATGCTAAATAACTATGTCACTCTATGGGATTTGAAATTTTATATCTATGCTCTGCAGGCAGGCACCATATACATTTATTGTCAAATGTGTCACACAGGCATAATAAAACCTCCAGGAAAAGGCCGATTTGGGAAAGAAGCGACCTCTGCTTGACTCAGTGCTCTTCTATAGCTGGTTATCTAATCACAACACCGGTCTTTTATTGTCATTTTGGGTGTGTTTGTGAGTTTTGCTGTCTTAAGCATTTGTCCCTTTATCCAAGTTTGATTTTTTTTTTTTATTGTTCAACCAGTAAGTGGTGAAATGCAGACTTGCAAAATTGTTTTCATCTCAAAAAAGAGCAGTTGTTTTACTAAATTCTCTCATGTACGATATTTGGGAAGTCATATGTCAATATCCTCCTAATGCCTATGTTAAACAAAAAAAGCAAAATGGAGAATATGTTAATGTAATTGGGGTTAGGAAGGCAAAGTGGAAGAGCAAATTTAATTTTAAGATTTGTAATATGAAATATAGTCATTCAGTCAGTAGGTCAATAGGCATTATTAACTTCCCTCTTTGTGCTAGGCTCTTTTGATAAAGTAGAATCCTTTAATATTATCTTTTGTTATTCCTATACCTATTAATGTGTGCATGCGTGCTTAGTCATGACCAGCTGTTTGCAACCCCACAAACTATAGCCCACCAGGCTCCTCTCTCCTTGGGATTGTTTAGGTAAGAATAATGAAGTAGGTTGCCATTTCCTCCTCTAGGGAATCTTACCAACCCAGGGACTGAACTTGAGTCTCCTAATTAGCAGGTAGATTCTTTGCCGCTGAGCCACCTGGGAAGCCCCCCTATACCTATTAAGTAGAATATTATCTCTTTAGTCATCAGACTAAGAAAAATGAGGAAAGTTGGTCATATTTTGAAGGATTCTACTGCATTCTTCAACTTCAGGTGTGAGTTAAGTATCAGGCAAGGCTTGATGAGCCCTCACCTGTCCACTATCACTCATCCATATGTTTTTGACACATTGGCTTTTCTATCAGACATTCTGATTTTCTGTTCTAGGGTAGTTAGAGATACTCTTGATGGTGAGAGGGAAACAAACTTCCTTATTGGCTGTTTTAAAATCAGGTTTAATAATTAAGAATTGCCCATGGTTTTAGTTGAGTGCAGGTGTCTTCTACTATTTCTTGTGAACCGTGATAACTATTCTGCTGTGAAGGGTACAATTACATACATTTCCAGCCCATCCAAGTCCAAGCAAAGCATTTTGCAAGCATAGAATTGAATTTGCTTCTAAATTTCAGGTAGTGAATCATTGTTTCCTACCTCAAGGAACCTTTTTTTTTTTTCTTTTCCGTTTATGATGTGCTCACTTAAAAATGAGGTGACCAGCTGTCTTGATTTGCCTGTTATGTAGGAATTTCAGTGCTACTACCTAGAAATTCTGACATAGACATGGTCATCAAGGTGAATTCCTATCAGTTTTTCCTGAAAAAAAAAAATCCAGGTTCATAGTTTCATTTTGTTGCTGCAAGAAATCACCACAAATATGGTGGCTTGAAATGTCACAAGTAGATTCTCTTAATAGTTTTAAAGGTGAGAATTCCAACATGAGTTTAAAGTGCTGAAATATAGGTGTCAACATGGCTGCTTCCCTCTGAAGGTTCTGTTTGCCTCTTTCAGCTTGGCAGCAGCACCTAGTTATGGCCAGACCACATGGACACCTGGCGGGCTGTAGTCTATGGGGTAGCAAAGAGTTGGACACAACTGAGCAACTGAACCGGACTGATTGTCACTTGACCCTTCTCCTCTGACTCTCTTGTCTGTCTCTTATGAGGAACATTGACATTACATTCAGAGCTCATTCAGTTAATCCAGGATAATTTCCCCATGTCAAAATCCCTAATCATCTCTACAAAATCTTTTCTCCATGTAAGACAGCATTCACAGGTTCAAGGGATTAGGATGTGGGCACCTTTGGGAGCCATTATTCAGCCCACCACACCAGATTAAATGTCTACTCTGCTGTTTACTACCGAGGCAAAGATGTAAACATTTTTAAAATCAGGTGGTAAATATTGGTTGGTATTCACTGCACAGCTGTCTGCTGATTTTGCACTATTGTCCACACTCAGGCTGCTAGGGTTCAAATCCTGACTGCCCCAGTCACTTGGTGTGAGAACTTTGCTTGTGCTCACTTAATGCCTTTTGCCCCAGTTTCCTCATCTATAAGGTGGCTATGGTAATAGAACCCACTTCACGAGGAAGTGGTGATAGGTTAATACTACTCTAATTAAGGGGCTTAGAACAAGCTTGAAACATAGGAAGTTCTCAGCCAACCTGAGCTTCTGCCACTGATGTTCCCTCTAATGTTTGTGTTCGTAATTGTGACATAATCTAGTCTTTCTTAAGTTTTTAAAATGTTTTCTTCCACTTTTATTCAGATATAATTGACTACAGTGCTGTATAATGTTAAGGTGCATAGCATAATGATTTGACTTACATACAGGATGAAATGATTACAACAGTAAATGTAGGGACCATCATCATCTCATAGAGATATGACATGGAATTTCTTTTCTTGTGATAATTCTTAGGGTTTACTCTCTGAGCAACTTTCATATATAACATATAGCAGTGTTAATTACATCTATCATGTTGTACATTCCATCTATAGTACTTATTATCTTACAACTGGAAGTTTGTACCTTTTGACTGCCTTTATCCAATTTTTCCCCCACCCCTGCCTCTTGTAACCACAAATCCAATTTCTTTTTCTGAGTCTGCTTGTTTTGAAGTGCAGTGGGCCTATCAAACTGTTAGTTCCCATTACACAATGTAATGATTTAATATTTTTATATATTTCAAACTGACCATGATAAGTCTAGTTATGATATGTCACCGTACAAAGTCATTACATAATTATTGACTATATTCCCCACACTGTATATTTCATACCCATGACTCATTTATTTTGCTTGTGGAAGTTTACCTCTTAATATCCCTCTAAAAAGCCTTAATCTAGCATTTTTAGATACTATCTTCCCTTAGTTTTTGCATTTTATATGATTATATCATGGGAGATTCCAAATTAGTTTGTTTCTTTAGACGTTTCTCTCTTCATTGTTACAGTAAAGCAGAAGAGCTAGATGAGTTCAAGAATGCCATAATCCACTGTTATCTTGGTTCTGGTGGATAGCCCTATTCAGGAGATAATTAAAGTTTGTAATAATATTAGTAATCCCTTATGAACAAATAATAGTAAAAAAAATGTTCACTTGGGTATTACGTTATTATTTTCAAAGCCTTGTTACATCACATTTGATGCCAGCTTAATAGACACCTGCATTATAAATCCCTTTTGAGAACTTCATAACCACCCCTTTCTGAGTTTAGTAAACATGGATGGAGGGGCATGTAGAGTAAACAGACTTCCCACCAGGAAGGGCTGCTCATTCAGTGAAGGAGATTCTGAGTTGTATACTGTGGTTTTCTTTTTCCTGCTGAGCAAACAGCAATTGGAGACGAGGGAGGAAAAGAGCTAATCAATTCTGGTTTTGTTTGTGTGTTCTTGATTTTATTTCATTCCGAGGCAATCAGCTGAAGGGAAATAAACGGCTTATTAAAATATTTAAAGCTGTACTTAGACCCTTTGTTTTCAGAACCAAAACCAAGTTTTCAAAGCTTTTTCTTCTCAATGTTTTTCACTTATCTTCAAAGGTAGCAAAATATAAATGCATTTGGGGCACATAGCAGTTAGGGTGTTTATGAAGCCAGTGGAGAAGAAATGATTATAAGCACAGTCCCCTACCCCCAAGTATAATGAGAAGATGATTAAAAAATTGAAGCTCTTATTGCCAAAGTTGGAGGAAAAAACTTCTGGATGCTATCACCTGAATTCCTTGTGTTGTTTTGAACACTGGTCAACATTCACAGAAAGCCCACATGTATTTGAAGGTGGGAAAATCCAGATCAAAGGTAGGAATATTCAGATTTAATGACATAAAAGAGAACAAAATATGTATATGTTTGTGTATGCAGTGTAAACCAGCTATGTAGAAAAAAAAAATGTTTTTATTTTAGCTTTCATTACTTGAGCAACTAAACTTCAGGATTCTCTTCAAATTGGCACAAAAGCATAAATGTGATTTGATTTGAGCATCCTTAAATCCTTAGTCATTCAAACACAAACCTTCTCAAAGCTGGAAAAAAAAAAAAAACAAACCTCTTTATAAGACCTACATGTACAGCATCATACTTGAGTGGTAAACATAGTATCCATTCAGATACATCTAAGCATATGTTTGTTTACTTGGTAGCATTTATTGTGTACCAGCCATCTTTCAGGTGTGACATCAGGGATGATGAAAAAGACAAGACATGATCCTTGCCCTCAGAGAGCTTACTGATGATTTTAATCTAGTAAAAGCACTTGCAAATCTGCTCTGTGCTCTAGGCTTTTCCCATCATGCTTTAAAGACTGTTTTAGTGAATCACTGGTCTTAATGGATTCGGTGGTCTCTATCTCAATAGGCAAACAGTGGTTTTCCTAGCCACCTCTTTCTGTTTTCAATGTTCCCTTGGCTTTTCTCTTTCTTCCCACAGAGTTGTTATTGACAGGTATCCTTAACACTGTGCTTCCTCCCCACACCCCGCCACCTCCAATGTCATCTATTTGCTAGAATAAAAATTTCTGTTTATTTGAGGAAATGAGAAGGATCCTTAGAAAGGAATATTCTGAATGTTAGGTGTGAATGGAGATGTGTGTAATGACCTGGGATTGGTTTAAATCCATAAACTTGATTCCCTCAAATTGGTGTTCAAACCTGTATTCACACAGATATTCAGAGGCTCTGCAGTGGGCTCTTTTCAAAGACTGAGGTTCTACCTAGAATTATAGAAGTTATATGCACCTTTATCTGTGAAAATGGTCAAGTGCTAAGATATTAAACTCAAAGAAAACATCTGATGACTCCTCTGGGCTTTAATTCAAAAAGAGACTTTTTCCACTTTTTTCTCATGTCAAGAAAATAGATTTTCATTTTTGTAGTCTCCAACAGAACTCATATTAAATGCCCCTGTATAGGCTTCCCTAGTGGCTCAGATGGTAAAGAATTTGCCTTCAATGTAGGAGACACCAATTGGATCCCTGGGTCAGGAAGATACCTAGGAGAAGGGTATGGCAACCCACTCCAGTATTCTTGCTTGGAGAATCCCATGGACAGAGGAGCCTGGCAGGCTACAGTTCATGGGCTCACAAAGAGTCAAATATGACTGAGTGACTAACACTTTCACTTTTTTCATACTAGAAGATGCTATAGTAAAAAAATATATATATATATTTATGCATATATATGTATATATGCAAACTTTGACCTGGTCTTGCCCACATCAGAGAAAAAATCCTAACAGTATGAACAGAGCATTGAAGCTACATGTCTAATACTCTACACAAATGCCCATGGTTGCATGTATGCTTCATATATATATGAAGTATACTTTCTTCATCTTCTCAAGTATTTTTACCTCCCCTACTCCCTAATTATTTTCATCTTTACCTTTAAATAGTCTTTATTTTTTAAGGTACATTGAAAATTCCATACCATCAATTATACATTCTCCATTTCTCATGTAAGGAATGATTTTCCTTTTCTAAAATTTCTCACTATTTTGTATATATCTACCTTTCTATATTTATTATATGTACATTATATATTTATTATATGTGCTAAGTCTTGAGCTATGGTTATTTTTATGTATGCTCTATTTCTCCTACCATATTTTAAACTCTTGAAGATGCCACCAACCTCAATTTGAAATTCTCTTAAATTTTCTTGACTTCATCTTTTAATTCACTTTATATGGTTTGCATGTCTAGCTTCATCTCTATCCATCAGTTTAGTTTGTATCTGTGCTTACAAACACTCCTCTTCGTTCCACCCGTTTTCATCACACGGGTGTTCAGGGTGGTCCCGGGTCCTGGGCTGGAGTGTGTGCACATATTCAGTGATATGCCACACACACATCTGTGGCCTGTTTATTTCAGATCAGTGGGGTGAACCGAAAGTCTGTAGCCACCCTAACCTCACACCCACACGTGGAAAATTCTTGCTTGGCTCTCACAGAGCCAAGACTTACATATCACCTCTCGATTCCCAAATGTATGGCATTTCTTTCCCACCAATCCTGGATGCAGTCTCAGCTTCCTTCCAGCATTCCACTAGAGTAGGGTGACCAACTGGTTTGGTTTCCCTGGCACTGAAGGTGACACCTGGGACATAAGACTTTCAGTTTTGAAGTGGAAATGTCCTGAAAAAAACATTTTGGTAAAAATATATTGGTAACCCTATACTAGAAACAGCACTACTGACTGATTCGGGTTGTCATGGGAGATAAAATACATTGCTCCTCTTTGATTAGAGCATCCTGCCAGAGTATGCTATCATAAGTTAAAAGTGTGAAGTGTGCTGAGTTATTGATTCCCTTGGCCTTCAGATTAGCTAGAGCTCTGGGCCTTTGGTCTCTCTCTGCAGACCTATCTACTTACTCCAAATGCTGATAAGTAGCATCATATTCTACATGTGCCATATGTTAATAGTCTGTAGTTAGGCTTTTCAGACTTAGATAATTCCCAACATAGTATATCACATGTTAGCTACTCTACTGACTTGCTTGTAGTAATTGCAAGATAATGGATTTTGTCTCAAATTCCTTTTAGAACATTCCATATTAAAATATTATTTTACACCCTATTAAACACATGTGTTTTATCAGAGTACATCCTTTAAAATACTACATTTCCCCAGAACTTAAAATGAAACTAGAAGGTTGGGAAACTAGATATTTATGGTAGATTGGGTATCATTGACAAGAAAGTATATGTTCTTAGCAACACTATGTTTCAAACAGAACACTTATTTCTACGTTATTCATTTAGTGTTGAATGATGTAGATTTTGGAATAAAATTATTGTCCATACTCCTGTCTGCTTGGGGAATAAATGTCTTGACTTCACCTTGATGTTTATTTTCCGTAAATCTCTAGTACTAAGTATTTGTCAGCAGATTTTTTCTTTTTATTATTTCTCAAGAATGATGAAGCTGTGTATCAATTAAGCTGTGTTGTTGATAAGTGTCTTGGTCCAGTAGAATTATGAAATATAAATGAAAGTTGAATTTTGTTAAAGACAGAGCTTTTATATTGTGTACCAGCTACATTTACATTATGGAAGGATTTTACATTCTCAGGAAAATTTATAAATCAGGTTCTCTATAACCAGAAAACACGTGTATTTCTTTAAAATATAAATATTAAAGATTATATTAATACTTATAAAAACATTGTTTTCAGAGTGTCATCATGTTCTACTCTTAGTAAGATAAGCTCACAGTGAAATTAGTTTAAGAAGATAAGTAATTATGATTTTGTTACTATTACATATCTTCATCTAATTAAACACACCATCAGTGTTTATTACTGATTTTATAGTTTACAATGGGGCATAGATAAAACTATTCTTTTCTGATGATGAAGAATATTTTTTCTTATTTTATGTTTACTATTCCTCTGTAGGCTTCAGCATTATTTTCATTTCAGTGAGTAGAAAAAAATTTAAAAGTTAAGGAACTGATGAACACTTAGATTTCATTTCCCTTTTCCTCATTTTGACCTTTCCATTCATGAGTCTGCCTTGTATTAGAGAAAAAACAAATTGTGGTATTTCTATTAGAATATTTCTGAAAGATCTCAGTTAAGTCCATGCATATATTTTAAATGGCATTAAAACTGTGGTTGAAGTAATATAATGTGCCCGTAGTTGTCTTCTAAGGACTTCTTGCTTGGAACACTCAAATTTGGGTGTTCAGAAATGAAGTTGATATGAATTGTTCTGGAGGAAAATAATCCAATTTCAAGTCCTTGTATTTCTGGACTTCATAGTATTTCTGTAGTTCATAGTAATGCTTCCTAAGGTCTAATTGACTTCACATTCCAGGATGTCTGGCTCTAGGTGAGTGATCACACCATCATGGTTATCTGGGTCATGAAGATCTTTTTTGTAGAGTTCTGTATATTCCTGCCACCTCTTCATAATTATCTTTTGCTTCTATTAGGTCCATACCATTTTTGTCCTTTATTGTGCCCATCTTTGCATGAAATGTTCCTTTGGTATCTCTAATTTTCTTGAAGAGATCTGTATTAGAGAGCTGGTATTAGTTAAAAAAATTTTTTAATAGAAAGCTTGAAAAAAGTGAAAGTGGCTCACTCATGTCCGACTCTTTGTGACCCCATGGACTATACAGTCCATGGAATTCTCCGGGCCAGAATACTGGAGTGGATAACCATTCCTTTTCCAGGGGTCCTCCCAATCCAGGGATGGCACCCAGATGAACCCAGGTCTCCCACACTGTAGGTGGATTCTTTACCAGCTGAGCCACCAGGGAAACCCAAGAATACTGGAGTAGATAGCCTGTCCTTTCTCCAGGGAATCTTCCTGACCCAGGAATGGAACTGGCGTCTCCTATATTGCAGGCAGATTCTTTACCAGCGGAGCTTCCAGGGAAACTCAGAAAGCTTGAAAAAAACAAATCAAATGCCACAGATAATTTCTGGATTTATTAATTGCTGTTGAGGTTCCTTTTTTTATCAACTTGCCAGTGAAAAAATCACTGGTAAATTCATGTGTTTATTTTGTCCTTAAGGTGTATTAATTTAAGATATCTTCACTTTTGTAACAATGAAGATTAATATTCTTCTTCTTAGGCATATAAAATATTATAAGTTCTGTTTTCCAAAATGGGATTACCTGGTAGCTCAGAGGGTAAAGAGTCCTCCTGTACTGCAGGAGACCATGGTCCGATCCCTGGGTTGGGGAGATCCCCTGGAGGAGGAAAAAAAGAACGTAGTGTCAATTCAGCCAACAAGCATCTGAATTCTTACTCTGTGGATTCATTCAGTCATTACTGAGCATCTCCTCTGTGCCAGGAAAAGTGCTTAGAGGGAGAACTGCAAAGATGGAATAGCGTGTAATATTGGCCCTTAAGGGACACCGTACCACCGATACTGAACACTGTAGTTCGGTATACAGATGATTATTTCTTAGTTCAATGATGGAGATATATAAAAAGGTGTTATGAGAAGGTATCTACTCCAATCTAGAGGATGGATTGAGGGGTGGGGAATAGGTTGAATTCAAAGACTTTTTGGTAAAGACTATACAATTAAGCTTAACTTTTTTCCCCCCTTTTATAAACACTTTAGTTCTTCACCATCACCTCATACAGATGCTGAGGTACCACCCTCTCTTTCCATTTGGTAAGCTCGTAACTTTTTGTGGTGTTTTTCCTTAAACAGAAAATTTGGAGTAAACACTGTATTGCCAGCTAGTCTTTTAACAGTAACTTTTAAATGCCACTGCTATTGTATCATCAATGCAAGAAGGCAGTACAGTACAAGCGGGTCTTAATTTTTAATTCATTAAGTCACCTAAAAAGTAAAGAGGGGAGGAGAAAATCATTCCAGGCAGGGGAATAGAATACTCAAATAGAAAGATGAGAGCATATGTTTAGAGAATTTCAGACGGTAAAGCATCTGCCTACAATGCAGGAGACCCAGGTTCGTTGGGAAGATCCTCTGGAGAAGGAAATGCCAACCCACTCCAGTACTCTTGCCTGGAAAATCCCATGGATGGAGGAGCATGGTAAGCTACAGTCCATGGGGTCTCAAAGAGTTGAACAGGACTGAGTGACTTCACTTTCACTTTCACATCCATGGAGACTGAGACTATAATGTAGGTGCAGGTAGCCTAGAGGGGCAAGTCGGGGCCTAGCACATGAAGAACCGTATGTCCCATGCTGAATAATTGGGTTTTATCTGAAAGATATGTAGATAGCCATTAAATAGTTCTAAGAAGGAGAAGGATATATCGGGTCTGCATTTAATAAAAACACTCTGAAATAGTCTGTAAAAGGGATTGAAAGAGGGGAGAGGAATGGAAGTGATATGATTTGCCAAGTGAGAAATAAAAAGTATGTGATCCTATATCATGGCAGTGGGAATAGAATACTATAGATGGATTTAGTTTTATCAACTGGACGTGGTAAATGAAGTATATATGGGGAATGGAAGGGGCCTAGGAAACTGCCCAGTTTGAGTGGCTAGTTAGAGGTGATAACTGCCTAAGAATTGAAACATAAGAGAATTGACAGGGAAGGGGGTATTTTAGATGTAGTGCTATTTTCTGATGTGTTAAGACAAATTCTGTGTTGAATGTGTATACTATAGATCTAAACATCTGAATTGAGAAGACACTTAAAATCATTGGGTCAAAGATCTCTGGCCTTTAAGAACTTGAGGGAGTAAGATATGGTTAATAAACACAAAAAAAGATATATATTGAAATATTTTTGAAAGTTACATTTTATTAATAATTAAAATTTAAAGTACAGTTCCATTTGTGCCTTAATCTTAACTACAGGTATGAAAGTCCTTGAGTTTGGGAGTTCTGTTCATGGTTCCAAACCCAGGGTCTGTGTGCACCAGGGCCTAGTGGATAACTAATCCTTAGGTAACATTTGTGGAAGGAAAACGGAACGAAGAATAATGTGTATCAGTGTAGGAGAAAAACCCCAACAGTCCTGGAAAAGGTACAGGTGACTCATACAAGAATGGGTTGTGATTACCAAGTAGCTTTCCAGAAGAACAGAAGAAAAGTGAAGGTCAACAACCATGGTTGTCCAGGGACAGTGAGGATGCAGTAGTCATGGTGAAACAGAAAGCAGCTAGTAGGGGAAGTGTGGCATGTTCATGGAGTGCCTTGGAGGCCAGTGGAATTTAGCTTTGGTGTAAAAACAGTAAGTATCATGATTTGTGACAGTGAGGGGTACATTACTAATAAATGCAAGAATGACTATTTCCTTGAACTCTATCTGAATTTCTTTCTTTTCACCTGTATGCAGAATGCAGAAAATATCACGGCTGGCATGGCATTTGGGGAGGCATTCCTTCCTCTGCTCCTTCTATTTGTTGTTGTTGTTCAGTCGCTCAGTTGCGTCTGACTTTGCAACCCCACGGACTGCAGCACATCAGGCTTTCCTGTCCATCACCATCTCCCAGAGTTTGCTCAAACTCTTGTCCATCAAGTCAGTGATGCCATCCAACCATCTTATCCTCTGTCATCCCCTTCTCCTCCTGCCTTCAGTCTTTCCCAGCATCAGGGTCTTTTCCAATGAGTGACTCTTCACATCAGGTAACCAAAGTATTGGAGCTTCAGCCTCAGCATCAATCCTTCCAGTGAATATTGCTAACAGGCAGATCTTTATAATGTAAGGCCAGAAAATATTTTCCCTATAGGGTCCCTGACTGAGTCTGAAAAGTAAATAAAGACAAATTAACAGGAAAAACAGCATACAGTTTTATTTAAGATAAGTTGTATGTAATGTGGGAGCCTTCATAAAGAAGTGAAGACCAGAAGGAACAGTTAAAACCTGAGTATTTCTGTGCTAGGGTTAATGAAGAGAGAGCAAGCATGCAGAATTATGATGAGTTCACAACTATGAGGTGCATGTAGTCAACTGGGTAAAACAGTAAGAACTGTCTGCTAGGTCTTTTCAGCATCACTTTATCTTTGGAGATAAGGATTTCCCTTTACTCCAGATACAGGGAGGCACCTTACGTGAAGGTTTTATGACCTATTTCAGGGGAAAAGGGCAAAGGGACAAAGGTCAACATATCTATCCTGGTTCTGCTGTTTTCTGAAACTCCTTCAACTTAAAATACTCAGTATGCCACAGTACCTTTTTTGGGTTAGCTTGTTCTGAACCCCATCAATAGTTGTACAGAGTCCTGCCCAACTCCCCAGTTTCCCTTCAGGACTCTCCTCTTTATGCCAGCACTCTTGGAGAATTCCTCACTTCAGGAAAATGTCTATATATTTTCCTTGGTCCAGACTTATCCAATGTATACCAACTCCTGCCATAAGTAATATAAACTTTCTCTAAAACCCAGAAAACCCACAGATGTGTATTAATATTTATTAAGCTCCTAGGACAAGTATCTAAAGGTATGAATTCTGTAGAGGATGTCAAAGATAAACTAGACTCTTTCTATATTATGATTCCATATAAGGAGGGACTTGTTGAGTAAGTGACGCTAGAATGCTGAATAAATTTGTTTTCTAATTTAAATGTGCTTAGGGCGTTTTCCCAGGTTTGTTTTTCCAATGAATAATTTTATTGCTCTATTCATATTTATAATATGTATTGAGTCTTTTTCTTTTATGGATTGATTGTTTTCAAATGCTTTCAAACTGAATTTTGCAATATGACTTTCAGTCTGTGAATATTCAGGTGCAATGTAAGCATTTTGTTGTGATAGTGACATGTTATGATTGTACCTTTCTTAATATATTTCTGTGTTTGTAAAAACTGACACCACCAATGCTGATCACTAAGTGACTGAAAAGACCGTTTCTCAATATGTATCTGCAGTGAGTGTGCTTTGCATCTCAGGTGCTGTGTGCACCTGTGTTTACATCTCTGCCTCTGATATTCTTCCCTGTAAGTTTGTGTTCCTTTAGCCACCTTTATACTGTCAGTCTCTTTGTGGCTATAGTTTCCAGCCATAACTAGGAATCCTGCCATTTGTATTACATGCATTTGGTCTTGTGTTTGATGTGTCCTGGGCTACCGTAACTTGAAATTCATTGCTTATCATAGGTCAGCTCTTTGGTCATCAATTTTGGCCTATCTGTGAACGTTCTGTATAATTGCCTTAAAAAAAAAAAAAGAAGAAGTTGTGTTGCTTTGTGACTGCTTTGTATCCAGAAAACAGTCAGCATTCTAAACAAAAATTCTATAGGGACAATGGAAAGTGTCACAAACCTAAGTACAGGAGATAAAAAGAAAAATACAGCCTTTGAACTTCAAGGTCTTATTACTTAGCTCATCTGCCTTACCATCATTTGTTCACCCTGAACTATACTCCAAGGGAAAATAGAAGATGGAATGAGAAATTTCTCATGAAGCAAGAAAAAAGAGCAAAACCCTGTGCCTATTTATGTAATCTGACCTATACACAATAGTGAAAAGAGAAAGGAGAAAAAATACTTTATGTATTTAGTAAAGATAAATTACTATTATACACATAAATTGCATTACTGTTTAACTTATAGATTATTAACTGGAGAATAGGGCTATGTCTGTAAATTATAATGTTTTGTCTTACTAATTATTCTAGAAACAACCTAGATGCTTTAAAAAAAGCATTTTCAATACTAAGGAATTTAAGGGAAAACTGTTATCTTATTCCCCAGTTATTTTACAAAGAAAACCAAAGCAATATGAAGGGATTCTTCCCTGAACAATCCAGGATAATTGATGTTTCACTGTGTACTTTTTCATACCTCCCCCAACCAATCACATACCAATTTCACAAACAATGAACAAATGTTTGTGATGGCTTTGTTCCAAAGACAAGGCAGTTCTGACAGTAAAACTTTAACTCTCTTCCTTAAGGGGCTTTTGTAAATATCATTATTTGCATTATTAGGAAATAAAGTGTTAAATTCCCCCAGTCAAGTGACATGATGTGGATTAATTAATTGCTGCTGTGTTTTCAGTACTTTTCAAAGTCAGTCCTCTAGACATTAGATTTTCAGTAATAGTCAGGAACAAGTTTCTTTATTAAAGAGGTCTTATTTCTTCCGTGTGTCATCAGAAATAGATCATTAGTTAATAATTAGGTAGGTATCCTCTAACTTCTTTTATGATTCCTCCTTTTCCTTTCATTTTCCATCTGCTTATACTTCCCAGGGCTTTTTCCTTCATCCTTTGCTCTTCTGTTTTCTTTCTCCTCACACTTTCCAAACCCCATTTATTAAACTGTCATTCTTAGTAAATGATTCCTAGGTGGATTGTTCACTTGTTATTATCTCTAACTGGGTCCCCACTCCTGAACTCCTGAATGTCTATCTGCAGCTTGCCTGGGGCATATTGTAGTACCTGAAAACACATGTTTAAATTGAAATCAACATTTTGTCAAATTTGTCACACCATCTGCTTTTCTCTACTTGTGAGCTGTGCCATTGACTTCCCAGTATACCAGGGTTTAAACCTGGGAGTTTTTTTTTTTTAATAACTCCTTCATCCACATCCTTTTCCCCAATTTATAAAATCAGTTTTCATTGGTTAATCTGTTCTTTCAGACTGCCTTACACTTCTCTTGCCCTACTATTATCTCTTTGTTGTTGTGCCATATAATATTCCTCCTGTCAGTTTCTCCTCCAATACAGTCTTCTATAATGCAGTCAGATTTATTTTAATGAAGCACCATATGGATCAGATGAATAGCTCCCCATTGCCTGTTGTTCAGTTGCCAATTCGTTTCCAACTCTTCATGACCCTTGGACTGCAGCATGCCAGACTTCCCTGCTCCCACCCATTGCTAACCCCCACTCCAAAAAAATACTCTTTCATGTTCCTCCAAACTCTGTCCCCACAAATGTCTATGGTTATAAGATTGTGATTTCTGAGGTTTAAACATCTACTTCACAACTGCTTTCAACCAATGAGCTTGCGTCCCTCTACTCCCTCCACTCACCTCACTTCCACCAGCCAAGCAAAACTACCTGCTTGCCATGCAAATGGCTTCTGATAATTTTCTTCTTTCTCTGAACCAGAAGACAATTGTTTACTATAGAACTGTTGGTCCTCTGACCTTTGGCTTTATTCTCAGAAGCGTCTTCTCAACTGGTACTAATTAGTTGACTCTTCCGATTTCTTGAGTGTCCATTTTTTTGTTTTGCTGTAGACTCTCAGATTTCTCCCTGGCTTCCTGGGTGGGTCAGATGGTAAAGAATCCGTCAGCAAGGCAGGAGGCCAAAGTTCGATCCCTGGGTTGGGATAACCCCTTGGAGAAGGAAATGGCAACTTAGTGGAGAATTCCATGAGCAGAGGAGCTGGACGGACTATAGTTCATGGGGTTGCAAAGAGTTGGACACGACTGAGTGATTAACACTTTGACTTTCCCTTTCCCAGTGTTCTCCCAACCTTTCTGACTTTGTTTTCTGTGAGGATGCCCCATATCCCCTTTCAGATCATGAAGGTAGTACTATGGTAATAACCAGGGTGCACTGTCCATTTACTCTCTGGACTATTTTGAGTCATGGCCCCTCTGAGGGCCAGCTTTCATAGGTGTGGGGCCAATGGAATCACACAGGGCTTGGAGCTCAGAAGAGTCCATTGTTTGTGCTTTAATGCTCTGTGAGCACTATCTTGAAATTCTCAATAATTTTACTGTTAAGTTTGTATAATTAGAGTTCGATGGGACAGTGAAGCCACTTGGGAGCCTGGCTTGTGAGCGACCCCACCTCTTCAGGCCTTCCCACATTCTGAGAGCTGACCCAGGGTCCCTCATACCCCTGGCCCCTGCATGTCCTTCCCTCCACACTTCCCACCACTGCCTACAGTGGGAGCCTGGGCATGGACACTTGCCATTATAGTCACAGACTCTCAACACTGTGGTGATTTTATGGGGCTCAGCTAGGAGGATCCTCCTTTTTTATTTTAACTTTAAAAAATATTTTTATTTATTTGGCTGCACCAGGTCTTAGTTGTGGCACGTGGTATTTAGTTCCCTGAGCAGGGATTGAACTCAGGCCCACTTCATTAGGAGCGCAGAGTCTCAGCCACTGGGCCACCAGGGAAGTCCTCCAAAAGAGACTCTTGTCCACTCCCTGCCCCTATGCAAGCATCTCACACATTCCAGCTAAAAGACTGCAATGCCTCTTCCACATGGGTTGGTAGGGTGGACTTGTAGGAAGAGGAGATATCTGAGTTGAGTTCTCTGAGTCTGGCTGGGGTACAGCACGTAGATCCAACAGCTGGCAGGAGGGGATGGGGCAGGCAGCCAGTGACTTGCACTAGTGTGGTCTTGGTCCATGGGGTAGGCAGTGCAGAGGATTATAGGGATTTGTACTTGCCTGGAAACATCCCTGTGTTTGAAAGAATACAAGATTAAATAGCAAATAAGAAACATATGACAAGTGGAGAGAGGAAAGAAAGAGTTTTATATTTTTCTTTTTTTTTTCTTTTAGAGTTTTATATTTTAGTAATCTTTAGTGAACTTTCACCCCTGCATTTTGAACAAGGAGACCTTCATTTTTATCTTGTACTGGGCCTTGCAAATTTTGTAGCTAGTTGGTCTTGGCCTATTCTTCAATTGCATAGCATGTTTCATATCTACTTTTTTGCTGTACCCCAATTCTATGCTTCCCCGATGGCTCAGGGGGTAAAGAATCTGCCTGTAATACAGGAGACCTGGGTTCAATCCCTGGATTGGGAAGATCCCTTGGAGAAGGGAATGCCTACCCACTCCAGTATTCTTGCATGGAGAATTCCATGGACAGAGAAGCCTGGCACAGGCTACAGTCCCTGGGTTTGCAGAGAGTTGGACACGAATGAGCAACTTTGATTTCCATGCTTAGCGACTAAACAACAACAAAATTCTAGGCTTATTTCCCAAATGCAACACTTTCCATAGAGTATTAGAAAACTGCACCTAAATACCCAAAGCAAAGCAGGGTAGTGCTTTAGTAGCGGTTAAGAATTCAGAAAACTAAGATCATGGCACCCGGTCCCATCACTTCATGGCAAACAGAAGGGGAAACAGTGGCAAACTTTATTTTTTTGGGCTTCAAAATCACTGCAGATGGTGACTGCAGCCATGAAATTAAAAGACACTTACTCTTTGAAAGAAAAGCTATGACCAACCTAGGCAGCATATTAAAAAGCAGAGACCTTACTTTGCCAGCAAAGGTCCATCTAGTCAAGGCTATGGTTTTTTCAAAAGTCATGCATGGATGTGAGTTGAACTATAAAGAAAGCTGAGCACCGAAGAATTCATGCTTTTGGACTGTGGTGTTAGAGAAGACTCTTCAGAGTCCCTGGGACTACAAGAAGATCCAACCAGTCCATCCTAAAGGAAATGAATGTTCATTGGAAGGACTGATGTTGACTCCAATACTTTGGCCACCTGATGTGAAAAACTGACTCATTTGAAAAGACCCCAGTGCTGGGAAAGATTGAAGGCAGGAGGAGAAGGGGACGACAGAAGATGAGATGGTTGGATGGCATCACCGACTCAATGGACATGAGTTTGAGTAAACTCTGGGAGTTGGTGATGGACAGGGAGGCCTGGCGTGCTGCATCCATGGGGTCACAAAGAATTGGACACGACTGAACGACTGAACTGAACTGAAGAATTCAGGTTTTGAGCCAGACTTTTAAAAGTGAAAGTGAAAGTTGCTCAGTTGTGTCTGACTCTTTGAGACCCCATGAACTGTCACCTGCCAGCCTCCTCTGTCGGTGGAATTCTCCAGGCCAGAATACTGGAATAGGTAGCTGGGACAGGGAATCTTCCCAACCCAGGGATCGAAACCAGGTCTCCCACATTTCAGGCTACCAGATTTCAATCACAGTTTTGCAATTTATTAGCCACTGTCTGAGTAGCTATTCTTCTTTTCCCCCCTTTATATTAGTTTCTTTATCTGTAACATCAAAATATTATTCCAGCTTCATAGAATTTTTGTAAGATTAATAGAGGCAAGACCAGCATTTGGCCTATAGTAAATATTCAAGCATTGCAATTCTAAGTAGCTTTTTGACTCTGCAAGTTATAGTTCAATAAGCTGAACTCCATTTAGTTTAATAATACATTCATCCCTTGTGGCAAAAAATAGAAATAACTACATGATTTATATATTTTTCAAATTCTTTCAAAAAAGCTAAAATTTCTTTCAGCATTGTTAATTTATCATTACACAGTTGTTTCTACTATATTATTATAATGCTTACCACATGTTTACTGGTAAATCCTTATGTGCTATAATTTCTTTATAAACAAGTAACATCTTTGTTTCATTAATCTTTGTATTCCCCACAGCAACTATTAGATAACAGATGCTCAATATATGTTTATAGAATGAATTGATTATCTTTTTTTGTACTAGGTTGAAACTGTATGAAATGATTGGATTTTGGATCAAAATGGTTGAATATTGGCAATATCATTAGGTGCCTATTTCCTTAGGGTTATAGTCTATTTCTATAATCACTTGTTTTAAGAAATCAAAATTAGTTGAAAACTAAAGTGTTGTGTAAACATTTCTGTAAAATATTCTTTGACATCTTCTTAAAGTGGGATATAGTTATTTTTGTACCAAGTTTTTAGGAAGATGTGCAATAAAATATTGGTTAACTAGAATTTACGTGTAATAATCTCTAATCTCTGATTATTTAAATTCTTCAGTAATGAAGATTGACTTTAAAAGATTTCCATCTCCCTTTCATAGTTATTAAACTTGATAAATATTTTTAATTTGTGATATTATAGGATTTTAAAATACTATGTTGATGCTGCTGCTGCTAAGTCGCTTCAGTCGTGTCCGACTCTGTGCGACCCCATAGACGGAAGCGCACCAGGCTCCGCTGTCCCTGGGATTCTCCAGGCAAGAACACTGGAGTGGGTTGCCATTTCCTTCTCCAATGCATGAAAGTGAAAAGTGAAAGTTGCTCAGTCATGTCCGACTCTTCGCGACCCCATGGACTGCAGCCTACCAGGCTCCTCCATCCATGGGATTTTCCAGGCAAGAGTACTGGAGTGGGGTGCCATTGCCTTCTCCTTAAAATACTATATTTTGTAACTGAATAATGCCATAGTTGTTCAGTTCAGTTCATTCTCTCAGTCGTGTCTGACTCTTTGCGACCCCATGAACTGCAGCACGCCAGGCCTCCCTGTCCATCACCAACTCCTGGAGTCTACCCAAACCCAGGCCCATTGAGACGGTGATGCCATCCAACCATCTCATCCTCTGTCATCCCCTTCTCCTCCTGCCCTCAATCTTTCCTAGCATCACGGTCTTTTCAAATGAGTCAGCTTTTTGCATCAGGTGGCCAAAGTATTGGAGTTTCAGCTTCAACATCAGTCCTTCCAATGAATACCTAGGACTGATCTCCTTTGGTTGGGATTATTTTTAGTCTTAATTTCCCAAAGACTGTATTTCAGGAATTTCATTTTTGGTGGTGGTTGTTGCTTAGGATAGACTCAACCTTCTCTCCTTGAAATTGTAGTATAGTCAAAGTTTGATGTGAGGGTTCTAGGTGGTTATTTTTCAAGTTTTTGGACATTTTAATCTATCATATCTGTAACTTTATCTGTATCCATAGCCTGAATAATTACCAAATTAATAAAAGCAACAATCTTTATAACAAATTTTTGAATGTTTCCCTTAGTTATGGAATAATTCATGATTTTCATACTCTCTCATTTCTCTGCATAATACTTTTTAAAAATAAGTTCTCTTCTTCACATTTCATTGTACTGAATTTGTCCCTGTGTTGAAATAAAAGTCTTGTACTTTCCTTTGGCCTTCATTCATTTACTTTAGCTACTTAGTGGTAAAATGATGACCTGTTGCCAGTGTGTGTCTGTGGAAAGATTTGAGCCAAGTTTAAGAGCAAATGCAAATGCCAGGCAGACTAATTCACTAAATCTTGGTTACTGGTCAGACTTTAGAAACTACTTCTCATCTTGCTTAGCTTATCTGGGGAATTTTCTGAATACGATTCTCTGTCCCATTGCTACCAGCCTGCATCTTAGGGAACACGGTAAAACTGTTGCCTTTTGCATTCTTCAGCAGACTGTTCTGCTTCACTAAGAATACATGGATATCCAACTTTTTCAAAAACGCCTTCATAGAGAAAGTAGAAGTTAGATAATCTATACAAGAGATCAGGAAAGAAGTAGCAGGACAGATAACATCAAAATATCATAGGACTGTGAAGTAATTTTTTTTTTATTTTCACCATCTTTGCTTAAATTCATTATCTGCAAATCATGTTGTGGAAGAAAATTTTATGTTCACTTGAACTGGGAATATTAACGCTCTGAAAAAGTGCTAAAATTCCAAAGCCCCCAGCATCTAAATAGATCTTTACTGGTTCTTTAACCCACTTCCTTCCTTCAAAAAGGCATGTGATTTATCACCAGCTACAGCAAATTATGGTGAAATATAAGTTACTCAAATTATAGAAAACATATAGTGAAATAGACCAGTTGTTTTTTCTCTCCAAAAAATTCATATAAGCATAGACTTCTAACACTTACCAGTTGTTTATCACTGGGAATAATTATGTAATTTATTTGATTCAATCTTCCCACTTTAGAGTGAAGTTAATCATATTTATTTCCATTCTTCTTCAGAGGATTGTGTACAATCAGTTATTTAATTAATTGAGCACATATTATTTGAGCCCTACTGTGCGCCACATGCTTGCTGAATTCTGGGACTAGGGTGGGCCAGAGTCTCTACCTTCTAAATCTCTGGGCCTTAGAAATGAAGTCTCTTGAAAACAGCAATTATCATAATACTCACCCTCTTCCTCTCACTTAGGACTTCTGCTTTGTGAGAGCCTGGCTGGCTAGATGAAAAAGACATAAAATAATAGGATACTGTTCCATCAAATCCAACTCTTTTCCAACTATATTTTTTAGAAAAACTGGAAATACCAAGCATCACCTGGGGTCAGATAAGTGTTGAATGGATTCATGAAGAGATAAGGATGCTGTACTCCAGAGCGGCTAAGTATCTCAGGCCATATAGCCAGTAATTGGTGAACATGAGACACATTCTAAGATTTAATGAAAAAAAAAAACTATATATGATAGTCAGAATATACAAAACACATTGATTTGGCTTTTGAAAGACATTTAAAAAATGCACTCAAGATTCTCTTTAAATAGAGAGCTCATCTAATGAGCTTTAAAAATGTTTTGATTGACCAGGTATCCTTCAGCTTTTAAGGAACATTTAAAATATGTTTACTTAAAAATGACTTAATAAAGTTAATTTTGAAGTAATACTCAAGCTTAAGGGGAAAATATTGCAACCATGTGTACAGGGACATCATATTTCATGACTCCACAGACACAATTCATTTTGTATTTTGTAAGAATGACACCTTCTGGAGTTGTTCAATTCAGTGTGGCCCTTCACAGCTATCCAGTACAACTGACAGGAATGAACATTGTCTCCAGAGTCCTTTTAGCCTGATCCTCCTTCTCTAATTCTTTTATTTTCCTTTTATTTCCTCCGGAGAATATTTCCCAGTGTCCTGGTGCCCCCATGGCCTTTGGCTTATCTAAATATACTATCTGAAGGTATGTGGAACTTGGGATCTAAAGCTTTCCTGTCTTTTCATTAAGGGGAGAAGTCTCTTTAAAAATTAGTACATTTCTGCATTCCATTTCTTCAAGATAACTAGTTATTAAACTCAGTTTAGTTCAGTTCAGTTGCACAGTCGTGTCCAACTCTTTGCGACACCATGAATTGCAGCACACCAGACTTCCCTGTCCTTCACCATCTCCCAGAGCTTGCTCAAACTCATGTCCGTTGAGTCCATGATGCCATCCAACCATCTCATCCTCTGTTGTCCCCTTCTCCTCCTGCCTTCAATCTTTCCCAGCATCAGTCTTTTCTAAGGAGTCAGTTCTTTGCATCAGGTGGCCACAGTATTGCATTTTCAGTTTCAGAATCAGTCTGTCTAGTGAATATTCAGGACTTATTTCCTTTAGGATGGACTGGTTTGATCTCCTTTCAGTCCAAGGGACTCTCAAGAGATTTCTCCAACACCACAGTTCAAAATTATTAAACTAATCTTCCAGAAATTAATACGTTTGCCCCACCCCCACCCTGTGTGAGAGTTTGCATGTGTTTAGATGTTGTTGTTTAGTCACTAAGTTGTGTCTGAGTCTTTTGCGACTCTGTGGACTATAGCCCTCCAGGTTCCTCTGTCTATGGGATTTACCAGGCAAAAATACTGGAGGGGCTTCCATTTCCTTCTCCAGGGAATCTTCCTGACACAGGGATCAAACCCATGTCCCTTTCCTCTCCTTCATCGGCAGGTAGGTTCTTTACCACTGAGCCACTAGGGAAACCAATATAGATATATATTTATAAACACACACACACATATATATATTTATAAACACACACACATACACACATATATATATTTATAAACACACACACACACAACACACACACACACAATAATATAGGTTACCCAGAGTGATGAATTTCAAATGGAAACATTTTAGATACTGGGACAGGGAGGCCTTGGAGAAAATATTTGGTTAATGGACTTTTCTGTTCTTAAATCAGACTCCAGAGGCAAGTACCTAATCTTCTTGCAGGTATAAGGATGAACCTTGTCACACCTCATAAGGCTTAAATGTGTGCTTTAGTTTCTTACCCATTTCTGCATATGTCTTGATATTTCTGTTTTTTTAATGTTTGTTCTTGAATTTCTTATATACAGGCACTCAGGCAAATTAATGTTAATTTCATTTCACTCATATCAGCCAGTTACTTTGTGTAGCAAATGATGTCAGTATCCCACCCACATGCCTTTCCTTTCCCACTCAGACTCCCAACTGCCAGGACCAGCACTTGTTTGCTTGAAGATGCTTTCTTCTTGCCACCAGACCATACACTGCCTTCCCATGTGGCAAGCTAGAAGTGCCAGGGTGATCATACCTTTGGAAGCAGCTCTCACGCAGAGACCAATAGGACCTGGTGCATGCATGCCCAAGCAACCTGGGGTCAGGGAGCATTCTAAGGTTTAATTCTGTGGTCTACCCTGGTTCCCAGTATTTCCCAGCAGAATCAAGCTCCAGTTACACACAGTGGAAATGTGCTTCATAATGAAAATGCCCTAGACTGTGCTACCATACTCACCACTGGTTTTTGTGATTGTCTCACAAATAAGTTCCTCACACTTAAATAATGTCTAGGGTGTTTTAGGGGTTGGTAGAAGGGACACATAAAATAAAACACTGGCTAAAGGTCTCTTTTCTGTGAATTTAGGTTTAGTCTGCAGATTATATTCTCAGGGTTTTCAGTCTGCCAAAAGTATCTGATTAAGTGTTGTGAGTCAAGGTAGATTCCTGTCTGAAAAAATTAAAGCAACCACAAAAGCCTTTTTTTTTTTCCCCAGATTTTTTTAATGTAAATTTCCTATCTCCCCACCAAATAAATCTATCATGGTCTCTAATGCTCTGTTGTTCACTTGCTAAGTCGTGTCCAACTCTTTGCTACCCCATGGACTGCAGCATGCCAGGCTTCCATGTTTCTCGCTATCTCCCTGAGTTTGCTCAAACTCATGTCCATTGAGTCAGTGATGCCATCCAACCATCTCATCCTCTGCCATCCCCTTTTCCTCCTGCCTTCAGTTTTTCCCAGCATCAGGGTCTTTTCCAATGAGTCAACTCTTCACATCAGGTGGCCAAAGTATTGGAGCTTCAGCATCAGTCCTTCCAATGAATATTCAGGACTGATTTCCTTTAGGATTGACTGGTTGGACCTCCTTGCAGTCCAAGGGACTCTCAAGAGTTTTCTCCAGCACCACAGTTCAGAAGCATCAATTGTTCAGTGCTTATTCTTCTTTATGGTCAAACTCTCACATCCATACACGACTACTGGAAAAATCATAGCTTTGACTAGACAGACCTTTGTCGGCAAAGTGATGTCTCTGCTTTTTAATACATTGTCTAAATTTGTCATAACTTTCCTTTCAAGGAGCAAGTGTCTTTTAATTTCATGACTGCAGTCACTGTCCACAGTATTTTGGAGCCCCAGAAAATAAAATTGGTCACCTCTTCGACTTTTTCCCATCTGTTTGCCATGAAGTGATAGGACCAGATGCTGTGATCTTAGTTTGTTTAACGTTGAGTTTTAAGCCAGGTTTTTCATGCTCCTCTTTCATCCTTTTCAAGAGGTTCTTTAGTTTATCTTCACTTTCTGCCCTAGAATAGTATCATCTGTATATCTGAGGTTGTTTATATTTCTACTGGAAGTCTTGATTCCAGCTTGTAAGTCATCCAATCTGGCATTTCACATGATGTACTCTACATATAAGTTCAATAAGCAAGGTGACAATATACTGTTTTGTTAACTCCTTTCCCAATCTTGAACTAGTCAGTTATTCCATGTCTGGTTCTAACTGTTGCTTCTTGACCCGAATACAGGTTTCTCAGGAGACAAGTAAGGTGGTCTGCTGTTCTCACCTCTTTAAGAATTTTCTAGTTCATTGTTATCCACACAGTCAAAGCCTTTAGCGTAGTCAATGAAGCAGAGATAGATGCTTTCTATGATCCAAGGAATGTTGGCAGTTTGATCTCTGGTTCCTCTTCCTTTTCTAAACCCAGCTTGTACATCTGGAAGTTCTCAGTTCATGTACTGCTGATGCCTAACTTGAAGGATTTTCAGCATAACCTTGCTAGCATATGAAATAAGTACAACTGTGCAGTAGAAGATTAGAAGATTCTTTGACATTGCTCTTCTTTGGGGTTGGAATGAAAACTGACCTTTTCCAGTCCTGTGGCGACTGCTGAGTTTTACAAATTTGCTGATGTATTGAATGCATCACTTTAACAACATCATCTTTTAGGATTTTAAATAGCTTAGCTGAAGTTCCACCACCTTCACTGGCTTTGTTCATAGTAATGCTTCCTAATTCCCTCTTGACTTCACACTCTAGGATGTCTGATTCTAGGTGAGTGACCACACCATCATGGTTATCCAGATCATTAAGACCTTTTTTGTATAGCTCTGTGTATTCTTGCACCTCTTCTTAATCTCTTCTGCTAGGTCCATACTGTTTCTGTCCTTTATTGTGCCTACCCTTGCATGAAATATTCCTTTGATATCTCTAATTTTCTTGAAGAGATCTCTAGTCTTTCCCATTCTATTGTTTTCCTCTATTTCTTTGCATTGTTCACTTAAGAAGGCTTTTCTTTTTTTACTCTCTCCTTGCTATTCTATGGAATTCTGCATTTGGTTGGGGATATCTTTCCCTTTCTCCCTTACTTTTAGCTTGTCTTCTTTCCTTGGCTATTTGTAAAGATTTCTCAGAAAACCACGTTGTCTTCTTGCGTTTCTTTTCCTCTGGGATGATTTTGGTCACTGCCTTCTGTACAATGTTACAAACCTCCATCCATAGTTCTTCAGGCACCCTGTCTACCAGATCTAATCCCTTGGATCTATTTATCACCTCCACTGTATAATCAGAAGGGATTTGATTTAGGTCATACATGAATGGCCTAGTGGTTTTCCCTCCTTTCTTCAATTTAATCCTAAATTTTGCAATAAAGAGCTCATGATCTGAGCCACAGTCAGCTCCCGGTCTTGTTTTTACTAACAGTATAGAGCTTCTCCATCTTCGGTTGTAAAGAATATAATCAACTTTATTTCATTTTTGACCATTTGGTGATGTCGATTTGTAGTCATCTCTTGTGTTCTTGCAAAAGATGTTTGCTATGACCGTGTTCTCTTGACAAAACTCTGTTAGCCTTTGCCCTGCTTCATTTTGTACTCCAAGGCCAAACTTGCCTGTAACTCCAGGTATCTCTTGACTTCCTACTTTTGCATTGCAATCCTCTATGATGAACAGGTTATCTTTTTTTCAGTGTTACTTCTAGAAGGTCTTGTAGTTCTTCATAGAAGGTCAGCTTTAGCGCCTTCAGCATCAGTGGTTTGGTCATTGATTTGGATTACTGTGATGTTGAATGGTTTGCCTTGGAAATAAACTGAGATCATTCTGTTGTTTTTGAGATTTCACCCAAGTACTGCATTTTGGACTTTTGTTGGCTGTGGGGGCTACTCCATTTCTTCTAAGGGATTCTTACCCACAGTAGTAGACATTATGGTCATCTGAATTAAATTCACCAATTCCCATCCATTTTAGTTCACTGATTCCTAAGATGTTGATGTTCACCCTTGCCATCTCCTGCTTGACCATGTCCAATTTACCTTAATTCATGGACCCAGCATTCCAGGTTCCTACATAATAGTATTCTTTACAGCATCGGACTTTACTTTCACCACGAGACACACCCACAACTGAGAGTCATTTCCATTGTGGCCCAGCTGCTTCATTCTTTCTGAAGCTATTAATTGACCTCCACTCTTCCCCAGTGGCATATTGTACGTATTACTGCCTGGCTTATCACTGTAAACAGGTACTATTTGTGGAGCAGCATTTTTTTGTCCAGAATTTGTTGATTATATTCTATATTTTAACTCAGTTTGGTTTTCAAAAGTTCAGGCTTCCAAGTGAAATATGCATTTTTAAAAACCACAAAATTCACTTCCTTATTACACTAGCACCCAATCTCTGTAATCACTGGTCCATGACCATTGAATAGCTTTCCATAATAGCATTTGCCACAGAAATGTAGAGAATAGTAAACTCATTTCAAGAAGATTGCACTGAGAGGATTTTTCATCTGTAGAATTTTTTTATGCTCTTTAAGACCTGCCATTGCTTCGCATCATACATAATCTAAGCAGTAACTTTTTCATAAAGCTAATTCAAAGACTTTGTTTTACTCCAGTCTCCCACAGCATGATGACAGCATCCAGATTAGAATTATTTTGTTAAATGACTGTTTCTCATAATTAGGCCAAACACACACTCAGGAGTTGATAGGATGAACATTTAGAAGGGTGCTGGCTCTTTAGCGATTGAAAGACCAGTTAACATTTTGAAAATAAACTCACTTTTG
The DNA here is from genome assembly GCF_910594005.1 of Cervus elaphus. Taxonomy (NCBI): domain Eukaryota; kingdom Metazoa; phylum Chordata; class Mammalia; order Artiodactyla; family Cervidae; genus Cervus; species Cervus elaphus. Next base: position 50,948,922 of record NC_057829.1, on the reverse strand, counting down.
TGTATGTGTGTGTATTGATAAATCGTCCTAGAGAACTCATTTTTTTCCCTCAATAAAGTATAACTCAGTTGACATAATTTAGTTTTTATTTATTTATTTTTTTCCTGTGTGCTTCTAAGCATAGTTATTCCTTGGTATCTACAGGGGGTTTGTTTCAAGATCCTCCTCAGATACCAGAATCCTTGGATTCTCACGTCTCTTATACAAAATGGCTTAGTATTTGCCTATACTCTCCTCTTGTACACTTCAAATCATCTCTAGATTATTTTTAATTGTTAGTTCAAACTAAATACCCTTTAAATAGTTGTAAATACAATGTAAAAGATATATAAATGATTGCTGGTGTGTGGCAAATTCAAACTTTTTTTGGGAAATTTCTGAAAAAAAAAAAATGTTTTCCAAATATTTGTATCTGTGGTTAGTTGAATACTTGAATGCAAAACCTGTAGATTCTGAGGGGTGACTATACATTTTTAACCATCACAGAAAGGTTAAAGAAGATTAAACATGGTAGCAAAAGTATGCTTTTAAAAATATATGTCTGCATATACATATCAAAAATTTTTTTGATTGAAATATAGTTGATTTACAATATTGTACTAGTTTTTGGTATGCAGGAAAGTGATTCAGTTATACATGTATATATATTTTTCAGATTCTCTTCCATTACAGTTTATCATAAGATATTGAATATATTTCCTTGTGCTATATGTAACCTTGTAGTTTATCTATTTTATATATAGCAGCTTGTATCTGCTAGTCCCAGACTACTAATTTATCCCCCCACCTTTTCTCCTTTGGTAAGTATACATTTATTTTCTGTATGTATGTCCATTTCTGTTTTGTAAACAGTTAATCTGTTATCACTTTTTTAGATTCCACATGTAAGCGATGTCACACGATATTTGTCTCTGTCTTTGACTTACTTCACTTAATATGATAATCTCTGGGTCCATCCATGTTGCTACAAATGACATTATTTCATTATTTTTTATGGCTGAGCAATATTCCATTGTATATATGTACCACATCTTCTTTATCTGTTCATCTGTTGATGGGCAATTAGGTTGATGCCATGTCTTGGCTTACATACAAACATTTTAAAAGGCATATATATTTAGATTTAATTGTAGTCCTTTTGGGCCACCATAACAAAATACCACAGAGTAGTAACTTAAAACTAACAATTTTATTTCTTAGAGTTCTGGGATTTGGAAGCCTGATATTAGCTGCCATCATGGTCAGCTGAGGGTCATCTTCCAGGTCTGTTTTCTCATTGTGTCCTCACATGGTGAAAGGGCTGAGGGAACTCCTTAGGGCTTCTTTTATAAAGTGTTAATCCCATTCATGAGAACTCCACACTCTCATAACTTAATCACCTCCTAAAAGCCTCACCTCTTAATACCATCACATAGGCTACCTTCAGAACATGTATATCCCTTACTACTTACCAGTAAGTTATGGGTAATAGAGTTAGATTTTGGAACCATTCTGATTGGCTGCATATGCAGTGCTGAACAGTGAAAAGTTTCCTTTGTTGCATCAGTAAAAAACATTCTCTCATTATGTAAGTGGCAAGTCTATACCAGTGGATAACAGGCCGAAGAAGTGTGCAAGTGAAAATATTTAGAGTTAAAAAATTGTCTTTACACCCACTATCTCTCATAAAAGTACTCTAAAATTATTTTTCTTGGTGATACCAAAAGAAATAAATACTTTATCCTGTATCATCAAATGATGCAGTCATCTTTTTTTAAAGCTAATTCTTGAGGTTCTCCTTTAACGCTACCCACCTCAGTTACTTCCCAGAGCATCATCAGAAAGGAAATACCACAGTTTCTACTAAAGGTTTATTCTTGTCAGAAGTCATTTTCCTTTCTCCCCATACTGACTAGAGATGTCTACATGGTAAATTCAAAATAAGCTTCTGTCTAAGTGGCTGACTTTCATAATGAGTTTTTGTCAGAGAGAAAGTAACATGCAGTAAAAAACAGACACACACACTGACTTTAATGCAGTAACAAAACGAAGTGCTTGAGTCACTTGTATAAGAAACAATCTTCTGCAAACGGAATTGTGGCGGTGTCTGATCATATTATCCCAGGTTTGTCCACAAAGAAGCAGCATTACTGGCCTTTTCTATAACTGCTCAGGACATCCAGGGCCTGTTGCTTTTTTTTTTTTTTTTTTTCCTACCCCCAAATACTTCAGTTGATAACACAGAATAGGCAGGGGCTAGAATGAAATCCGGAGAAGGTAATGGCACCCCACTCCAGTACTCTTGCCTGGAAAATCCCATGGACGGAGGAGCCTGGTAGGCTGCAGTCCATAGGGTTGCGAAGAGTCAGACATGACTAAGCGACTTCACTTTCACTTTTCACTTTTATGCATTGGAGAAGGAAATGGCAACCCACTCCAGTGTTCTTGCCTGGAGAATCCCAGGGATGGGGTCTCACAGAGTCGGACACGACTGAAGTGACTTAGCAGCAGCAGCAGAATGAAATCAACATCAACATCTGTTTGTAAATAAAATTTTGCTTTTACCTGTAATCATCTTTATGTTGACTTTTATGACATTATCTGAACTTTTTAAAAATAATAGAAGCCTACACAATCACATATTTTTAAACTTTTTATTCTTTAGTTAGTTTTCTTTTGTATATGCTTTGCTGTGGATAAGACTGGTTTCAAGTCTGGTCAGGGTGAGTACAGGACTGACTCAAGGAGGCTTAGTTACATCTGAGTCACCCTGAGATGAATAAGATAAGTTGCTGGCCTCAAGTACCGCTTTGGAAACAGACACAGACACAAGTATGATTCATGTCCATATGTGAGAAGTTCTAGAAGAGGTAGAAAGTGTTCTGAGAGCCTGAGGCAGAGAGGAAATAATTGTCTGCAAACAGGAAAACTAGCATGAATCACCGTCTCTGGAGGTTTCTTTTTTCACTTGAGTTCCATGAGTCTAGATCTCTCTCAGTGTGATAAACTGAACTGAGTTGTTAGAGCTGTGTGTCCATGACTTTAAATGTACTTCCATCTATAGGAAACAAAGTTTTGTATGGGCTTGACACTGATCTTCTGCTGCTACCATGTAGTACTTATCTTTCCTCATGTTGTCTCAAGAGTTGGTCTCAACTTAGGGAAAGCAGCTGCAGTCACTCCTGGGGAACAATAGAGTTAATGCCACACATGGGCACCTGGGTTCTAAAATTTGATGCAGGTTATGGAGTGGGAAGAATGTCAACACTGTGCTACCCAAATCCCACTAGAGGTACCAAGGTGAGCAATGGAATTGTTGCCATAGCATAAGAATTCCCAGTCCATGCCCTGTGCAGTTGCAGCAAGCATCATTACCGGGACTCAAAAATGAGTGACACTCCTGTAATTTCACACCACTAGCCTGCACACCCTTGGGAAATTTGGTTCTGGAAGTATTTTTTTTTTCCCAGTTTTCATCTTTTACATCAGAAAGAGATAACTCTTTGTACAACAGAAACAAAAAATATGTTGCTTTTGCTTTTTTAAAAAAGAATTTTGTCTGATACCATATATATAAATTATGGTTTATGTTTTACAAAGCACTTTAATTCTTGTAATTCTTCTAGGAAATAGTTTTTAGTCCAGTTTTATAAGTGGAGATGATCTGCAAACAGATTACATAATGTGACTTAGGCTACCTTCTAAGTGATGGAATCAGAGCCTAATTTTGTCCAAGTTTGATGATATTTTGTCAGCAAAATGAGCCCCCGTAGCTGGGACAAGGGTCTACTGGATCTGCTCTGTCCCACCTGCTGAGAACTTTGCACTGAACAATGGTTTTCTCTACTGCAATTGCCAGATTCCCACTTTCCCATTTAAGTGCTGCTCCCTTTCTGTATTTCTACGGGGAAATGGGAAGTAAAGTTTTTAGAACTTTTACAATAATCTGAGGATTTCAGAGAAGGATAAACCGGTAACTAATGTAAGTTCTGTATTTTGAGATGTGTTAATTCTTTAAACTCTCCTCGTCTAAAAATGATAACAGCCTATATCCTGAATTTAAAATGCAGAAGATATTACAAATAAAACCTCATCCTGATTACTCACAAAAGCGAATAGAATGGTAAATTATGAGAACAAGACAGGAATTTATACGTCAGGAGACACAGCTTTTAATTTTGGCTTTACTGCCACCAACCTTTTGGTTCATTAACTCAAGCAATTAATATTAAGCATTTGAAAAATGAAAGGGTTAGTTGCTCAGTCATGTCTGACTCTTTGTGATCGCATGAACTATATTCTGCCAGGCTCCTCTATCCATGAATTTCTCCAGGCAAGAATATGGAAGTGGATTGCCGTTTCCTTCTCCAGAGGATCTTCCTGACTCAGGAATCCAACTCAAGTCTCCTGTGTTGCAGACAGATTCTTTACTGTCTGAGCCACCAGGGAAATCCCACTAGATAAAAAACATTGAGCATAGCACCTTCAGTAAACTTAGAGAATAAAAGGAAGACATACATTAAATAATTACACAAATAATGATAATGATGATAAACCATAAAGAAATGAGTCTTTTATAAGAGGAAATGGCAAGCAGCTGAATTAGTCTGTGGACTAATAAGGCTAGTAAGACCCAGCCAAGCCTCTGAGACCACAAGGATAAGTAGGAGTTACTTAGAGAAAAAGGAGATATACCGTGTATGGGCCTGAGTGATGGAGTGATGTTCCAGGCAGAGGAGGTAGCATGTGTGACGATCCTGTGCCCCATCATATATCTGAAAACTCCAAAGGTCACAATGGCTGGTGTGGCATGAAGGACGGGGAAGGGGGAAGAGTTAATATTGGTGACACTAACAGTGACATGGCCTTATAGATTGTTTCCTTTATCTATTGCAGCATAACAAACCAAATCTTAGATGCTTAAAACAACGAATTATCCTTTCTCATGATTGTATATGTTGGCTGGGCTCAATTAGGTGGTTCTACTGCTCTGCATGTTAGCTGCTAGCTGCGTTTACCTGTGATCTCAGCTAGGGTTTCATGTGTGTCTGTGGTTTCTTCAGCGTGGCTGGAATAGCTGGGACCTCTATGCATGGTCTCTTATAATTCACCTGTCTTAGCCAGAGCTTCCTAAAGGCTGGCTAGATTTCAAGAGGGTGGGAACTAAATGTGTCAGACCTCTTATGACCTGTCCCAGAATTGGCACAGCTGTTCTGTTGGTCAAAGCAATTTGCATCCCTTATTTGTGCGGAAATAAACTCCATCTTTTCTTAAGGGTTTTGACAAGGCTGTAGAGAGAGGGAGAAGATTTGTTTTGAAGCATCTTTGAAGACAGTGTACTGCATAGAAAATTGTAAGCACTTTGGAATTGAGATTGTTATTATTCATCAAATACCCAATGTGCTTGTAGTGCCTTATTCCCCATGACCCTCACAGTAGTGTTGTAAAATAATCAACATTATCATTTCCTCCTTAAGTCAGGTGGGTCACAAAGCTATTAAGTGACAGGACCAGGTATTGACAGAGGTCTAACTGGAGCCAGTCTGTTTTTTGTTTCCTGTTTTTGTTTATTTATTTACGGTTACGCTGGGTCTTCATTGGGGAGCTTGAGCTTTCTGTAGCAGTGGTGAGCAGGGGCTACTCTTTCTTGTGGTGCGTGGGTTCTTATTGCGATGGCGTCTCTTGCTGTGGAGAATTGGCTCTTGGCACATGGGCTTCAGTAGTTGCAACACATGGGCTCTAGGGTGCACAGGCTTTAGTAATTGTGGAGTGTGGGCTTAGTAGTTGCAGCTCACAGGCCTTGGAGCTCAGGCTCAGTGGTTGTGGCACACAGGCTTAGTTTCCCCACAGTATATAGAATCTTCCAAGACCAGGGATCAAATCTTTGCATTGGCAGATAGATTCTTAACCAGTGGACCACCAGGGAAGTCCCGCCAGTCTGTGGTTTTGACCACTGTGCTGCTGTGTGACATTTTACTTTCTCTCCATCATAGTCTCATCACCTTTTCAATCATGACAAGAAGTTCTATGAGGATGAGTTAAAAGTGTTAGGATCATAATAATTAAAGTCATCATACACATGTTTTAAAGCATGATGGGTTTTGCCTTTGGAAAATATCATTATTGATTACTTCCTGATGTGTTTCAGAAAATGGATTGATAATTTATGAACAAAGGAGTTCATTAGTTCCAACTTGCTTGCCCCATATACCATTATTGTTATAAGCTGAGAGTCCCAAAATTCCACTGGCCAGATGTAGACATGTTATTGGTGACATTAGAGGCACTCTCTCCATCCAACTACCCTTGCCAGTTGCCTGCTTACTTCTGGAATTCTCAAAGACATGTCCCATGTGGTATCATTAATACATCTTCCTACTACCACCTGGTGTTCACTACTTCTCTCTGATTCCAGAATTTTTAGTGACATTACCATGCAAAATTTTCATGCATAGAGAACCTCATTATGTATTTGCTGCTGAAATAGGAGGTTTGCCTCTCTTTCCTTGTGTTTAATTCTGTTAGAGATGCTGCCTCCTGTTCCACCTCACATCCTAATAGCTTACAAGATTTTTAGTGGAAATATGTAAGTCACACAGAGGAGGGATTTTATGTCCCTAGGCCTTCCTTCCCCAGGACAAATCCAAATGGCCAATACCATACAGTACTAGGAGATTTGTGTCTCCCTCTTTTGACCAAGGCTTTGATATTGGTTTGAGATTTTCTGACTTCATCTTTATTTAAGATAAATTTTCTCCCAGAAGGATAATCAATCCCTCATGCCAGTAGACTTCTGAGAGCTGTCTACTAGTCTTTCAGACATGGTTGTACATGTATGGATACTGGGTTCTAAAACACAACTTAGGCTTGAGCTGGTGTCCTTGTCATGCTATTACATCAGTAACATTTTCTATGACTTCATACACATTTTGTAGCCCAACCTTATGTGAGTTTACTGCAGTGTTGAGGTAATCAAGATTTATCCATGGGTTAAGAAAGACATGTTTTCTTATGAAAGGATGCAAATTGTTGGGGCTACATTCATGCTATTAAATTATCATGTTACCCAAACAACCACTTGATGGATTAACATTTTTACTTATTTCTGAGTTGTTTTGAAGTTTTAAAGGACACAGATGTTTTCTCTGAAAGAAAATTGGCAACATATTCCCACTGGAAAGTCTGTGTGTCAAAAGAGAATTGGTTGAGATAATAAATGTACTTTGAAAAGAACTGGTTATGTTTATAAAAGTTTTTATGTGTGACTGTGGCTATCTGAAAATTTGTAGTTTTCCTGTTATTAGCCCATTTGACCTTCCAGATCATAGAAGGCCTTAAGACTGTTGGAGGAAATAAAGAGAAAGGAAATAATTGTGTTCTTCAATTTTTGAGAAACTTCCTAGAAGAAAAGCCATTGTAAAGCAGAAATGGGTTTTCTTTGAAAATTAATTTCCTGAAACTCAAGTGTTCTTTTTTTTTTTTTTTAATGGTTACTTTTGCACTTCTGAACATTGTTCACTACCTATGGCAGTGATAGCTTTGTTTGACTGGGTCATAGGTTAATTATGACAGAAGTTTGTTTTTAGAGGAGGTAAATGGCAACCCACTCCAGTATTCTTGCCTGGAGAATCCCATGGACAGAGGGGCCTGGGAGGCTACATAGTCCATTGGGTTGCAAAGAGTTGGACATGGCTGAAGTGACTTAGCATGCAAGAATATATACTGCCACAGAGATTGTTTCTATACCCTCAGTTCGGTTCAGTTCAATTGCTCAGTCGTGTCCGACTCTTTGTGACCCCATGAATCACGGCATGTCAGGCCTCCCTGTCCATCACCAACTCCTGGAGTTTACTCAAACTCATGTCCATCAAGTCTGTGATGCCATCCAGCCATCTCATCCTCTGTTGTCCACTTCTCCTCCTGCCCCCAATCCCTCCCAGCATCAGGGTCTTTTCCAATGAGTCAACTCTTCTCATGAGGTGGCCAAAGTATTGCAGTTTCAGCTTCAACATCAGTCCTTCCAATGAACACCCAGGACTGATCTCCTTTAGGATGGACTGGTTGGATCTCCTTGAAGTCCAAGGGAATCTCAAGAGTCTTCTCCAACACCATAGTTCAAAAGAATCAGTTTTTCGGTGCTCAGCTTTCTTTATAGTCCAACTCTCATATCCATACATGACCACTGGAAAAATCATAGCCTTGACTAAACGGACCTTTGTTGGCAAAGTAATGTCTTTGCTTTTTAATACGCTGTCTAGGTGGGTCATAACTTTTCTTCCAAGGAGTAAGCATCTTTTAATTTCCTGGCTGCATTTACCATCTGTAGTGATTTTGGAGCCCAGAAAAATAAAGTCAGCCACTGTTTCCCCATCTATTTGCCATGAAGTGATGGGACCAGATGCCATGATCTTAGTTTTCTGAATGTTGAGCTTTAAGCCAACTTTTCACTCTCCTCTTTCACTTTCATCAAGAGGCTCTTTAGTTCTTCTTCACTTTCTGCCATAAGGGTGGTGTCATCTGCATATCTGAGCTTATTGATATTTCTCCCGGCAGTCTTGATTCCAGCTCGTGCTTTTTCCAGCCCAGTGTTTCTCATGATGTACTCTGCATATAAGTTAAATAAGCAGGGTGCCAATATACAGCCTTGACGTACTCCTTTTCCTATTTGGAACCAGTTTGTTGTTAAGTGTCCAGTTTTAACTGTTGCTTCCTGACATGCATACAGGTTTCTCAAGAGACCGGTCAGATGGTCTGGTATTCCCATCTCTATCAGAATTTTCCACAGTTTATTGTGATCCACAGAGTCAAAGGCTTTGGCATAATCAATAAAGCAGAAATAGATGTTTTTCTGGAACTCTCTTGCTTTTTCGATGGTCCAACGGATGTTAGCAATTTGATCTCTTGTTCCTCTGCCTTTTCTAAAACCAGCTTGAACATCTGGAAGTTCATGGTTCATGTATTACTGAAGCCTGTCTTGGAGAATTTTGAGTATTACTTTACTAGCGTTTAAATTATCTATTACTTATCCATGTCTATAACCTCTTTAAACTGTAAGGTATGGAATGCAACTTTTTTTTTTCCCTCTGATTCCTCAAAACCTTTCATAGTACCAAAAAGGCTGTGTCATCACATGCATAGTTAGTTCTAAGAATAAGACTTCTTAACATGTATTTTAAAGCCAGAATTCTTCACAATGGGAGACAGAACCAACGTTTACTCTTTGACAAGATATTTATATATGTTGCACATACATCACAACTGCCATTATAAACCATTGTCTTTTTTTAAAAGTCAACTTTTGTCATTTAATCTAACTCACTTGAGAATCCAACAAATAGAATTTTCAAGAATTTACAGATGTACATTTTCTTTTCCTGAATATTTTTTTTAGACCAGATTTCCAGATCCAGTACATTTCTAATACATTTTTATGTGAGATAATGGGGTCTCTTGTCAACATGCTCATGTTGCATTATGCTTTAGTCATTGAAGATTGGGCTTGAGGTTCAGGTCACAGTGTGAAGTCAGGGGAGTGGTGGCCACAAATAGTATACCTTTTGCCAAAGCACTTCTTGCAAACTGCTGACAACACGGTTAGATTAGCCTAACTAAAGTACTGGCAGTACAAATTCCATTTAAGAAAAAATACAACGTCTTGTCTTCCAACAAACTGTATTCTGACATGTCAGCCAAAAGAATTTCTGCCCCTTCTGTCCAGGCTTTCACGATTTTTGTCGTCTTGCAACCTTATATCTCAGGTCACTGTGACTTTTATAGGCTGGTGATAGAAATAGCTTTACTTTTTGAAAGAGCCACTAGCTTCCTCCGTGGTAGCCACACTCTAGAGCAGGAGAAATGTACAATGCAGAGGGTACATTTCAAAGGTAATATCATCAAGCTTATATTTATTTAGACTTCCCTGGTGGCTCAGACGGTAAAAGCATCTGCCTACAATGCAGGAGACCTGCGTTCGATCCCTGGGTCGGGAAGATCCCCTGGAGGAGGATATGGCAACATGCTCCAGTAGTCTTGTCTGGAAGAATCCCATGGGTGGAGAAGCCTGGTAGGCTACAATCCATGGGGTCGCAAAGAGTCAGACATGACTGAACGACTTCACTTCACTGTATTTATTTAACTTTCTAATGTCTGCTAGTTAAGGAATCTAAGATGTTGGCAAATGAACTCAGGCCCTGGTTGTTTGAGAGTTCCCACTGGAGCTTCAGCTCTGGGGTTGATTCTAGGCTCTGCCACTTTGACCCAGAGAGGTAACGTTGTTTCAGAGAGGTCTTAAACATTCTATCTTCTTATGTGCATAATGTAGATGATGAGGAAACATGAGAACTATTGAACAATAAAATAACTTAATTCATACAATATTTTATCATTACCATTTCACTGATGAGAAAATAGACTCAGTTTTATTAACTTATTCAGAGTCAAATAGTAACTAATCAAGATGGTTGGGATTAAAATCAATATTGCACTGTGCTTGGAACTGTCTTATCTTAAAAAACACCATTATGCTTGAATAAACATTTAACACTGTCTGTCTTAGGAGCCTCTGACATTTTATGGCTGTAGCTAAAATGGCAAGCTTAAATTTTAATGATCACAAAAGTATGTGAAGGCTGAAATAAATTTACTAAATGCTTAAAGATGATAAAATATAATGGTACTTTAATTGTCATTATAAAGTAAGAGAGTGGTCTGATTTTTCCCCCCAAATAATGGATTTTCTTCATGCACTCAATGTCGGGTTATGCATTACTTTCAGTCCTGACAGAGGTCCATATGGCTCTCTACCCAGCATCTATGCTCATCTTTCATATTAATCTTTCCTAATTCCTATATTTTCTATCAAAAGAAAGTCATTTGGATTATGATATTTGTCTTCAGAAATCAAAGTGTGCAGCTGAAAAGATAATACATCAAGCCATCATCACTTACAGATATTCTAGGATAAATTAATTAGTCAGATTACATAGGCCATTGACTAACTGCAAAAATCTCCTACATGGCATTTGTTCAGAAAACCCTGTGATAAATTGAAGAAATATGCATCAATTTAGAACTAAGCTCTGTTATTAAGGTTGGTTGAAAATTAATATGGATGATAACTAAAGAAACATCACTATATAAATTGTATTAAATCCTTTCAGGTTGAAAGAGTTGTTCTATGAACAAATTAAATTGTAAAGCAGTGAAAGAGTACTCACATCTTTGTTGTTGTTCAGTTGCTCAGTCATGTCTGACTCTTTGCAACCCCATGGACTGCAGCATGCCAGGCTTCCCTGTCCTTTACCATCTCTCAGAGCTTACTCAAAGTCATGTCCATTGAGTCAGTTATACCATTCAACCACCTGATCCTCTCTTATCCACTTTTCCTGTTTCAGTCATTCCAAGCATCAGGATCTTTTCCAGTGAGCCAGCCCTTCACATCATGTGGCCAAAGTACTGGAGCTTCATCTTCAGCATCCATCCTTCCAATGAATATTCAGGGTTGATTTATTTTAGGATTGACTGGTTTGATCTCCTTGCAGTCCAAGAGATTCTCAAGAGTTTTCTCTAACACCATAGTTCAAAGGGATCAATTTGTCTGTGCTCAGCCTTTTTTATTGTCCAGCTCTCACATCCATACATGGCTACTGGATAAACCTTAGCTTTGGCTACATGGACGTTTGCCAGCAAAATAATATCTCTGCTTTTTAATCTGTTGCCTAGGTTCGTCACAGCTTTTCTTCCAGGGATCAAGCATCTTTTAATTTCATGGCTGTGGTCCCCATCTGTACTGATTTTGGAGCCCAAGAAAATAAAGTCTGTCACTGTTTCCATTGTTTCCCATATATTTGCCATGAAGTGATGGGACCAGATGCCATGATCTTCGTTTTTTGAATGTTGAGTTTTAAGCCAACTTTTTCACTCTCCTCTTTCACTTTCATCAAGAGGCTCTTTAGTTCCTTTTCACTTTCTGCCATTAGGGTTGTGTCATCTACATATCTGAGGTTATTGATATTTCTCCTGGCAATATTGATTCCAGCTTGTGGTTCATCCAGCCCAGCGTTTCACAGTGTACTCTGTATATAAGTTAAGTAAGCAGGGTGACAGTATACAACATTGACGTACTACTTTCTCAGTTTGAAACCAGTCCGTTGTTGCATGTCTGGTTCTAACTGTTCCTTCTTGACCTGCATACAGCTTTCTCAGGAGACAGGTAAGGTGGTCTGGTATTCCCATCTCTTTAAGAATTTTCCACAGATCCACACAGTCAAAGGCTTTAGCATAGGTAGATGTTTTTCTGGAATTCTCTTGCTTTTTCTATGATCCAACGAATATTGGCAATTTCATCTCTGGTTGTTCTACCTTCTCTGAATTCAGCTTGTACATCTGGAAGTTTTCGGTTTGCATACTGTTGAAGCCTAGCTTGAAGGATTTTGAGCATTACTTTGCTAGCATGTGAAATAAATGCAATTGTGCAGCAGTTTAAACAGTCTTTGGCATGACCTTTCTTTGGGATTGGAATGAAAATTGCCCTTTTTCAGTCCCATAGCCACTGCTTAGTTTTCCAAATTTGCTGGCACCTAGGTCATAATATGAGTTACAAGCTAGAATCAAGATAGGCGGGACAAATATCAGCAAACTCAGATATGCAGATGATACCACTGTAACTGCAGAAAGTGAAGAGGAACTAAAGAGCCTCTTAATGAGGGTGAAGGAGGAAAGTGAAAGACTTAGCTTAAAACTAAATATTAAAAAAAAACTAAGCTCATGGCATCTAACCCCATTATGTCATGGGAAATAGAGGGGAAAAAGTTGGAAGTAGTGATAGGTTTCCTATTCTCAGGCTCTAAAATCACTGCAGATGATGACTGCAGCCATGAAATCAGAAGACGATTGCTTCTTGGCAGGAAAGCTATGACAAACCTAGGCAGTGTATTGAAAAGCAGAGACATTACTCTGCTGACAAAAGTCCATATAGTTAAGGCTATGGTCTTCCCAGTGATCACGTACTGCTGTGCTGAAGAATTGATGCCTTCAAACTGTGGTATTGGAGAAGACCTCCTCTGAGATTCCCCTGGACAGCAAGAAGATCAAAGCAGTCACTCTTAAGGGACATCAACCCTGAATACTTGTTGGAAGGACTGATGCTGAAGCTGCAGTATTTTGGTCATCTGATGCTAAGAGCTAACTCATTGGAAAAGTCCCTGATGCTGGGAAAGATTGAGGACAGATGCAGAAGAGGGACTCAGAAAATGAGATGACTGGATGGCATTACCAATGCAATGGACATGAACTTGGGCAAACTTTGGGAGATGGTGAGGGACAGAGAGGCCTGACATGCTACAGCCCATAGGGTCACAAAGAGTCAGACACCACTGAGCGACTGAACAGCAAGAGCAAGATCATAATAAGTACTTAAAAATTGGTGGGGTTTCCCAGGTGGCTAAGTGGTAAATAATGTGCCTACCAATGCAGGAGTTGCAGGAGACTCAGGTTTGAAACCTGGGTCAGGAAGATCCCATAGAGGAGGAAATGGAAACCCACCCCAGTATACTTGCCTGGGAACATCCCATAGTTAGAGGAGCCTGGCAGGTCACAGAGTCAGACATGACTGAGCAACTGAGCCTGCACTAATAGTTGTTAGTGGTAGTTATTATTGTTAAAGTAACTAAGAAAGTATTTGACATCCAAATGCTTGATAAGAAGAATTATTTTATTATCACTATTAAAATGACTATTTCATTAAGGCATCTATTTCTCAGTGTGTTGGCTAAAAGTTTCACAAAATTTAGAGTCTCTACCTGAGTTTAATTTGCAAAAGTAAAGCATTATCATTGGTGAGTCTCCTTTTTTCTTTCATATCACCATTGCAGACATTTTCCTCTCTTTTGTACAATGTAGTGTGATCATGGGAAATTCATCTTACTGGTTCCTCTGTGTGATTCCTTTGCATGATGCATGACTAAACTAGTTGCTGAGATATTGATAGACCTGGATGTCCAAGACACTGGGTATGGCAGAAGATTTTTTCAAATCACGGGGCCACCGATTGGAAACTCCATTCTTAACCATGATCTAGATGAAGTCACTAAAAATTTGTATGATAATTATTAATAGTAAGTAGTTACTGTGTTCCTTCTCTGTGCTAAATCTTATCTAAAGGGGATTTAACATAGGCTATATCATTTAATCCTAGTTCTACCATCTAATTCTAGGTAAACTCTAACTATTGTGAGTCAGTTAAATGTCAGGGATTTAATTCTTCCCTTCACTCATTTAAGCCTTATTAGCAAATCTGTTTATCAAAGGTTCCACGAAATTGCTTAAGTTCTCTGAGGATGAAAATTTATTTTTGTGTGTTCTTATGCTTTCTAAAATTTTACTCTAAAATCAAAGAATAATATCTCTGGTAAAGAACAGATTTAGAATAAAATAAAACAAAATGCAACTTGGCTTGAATTCCAGGAAAAGGTGCTTATGAAACAGGTCTATTCAAAGATTCAAAATGATATTGGAGAAGAAGAATTCATATCAAGAATTAACATTTAAAAGATGCTCTACAATGACCCTTGAACTCTCTTCTGTCTTTAGATTCTGTACTTCTACATGGAGTTCTTTTATATATTGAGTTTACTTTCTGTGCATCTTTATTTCTAAGTCAACATAAAAAAATTGAACATTGAGTAAAATCTTCGACTATGTGATCTGAATTGAATATTCCACTCCTCACATTTTATTAAAACAGTTGTCTCAAGGTCAGATATTCTTGGACTGATTTTGAAAGATAAAACCTTTCATTCAACAAACTTTGAATCTACCATTTGCCAGGCATTAAGCTGAAGGAGTTGACTCTGTACCTGATCTCTGGATGCTGATAGACAAGGATAGGCAAAGTTGCTCCTAAAGATCCAAATAGTCAGTCTTTTAGCTTGCAGGCCATACAGTCTCTATTGCAACTCCTCAACTCTTTGGTCATATCATGAAAGCAGCCATAGACTATGTAAACCAGTGAGCATGACTGTCTTCGCTGGAAATTTGATTTACAAGCATAGATGGTGAGCCAGTAGGTTTTACTTGTCTGATCTAGAGTGAGGCAGATAAACAAACTGACAATCACAGTACTGTAATAGTTTTGATAGAGGTAGACACAAAGGACCTCAGGAGCACAGGCACGAGACATCCAGACTCTGCCTTTGTATATATGTCTGTGCAAAATCTACAGTGAGCTGGGAAGAAGAGTAAGGAGATTATCACTCAGGCTTTTCAGAAAAGTTTATAGCTGAATTTCATCTTAAAAATATGGAGCAATTCATTCTTAGGCCATGCTAACTTTTCCTGCATGTGAAGTGTGAGAACTACTGTGAAATCTGTCATCTTAATATAAGTCAGTGATTCTAAATGATGTATGAACAGCACGGAACTCTAGTTCCTCATCAGGTTAATAGATAATCCTAAATAAAAGGGTTACCTAGTTAAATAAGTTTGCAAAATACTATTTCTCTTCTCTCTGTGGCTAGCTTATCAGTTTTTTATTCAAGATGAAGGCTCTGATAAATCTTGTAGTCAAGAAAAAATTTTAATTTTCTGTAACTCCCAAATGCCAGTTATTTGTCTGTAGAACCCTTCTTTTGGTGTGGACTGTCTATTAATATAATTCATAAGTACTGTTTTGAATAATGTGACTTTGGAAACAGCTGTAAAACAAGGATGAAGAGTCCTAGATCCCATTTGTCAATGTATAGATGGCTAGGTTGCAGAAGCACTTTAAATGGATGGCCTTTTAGTGTTCAAATTACTGGGCAATAGTTATCTAGCCACTGGGGGATGCAAGATTGAGTAAGTACCAAGGGTTTTGAGATTTCAGGCAGAACAGTTAGTGAACTCACTTAGTGTATTGGGAAAATAATGAAATTACAGAGTGATGGTTCTAATCCTTGGGCAGTACCACCCCTGGAGGATTTTTGCTTCTCACAATGACAAGGACTTCTACTGGCATTCATCAGTGGGAACAAGAGATGTAGTACATAGGACATCTGTGTGCAATGAAGGTGTGTCCTGCCTGGGTACAAAGGGAAGCCCGTGGACAAACAGTACTGTAGAGAAGGCTTAGCCTATGGGACCAGGGGATCACTCATCATAATGTTTAAAAGATTGGGTAGAAAGTCTGGGCAGAACCTTTTAGGCTGATTCTCAATTGTTAGTGCAGTGTTATATATTTAAAATGGAAAAATATGTCCTAACACTCCTTTTTTTGGTTTTAATACCAGGTATAATTTGCTTAATTGTTTAAAAACTCATCCAATTTTATTTTTCTTCAGGCATAGGCCATTGTAAGATTTACAGAGCAAAGATCAAGTACAGTGTGATCTTCTGAATAAGTCAGTGTTAGAGAAAGCATTTCAGAGGTAATTTAATAAGTATGTTATTGGTGTCTCACCTCATGGTCATTTTGACAGGAGCACCAGAGTAACCTTAGTTTTGATTTTGAAAGTGGATTTTCAGTGAGTTTTTTTTTTTTTTTCGTTGTTGTTTGTTTGTTTGATTGTTTGTTTTTTTTTTTTTAGGCTACTCTAATTATTTTTAAAGTATACTCTGCCAGTCAATAAAATAATTTTCTTTTCTGAATTCTTCTTGAGTAAATAGCCTCAAGGAAATATTCCTGTGGTTCCTGAAAAATATCAAGCAGAATATCTCTTGAAATGACCACAGTTGCTTAAATAAGCACATTCAGTTCAGTTCAGTTCAGTTCAGTCGCTCAGTCATGTCCGACTCTTTGCGACCCCATGAATCGCAGCACGCCAGGCCTCCCTGTCCATCACCAACTCGCAGAGTTTACTCAAACTCATGTCCATTGAGTCAGTGATGCCATCCAGCCATCTCATCCTCTGTCGTCCCCTTCTCCTCCTGCCCCCAATCCCTCCCAGCATCAGGGTCTTTTCCAATGAGTCAGCTCTTCACATGAGGTGGCCAAAGTATTGGAGTTTCAGCTTCAGCATAGTAATAAGCACATTAAGGAAAAAAAAATTTTCGTTTTTTACTGAGGTGTAGCCAGTTAACAGTGTTGTAATAATTTCAGGTGAACAGCAAAGGGACTCAGCCATACAAATACATGTATGTGTTCTTCTCAAACCCCCCTCCCTTCCAGGCTGCCACAGAACATTGACCAGAGTTCCATGTGCCATACAGTATGCCCTTGTGGTTATCCCCTTGAAATACAGCAGTGTGTACATGTCCATCCCAAACTCTTAACTATCCCTTCCCCTCATTTTTCTTACCCAGCAACCATAAGTTTGTTCTTTAAGACTGTGAGTCTGTTTCTGTTTTGTAAGTTCATTTGTGCCATTTCTTTTTAGATTGTACGTATAAGGGATTTTATATGATATTTCTCCTTCTCTGTCTGACTTACTTCACTCAGTATGACAGTCTCTAGGTTCATCTATGTTTCAGCAAATGGCATTATTTCATTCTTTTTAATGTCTGAGTAATAATCCATTGTGTATATGTACAACATAGTCTTTATCCATCCCTCTGTCAATGAACATTTAGGTTGCTTCCCCGTCTTGGCTGTCATAAACAGTGCTGGAATGAATATTGAGGGCATTTATCCTTTTGGATCATATTTTTTTCTCAATATATGCCCAGGAGTGAAATTACAGGGTCCTATGGCAGTTCCGTGTTTAGCTTTTTTAAGGAAACTCCATACTGTTCTCCATAGTGCCTGTACCAATTTACTTTCCCACCAGTGATGTTCACATGTCTCTTGGATGGCTATATATCTTTTCTGAAGAAATATCTATTTAGGTCATCTGCCCACTGTTTTATTGGGTTATTTGTTTTGATTATGTTAAGCGTCATGAGCTATTTATAAATTTTGGAGACTAATCCCTTGTTGGTTACATCATTTGCAAATATTTTCTCCCAACCTGTGGCTTGTCTTTTTGTTTTATTGTTTCCTTTGCTGAGAAAACCCTTTTGAGTTTAAACAGGTCCCATTTGTTTATTTTTATTTCCAATAATCTGGGAGATGGGTCAAAAAAGATATTCTTCTGCCTGTTTTCCTTTAGGAGTTTTATAGTGCCCAGTTTCACATTTATGTCTCTAATCCATTTTGAGCTTTTTTGTGTGTGGGTTGTGTAAAAGAATGATCTAATTTCACTTTTTTTTTTTTTTTAACATATAGCTGTCCAGTTTTCCAAGCACCATTTGTTGAAGAGGCTCTTTCCAACATTATGTAGCCTTGCCTCCTTTGTCATAGATTAATTGACCATAGGTGCATGGGTTTATCTCTGGGTTTTCTATCCTGTTCCTATTATTGATCTATAATTCTATTTTTCTGCCAGTACCATACTGGTTTGATGACTGTAGCTTTGTAGTATAGTCTGAAACCAGGGAACCTGCTTCCTACAGCTCCATTTTTCTTTCTCAAGATTGCTTTGGCTATTTGGGATCTTTTGTGTCTCCATATAGATTTTAAGACTTTTTTTTCTAGTCCTGTGAAAAAAAGGCTTAGTGATTTGATAGGGATTGCATTGAATCTGTAGATTGCTTTGGGTAGTATAGTCATCTTGACAATATTGTTTCTTCCAATCCACAGATATGGTATATATTTCCATCTGTTCATGTCTTTGATTTCTTTCATCAGGGTCTTATAGTTTTCAGAGTACAGGTCTCCTATCTTCTTAGATAGGTTTATTCCTAAGTATTTTATTGTTTTTGATGCAATGGTAAATGGAATTGTTTCTTGAATTTCTCTTTCTGATCTTCGATGGTAAGTGTATAGACATGCAACAGATTTTTGTGTATTAATTTTGTAACCTGCAACCTTACTGGATTCATGAATTCTAGAAGTTTTCTAGTATCATCTTTAGGATCTTCTGACACCACACATATGGCAGAAAGCAAAGAAGAATTAACGAGCCTCTTGAGGAAAGTGAAAGAGGAGAGTGAAAAAGTTGGCTTAAAGCTCAACATTCAGAAAACTAAGATCATGGCATCCGGTCCCATCACTTCATGGAAAATAGATGCAGAAACAATGGAAACAGTGTCAGACTTTATTTTGTGGGGCTCCAAAATCACTGCAGATGGTGACTGCAGCCATGAAATTAAAAGACTCTTACTCCTTGGAAAAAAAGTTATGACCAACCTAGACAGCATATTAAAAAGCAGAGACATTACTTTGCCAACAAAGGTCCGTCTAGTCGAAGCTATGGTTTTTCCAGGAGTCAAGTATGGATGAGAGAGTTGGACTCTAGAGAAAGCTGAGTGCTGAAGAATTGATGCTTTTGAACTGTGGTGTTGGAGAAGACTCTTGAGAGTCCCTTGGACAGCAAGGAGATCCAACCAGTCCATCCTAAAGGAAATCAATCCTGATTATTCATTGGAAGGATTGATGCTGAAGCTGGAACTCCAATACTTTGGTCACCTGATGCGAAGAACTGACTCATTGGAAAAGACCCTGATGCTGGGAAAATTGAAGGCAGGAGGAGAAGGGAATGACAGAGGATGAGATGAATGAATGGTATCACTGACTCAATGGACATGAGTTAGAGTAAGCTCCGGGAGTTGGTGATGGATAGGGAAGCCTGTCATGCTGCAGTCCATGGGGTCGCAAAGAGCTGGATATGACTGAACAACTGAACTGAACTGAACTGAATATATAGCACCATATCTGCAAACAGTGACAGTTTAAATTCTTGTTTTTCATTTTGGATTGCCTTTAGTTTGTTTTCTTCTCTAATTGCTGTAGCTAGGACTTCCAGAACTATGATAAATAAAAATGGCAACAGTGAACATTCTTGTCTTGTTCCTGATATTCCAGGAAATGCTTTCATCTTTTCACCATTGAGTATGATGTTATCTGTAGGTTTGTTGTATATGGCCTTTGTTATGTTGACGTATATTCCCTCCATGCTCACTTTCTGGAAAGTTTTTACCATAAAGGGGTGCTGAATTGTGTCAAAAACTATTTTTCCATCTATTGAGATGATCATATGGTTTTTATTCTTTAATTTCTTGATGTGGTATATCACATTGACTG
Organism: Cervus elaphus; assembly: GCF_910594005.1. Taxonomy (NCBI): domain Eukaryota; kingdom Metazoa; phylum Chordata; class Mammalia; order Artiodactyla; family Cervidae; genus Cervus; species Cervus elaphus. The sequence goes on along the minus strand of NC_057829.1, from coordinate 50,928,908 downwards.
ATATTCAGATACTGAAAAATCCTTGCATCCCTGGGATGAATCCTACTGGATCATGGTGAATGATCTTTTTTAGTATATTGTTAAATACAGATTGCTAGTGTTTTGTTGAGGATTTTTTATCTATGTTCATCAGTGATATTGGCCTGTACTTTTCTTTTTTTGTGATATCTTTGTCTGGCTTTGGTGTCAGGGTGATGATGACTTCACAGAATGAATTTGGAAGTTTTCCTTCTTCTGCAGTTTATTGAAACAATTTCAGAAGGATAGGTGTTAACTCTTCTCTAAATGTTTGATATAATTTGCCTGTGAAGCCATCATGCCCTGAACTTTTGTTGGGAGTTTTTAAATCACAGTTTCAATTTCAGTGCTTATGATTGGTCTGTTCATATTTTCTGTTTCTTCTCAGTTTAATTTTGGGTGATTGTACTTTTATAAGAATTTGTCCATTTCTTCCAGGTTGTTCATTTTATTGGCGCACAATTGCTTATAGTAGTCTACTATGATCCATTTGTATTTCTGTGGAGTCAGTTGTAACGTCTCCTTTTTCATTTCTAATTTTACTGATGTGAGTCCACTTTCTTTTTTTTTTTTTCTTTCCCTGATGAGTCTAGCTAAGGATTTATCATTTTTATTTATCTTTTCAAAGAACTGGCTTTTGGTTTAATTGATCTTTGCAGTTGTTTTCTTTGTATTTCATTTCATGTATTTTATTTCTCTTTATGATTTCTTCCCTTCTACTAACTTTAGATTTTATTTGTTCTTTCTCTAGTTGTTTTAGGTGTAGTGTTAGGTTGTTTATTTGGGATTTTTCTTGTTTCTTGAAGTGAGACTGTATTGCTATAAACTTCCCTCTTAGAACTGCTTTTGCTGCATCTCATAGGTTTTGGACTTTGAAAAAGCACATAAGTGCTTTCATTTTCATTTTTCTCTAGTATTTTTTTTTTAATCTTCTCTTTGATTTCTTCAATGATCCATTGGTTCTTTAGTAGCATATTGTTTGGCTGCCATGTGTTCATGGTTTCTATAACTTTCTTTTTTCTGGTAATTTATTTCTAACCTCATAGTGTTGTAATCCAAAAAGATATTTGATATGATTTCAATTTTCTTAAATGTACCAAGGCTCACCTTGGGCCCAACATGTGGTCAATCCTGAAGAATATTCCAGGTGCATTTCAGAAGAATGTGTAGTCTGCTGCCTTTGGATACAATGCTGTATAAATTATCAATTAAGTCCATCTAGTCTAAAGTGTCATTTAAGGCCTGTATTTCTTTATTAATTTTCTGTTTTGATAATCTGTCCATTGATGAAAGTAGGGTGTTAAAGTTCCCTGCTATTATTGTGTTACTGTCAGTTTCTTCCTTTATTGTTGTTAATATTAGCCTTACATATTGAGGTACTCCTATGTTGGGTGCATATATACTTAAAATTGTTACATCTTTTTCTTGGTTTGAACCGTTAATCATTACATAGTATTCTTCATCTCTTATGACAATCTTTGTTTTAAAGAATTTTTTTTCTGCTCTCAGTATTGTTATTCTAGCTTATCTCTGATTTCCATCTGTATGGAATACCTTCTCCCATCCCCTTAGTTTCAGTCTCTTAAGTGTCTAGGTCTTAGTCTCTAGGTCTGAGTTGGGTCTCTTGTAGAAAGCATATATACAGGTCTTGTTTTTGTATCCACCCAGCCAGTCTATGTCTTTTGTTGTTGCATTTCATCCATTTATATTTAAGATATTTATTTATGATCCCAGTGTAATTTTCTTGATTGTTTGGAGTTTATTTTTTGTAGATCTTTTCCTTCTCTTGTGTTCCCTGCCTAAAGAAGTTCCTTCAGCATTTTTTGTAAAGCTGGTTTGGTGATGCTGAATTCTCCTAATTTTTGCTTGTCTGTAAAGCTTTTGATTTCTTTCTCCTATCTGAACAAAAGCCTTGCTGTGTAGGGTATTTTTAGTTATAAGTTCTTCTCTTTCATCACTTTAAATATATTGTGCCATTCCCTTCTGTCTTGTACAGTTTCTGTTGAGAAATAAGCTTATAATCTTTTGAGTGCTCCCTTGTATGTTATTTGTTGTTTTTCCCTTGTTGCTTTTAATATTTTATCTGTGTCTTTAACTTTTGCCAGTTTGACTACTATGTGTCTCAGCGTGTTCCTCCTTGGGTTTATCTTGCCTGGGACTCTGTGCTTCCTGGACTTGTTTGACTATTTCCTTCCCCATGTTAAGGAAGTGTTCAGCAATAATCCCTTCAAATATTTTCTCTGGTTCTCTCTCTCTCTCTTCTCCCTGTGAGACCCCTATATTATGAATGTTGTTCTGCTTAATGTTGTCCCAGAGCTCTTTAGAGTGTCTTCATTCTTTTCATTCTTTTTTCTATTTCTGTTTTGCAGCAGTGATTTTTACCATTCCATCTTATAGGTCACTTATCAGTACTTCTGCCTCAGTTATTCTGTTATTAATTCCTTTGAGTGTCTTATCCATTTCTGTTTGTCCTTTAGTTCATCTAGGTCTTTGACAAACGTTTCTTTCATCTTCTCCATTCCTTTTCCAAGATCCTGGATCATATTTATTATCATTATTCTGAATTATAATTATGGAAGGCTATCTCAGTTCAGCTCAGTTGCTCTGTCGTGTCCAACTATTTGCGGCCCCAAGGACTGCAGCACACCAGGCCTCCCTGTCCATCACCAAATCTTGGAGCTTGAACAAACTCATGTCCATCGAGTTGGTGATGCCATCCAATAATCTCATCCTGTCATTCCCTTCTCCTACCTTCAATCTTTCCCAGCATCAGGGTCTTTTCTAATGAGTCAGTTCTTTGCATCAGGTGGCCAAAGTATTGGAGCTTCAGCTTCAACATCAGTTCTTCCAATGAATAATAAGGACTGATTTCCGTTAGGATTGACTGGCTTAATCTCCTTGCAGTCCAAAGGACTCTCAAGAGTCTTCTCCAACACCACAGTTCAAAAGCATCAATTCTCCAGGGCTCAGCTTTCTATATGGTCCAAATCTCACCTCCATACATGACTACTGGAAAAACCATAGCTTTGAGTATATGGACCTTTGCTGGCAAAGTAATGTCTCTGCTTTCTAATATGCTGTCTAGGTTTGCCATAGCTTTTCTTCCAAGGAGTAAGCGTTTTTTGTTTGTTTGTTTGTTTGTTTTAATTTCATGGCTGCAGTCACCATCTGCACTGATTTTTGAACCCAAGAAAATAAGGTCTGTCACTGTTTCCATTGTTTCCCATATATTTGCCATGAAGTGATGGGACCAGATGTCATGATCTTTGTTTTTTGAATGTTGAGTTTTAAGACAGCTTTTTTCACTCTCCTCTTTCTTTTCATTGAGAGGCTCTTTAGTTTCTCTTCGCTTTCTGCCATAAGGGTGGTGTCATCTGCATATCTGAGGTTATTGATATTTCTCCTGGCAATGTTGATTCTAGCTTGTGCTCCATCCAGCCCAACATTTCGCATGATGTATGCAGCATATAAGTTAAATAAGCAGCATGACAATATACAGCCTTGATGTACTACTTTCCCGATTTGAAACCAGCCCATTGTTGCATGTCTGGTTCTAACTGTTGCTTCTTGACCTGCATACAGGTTTCTCAGGAGGCAGGTAAGGTGGTCTGGTATTCCTGTCTCTTTAAGAATTCTCCATAGTTTGTTTTGATCCCCACTTTCAAAGACTTTAGCATAGTCAATAAAACAAAAGTATATGTTTTTCTGGAATTCTTTGCTTTTTCTATGGTCCAACGGATGTTGGCAATTTGATCTCTGGTTCTTCTGCGTTTGCTAAATCCAGCTTGAACATCTGGACATTCTTGTTTGACATACTGTTGAAGCCCGGCTTGGAGAATTTTGAGCATTACTTTGCCAGCGTGTGAGATGAGTACAATTGTGTGGTAGTCTGAACATTCTTTGACAGTGCCTTTCTTTGGGATTGGAATGAAACTGACCTTTTCCAGCCCTGTGCCACTGCTGAATTTTTCAAATTTGCTGGCATATAGAATGCAGCACTTTCACAGCATCATCTTTTAGAATTTGAAATAGCTCAGTTGGAATTCCATCACCTCCACTAGCTTTGTTCGTAGTGATGCTTCCTAAGGTCCACTTGACTTTGTATCCCAGGATGTCTGGCTCTAGGTGAGTGATCATACCATCATGGTTATCTGGGTCATTAAGACTTTTTTGTATCATTCTTCTATGTATTCTTGCCACCTCTTCTTAATATCTTCAGCTTCTGTTAGGAAGATTGTCTATCTCCACTTTATTTAGTTGTTTTTCTTCCGTTTTATCTTGTTCATCTGGAACATAATCCTCTGCATTTCATTTTTATTAATTTTCTATGATAGTGGTCTTTGTTCTGGAAGCTGCAGAATTTTAGTTCTTGCTTTTCCTGTCTGCTCTCTGGTAGATGAGGCTAAGAGATTTGTGCAAGCTTCCTGATGGGAGGAACTGGCAGTGGGTAAAACTGGGTCTTTCTCTGGTGGGCAAGACCACGCTCAGCAAATCTTTAGTCTGATTACGTGCTGATAAGTGGGCCTGTTCTCCCTCCCTGTTAGTTGTTTTGCCTAAGTTGATGCAGCCCTGGAGTCTAGAGCCTCTATAGTAGGGCTCATGGTGACCTCCAAAAGAACTTACACCAAGAACCATCTCCCGGGACAGCTGCCGCCAGAGTCCTTATGCCCACAGCAAGGCACTGCTGACTCTCTAACACTAGCAGGTAGGTCTGGTTCAGTCTCCTGCGGGGGTCACTGCTCCTATCCCCTGGGTCTTGGTGTGCACAAGATTTTGTGTGTGCTCTTCAATAGTGGAGTCTCTGCCTCAGTACCATCGAAGTCTTCAGTTAAATCCTGACGACTTTGAAAGTCAGATTCCCTAGGGACTTTGAGTCCCTCTGCCAAATCCCCAGGCAGAGAAGTCTGACATGGGGCTCAGAACCTTCACAACAGGTGGAGAGCTTCTTTGGTTTTATTGTTCTTCATTTTGTGGGTCACCCATCCAGAAGTAATAGGATTTGATTCTATTGTGACTCTGCCCCTCCTACCACCCTATTGCAGCTTCTCCTTTGTCTTTGGACATGGAATACCTTTTTTTGGTGTGTTCCAGTGTCATCCTGTCAATGGTTGTTCAACAGCTACTCACAATTTCTGTGCTTTCACAGGACGAGATAAAGGGCTTCCCTGATAAAGGGCTTCCCTGATAGCTCAGTTGGTAAAGAATTCACCTGTAATGCAGGAGACCCCAGTTTGATTCCAGAGTTGGGTAGATCTGCTGGAGAAGGGATAGGCTACCCACTACACTCTTGGGCTTCCCTTGTGGTAAAGAAATCTGCCTGCAATGTGGGAGACCTGGGTTCGATCCCTGGATTGGGAAGATCCCCTGGAGAAGGGAAAGGCTACCCACTCCAGTATTTGCCCTGTAGAATTCCGTGGACTATCCATGGGGTCACAAAGAATCTGACACAACTGAGTGACTTTCACTTTCATAGGAGGAGATAAGAACATGTTTTTATACTCTGTCATCTTGAACCAATCCAAGGCACATTTTTTAAAATACAAGTGCCTCATATGGGTTGGTGTAGCCCCTGCCAGGGTAACCTGAAAGGCATGTAGAGAGTAGATGGGCTGAGTTTCACCCATTCCCCGTGCAAGTGCCTTGTACAGTGAGCAAACTGCACATGTCTATATAGAGACCCTGGATTAAAGCCACTATAGCCTTAGTGCATTTGTCTTTACTGTGTGTGTGTGTGTGTGTGTGTGTGTGTGTGTGGGTGTGTGTCTATCAGTTCAGTTCAGTTGCTCAGTCGTGTCCGAATCTTTGCGACCCCATGAATCACAGCACTCCAGGCCTCCCTGTCTGTCACCAACTCCTGGAGTTTACACAAACTCATGCCCATCGAGTCGGTGATGCCATCCAGGCATCTTATCCTCTGTCGTCCCCTTCTCCTCCTGCCCTCAATCTTTACCAGCATCAGGGTCTTTTCAAATGAGTCAGCTCATCGCATCAGGTGGCCAAAGTATTGGAGTTTCAGCTTCAACATCAGTCCTTCCAGTGAACACCCAGGACTGATCTCCTTTACGATGGACTGGTTGGATCTCCTTGCAGTCCAAGGGACTCTCAAGAGTCTTCTCCAACACCACAGTTCAAAAGCATAAATTCTTCGGCGCTCAGCTTTCTTCACAGTCCAACTCTCACATCCATACATAACCACTGGAAAAACCATAGCCTTTCCAGACGGACCTTTGTTGGCAAAGTAATGTCTCTGCTTTTTAATATGCTATCTAGGTTGGTCATAATTTTCCTTCCAGGGAGTAAGAGTCTTTTAATTTCATGGCTGCAGTCACCATCTGCAGTGATTTTGGAGCCCCAAAAAATAAAGTCTGACACTATCCCACTGTTTCCCCATCTATTTGCCATGAAGTGATGGGACCAGATGCCATGATCTTAGTTTTCTGAATGTTGAGCTTTAAGCCAACTTTTTCACTCTCCTCTTTCACTTTCATCAAGAGGCTTTTTAGTTCCCCTTCACTTTCTGCCATAAGGGTAGTGTCATCTGCATATCTGAGGTTATTGATATTTCTCCTGGCAATCTTGATTCCAGCTTGTGCTTCTTCCAGCCCAGCGTTTCTCATGATGTACTTGGCATATAAGTTTATATGTGTGCATGTTTTTGAGTGCCTACTCCAGAATACAATCTGTTGTTGGTATTCTACAAGCTAAATTGTATGTCCCTTTGAGTGTTTACTCCATGGCAGAGCTTCTTTGCTAAGTACTTCATATTTATTAACACTCTGCTCCAAGAGCTAGGTTTTGTTGTTTTCATTCCCTGACTAAGGAATCTGAATTTGTTGGTTTTAAATAACTTGTCCATCGTTACATAACTAGGAAGTGGAGGCACTGGGTTTCAAAATTATCTTTTTTATTTTCTGATTCTAAAATCCGTGCTCTTAGTTACTATACTATACGGCTTTCACAGAATTTATACATTATTGTGAGAAGGCAGATATATTAACACATGGTTAAAGTAAAAGTATAGGTGCTATTTAGGCAAGATATACCTACTTAGATAGAGAAAGAAAGTTGTCAGGAACCATTTCTCAAGAGTTTGTCCCTCAGCTGAATCTTAAAGAAGTTTACATAAATATGTGGGAATTCAAAGACTGATAAATCAAAACCACAGTGAGATATCACTTCATCCTGTTAGTGGCTGTTATTTAAAAAAAAAAAAAAAAAGCATGTGTTCATGACCATATGGAGAAATTGAAACTTCTGAAACTTTTGCACAATGTTTGAAGGGATGCAAAATGGTACAGTTGCTTCTGTGAAAAACAATATAGTTTCCTCAAAAAATCAAAATAGAGCCACCATATGATCCAGCAATCCCATTTCTGGATATGTTTTGGAAAGAATTGAAATCAGGATCTCTTAAGAGATACTGGCATTCCTGTGTTTATTGTGGCACTATTCGCAATAGCAAAGATGTAGAAACAACCTAAATATCCATCAATCAATGAATGTATAGATAAACTGTGGTATCTATATATATATACTTGTGTGTGTGTGATGGAATACTATTCAGCCTCGAAAAAGAAGGAAAATCTGAAATATGCAACATGGAATGCACCTTGAGGACATTATGCTCAGTGAAATAAGTTAACCGAAAGAAAAATGCTGCATGATTTTACCTATATAAGATATCTAAAATACTGAAATTCATAGAATCAAAGAGTAGAATGGTAGCTGCCAGAGGCTAGAACAAGAGAGAAATGAAGAGTTATTTTTTAATGGATACATCATTTCAACCTGGGAGGATGAAAGTGTTCTGTAGGTGGATCGTGGTGATGGTTGCACAACAGTGTGAATATCTTAGTGCCATTGCATTGTGCACTTAAAATGATGTCTTTGTTATGTATATTTTATTATAATTTATAATAATTCATTGATTTCTTGGATCTCAGTACATAACTTATTTTTTTTATTCTTTTTTTTTATTTTTTATTTTATTTTATTTTTTTTTATTAGTTGGAGGCTAATTACTTCACAACATTTCAGTGGGTTTTGTCATACATTGATATGAATCAGCCATAGAGTTACACGTATTCCCCATCCCGATCCCCCCTCCCACCTCCCTCTCCACCCGATTCCTCTGGGTCTTCCCAGTGCACCAGGCCCGAGCACTTGTCTCATGCATCCCACCTGGGCTGGTGATCTGTTTCACCATAGATAATATACATGCTGTTCTTTCGAAACATCCCACCCTCACCTTCTCCCACAGAGTTCAAAAGTCTGTTCTGTACTTCTGTGTCTCTTTTTCTGTTTTGCATATAGGGTTATCGTTACCATCTTTCTAAATTCCATATATATGTGTCAGTATGCTGTAATGTTCTTTATCTTTCTGGCTTACTTCACTCTGTATAATGGGCTCCAGTTTCATCCATCTCATTAGGACTGATTCAAATGAATTATTTAACCTGATTTTTTTTTTTAAATTTGGAAACTGACCTAGGACATTTTGACCAAGGATCTGGCCTCAGAGATTGATAGTTGCTTTAGAAAATGAATCTGCAGAATTGGAAACTTTATAATCAAATATAAAAGTTTGTAGTTGATTATAATGTAGTTACAGAGGATGGTTTTCTTGACCATTGATACTTGTCTAGGGCTTTATATATGTGAAAAGCAATTTCACATACATTCTTTCATATTATTTAATGGTGTTTGCTTGAGATTCAGTTCAGTTCAGTCATGTCCGACTCTTTGCGACCCCATGAATTGCAGCACGCCAGGCCTCCCTGTCCATCACAAACTCCTGGAGTTTACTCAAACTCATGTCCATCTAGTTGGTGATGCCATCCAGCCATCTCATCCTCTGTTTGAGATTACTCAGCCTCAAATTGTTATATCTGTATTAGAGATGAAAATATGAGAAGATTCACTGAGCTAAAGTGATTTGCCTATCTTTTGCACATACTCCTAGAGTTACGGTGATATTAACGATACCTAATTGATGAGAATATAACTCTTATCTTAATGAGAGTAGCAGAGATAATGGTTTCATAGATTTTTCTCTTTTTAATCATTGAAAATATTTTAAATTTTATGCCACCATTAATTATTTAAGTGGACACATTGTGAATGAATAAAGAGATGTGGAGAATGTACCTGAAGAGTTTACATAACAAAATGCATTTGGCTTAGGTTTATGTAGGGAAAGGCAGTGTTTGGCTGCAGCACTCAGTAAGAGCAAGAAGAGACTGGATAACTAGTGAAGAGGACACTGGTACCATTCTAGGAGCTGCCTACCTCTGAATTATTTACTTTTTAAGGACTCCTCTCTAATTTCTCTTGGGTACACCCATGCTGTTGGTAAGGAGCCAAGAGGATGTGCTCTGAGCCTTCCTAAGCCACATGCCAATATCAGGATCTTGGAATTTTCTGCCCAAATGGCCCTGAGCTCATTTCTAACTGTTTAGAAACCTCTTCCCTTATCTTTTCTTCCTTCCCTGCCATTTTGCCCGCCTCTGTGTCCAAGTGTTTACATGAAGGTGGCCGCATCGTGTGTGGGGAAAGATTGGTTGTAGTGGATGGTGCTCTCACAGGGAATCAGGGTCCTGAAGTAAGGGCATCTGGAAGAGAGTTTATTCAGGTATAAATTATTGAAATATTTCCCCCTATATTACACCTTTTTAGGCAGTTTCATAGGCTCTTTGCATGTTTTTTTTTTTTAATCTCTATTTTTGCTCAGTCCTAGAAACTTCTAGAAGATACTGCCCATCTATTTTTAAAGCCTAAATTCATGTAAAGAGATTACAAAGAATTGTCTGGGGTCAAAAGAGAATGGGGAGTATCTTACACACACACACACATATATATACACACACATTTTTTCTTCCCCCAAAAGTGGGTTCCTCTGCATGGAGATGCCTAAGGAGGTGAAGGGGAAGCACCAGAGTTTCTAGCTTGACCAAAGGATTCCTTCCTCCTCTGTGGGCAAAAAACCATAGAGATGTGACTTCAAGGGCTCTTTGTGACCATAGTAGCAGAGAAATAAGAGACTTTATCCCCTACCTTCTAGGCATGACATGCCCTCTGGGTTCAGGTATGACCCTGAAGAAGAGCTAAACAATGAATGTGATTAAATAGCTCATTAAAAAACAACGGTTGATACTCCAAATATGTTTACTTAAGAAAATGAAGACATGGATCTTTTCAGCACTCCTGAGTCTACACTAAGATTCATTTCTGATGCATTAGAAAGTTTGTTTTAATTGTTAAATGTGTTAAATAATACTGACATTTAGGACAGCAAAAAATGCATCTCTGTCATTGCTGTTGTTGTTCAATCACTCAGTTGCGTCCGACTCTTTGTGACTCCATGGACTGCAGCACTCCATGCTCCCTGTCCTTCACCATTTTCCAGAGCTTGCTCAAACTCATGTCCATTAAGTAGGTGATGCCATCCAACCATTTCATCCTCTGTGATTCCCATCTCCTCCTGCCTTCAATCTTTCCCAGCATCAGGGTCTTGGTGGGTGCAAATCTTTAATGAATCTTTATGTGCCAGGTACATTTTTAGTATCTTATATCTACCATCTAGCTTATTTTTACCACAGCCCTATGCAGCAGGTGGTATTATTCCCTTTTATTTTAATCTAAGGAGGCTGAAACCTAGTGACGTTAAATTACTTATTCAAAGCATAGCTGATAATTAGTAGCAGAGCCTAATTCAGCTGTTCTCTTTTATTCTAAAGTACATATGCTTAGTCACTATACAGTCTTCCTAGATAAGGAGTTTATATTTATTACACAGAGAGTAAAATTATGCCTCATGTCTCTATAATGATTTGTTTTACCTAAAGTATTGTTACATGCAGGAAAAAAAATTTTTCTAATTTTTATTTTCTGGGGCAAGATGATAGGCAACTTTTAAAGGATTGGAGCCATTGTGTGATAAAGGCTAAATGCTGCTGATATAAAATAAATCTGAAGTATATTTGGGTGGGAGACGAGGAAGGGGGTAGAGAAAGAAGACTAGTTTTAAGGCTTGAATAACAGAATGAGCGAAGATCAATGCCAAATGATTCAATTAAGAGAAAAAAGTATGTTGAGGGCAGAAAATCTTTTGCTGAGCTTACTAAGGAGAAAGATTAGATACCTGTAAGATTAAGAAAGACCCTTACTTTAATTCTTCATCAACAGAAATTGATTTCTTTGGTAAGCCAGATACATCTGCTTTTATTTAGTTAGTATGAACTGTAGGAAGCCTGAAATGAACAATATATGTCAATTTTCTTGTCATTAAACTGAATACAAGGCTGATTTCTCATATCATAATGAAGAGGCTATTGTTTTCCAAATGCTACCCAAAAATAATCAATGTAACTCTGTATGTCTTTTTCTAGGTTAGGACATTCTTGAAGTGTGTATTGAAGAGATATCTTGCCTTATAAATATAGGGCTACATCTGATGCTCTCTGGTTATATTTAAAAACTGAGATCTTCTGATAAAATCAATCACTTTTCTACTGAGTAGGTTAAAAAAAATGCTTATTCAATGTGAAAAACATTTGAACTGCATTTATATGTTCCTTCCAATTGTACAGTCATCCTTGTCTCCTCTATCTCTCACCCCACATTTAGTCATCTAGGAAATCATGTTGTTTCTACTCCCCAAACATAGCAGAGCTCAACCACGTCTCACCACCTCTGTTCTTCTACTCTTTCCAAATCTCATGTGGGTATTGTTTATTGATGTTGACTGTATTGAGTTAAAAATAAGCACATTTTAAAAAATTTATTTACTAAGTCATTAACAAAGTTCAAAAATTTAAATTTGGTATATAGCCACTGTGAAACAAAGTTTCCTACAACACTAAGCATACCCTCATATGATGTAGTTAAAAAAATTAATTTAAAAATGTGTGTAGATTTGTGACGGTCCTACCAAATAACTGATTTTATCTTGTGGATTCTAATGAGCACTTGTCTTTGCAGTCTGTCATCCAAAATATTAGAAGCTTTTTGCTTGTTGATTTGTCTCCTCATTCAGCATACCACTTTTTCTTTTTTGCTATAATGTCTTCCTTCATTAAGAGAGGTATCAGTTTCTGAATGCCAGAATATGTATTTATAACTGAGCTATGTATCGCTTTGTAGAAACCTTTGTACTAATTTTTGTTCTTGGAATCTTATCACATGCCTCTTCATAGATGTTCCAAAGTTCTGTAGGAAATGTGGGTTTAACTCTGTGCCTTTGAGATCCTCAGCCTCTTTCTCCTCCATTGTAGTGTATTTGAAACCAAATACTCAAACACAAATTCTTGAGGCAAAAATTAATAACACATATTACCTTGGTCTTCTCTGGTGGTTCAGACAGTAAAGAATTTACCTGCAGTGCAGGAAGCCTGGGTTTAAACCCTGGTTTGGGAAGATCCCCTGGAGAAGGGATAGGCTGCCCACTCCAGTATTCTTGGGCCTCCCTTGTGGCTCAGCTGGTAAAGAAACCGCCTGCAATGCGGGAGACCTGGGTTTGATCCCTGGGTTGTGCAGATGCCCGGGAGAAGGAAAAGGGTACCCACCCCAGTATTCTGGCCTGTAGAATTTCATGGACTGTATAGTCCATGGGGTCACAAAGAATCAGACACGACTGAGCAACTTTAGCTTTCCATTATTCTTGCCTGGAGAATTCCATGGACAGAGGAGCCTGGCGGGCTACAGTCCATAGGGACACAAAGAGTCAGACATGGCTGAGCAACTAAAACTTTAACTTTTTTCACATATTAATATAACAAATTTTAATGAAAACATTTTACAAAACCAAAAAAAACCAGTGAAAATAAACGATTTTATATTTTTGAAAGTCTGTCAGTATCTACCTTAGAAGACAGCACATTCTCATATTTGCTTCAGTATTATTCAATCTGTTGAATTTCTGGGTTTTTTGTTCAAGTATTAAAAAACAAAACAAAACAAAAAACCAGCCTCACGAAGATAGGGAGCATAAAAAGGGAAGAGTATATTAATGGCCTTTTCAGATAATAGTGGGCCTTCTTATTTTACAGTACACCAAAGCCCAGCAAAGGGTACTTTCTTACAACTTAGTTGTAATGTGAAATATGAAACCATATCAATGAACTTTTCTTACTTTATTAAATTGTAACCTGTTTATCCATCTTGTACTTGGAATAGATTTTTCCCCACATGACCTTGTAACATCATGCATTAGTCATCTGGAAAATACTGGTTCAGAAATTACAAAATTTATGATACCAAAAGAATCACATTTGTTAATATCAGCATTCACCAATGATCCCATCAAAAAAAGTCTTTAATTACTAGAAAGCTATTAAGCCCACAGTGGCCGATAAAAGTTTTCTGAAGTTTGAGCTTTCATTTGAAAGTTAGAATTTTATTATCGGCAGCAAATGCTATCTGTTGTTTCCCTTGAAGTGACAGTCTCACTTTGGTTTTTTTTTTTGAAAAATTATCTGCCAAATACTCAAGTCTGAATAAGCACAGTTTGTGGTTTTGCCTAGTAAAAACTTATGTTGTACTAAAAAAAGTGGCTAATTCAGCTTCCAACTGCAGCAATTATACAAGGGATTTTTCTTGAGAAAACCATTGTACTTCAATAAGCGGCAGAGACACTTTCTGTATGCTTGCCATTTTGTCATATAGAATATTAAAATGATGTGTACTCAGGGGTTAAAATTTAATACAATTAATAACTCAGTGTTTCACCAGAACAGTTTAAAGTAAAAGTAGATTTTTATTTTATCAATTTTTTCTATGTGTACAAGAATATACTGACTACTATACTTGATATTCCATATATAGTGAGTAAAGGATATAATGTGAGTTTAAGAATATAATGATGACTGGTATACTAGGGTTCCTTGGTGTAGTGATTAGCATTCTAGACTTTGAATCCAACGATACAAATTCAAGTCTCGGCAGAACCTCCAGACTCCCAGGTGGTGCTAGTGTTAAAGAACCAACCTGCCAATGTAGAAGATATAAAGTGACTCTAGTTCAGTCTCTGGGTTGGGGAGATCCCCTGGAGGAGGGCATGGGAACCCACTCCTATATTATTGCCTGGAGAATCCCATGTACAGAGGAGCCTGGTGGGCTGCAGTCCATAGGGTTGCAAAGAGTTGGACACGACTGGAGTGACTTAGCACACACATACTTGGTGTCACTGCCTTAATTTGTGTTGAGAGGGCTTTGCTTTTGCACCAGCAGTGCAACATAATAATGCTGAAAGCTCAACCCTCTGTACACCAGTGCCAGATTGAACCTTGGAGACAGAGTTTTAGGTGAAGTAGAAAGGGATAGCTTTATTACTTTGCTGGACAAAGGGGGACAAAACAGGTTCCTGCCTGGAACAACTATGTGTCACAACCCCCAGAGGATTTGATGAGGGGGTTTATTGTCAGAGGGGGTTTATAACAATGGTCCAAGAGTGGGATCTCTGACAAGATTTAGGTGTGTGGGGGCCTTGAGGAGAGCATGGCAACCCACTCCAGTATTCTTGCCTGGAGAATCCCTTGGATAGAGGAGCCTGGTGGGTTACAGTCCATGGGGTCACACAAGCGACTTAACACATTCAGGGCTTACATGCCTTTAATCCTTTAATCTCCTAATCTTGATGGTCTTCTCTGGTCCCTTTAATTTTGCCTCTGGCGGTTTCCTGGCTGCTTCTCTCTTGAGCAGAGAAGAAAGAAGTTGTCTTGTTGTCCTGTACAGTACTTTGCACCCAATGGACTGCAGCACGCCAGACTTCTCTGTCCTTCACTATCTCTCAGAGATTGCTCAAACTCATGTCCACTGAATCAGTGATGCCATCCAACTATCTCATCCTCTGTTACCCCCTTCTTCTCTTGCCTTCAATCTTCCCCAGCATCAGGGTCTTTTCCAGTGAGTCAACTCTTCGAGTCAGGTGACCAAAGAGAGCTTTACCTTCAGTATTAGAGCTTCAATCCTTCTAATGAATATCGAGGGTTGATTTCCTTTAGGATTGACTGGTTGGATCTCCTTGCTGACTAAGGGACTCTCAAGAATCTTCTTCAGCACCACAGTTTGAAAGCATCAATTCATCAGTGATCAGCCTCCTTTATGGTCCAAATCTCACATTCATACATGATTACTGGAAAAATCATAGATGGACCTTTGTCAGCAAAGTAATGTCTCTGCTTTTTAATATGCTGTCTAGGTTGGTCATAGCTTTTCTTCCAAGGAGCAAGTGTCTTTTAATTTCATGGCTACAGTTACCATCTGCAGTGATTTTGGAGCCCAAGAAAATAAAGTCTCTCACTGCTTCCATTTTCCCCCCATCTATTTGCCATGAAGTGATGGTGCTGGATGCCATGATCTTAGTTTTTTGAATGTTGAGTTTTAGGCCAGCCTTTTCACTCTTCTCTTTCACTTTAATCAAGAGGCTCTTTAGTTCCTCTTTGCTTTCTGCCATTAGGGTGCTATCATCTCTGTATCTGAAGTTGTTGATATTTCTCACAGCAATCTGGATTGCACTTTGTGATTCTTCTAGTCCAGCATTTTGCATGATGTACTCTGCATAGAAGTTAAACAAGCAGGGTGACAGTATATAGCCTTGACTTACTGCTCTCCCAATTTTGAACCAGTCCATTGTTCCATGTCTGGTTCTAACTGTTGCTTCTTGACCTTCATACAGACTTTTGAGGAAGCAAGTAAGGTCATCTGATATTCTCATCTCTTTGAGAATTTTCTACAGTTTGTTGTGATCCACACAGTCAAAGGTTTTGGTGTAGTCAATGAAACAGAACTAGTCGTTCTTATCAAATTCCATTGCTTTTCTATGCTCCAGCGAATGTTGGCAATTTGATCTCTTGTTCCTCCGACCTTTCTAAACCCAGTTTGTACATCTGGAAGTTCTCAGTTCATGTACTGCTGAAGCCTAGCTTGAAGGATTTTCAGCATAACCTTGCTAGCATATGAAATGAGCACAATTGTGCAGTAGTTAGAACACTCTTTGGCATTGCTCTTCTTTGGGGTTGGAATGAAAACTAACCTTTTCCAGTCTCATGGCCACTGCTGAGTTTTTCAAATTTGCTGTCTTCTTGAGTGCAGCACTTTCACAGCATCATCTTTTAGGATTTGAAATAGCTCAGCTGAAATCCCATCACCTCCACTAGCTTTGTTTATAGTAATGCTTCCAAAGGTCCACTTGACTTCTCACTCTAGGATATCTGGCTCTGGGTGAGTGACTACACCATCATGGTTATCCAGGTCATTAAGATCTTTTTTGTATAGTTCTGTATTTTCTTGCCACCTCTTCTTAATCTCTTCTGCCCTTATTAGGTACTTGCTATTTTTCTCCTTTATTGTGCCTATCTCTACATGAAATATTCCCTTGACATCTCCAATTTACTTGAAGAGCAACTGTTAGAAACTGCCCTTTGGAACTCAGGAAAGGTCATGAGTTTTGTCTACAGGAAACAGAGACAAAAAAAGACCTCCATGCCGTGGAGCTCCATAGGGCCCCACTCAGTTTCAATAGGTCTTCCATCTGAAACGCTATTTGATGTGAAAAGTTATCTCAGCTATGTAGTTCAGCACCACTTGTGTTTATTACCAAGTATTCATATGCAATCTTCTTTAATGATTGGTTGATTCTGATGTCAAATGAATAGCAGCCAAATAGCTAGTCCCACCATGACTGATTAATCCATTTATAAGGCAAAAGTGCAATTCTGTGGACAAGATTTTCACCCATCTTTGTGTTTGCAGCAAAATCTTTAATTCAGCAAAGTACGGTGTCTTTGAAAAGAGGCAGTACAGTGATTTCTTTTACTGGCTTCTCCAGCAGTCATTCAGCAAAGTCAGCTCTCCAAGACTTTACTTTTTGGCCTTCTGTTATGTGACTTCTCCAGTCAATGCAGTATGGTAACTCATTGTCAGGCGCTTTACTTACTTCTTCATTTGCACTTTGAAAAGGTGTACCAAACAGTTTTAAGCTTAAAAACTTCATCACATTTGCATTAACAGTTTGTTTCCTTTTCTTTAACTTTTGAATGATGGGGCACAAAATGATATCATAAGTAACATAGCAGTATTTTTTGATTGTTCTTATTTTTAGATCTGTATGCTCAAATATTTGGGATGGAATTTCATGAAGCCTACAATTTGCTTTCAGATTATCATAAAAAATATCTATAAACCTGTTTATCAATATGTACATAAAGTTAGATGGATTGAAGGCAGATAAAGATGCCACAGTATTAACAGTTGCTAATCTAGGTGGTGGGGATACAGGTGATTCTTGAGCTCTTCTTTCAGCGTTTCCATTTATTTGACATGTTTCATATTAAAAAGTTAGTTAATAAATGAAGCCACTGAATCAGAGGTTATTCATATTATTGCTTCACTTCTAAGTCATTAAAAGAATATGGCATGGTTTTAAAAATTACATGAGGTATTTTAAAATAGTTTTATTAGGAAGCGTGCTCTGCTGCGCTGTTCTTAGTCACTCAGTTGTGTCTGACTCTTTGCAACCCCATGCACTGTAGTCCACCAGGTTCCTCTGTCCATGGGGATTCTCCAGGCAAGAATACTGGAGTGGGTTGCAGTGCCCTTCTCGTCCAGGGGATCATCCCAACCCAGGGATCGAACCCAGGTCTCCCTCATTGCAGGGATATTCTTTATCGTCTGAGACACCAGGGAAGCCTGCTGTGAGATGGATAGCTCAACAAGTCATCAGCATGATAGTCATTCAGATAAAAATTTTCATCCTTTTTCTTTTTTATCTGTACTATTGTGACCTCTAGCAGAGTCTCAAGATCCCAGTTATTTTAGCTATAAAAGGGACGACTATAACAATGGTTCTTTGATAAGTCTATTTTCTGTTAATTGATTTCCATTTTGTTAGATCTGAAAGTGCTTAAACTGTTACCAAAAATTCTTTAGAGTGTTTCTTCTTTAAAATCATCCTTAATTTTTATTGGTAATAAATGGCACTGAATGTTTTGAAGCATTTAAAATTGTAAAAGATCATGTGTGTGTGTGTGTGTGTGTGGAAACATATGTGCATGCTCAGTCACTTTAGTTGTGTCTGACTCTTTGTGACTCTGTGGACTGTAGCCCACCAGGCTCCTGTGTCTATGGGATTCTCCAGGCAAGAATGCTGGAGCGGGTTGCCATGCCCTCCTCCAGAGGATCTTCCCCCACCGGGGGATCAAGCCCACGTCTCCTGTTTTTCCTGTACTGTAGTGGGATTCTTTACCACTGAACCACCAGGGAAGCCTGTATGTGTATATATGTACACACACACACACACACTGGAATATTATTGTATGATATAAAATAATATATTATAAGGAAATCCAGCTATTTTGTTTTCTACAACATGGATGGACCTTGAGGGCATTATGCTAGACAGAGAGAGAAAAATACTTCATGGCATCACCTATATGTGGAATCTAAATGAAAAACTCATAAGAACATAGAATAGAACAGTAGTTGTCAGGGACTGAGAAGTAGGGGGAGTAGATTACAGAGTTTCAGCTTCTAACCATAGTTCATAGCACTATATTGTATAACTGAAATCTACAAAAAGAGTAGAACTTGTCAGTTTGCAAAGTACATAAGAATAAATATATGAGGTGACAAATGTGTTAATTAACTAGGTTAACTGGATGAGAGGAATTGTTTCACTATGTTCACTTTAAATATCTTACATTTTTGTCAATTATACCTAAATAAAGCTGAATTTTTTAAAACTAAGTAAAATTGTAAAAAATAATTTATTAAAATGCCCTCCTAAAACTTAATGTTTTTGTTTTCTTTAGTGGGTTACATAGTCATGCAAATATTTTTTTTTCCTCATGACTAAGAATGCTCATGAAAATGAAAATATTGTAGAGTGGCTTGACATAGACTTAGCACAGAAGTATTAGAGCTCTCTAAAGAAGGCAGCCAATTATAATAAAATGAGAAAAACTCAGTTGTAGTTTGTGTTTTTCATAAATACCCACTGGGATAGAAATATTTTAATTATTCTTACATCTCAGAAGAAACTGAAATATATAACTCATTAAAAGAACACGGAAGGACTAGATTTTTCAACCTGCATAACTCATGGAAAAAGCTTCCTCTGTCATCCTCTCTTTCTCTGATATGTTTCATCCAGCTGCTGAAATAGACTGCCTTCTGGAAATTAGAACCCACGTGGCTCAGACCATAGCAGTAAATCTGGTGGAACAGATGGGCCTGGATGAATTGTTTTACCTCTGCATAAAACCTTAGGATTTTATCAATAGGCTTTACACTAAGTAATGGGAATCAGAGTGACAAATTAACAGTAAAACTTTCATGCTTATATCCAAACACCATGTTCTGGCTTCTTATGTTGTATTTTTCTAATCAAGTCAAACCATTGTACATTAGCAACAAACCTAAGTCTCATCCAACTCATCTAACTCATTTAAATATGTTTGTTCTATAGTTTACCTAAAGATTGAGTTTACCTAAAGATCAGTCTTTAATCAAATACCTTACATACAAATGTATATTCACTCATTTATAGTCTTTTCTCTACTCAAGATTGAAGTAGGGTTACATGAGAATTTAGTTCCGCATCCCAGTTAGATTTTCTAGTGGAATAGATTTTCAAGAATTTTATGTTGATGAGTTTTTTTTTTCTTTTAAAGCTGCTATCATTATCCATAGAAAATAAGTTTCATTGATTTGTGTATTCAACATAATTCAGTATTTCCTTGCTGGTCTTGTGAGTTTTCCTAATAAGAAGCTGAGAAGACATTGTTCAGGGTCTACTATGAATCTGGACATTTTTTCTCCATCCTGTCTGATCTGATTCCTATAAATGTCCTAGGAAGCATTTGTACATCCATATTTTCATAACTTTTTATTCAACACATGTTCTTGAGTTGTCATTAACAAATCACTAAAAATATAGGAACTTAGCAAAATAGATACAGTTCTTATTTTTGTGGCATTTGATTTTGGCAGTGAGGATGGCCAGAAGCAAATATCTCACTAATTATCTAATTACAATTGCAGGAAGGGATAAAAGAGATCATAAGAAGAAGACCTTATCTAGCTGGGGAGAGATTGGTGAAAGTGGGAAACTTCCAGTGTTATTGAATGCACGCTTGTAGTGCTGAATGTGTCGTCATTCGAGCTGTGTCTTAGAAGATGGGTAGCAGTTGGCCTGTTGAAAGGGAAGACAGAGAGTGTGTATATGTAGTGGGGGGCCTCCTGGAGAGGGTGATGGAACTGGAAGGAATCTGGTGACAGCAGGCTGATAAGGGAGAGAGTGGTTTTCTCCCCATTGTAACTGAGGCATTCAAGGTCACACAGGGAAATCCAAGTGAAGTTTGAACTCAGTTCTGTCCAACCTCCAATTCTTTCTTGTACATCATGTCTTTCCCCTGTTAGTCATCAGATTATGCTTGTTATTGCTATGATCTTCATCTGCAAATTATTAGTTATGAAATCTTTTTGCATGTTCATTCAGATATATTGCTGTTTTATTTATAAAAGTGAGCTGCAGTACATGCCTTCAGCATCATCTCTGTCTTGTTTTTCAGCGTTCCAACATTCCAGAGCCTTCCTGAAGAGATCCTCAGTAAGCTTGCTGATGTCCTTGAAGAGGTAATTGTTTTTAGTCCTTGAACTTTTTGAGATGGGACTCAACCCATCACAGCTGTGCAATGACAAGTCACAAACTGCAGAGACATTTTACATTTTTTTGAGCACTGGGATGAGATATATATTTGGCTTCAAATAAAAGCAGCTCAGCATATCTGACATTTATACACAATTAGAAGTGTGCAAGTCAACTGTAGCAGAAGGAAATTTTTTCACTGTGGCAAACATTTTATTACTTTGATTTCCAAGAATGGGAGATGGCATATATATCTCTTATTTCAATTGGTGATAAGCAATAAGTAGTCATTGCTACTCTGAAGATATAAATTAGCAAATTTATAACATGAATTAGAAGGTTGGGTACATATTTTTTAGCATATGAGTATTTTATGCATGTAATTGCATGTGTGAATATGAAAGTGTCACTGTTACTTCTTTTTCTCTGTACCTATAAAGCACAGGAAATATTGAAGCAGGAGAAAGACAGGAGGTTTACACAAGTAGTGTCTTGAGTGAACACAAGAGGATAGGGTCCCTGGTGCCTACAGAAACAAGGAAGGCACAATACCTAGGCAATTATGCAGGTAGGAAGGTTGATGGAGTGGCTGGCTCTGTGGCTTATCTCTTCTGACATCTATTTTCTCAGTGATCTAGAAAGCAAGACTATTAGCTATGGGGCAGATGTTTGAGAGGTTTGAAGACAGAAGAGAAGGTGTGAGAAAAATAGAAGAGGAAATGGACTAGGAAGGCATAGTATGATTGCCAATCATCATTCAGGCACTATTTGATATTACCAATCCTAAATATCAATTAAACAGGCAAAAAGAGTTCATCCAGGAGGTATGATAAGATAGATAGATCAAACTCCACTCTGTTGTACCAAAGGATGGGAGAATTTTTAAAGCACTGGAGTGAGTTGGTGGAAAAGTATTCCAGTAGGGGTGTTACCACAGAGTAGGTTCTTGTCTCATTGCAGAAAGAATTCAGAAATGAGATGGAAGTCAAAAAGGAAAAGTGAAGATTTATTAAGCTCAAGGGGAGAGCTGGGACCCAGGTGGGCAGTTGCCCTGAGTTTCTTTGGCAAGTTGGTTATATGAGGTGTGGAAATAAATGGACAGAATATTCATGGAGGAGAGAGGGGTTTGGGGTTATATATTTCCTGATTTTCATCCTAGCTCTACCTTCCAGGGTAGGAAGGATTTTTGTCCTTATTTAGTCCTTGAG
The DNA here is from genome assembly GCF_910594005.1 of Cervus elaphus. Taxonomy (NCBI): domain Eukaryota; kingdom Metazoa; phylum Chordata; class Mammalia; order Artiodactyla; family Cervidae; genus Cervus; species Cervus elaphus. The sequence goes on along the minus strand of NC_057829.1, from coordinate 50,907,038 downwards.
AAAGACATTCCTGAGCTGTAAAACAGATCATCAGCCTGGAAGAAGATATGTATCTCAAAACAGGCAAATTGAGAATTTACAGTTGAAAATTTTCTAAAGTAAACACCCCAAGAAAAGGGAGATCAGGAGCCTAATAGTGTCAGAGAGAAGCCTATCTAAAGTTTAGTCAAAGTGAGGGGACTGTTCAGTCTGTCTTGCTTACCAGCCCATTTGCTCATGTGTGCTTTTTCAGCCCCATTTGTTTCCCTAGATTCAAGTCCCAAGTAGATGGAGAATGGGATTTAACCAGGACTGGTATTTTGCCAGGAAAAGCTGAGTGGTTGAAAGAGGGAAAGGGGGTTGAAGATGCATGTGAAGGAAGGATAATATAGACTGCTCCTGGAATTTCGACTGGGCAAGAAGGAGAGGGACGCTGAAAGGAACAAGGGTCAGTGAGTGACTGGGATCAATGGATTTTAGTCTCAGGAGGCTGAAGAATTTCTGGAGTTGTGCTATCATAGAGATAAACCAGAAAGATACTGAAAAAGTTTTTGTGTCTAGGTACTCACACTACCCCATAACTCAGTCAGTAAAGAATTTGCCTGAAATGCAGGAGACATGGGATCAATTCCTGGGTCATGAAGATCCCCTGGAGAAGGAAATGGCAATTCAGTCCAGTATTCTTGCCTGGAAAGTCCCATGGACAGAGGAGCCTGGCGGGCTAGAGTCCATGGTGTCACAAGAGTCGGACACGACTGAGCGACTAAACCACCACCACTCACAATACCAGTAATTATATGATACACAGAATTTGAAGTGTTTATGTCCACAAATTCTTAAGAGTCTTTTATCAGAGTGAGCTCTCCTAGGCTTTACTGTTCTCTCTCATCTTATATGGGAACACCAAGTAAAACAGAAGTAACGTTTGGTTCCTATGTTAAAATATAAAAGATCCATGAGAAAAAATTACTGGCTGCCTTTCTTTCTGAATGTGCCAGCCACTGTACTTGCAACCTCTGTAAATGAAAAGCTGCTTTCCCCAGTTCTTTTCCTTGTTAAATACACTGAAGAACTCTCTGATGACCTTTTTCTTTTTCTTTTTTTCTAAACAAAATGAAATATAGTGCAAATTCACTGGCCCCAATCAAGCCTGTCCAAAATAAAATAAAATAAAACCCCATGAAATTCTTTAATCATTTTCTTTCTTTTCCACAGCTGTGGAAGCATTTGCTATGTTTTGCAAAACAATAGCCATAGCTCTATAAATAATTTTGACCAAAGAAATATTTTAGTATTTTATGTCTGATTTTCTCATCAGAAGATGCCTTTATTTATGTTATACAAACCACAGTACAGTCTACAGCAGAACTGCATGAAAATAGAAACAGATGATTAAGTACCCACACATTTACTCTGAAGACATACAAATGAAGTAAACAGCCAAAATATGAAGTTAGATGTATGAATATACTACCCAATGCACAAAAGTGTTCAAGTTGAATAAACAAGCACATGAGAAATTAGATTAAATTATGTATCAGATAGAGTGAAGAAAATTTGGAAGAACAAAAGCAATACCAGTGTCACATAACATTAAAGGAAAATATGCTTGCAGAGCTGTCTTTCTTCCTACAACATCTACAAGAAAATGAAAGAAAAAAGAAAGCCAGTATAATCATTGTGTTTAACAAAGAAGCTTATAGCCTTGTTAAAATGAATATTTATGGAACATCTGTCAGGCCCCAGTAATTGTTCCAAATTCGGGGATTCAGGGCCTTGTCCACTCAAAGCATATGTTCAGTGGAAGGTACAGATGAGACGTAAGGAAATAGCATCAAAATAGCTTTGGGTGAGAAGGCTACTCTGTATTGAGTTAGGGAGGGAAGACTTCTCTGGTCTCGAGCTGAAATCTAAAAGCAGATACAGGATGCCTTGTGTACAGGGCAGAGAGAAGAGAAAGCATAATGTCCTAAACTAGGAATGAGTTTGCTGTTCTTAAGGCATAGGAAAAAAAAAAAATTACCATGAAATGAGATGAGGCTAAAGAAAATAGCCAAGGCCAGGTGGCAGGGGACTTTGCTGATTGTGATAAGGAGTTATGATAAGGTTTTTAAGTGCAATGGGAAGATTTTGAGGGTTCTAAGCCATAAAATGACATGATTTGGGTTGTGTTTAAATGATACCTTTCTGTGAGAAGAATGGATTATAAAGGGACAGATCAATTATTTAGACAAAATAGCCCCAGATGAGGGTAGATGTTTGTATGTGGATGTACTTTCTTATTGACTGTTTCATTCCATTCATTATGAGACAAAACTTCCAGCATGAGGGGAACATTTTTAAAGAATAGGGGCAGGGTACACAAGGACTGAGAGTTAACCCAAAAAAGGAAGCAAACATAATGCAAGAGGAACGGACATAATGTTATTGGTTAAGTGATTTAGGAGGGTATTTGTGACTGGAGGACAAATATGTGATGTTTGGGGCGTCCTACTCTAAAATTGAAAAAGAAACCAATACATGAGTAATTTCTGCCGTTGCCCACCCCCCCCCCCCACTTACCTCTTCCATAATTTCTAGTGTAGATGTACCCATTTATCTGTTCTTTCTTATGAGATTGTAAACCGGGAACAAATATCCTTATTCTTAGTGTTGTAATTTAGTGCCCCTTTCTTTGTTTCCTTTATATCACGTAGTACAAGTATTTTCTTTATTGAATCTCTCATGACTTTTTCAGGAACATAGGAATATTTTCTCTAGTTCCTTTGAGAAGTTGTGTTTATGCATAGATATCAAGAGATTCTTGGTCAAAGGTCTATCCAGATCAAGAGCAACAATTCCATCATTTTCTTAGGTTGTGTTTTGCAAGACAAGTTGAAGTAATTAATTGATTCTCTAATTATTCATCTTCATTGTCACCATAGTATGTTGTTCTCATCTCGTATCTGACTTAAAGTAAGTCTTAATAATGAATGGAGGTCATTTTAAGAGCTTCAGATTTGTTTTGCTAAAGAAGTTATTTTATAGTTTGTAAAATAAATTATAGGAGAATTTTTAGGCACATGTAGGGAATAGCAAGATTTGACTTTGTAAACTAGTTTCATTAACTTCTATACTATTCTGTATAATACAGTGAAAACTATGTTGAATTCATTCACATTGAATGAATTAGTCAAATACTGGAATCTAGTCTGAAAGCCTAGAAAGTTCTTATGGGTAAATGAAAAGAGCTGTGAAATTATAAATAGGATCTAGTCTTTTTTTCTTACTATAGCAACCTAACACTTTCCTTCTTTCTTTATGTACACATAATTAGTCTCTGTAGATGAATTACATTTTTCAGATGGATGGAACAACCTGTAGCTAATCTCCACCTGAGAAATAGCTTCCTTCAGTGGCTACCTATCCAAACACAATGGAGGAAAGTCACTGTAAATAACTCAGTGTATAATAAATATCTGCATATTAGAACTGTGCTGAGATCTTTAAAGGAAACAGCAAATAAAAACAATTTCTTATAGAGAGGAGGAGCAGAGATTAACCTGATATCATGTTACAAAGAACCTTGAAAGTTAATTTGGGAAGGAGTTAGGCTTTCACGAATAAGGGTGAAAATGCTTAAATAACTCAAGTAAAACCATATTTTATTGAAGACATTAGATTGAACAATCAAGTTAAGCCAACAAATTTGCTTTTTACCACTGATATAGCTCATTCTTTCTTTGTAAACAGCAGTGGGACATGGGTGCTATATTTAAGTCTCCTGATTTTTAAATAGAAAATAAAATAAAACATGTGAGAATCACTTCTTTGGTTACATTGAATCTGTCTCATGTCCAGTTCTCTCATGAAACACTGGATTCGGTTGTCTTAGAATGAGAAATACTTTTGCTTTACCAGCTTTTTAAGAGCTCTCTACCTTTGGGTCTGCAGCTTTGTGTGATTAGATCTTAGATACATTTGAGTCTAAATAATGGATTGTTCTGGTTTATGTCCTTATACAGGGCATTTATTTATGTTTTCAGTTTGAGGATATTTATACTGTTAGGGCCCTGACAAGATCTTGAACAAATAATACTCCTCCAAGTTTTTGAAATATCAAAGAGGACATAATGAGAAAAATAGAAACAGAAAAGAGGCAAGGAGAGCAAATGTTTTTCTTTTTTTTCATCTTCCCATTGCTCGAGAATACACTGAAGAGCAAATACTGGATCACAGTCCGGGGATCATTATTGGAAAGGAGGCTAGTGTCACACAAGGTACCCCACGGCTGACTCAGTCTGCATCGTTTCAGCTGGGCGACTGTTGCTTGAGTCACCATGTCTTCTTCTCAGATCCCTTTGCATTCTCTCCAGTTGTGAGTAATACAAGGAATAAGTACTACACTTGATGAGTTATTGGAATGCTCTGAAGCTTTCTCTCTTTTTATCATTCTAAACAGGTCTAGACTCTTTGGAAAGAAACTAGTGCAGTAGACAGAAACATTATTAATTCTCTTCGAAATGTATTGTTGTGACTAAACTTTTTGATTCTTGCTATTCAGAGCCAAGTTGGAGGGAATTTTAAGTACCCATTCTTTTCCAGTTGCTTTGGCCTAAAGGACTCTGAATTTGGACAATTATCTGTTTAGATCTACTTGGTTCCTTTTGATTCTTTTTGGGTCTTCACATCTACAGGGCAAATGAGTGCTTCTGAAGGAGGAAGTGGAAGGGTGTATGTTTGTATTTTTGTGGCAGGGTGGAGAGATTAAAAAGTAAAGACAAACTTTCAGTTCATATGAATATCTGCCAGTCTTATTCTATTATAGACGTAAATGTAATGGGGGAATATAATTGCAAATTATAAATGTGATAAGGTAGTTGTATTAGTCAGAGTTCTCCAGAGAAAATAGAGCCAGTAAGATGTGCATGTGTAGAAGGAGAGATTTATTTTAAGGAATTGGCTCCTGAATTATGGATGCTGGCCATTTCAAAATCTGCAGAATGAGCTGGCAGGCCATGGAAAAGCTAATGTTGCAGTTCAAGTTCAATGCCATCTGCTGGCAGAATTCCTTCTTACTTGGGGAATGTCAGTCTTTGTTCCGTTAAGGTCTTCATTTGATTGAATGGGGCCCACACACATTATGGACAGTAATCCACTTTAACACTTAAATCAATGGGTTTTGAGTAATCTAGTCTCAAAGTTCACTTGCTGAAATGTTAGTCTTATAACACACACACAAAAAAATTCAGAATAATGTTTGATCAAATATCTGAGCACTATGGCCCAGCTAAGTTGACACAATATTATCATAAGACTTATATCTAGAATATATAAAGAATACTTACAACTTGATAATAAAATGATAAATAGTTCAGTTTAAAAATGAGTGGATTTTAAAAGTTATAGATAAAAATGCATGAATAGGTATTTTTCGAAAGGAGATATACAAAAATCCAATAAGTACATGTTTCTTATTAGCAGTCATCAAGGAAACAAAAATAAGAACCATAATTATGCACCACTTCATACCCTCTAGGGTGTCTAGAATTAAAAAGACAATGAAAAATCTTGGTGAGGATGTAGAGAAATTGTAACTCCCATATGTTGCTTGTGGGATTGTAAAATGGTGCAACTTCTTTGAAAAATGGTCTAGAACTTTATCTGTTAAGCATTTATATAATTCCTTCTCACCCCGAAGTTTCTACCTCTTTAAATTACATATTTTGCTCATTTGTATAATCTATACCATACCTACAAAATATTCAGTTTTCATTTTTATTCAACTTCCTCACTTGAATTGAACCAGTAGCCCTATACCTGACAAAGACCCAAAATATCTAAACAGGTTGGGAAAATGGATGGACTCCACTAAATTTAGGTAACAGAGGAGAATATAGTTTGCACATGATTAAAAAGAAAAAAAAATACAGAAGGATGGAACAGAAGGCTGGAATAGTGGAGACAGGGCAGAATGTAGACAATATTGCTGGAAACAAAGGAAGAAAACAATTGAAATAACATAAATTTTCCCTGGAGAAGACTTTGGGGGAAAGTATTGGATTCCTTTTTAACTTAGTGGACACAACTTTCTGTGTTCAAAGGATGGGGAACTCCATCTCTAAAAATAGCCTGGTTGAAGGATTTAACCCATCACTGATGAATAGGGATAAAGCAGTATCTGCCTCTTGTAGTACTGTAGGTCTTAAATTGTATAATTATTGTAAAATTATTAGCATGCAAACATCATTTCAGATGTCCATTATCAGTGCTTACCAACCCCTTTCACATGTTGACACATAATGGAAAATGTTTATCCTACATACATATTGAGGTTAACAAATAAAAGTCCTTATGCCTGAAGGTTACTGGTCAGGGATTTTGACTGTCCCAAGTCCTACTGGGCTCTCCATCTGAATGGCTGAGGAGGCATTCTGTAATGTCTGGAGACATCTGTGCTGGTTATAATACTGAGCGAGGTTAGCAGAAGGCTGCCACTGGCTTCTAATGGGTAGGAGCCACGGTGCTACTGTTGCAGGAAGGGGGACCCCTTCCAGGGCCCAAAACTGGGCTCTTGTCTAACGCTTGGAAATGAATTGCCCAAGGAGACACATGTGCTGACAAAGCAAGAGATTTATTGGAAAAGGGCACCTGGGCGGAGAGCAGGAGGGTAAGGGAACCCTGGAGAACAGCTCTGCCACGTGGCTCACAGTCTTGGGATTTATGGTGATGGGATTCATTTCCGGGTTGTCCTTAGCCAATCATGCTGACTCAGAGTCCTTCCTGGTGATGCATGCCTTGTTCAGCCAAGATGGATGCCAGAGAGAAGGATTCTGGGAGGTGGTCGGACAGGTGGTGTCTCCTTTTGACCTCTCTGGAACTCTTTTGGTTGGTGGAGGCTTATTAGTTCCCTATTTCTTACCGGGACCTCCTGTCATAAAACAACTCATGCAAATGGTTCTTATGGTGCCTGGCCAGGGTGGGCGGTTTCAGTCAGTGTGCTTCCCCTAACACTACTAAACTTTCTACAATGCATAGGACAGCTTTACAACAATTCATCCAGTCCCAGATGTCAGCAGTGCTGAGTCTGGGAAATTCTCCTGTAGAGTAAATGTGACAGGACTTGGGAAATTCTGCTGAAAGTATGAAGGAAATAAAAGCATATAATATGATCAAGACTGCCAAGGACTGGTGGACTACTTTAGCGAGAGTGGTTAGGAAAGTTTTATCTGAAGAGGTGACTTTGAGTTGACAGCCATGGCAAGCATCACAGATAGCAAAATATAGTATGTAATGTTAAGTATGAATAGAAGTCATACATATTTGAAAAACTACAGTGTAGAAGGAATTAGTTAAGATATTGTAAATACTCATGCATTGATTTAGTGTTTGAATAATATTGATTTTTTGGCTTCTACCTAACTCTAAGATTCTGTATGATCACATTCTCAACTGAGATCTCTCTAGTTCAGAGCCTCAGTCATTTTCATTTCTACCCCTGTGGGAAGTGTCTTCTCCTTTATCCCCTTGATCTATTTAGCTGTCACTATATGGAAGAAATAAGTGCTTGTCCATTTCTTTAAGTTAGTCTCTCGTTCTGTGATGTTTTATCACTTTAGAGTGTAAGTTCTTTAAAGGCTGTTGCTGTTCAGTCACTGTCGTGTCCAGCTCTTTGTGACCCCATGGACTACAGCACCCCAGACTTCCCTGTCCTTCACTATCTCCAAACATGAGTTTGCTCAAACTCATGTCCATTACATTGGTGATGCCATCCAACCATCTCATCCTCTGTCTAATAAAGGCTAATGATATATTCATAATTTCTTTTCACAGGGTACTTGTAAGCATTTGAGGGGAGCAACACTAATACCTTCCACTTATTAAGGCTGACGGTGCCAGGCTAAGGGCACCTGTTTAAAACCCTCTGCGGTGACTACTATTACAGTTGACCCTTGAACAACAGCAGGGGTTAGGGACACTGACTCTCCACACAGTCAAAACCCCACAATCAAAACTCCTACTGCATAAGTTTACAGTAGGTCCTGGTATCCATAGATTTGGAACCACAGGTTCAACTGACCTTGGATTACTTATAATACTGGGCAGTCACATTTAGTGAAAAAAATCTGCATGTATGTGGACACCCAAAGTTCAAAGGCATGTTGTTCAAGGATCAACTGTGCTTTTACAATTCCTAGTTTATAACTGGGGGAACTGAGGCTCAAGTAATACAGCTAATGGGGAAGTAGTTTATTCCATCCAATCTGAGGCTGGAATTGGCACCTTTCATTACTATGCTGTATTTCATCTTGAAAATTCATAGTATAAATGAAGAGGAAAAAAATTATTTTCCCCCATTACCTACTCTTTCTTCTTTTTTTTTAATAGGAGATGTCTTCTTCTGAAAATGTTTACTTATCTTTTTCTTCCTTTTTCTCCATGGGAGTAGTTAACTTTTTCCCAGTCAGCATTTTTAATTTGTTATGACAGGAATCCATTTTATGCCTTTAACAAACTTCAAAACTAGGCAGTTTCTAGTCTTTTTATCACCAGGATGTATATGTTTTGCATTATGCTGTCTGTAATTCATCAAAATGTATGTGCTCTCCAAATAGGAAACTAGTCTGTAATAAGTCAGCTTTCTAGAAAACATTCATCAGTTCAGTTCAGTCTTGTCAGTCCTGTCCAACTTTTTGCGAACCTGTGAAACATAGCAAACCAGGCCTCCCTGTCCATCACCAACTCCCAGAGTTCACCCAAACTCATGTCCATTGAGTTGGTGATGCCATCCAACCATCTCATCCTCTGTCGTCCCCTTCTCCTCCTGCCCCCAATTGTCCCAGCATCAGGGTCTTTTCCAATGAGTCAGCTTTTTGCATCAGGTGGCCAAAGTATTGGAGTTTCAATTTCAACATCAGTCCTTCCAGTGAACACCCAGGACTGATCTCTTTTTGGATGAACTGGTTGGATCTCCTTTCAGTCCAAGGGACTCTCAAGAGTCTTCTCCAACACCACAGTTCAAAAGCATCAATTCTTCGGTGCTCAGCTTACTTTATAGTCCGACTCTCACATCCATACATGACTACTGGAAAAACCAGAGCCTTGACTAGACAGACCTTTGTTGACAAAATAATGTCTCTGTTTTTTAATATGCTGTTTAGGTTGGTCATAACTTTCCTTCCAAGGAGTAAGCATCTTTTAATTTCATGGCTGCCATCACCATCTGCAGTGATTTTGGAGCCCAGAAAAATAAAGTCAGCCATTGTTTCCACTGTTTCCCCATCTATTTGCCATGAAGTGACAGGACCGGATGCCATGATCTTAGTTTTCTGAATGTTGAGCTTTAAACCAACTTTTCACTCTCCTCTTTCACTTTCATCAAGAGGCTCTTTAGTTCTTCTTTGCTTTCTGCCATAAGGGTGGTGTCATATGCGTATCTGAGGTTATTGATATTTCTCCTGTCAATCTTGATTCCAGCTTGTGCTTCATCCAGCCCAGTGTTTCTCATGATGTACTCTGCATATAAGTTAAATAAGTAGGGTGCCAATATACAGCCTTGACGTACTCCTTTTCCGATTTGGAACCAGTCTGTTCCATGTCCAGTTCTAACTGTTGCTTCCTAAGATGCATACAGATTTCTCAAGAGGCAGGTCAGGTGGTCTGGTGTTGCCATCTCTTACAGAATTTTCCACAGTTTATTGTGATCCACACAGTCATAGGCTTTGGCATAGTCAATAAAGCAGAAATAGATGTTTTTCTGGAACTCTCTTGCTTTTTCGATGATCCAGCAGATGTTAGCAATTTGATCTCTGGTTCTCTGCCTTTTCTAAAACCAGCTTGAATATCTGGAAGTTCATGGTTCATGTATTGCTGAAGCCTGTCTTGGAGAATTTTGAGCATTATTTTAATGGCGTGTGAGATGAGTGCAATTATGCAGTAGTTTGAGCATTCTTTGGCATTGCCTTTTTTTTGGGATTGGAATGAAAACTGACCTTTTCCAGTCCTGTGGCCACTGCTGAGTTTTCCAAATTTGCTGGCATATTGAGTGCAACACTTTCACAGCATCATCTATCAGGATTTGAAATAGCTCAACTGGAATTCCATCACCTCCTCTACTAGAGTAGTGATGCTTCCTAAGGCCTCTTAACTTCACATTCCAGGATGTCTGGCTCTAGGTAGGTGATCACACCATTGTGTTTATCTGGGTCATGAAGATCTTTTTTGTATAGTTCTTCTGTGTATTCTTGCCACCTCTTCTCAATATATTCTACTTCTGTTAGGTCCATACCATTTCTGTCCTTTATTGAGCCCATCTTTGCGTGAAATATTCCCTTAGTATCTCTAATTTTCTTGAAGAGTTCTCTACTTTTTCCCATTCTATTGTTTTCCTCTATTTCTTTGTATTGATCGCTGAGGAAGGCTTTCTTACCTCTCCTTGGTATTCTTTGGAACTCTGCATTCAGATGCTTATATCTTTCATTTTCTCCTTTGCTTTTCACAGCTATTTGTAAGTCCTCCTCAGACAGGCATTTTGCCTTTTTGCATTTCTTTTTCTTGGGGATGGCCTTGATCCCTGTCTCTTGTACAATGTCACGAGCCTCTATCCATAGTTCATTAGGCACTCTGTCTAGAGAGAACTTGTAATGGTTGTCACATAATAATATATAAGCGTGCTTGATATTTGTGGTTTTCTCCCCTTTCGGGGGTTTGTAAACAAATAGTGAATTTGTGTGAAGTATGAATAAGTGGCTCATCTTTAACATAAGCATGAGATCCTATTTACAGAATGCTAGTTGGTAGTATTGGAGCAGATCATGTTAAACCTTGAATTCCTTTCACAGAGCAGAGTCATAAACCTTGGGCCTGAATTCTATGAATTGCTCCAGTTAAAAGAAAGTATGACCTGATATTTTCAACTTTTTCTTTTTTAATCGAGGCTTCTTTGTAGCTACTAAAAAACTAGTTTAGGGGCTTGTACACAGTTGGCATCTGAGACATAAATAATTGACGAATAGAAGCCGCCTACTTGTGCTTACAGTAGGAAGCTAAAGATCAGAAAAACAGTTGGACTTTCAGTTTTTGTCACAAAATACAAAGCTTGTCTGAGTTGGAGAGAGCTATCAAACAGCTTAGGCAGGAAGTAAAGTGGGTGTTAAGTTCCAGGTCTCCCAAAGGCCTCTGGCTATAGGTCCTCCTGGAAATCTATTACAAGGTAACCTACCCTTTCCCTGCAGAGAAGGAGTCATGCAGGTTCTTAGGCCAATAGCTACAAGGCTGCTTCCTAGTAGATAACACTCTGAACCAAGGCAGAGAGCATTTCAGGCATGAGTGTTCATCAGAAGTCAGTCAATATCAATAAGGAAGGAACTGTGACCAGCCAAGGCTGTAGTGAGACTGCATCTGTATGGAAACATCCTGTGTGTCTCATGGCCTCTGTGTTCTCTTAGTCACTATGATATGTTATCAGTGAGCTTCTCTTAGCTCTCTGGGAAGAGTTGCCATTTATTTATTTATTTACTTACAATGGAAAATTATTATTTTAATAAAAGTAGCATGCTTTGTTTTGTAAATAGACTTGCAGTGCAACACCATTCTGCCAGTTCTCTTTGCTTTGTATGACTTGTGCAAATTACTTTACATTTCCAGGAATCATTCATTATTGTGAGCATGAGAGCAGCTGAGCTGTCCCTGACTCCTCTTTTCTCTTGCAAAGATATTCTTTAAGATCAAGTCTTTCTTTTTTAGAAGCTTGCCCTAAGGCAGCTTTATCATTTTGTTTGTTGTTTCCTTAATTCTTTCATAGTTTTTGCTTCAAAATCATATGCTTGCTCCTATATTGCCTGGAACTTGTCTTTTTTCCCACAGTTTTCTCTAAATGCCTTAAGGATAGGATGTGTCTCAGCTGATATCCCATTTCCAGCCGAGCAAGGATTTGCCCGACATTTACTGCATAACCAATAAGTATTTTCTGAATGAATAGTCTGAGTTGATTTTCAGTAAATATGTGCTATGTGAGTGACTCAGTGAATGAAACAAAACTGTTCTGTTTTATGTTTGGATGCTCTCACACACATCCAGACTGCAAATGTGTCAAGGATCAGAGGCATGTGTTCTGAAATATAAGAATTCTTAAGTATTATCTGATGATACAGGCTTCTCTGGTTGCTCAGTCGTAAAGAATCTGCCTGCCACTGCAGGAGACGTGGGTTCAGTCTCTGGGTCAGGAAGATCGCCTGGAGAAGGAAATGGCAATCCATTCTAGTATTCTTGCCTGGGAAGTCCCATGGACAGAGGAGCCTGGCGGGCTACAGTCCGTGGGGGTCACAAGAGTCGGACATGACTTAGCACTAAGTAGCAACAACCTGATGATAAGAGAAGGTAGATAGAAGATTCCCAGGGACCCAAAATGAAGGTCGACTATAGAGAGAAGTTGTGGAGCACCAAAGGCTTACAAGATTATGGAAAAGGAATGAGATATTGTTCTGTCAGCTCTCTGGTTTCCCTTATTCATTCAGGGAGATATAACAAAAGCCAAACTTTTGGAAGGATATCCCCTTCCAAAGGAAGGGGCACACTCTTATAAACATTCCAATATAGTGTCCTTAGACAGAAAGTTGAGCTATTGTACATTATTACTTGACAGCAAGGGGATAGAGTCCTCTAGAAATCATCTTCCCAATTGCCTTCAATTGAAGTTCAGTACTTATTTTTGGCAATCCCCAATCTAAAGTTTTACAGTGTACATATCTGTTCTGTCTTTTTACTTAGCTTCTCATCTAAAGAATAGAGATGGTTACCTGACACATGTGTATTGTTATTGTTTAGTTGCTAAGTCATGTGTCTCTTTTGTGACCCCATGAACTAGAGCCCGTGAGGCTCCTCTGTCCATGGGATTTCCCAGGCAAGAATCCTGGAGTGGGTTGCCATTTCCTTCTCCAGGGGATCTTCCCATTACACATATGTAATATAACGAAATAATCAACCCCTTTTGTAATTGTCCCTCAGATTTTGGATATTCTGTTCTATTTTTTCATTCATTTCTTTCTCTTTATATTTCCGTTTTGGAAGTTTCTATTCACATGTTTTTCAAACAGACTGATTTTTGTCTTGGTCATGTCCAGTCTACTGATGGGCCCATAAGAAGCATTCTTCATTTCAGTTACAAGGTTTTTATTTTCTAGCATTTCCTTCTGATTCTTCCACAGAATTGCTACCTTTCTGCTTACATTACCCATCTGCACTAGTATGTTGTCCATTTTTTCTGTAAGAACCCTTAGCATATTATTGTTATTTTAAATTTCCTGTCTGATAATTTCAGAATTCCTGCCATATGAGTTTGATTCTGAGGCTTACTTTGTCTTTTCAACTTGTGTTTCTGGCTTTTAGCATGCCTTTCAGCTTTTCGGTTGAGAGTAAGACATGATGTATTGGGTAACAGGAACCAAGTAGATAGACATTTCAGGAGAAATTTTGTGTTTATCTGGCAAAGAGTTGGATTTTGTTTACTGTTTGCTGTCATGGTGGTGTTAAAGGCTATAATTTCCTCTAGTGTTTTTGTATCCTCTTAGCTTTAGGTCTTTGTGGAAACTTCTTAAATAGATTTTGAGATTTGCCATCTTCCAGCTGTAATCTCTCGTTATTATACAGGAGCGCTATTGATGCAGTGGAGTATTAGGGTTCTCCAGAAAAGCAGAACAAGTAGGAGATTGTGTGTGTGTGTGTGTGTATGTGAATGTTTGTGTAGGAGTGTATGTATATATATGGGGGGAGAGAGAGAGATTATATGGAATTGGCCCATATAATTTTGGAGGCATAGACATCTTAAAACTCTGTCATCTGCAAGCTTGACACCCAGAGAATTTGCTAGTATAATTCAGTCTGAATATGTAAAGGCCTGAGAATCAGGGGAATCAATAGTGTAGGTTCCAGTCTGAGTCTGAAAACCTAAGAACCAGGCATACTAACAGTAGGAGATTGATGTTGTGGCTTAAGCAGTCAGGCAGGAAGAGCCAAATTCGTTTTTCATCTGTCTTTTAATTCTCTTCAAGCTCTCAGTGGGTTGGATGATGCCCATCCACGTTGGAGAGGACAAACTGCTTTACTGAGTCCACTAGTTCAAATGCTAATTTCATCCAGAAACACTCTCACAGATATGTTCACAAACGATGTTTAGTACCCTGTGATCCAATTAAGCTGACATAAAATTACCGCTCACAGACGGTAAGGTGTGGAGGGGAGGAATGTATTCTGTACTCCTGTTACTAAGTCTCAGTCCTTTAGTGAGCCAGAGGTACATATTTCCTTCCCCCTCCCATCAAAGGCTAGATGGGGCTAGAATTGAGTATTTTCTTCACTGAGGTTTGTCAACCTTTGATAAAACCTCCTTTGGCTCTGCTAAAATAGTTTTCCCAAGGGTAGGTCTTGTCAAATAGAAAAGAGAGAGCTCTGGGTATATTTCACAATAAGGCTTTCCTCTTTTCCAGAGGGAAGCACCAGGAATTTTTATCTTGTATTCAGGGTAAGAATGTGGTAGAGGGTAGAACTTCTGAAAATGTGGGGAGGCCCCCTAAGACTGGGCCTCCAAGGAGTTTTCAATTCTCAAGTTAGTCGTCAGTGAGCCTCTAGTGATGCATCAGTGACAGGTTGAAGTGTTCTTACCTGTACTGACTTCAGTTGGAGGCTTCTCCCTCTAGGCTTTTGCTGTGAATCTCTTTATCCCCATCACCAGTTTTCAGGGCTGCAGTTTGTCCTGTGACCTCAGTTTTCTGATGGAGCTAAGAAAAATTACCAGTCGTCAATTTGTTCAGCTTTTTTTCTTATGAAAGTGATAATGATGACTTCCAAGCTCCTTACATGTCATACTGGAAACCACTGTGTTTTAATATTAAATGTAATATCCCTATAAAGCACTTAGAACAACTCATGGCATAAAGTGAAACTATATTGTTAGTTATTACTGTAATGTATTATTGATTTCATCAAGACTGTTTTCTAATAATAATTAAGTAACATGATATAATAGGCATCAAAAAAGTTAATACATATCTCTGAGCAATCTAAAAAATAAGTTCTTTACAATGTTATAGTTTTAGGGAAGGGATTGACTCTGGTCAGAGGTCTGGAGCAATCAGAATTACAGGGTGATGCTGGCATGAAGAACAAATCTAAGCTGAAAGCTGAGCCAGAGAATCTATAAGGAGAGGGACCAGTCAGGAACATGAAGAAAAATAGCAAACATTAAACTCAAGGGAATATAAGTTAGGGAATAGAAAAGGTGATGAAGGAGATAATAGCCTTTTTAGATGGTTGACCCATAGCAGAATTGATGCAGCCAGCTTCATCTTTTGTATTCAGAGATGGTGCTTCTGTTTGGTATAGCTGTTTGTGCCAAGAGATGTTGAAGTTTATCCAAGAAAGGCTGCCCTTTGGTTCATAGCTGTCGCCACTGTTTAGAGCAAAGCTGTCATAGACGTGTGGCCTGCCCAACCTCTTCGCTCAAATAGAACCTCCTTATTCCTGATTACCATGGGTTTCTAGGGGTTCACTTGCCCTGTGTGCTACCGAGTTTCTCAGTGGTTTGGAACTGTCAGTGTTTGAAAAGTACCTGCAAAGAAAGGGTGATCGTTCTGACTTGCCCTCTTGTGGTCATATCAATTCACCATAGACTGATTGCTTGTGCCCTACTTTCCTTGAACATTTCTTGCTTAGCATTTTTATTTTTTTCTTACCTCTTCTAAGTAGCTCTAGAAGCTTTTCTTGCTTCAGGGTCTCATGGTCTACATCCTTCCTTAGTTTATAGTATTAAGATAGGTGTGTATGTTGATATCACTTTAGAAAATCAAGTTTATATGGATAAGACAGAAAAAAAAAGGTCATCCTTGCAGCCTGAAAGAAGATTGGACCCTACATTGGACCCTAAAGCCCCATGAACTTTCAGTTTGTGCTAGACCTTGATTCCGATATTAGTTTCCTAAAAAGATTAGATCATGTGACTCACTTGGGGAGGTTGCTTAAGATACAAATTTTTGGGTACCACCTCAGAACAACTGAGACGTATCTAGGGAGGAGCCTCGAAGCCTGGATTTTCCATAATACTGCAAATTTGCAATTCGAGTTACAGACTGGCATCAGAGACCACACACATGTGCTTACCCACGTGCACACAGACATGTGTGCCTTCACTTTTCATAGATTCCCACTTTGTTTAGTTAAGGAAACAGAACACAGTGGAATGCCTCCTCCTCCTATGGATACCCTGCTGCGAGTGACATTTGAGACAGGCAGGATCCTGCTAGGACTAAAAGAGAAGGTGACACTTGATTCTGTCCGTGTCCTTTCATTATGTGGCGTTTGTTGTCATTTGAGAAGACATTGCCTTAAAAGTGTGGCATTTCCATTGAAGGCAGGGATCAGCAAATAGCCTGCCACCTATTTTTGTATGTGAGCTAAGAATGTTTTTTGAATTTTTAAATGGTTGAAAAAAATCAGAATAATAGCACTTCATGCCAAATGAAATGTATATGAAATTCAAAAGTAACTTTTATTGGAAGCCAGCCACACTCATTTCTTTACTTACTGTCTATGACTGCTTTGACCCTGCAGTAGAAGCTGAGTAGTTACAAACAGACAAGACCTGAAAACCTGGAATATTCGCTAGCTGAACCTTTATAGAAAAAGTTTGAACAAACCCTGATTTAAGAGAAGTTGACAGGTATGGAACTCTCCTGGATTGTGACCAGCATCAGCAGAGTACCATCCTTATCTGATGGAAGTGGAGTCAGTGATCTTGAAGGATCACTCTCTGCTCCCCACTCTCCTGGGACCTGGAAACATTCCGCCCATTTAAACTTGACTCTGATTCTATATACTCTGACCTAGAGGTTCTGATACTGAGTTTAAACTGAAAACCAGAGTCACAATCCATTCTTTCCCTAATATCCTGGTGATTAATGTGGTCCAGATAATTTAGGAAATACCAATTCTAACTTGATTTCATGAAGGGAATGATGAACTTGCTTGTCAAGAAGTCGAGTCATTTGCTGAAGGTATTTGTAACTGATTTTGGAAGTGATGGACTAAATTTCAGTTCTCTGAAAGACTTTCTTGGCATTATATTATATGCCTTAAAATAATCACTAGTAGGCAGTGACTTTCTAGGCATACCAGTTAGTGACACCTTTGAGGAAACAGATCACATTCTTCAAATGCAAGCAGATGAGATACTTCCCATATTGAATTAGAAAGGGTTGTTTTAAGTGGAAACCAGGAGACTCCTGGGGCTTCTGTCATTTCTTTCAGTGTCAGCTGCTAAAAAGCTTCAGGGCTAGAAAGCTTAAGGTGGAGAGAAAAAAAAAAAGTTAATAAAGAACAATCCCAGTGCGCTCTGACTGACACTTGAATTGGTAATCTTCCTTCCTAATTAGCATTAAAGCTTCCCCTATTTGGTGAAAAAGATATGTGGGTGAACTTTCACTTTTAAAGAGATGTTTTAACAGCTGCTCACCACCCTAAGATGAATATCAGTAATTAGAACTATTATCGTTTTCTGTCATCATTATGGCTACTGTTATTAATCCTCAACATACAAAACCACGATGCTAATGCTGGCTGGCTGTACCAAACTCTGAAATCCTAATTACCATTCCCAGTTCTAGAAACGAAGCTATTTGTAAGAACAAAGTAGTTATTAAAAGGACAGAGTAGCTGTTTAATGTCTTGATTTGGGGTTCACCAGCTAAAAGAATTTTGGAGAGTGACACCCTACTTTCATTCTGCTTCTTAACTGATTTCACGGGTCATTGGATTTGTTCCATAATAGTTTAAGTTGCATGTATAGACCTTGACTTCTCAAATGTGACTCCCCTGCTGAATTTGCAAACGGCTATCATCACTGCTTGGCAATAATCAGTTACCTCAGGGCATATTACCACTGATCTGCAAAAAAGAGATAGTGGGAGAGTGGCTTTAATATTTTTAAAAATAGTAAATCTGTTGTTTAGAAGCAGCCCACACAACTGTGTGCAGTAGTCTAGAATGTATTCTTCGCTGTTTAGTTACTTAATCCATTATTCTGAAATTGCAGAAAAGGGAGTATTGCCCCCAGTCATTCGTCTTTGAGTTGCTTTTATTTGATGTTCAAGGAGAGCAATTAAACTGTGCATGCCAAACTCAATGATAAATATATCCAAAATCAGACAAAAAAAATGATATACTTGTAATTATAGTGTGTAAATCAAAAAGGCTGAATTTAAATGACTGAAACTAATTAATTTTCTATCTCATCTAAATTTTGATTAATCAAAGGTGGCTCATCTGCCAATTGCTAAATATTTATCAATAAATTAATAATGGGCTTTATCAATAAACTTAAGGCAACACCTTCAGGTATAAGATTACATTAATTTGTTTTTAAGTGGAAATGTTTTGAAAAGGAATGATTTCTTTCTATCCCTAATGTATAATCTATTTCCCAGCATTACTTGTTTCAGATCTGAATTTGAAGATGAGTGCCGAAACAGAACGAATTAGAATTTTTAAAACTATTTTCCAAGTAAAATTTTTGAGAAATAGTCATTCCATAGCCTTGCTTTGAAGGATGCTGACATTTTGAAACCTAATAAGATCTTCTGACTTTTCTTTCAGCATTTCCCAAACTTGACCCAGGGCATTTTCGAGGCATATAATTTTTACTTTTTACGTATCAACATTCCACAGAGCACCATGAAAGAGACAGCAGGAGATGCTGGTCTAGGCATGAAACTTCTTGCAATAAAGTTGACCTGAGTAGGAAGGAAGTGTGGGAGATTTTGATTACTGCATGATAGCCACAGGAGCCCTGGAAGGGAAGGAAGCAATGAGGTCCAAGGTGTTAATCTCTGAGAGATTCAGAGTTTATTACCTGTGTGCTGAATGGGTGCCCCCTGGGGAGCAGGAGTGCTGCCATATGAACCCCAGACGTGTGCTCCACCTCACTGCCTCACCAACCATCTTCTAAGACTCACATTCTTTTGTATGAGTATGGATTTCTACATCAGGTCATATTTTTTTATTTAATATTGATTGGAGTATAGTTGCTTTACAATATAGTGTTGGTTTCTGCTGTACGGCAAAGTGAATCAGCTAGACATATGCATGCATTCCCTCCTTTCTGGATTGCCTGCCCCATTAGGTCACCACAGAGCACTCAGTAGGTTCACTGTGCTACATAGTAGGTCCTCATTAGTTATCTATTTTACCCATAGTAGTGGGTGACACTTCTGTACGTTTCCTAAATTTATTTTTTATTGCCTAAATCCTCCACAGTGAAATTAGAGTTCATCATTTTTAGTATGAAAGTAATGATGCATTCATGCATGTTAATATTGGTTTATAAAAATATATAAAACAATATATATGTTTATAAAATGTTACAAATGAAGTGGCTTCAAGTGCTCATGACCACTGTTGGCTCATGGAGGATCTATGATGATACCCAAAAGACCAGTGTAGCTAGCTTTTCTAAGCTAACATTTATTTAATTTAAAAGAATGGTTTCTATTATGAGATTGATTTTTTTCATGTCTAAATGGGCTTTCTTTTATTAAAAACTGGAGAAGCATAGTTTTAACTGCATTGCATGTTTAGCTGTTCTTACTTGGGGAAAATGCTATCCCCAGGTTGTTTTTATATTATTTTAAAAATATTACCGAGTTGCTAGCCTCTGCAAGAATTTACAATATCTTAGAGTTGCTTCCTCCACCTCCTCCACCTCTCCCACCCAGCCGATTCCAGCAGGTAGCAATGATCCCAGCTGGTCTTAGTGAACTAGCTTCTTCTTTTATTGCAGATGTCCTTCTCTATTTCTTTTCTGACTGCAGCATAAATTTATGTGCTAAGGGAAACTGTAGCTGTGAAGTGGATTTGCTCTTAGCAAAGTTCACTGGCCCATTATGGAACTGAATATTCATTTATGTTTCTGGCACATCTGTCTGACACAGAACTAATTGTCCTGGACTGCATCTATTACAGTGTTATTACCTGGAAACTGATGAACCAGGGATCAAATCAGCATCTCCAAATTGTAATAACCTCTGTACTAGGAAAGTCATAGAGTGGTTATAAGGAAAATGTTAGAGATGGGAGAGGCCCAGGAAGTGATCTTGGTCAACCCTTTCATGTTGTAAATGAGGAAGCCAGATTTGATGTGATAAACAGTTTCCTTGATATCAACTAATTAAACTCCACTCAATTAAAGTGTTCCCTTATTTCCTATAGAAGAGGAAGGACTTTCAGTTGTATTTTGATAAGCTAATCACAGTATATAAATACTTGTAAGTTGTTAGTAAATTAACAGAACTCATATTCAGGAAAAATACTGTTAGAATTTTGTTTTTCTTATTGAAGTATTTATGAGATCATCTCATAAACATTTTCAGCCCAAATAATGTACTGTGGAGTTCTGTCTTCAAAGTTTGTATTTTTTTTAAAAAAAAGGAGACAAATATTACTACCATACATAGTTGGTATGTTTGAAAATCTAATATTACTTTCAGTCTTTCTCTGTGGAAAGTAATTTTCTCTGCTGAGTAATGTAGAAATTTAGCCTGAGTGTTCCTCATTAGAAAGGATAATTTTTGTTAATGTAATACTATAATTCACTTATTCTTATAAATATTCTGTTACATACCTTGCTTCAGAAACATTCTCATTTAAATATTGAATATCATTTGCCCTTCCCTGAATTGGTTTGGTGTTGATTTTTTTTTTTTCTAATTGAGGATACTGTTCTTTAATTCATTTCAATGAGGTTGTATCTATTAATTCCAAAAATACCCATAACATACTACACTATCTGGAAAAGCAATAAAGGAACAATATGTGAGAAAATTAGCTCACTGTTGACCCTGAATTATTATTGTTTGACAATAACAATAGTTGCAATTTATTGAATAGTCACTGTGTGTCAGATATCAAAAACTATTTTAGTTCAGTTGCTGAGTTCTTAGGTAAAAGCTATGATGAAATATTAAGGCCATTTTATAGGTAAAGAACACCATGCCTTGCTCCAGGGGACCTTCCTGAACTTGGGATTGAACCTGCATCTCCTGCGTCTCCTGAATTACAGACAGATTCTTTACCAGTGAGCCACTGGGACTGGGACCTACTTTGAGGTTTAGTTGCGCCCCTTTAAAGGCCCCGCCCAGTGGGGACTGTAATATGGACGTGGCCAAGGAACTTCAAAGGGCAGAAATATCAGCTTCTTATGAAAGGTTGAAGCATGGAAACCTTTCTATCACTTTAAAATTTCTTTTTCAATGAAAATTTCAATGAAAAGCTGACTGCTGCCAGTGAACTGATGATGAACTTGACAATGATGCTAGCTTTGTACTGCAAAAGGAAGTAAGGTGAGAGGTGTCTCAGAAGCAAAATGAGAAGAAAAAAAAAAAAAAACTTATTCTTTTCATAATCAGTTCCTGAAGTGTTTTTCTGGAACAGCTGATATTTTTGTCAGAAATTGCATCTGGACAACCTGCCTGCCTTTTTTTGTTCTTAATTTTTTTTTTTTAACATTCTAGTCTAGAACAATAGATATTATCCAAAGGATTTGGATAGTAGTCCCAGTGTGATGATGTCATATTTGCAAAGCACAAATGTAAAGTGACATGCATGGATTGGTACAGTGCCTCTTGATCACAGTCCTACCTTATCTTTCCTGGTGTTTCACACTATACTAAAGGGGAAGTGAATACACATCTATGCTGGTTGAGGCCAGCACGATAGGAAACGTTTCTGGTCTCAGACAGGCAGCTATTCTTCTGCTATCACCAGTCTTTCTGTGCAGGAATGAAGGGCTACCGTTGCACCTGTTCTGATTTTTTATGTAAGCAGAAAAATCCATATTTTTTTTTCAAGATTTTGGGTTTTTTTAAAATCAATACTATCAAGTTAAAGGAAATAAATCTTCAATATGAATTTAAGTATGTGTACCCACTAATTTTATTTTTATTCATGATGCTGTTGTTGAGCTATCCAGAAAAGTTGTGCTACAGGCAGGACACATTCTGAAAACTGAAGATGCAAAATCAGAACTTAAAGCTATCTAAATTGAAACTAAAACTTCAGAATCAACCTTCCTGGGTTCAAATCCTGTTTCTACCATTTCCATTCAGTATTATCCTGAGCAAGTTACACAGTCGTGTGCTTTATGCTTTCTCCAATGAGATACTGATATAAAGCTATATAATGAGGCAGTGTCATAAGATTGTTGTGAGGATTCAGTAAGATAATTAGAATATATCTAGCATAAACCTTTAGCTGCTTAATAATGTGTACCTGCT
Source organism: Cervus elaphus (assembly GCF_910594005.1). Taxonomy (NCBI): domain Eukaryota; kingdom Metazoa; phylum Chordata; class Mammalia; order Artiodactyla; family Cervidae; genus Cervus; species Cervus elaphus. Next base: position 50,884,764 of record NC_057829.1, on the reverse strand, counting down.
TTAATAACAATAATAGCAATATTTCACATCACTGTCAGTACAGCAGAAAAGAGAAAGTTTGCAGAATCACAATTATGAAACAGGAGTTTCAGCAATGAAGTGACACAGTCATAGGTGATGTCTAGTTGTAGTGTTGTCTTTAAAATTAGTTTAAGAGAATTGTTTGGATTTCTGTTAAAAAGAGTTGCAAACTTTTTACTTTGAGTGAGTAGAATACTTATGTGTATATTTATGCACACACACAAGCTACAAAGCCAGTGGACTTGTGAGAAATACCTTTTGCTGAGCTACAGCGATAGAATCGCATAAACATTGAAGTTGGAAGAAGAGCTTTGCTGATATGATTCAAAAAGCAATTACTCAGTTTCCAAGATTAGAACAAATCAGATAGGAAAGGCAGAGTAATCACTGGAAAAGAGAAAACACACACATATTTCATCCATGTGTACATGTGTGTACACACGCACACAACTTGGGCTATTTCAGGATGCTTTTTCGGTTATGTCAGCCAAGCACAATGTGCATTAAGAAACAACTCTAAATTTTCTTTAGGTTTCATGTTTTGAAAATTATTTTGGGGAAATCCCTTTTTTGGACATTTTTAACTTCATACTTTTGAAATCTATTGAAAATTACCAATCACCTTATATTAGTTAAGATCAGTAACACCAATTACCTTTTATTAGTTAAGATGAACTAAGTTATGCTGCAGTAACAGTCCCCAAGTAACAACAGCTTAAGTTTATTTTGCAGTCATGTTACATGTTCAGTGTAGGTCACTCTGGGTGTTCTGCTGATTGTGGTCTCTCACAGACCAAGGCTAACAGGGTTTATCCCTTTTTCTTCTACCTTCTTTCTAGAACCTCTGACAATTTTGAATTGAAAATAATATTGAAAAATTAACTTTACCAGTTGGTGAAGAGGAAAACTATAGGAAGCATCCCTGATTTCCTTCAGCATTATTAGACTGTATTTCCAAAGATAAAGCTCAAAGTTGTGTCTGAGTAGTGTATTTTCTTATAGAGAAATTGAATAAAAAGTTGAACCATTCTTTATTACATGGATTTTAATCAAGTATTAAGTGACAAGATAATTAGACAAGAAAGAGGAAAAATCAAATGATAGGATTTGGAGCAGAACTATGACTTACAGGTTTAGGAAAATCTTATCAGCATCCAGTCAAAGGAGGATGGCAGTGGTCATGGAAATTGGAATTTGCTGGAAGCATAAGAGATTTATGGGAAGATTTCCGTGATTTACAGAAGTTCAGAAAGAGGTAATTATTTTTGCTGTTCAGTCAGCAGGAGTAACTTCTCTTCAAATTTAACGTCTTAGACTAGAGTTGGAAATCACTTTGCTTTTAAGAAAATTACAGAAACAAAGAAGAGGTACTCTCAGTACTGGTAAAGTGATGGATTTAATGTTTATAATGTTGTTTCTAGATTTTCCAGGCCACTTGATAGTACTTCATTTACAAGTATAAAATAGTTCTCCAAATGCAGGCAGAAAGATTTGTATATTTCACATTATTTATTGTGGCCATACTCTGTATATCATGAGCTCTTAAAAGGAAAGGCATTAAATAAACCTATGAAATAAAGAATAAATTAATATGCATCTGACTCTCCTCCATTGCTGGCCTGTTTTGAGTGGTTAACCTGATTTAATGTTTCCAGGGGGTTTTAGCTGTGATGTGCTTTGAGAGAGAGCATATTGAAATAGGCCATGGTTTTTAAATCTTGGCATAAGTATATGAAAACTAAGTCCTTGGTTAGCCTGACTTCCTTTTGTTCCAGCCTGACTGTAGAAATTTAAGAGTTCTACATACCATCTGTATTCAAAGACTCTGTGAACTCCCTGTTTATTTACTGTTTAATTTCTTTGTACTTTGTGTAATTTCTTAAAAATAATACTGTGTTTTCCTTTTTGTATGAACTAAAAATGGAGACCTTTGGTATAGCCACAACCCAGGAGTATTTAAGTACCCAATAACCACTGGCTATTTTTGCCAAAGTCCAAGGATTCATATGCTACTAAGTTCTTACTGAATCTGAACTGAAATGTGCTTTAGAGCAAGATGGAAAGATGCATTCCTCCTTAGGAGGGCATTGGTATCATCCCTCTTCTTTTAAATGATTAGAAAGTACATTCTCAAACATTTCTTTCTGCTCAACCATTCTATTATTCTAAGACATAATGACATTTTTGCTCTTTTCATCCTTCTTACTTAATTTTTATTCCATTGAGAAGCCACACTAGCATGTGATGGCCTCCCAGGATTCCATGGCTTAGAGGGCACCCCTGGTTTACCTTGCAGTGTACCAGTGTGAGCACTTCTTCAGTGTCAGGATGCTCACCTTCAAATCCCAGTTCTACTTCCCTTCCGGATGTGTGACTTTGGGCCAATTGTTTAACCTTCTAAGGCTCAGTTTCTCCATCAAGTGAAATGGGAGTAATATAATTGTGTATATTCCAGAGGGTTTTGTGAGATTTGGGAATGATTAAATGAGATGAAGGACAGGAAAGCCTGCCATATGCTGCAGTCCATGGAGTCACAAAGAGTTGGACACAACTGAGTGACTGAACAACAAATTGTTAATACTAATTTATTGGCACTATTTTCAAAGTGGGAGGCATATGGAAATAGGGTATATAGGTGGACTCATCAGAGAGGATGAATTTTGTTGTACATGAGCCCGTGGAGCTGTTTCAAGTGTCTCGTAAGTCTTTATGTGCTAGTGCTTGGTTTGGTTTTCATTAGTTCATCCCATCAATCAGATCACCCTTGCTGTTTAGAACAACTCCAGGTTTTATAGTTTTTTATGCTCTTGCCGTCATCCCATTATTATCAAACATTGTTTACAATAATTGAACATTATTTTGTGATACGTTCTTTTTAGAATCCCAACTTATTTCATATGATTTTGCCAAAGTAACTATAACAGAAATTTCTCAAAATTTTTTGTTTATTTGCTTTTGATACAGAAAGCATATAAAATACAGTCAAATTGAGATTCTTTCTGCCCTGTTATAACTGGTACTGATTTCTGTTTGGTTTTGTTAATTTTGGAACCACCGCTCATTTTTAAAAATTCACAATCCTTTATAAGCCTGATTAAACATATAAACTGCAAATGATATGAGGAAGTAGAGCCTGCACTTAACAAATATATAAAATTAAGAGCAAACTCTGAGCCCATTCTTACGTCTCTTCTTCCTTGATGGGTTTCTGAATGCTTAGTCAGAAATAAAGGATGGACCTAGCAATTCTACTTCTGGAAATATTCCGAAGGAAGCAAAAACACTGTATTAAAGAGATATCTATGCCCCATCATGTTCATAGCAGCACTGTTTATAATAGCCAAGACACAGAAACAAGCTAAGTGTCCATCAACAGATAAAGAAATTGTGAAGTACACACACACACACAGAGACACATGTATGCAAGTATTTTCCAACTGGTAGAAAAGGAAATCTTGCTATTTGCAACAATATGAATAGACCTTGAGAGTATTATGCTCAGTGAAGTAAATCAGACAGGTGGTGGCTGAGGGAAGTGGGAATTGGATGAGAGTGATCAACAGGCACAGACTTTCAGTTACAAGATAAATAAGTACTAGGGATATAATGTACAATATGACTGTAGTTAATACTGCCACATGATGTATTTGAAAGTTTTAAAGAGAATAATTTTTAAGAGTTCTTATTAAAAGGAAAACCTTTTTTTTTTTCTTTTTTGAAAGTGAAAGTCGCTCAGTCATGTCCTTTGCAACCCCTTGGACTTCTTGACTCCATGGAATTCTCTAGGCCAGAATGCTGGAGTGGGTAGCCTTTCCCTTTTCCAGGGTATCTTCCCAACAAAGGGATCGAACCCAGGTCTCCCACATTGCAGGTGGATTCTTTACCAGCTGAGCCACAAGGGAAGCCCAAGAATGCTGGAATGGGTAGCCTATCCCTTCTCCAGCAGATCTTCCCGACACAACCCAGGAATCGAATTGGAGTCTCCTGCAGGTAGCATAGAGTCAGACATGACTGAAGTGACTTAGCAGTAGCAGCATTTCAGGTGGATTCTTTACCAACTAAGCTAACAGTCAAGCCCAAACTTAGATAGTGCTGTATATCAATTATATCTGAATAAAACTGAAAAGAAAAACAATAAGGATTTTCTACTTAGTTTTGGAAAGACTTTGCTATCTTGACCATAATATGCTTATCTCTGCATGCCTTTGGTAACTATTTTTTGGAGGAGAATTTTTAAATATATTGTATGGCTATGAAATGGCATTTTTTAAATACCAATGGGAATAATAAAAATATGATAGACAAATGCAGAAATACTGCTAAAGAAGAAAAATCTTGCATTTTCCCTCAAACTTACTAAAATTTGGTTTCTATGACAATTCATACTGATGAATGACCCAATTTATTTAGTTTGCTTCCTTGCTTATTTGTTTTTATTAGAATCCCTAAGCAAGACTTAGATACTAAGAAAAATTGAGACAATTTGTTGAGTTCCTAGAAAAGTTGAAACCTGCAATGAAGGAGAGTCTTTTATATACTGACTGATTCACTGTGTACTTCCTTTGAATTAAAATTTGCATCCTCCCCATAAATAAACAAGACTGTGTGTCATGTGTGTCAGTACAAAGTAGTTCTGTACACACACTTCTGTCCCATCCATCCATATGGGTCAGTCTGGGACTATATAGGTCAGTATTATGCTCTTAATTATTATTCAGTTCAGTTCAGTCGCTCAGTCGTGTCAGACTCTTTGCGGCCCCATGAATCGCAGCACGCCAGGCCTCCCTGTCCATCACAAACTCCTGGAGTTTACTCAAACTCATGTCCATCGAGTCGGTGATGTCATCCAGCCATCTCATCCTCTGTTGTCCCCTTCTCCTCCTGCCCCCAATCCCTCCCAGCATCAGGGTTTTTTTCCAATGAGTCAATTCTTGGGATGAGGTGGCCAAAGTATTGGAGTTTCAGCTTCAGCATCAGTCCTTCCAGTGAACACCCAGGACTGATCTCCTTTAGGAGGGACTGATTGGATCTCCTTGCAGTCCAAGGGACTCTCAAGTGTCTTCTCCAACACCAAAGTTCAAAAGCATCAATTTTTCAGTGCTCAGCTTTCTTCACAGTCCAACTCTCACATCCATACATGACCACTGGAAAAACCATAGCCTTGACTAGATGGACCTTAGTTAGCAAAGTTATGTCTCAGCTTTTTAATATGCTATCTAGGTTGGTCATAACTTTCCTTCGAAAGAGTAAGCATCTTTTAATTTCATGGCTACAACCACCATCTGCAGTGATTTTGGAGCCCCCAAAAATAAAGTCTGACACTGTTTCCACTGTTTCCCCATATATTTCCCATGAAGTGATGGGACCGGATGTCATGATCTTAGTTTTCTGAATGTTGAGCTTTAAGCCAACTTTTTCACTCTCCTCTTTCACTTTCATCAAGAAGCTTTTTAGTTCCTCTTCACTTTCTACCATAAGGGTGGTGTCATCTGCATATCTGAGGTTATTGATATTTCTCCTGGCAATCTTGATTCCAGCTTGTGCTTCTTCCAGCCCAGCATCTCTCATGTTGTACTCTGTATATAAGTTAAATAAGCATGGTGACAATATACAGCCTTGACGTACTCCTTTTCCTATTTGGAACCAGTCTGTTGTTCCATGTCCAGTTCTAGCTGTTGCTTCCTAACCTGCATACAGATTTCTCAAGAGGCAGGTCAGGTGGCCTGGTATTCCTATCTCTTTCAGAATTGTCCACAGTTGATTGTGATCCACATAGTCAAAGCTTTTGGCATAGTTAATAAAGCAGAAATAGATGTTTTTCTGGAACTCTCTTGCTTTTTCGATGATTCAACGGATGTTAGCAATTTGATCTCTTGTTCCTCTGCCTTTTCTAAAATCAGCTTGAACATCTGGAAGTTCACGGTTCACGTATTGCTAAAACCTGGCTTGGAGAATTTTGAGCATTACTTTATTAGCGTGTGAGATGAGTGCAATTGTGCAGTAGTTTGAGCATTCTTTGGTATTACCTTTCTTTGGGATTGGAATGAAAACTGACCTTTTCCAGTCCTGTGACCAATGCTGAGTTTTCCAAATTTGCTGGCATATTGAGTGCAACACTTTCACAGCATCATCTTTCAGGATTTGAGATAGCTCAACTGGAATTCCGTCACCTCCACTAACTTTGTTGGTGGTGATGCTTTCTAAGGCCCACTTGACTTCACATTCCAGGATGTCTGGCTCTAGGTGAGTGTGAGTGATCACACCATCATGATTATCTGGGTCGTGAAGATCTTTTTTGTACAGTTCTTCAGTGTATTCTTACCACCTCTTCTTAATATCTTCTGCTTCTGTTAGTTAATTAGTTAGTTCAGTCACTCAGTCGTGTCCGACTCTTTGCAACCCCATGAATCGCAGCATGCCAGGCCTCCCTGTCCACCCCAACTCCTGGAGTTTACTGAAACTCATGTCCATCGAGTTGGTGATGCCATCCAGCCATCTCATCCTCTGTCGTCCCCTTCTCCTCCTGCCCCCAATCCCTCCCAGCATCAGTTATGTCCCTACTATTTCTGTCCTTTATTGAGCCCATCTTTGCATGACATGTTCCCTTGGTTTCTCTAATTTTCTTGAGGAGATCTCTAGTTTTTCCCAATCTGTTGTTTTCCTCTATTTCTTTGCATTGATCGCTGAGGAAGGCTTTCTTATCTCTCCTGGCTATTCTTTGGAACTCTGCATTCAAATGGGAATATCTTTCCTTTTCTCCTTTGCTTCTCACTTCTCTTCTTTTCACAGCTATTTGTAAGGCCTCCTCAGACAGCCATTTTGCTTTTTTACATTTCTTTTCCGTGGGGATGGTCTTGATCCCTGTCTCCTGTACAATGTCACAAAGCTCCATCCATAGTCCATCAGGCACTCTGTCTATCAGATCTAGTCCCTTAAATCTATTTCTCACTTCCGCTGTATAGTCGTAAGGGATTTGATTTAGGTCATACCTGAATGGTCTAGTGGTTTTCCCTACTTTCTTCAATTTAAGTCTGAATTTGGCAATAAGGAGTTCATGATCTGAGCTACAGTCAGCTCCCGGTCTTGTTTTTGCTGACTGTATAGAGCTTCTCCATCTTTGGCTGCAAAGAATATAATCAATCTGATTTCAGTGTTGACCATCTGGTGATGTCCATGTGTAGAGTCTTCTCTTGTGTTGTTGGAAGAGGGTGTTTGCTATGACCAGTGCGTTATGACCAGTAATTATTATTACTTTATGGTAAATAGGATAATTCCCTCTTCTAATGTTTTTCAAAACTGTCTTATCTATTCTTAGCTTTTTGTTTTCCATATAAATTTTGCTAAAAGTTTATGAAGTACCCCATGCTCAGTTCAATTCAGTTTTCTCAGTCATGTCTGACTTTTGCCTCTCTCCATGGACTGTATGCCTTTTTTATTTTTTAATTTTTTTGTATGCCTTCTTTAAAGTTTATTCGTTGATTTCTTTATTCTTTGGGACTTCCATGGTGGTCCATTGGTTGAGACTCTGCACTTCCAATACCAGTAAGCACAGGTTTGATCCCTGATTGGGGAACTAAGATCCCACATGATGTGCAATGTGACCAAAATAAAAAATCAACTTTATATTTATTGTTACTTTTGTATAAATGATATCTGATGAAAAAATGTAGGTTTATAAAAACCTTTCTCAATTTAAAATATATATTTACTTAAATGTTTACTTCAATCAAATTCTAACTCGCCTCACCATGATTTATAACATACATTTCAGAAGTTTGATATACTGAGAATAGGCCATTGCCATAACCTGGACCTTTTTTCATGGATTCGACTTTGAAGACATTGAAGTGGATTTTTCCTGCCAGTTTAAAACTGTCTAGTTTTTAAAAATTATACTCTTCCCTCACATTAGTAATATTTTTAAATTGTAGATTGTGATATTAATGAAATTGAGATTGATGTATTGCAGTATTAACATTAAAAAAGAACAGCATAGAAAATATCAAGAATAGGTTGTAATTGATAAAGATTTTGGATTATATGTGATGCAAATGCTATTTCATAAAACTTGGTTCACATATATAAAATATGTATGTATACATATATATGTGAAAGTGTTAATAGCTCAGCTGTGTCCAACTCTTTGTGATCACTTGGACTATAGCCTGCCAGGCTCCTCTATCCCTGGGATTCTCCAGGCAGAAATACTGGAGTGTGTAACCATTCCCTTCTCCAGGGGATCTTCCCAACCCAGAGAACAAACCTGGGTCTCCCGCATTTCAGGCATGTTCTTTACCACCTGAACCACCAGGGAAGCTCCCATATATATGTAAGTATAAATATATATGTGTTTGTGTATGTGTGTTTATAAATGTATATATGTGTATGTGTGTATAATATTTATGTATGTGTTGATATATGCATATATATGTATGTATGTATATGTATACCTGTATTTATGTATCTGTATATGTGTATATATTCATAAGTGCATATATTGTACTATGTGTATTTTATATATTTTATATGTGTGTATATGTATACATTTATAAATGCATATATTGTACTGTGTGTACATATGTATATATGAATATATATTTATATACTTTATATGTGTGTCTGTATAAATTGATAAATAATTTTAGCAGAATATGTTATGTTTAAGTTTGATCTTGGTATCCTCAGTAATAGACTCTGGGCGTTAATTTTCTGAGTTGTCAAAGAAAAGCTTTCTGTGAGCTATTTGTTTTAAAGACCACCATCACTACATGGACACCTTAAAAGACATTTAAGAGGAGATTAACAAAAACTACTCACCGTTGTATGGTCTAGAAAGAGACATGTCTCTTGGCCACTCATTTACTGTTAAACTACACTCTAGGGCACTCTGCTTGAAGTAAGTTTAACTGCCTAAGAATTGATCAATAGTGATTGTAAAGTATAAGTTAACCAGGTCAGTATGAGTTTACTGTGTGTGTATGTGGGGGGGGATGCTCTGAATATTTTCCCCAGGCTTGTTAGTCTATGTAAGAGATACACCAGGACAGAAAAGTTATAAATCAACTGTATGATTTTATGGCCACCAGGGAAGCCGTATGGTTTTATTTAGTGTCTTTGTCGTCCACATGCTCAAAAGTCTATTTTCAACACTGAGCATTGCTTCAATATATATATCTACATTTAAGACTTAAATCTTGTCTTTATGAAACCCACAATTTAATTGCAGAGTCTATTTGAACATGTGAGAAAAACTTAGCACATAGTAGAAAATATAATATGCTTGTTTTCTTGTGGGAGGCAAGATGCGGTGGATGGTTTGCATTTTTGAGGACTAGGATAGTGAGAGAGTGAGATTGATGGAACAGAGTAGACAAGCGTTATAGATGAGCAGGTAATAGGAAAAGCGATGAACGCAGGAGTATGTGTACAATGATAGTAAGCAGAGCTGCCATTCAGAAAGCTGTGGGGGGGAGTCAGAGAAACAGATTGGCTAGGTAGCATGCAACCTGATAGTTGACGACTTTGTGTTTCCAGGGTTCTAGGTTTGATAAAATAATTTTCCCAATTAGCCTCGTTTAACACCAACATCCCCAGGTCTTATTTACGTACAGACATAAATGAAGCCGTGTTTACATTTTACTTAAATGGTCCTATTTTGCTGCTGCACCTTCCCAGCATCTGGGGGCATCTTCTCAGCAGTGGATGTCATCTTCCCACAAAGTACAGTGAGAGGCAGCTGGTCACTGTCTGTAGCAGCCTCACCTAACTTCTAGGTCAGTGTCTGCTGGAGTCCCCAGAGTCCTCTGGTGCTCCAATGAGGCCTCCCTCCATTAGAACCGTACCAAGATCCATGCAGGAAGGAGAAGACTTCCCTCCCTTCCCCCATCCTCAACCGTGTCACAATTTGTTATCTGTCCCCAACTCTGTTTTGGGGTAGCTTCTTGTTTTCCTGTCACAGGTAAAGGTAACAGCCACCCATACTTCCAGTTTCTATTCGTAACTAAGGTTTCAGTACTAGATCGTGCTATCTGTGCTTCTTGCCTTAAACTGAGTTTTCTATCATGGAGTTCCTTAGCCTACATTCAAGTAAGCCTTTGCCAAGGCTACCTGTCTGATTTGCAACACTGCTAATCCTGTGAATACCAGCTGGGTTCCTTTGGGAACCCCATGGCACTCAAGGAACCCTTGGAGTTCTCTTCCATGCAGGTGGCAAGCAACGTGACATTTCCTCATGTAAACTTTGATTCAAGGAATTTCACAAAGTGAGTAGAGCCTTGTTAACATGGTCACCACTACACAAATTAAACCATACCACAAGTCAGATCTCATATTTAAAATTTGCAGTGAGTTACATGGAAAGAACCAGATGTAACCATCAGGATATGGGAGTCTCATTCCCCAAGACTACTGTGTTTACATTTTTTTGCATACATTTTTGTTGTCTGGCTGAGCTTCATTTGGCAGTCCTTGGGTAGAATGGGGTTTGGATACATTTATAAAATGCTCTCTGCTTAACTGTCCAAGATAAAAATGAAATTTAAAATTCTTATGCAAATTACTGAATAAATAGTCCTGGAGATTCATTAATTGAAAGAGATTGCTTTTGCAAGATCATAACAGCATGTCAGTTTCTGAACTTATTCACTGCTGCTTATTGTCCTATTTGCAAGTTTTAATATGAGGCTTTTAATGTAGGTAGTCAAGGAGAGATTTTAACAGGCTATTTATACAATTCAGTACATTATATTCTCAGTGATTAAAGCAAACCTATTAGATTTCATAGTTAACTAGATTTATTATGAAATCCCAAACTTCCTATCATAACTTTGGCGTGTTGGAAGTATTTACAAAAATTTAAATTATCTAAAGAGCAAGTTACCAGCCAAATGAAATATGAGAAAGCAACTCATTTAGTCCATTTTTCTGTAAACATTTATTGAATATCCATACTGTGTTTCAGCCTTTATGCAGGGCAGTAACGACAATAAATGAACAAAGTTTCCAGGTCTTCAAGAGTTTACAGTTTGCAACAAACACTAAAACCTGTAATCATATGGCAGTTTAGTAGAGATTAAGATAGAGTGATATTAAATTGGTAATAGGTAAATAATATTTGTTTGCATATTTGTGCCAAATACTGTTCTATATAATTTGCATATATTAGCTCATATAATGTTCACAGTATAGTAGGTGCTATTGTTACCCTTTTGTAACAATAGCACCTACTATATAGTTCTTATTACATAAGAACTTATTACATAAGAACTGTAGTACAGAAAATAGCTCCTACTATACAGTTCTTATTACATAAGAACTTATATAAGAACTTATTACATAAGAACTGTAGTGCAGAAAATACCTCCAGGGTATGAACTTTATTATGTGACTGAGTCAGTAGTTTTGACTACTATCGATGTTTTGTATCTACATACACATTTCCTAGATAATTGTCCTACTAGCTGGGTTCCAGTATTTCTTGATTGAGAAAGACTGAAAATCTGAATTGGAACAGTCTTGAAGTATCATAAGATGTCCTTGGTTTAGCTGTTTAGTCTACTCATCTGAATTCCTAGGGGTTGTTTTTTCTTTTTTAGGATATTTTTCAGGACACCCCCTTTCATCTGATTGTATCCAGATGAATAAATGTGAGTTTACTCAATATTTTTTCCTTTCCTGTTTCCAAATTTTTCAATGGAATTTCAAGTTTAACTTCTAACTCCTGCTATGAATTTGATGTTTAGAAGAATCCCACATGCTTGGGATGAGATGTCAGATACTGAAGTTATAAACCAGATAGGAATGAAGCTGACTTCTTCATCAAATGACTTTTTCCCAAGCTTTCTTTGATTCAAACCAGATCTCTCTTCACCTCTTTCAGTCTATGACTTTTAATTTGGGCAATTCTGACACCAGAGCACTCACATGGGGCAGAGCTGGGCATCATTATTGACATTTTTTTCCTGATTTATTTATTTGACTGAAAGACTTTATGTTTATCATAGAATATGTGTGTGTGTGTGTACATATACATACACATACAAAAAGCATTTCTGAATATATTATTATGTGTTATCATTAACTTGGAGTTATTGTGCCCAAAGAACAATGGAGTGAAAGTTATAAAGAGAGAATTCCAGCTAAAAACAAGGAAGGAAGAACTAACAGAGTTGGTTAAAAATGGTGATAATTGCTACAGTAAGTACTGAGCACTCTGTCCCTGAAGGTATTTAAGCAATTAATGAGTGATTCCATTGAGGAAGAGCACAAAATAAAGAAAAAAGTTGAGCTAGTTAATTCCTATATCCCTGCCATACATGAAAGTCTGCAAGAGTCTCAGTTTTTCCAAATATCACACTTTTCCTCACAAAATCATATCATGGTCTTGGAACACACCCATGTGTTCCAAATGTGCATCTGACTTTTCTCTTTAATGTATAATTAACCCCTGAAAAATATTCCTTCTAACAAACAAAAAGTGTGTCTGTTAGAAAGTAACTGTGATAAACTAGAAAAACCAAAGGATAAACTAGAGTACCAAGTACATGGTGAATAAAGTACTTATTGCCCTGGTTTAAAATTTTTTATTTTTAATTAGAGAGAATCACAAGCAAGGTTCTTTGGAAGAGAAAAGGTTGTAGGAGCATTTTATTAGAAAAGGATTCAGTGAAGTGGAAAGCCAAAAGTATGTTATTATACATTGATTAAAGCTATGAGGCAAAGGTTTCCTGATTTCCAGAGATGCGCAGCCAATCTGAATGTCATGAACTTAGATGGTTGCCTGCCAAATGATCCTCTTTATGATTCTTAAGCTTAATGCTTATTGGTAATTATCCACTGAAATGATAAACCCACTTATCATCCTGTGGATATAGCCTAAATAGTTTGCAAGAGATTCTTATTCCTTATAATGCATTTATTTATGGTAAATATGTTTTGGCTTATTAGTTTATTTCTCCAAAGACCTCATGGCACTATTTACAGAATTCTTCAAAGAATACTGTTTTGTATCTTAGAATTTAAAATGAGACAGTATCCAGACATCAGGGTAGGAAGACAGGAGACAGGAAGAAAAAAAACAAAAAGCAATGAGATATTGCTGAAAATGTCAGTAGGAGTAAGTTGGGAAAAGAATTTTTCTATCAGCCACTGTTCCGGCTGAAAAGAACTTCTTACAGAAAGAGGATTAGAGCAGATACAGGCAAAAAACAAACCCACAAGCCAAGTCCAGACAACCTGTTTTTGTATGGCCTATAACCTATGACTATTTTTATATTTTAAATGGTTGAAAAAATCAAAAGAAGAGTAGTATTGTATGACTCATGGATATTATATGGAATTCAAATTTTAGTGTTCATAAAAAAATGTTTTATTGGAACACCACCACCTCCGCTTGTTAACATAATGCCTTTGGCTACTTTCAAACCATAGTCGCAGAGATTAGTGTTTGCAGCAGAAGCTGCATGGCACGCGAAGCCTAAAGTGTCTGCTATCTGACCCTTTACAGAAAAACCTTGTCAACCTCTCAGCCAGGGGATATGTTAGAGAAGTTGAAATTAAACAGTGCCATTATAGAGTGTGTGTTTTGTTTACTTGCCTAATATTTGTCCAATGCTTATTAAAAATTCATATTTTTGGCCTTAGGCCTGAACTACTAAATCAGAATCCAGGAACAAAGACCTGAAAGTCTGTCCTTTTTGTAAGTCCCCAAGTGTGTGTGCTCTTGTCAGACAAGTGTGGGAATCACTGGTTCTGGCCATGAACGCAGGCTGTAGAAACAGGTGGGATTCACATCTGAGCTCTACTACTTAATGACTGGGAAACCTTGGGCTCTCTTGTACAGCGTAATATACTTGCCTTTGTAAGCCTCAATAAATTTGTATATACAATGACAGGAAAGATAGGTAACTCATCAGGTTGTTGTGATGCTTTAATTAACAAATTTAGATATAGTGTTAACACAATGCCTAGCACATAGTAAATGCTTAATAACTATTACCTATTATTGCTATTAGTATAAATATCATTAGCAGTAGTTTTATTAGAGATACAGATTAAATAAGACATCTCAGTGAGAGAGACATGAATATGAGTTACAATTCTGTCTCTAATTAGATGTGTAACATTGAACCACTTAGCCTCATTGGAAACCTCCTTTGCTTCATATGTAAAATGGGAATGGAAACAAAAATACACATACATCTTAGTCATTTCTAAAACTCTGAAAATTGCAAAAAGTAATATAAATGCTACCAACTCTATTCCAGTGTGCAGTACAGGGCCAGGCACAATGTGATTAATAACATATTGTATCCAAGGAACTCCAACTGGCTTATGCCCAATGCAAAGTAATATTAATATTTTCTACTTTGATCCTGTTTTTTTGTTTCCCTTCAAAATGTCCTCTGCTCAAATCAACAGTCTATAAATGTCTTTAGCTTCTCCTCTCTATATTTAAGTCAAAATTTGTTTTCAATTAAGAGTTCATTTTCTCCTGCTGCTCTTTTCCCCACTGGAGTCAAAATCCTGGTGGCAAGATCAGAAATGATTGCTGTGGGAAAGGCAGGGATCCTACAAATGGAAGATGATAAGCTTGCAAATTGATGGAAATTTGAAAGGAGGAAAAACATCTAAAAGTGATTTTTCTCACCCCAAAAAATCCCACATACCCTCAAACTGTTTTCCAGGCAGAAATTTAAGTGTCAGAATGTAAGTGACAATGCAGGTTTTAAAATATGAGAAACAAAATGAGTTCTTTCCAGCTTGCACTCAAATTTTCAGTGATTTCCAACTTGTAGGTATGGACTGGTATCATCAAAGCTTCCTTTTCAACTAATTATTTGGCTCCATTTGGCCTAATTTCCCCTTTTTACCACAGGCTGCTAACTGCATGGAGACTATAGAACAGTGATAAGGAATTACTGGTGACAAGTTGATGTGGGAGGTACAGGCAGTGGCCCTTGTACACTGGTGTATATCCAACGCCTAGCACAGTTCCTGACACAGAGAAAGTACTCAAAAACATTTGATTGATGAGTGTTATGAGTGTTAAATGAATATTTTTCATGGAAACACCATGCTTTTATTTTTATTTACAACCAGTGACTCTGTATTTTTGTCATAAGGAAATCGCCCTTGTTTTGCATCTGGTGTGAATTCCCACTGAGCAAAACTAGGCATCTGCTCTTATAAATCCATGGTTTAGGATTGGGATGAAGGCATTTGTTTTCTCTAATATTGTTAATGATGTAGGAATGAAGTATTCACTACCAGATCATGTTTTTATTGAGGATTCTATGCAGGTGATTCCAGGGGAATCACAAGTACATGTCAGAGAATGCCAGGTTTGGTTGAAAAAACCAGAGCACTCTCCAGGTTTTTAAAAATGATTTTAAAATGATGAGTTTTATAATAACCCCTTGAAAATGGTGGGCCCAATTTATTGGAATATTGGTATATAATGGCTAGTTGTTCTGTCTACATATGAACTGAACCAGAAACAGAAGAATATAGTCATTGCTCTTCTGGCTTTGCCTAGTAACTAAGAAATAAATTAGTGATACTCATTTTTTAAAGCAACATTGCTAACATAAAGCTTTACGGAATATACTAGAATTTTTAAAAATCCAAATGTTTTGAAAGATGAATGTTTATAATAGAGTTTTAGAATGTCTTATGATAATTCCATATTATCCACAGTGGCTATTAGATTTGTTAGCAACACTTAAAATGCTTTGTGTTTGTTTGCATTTGAGACAACACTTAGATAACGTATGTTATTATAATGAAATTCTCTGAACACAGACCTGTGTTTGCTCAGAACTTGATTTTGGAAATAGTCATATGTTTAATAAATTTGTAAACCATAGGAATTGATTTAGCTTAAATGACCAGAGCATTGTAATTTTATTTTTTGTAACTAATATTCACTGTGCAAAATGGAATGGAATTGGTATAGCTTATGATTCCTTTTTAGTTCCCACTAGGAGACAAATATTCAAATATACAAAGATAGAATAAATGTGCCCCTCCTTGTACCTTTCACTCAACTTCTATGATTATTAACATTTGCTAGTCTTTTGTCATCTCTGCTTTCTTTTTAATAGTTTTTTTTTTTTTTTTTTTTGGTTGGGGGAAGGTGTGGCTGGGTATTTTAAAACAAGCTCAGATAGCATGCCATTTCAATAGTCTAAAACATCACTGTGTCCCTCTTACTTTTAAGTCTTTTGTTTTCTCTTTTAAATAATACAAATCTGTGGTTAGTTTTTAGGATTTCTTCTTTAGCTTGTGGGACAGAATCTGCTGGGGAGTTTCTGAAAAGTGGAATCCAGGTTTCTACAGGTTATTCTGTAGGGGACGCAATCATGAATTGGTTTCTGGATATCAGCTAGTGGGAAGTTGTGTCTGCTAGGGGACACCCTTACCAGCGTGGGCAGAATCAGTGAACTTGTCCCATCCTCTAATATTTAGCAGCCCTTTCAGGTCAAGTTCTGATCATTACATTCCTTTTGACAGGAAAAGGTCTGTCATTTTATGGGTTACTGTAGCATATTGAAACCCTAAAATATATCAAGCATTTTTTGTATGTACCATACTTTAAAAGAAATAGTGTACCTAATTTTCAAACTCTTTGAAAGATCAATAATTCTAAAAACCCATTTCTTACCACATGCATCTGTTAAATATTTTAAGTGTCAGCATATTAAATAGCATTCAAATTGAGTTCTTGTATGCAAGATGTCATTTGACTTTGCATATATGATTAATAGCTTTTTAAAGTTGTCTAGACCATTTTAGATTTAAAAACCTCTGGAAATCATTAGTCTGGTATAGTCGATTCTGTATTATCCATGTTCTTGTAATGAGAACTGGTTCATTCATGGTTGGTAAAATGGGGAGTGATCAGTATAACATGGAATTTGTGGGAGCTTATACATAATTTTCCCCATATGTTAATGTTTTGAAATGATAGGAAGCACACTGTTTTAAATTAGGAGATGGTCTTAGAACGTGCCTCTCTTTCATGAAAGAAGAGCTGATTTTGTGGCTTTTAAAGCTGTCATTCTTTTCTTTTCACTGTATCATGTTTCTGGGGAAGCTGCAGGTACAGATAAAAAAATAAAACAGCATTTATTCTGTGTTTGGGTGGAAAGGAGAAATACTGGTGAATAAGGCTATTTGGGCTACTTTTAATTTTGATGAAAGTGGTCTCTAACTAGAAGTAAATTCTTTAAGGAAGTATATCTTGGAGGGGGGAAATATGACTTCCATGATCCAGGGCTGCAAAGGATGACTGACAGCATGTATTCTTGGTCCAAAAGTCAGTTAAGATTTAGTTGTGCTAGTATTTTTATTAGAATTGTTATTATTGTTGGTATTTTGGTTTTATCATCTTATACATTTTGAATGATCTACTTTCCCCATAAGCTCTGTGATTCTTAAGTGTGTGATGTTGTTAGACACACTTTTCTCAAGAATGCATATGTATCATTATAATAGTAATACTTGCATTGTTTTTGAATAACACTGGTCAGTATTTTTGAAATAGGAATCAAAATGTGAGTCTGCCCGTTGATTTTTTGTCTTCCAATTTTATTGAGATATAATTGACATACAGCAATATGTAGGTTTAAGGTGCACAGCATACTGATTTGGCTTAACATACATCATGAAATCATTACCACAGTAAGTTTAGTGAGCATCCATCATCTCATATAGATATGACATTAAATAGAAAAAAAAAATTTCCTTGTGGTAAGAGCTCTTTTCTTAACGACTTTCATGTATAACATATAGTAGTGTTAATTTTACCTACCATGTTGTACATTACATCCTTAGTACTTATAACCAGGAGTTTGTACTTTTTCACTGCATTCATCCATTCCCCCTCTCCATTAATCCATGCCTCTGGTAAACCACAAATGTTATTTCTTTTTCTGTAAATTTGTTTATTTTATATTTTAAGTATAATTGACCTATAACATGATTTTAGATTCTGGTACACAATATAGTGATTCAGTGTCTATACATTTCAAAGTGAGCATCATGACAAGTATAGTTGTCATCTGTCACCATACAAGCTGTTTCCCTGGTGGCGCAGATGTTAAAGAATCTGCCTGCAATACCGGAGACCTGGGTTTGATCCCTGGGTCAGGAAGATCCCCTGGAGAAAGAAATGGCAACCCACTCCAGTATTCTTGCTTGGGAATTCCCATGGACAGAGGAGCCTGATGGGCTACAGAGGAGCCTGGTGGGCTACAGTCCATGGGGTTGCAAAGAATCAGACACGACTGAGTGACCAACACACACACATCATACCTAACTATTGGCTACATTGCCCACACTGTATGTTTCATACTTTTGGCTTATTTTATAACTGAAAATTTGTAGATCTAAATCTCCCTTTGTGGTCCTAAGCCTACCTATTTTTCTGCTCTCCTTCACTCTGGCAACCACCTGTTTGTTCTCTTTATCTCTAACTCCATTTCTGTTTTGTTAGGTTTAGCCATTCTTTTTTTTTTTTTAATTCCATGTATAAGTGAAATCATACAGTATTTGTCTTTCTCTTTCTGACTTCTCTTCGCACAATACTCTCTAGGTATATCTGTGTTAATGTAAATGACAAGATTTCATTCTTTTTTGTGGCTCAGTGATATTTCATTGTGTACATATCACATCTTCTTTATCCATTCATCTGTTGCGAGGCACTTAAGTTGCTTCCTTTCCTTTTCTATTGTAAATAATGATGCAATGAACATAGGGGTGGCCAGATGATATTTAAACTTAAACTAAGGATAGTTTTCTACAAGTTCATCATCAATCTTCTGGGTATTTTTCAGTCTAAATTTAAAGAAAAAGAGCTGAAGACATTTTAATTGTACTCCATGGCTTTAAACCTTTCCAGATTTAGTAGTTTATTGAGTTAGCACTTCTTTCTCTGAAGCTATGGATATTAAACTATTGATATATAAATGGATGAAATGTTTCATAGTCTAAATGTAAAACTCTTTCTTCTATTTTTTAAACCACAGTAAAATTATAAATTATCCCATTCATGTTTAGTGTGTACCAGCTAATTCTTTATCTACATAGCATATCCACTGGTTCATGCTAGTCCTGAGATGTGAGAATGCAGTCATGCTTTGGGTCTTGAATGTAAGTTGGGGAGAAAAATACTTTAAAACTATTGTGATTGGATTATTATTTAGTTGCTAAGTCATGTCCAGTTCTTTTGCAGTCCCATGGACTGTAGCCTTCTAGGTTCCTCTATCCATGTGATTTCCAGGCAAGAATACTGGAGTCGGTTGTCATTTCCTTCTCCAGGGGTTCTTCCCAACCCAGGGATCAAACCCATGTCTCCTGCATTAGTAGGCAGATTCTTTACCACTGAGCCTCCAAGAAAGTCCCCTATGATTGTATTACATGAGTCTAATTTCTTCAGTTTGAATAATTGCTTTTTTTTTCTTTTCTTTTCAGAATCAGAGAGTCTCTCTGTATCTCTATAACTTACCAAATATTTGTTCAATTCTCCTCTGTTTAGGAATATTTGGATCTGGTAAAAACATTTTTCATCATTCAATGAAATCAGTTTTTAACTTCTCTTATAATGATACAGACCATATAATTAGGTAATCTTGTATATTTCCTATATTCTATAAGTTCCCTGAAGTCTGGGATCAGGTATTGTTCAGGGTGCCATTTAAAGACAGTGCCAGGTACTTAAATGCTCAGTTGAATGATGTTTTTGAATGAGTAAAAATGTAAATAGTAAAATTCTTAAAGTATAATTTATGGTATTTATCTTAGAGTGTTACACATAGCAAGCACTCAAATTTGAATAAAATGGTAGCATTTTGCCAATTTCATTTATCTACAAAAAGAGCTTTAACCAGAGCACAGATTCCCATGAATAAAAATTTTGCACTTGTAAGCACAGGCAAAATAGTTTTACCACATCTAGCACTTGCTGGCATATATACCTTCTACCAGGCTTCCCTGGAGGCTCAGTTGGAAAAAATCCACCTGCAATGCAGGAGACCTGGGTTCACTCCCTGGGTCAGGAAGATCCCCTGGAGAAGGGAATGACTATTAACTTCAGTATTCTTGCCTGGAGAATTCCATGAACAGAGGAGCCTGACAGTCTATAGTCCGTGGGGTTGCAAAGAGTTGGACATGGCTGAGTGACCAACACCAACATACCTTCTACCTGATTTACTTTCTCACATCACTCAAGCCTTTTGGGCCTCTATCAGGAGTTCTTATGACAAACAAAATCAAACCAAAAGAACTAAAAACCTGTGGAGAATTTGTGTTTGTAGAAACAACAAAAATGAAAGGAAAAAAAAAAGAGAGAGAGAGAATCCAAACAAAGGAAGCTGGTTTGGAGTGGTGTGTGTGTCTATGTGTCTGTGTGTCTGTTTGTCTGTGTGTCTGCGCTGGGACTGGGGCAAGGATAGTAGAAGTTTAAAACTTTGCCAGAGTTTTCTGATACTATGATGATCTTCAAGTATTTTAAGTAATCGTTAAGTGGTTCTTTTTGTCAGTTGTTTGGCTCCAGAATAAATCTTTCTGGAAATGAATATTTGTGTATCTGAGTGTTGGAAGCAAAGTTAAGGGGAAGCAAAGTTAAGTTAAGCAAAGTTAAGACTACATCAGGAATGACATAAATTAATGACACATATTTTATTGTTTTAATAAGTGAAAATATATTGCCCAACATTTGGATTTCAGTAAAGTGATCTGATTTAGAATCAGGGACTATGATTTTTTGTGATATCGCTACTCCCATGTATGTGACAGACTTGTTTAACACTGTTCCATGTCTACTAGACTTAGGACGTAAAGTCAAGTAATGTGAGAGCTAGAAGGGATCTCATGGGTCTTCTAGTCCAAGCCCAACATTCTACAGGTGAGGATGTTGAAATCAAAATAATGAAGTGGGTCAAATATACCAAACACTGTGGTGCTCTGCATCCCTTTTCACATCTGGTCTTCACAGCACTTCCATGGTGTTTGCTATTAATAATGAATAAATGGGGTTTGGACAGGTTATGTTAACTTGCTCAAAATTTCCTGGTGACTTGGTGAGAGTCCTAGGATTTACTCATCAGCCCACTGATTTGGGAGATCATTCTATTTCAGATGCAGTTCAGTAATTAATGAAAGTTAAATGGCTGAAGTCTCTTCTCTGATAGTAAAAACATATTCAATATGTTGTGATAGGGTTATGTGAGAAATGGATATAGATATGTAATTATGGAGTAAATGTTCATTACTTTTTATCAGGGAGAATTAGAGAAGATTTTGTAGAGGAGAAAAGAGTGGAGCTGAATCTTGAAAGATATCTGGGAATTTGTTAGGCAATCAAAGGCACTACAGACTATGGAACCTGTCCGAGTGTGTCACATAGTTTGTTGTTATAACAGTAAGTAGTTCTGCGCAAGTGAGGATGGGAATGTAGGGTATGTTTGAGGGAATCTGAAAGAGAGAAGACTGGAAAGGTAAGAATGGACCAAATTCTTGTATCCCAATTTCTGCCCTGATGCCTTGTGAGTTTTTTTCCTACTAGTTTTTTCCTACAATTTTTCCCTACTAGTAAACCACCCATAAACTGCTCCAACTACTTTACTCAGCATGGAGTGAGATACCGACAATGAACATATGAATCAGGGCAGTAGTCCTAGGGATTAAAAATTAGGAATGGTATACAGAAAGAGTTTGGAGGTAAAATTGGTTGGGCTCAGTGATTTATGAGATGCCAACGGTAAAGAAGACTGAAACTTAACACAACTCAAATATTTCTAACTGTGAAGACACAGTGGATGGTGATGCTGTTATCAGAGATGGTAAAAGTTGGAGGTTAACGGGATTGTATGGTCTCAAAGTTTAATTCATATTGTCCTGGGTTTTAACAGAAGGTAAATAGTATCTTTGTATTTTGTTTCACATTAGGCTTAAGCAGATTTATCAAAGACTGAAGATATTAGAATGATGCATATTAATTATATGTACATGATTAGAAATATATGTGTGGTTTTATGTAGATATTTCTCTAGTAGAATTTAGAATCCATTACTGTATCTTATACCTGGAGGAGCTTCTAAACATCAGCTAGTGAAGAAAACAGAGACTTGTTCCCAAAGGCAATTTTGCTTTCATTTCTTTTATTTATTTATTTTTTAAAGTGAAACTAACCAGAAAACAAACAAAAGCATTTAAAATGGAATTATTACGGATGGGCTCCAATTAGCTTCTTATCCTTTTAAACTAGACCCTCTGAACTCATTTAAATAAGTTGCCTGGCTCTAGCAAGCACTTGAATTTTCTACCCGTGGGCTAATCCAACCTTCTCATATAATAGATGTGAAAATGGGTTAAATGATTCACCTTACAGTCTTTGGTTAAGCAATATATGAAAGAAAAGTAACTAAGGTAAAATTACAAAACTATAAAAAATATTTATGTGACCAAGATAGTTGTATATAGGAGGGACTATTTTTACCACCATCTTCCTCCCCCAAAAACCTTTTTGCTGTTTTTTGTTTTTTTAATGTTATTGTAATTTCTCATTCATTCCATATCATTGCCCACAGTGCCACCTATTGGTAAAATGAAGCAATGATGGCATAGCCAGTTTTTGTATACACTGAAATTGATTCCATGGTCTCTTAAGAGATCTGCCCTGGATTTTTGCAGACAGCTGTTAGGAAGCAGATGCTGTCAGTGATCCGACTAAAATGGGAAATGAATGCTCACGTGGAATGCTCAACTTTGTCATTTAGAGGGGATCCAAAAAAGAGCAGTAAAGCAGAGTATCCTACTTCCCCAGTTCCTGGCTCTGCCAAAAAGGAGGAGGCTATAAAACTGCTAAGGGATTCGAAGAATTCAGCCATTCCCACATATTGGGGCACAAATTGCTTATGTGTCTTGCTGCTCCAGTGGGGTTATGGCCTTTTACAAACACCAACCTGAAGTAGTGAGCTCATCTGAGAAACACTCTGCCAGAGTCTTCCTGTTAACACGCAGGCTATTAAGTGACAACAAAGGCCTTCGTTTTCACTGAACATATTTGAAAAAAGTTTTGTAAGAGTAGTCAGTGTGATTTTCCCTATCTCAATTATATTGTTTCTCTGTGGGAAAGATGTTCTCTCTAGAGAGCGTGCATAATACAAGGTACAAAGTAAGGTATTGTATATGTGGTTGAAGAAGGAGTAACTGGATCTTTAGGACATTAGTAAATTTAACAAATCCCAACATTCCCCCCAATGTTGATGTTCAAGCACACGTGTATTAACACATGTGCACACACAGACACAGACTAAAGACTAGTGTGGTAAAGTACAAAAATTGATGAGACTTAATTCCTTATTCTACAGCATGTAAAACTATTTGAGTAAAAATACATGAGAACACATTTATGGTGGTTATTATTTGTTTTAAATTGAAAGGTTTAATCAGATCCTCCCCTACCACAAGCTGCCTTTCTCCAGATTTTCATATGACAGAAGGGACTTATGATTAGTTTGTTCACTTTTGAGTTACTGTTTCTTAAGTATTTAATACTTGATCATTTTTAGAGGTAGGTTGTACTACTGTTGCTGTCGTTAACGTTCAAATCATTTAGACCAGGTGGTGATCCCAACTAAAAGCATCAGAAAACTGTATCTGTGATGTCCGTATCAGGAAAGTCAAAATCATGTACCAGCTTCTAAGGAAAACTTTAAGTATAATTTTCAAAATTACTTGTTTATTTATTTATTGGCTTGCTGGGTCTTCATTACTGCCCACGGGCTTTCTCTAGTTGTGGCAAGCAGGGGCTACTCTCTACTTGCGGTGCCCACTTATCATTGAGGTGGCTTCCCTTGTTGTGGAGCATGGGCTCAGTAGTTGGGGCGTATGGGCTCCAGAGCGCAGGCTCAGTAGTTGGGGCGTATGGGCTCCAGAGCGCAGGCGCAGTAGTTGAGGCGTATGGGCTCCAGAGCGCAGGCTCAGTAGTTGGGCGTATGGGCTCCAGAGCGCAGGCTCAGTTGGGGCTTATGGGCTCCAGAGCGCAGGCTCAGTAGTTGGGGCGTATGGGCTCCAGAGCGCAGGCTCAGTTGGGGCTTACAGGCTCCAGAGTGCAGGCTCAGTAGTTGAGGCGTATGGGCTCCAGGGCGCAGGCTCAGTAGTGGGAGCGTGTGGGCTCCAGAGCGCAGGCTCAGTAGTTGAGGCGTATGGGCTCCAGGGCACAGGCTCAGTAGTTGAGGCGTATGGGCTCCAGGGCACAGGCTCAGTAGTGGGATCGTATCGGCTCCAGGGCGCAGGCTCAGTAGTTGGGGCGCATGGGCTCCAGAGCACAGGCTCAGTAGTTGGGGCATATGGGCTCCAGAGCGCAGGCTTAGTAGTTGGGGCACATGGGCTCCAGGCCCCAGGCTCAGTAGTTGGGGCACTCGGGCTCCAGGGCACAGGCTCAGTAGTTGGGGCATTTGGGCTCCGGGGAGTAGGCTCAGTAGTTGGGGCGCATGGGCTCCAGAGCGCAGGCTCAGTAGTTGGGGCATTTGGGCTCCAGGGAGTAGGCTCAGTAGTTGGGGCATATGGGCTCCAGAGCGCAGGCTCAGTAGTTGGGGCACTTGGGCTCCAGGGCACAGGCTCAGTAGTTGGGGCATATGGGCTCCAGGGCGCAGGCTCAGTAGTTGGGGCACTTGGGCTCCAGAGTGCAGGCTCAGTAGTTGGGGCACTTGGGCTCCAGAGTGCAGGCTCAGTAGTTGGGGCGCATGGGCTCCAGAGCGCAGGCTCAGTAGTTGGGGCATATGGGCTCCAGAGTGCAGGCTCAGTAGTTGGGGCACTTGGGCTCCAGAGTGCAGGCTCAGTAGTTGGGGCATATGGGCTCCAGAGCGCAGGCTCAGTAGTTGGGGCATTTGGGCTCCGGGGAGTAGGCTCAGTAGTTGGGGCACTTGGGCTCCAGAGTGCAGGCTCAGTAGTTGGGGCACTTGGGCTCCAGAGTGCAGGCTCAGTAGTTGGGGCATTTGGGCTCCGGGGAGTAGGCTCAGTAGTTGGGGCGCATGGGCTCCAGAGCACATGCTCAGTAGTTGGGGCACTTGGGCTCCGGGGCGCAGGCTCAGTAGTTGGGGCACATGGGTTCTAGAGTACAGGCTCAGTAGTTGGGGTGTGTGGGCTCTAGAGTGCAGGCTCAGTAGTTGGGGTGCATGGACTTGGTTGCTTTGAGGAATATGGGATCTTCTCAGACCAGGGATTAAACGGGTGCCCCTCCATTGCAAGTTGGATTCTTAACTGCAGGACCACAGGGGAAGTCCCTCAATAAGAATAATTTGAAAGAATAGCACCACAAACATCTGGCCCTTTTGAAGAGACTGAAATACAAGAAAGCAAGTTGATTTTGACTAAAGGACTGTGGGACAAAAACTGAAATTCCTTAACTAAGGAAAGTTAAGTCAAAGGCTTGAAAGAAGGGAACAAACTGCAGACTTGAGATTTGTTTGGGAGATACAGTTCAGGAAAAGACGCTGGAGGAGGGATTCCTAAGAGCTAGCTGGAGGTTGAAGTTGAATAGGAGCCCTGGTTCTAGGATTGCTTGGTCTGGATTCAAATTTTGCTTCTGCACCTTAGAGCAGTTAGGTGCTTAGTCTTAGTTTCCCTCTCCACAGATGGATATACAAGAGTTACTGTGCCTGTTCTTTAAATGCAACAAAGTAATAAATACTAAGAGGAATGATTATATGTATCAAATGTCATATAAAACATGAATTTTCATTTAGATCAAGTGTCTATTGTTTTAAAGTAATCTTACTTATTAAAAAAAAAATATTTATTTACTTGACTGTGCCAGGTCTAGTTGTGGTACATGGAATGTTTTAGTTGTGGCATGTGGGATCTACTTCCTTGACCAGGGATCTAGCCTAGGCCCTGGCATTGGAAGTACCAAGTCTTAAGCACTGGACCACAAGAGAGGTCCCACAATCTCACTCAGTTTTTATTCTGTGTTCCCTTGTGCACACAAGAAAAATAAGGTGAAACCTGTGAAAACACTGGCTCCTTTAGGCAGAACTCTGCCAACATTCAGATGATTCCAGTTTTACATCAGTATTATTAGATGCTGCATTCGTTTTCTATTGCTGCTGTACCAAATTAACATAAACAGTGTTATATCACAAACATAATGTATATTATCCTCTTTGGAGCCATCAGAAGTCTGAAATGAATCTAACTAGTTAAAATTAAGGTGTCAGCAGGTTTGTGGTCTTTTGGAAGCTCTAAGGGTAATCTGTTTGGTCCTCTGTGGCTTCTGGAGGCCATCTGCATTCCTTGGCTTGTGACCTCTTCAAAGTACATTACTTTAACCTCTGTTTCTGTTGTCACATATCTTTTTTGTCTTTGACCCTCTTGCCTCTGCCTTATAGTGACCGTTGTGGTAGAGTCCACTCAGATAGTTCAAGATAGTCTCCCCACCTTGAGACTCTTAATCACCTCTGTAAAGATCCTTACCTTGTAGGGAAACACATGTACCAGTTTTGGTAATTAAGGTATAGATATCTTTGTGCTGTGCTGTGCTTACTCAGTCAGTTGTGTCCGGATCTTTGCAACTCCATGGACTATAGCACGCCAGGCTCCTCTGTCCACAGGGACTCTCCAGGCAAGAATACTGGAGTGGGTTGCCATGCCTTCCTCCAGGGGATCGTTGCAACCCGGGGATCATTGCAACCCAGGGATCGAGCCCAGGTCTCCCACATTGGGGGCGGATTCTTTACTGTCTGAGCCACCATCTGCTTACCAGAGATGCTTTAAATCATTGTTAGTTTTGGTAATTCCAATAGTTGACCAATACATAGGATTAAATAAAGCTTTTGGAAGTTCTATCAAATTTGCCAAAATTTTCCTTTTGTGAATGCTACTGTAAATTAAGTGAAAAAGTTCAACATAAAGTTACTGTTGTTGAGACAACCACAAATTTTAGAGAGTGGTATCCTGGTGAAAGCAATGTTCTTACAAAATGAGGAATTCATGGAGCAGAAATGTGTTTGAAACAGGTTGTGGTATAAAAGTTATTGATGTGCCCATATTTAATCCTAGAATATTTCAGCAATCAAAGTAGATGCTCTGGTTATCAAGTTTTACAGGTACACACAAATACACACAGCTCAGTAACTCAACTAAAAAACTTTCATGATGAAGTTGACATTGGATTTTAAAAAATAAAGAAGTAAAACTTAAGCATCGCAATCTTTTTCTTGCTATTCTCCTTTAGTTGGATTTAAAAATATTTGAGGCTATGAAGGAACAAGTTGCAAATCAATCCAAGCGTCCTATAGACAGTGATCTTCAACTAATTTGTAAATGAATCACCTAAATTTTATGCAAGTTTTATTTAAAATTAGTTGGAAGCTTTTAATCAGAATATTCAGTAAATTGAAATCCAGAAATTAAGATTTAGAAGCTCTTAGAAAATTGCAATTATTAAAAATCAAAAGCTTACAGGAAGACATTGAAATTTATTCTTATAAAAGCATGAAATAAATTGAACAAATTAAAATTTGAGAACTCTAAAGATTTAATTTTAGAAATCTATGGTTGTCTTTTGAACTATCATGACTTGTAGGAAGAATCTTTTGATTAAGTGCCTGTATTTAATTTGATAAATTCATATTCATATCAGAATATAATGAAAATAAGAAATGTCTATGATTTTGAAAAGAATAATGTATCATAACAAGTTACTTGATGAATTTTCCTTTCAAAATTATTTCTTGATAAAGCATGTTCTGGGGCAGTCATTATCATAGTAACAGTAACAATATCTGGATGGAAGTATTTACAGATTTCAATATGAAAAAATTAGATTTGAGAATATCTTCCATTTAGAAGATGGCTTTTATCCAAACAGATAATTTCACAGCTGTAGAAAGAATATTTTCTCAAAAATGGTATGCCACACAGAGCACAGTCTATTGAAAATGTCATTTTCAAATTTAAGAAACTTAAAATGTAATTTTGAAGAACATTACGGGAAATTTTGTTAAGCAATAATATCATTTAGGAAAACAAGTTATTTTAAGAAATACCACTGACATGTATTAGAGACAGATACAAATGTGGGTCTAGTGTATGGTTATTTACCAAGGATAATAATTATTGTGTGATACTGGTTTTTAATCACAATAACTATTATTACCTCATTGTGATTTTTAGTATTTAAATATTCCCTGGTGGCTCAGATGGTAAAGAATCTGCCTGCCATGCGGGAGACCTGAGTTTGAATTTTGGGTTGGGAAGATCCCCTGGAGAAGGGAATGAAAACCCACTCCAGTATTCTTGCCTGAAGAATTCTGTGGACAGAGGGAAACTGACAGGCTAGTCCACAGGGTCACAAAGTATCAGACGAGACTGAGTGACTAACACTCACTCTTTCACTGTCATATATTTATATAATTTTATTTAATTTTGCTTTAAATATATGGTTATATTTTATTTATTTGAATGGCATAGAATAGTTTTTGAGTAGAACTGTCATATGGCTAACATAATAAAAGAAGCAAGTTAGTCAGCAAATAATTATTCATGATTTTATGTGATTAATGATTTTAGCATTTTTTCATTCTCTGGATGTTGTGGTCTGGTTAATAAAATTATATTGCAATCCTATGTAGAAAGCCCTTAGCACAATGCCTGGCTCACTGTAATCTCTTGTTATTACCATAAGCAGCTTAGTGAAAGACCTTCTGGGCCCCCTAACCTTTAATAATCTTTCTCTGTGGCCGTGGAACACTCTCATTACACCTAAGTTCAATGTTATTGTGTGTGATATTTTATTTTTTAACCTCTTCCATAATTTCTTTTCCTTTTTCCTTGCCCTAAGGGTTAGTTTCTATCAGCACCATTTTTCTGTTTCCTAATTTTAATTGACATTTTCTGTCGGCCCCATTTATTTCAAAGCATTGGGCAAAAGACACTACCCTTTCTCGCACTTCCTTTAACCATTACTGGGAGGAGGGGCTGGCTTTACCTGTTAATATATCCTGCTATGGGCCTGCATTGAGTGTGTAGCCCAATGCTGTGTAAGGGAACAAGCCCAGCTCTGATTAATTGTATGCATATGTGCATAGTCACTTCAGTTCTTTGCCACCCTGTAGACCCACCGGGCTCCTCTGTTGGGATCCTCCAGGCAAGAAAACCGGTGTGGGTTGCCCTGCCCTTCTCCAGGGGATCTTCCTGACCCAGGGATCAAACCAGTGTCCCAAACCCTGTGTCCCAAAGACCTCAACCTTTGGCCTTGATGTCACTCTTTGCAATTTCAAGAATTGTTGACCTCAGAGCCTTTTTATATCCTCAACACCAGGATATCACTGTAGTTTCTTTCAAAGCTGGGATCTCATTAGTCACGGTCTTCCTGAAACACTGTGGGATTTTGCATGGCTTCTGTGACCACATTTACCTTCTTCCTCTTCCTAAGAAATCTGCCTTCCATATAAACTCAGGGCATCAATACTTTGGTACATCTCTATTTTCTCAGCCCATCCCTGAGTTAGGCCTTACTTGTTTTCCTTTGCAGTCAGAACCCCACCGACCATTTCAGTATTTCTGTGCACTACCTCCTTAGGAATGTTTCTCTCTTGGCTTTTACAAGTTTTACAGCTTAGTGTTGTGTCGAGCTATTTCATTCTTATAAGTATTTGAATCTGAAATTCTAAACTGTCTGCTTTATTGTCTTCCTGAGTTTTGTTCCTGAGGATGGCAGCTATGGACCTGTGTAGTACCTGTATCAGCTGGAAACTTGTTAGAGATTCAGAATCTCGGGCCTTACCCCAGAACTGTGAATCAGAATCTGCATTTTAACATTTATGCACATTAAAATTGGAGAAACACTGCTCTAGAGCAGTGGAATCCAATCTTTTGGGCACCAAGTTTCGTGGTAGACAGGTTTTCCATGGATCAGGGTCAGGGGATGGTTTCGGGATGATTCAAACACATTACATTTATTGTGTTCTTTATATCAGCTCCACCTCAGATCATCAAGCATTAGATCCTGGAGATTGGGGACCCCTGCTCCAGGGTACCAAGGGACTAAGGATATCTGTAGTCTTTTTCTCTTCTCTGGCAAGCCAGATAAACTCTAAGGGTGATTGATTGGTTCCAGGTAATCTAAGCATGGGCTTCCCTGGTGGTTCAGATGGTGAAGAATCTGCCTGCAATCAGGAGACCCAATTTCGATCCCAGTTTGGGAAGATCCCCTGGAGTGTAGGGCATGGAAACCCACTCCAATATTCTTGCCTGGGAAATCCCGTGGGCACAGGAGCCTGGTGGGTTACAGTCCATGGGATTGCAAAGAGTCGGATAGGACTGAATAACTAACATTTTCACTTTCACTTTCATTCTAAACATAGCAAGCAACAGCAGAACATGGAAATACTATGCGTGGAAGGAATGGGAGAGAAGAAGATATGTAGACTATAGAATCAGTAGTTTCAGGGACACCAGATTACCCATGTGTGTTTCCTTCCATTTGTGTCTATGTTGAATGGAGTTAATGGTGACATTGATGATACTACTACTACTACTAATAATTTTTCCCAAGATACCAAAATATAATCTGCATTTCAGTGAGAATTTTGGATAATCTGTACATGTGTTGAAATTTGAGAAGCAATGTTCTAAAGCAGTGTTTTTCTAAGAGCAGTCATGTGAAATCAGTTTAGTGAATTACACTCTGTGCTAAAAAGAGCAACAACTATGAAAATGGGATAAAACAATATATAGAAAATACCAGAGTACAAAAAACAAAAATGGAGTAAAGGTAAATATTGATTTGGACTTTTTTTCAGTCATGTTTGTGTGTCTTGGGATCATGATATAAAATATATTTCTTACTGTGGGTAAAAACCAGTTGATAAATACAATCTAGACAACCTCACTGTAGCAGATACAGACCCTGCTTAGTAAGTCTACTCAGTTTCTGGCAAGTCATGTCAACTCTGCCCTCACTGCTGCCTGGAAGTCCTTTTAGTTATCTTTATGTTTCGTGCCTCTGTCAGGAAGAAAAAGCAGAACTGTGATTACTCTGGAGTTACTTGTTCAAGTAAGATTTAAAGAAAACCCATCAGGGTGTAAATAAAGGTTCCTTCTATTGATCTAATATGGAGTTTATAAAATGGTTACAAGAAACACTCCTCAAAGACTGGGAATATAACTCAAGCCTTTTTCCCTATAATTTTGGAGTTTCTTTGAAACCACTTTTTTATTTCTTTGAAATTTATGTGAAATCATGTGAAAGAAATCAGTAAGAAAAAGACAATCCAGAAGGAAAATGAGGAAAAGACTCAAACTGTTAATTCATAATAGAGAATATTTAAGTAGCCAAATACAATAAGAAAAAGAGCTCAGTACCAGTAATTTTCAAGAAAATGAAACATGCAAATTAAAGCCCCAGTGAAATATACTTGTCTTCCCACCAGAAATGCTAAAATACAAAGGTTCACATCAACCAGTCAATGACTAGGATTGAGCTGTGAGAACTCATACCATGCTAGTGGGATATAAGTTAGCAAAGCATTTTTCAAAACTTTTTATTTGGAAATAACTTCAAATATACAGAAAAGTTATAAAAATAAAAATACTTAAAACTAGTACAAAGTATACTTGTATACTTCTTATCCAGATCATCAGTTGCTAACATTCTACTTTATTGTTTTAACTGCCTATATTCTTAATATATGTACACACACATAAAACTCTCAGTCAACCCTGAATGACTGGAGGTAAATATGTCAGGACTCTTGACCCCAAAATACTACAATGTATGTTTCCTGAAAGTAAGAATATTTTCTTCAGTTGCTCAGTCATAGCCAACTCTGCATCCCCATGGACTGCAGCACGCCAGGCTTCCTTGTACATCATCAACTCCCAGAGCTTACTCAAACTCATGTCCATCCAGTTAGTGACGCCATCCAACAATCTCATCCTCTGTCATTCCCTTCTCCTCCCACATTCAATCTTTCCCAGCATCATGGTCCTTTCCAAAGAGAGTTCTTCGCATCAGGTGGCCAAAGTACTGGAGTTTCAGCTTCAGCATCAGTCCTTCCAATGAATATTCAGGACTGATTTCCTTTAGGATGCACTGGTTGGATCTCCTTGCAGTCCAAGAGACTCTCAAGAGTCTTCTCCAACACCACAGTTCAAAATTCAATTCTTTGGTACTCTGCTTTCTTTTTTTTTTTTTTTTTTTTTATACTCTGCTTTCTTTATAGTCCAACACTCACAACCATACATGACCACTGGTAAAACCATAGCTTTGACTAGATGGAACTTTGTTGGTAATGTAATGTCTCTGCTTTTTAATATGCTGTCTAGGTTGGTCATAGCTTTTCTTCCAAGGAGTAAGCCTCTTTTAATTTCATGGCTGTCGTCACCATCTGCAGTGATTCTGGAACCCAAGAAAATAAAGTCTCTTACTCTTTCCATTGTTTCCCCATCTGTTGGCCATGAAGTGATGGGACCAGATGCCATGATCTTAGTTTTCTGAATGTTGAGTTTTAAGCCAATTTTTTCACTCTCCTCTTTCCCTTTCATGGAGGCTCTTTAGTTCTTCACTTTCTGCCATAAGGGTGGTGTCATCTGCATATTTGAAGTTATTGCTGTATCTCCCAGCAATCTTGATTCCAGCTTGTGATTCATCCAGTCCAGCATTTCGCATGATATACTCTGCATATAAGTTAAACAAGCAGGGTGACAATATATAGGCTTGACGTACTCCTTTTCTTATTTGGAACGAGTCTGTTGTTCCATGTTCAGTTCTAAATGTTGATTCTTCACCTGCATACAGATTTCTGAGGAGGCAGGTCAGGTGGTCTGATATTCCCATCTCTTTCAGAATTTTCCACAGTTTACTGTGATCCACACAGTCAAAGGCTTTGACATAGTCAATAAAGCAGAAGTAGATGTTTTTCTGGAACTCTCTTGCTTTTTTTGATGATCCAATGGATGTTGGCAATTTGATCTCCAGTTCCTCTGCCTTTTCTAAATCCAGCTTGAACATCTGGAAGTTCATGGTTCACATACTGTTGAAGCCTGGCTTAGAGAATTTTGAGCATTACTTTACTAGCGTGTGAGATGAGTGCAATTGTGCGGTAGTTTGAGCATTCTTTGGCATTGCCTTTCTTAGGGATTGGAATGAAAACTGACCTTTTCCAGTCCTCTGGCCGCTGCTGAGTTTTCCAAATTTGCTGGCATATTGAGTGCAGGACTTTCACAGCATCATCTTTTAGGATTTGAAATAGCTCAACTGGAATTCCATCACATCCACTAGCTTT
Source organism: Cervus elaphus (assembly GCF_910594005.1). Lineage (NCBI taxonomy): Eukaryota > Metazoa > Chordata > Mammalia > Artiodactyla > Cervidae > Cervus > Cervus elaphus. The sequence goes on along the minus strand of NC_057829.1, from coordinate 50,851,450 downwards.
GTTCATAGTGATGCTTTCTAAGGCCCACTTGACTTCACATTCCAGGATGTCTGGCTCTAGGTGAGTGATCACACCATCATGGTTATCTGGGTCATGAAGAATATCATGATATTCTTCATGACCCAGATAGTACGAATATTTTCTTACATAACCATTGTACATTTTAGCATTGTTAAATTTTTTTTGCTTTACTTACCATTTACTTTTCAGTTTTATCAGTTGAGCTAATTGTTGAGCTACTAATGGCCATCCTAGTACTTTTCCCCTTTTTCCTCAGGATCCAATCATGGAAGAGTTATTTGGTCTAGTTGTCATGTCTATTTTGCCTCCTTCAATGTGAAACATGTCCAAAGACTTTCTTTGTCTTTTATGACATAATTTAAAGAAGGCAGCTCCCCTCTTTTTATAAAATAAAATAAAGGGTTGGTGTACCATTTTTAAAGCTTTCTTTTATCAAAAATTCCAAATATATATGTATAGTAAGTAGAATAATACTATGACTCTCACAATTGCTTAGCTTCAACAACCATCAACTTTTTGTCAATTTGATTTCTTTTCTACTTCTGCTAATGATATAACTGAGAACGTTAAAGCTGAATATACTGCATACATTATAAATCATCAACTTTGTATGTCTGTGTATCTTCAGTGGGAAGGCCTATTTGTGTACCTTAAAGGATATGGACTAGAATGTTTACAGCCGCCTTGATCATAAGTGCCAAGAACTGGAAACAATCCAAATGTCCTTTATTAGTAAAATGAATTGGCACCTTGAGGTATATTAATACAGTGGAGTGGTATACAGTAATGAAAGTCAGTAAAATAATGCTGCTTGCAAAACACTGATGAATGTCACAAAAATTAAGTTGAGCAAAGTAGAGTGGATTTTGGTCAAAAACAGGAAAATGACTCTATGATATTAGCAGTCAGGATAGTGTTTACTTTGGGGAGGGAAGTTATGATGATCATTATTAGAGGGTCTTCTAGGATGCTGGTAATATTCTATTTCTATTTTTAATGGGTTGTAATTACATTTTTTTCCACTTTATGAAAATTCATAGAGCTTTAGAGTTGTGCACTTTTCTATGTTCATTATAATTCAATACAAATTATTGTTAAAAATTTAAGCAGGTTGTTTTATATCTCTTAATATATCCATATTTTTATATAAGGACACTGTTTCAAATCATTTTTTAAAAAATCATATAACATTTTACTTATCTTCTTGCTAAACAGTTAAGGTGCTGTTGCATTAAGTGTTCAAAATGAGAAAATTGTTTTGAAATGATGGGAGTAATAGTATTTTTTAGGCTTTGCATTCAGGCAGTTTCTCCTTTCTATCTTACTGTCAAAATGTTTTGAGTATATATGTTGGAGTATTTTATATAAAATATAAGGTTATAAAAGTTTAAGAGGTTTTTCTCACTGCTTTCCCAGCCATATGAGTGATTGCTTCAGCCTACTGCTGGGGAAAATGTTGGTGCATCTATCTTCTGCAAGTGGATTAGGTTGCTTATGTCATCTAGTGAACTGAATGGTTCTTTATCTCTTTTACAATCTCACAAAAATACTTCATCCTGATCTATACTTCACTTTTTATTATAGCACCTTATTATGTGCAGTAAAAGAAAATGTTTAATTTTGTCATAGACTTGGTGATTTGGAGTATTCTTCCTTAAAAAAAATATTGCTATTAAAATGAGCTCTGCAAGGCATTCTTTAAAATGTATATAATATTTCACACATACAATTACACAGTTTTCTAAGTACCCATGAATCCACTCTCTAGATATAATACATTTTAGCATTTTACCACATTTACTGCAGGTCTTTATTACATTAAATGAAGTTTAAAATAAAGATTCTTTCAAACCCTTCCCTTTGCTGTCCTACTCCCCTTAACCTCTACCTCCTTTTCCCCTCCCTCCCAAGTACAAATCTCCTGAAGTCAGTGCACAGCTTTATAATTGTGCTTGTGACATATGTAAGCAAGTATAATAATATGTTTTGTATGTAAATTTTTTTTACATAGATTATTATACAGCTGACCCTTGTTGTCCATGGAGGATTGATTCCAGGAACTCACTTGGATACCAAAATCTGTGGAGGCTCAAGTCCCTTATGTAAAATGATATAGTATTTGCATAAAACTATGCATATGCTTCTATATACTTTAAATTATCTCTATATCATTTATAAAATCTAGCCCAATGTAAATGCTGTGTAAATAGTTGTAAATACAAGGTAAATGCTATATAAATAGTTACTAGCATGCAGCAAATTTAAGTTTTGCTTTTAGAAGCTTTGGGGAATTTCTTTTTTAAAAAACTATTCTTCCATCCACAGTTGAATTGCCTGATGGAGAAATCACAGGTATGGCAGACTGACTGTAGACTGTATATAGCCTTTGCATTTATTTTTTGCATACACTTTGAGATATCAAAATTGAACATGTAATTGTGAAACTATGTAACTCAGATTGGGACTTGAACCCATGGTCTTTTAATCACACATCTGGAATCAGGACTTAATGAAGTTCAGGTTCTTGATGTCTTGCAGTAGAAAGACTTCAGTGAGAGACAAAGGAATAGGTAAGAAGTAGGTTTATTTAGGGAGAAACACACTCCATGGAGTGGGGGCCACCTCAGAAGGCGAGAATGGCACTGGAGTATGGGTTTTCAGTTTTTGGAGGGGTGTGTAATTTCATAGGGTAATGAGCAAGAGGGAGTATTCTGGCTATTTGGGGGAAGGGGTGGGGATTTCCAGAAATTGGGCCACTGTCCACTTTGACCTTTATGGTAGGCCTTGAAACTGTCCGTGGCACCTGTGGGTGTGTTATTTAGCATGTTGATGTGTTATAATAAGTGTATACTGAGGCTCATGGTCTAGTGGAAGTGGGCTTGTCTTCAATCTTGGACCTATTTGATTCTTTTCAGTTTATGTCGTGTCCTTGGCCTGTGTCACTTATTTTTTTTAAGATTGTACCCTGCCCCCTTCCCTCTTGTTCAATTGGAGTTTTCTATTTAATGAATATGGCATAATTTATCCATCCATTGTTAACCCTTGTGTGCTGGTACAACAGTGTTGTGAAAGCTTGTCCTACACAGGGTCTTCATTCACATCACGTTGCAACATTATTTCTGGGCATATACCTAACAGAGAGATTGCTGTGCTGAGTCATAGAAAATTCACAGTTACTCTACTAGATCTTGAAAAATAGCTGTCCAAGGGGATGTACCAATTTATACTCTTAGCAGCAGTAAATGGGAGTTCTTACTTTCCTCCGTGCCCTCGAATAATTGGTTTTATTTAAACTTTAGTTGTGAGTTACTCTTTATTAATAAAACAAGCAGTGGGTTAGTTTACCTTATCTGCATTTGTTATTTTATTTTACTTTATTGTGGAAAGAGTACTTAACATGAGATCTGCCCTCATCACACATTTTTAAGTGCTCAGCGTATTGTTGTTAATTTTAGGTACAAGATCGTATAGCTGCTATACATAGTTTCTAAAACTCTTTATCTTGCTTGACAAACTATTCCTCTTTGATTAATAATTCCCCATTTCCTTATCTTCCCAATCCCTGGCAACCACAAAATTGTATGAATTTGGTTATTTAAGATACCATATATTAATATATAAGATAACATGTGTCAATATATCAGGATATCATATAATAGGCAGAATCATGTACTATGTATCTTTCTGTGATTGACTTAATTCACTTAATGTAAAATTCTGAAGGTTCATCTTGTGTTGAATCCATCTGAACTACCTTAATCTTCAGCTGTTGCATATTGCAGGGCTTCTTTTTTCAAGGTTGAATAGTATTCCATGGTATGTATATACTGCAGCTTCTTTATCCATTCATCAACAGATGGACATTTAGGCTGTTTCTCCATCTTGGCCTTTGAGAACCATGCTGCAATGAATATGGGAATGTGAGCATCTCTTTGAGATCCTGATTTTAATTCTTTTAGATAAATACCCAGAACTTGGACTGCTGGATCAGATGGTTGTTCTATTTTTAACTTTCTGTCTTTATGCAATTGTTTTTACCCTCATAAATTAAATTAGAATTTAACCCTAAGTTAAAAACTCTGACCTGTCCTTTTCTAGTTACATATGCATGCATTGTTATAGTATAGCAAACATTGAAAGCTATATCCCATCTTGTTAATAGTTTATCAGAATAATATATTTTGGACTTTTTTTGACATTCTGATTTGTCATGTTTCTTTTTACAACATTGTATATTTTTGTCATTTTATTGGAGGCATCATTGCTGACAATGGCAGTTCCCAGTGTATCACTGAACACGAAGCCTCCCAGGAGTGCAGACTGCAAGTCACTGATCTGGTCAGACTGAAGCACACAAAATTGAGGGATTGAAGCTGCCTCTTCCTAAGGGCTGTCTGGTGTGACACCCCCATGAGGCAGCCACACTTTGGAGCAGCAGGATCAGCCCATGGCTTGGCCATTGTAATTTCCGGTGATGAGATTCTGTTTGGGGAAATGTGCAGGCTGATTCTGTCGCACAGAATGTGTGACCACTGCCTGTCATGGTTTTATTAGCACCTCCAGGAGCTGAAAAACACTCTTGGTAACAACCAAGGTGCAATGACCTGCTGCACATTCCAGCATGCTTGGCTCAGCAGAACCCTTGCTATCATCCAAGTCTTTTTTATTCATCTCTTGCTGCCTCCCAGAGATTCCAGACCACACTCATTTTCCACTCAAACCATCTCTTCTTCCTTAAAAATAAGACCATTTTCCTCTTCATTTAGACTCAAATGCATGAGTGTGATGGAGAAGGCAATGACTTCCCACTCCAGTACTCTTTCCTGGAGAATCCCATGGATGGAGGAGCCTGGTAGGCTGCAGTCCATGGGGTCGCTAAGAGTTGGACACGACTGAGCAACTTCACTTTCACTTTTCACTTTCATGCATTGGAGAAGGAAATGACAACCCACTCCAGTGTTCCTGCCTGGAGAATCCCAAGGACGGAGAAGCCTGGTGGGCTGCCGTCTATGGGGTCGCACAGAGTCAGAAGTGACTTAGCAGCAGCAGCAGTATGAGTGTGTGCATGCCAACTCGCTTCAGTCGTGTCCAACTCTTTATGACCCTGTGGACTGTAGCCTGCCAGGTTCCTCCGTCCATAGGATTCTTCAGGTGAGAATACTGAAGTGGGTTGCCTTGCTCTCTACCAAGTGATCTTCCCAACCCAGGAATCAAACCCAAGTCTCTTAAGTCTCCTGCATTGGCAGGAGGGTTCTTTACCACTAGCGCCACCTGGCTTTAATGTTTAACATGTTGCTTTTCCTGTGTCCTATCCCAGGAGCCACTGGAATACCAATTCCACTTCTACAGTTTCTCTTGAACCAATTCTTTTCCTGCCCCATTTCCCTGTGCTCATTCAAGTCATGCTTATTTCCTTTACTTATTGTATCAGGATGGTCCTTCACAAATCTCTTGGACTTCCTCTCATGGTTGCAAAACAGCTTACTCAGCTCTCAACAATTCATCTTTAGAAATTTAATTTTTCTGGCACATCTGTTTTTATTGGATGGGAACATATATTCTGGAAACCCTCCAGCATACTTTCCCTTATATCACTGCTCAAAACCTCACCACATACCAAACTGCTCCCTAAAAAATACCTGGCAAAGAGTTTAGAGCAGCTATAGTTGGTTTATATCAGGGGTTGGCAAGCTAGGGCCCATGGGTTAAATTCAGCCTGTTGCTGATTTTCTAAGGGCTGGGAGTAAGTCGTTTTTATATTTTTAAATGGTTAAAATAAAGAATAATATTTCATGACACGTGAAAATTAAATGAAGTTCAAATTTCAATATCCATAGATAAAATTTGATGAGCAGGTATCTTCATTCATTTACATGTCATTTACCATTTCTTTCCCATTACAAGGACAGAGTTACGACTGAAACCACACAGCCTGCAAACCTAAAATATTTAGTCTCTGGCCATTTACAGTAAAAGTTTACTCATCCTGGCTTAGATCATCCTCTTTTCATCCCTTAGATAGGAGTCCACTTTCCTTGAATATATTGTTGTTTGCATGATTCTAGAACAAAACCAGGGTTCTGTTAGCAAAACCCTGAGGGGATCGTGGCTAGTGGCAGGCACATAACAATGCTGGCCTTACTGGAAATGTTACGGCTAACTTGTCTCTCTATTGCTGGTCTGTCTCTGCTCTTCTCCACCCAAATCAGTTTGTATATTGTTGGCAGAATGACCTTTCTAGGATACTCTTCTCGACATGTTACTTTTCTGCTTAGCCCTTCATCAACTGTCAAGTAAAGGTCAAACTCAACCTACCATTCAATGCCCTCTCTGCTCTAGACCCATCTGACGCCTGTGTTTACCTTATACTTCAGGCTCATCAGGAATCAGAATTCTTCTTATTTTTTTCAAGTATTAACTCTCTTCATATCTTTGTATTTTTGTGCAAGTTTTATTTTACTCTATCCAAATCCTAACTGTCTTTCAAGTTTCACTTTAATTGCTCCTCCAGGAATTTCTCTCTGACTTCCCCATCTGCATAACCTTATCATTTTCTGAACCCCAAAGTGATTTGCCTGTGTCTCTTAGGACACTGATAACATTATGCCTTTTTAAAATAAAATCTTTAAGCCTTTCCTGGAAGATAGGAAGGCCCTTGAGGTTGAGAACATTTTTTAAAATCCTGTCCAGTACCTTCTACCTAGTAAGAGATATTGAATGAGGAAGAATATATTAGAATTTGCCACACAATTATACAAAGATAGTTTTGGAAGTTAGACAAAAGGTTTTCATTTTGAAATAGCAAAAAATAGAAAAATATATTGATTATTTTAATTGGGATTTGGGGAGAGGGAAAATTCATGTATTATAAAGTATCTGTTTAATGACAGATTTTATGCTGAGTGCATTAAATGTTCTCTCTTTTAGTACTAACAAGGAATCATCAAAAATGGGCCTCATGGGTTCATTTTTAAATTAAGGAAATAGATTCAGTACTTTGCTTGGGGAGACACAATGTGGAGTTCAGAATAGAACCCAAGTCTGATTAACAGAGTCCTTAGTTTCGTCCAGGCTGTTTCCATCACCTTAGAACAGACAGAGCCTTCCCATTATGGTGACTAGAAAGGTGATTATTTTGTACTTCACTGCAAGCTAAGGAATCATAAGCAGAAAATAAGTTGTCTATCACCATTAGAAAGCAATAATCAAACCCACGTAAAAAATTGGGAAAACAAGTTGTATTATATCATACTAGTTGTAAGCATTATTCATATCTATACTTTCAAGCTTGTAAAAATCTCTTAAGTAAATTTAAAGATTTATGCCACTGGTAGTTTTGTGTGTACAAGCATGTGTATATTTATAGGTATGTAGTGTTGGTGAAATTGCAGTGGGTTAATCCATGTGTTTGCCATCTGGGCCTCGCTGACAGCACTGTGAGTTGAGAGTATAATATTGTTAGAATACATATTGACTCTGTGACCTTGCTGGCCAGTGGTTTCTTAGCCATGGCACAAGAATCAGACGTTGCAAGAAGGAAAAAAACGGCGGGGGTAAAATTGACTTCGTTAAAATTAATATGTTTTGTGTTCCAAATGATGATATAGATAAAGTAAACAAAAGCCATTTGGAAGAAAACATTTGAAAATCATCTGAAAGGGGCCTTGCATTTAGAACATATAACTTTTACAATTCAATAAAAAAGACAAATAGCCCAATTAAAAACTGGGTTAAGGGTTGAGTCAATGTTTTCCAAAGAAGAAATACCTTTTTACAGGCTAAATAAGCCTATGAAAAGATGTTGTGATCAACATCACAAGTCATTAGGAAAATAGCAATCAAAACCACAGAGCTGTTCCTTCACACCTACTGGGTTGGTTGTAATTTAAAAAAAAGACAACAGGTAATAACAAGTGTTAGGGAAAGTGTGGAGAAATTGGGATTCTCATGCATTGATGATGGGACTCTGACAGGGTGCTGTCACTTTGGAAAACCAGTTGGCAATTTCTTAAATAGTAAATTTGATTTACCACTGGCTTCAGCAATTCTACTCCTAGGTATATGCTCAAGAGAAATGAAAACATATGTTCACACAAAATCTTTTACGTGAATGTGTGTAGAAGCATTATTCATAATAGTCAAAAGTGGAAATTACCCCAAAGTCTGTCAGCTGGTTAAAAGATAAACAAAATGTTGTTTATGCATACAATAGACTATTGCTCAGCCATTAAAAATGAAATACTGATACAGGCTGCAAAAAGTTAAACCCTCAAATAATATGCTCTGTGAAAGAAGCCAGTTACAAAAGACCACATCGTGTATGATTCCATTTATATCAATTGCCTCATTAGGCAAATCAGTAGAAATAGCAGATTAGTTGTTGCTGGAGGCTGGGATGATGGGAGTGTGTGAAAATGCGGGTAGTCTTTTTGGGTGTGAAGAGGAATTTCTAAAGTTAGATTGTGGTAATGGTTGCACAACCCTTTGAATATACTAAAACCCATTGAATTGTGCACTTTAAATGCTGAATTCTATGGTGTATGGGTTGTATTTCATTAGAGGTAATAAAAGAATACTCAGTGTACAATTCATTAGGACACACTACATTTAAATTTTTAACAAAATTCTGGACATGGATTTCTAGTCCCTTGTTTATGATTCATGACTATACTCAAAGCAGCAATCAATTTTAATCAGTTTTTTTTTCTGTGCATATGTAACTGTTCCAAACATGAACATTAATAAGAGCAGTGTATCTAAGTGATAAGTAGAATTGCCAGTAATGAGGGGGACTTGCTTGCAACATGATTGACTACGTATGTATTGTGGGGCTAAGAGGAGGAAGCCACACTTACCTTAAGAGGCATATCGTTGTTCAGTCACCAAGTCATGTCCAATTCTTCATGAGCCCATGGACTCCAGCATGCTAGGCTTCCCTGACTCTTACCAACTCCTGGAGTTCGCTCAAGCTCATGTCCATTGAGTTGGTGATGCCATCCAACCATCTCATCCTCTGTCACCCTCTTCTCCTTCTGCCTTCAATCCTTCCTAGCATCAGGGTCTTTTCCAATGAGTCAGCTGTTTGCATCAAGTGGCCAAAATATTGGAGCTTCAGCATCAGTCCTTCCAAAGAGTATTCGGGGTTAATTTCTGTTAAGATTTACTGGTTTGATCCCCTTGCTTTCCAAGGGACTCCTTGCTTTTCAAGAGTCTTTTCCAGCACTGCAATTCAAAAGCATCAATTCTTTGGCACTCTGCTTTCTTAACTGTCCAGCTCTCACATTCATACATGGCTATGGGGAAAACTATAGCCTTGACTATACAGACCTTTGTTGGCAAAGTGATATCTGCTTTTTCACACACTCTCTAGGTTTGTCATAGCTTTCCTGCCAACAAGCAATTGTCTTCTAATTTCATGGCTACAGTCACCATCTGCAGTGATTTTAGAGATCCAAAAGAAGAAATTTGTCACTGATTCTACCTTTTTCCCCTTCTATTTGCCATGAAATGATGGGACTGGTGCCATGATCTTAGTTTTTTAATAACTGATTTTTAAAATGGCTTTTTCACTCTCCTCCTTCACCCTCATCAAGAGGCTCTTTAGTTCCTCTTCACAGTCTGCCATTAGAGCCTTATCATCTACATATCTGAAGTTGTTGATATTTCTCCTAGAAATCTTGATTCCAGCTTGAAACTCATCCAGCCAGGCATTTTGCATGATGTGCTCTGCATATGTTAAATAAACAGGGTAACAATGAACAGCCTTGTTGTATTCATTTCTAAGTGCTGAGCCAGTCATTTGTTCCGTACAGGGTTCTAACTGTTGCTTCTTGACCACGCACAAGTTTTTCTAGGAGACAGGTAAGATAATCTGGTATTCTCATATGTTTAACCATTTCCCACAGTTTGTTATGATCCACACTGTCAAAGGCTTTAGCACAGTCAATGAAGCAGAGGTTCATGTTTTTCTGGAATTCCCTTGCTTTCTCTACAATCCAGTGAACATTGGCAATTTGATCTCTGGCTCCTCTTCCTTTTCTAAAACCAGCTTGAACATCTGGAAGTTCTCAGTTCACATAATGCTGAAGCCTAGCTTGGAGGATTTTGAGCATAACCTTACTAGCATGAGAGATGAATGCATTTGTCTGGTGGTTTGAACATTCTTTAGTACTGCCCTTCTTGGTAATTAGAATGAGGATTGATCTTTTCCAGTCTTCTGGCCACTGCTGGGTTTTCCAAATTTGATGCCATATTGAGTGCAGCACTTCAATAGCACCATCTTCTAAGATTTTAAATAGCTCTGCTGGAATTCCGTCACTTCCACTAGCTTTATTGGCAGCAGACTTCCTAAGGCCTACTTGATTTCACATGCCAGAATGTCTGGCCCTGAGTGAGAGACTGTACCGTCGTGGTTATCCAGGACATTAAAGATCTTTTTTTGTATCATTCTTCTGTGTATTCTTTCCATTTCTTCTTTACCTCTTCAGCTTCTACTAGGTCTTACAATTTCTGTCTTTTATTGTGCCCATCTTTGGATGAAATATTCCTTTAGTATTTCTGATTTTCTTGATGCTCTCTCTAGTCATACCCTTTCTGTTGTTTTCCTGTTTCTTTGCAGTGTTGATTGAAGAAGGCCTTCTTGTCTCTCCTTGATATTCTCTGGAACTCTGCATTTAGTTAGGTGCACCCACTCCAGTATTCTTGCTTGGGGAATCCCCATGGACAGAGGAGCCTGGTGGGCTACAGTCGATGGGGTCGCAAAGAGTCAGACATGGCTGAGCAACTAAGCATGCGCTCACGCACACACACACACACACACATTCACATACACATACATAAACACACATCCCTTTCCTTTTCTCCCTTGCTTTTCACTTCTCTTCTTTCTTCAACTCTTTGTAAAGCCTCCTGAGACAACCACTTTGCCTTTTTGCTTTTCTTTTTCTTTGGGATGGTTTTGTTTACTGCCTCCTATACAATATTACAAACCTCTGTCCATAGTTCTTTAGGTACTCTTTACTAGACCTAATCCCTTGAATCTATTTGTCACCTCCACTGTATATTCACAGCGGGTTTAATTTAAGTCGTACCTGACTGGTCAAGTGGCTTTCCCTGCTTTCTTTAGTTTAAGCCTGAATTTGCTATGAGAAATTCATGATCTGAGCCACAGTAAGCTCCAGGTCTTGTTTTTGCTGACTGTATATAACTTCTCCATCTTTGGCTACAAAGAGTGTAATCAGTCTGATTTGGGTATTGACTATTTGGTGATGTCCATGTGTAAAATCATCTCTTATGTTGTTGAAAAAGGGTGTTTGCTCTGACCAGTGTGTTCTCTCGGCAGAATTCTGTTAGCCTTTGCCCTGCTTCCTTTTGTACTCTTAAGGCCTAACTTGCCTGTTAATCCAGGTATCTTTTGACTTCCTACTTTTGCATTCCAATCCCCTATGATGGATAGATATCTTTTTTTTGGTGTTAGTTCTAGGAGGTCTTCTGGGTCTTCAAAGAACTGATCAGCTTCTTCGGTATCAGTGGTCAGGGTAGAGACTGTGAAGTTAAATGGATTGCCTTGGAAATGAAACCAGATCGTTCTGTCATTTTTAAGTTTGCACCCAAGTACCACATTTCACACTCTTATTGATTATGAGGTCTACTCCATTTCTTCTATGGGATTCTTGCTTATAGTAGTAGATATAAAAGTCATCGGAATTGAATTCACCAATTCCCGTCTGTTTTAGTTCATTTACTCCTAAGATGTTGATGTTTATTCCTGCCATCTCCTACTTGACTATGTCCAAGTTTACCTTGATTCATGGACCTAATGTTCCAAGTTCCTATGCAATACTATTCTTTATGGCCTCAGATTTTACATTCATCACCAGACATGTCCACAACTGAGCATCGTTTCTGCTTTGACCCAGCCACTTCATTCTTTCAAGAGCTATTGGTAATTCTCTTCCGTTCTTCCCCAGTAGCATACTGGACACCTTCCAGCCCAGGGGGCTCATCTTTTGGTGTCATATCTTTTTGCATTTTTATACAGTTCATGGGGTTAAGAAGCATACCTACAGCTGATTCACGATGTCATGCAGCAGAAATCAACACATTATAAAGCAATTGTTCTCCAACTAAAAATAAATTTTGAAAAATTAAAACACACACACACACAAAATACAGATACATTAACCACCAAAGGTGGTTTGAAAGGATCTAAAGGAAATCAGTCCTGGGTGTTCATTGGAAGGACTGATGTTGAAGCTGAAACTCCAATACTTTGGTCACCTGATGTGAAGAGCTGACTCATTTGAAAAGACCCTGATGCTGGGAAAGATTGAGGGCAGGAGGAAAAGGGGATGACAGAGGATGAGATGGTTGGATGGCATCACCAACTCAATGGACATGAGTCTGAGTAAATTCTGGGAGTTGGTGATGGACAGGGAGGCCTGGTGTGCTGCAGTTCATGGGGTCACAAGGAGTCGGACACAACTGAACAACTGAACTGAACTGTGTGATATATAGTGTAGTAGCAAAGTGCACACAGAACCTGGAGAAGGGAAACTTACGTCTTTATGTTTTATGTCACAGAGGGTGATGTAGAAAATGACTTGGGAGGAGTACATGATAGTCACGTTTTATAAGAGGGACCCATCTAAAACTTTACTCAAGTTGAATTGTGAACCAAGATGGTATGTGGTTCAAAACTTGAGTAATACAAGACTCATTTGTACAGGTTGGCAGATATCGTTTAAAAGCTGAAGTTGCACTGGCAAGTGCAAGAGTGTCAACATAGTTTATTATTTACTTCTGCCATTTTAAAAATGATGTAATTGTTAAAAAATATTTTCTTTTGGTAGATTCACATTATTTTAAGTTTTGAATACAGGATGATATTTTAATTGTTTTCATATTGTACTCAAGATGTGTGCAGTTATAATTAGCTAAATCGTGGCTGCATTGTAGGATTTTTCCAGGCTGAACAGGGAAGATAGAAGTTCCTAGGAGACCTTTGTTACACCTGTAGATGCAACATAGCCAAGTGTAATTCAAAGAACTATTAGGAAATATTGTAGTTTACAATCTTCAGGTGTCCAACTGTGGACTACTAAAGTGGAACTTCTGGTAATGAGAGTTATTTTCTAGTCTATAAAAATGGTTTCAGTTGGATAGAAGTCGTTGCTGAATGCTGCTTAGGTATCTTGGCTGGGGCTGAGTCCTAATCATTCTGAATGATCTTAACTCCCTCAAGTCTGGATTAAAATGTAGTAGAAAAACATATACTGTATCAGGAAGCCTGGTGCTTTCAATTATAAGACAAGGACATGACAGTAAAGTCAGATTCTGTTCTTGAAGGGTGTTATTTTCTCTGTTTAATGCCATTAATGCTTCACTGAAGAGTACGTGTCTAAAAAAGAAAGTTCCATGTTAGAATACTGGACAACCAAATGAACTGCTTAGCTTTTGCTAATGCTTTATCAATTCCACAGCATATATATTTATGCAGTAGTTCATTCTAAATTAGAATAATACTGAAGAATGGTCATTCATAGAGCACATCTTGAAGTTGAATTCCATGCCTAATGTTAACCTTTCTCTTTTCCAGTTCACACTGAGTTAGTCAAGCTCCTGTTAGAAAGTAACAAAAAATGAGATTAGCCCATGAGCTGAAGTGCTCATGGACTATTTGGAGAATATAGTCCAGATTTATTTCACATGAATGACAGAGGCAAAGCATGGTTAACTTATCAGCTACACAAAATTCAGACCATCGTAGAGCAAAATCCTTAAGTATCCATAATATTATGTATATACTATTAATATCAATGTTGAAAACTGTTATTGTTCACTTTATTTAGATTTTATTGGATTATAGTTGCTTTACAATGTTATGGTAGTTTCAGGTGTATAGAAAAGTGATTCAGTTATGCATACAGGTATATTCATTCTTTTTAAGATTTTTTGCACATATAGGTTATCACAGAACATTGAGTAGAGTTCCCTGTGCTATATAGTAGGTCCTTGTTGATTATCTATCTATCACTGTATTTAAATGACTGATATTGCAAAAATATTTAGTAGTGTTAAAATGTAATAAGCTTATGAAATGAATATGAAAATTGTATCAATTATTCTTTTTTAAGATTACTTCTTGTGACTCAGCACAGCAGTCAGGGGAAGAAAATCTCATCATTTCCTCAGTTGTGATTGTGAGCTTGGAGAAGTTACAGAAGTGTGGATCTAAGTTATATATTTTATAACTATGTGTTCTCCATCTGTAACCTGCCATTTAAAAAATGAAGGTGTCATGTCTTAAATATAAAATTTATTGATAATATCAGAAAAAGTTAACCTATCTTAAAGGACAATTTGCATAGTTTACTCTGGTCTTTTTAGTTTGTGTATGTTTTCAGGAACAAAAGGGGTCTAGAAGTTTCTGGACTAGGGATTGACCACTGACCACCTTTAATTTTTGTTCGAATAACTCTTGTAATGATTTCCTTCAGTATGTCCTCCAAAGCTGTAGTGTTCAGAAGAATTTATTTTAATATAGTAACATGAAACAAGGCAGTCACTTGAAAAGAGATATTTTCCAAGTGTCAATGAAGGAAGAATTTACACAAAAACATTATGATTTTTGATGGGCATTTTCTTGGAGATTTGGGCAAAATAGGAGAACATGAGATGATGTGAGCTTAATATCAAATTCTACATAGTTTAAACCATAGTTATGCTGAGACATTGAGCACCAGCTGCCAGAGACAGAGTCCATTGTGGCCTGACCACCATGAAAACACCTGCCCCAAAGTGAACTTTGGTCCCTAGGCTTGGGTTATTTGATTCTTCAGAGTAGCCTTCACCATGATAACAGATGTCCAGGATTAGAAGTGAAACCTCAGCTGCAGTGGTGTCTCACATGTGTGCAGCCCAGAGCACATGAGATGTTAGAACTAGCTTGTTCCCACGGAAAAATAAGATGCCTCTTTCAGACCAGCTGGTATTGTGGACATTCTTCCACAGAAAGAATAGATAAACTATGTTTCTATCTTGAGTAGTCACATCTTGCTAAAAGAAGTGCTCTTAAGGAATGCAGGGAAGTCTGTCCAGTTTGTGTCTTCAATACTCTTGTTTTACTTATTGATCATTGGATATCTTCAAAAAAGAAGGCTTACCATGGAAGTGATTAAAGAACACCTAGGTGTTTCATATATATATCTATATATCTATATCTATATATAGAGAGAATCAGTCTCCATTGGTAAAAGCATGCATAGTATATCTACAACTAGAGTTAAGAATAAGAGCAAACCATATATCCTATTTGGAAATTACAGATTCTATTAAAAGCTTCAAGTAAAAAATATATCTTAAAAGTGCATATTTGGCCTTTAAATTTGAGGTCAGTAAATATGTAAGTTTTGTGATGCTCGTGATATAAATGATGTCTAGGAAAGGAAAGGAAAGATGTCTGTGAATTGCCCGTCTGTATTCCTTATACTTTTTCTTTCCATTTTTATCTGGAGCAAGCATCTTTTCCTTGTTGATTGTTAAGAGTTTGTTATATTTTTAGACACTAATCTCTTACCAGTTATACATCCTCGCCTTCTCTTTGGCTTGTCTATGAACTTCAGTAAGATCTTTTGTTCTGCAGAAAGTTTATGTTAATTTAAATTTAGTTTTAAGTTTTAAGTGATGTTTTAATCTTTTATTTCTGCTTTGACCTTTTTTATAGCTTGTTTAAGAAATCCTTCCCTTTTCAAGTATCATAAAACTATTCTATATTTTCTTTTAAATGTTACCTTATATTTTTAAACTTTTCCTGTAGGTTCCAAATTACTTTATAGCCTATCCTCTTGCTTCACATTTAGGCAGCTGAGAGAGAAAGAACACAGAAGGTTGTGATAGCAGCTTTAGTGTAAAGGAAACATCGGAGGTTAAGAGAAGGTATGGCAAGTGCAAATGTGAAAAAAATGGAAAAAACAAAAACAGTTAAACCAAATTATAGGGACATTATTGGAAGGAGAGAGGCTTAAGAAGAAGGAATGGATGAAGCTAGATGAACCTTGTTATACTAGGACTTAAATCCATTTAAGGAGTTTGGTTTTATATTGAAATTGGTAGAGGGCGATTGCAGGGTGTTAAAAAGTGAAAGTAGCATCATCAAATATACATTACAAAATCATTCTCTGTATTGTGGGAAATGGATTAAAAGGGGCAGGATGAAATAGGACCAGATGGGTAAAAATTGTGTGATAGTCCAAGGTTAAGTTTAAGCAACTGAGACCAATGTAGGGACAATCTCTGTGCTACACATCTCCAGAGATGGAGAAAAGTTAAGTTCAAAATAAATTTAGAAGATAATCAGATGTCTTATAGTGCCAATTGATAGCTGTGTCCATTACCTCCAAAGAAGTTCATGATGACGAAAGGAAACTTAAAAAGTTCTAAATATAAGGTGTCCATAGGTTCGTGGATTTATCTCTGGGCTTTCTATTCTGTTCCATTGGTCTATATTTCTGTCTTTGTGCCAGTACCACACTGTCTTGATGACTGTGGCTTTGTAGTAGAGTCTGAAGTCAGGCAGGTTGATTCCTCCAGTTCCATTCTTCTTTCTCAAGATTACTTTGGCTATTCGAGGTTTTTTGTATTTCCATACAAATTGTGAAATTCTTTGGTCTAGTTCTGTGAAAAATACCGTTGGTAGCTTGATAGGGATTGCATTGAATCTATAGATTGCTTTGGGTAGAATAGCCATTTTGACAATATTGATTCTTCCAATCCATGAACACGGTATGTTTCTCCATCTGTTTGTGTCCTCTTTGATTTCTTTCATCAGTGTTTTATAGTTTTCTATGTATAGGTCTTTTGTTTCTTTAGGTAGATATACTCCTAAGTATTTTATTCTTTTTGTTGCAATGGTGAATGGTATTGTTTCCTTAATTTCTCTTTCTGTTTTTTCATTGTTAGTATATAGGAATGCAGGGGATTTCTGTGTGTTAATTTTATATCCTGCAACTTTACTATATTCATTGATTAGTTCTAGTAATTTTCTCGTAGAGTCTTTAGGGTTTTCTATGTAGAGGATCATGTCATCTGCAAACAGTGAGAGTTTCACTTCTTCTTTTCCTATCTGGATTCCTTTTACTTCTTTTTCTGCTCTGATTGCTGTGGCCAAAACTTCCAACACTATGTTGAACAGTAGTGGTGAGAGTGGGCACCCTTGTCTTGTTCCTGATTTCAGGGGAAATGCTTTCAATTTTTCACCATTGCCCTCTTACACTGTTGGTGGGAATGCAAACTAGTACAGCCACTATGGAAAACAGTGTGGAGATTCCTTAAAAAACTGGAAATAGAACTGCCATATGACCCAGCAATACCACTTCTGGGCATACACACTGAGGAAACCAGATCTGAAAGAGACACATGCACCCCAATGTTCATCGCAGCACTGTTTATAATAGCCAGGACATGGAAGCAACCTAGATGCCCATCAGCAGATGAATGGATAAGGAAGCTGTGGTACATATACACCATGGAATTTTACTCAGCCGTCAAAAGGAATTCATTTGAACCAGTCCTAATGAGATGGATGAAACTGGAGCCCATTATACAGAGTGAAGTAAGCCAGAAAGATAAAGAACATTACAGCATACTAACACATATATATGGAATTTAGAAAGATGGTAACGATAACCCTATATGCAAAACAGAAAAAGAGACACAGAAATACAGAACAGACTTTTGAACTCTGTGGGAGAAGGTGAGGGTGGGATGTTTCAAAAGAACAGCATGTATACTATCTATGGTGAAACAGATCACCAGCCCAGGTGGGATGCATGAGACAAGTGCTCCGGCCTGGTGCACTGGGAAGACCCAGAGGAATCGGGTGGAGAGGGAGGTGGGAGGGGGGATCGGGATGGGGAATAAGTGTAAATCTATGGCTGATTCATATCAATGTATGACAAAACCCACTGAAATGTTGTGAAGTAATTAGCCTCCAACTAACAAAAAAATTAAAAAAAAAAAATAAATAAATAAAAATAAAAATAAAAAAAAAAAAAAAAAAAAAGAAGTAATGTTAACACCAAAGAATTTAAAAGTAGAGAAATAAAATGCAATTCATATATATATATGTATACTTATAAATAGCATATTAAAATTTGTCCTACATTCTATGGTACACTTTGAAATATGTTTATTCATGATTGGAATTGAAAGAGGTGATAATGTAGGCTTAATTAAAATGATGAGTATTATGTATTCATAAAACTTTGAGACTAAAAAGACAACTGAGATCATCAGGTCATCTTATGTTCCCAACCTATTTCTTGTTGAGGAGGCATTATAGACATTGTAATGGACAAGAAATATTATTAAATATTAAACATTTAAAATTTAATACAAGAGTTAATTTCTTCTTGGCTTTTATGAGGTTCCTTTTAAAACAGTTATTTCTCAAGGGTTAGAATCTCAGGTGTTCAATACAGTATACTAACACATATATATGGAATTTAGAAAGATGGTAACGATAACCCTATGTGCAAGACAGAAAAAGAGACACAGATGTACAGAACAGACTTTTGGACTCTATGGGAGAAGGCGAGGGTGGGATGACCTGAGAGAACAGCATCGAAACATGTATATTATCAAGTGTGAAACAGATCGCCAGCCCAGGCTGGATGCATGAGACAAGTGCTCGGGGCTGGTGCACTGGGATGACCCAGAGGGATGGGATGGGGAGGGAGGTGGGAGGGGGGTTCAGGATGGGGAACACATGTAAATCCATGGCTGATTCATGTCAATGTATGGCAAAAACCACTACAATATTGTAAAGTAATTAGCCTCCAACTAATAAAAATAATTGGGAAAAAAAAAAAAAAAAAAAAAAAAAAAAAAAAAAGTTCTAAATAGAACATTTGTCCCGGGACCCATCCTTACTTCAAGAACTGTCTCAGTTCATTGAGCAGCATGCATATCATGA
Source organism: Cervus elaphus (assembly GCF_910594005.1). Lineage (NCBI taxonomy): Eukaryota > Metazoa > Chordata > Mammalia > Artiodactyla > Cervidae > Cervus > Cervus elaphus. Next base: position 50,832,456 of record NC_057829.1, on the reverse strand, counting down.
GCATGGGAACAATTTAGAGAATCTGTAAAGTCAGCAGAGAAGAAAATATCTGCTATAAGCCAGGCTCATCTTTAAAGAGTAACTTTCCCACAGACCACTAAGTAATGAATCTTTGCTTGTCCTTGTGCTCTCATCCAAAACATCTTTCTTATCTCCCCAACATGTCATCATGGTACATTGATTTCTAACAGTTAGATATTCTCAGTATTAACAAATTGCTTAACCATACAAGTATTTCAGAGTCTGAAGATTTAATCGTTTAAACTTCATGGCAACATACTGATATTTAATCAGATTGCTGGCTGACCCCATCTGCACTAAAGGAAAAGAAAGTTTTCATTTACAGTAAAGGAGGAAAAGCCACTTTAGAGTTATTATGGATTGAGACAAATTTATATTAATATACTCATTGAATAAGTCTGTAAGTCATCTTGAGATCCTAATTTTCAAGGGATAAAAGGAAATGAAATTCTGCACTTTAGAGTTACCTCCAAAAAACTTTTTGATCCCCAAAGAAGAAAAACAAATTTTTCTGCATGTTCTTATCTCTTTTTTATCCCACTCTCCTCTTCATTATTTTTATGTAATTCACCAATTATTTGCTTGAATTCAGTATTTTGATGGTTTTAACAGCATTGAGGTTTAGACTATTGAATGGGGTAAAACTGGACAGAGAGGGTGAGTCCAGGAGTTAAAATATCAATTTGTGCAGTTGTTCTATGGAGAAATATACATTCTAAGTTCTAAACACCAACTCAAAAGGTAGAAATTTGAAAAACTCTATAATTTGAGAAATACTATAATACCTCTTTCATACAGTTTAAGTTCTGTCTTAATTTATACATGGAAATTGTATGCATATTCCCCATGTGGGTAAGTCCATTAATAAATTGCGGGCATATGATAAATCCATTTTGTATTCTTTCCAGTATTGCAGTGGTTTCCAACCTGAAATCCATGAATCCATCAAAATTATATGCTTAATTTAATGGATAGATGCATGAGTGTGGAAAATGTATACATAGAGAAGCAATATAAATTTCATGGTCTCACCTTTCCTACCATCAATTTATTGAACTAAAGATTACCTATTTCTTTACCATCTTCACTTTCCTTCTTCTTTGGACATACTTTGAAAGTATGGAGGGGGAGATTATTTTTATTTTTTTGAGATGATTGCTTAAGAAGACATTGGTAGGACTTATATAAGAAATATTGCATCATTTTTTTTTTTCCTAATCACACTTCTGTTCTGGGCCTAACATGAAGTGATCTCCAGATTACACATCAGAATAATGCAGTCTTCTCTCTTAGATTAATCAAGTGTAAAATTGGACATAATATGTATTTCTATGTGTATTCATATGCTTATGTGTATATGTATATAAATGTACCTATATATTGATATAATTTCTTCTTAAATGCCTCAACTAAGGTTAAAAGTTGATTTTCTACTTGGATGTAACCTAGATAATTATTTTCATATCCCAAGTCAGTTTGAGTTAGTAAAAGAAAGTAGGAGTCTGGAATGATGAGTTAGTTTTAAATTGATCTTGTCAGTTTGATTAAAAAATCTGCTCCTAGCTTGATACTTACAAAACGGAGGCTGAGATTTGTGTCTGGTACTTTTTCCTTATCTGCTGAAGGAGAGAATCAAATTGAAGGCTTTGTTTAAGGTTACCATCTGAAAGAAGCATAATATATCATTCAAAAACTATTTTTGTAATCACCTTTTATGAGAAGAAGCTGAGCAGTTTGTAAAACTTACCTTCTCATTATCCAACACAGACACATGTAAAGCTTGAAGATAGTAGATACCCAGCACAGTTGTGTAAGATATTTCTCCTCTCATTATCCCTAGCTCTTTATTTCATCTTTAGTAAGTCTGGCTCTATGTTACAGGCTGTAATAAATCTATACTGTGCCTTGATAAATCTTCTCATTAAAATAAAATAATACAGGCTACGTGTCCCTCTTCAAAGCCGTGTGTGAGTAACAAAAGGAATAGAAATTTGGAACAAGAAACTTGGATCAAGGGAACAGACCTGGTGGGAACATTAATAAAAATTTCCATTTAATTGAGCTCTTATGCTTATTTTATGTAGTGCTTATTATAACCAGTGAGTAGGACTGTCATCATCTGTGTGTTCTACATGATAAGACTGAGGCAGAGAGAATTGGAATAACTTGCTTTAATTTATATTTCTAGCAGTTGGCAGTGCTTGAATTTCAACCCTCGTAGGGTCATACTGAGGATTTAAAAGGTTGACACGGGTACAGTATTCATCCCAGAGCCAAAAATATGGCACCAGCCCTCCCCTGGGGGGTGGGAGAAGGAGGAGGCTGAAGAGAAGCAGCCGCTGCTCAGCCTCCTGCATATCCTTCCTCTGGAGTTTCATCCAGAGGGCTGCAGATTCATTCATATATTACTGCTCAGTGTTTTTCTTTGCATCTCAGTCGTGAGGTTGGCTTACAGCCTCCAATTGGTTCTGAATATTTTCTTCCTCACTATCTGGAAACCACCTTTATACAGGCGAAACTTTCACCCCACCTTTAGGACTCTGTCCCGTTCAGCGCTTGGTCACCACTAAGCCTTCCTTGGGAACTTCCCAGGTTAACCTACTGCCATGAAAGACGGTCTGTCTGGTGTGGAGAAAAGGGAACCCTCTTACACTGTTGGTGGGAATGCAAACTAGTACAGCCGCTATGGAAAACAGTGTGGAGATTTCTTAAAAAACTGGAAATAGAAGTGCCATATGACCCAGCAATCCCACTTCTGGGCATACACACTGAGGAAACCAGATCTGAAAGAGACACGTGCACCCCAATGTTCATCGCAGCACTGTTTATAATAGCCAGGACATGGAAGCAACCTAGATGCCCATCAGCAGATGAATGGATAAGGAAGCTGTGGTACATATACACCATGGAATATTACTCAGCCGTTAAAAAGAATTCATTTGAATCAGTCCTAATGAGATGGATGAAACTGGAGCCCATTATACAGAGTGAAGTAAGCCAGAAAGATAAAGAACATTACAGCATACTAACACATATATATGGAATTTAGAAAGATGGTAACGATAACCCTATATGCAAAACAGAAAAAGAGACACAGAAATACAGAACAGACTTTTGAACTCTGTGGGAGAAGGTGAGGGTGGGATGTTTCAAAAGAACAGCATGTATACTATCTATGGTGAAACAGATCACCAGCCCAGGTGGGATGCATGAGACAAGTGCTCGGGCCTGGTGCACTGGGAAGACCCAGAGGAATCGGGTGGAGAGGGAGGTGGGAGGGGGGATCGGGATGGGGAATACGTGTAACTCTATGGCTGATTCATATCAATGTATGACAAAACCCACTGAAATGTTGTGAAGTAATTAGCCTCCAACTAATAAAAAAAAAAGAAAAAAAAAAAAGAAAACTCACAATCTTAAAAGTTAAAAAAAAAGAAAGAAAGACGGTCTGTCTCTGGCACTTGGGGGACTCAACTAAGATATTCTCTGTGAGGAAATAGCACAGGATTTCATGATCCCCGCGTCCTGTTCTACAACCAGGAAGTCATTCACTTCCTTTAGCACCTCCATCTTTTTGAGGGTGCCACACTGTCTTCACACCGCCAGACTGCTACCCCTTCTCTGACTTTCTCCCTAGAGACAGGTCTGAGGAACGCAGCCTAATTTTTCCTTTCTTCTCATCTTAGGGATTTGTACTTAAAAGGCTTGGTTTCACAGTGTAATTCCCTTACCTTGACTTTCATGTTAGTCTTTCAGTCTTCCTCTCTGCCCTTCAGAGAAGACCACATGGATCCATTTCTCCAAGCGGCTCTGTATTGCCATGTTCCTTTGTAGGTTAAGCAAGAGGTGTCCTTATTATGTCAGGGAGGCAGTGTGTATCTTTGAAGACCTCCAATGGAGGCAATGTTGCTAGTTCGCTGCCCCTCTAGGAACACCGTAGGGTGTTTTCTCACAGGAAATCATGATTTTCCTTTGGCCCTATCTCAGCTGTATGTGCTAGTCAATCCCCAAGCTCTGCTCTCAGGGCTTGTGTGGAGGCATAGACTTTTCCAGCTGAAAAAGACTGAGCTGTCCCTGAAGAGCCCTAATCCCAAGGTCTACAGTGTTTTTTATTCTTTGCAGTATTCTTCATCATTCTCTCCCAAAGACTTCCTTCTCCTTCATAGCTCCCAGAAGGAAAGACAGTGCTGTTTTTCCTTCATATATTGAAACACACCTGCTAAGCTTTCACAATCTAGAGGGAAGAGAATCCTCTTATTTGACATATAGAACACTCATAGGTGCTCCCTAAACTTGAAGAAAGGCATTATTACTTCTATCACCTTGACAATGAAATGTGGTAAACTGACTTCAACACTGAGCTAAAGGGAAGTTCTGACAATGGCAGCCTCCCACCATCACTCTCACCGTCACTTTTATGAGTACTTAATAGACAGCAGGTACCTTGCATACATTAGCTCTTTGGATCTTCATAGTAACCTTGAAACGTAGTTGTTATTATCTCTACTTAATATTCATAGGAACTAAATTTGGAGAGGTTAAATCACTTGCTTATGATTACATAAGTAGTAAAAGACAAGCTTTGATTCAAAGCCATTTGTTGGCTCCAAAGCTTATGTACTTTTTACTCTCTCTAGTACTGACTGCAAGCTATTTGAACAACTTTGAAACCACTGACATCATTCTGAACAAAATGTTATGGTTAATGAATTGTAGTTGTTAGCTGTTTGACAAAATGCCTGTTTTAATAGTGAATGAGTCCTAGACAGGGTCCTATCACATATGACCATGTAATTACATTGGCTTTATCTTAAATTGAGTTTATATGAATATGTATGTTTTCTTTATTGATATATGAAAGTTAAAATTATATTCTTCATGATAATTTCCTATGAGTTGTATGCATTAAAAATATTTTTCTTTTTTGTGACATCACTTTATAGTAATTTGATGAGAAGATTAATACTAAAATACTCTATCAATGTTTCATTTACATTTTATGTTTTTAACAGTTTTATTTAATGAGTGTTTATGTCTTTAGATATTTTCTTATACTGTCTTCTAGAGATGTTATAATTGATTTGAGGGTCTGGTATGCTGTAAGGGTCCAAATTCATTTTTCCCATATATTATACTGAATTACAGCCAGCAATCTTTACTGTGGGCTTCCCTTGTGGCTCAGCTGATAAAGAATCTGCCTGCAATGTGGGAGACCTGGGTTCGATCCCTAGGTTGAGAAGATCCCCTGCAGAAGGAAAAGGCTACCCAATCCAGTATTCTAGCCTGGAGAATTCCATGGACTGTATAGTCCATGGAGTCGCAGAGTCGGACACGACTGAGCAACTTTCACTTTCATTGTTGTAAAGTAGGCCTTCCACTCACTCAGTAATCTGCAATACCACCACTGTCATGTCCAATATATATTCACTATCTATTATGTGTTACATTTAAACATATCTATTTAATTGATTCTATTCTACTTCACTTGGGATATTTGTCTATATCTTGTCAATATCATATTCTCTTGGTAGCTATAGCCCTAAAATAAGTTCTGATATCTGTTAAGATAAGTTCCAGATCTTATTACTCTTTAGGAGATTTCCAGTTGGTCTTGATATTTTGATGTTCCATATCATTTCAAAATAATTTGAGATCCAAGATGTTTAAAATGTGACATTTTGTTTATAATCCTTGTAAAACTATAGAGTGATTTGGGTAAAATTGACATCTTTATGATATCAGGTCTTCTGGTTCCTGAATATGTTATATCTTTTCATTTATTTAAATCTTCTTGGATGTCTGTCATTAATATTTTATTATTTTATTCTATAGAGGTTTTATAAATAATTTAATTTATTCCAAGAGATTTAATATTTAGGCAAACTAAATACTCTGTATTACAGCACAGTTTCTAATCATCAGTTCAGTTCAGTCACTCATTCATGTCCAACTCTTTGAGACCCCATGGACTATAGTATGACAGGCCTCCCAGTCTATCACCAACTCCCAGAGTTTACTCAGACTCATGTCCATTGAGTTGGTGATGCCATCCAATCATCTCATCCTCTGCCATCCCCTTCTCCTCCTGCCCTCAATCTTTCCCACCATCAGAGTCTTTTCACATGAGTCAGTTCTTCACATCAGGTGGCCAAATAATTGATCTTTCAGCTTCAACATCAGTCCTTCTAATGAACACTCAGGACTGATCTCCTTTAGGATGGATTGGTTGGATCTCCTTGCAGTCCAAGGGACTCTCAAGAGTCCTCTCCAACACCACAGTTCAAAAGCGTCAATTCTTCAGTGCTCAGCTTTCTTTTTGTCCAACTCTCACATCCATATATGACTACTGGAAAAACCAAAGCTTTGACTAGAAGGACCTTTGTTGGCAAAGTAATGTCTCTGCTTTTTAATATGCTGTCTACGTTGGTCATAACTTTTCTTCCAAGGTGCAAGCGTCTTTTAATTTCATGGCTGCGGTCACCATCTGCACTGATTTTGGAATCCAAAAAAATAAAGTCTTTCACTGTTTCCACTGTATCCCCATCTATTTGCCATGATGTAATGGGACCCAATGCCATGATCTTAGTTTTCTGAATGCTGAGTTTTAATTTCTTTATTCACTTGGTGTCCTGCTACTTTGCTTGGTATTCAGTTACTTTTTATTAAATTCCAATGGTTTATCAGTGTATTCTTTTGGATTTTCTATGTGCATAATTACATTAGCTGCAAGTAATGAGTTTCTTCCTTTCCCTCACTTCCTTTTTGTTCTCTCTCTCTCTCTTTTTTTTTTTTTTTCTGTTCTCTTGTTCTGCTGACCAGGACTTGTACCATCTTGTTGGATAGAGGGGTGATAATGGGCATTTTTGCCTTTTTTCCTACTCTCAAGGGAAAGCTCTCAATATTTCTTTCTAAAAATATCTTTTTTTCTCTAGCTTTTTGGTAGATATTCTATCAGGCAGTAGAAGTTTTTTTCTGTTCTGCATTTGTCAAGAATATGCATTTTTAATCATAAATAATGTTGAATTTATTTTGACTCTTAATCTTCATTTCTTGAAGATTTTTTTAATCCTTGAATTGGTTAATATGAATGGCATTCATGGATTCTTTGCCTCATCCATGCGTTTTGAAGCTATAAAAATGTCTAAGTAATAGTTATGCTGTCTATCACATTGACATTGTAGAACTTTGGGGCCCCAGTTCCACGGGGAACTCAATTTAGCCATCCAAATGGAGATTTACAGACACTAGGGTTCAACATATATCCCTAGGATGAAATACCTTAAACATCTGCTTACCTTTCTACTTTCCTTTGGTCATTTTGTTTTTGTCTTGAAATATTCCTCAGTGTCTTGCCAGCTTATCATGAATTTAGAAAGACTTTTTTATAATATTTTATTTAGTGTGTTTAGTTGTTTCCAACAGCTTGGCTCATCAGGGTATTTATTACACATACTGTTGAATACAGAAATCTAATACATTATTTATTTCAAAAATTTTGTTTCTGTATTGTATTAAATCTAAGTGAAGCATGCATTAGTGTTCATTATATTTTTCCTGTAATTTTTATATTTTTTGACAATAAAAGCCAGTAGTTTTGTGTTTTTTAAGAGATATTCTGCTTACCAGTGAAAGCATTTAGCCCATATTATAATCTTTGACTTTTTTTCCGTTAGGTTACTCACATCTCCCTTCCATGTCAAAGTCATTTTCCCTGGGGCACTTCCGAGGGGAATCTTTCCCCTCTTTCATTACATGTTTGATGGTGAGAAACCCCAGAGCTATAAGCAGAAGCCTAGGGGCTTTTCTGCTGCTTTTCTATATAGAGTGATAACTGTTAAATCTTCATACAAACTTTATATCATTTAAAAAATTTCTTTGTGAAAGTCACCTGCCCCTTCACTCCCTTTTTTCTGGGGGAGGGGGAGTGAGTTAGGGGAACTCTTTAAAATTCTAAATCTGAGAGGACTCTTGCTATAACCAAACCCAAAGGAACAGTTGCTGGGCTGAAGGTATAAGTTGGGGTGGGGGGCAGCGAAGAACTTGAGTTACTGAATTTATACTCTACTCCAAGCCAGTTCTCCATTATGAATGCAGCATTCCTTCCTCATTTCTGCTTCCAAATACAGGCTGAAGGCGTTACATCGTCCAGGACAGAACTACATTTTGTATCATAGGACATGCCCAGAAATCTTTCCATCTGTTAACTGACTGACTATGAGGGAAAGGACTCCTGTGAAGGACTGTCAGGGGCTGAGCTTTGTGTAACTGAGCTTTTTCTTAAAAGGACCTGTGTTTTAGGGTTAGATATGTTTTAGGGTTAGAATTGCAGCTAGTACAGAATAAACATAAAACCTGATTAAATTTAAAATTTAGAATATATTTGCGCTAGTACTTTTTAAATATATCTATAACATCCGTATCCATTTCTTTGTATTTACCTGTTAAAAAGTAAAAAGATAGGCATTTTTTTCTAACTACATATATGGAACTAAAAGCTTCTGGGGTGGGGGGGTACTTTTAGAGTCATTGATATGGGATTCTTTTCTTCGGGATATTGTATGTCTACTATATTTAGGATTCTGTATATATCTATTTTGGCTCCACTTTTTCAGGAAGGACCTTTAACATTTATAGCAAATTTATAAAAGTTCAGATATAGTTGTATTTTTTCCAGTATCTAGTATAATTTGAGGATCCTCCTTCATTTTAAGGATTCGGATCAAATGTTAATTTTCTTTTTAAACCGTGTATTCAATATTTTTAAACATATGTAAACAGAACTAATGACAAGACTAAAGGACAGTGAAGCTAGGCAAAATATGGCATCACATGATGGCAGGAGATATTTTCCATTTAAAATTCTAATAAAAGCTTTCAATTTGGCTTTTTAACTTTCCAGGGGATATAATAACTGTTGCTGATTTTTAATGCATTTTCATTTTTTGGCCTTTTATTTTCTTCTCTAAACTTCATCCACTGCCTTGCTGTCATATTTTTTCAAAACAAATCCCAGATAAAGTACAGCTCTGCATTTTTGTACCATAATAAAAAAACAGAGCTCACCAAAGTATGCACTTTAGGTTTTCAATAAAATACAGGCCAGGATCATATAAATGCCAGTTTTTCTCACTTTTTATGTTTAGATTCTTCTTGAGTAGCTCAGAAAATTTCACTCAAAAAATACTGAATATATATACAGTTGCAAAAGAAAATTAACCTTTTGACCTCATGAGTCCTTAAAATGCAAGAGAACGCTCCAATTATACTCAATACTAGAAAAATACAACTGTATCTGAATTTTTATGAATTTGTTACAACTGTCAATTTGTTGTTTAGTCGCTAAGTCGTGTCCAGCTCTTTGTTACCCCGTGCACTATAGCCTCCAGAATCCTCTGTCCACGGGATTTCCCCGACAAAAATACTGGTATGGGTTGCCATTTCCCTTTCCAGGGGATCATCCCAACCCAGGGATCAAACCCATGTCTTCTGCACTGGCAGGTATTGGCAGGCAGATTCTTCACCATTGAGCCACCAGGGAAGCTGTATAACTGTCAAAGTTCTTCCCCAAAAAGTGAAACCAAAATAGATATACATAGAGTCCTATTATGAGTGAGATCAGAGTAAATGTGTTTTAGCAATACAGTATTTTTTGGTAAAGTTATGCATATTTTTTGGAAACAGTGCTGTTACAAACTTAGTAGGCTAAGTGTAAACATCTAAATGCACTGGGAAACAGAAAATTTGTGTGACTCACTTTATTGCAATATTTGCTTTTTGCAGTGATCTGGGACTGAAACCACAGTATCTCCAAGGTATTCCTATAAGTAGAATATCTCCAACTTACTACTTGACCTTTAAAAAATCCCTAATTAGCAAAAGTAAATACTCATTAAACAACAAAAAGAGAATAAAAATAATCTTCACCACAACACTAGGGAATTGGTTTAAACACACAGAATTGCCATCTCAGACACACATGCTTATTTATTATTTGTTATTGTTTAATATTAAAACCCTTGGGTCTTAACTATAGAGTATGGACCTCAGACCCATAAGTTTGTCCTTATGTTTCCTTCCTCTTATTTAGTCTTTATCAATAATAAATGCTATCCTACTAATAGAGTTATTAAAACTGTTGTTGGTGATTTGAGGGTCAGCAGTCAAAGTTAATGATCATATTTAATAACAAAGCAATGTACATTCTTTATATTACTTCATAGCACGTATTTTTAAAAACTAAAGCCAGTAGTTACACTAATGAAATTTAATGTTGCTTCCATATCTCTTCCAGAAGGAAGGGAGAATAGACACCATGAGATAATCTAATGTGATCAGTGGAAAGGAAAGAAGGTAAACTGGTAACTATTAGAGAGGCCCATAAATCCATTTCTTCTCTTTTCTTAAGAACTCTAAGAGAATATTATTCTTTCTAAATCTGTGGTCAATTATTTCAAGACTAGTTTTAACCTAAAGGATTAAAAACTAATTAATATCCAACTAATTGGCAAAAACCTTCAGATTTACATCATGAACACTGCCCCTTTTTAAACACAGACTATATTAACAAGGTCTTTGCAAATTCTGTTAATTCTTCAGCACATTTCCGATTTGGGGAAATTCAAATCTGTCCTTACTTGAGTCATTTCTCAAGCTTCATACAGTCCTCTACACAGTTTGATGGGATAATTTTGTTTCCGTCTATGGTTGAGGTAGTGTTTTAAAAATTGTTATTTCTTGTGTGATGGTGTATCTTCTGTGACATACTGGTAACTCCTTTCCTTCTTTCTTTTGCCCTTCCTTCCTTTCCTTATTTTTTTTTTCTTGAGAAATGTTGACTTAAATCCATTTGATTAAAATGACATTCCAGTCTTAATTGACTTATTTAGCAGAAATAACAAAATAATATGCCATTGTGTATGTTGACTAACTCTTGAGATTGTTCCAATTAAGAAGAGAATCCATTCCTGAATTTTGTATTACTCATGATTGAGTGGTAGGTTTTCTTTTCATTGGTTGTGCCATTTCCTGAGACCCACGCAACATTCCATGTAATTTGCTTGTGATAGAGAGTACACGTTCCATAGATAAAATGAAGATGGACAGAGACCCTGGAAAGTCATAGAAGATCCATTTTGTAATACGTCAAGATACAAATATCAATACTCTGTTTTCCCACTTAAATATTGAAAACACTATGTAAGATCACTAAGCATCTTTTTTATTTTCCAGTTCTCTTGACATAAATGATTATACTTGGAAACATTTCTCAATGTACTAAAGTTCCCCTCACCCCCATACAATCCTCCTAAAGAAATACTAGGCAGAAGTATGAGAATAAACATAAAAGACTTAAAGACTTTTAAGTTGGTGAAAGTCAGTGTTATTTGAGATTTTGATTTTAAGGAATAATGGTTACTTGTTTATGAATTTTATTTCATTTACCTCCCTCAGCTCTGCATCTCCATATTTGCCTCATCTGATCTCTCTCTATACTCCTGCATGTTGTTGAAGCCTGCAGATTCTCCTTTCCCAGTGCCATCCTTGTTTGATTCTTTTTTTTTTTTTTTTTTAATGGCCAAGCTTCACTGTGTACTGAGTGAAGGACTATCATACATTTAGGAGACAAGGTCTTAGCTTTGCCACTTACTAACTGATTATTTTGAAGAAGACATTTAACCTTGCTAGAATCGAGTTTCCTAAAGGATAATTGATAATGGTTTCCTAATTGACCTGTGGTTCAGCTCTCTATGGTTTTGTGATTCTTTTGAGTTTGTTTTCTTTTTTAGCCTATATTTCATCATTCTCAAACTCTATTATTCTCGAACATCCTTTACAAATCCAGAAGTTCAATATGTGTAGGCACAATAGAAATGTTAATATGATTAAGCAAGTTATGAAGGAACAACTTTGATAAGGAATGTTTTAAGAACAGTTTTGATAAAAGGTTTTAAAATGTTGTCTGAACCTGCTTTCCCTTTCCTTGTCCTTCCCAGAAGTTGTGCCTTTCATATGTATGCATTCATTCAGCAAATATAGTTGAACACCATCCAAAGGCCAGGCACTGGGGCTTCTCTGGTCGCTCAGTGGTAAAGAATCTGCCTGACAATGCAAGACACTCAAGTTCAATCCCTTACCCACGAAGATCCCACATGCCAGAGAAACTTAGCTGGATTTTTCCACAGCTAAACAAGGCTCACCTGTGACCTGAACACTACACGTCTAGCACTTAGAAAACAGCTTTGAAAAAGTGTCCAGACAACCTATCACACAATTATACACAGCAGCTCTACTTGTAACAGATTAAGAAAAAAAAAAAAAACAAAGGCCAGGCATTGTCAGGCTCTAGGGATCTAGATATGAACCACAGAGTCGCAAATATCAGTCTGTGGGAGGCACAGACAGGAAAGTCGGTGTTTTTCTCTAACTGAGCAATACACAAACTGTTATGGGCATGCGTTGGAGGCTCAGAGGGACTGGGATACCCACATTCTGGAGAAACCATTCTTCAACCTTTCCTCTTCCTCTCCTTACATTTTCTCAATCCACCCATATCCTTCTCAATCCCTTATTGTAGCATGGTACACCAAAATGAACTCTAGAGTCAAGCTCCCTGCAATGGATTCTCAGTTCCTTTTGTTAGTTACTTTGTAGTCCTGGGAAGTCATATAACCTCATTGTCAGTTGTCTCATCTATAAAATGGGCATAGTAATAATAATAGTGCCTGTGTCATAGGATTATGAGAACTGAGAAAATGCATATAATATTTAGTGTAGTTCATAGCACATGATAAGTAGGCAACAAAATCACTTTCATGTAATTGCCTCCGTGTTTGTTCCTCTAAGTGTTTTAAGAGGACATTGGCTCAATTGTAAACCTTTAGATGTTTCTCTTCAAAATACTAATTCTCCTGACAAAACACTTTTTGGCTATAAACTCCATGATAGCAGGGATCTTAAGGTTTTAAAATTATAAGTTTAAACCCTAATAACAGATTGAGCATAAATAACAATTAGAAGAAGAAAGAAAGGAAGGATTTAATTTGAGCTATCAAAAGTGCTCCGGCCTGGTGCACTGGGAAGACCCAGAGGAATTGGGTGGAGAGGGAGGTGGGAGGGGGGATCGGGATTGGGAATACATGTAAATCCATGGCTGATTCATATCAATGTATGACAAACCCACTGGAAAAAAAAATAATAATTAAAAAAAATAATAATAATTTGAGCTATTCAAAACAGTAATAATAATGTCAACTTCTTGTCAGTAAGCAGTTGGTACTTCCTTATATATATGAAAACAGGCTATAGATAAAGCATTAATGCCACTCATTAGCTGAAATCAAGGCAGCTTTCATTTTCTTCAGCATTTCCATCCTCCCAGAAGCCCACCTGGACAAAAGATCCTCAACTAGGAGAGAATGTGTGAACAGCATCCAACAAATAGGAAGTTAATTGAACTTAATTTAAAAACACATACTAAGAAGTATCATATCTGTGTCCTTTTATGAGAGTTTTCTCAAGGAGTAGTGATTGGTAGCACAGAGTGACCAGAAAGTGGTAAAAAGGAGACTTCACATTTTACTTACTTTCCTGCCATTTTGTGGTCATCTTAATTCAGCCAGCATGCACTGTTTCTGGCACTAAAGTATGATTTGAAATAAGTTCTACTATTGTAAATATGGTTTTCTGTGATTCCCCACCCCTTACCTTCTTTTCAAATATAATTTTATGGTCAGACAAACATTTTCTTCCTTTCTAGTGTTTTACCTAACTTTCTATAGGCAAGTTCTTCATAAAGTTTTGCCTGAGTTATTACATTCTAAAACTTTTCATTATTACATATACCTTTTAGAAATTCCATATATGGCAGTAAGGAATTTCTGTTTCACACAGTGTGACAATATTACTTATGGACAAATGAAGGGGAACTATTCTATATCTCTTAGAAATATCTTATCAGGGCTCCTTTTAGAAAGTACTTCTCACCCTACCCCTAGTGAAGGCCTTGAAGTCAATGTGAGTGTTGATTTGAGTGTTTGCAAACCATTCTACAAAGAATAGGTTTAAGGAGGCAGAGAATGTAATTTTTTACCTGGTAAGGAACATCTAACTCTTGTTATAATTTCCACTTGTAGTTGCTTGAGAGCTTTGAGGCACCATTAGTTCACTGCTCTGTTTTCGCCACATTCCTTGCACTCTTGAGAGGTTTTCCCCAGAGTGTTCATCCTTTGAATATGAGTGTGACTTTTGGTAGACAGATTTCCAACATTTATAATATTAATAAGCTGGTAAAAAATACAGTTTTGACCAGACTTCAAGTGAGTCTGTAGGAAATGGCAATCCACTTCAGTACTCTTGCCTGGAAAATTCCATGGACTGGGGAGCCTGGCAGGCTGCAGTCCTTGGGGTCACAAAGAGTCAGACACGACTTGCAGAACAGGAGCAGCAAGTGGGTCTGAAATGAGGAAAGTCTAAGATGATCCCTGAGTCCCCAACAATGGTGAGAACAATACTGAGTATATTAAAAGGTTACCATAATGCTGCCTGACTTGCCTAATCATCTGAAAGTAGATTGATAAACTTTTTCTTCAAAGCTCAGATATATCTTCAGCTCTGTGGGCCGGACAGTCTCTGTTGTAACTTTCAGCTTGGCCTTTGAAGCACAAAGTAGTCATAGTCCGCACACAAATAAATGGGTGTGCTTGTGCCCCCGTATAGCTTTCTAGGAACCTGATATGTAACATTTTCTGGACAAAAAGATGCAGTTTAAGTCATGATTATAAGTTCATCAGGATCAAGTAGACCAAGAGGAGCTTTTACCCTAATCATAATCATAGTTGTTTTTTTTTTCCTTTCCCAAAATACCCACTTAACCCAGGACATGAAAGAATTTACAGAAGCCAGTGGAGGATCTCAAGTAATCCAGATAAGCCCATGACTTGCCACCCCCCATACCTCTGCCAGTGATGTGAAACTAGTGGTATAAAGAATGGTATAAATTATCATTTTTGGTTTTTTCACTTTTTTAAATTGAAGTATAGTTGATTTACAATGTTGTTAATTTCTGTTGTACAGCAAAGTGATTCAGTTATACATATATATACATTTATTTTTTAGGAGGGAATGGCGTAAATTCTTATATTGAATTCTCTTCTCCAATATCCATTGTCTTGCAATCAATGTTATTAGTCTGGTTTTAGGGATAAACTTTAGAATACTTACAAATTGAGCAAAAACAAGTGCTTCAGAAAGAGAAAGCCAAATTGGTGACTATGCTGGCTGAGACAAGCCCCTGACTTCTGAACACTTTTAGATTTTGTCCCTCTCTTCAGTCCCTTTCTGAGAGGTTTATTAACCCCAGATCTTACACATTTCCTATGCTGGATTCAAGCATGGAAATCTGTTCTGACAGTGTTGGACAGTTCCTTCAGCTCTGTTATGGGTAACAAGTGGGAGCTAGCATTTAATTTTAGCATACCAACTGCCCAGAGCAAAATGTGACATGATTAGTTTGTGTTCATTAAGTGTCTCTGGATGGATCTTTGTCTGCTTGGGTTTTCCAAATAGCCTGAAGTAAAATACCACAAAGAGCTTTCTCCTTTAAGTTTGTGCCTTTAGGGAGACATCCAGGCCTTATTTTTAGAATCCATTTTTCATGCTACATAGTTCCAGGCAGGAGAGATTGGCTGGTGTTAATGAGCCCGTGGGTGTTTTGCCAGAATCTACATGTGCATTTCTTTCCCCCCTCCAATTATTTTGCTTCTCAAAAATATGTGTCAGTGGTCAGGAGAAGGACTAGGAAAGCAGGCTTAGATAATTCCATGACAACAAGTTTCTCCTTTTTCCTTCAATCTGAAATAATTTCCTTTCCTCTTCTCTTTTCCTATCTGGGGCCCCAAAGCTGCAATATTTTCCCCTCTCTTCCTTCCTCCTAACATATACTTTTGTTCATACTACCAAGCTTATCTTTTTCAAGTGCCTCTTTGCCTCTCCTGGAAACAGGTTTAATTAAAAGAGAACAAATGTGGATTTCTTATTTAAGTTGTTACCACTTACAGTGCCCAGCCTTGCTCCTTCTCATCACAGCAAACTGGTTGAGAGAGTAGATGTTGAACATTGCCTCTGTTTCTAGTCACCTCCATCTTTAACTCTGCATCGTTCTCTTCATTTTATGAAATTCCCCATATATACTTGAGGCTTCCCTACTGGCTCAGATGGTGAAGAATCTGCCTGCAATGTAGGAGACCAGGGTCCGATCCCTGGGTCAGGAAGATCTGGACGAGGGAAAGGCTACCCACTCCAGTGTTCTTGCCTGGAGAATACCATGGACAGAGGAGACTGGTTAGCTATATAGTCCAAGGGGTCAAAAAGATTTGGATTTGACCAACACTTTCACTGTCTTTTCATACCTACTTGCCTAGTTTGGTTGTTTTTTTTTTTTTTTTTTGCTATCTAGAATTTGAACCTTTTCTGCATCACCTAGCATGTGCTTAGCAGACCTTTCCCCCACCCTAGAATGTACTTTTCAGGTGGTGGTTTTAGTTGCTAAGTCATGTCCCGACTCTTGCGACCCCATGGACTGTAGCCTGCTAGGCTCCTCTGTCCGTGGGATTCTCCAGGCAAGAATACTGGAGTGGGTTGTCATTTCCTTTCCAACTTTTCAGGTATCCCCTTGCTATTTTTTTTTAATAATTATGTTTGTTTATTTTCGATTGTGCTGGGTCTTCGTTGCTGTGCCGGCTTTTCTCTGGTTGCAGTGTACAGGCTTCTCATTGAGGTGACTTCTCTTGTTGGAGGAAACAGGCTCTAGGAGTCATGGATGTCAATAGTTGTGACCTCCAGCTCTATAGGGCACAGGCTCAATAGTTGTAGCTCACAGCCTTAGTTGTTCCACGGCATGTGGCATCTTCCTGGATCAGGGATCAAGCCCATGTCTCCCACACTGGCAGGCAGATTCCTTGCCACCGAGCCACCAGGGAAGCTCCCTCCTTTGCCCTTTTAAAAGCAGTATTAAATACCAACTAAATCCTAGATATTGGAATGGAGAGGTACAATTATTAATAATAGTAATAATTTTTAAATTAACAACAGTAGTAATTAGCTCTTATGGGCCAAGGTTACTCTAAATGCTTTGGATAAACTATTTTCTTCTTATACAGCACACTGTGTGATTATTACTAGTACTCTTTCTCCTATTTAATAAAGAAACTGAGGGCTCAGAAAAATTAAATTCTCCAAGATCACTTTTTTTTTAGGGCTACAAATATGATATAATTCTTGTTCCTTAAGAATCTCATAGTCCAGTAGGATAGTGAAGTCAGGCATGCTTAAAAATACTTTTAATGTGAAACAGGGTGCTAGAATTGCTAACCAGTGGTTCAAGAAAGGTGGCTGGGAGGGCTGAAGGAATCAGAAGAGTCTTCAAGGAGGGAGGTGGTATTCGTACTTTCTCTTGAAGAGGTAGAACTCTTCAAGATATTAGGGGAGACTCCTAGACTAAAGGTATAGTATAAGCAGAGGCTACAGGCATGAACTTGTGTTTGAGAAAAGTGGGGAGTTTGGTTTGCTTTGAGTACAGCGTATATTTAGAGAGGCACTGAGAAATGTTATTTTATGTCACAAATCTAAGAACTTTGGACTTCAGTGTATATTAGAAATGGAGAGACCTTGACAAGTTTTAGAAAAGGGATGACCAATCAAACCATGTATCAGTAAACAAGCTCTGGATAAAGTGTGAGGGGAACTGTAGTATAATACTTTCTTAGTTCTGCTCTTGCTATTGTCAACTGAAAAAAAAAAAAAAAAAAACATACAACCTGAAAGTTGAGAGTTATGTTTTACTCAATAGGTTTTCTGTCGACTTGAACCACAGGATACAGCATCTCAGATAACGGTGAGAACACTATTGTTCTGAAGCAGCAAGGGAGGAACCAGGATGTATAGAATTTTTTGCAACCAAAGAACAGGTAGTCAGAACATCAAAAGATCACTATTAATTAAAGAAAATCAGATATCTCAAGTTAAGAAATTTAGTGTATTTCTATGTATGGGAAGACGCAAGAGTCTGGGCTCATTGCAATCATTCTTTTGATATGTACATCAGTTATAAGGAGGGCAGTACCTATTAGCCATCATTCAAGTGATGCTATTACTTAGGTCATTGAATATGAGCCTAGAGCTCAGCACTGCAGAGGAGTGGCAATATGAATGTGGGTTTTAATTGCACCTAAGGTGTCTCCTGGCAGACAAAAGAAAGGGGCAGTTTCAGACATTTTTTTTCCAGCTTGTTTTAATTTATCTGTTTCTAAATTGCAAGAAATCATAACTTCTTAGTTGTATCATGATTTTATATATATTTTTAATAGAGCATCAAGAAGCCTAGGAAACTATCTTTTGGCAACTCTGTACACTACAATTGTACTGCCCTGACTTTTTTGGGGCAGGAGTTCGCTCACTTCTAATGTTCTACTATGAGAACCAACTTACTTAATTGAAAAATGTTTTCTAGTCATCCACATTTGTTATTTCCAACTCAGTAGAGATCACATGGGTGTGACCCGTGGGCTTCCCTTCCCAGGTGGGGCTAGTGGTAAAGAACCCACATGCCATTGCAGGAGATGTAAGAGATGACAGTTTGAGCCCTGGGTTGGGAAGATCCCCTGGAGGAGGGCATGGCGACCTACTTCGGTATACTTGCGTGGTGAATCCCATGGACAGAGGGGCGTGGTGGGCTACAGTCCATAGTGTTGCACAGAGTTGGACACGACTGAAGCGACTTAGCACAGATACACAGGGGTAATCTATAACATATTTTCTAAAAGATTTAGTATTTTCTAGAGTGAAATTAATGTATCATGAACTCCAGAGACCTGTTAACAGCTTGTGGGAAGGTGGTGTTGGACCAAATTTTACTGTGTTCTCATTCATTTCATGCTTTGAAAACATTTTTAAAACTGAAATCATGTACCGTTAACGTTTAAAGCATAAACATATTTATGGAAAGCATGAATATTTATAAGATGGATTTTAAGTTTGTGGAATAGATTTTTTTTTCTTGATAATGATATGTCCATCTTTCATACAGCAAGATACACATGTTTCCTGTCTATACCATCAACATAGAATGGGTTATATTTTAAAAGGAAACTTACTATACAGCCTCTTCTGACAAATTTGGACTTCGTATAGCCCCCCCAAATCCTAGAGCCTTTGAATTTTGTGAAACATAACCTAGTTTCTTCCATATTCTCCTGGGAATGGGGAGGTTAAGGTCCTTATTTATGATTTTGTGTTTAGCAATGTTACAGAAAAATTGTAACAGGCAGTTAAACTAGCTGAGCAGATTTTGCTCAAGACTATTGCAACAGGGGAAAGATGACATTCAACTCCTCTGAAACAAAGCGGGGTAAGGGGCAGTGTTAGGTGCTGAGTAAGAGCTGGGGTGAGCTAGAGGGAAAACACTAGAGGACCTTAGTAGGTGTCTTGGTCAATGTGATTAAGCAATCTATATTTGCTAATTGGTGCTAATCCAACATTAGGCTGCTCCCCTCCCACAGAAACTGGGAAACAGGGGTGCTGTGCTTTGATGATTGCATTTCAAAGGAATGGCTTCTAGGTCCTTGAGAAAGACATTACTGAGTTGTAAAACTGGCAAGAGGCTGAGAGAAGATTTACCTCTGGTAGAGACAGAGAAAGAGTTTACAATTGCAAATTTTCTAAAGTAAATGCTCTAAGGAAAAGGAGGTTGAATTCTATCCTCTTGAAGAAACCTGTCTAAAGTTTAGTCAAGCTGAGAGGAATGTTAAGGCTGGCTTGGTCAGCATCTTACAGACACTGCACCCATGAGGTGCAGAATTATCAGTTATTTCTAAAGAAGGCAAATTTGAACACTACAGAATCATTTAGTTTTAGAGGAAAATAAGAAGTCCTATTGTACTTAATAATCTTAGCCATATAATTTATCAAAGTGGGTTTATCTTCCTCATCTTCCTCACATTGCTTAAAGTCATTTGCTGGAATTGAAAGTCTCCTTGCCCGGGACTGACAGCCTTCCAGTTTGAAGAATTCTTCAGGCCCTGGAGAATCTAGCAAGATGAAATTCTGTGAGCTGGATGGCCTCAGGCAGTGATTGAGCTCTAAATTCCTGTAACTTGCATTTCAGAGGCTCTGGAGTTCAGAGAAGCCTCACAAAGGCAAACAATGGAGATGGAAAGTTAGAAATTTAAAAAAAAAAAAAAAAAAAAAATCTTAGATTGTATTTGCTAACAGAAATTATTTTACTATCTTGTATTTATTAGCAGATTGCTTGACTTCTCTTGCCTTAGCTTCTTAACTTTATTTCTTTACTTTTTATAAAATTAGAAAAATAATAATAATAATAGAATTTACTTTTTAGAGTTATTATAAGAATAAATGCAATCATATGTATATAAAATAGACTACAGGACTTAGAGTAAAAGCCCTTAACTGTTTCCTACTGTCTGGGGAGTGTGTAATTTCATTGGTTCTGTCTCGTCACAACAAAAATTTGAAGTGATGGACGTTAAAGCCCTTGGCTTGTCACAGCTCTTGGACAGACCATGTTATAGCTCTCGGACAGATCAGTGTTACAGCTCAGTTTTCTTTAGAAAATAAAGTGAAATACATCCTTGAGGTGTGAGGGCATGCCAACCCAAAAGACGTGAAGAGAAGAGAGAGAGACAGAGACAGAGAGTGTGTCTGCTCATGCATGCGTGCACGCTCGCGCATGGGGGAGAGAGACCCCCAGCCCTTTGACCCCGTTTTTTACATGTTTTTTCCTCCTCCCCCTGGGCCTGCCCAATGTAAATTGGGCTAGCCAGGAGTGCTGTTTGTTCTACTTGAGGTCCTCACTCCGGTCCTCAGACCTTCCTTTGTTCTATTTTTGTGGGCTTTCCCAACTTCCTTGTCTTTTAGCCACCGCCATTCTGGACTCCTTTTTCCTATTCTACCTACCTAACACTACCTTGTTATTATTTCTTGGTGTTTGATATCTCTTCTTCCATTAGACTTTATCTCCTTCATCTCCTTCTCAAATTATGTCTTATAGGCCAGTAGTTCTGAAATCAAGCTGTTTATTAGGATCATATACAGATTCCCAGCTGGCTAGCCCCATAATATGTAAAGAGTAACAAAGAGTTACAGAAAAAAAGGCAAGATAGAGGTGGCATCTGAAGTGTGAGAGTATAAAATTGGTCCTATGTGATATGCTCTTTTAGACTTCAGTCTCTGGGTGATGGAGCTACGGATGGATTTTAATATGGAATATGAGGCACATGGGGTATGAAGCAGAGGCTGGTGTCATTTCTGTTACCAAACTCAGGTTTGGCTACTCGCTACTCAGAAGCCCATAATTTGAAAGGCAAGTGTCAACAGAAAGGAGAAGTGCTTTAATCATAAAAGCTAGCAATCTGGAAAGAAGGTAGACTCATGTCTACAGACCAAGATTCTGCTCAGTTTTAAAAGGGAAATTGGGGGCGGGGAACATTCTCAGTGGATCATCAAAGCAAGAGGTTGGGTTCTGCATCATTCTTCATTTGTGCAGGCTGGCTGATTCTTCAGGTAGTATCTTGTGCACGGGATCTATTTGCAGTATTGCTAAGCAGGCAGTAGCAGGCAGAGAGCTAGTCGTTCTTGAACTCCTTAATTCTTCATTCTTTCTAACTAGGAAAAGAATCAGCAGGTTAATTAGACTTGATTCAAAGTTAGAGGGGAACAGAAATGAATAAAAAAAAAAAGAGAGACGGGCAAAGGAGCTGCTTTCAATTCTCCACTGTCAAACATTATTCCATTTCTATGAGTTTAGGGATGAAGGTGCATCTTCTATAACTAAGATACAGGGTATAGTATTCAGAGTGGAAAATGTCAACATGGGTCTGTAGCTTCTCTTTGCTGACAATTTTAGTTACCCTCTTACATATACAGGCAGAGCAAGTTACAATTATTTTGATGCCCCAATAGATAACAGATTATTATGAGCAATAATGTTATTCCCAATCACTCAAGGCCATAGATTCAGTATTACTCAGGATGG
The DNA here is from genome assembly GCF_910594005.1 of Cervus elaphus. Lineage (NCBI taxonomy): Eukaryota > Metazoa > Chordata > Mammalia > Artiodactyla > Cervidae > Cervus > Cervus elaphus. Next base: position 50,810,387 of record NC_057829.1, on the reverse strand, counting down.
AAGAGCTTATGTCATTTCCTCTGGTGGCAGTTATAGTGTCTGTAAAACAATTAATGTGCATCAGACACTGAGTCTGTGACTCTGTCCTAATCATTAGCTGCTTGAGACTGCTCTTTTGTGACTTGGGAAAGCCTGGGAGACTTCAGCTTTTCTACAACATACAGGCAGGGGATATTGAGGGGTTTTGTACTTGGCCAGGGTGAGAAGTGCTACAAAGTTCTTCTCAGTTCCATTTGTAGGTACTTGGATTGGTGCCAGGCACATGGTAGCTTCACAGAAGATATTTTTGAATGAATGGAATAGGATTCCATCATTTAAAAGGGTAGAGTGAGAAATAAGGTGTATCTCCATGTGCTGATATAGAAGATGTCCAAGATCACTCTTAGGTGAAAGAGTAATTTTAGACTAGTATGTGTGGCATATTTCCATTCATGTTTGAAAAAATATAAGTATGTTTGTGTATGTGTGTGACAGGAGCATGGGTAGGTGGGAAGATGTATAAAGACCTAAAAATAATTCAAAAGAAACTTTTAAAATATACTCTAGTAATTTTTAGTTACCTTTTGGGAATGGAATCAGAGAATTGGGGCATTTATACTCTTTCATATAATCTGTACTATTTGAATTTCTTCCTAAATTATATGCATTACTTTTGTGATGATGATGAGGAAGATAGTGAATGATAAGGTGAAGTTTAAGTGGCTCAATAGTTTCCTGACTCTTTGCGACCCTATGGACTATATCATTCATGAAATTCTCCAGGCCAGAATACTGGAGTAGGTAGCCTTTCCCTTCTCCAGAGGATCTTCCCAACCTGGGGATTGAACCCAGGTTTCCTGCATTGCAGACAGATGCTTTACTAGCTGAGCCATGAGGGAAGCCCAAGAATACCAGAGTGGGTAGCCTAACCCTCCTCTAGCAGATCTTCCTGACCGAGGAATCTAACTGGGATCTGCTGCATTGTAGGCGGAGCTATCTGGGAAACCCCACCTAATTCAAATGTGTAGACAGATTTGAGGAATCCTAAAGTCTAGCCTACTTAAATATGACATTCTGATTATGGCAGTATTGGAGCCAAGAGTAAGAGAGGGTGGGTGTAGCTTTTTCTTACTGCTCATATCCGTGTTGTTTCTTATAATCTTCACCTTACTTGTAGTTAGTACTTCAGTAAATATAACATCATATAGCTTACTATATTATGGTATGAGTTTGATTAATTGTGTACTCCATTTTTGATCAATGAAAAGTGTTATTTTGAATATTTGCCTTCTAGTGCCAGGCTGTGTGCTGCCTAATAGCCATAATAATGATAAAGGCACAGTCCCTGCTCTAAAGAACTGAGTCTAGGAAGGCAAACATGAAAACAAGATCCAGGATTATAGAGGACAGAAATGCTAGGCAAGCACAGAGATAGAGAGAATTGCATTGAGCACTGTGGAACATAATAGGATTTCATGAAATAAACTCAAGAAATAACATTCCACAGAGAGGAACAAGTATATACAGCTCAGCAGTAAAAGATAAAATATGGCATATTTGGGAATCCACAAGCAGAGTGTTGGTCAGGGAAAACAGGGGATGAAGTAAGCCTCGGAGCAAAGATTTTAAAGACCATTTGTACCAATTCAAGAACTGTTGCTTTCTCTGTCAGCAGTTGGTAGATATCTGATAATTTTAACACAAATATACACAGACGCATGCACATACATATGTATGTGTGTATTTCAATATATATACTATATATGTGACTTGATTTTTGTGTTGGAAAGATTGCTTCTGCAACATGGGTGATAGATTCAAGGGAGAAGATTGGATGGGCTAGTTTTATGCACACAGTTTCTGAGTCCGTGTTTATGAAGCAGAGGAAGAGGAGACAGGTGAGGAGATAGTCAAGATGATCAATCGGCAGGATTTGGTACCTGATTAAAGATGAGGAAAGCAGTCAAAGTTGGCTCAGATATCTGACTCAGTGGCAAGATGTATCTGAGCTGTAAAGTCATCAGAGGAGAACTGAAAATATTACAGTTCAGGTTTCTTTGGCATGTAGGTGGGGATTGAAAAAGAGAAACAGTGAGTAGAATTGGTTAATATGAGTAGAGAATAGGGGAAGGAGTTGCTAAAGCAGCTTTAAATAGATCCTGGAAATGTTTTCCGTCTGAAGAAGGAGTGGATATAGGTTATACGAATTTACAAGTAATCTCTTTAGGATGAAGTCTTCAGAATGCCACAGCTGTCTGCATGTTTTTCTGTTTATTTGTTTCTGGGAGTGGACTATTTTGCACAAGATTCAGATACCTTAGAGTTTAACTGAAATCACACAGGGATAGAATTAGTAATTCAGTAATAGCAGAGATTGGAGTGGCATCTTTATAGAGAAATCCATCAAGTTAATTTGGAAGATACTCACTGTAAAGTGATGGATTGATTATGCATGCTTATTGTTGCTACTTCTTGAAGTCCTAATAAACAAACAGAAGAGCTGTATATAGAGGAAAAAAGCCTACAGAATGAGAAAGACGACTAGAGTAACACAATTTTGGAAGCTCAAAAAGATGAATGACTGTTAGCAGGAAAGTGAAAAGCTCAGGGGAAGACCAATTGATTCTATCACCCAACAAAGACACAGCATTGGAAGAAATAAGTACTTCTTGTTAATGTAGGAATATTTATTTAAAAGCCTGAATAAGAGGCAGATAGACTCTGTCATCCTCATATGATATCAAAAATGAGCAGTTTAAAAGAAGAGTCAAAAGATGAGATCAGAAATATATTTACATGATATAGAGCAAAAAGACAGAAACTGGAAAATGGAGGAAAAATAGGTAAGGAAATCAGTGACTCCATCTAGAATCTCAAATAATGCAAAAAACAACAAAAGGTTGAGAAGGAGAGAACAAAGAAAATGGGGAAGAGCTTTATCAGAGACAATTCATAAATATTTCTCAGATATAAGCAATATATATTTCTAGATTTTAAAAGCCCTGTCTATTAAATAAATTGAAATTTTAATTAAAAACATATCCACAAAGGAAAACTCCAGACTATCATTCAGTTCAGTTCAGTCGCTCAGTCGTGCCCAACTCTTTGCTACCCCATGAATCACAGCATGCCAGGCCTCCCTGTCCATCACCAACTCCGGACTATTATTAGGGAATACCAAATATTTAAGAAAAAAATAATACCAATTGTATTTAAACTTTTCCAGAAAATAGAAAAAAAAAAAAAAATGAAGATTTCCCGGCTTAAACTACAAGGCCATTATCAACCTTGTATACAACTCCCCCCAAAAAAAAGACATCACAGAAAGAAGAAAAAATTGCAGACTAATATGCTTCATGAACATAGATGAGAACATAATTAAAATTTGAGCAAATTAGATCCAGCAGTACATGTAAAGGACAGCATATCATGTCCAAGCAGGGTTTATCCCAATAAAGCCAAAAAGTTTGGCTTAATTAACATCTAAATATCAGCACATTTAATTGACTGTTTTAGTAGCATAAAAACCAAAAAGCTTTATTGTTTCTTCATTAGACTCAGTAAAGCATTTGAGAAAATATAGCATCCACTAAAGAAAAGAATTCTCAGAAAATTTCAAGAGTTTTCTCAACCTGATTTAACAACATCTATGAAACTTGCAGATGATATCATTCTTAATGGTGAATACCTTCCTTCTTAGATTAGGAACAAGATCAGAATGTTCTCTCTCAGCACTTTTGATAAACAATTTGTAATAGAGATTCTAGCTTATGCAACAGGAAGCAAGAATAAATAAAAATTATGTCAATTGAAAGGGATAAAATAAAATCACCTTTATTCACAGATGATATTGTCATCAATGTGGGCGATCCTGAGGAATCAACAAAATAGCTGCTAGAATTAATAGAAGTCAGAGATTGAGTTTAGCCAGAAACAAGGTCAGTTCACAAAAATCAACTTTATTTTGTGCACTAGCAATAGTCAAGCATTGATATTTAAAAACAGTATCATTTACAGTAGTGTCAAAAATGTGAAATAGTTAAGGATCGATTTGACAAAAGATGTATGAGAAGTGTACACTGAAAACCACAAAATCACTGAGAAAATCTGTTAGTAAGAGAAATAGGGAGAAGGCAATGGCACCCACTCCAGTACTCTTGCCTGGAAAATCCTATGGACAGAGGAGCCTGGTAGGCTGCAGTCCATGGGGTCTCTAAGAGTCTGACACGACTGAGTGGCTTCACTTTCACTTTTCACTTTCATGCCTTGGAGAAGGAAATGGCAACCCACTCTAGTACTCTTGCCTGGAAAATCCCATGGATGGAGGAGCCTGGTAAGCTACAGTCCATGGGGTCGCAAAGAGTCGGACACAACTGACCGACTTCACTTTACTATATTTATGTGTAAGATGAGCCAATACCACTAGGATGCCAGTTCTTTCCAAACTGATCTAAAGTTTCAGTGATATACCAATGAAAACTTCAGCTAGATATTTTGTAGAAATTGAGAAGCTAATTCTAAAATTTACATGAAAATTTAGAACACCTTAAGAATAGTCAAAACAATGATAAAGGAAAAAATTTTAGAACTTAGACTACTTTATTTCACAACTCACCATAATTAAAGCAATGTGTTACTGGATTTAAAGGTAGGCTTCCTGGATTTAAAGATAGGCTTCCCAGGTGGCTCAGATGGTAAAGAAACTACCTGCAATGCAGGAGAGCAAGGTTTGATCCCTGAGTTGGGAAGGGAATGGCTACCCACTCCGGTATTCTTGCCTGGAGAGAATTCCATGGACAGAGGAGCCTGGTGGGCTACAGTCCATGGTGTCACAAAGAGTCAGACGACTCAGCGACTGATACTTTCACACTTTCATTTTCACATACAAGATCAATATAATAGAACTGAAAGCCAAGGAAGAGAAATAGACTCACATATATATTGGTAAACAGCTGACAAAGGTACTAAGTCTGTTCAGAGAGGAAAGGATTATCTTTTCAGTAAATGGTACTGAAATAATTTGACAATCGTATGCACTAAGTGAACTCTGGGCTGTACATTATACATAAGATTAAGTTTTAAGCAGATCATACACTTACTTGTAAGAACTAACACTATGAAACTTATAGAAGAAAACAGAGAAAAATCTTGGAGACCCTGAGTTTGGCAAAATTTGTTAACTAGGACGCAGAAAGCACAATCTATAAAATAAAACAGTCAATTACTTAGGTATGCATGTCAAAAATGATACTTCTACAGAAATGAAAAAGGGATATACAGACTGAGACAAATATTTGTACATTATGTCAGAGACAAGCCACATGTAGCTAGAACTCCACTCCTAGTATTTAACAATAAAACAACAACAAAAAAACCCTTTTTAAATTGGCACAAAATTTGAAAAATGTTACCAAAGGATATATATGGGTAGTAAAGGAGAATACAAAAAGTTGCTCAATACCATTTGTCATTAAGGAAATGCTTAAGTTTCAACTACTGATACAATGTAAGTTACCACCGCAAACCCTCTAGAATGGCTATTTAAAAAAAAAAGAATTATACCTAAGTACTGGTGAAGATATGGGGTAATAGAACTCTTCTGCACTACTGATGGGAAAGCAAAATGGCACAGCCACTGTGGGACGTTTCCCAAAGGACGGATGGTTCCTTAAAATGTTAAGTATGTTACCGCCACACTGCCTCAGCACTTTAACCCGAGTCGTTCACCTTATAGAAACCAAAGCATATGTCACACAGACTTGAATGTGATTTTCATTGCAGCTTTATTTGTGATAGCCAAAATGAAAACAAGCCAAATAGCCATTGACAGGTTAATGGATAGACACATTGTAATATATCTATCATTCAGTAATGAATGGGAACAAACTATACCTTGGATGAATCTCAAGCACGTTATGCTGAGTAAGAGAATAAGAGAAGCAAAAATGAGTACATAATCTATGATTCTATTCATAGAAAATACTAGAAAGTACAAAGTAACTTATAGGAACAGAAAACAAAGGTGTGGTTATCTGAGGAGGGGTGGAATAAAGTCAACCTGAGAGAACTTTCAGAAATGATAAATATATTTATCATCTTTATTATGGTGATAGTATCGTGAATGTTCTAGTAGTAAAGAACTCACCTGCCAATGCAGGAGATGTGAGAGACACAGGTTCAACCCCTGGGTTGGGAAGATCCCCTGAAAGAGAGCATGGCAACCCACTCCAGTATTCTTGCCCTGGAGGATCCCATAAACAGAAGAGCCTGGCTGGCTACAGTCCATAGGTTCACACAGAATCAGACACTGGAATGACTTAGCACACACACGAACATGACTGAGCAACTAATGAAGTCCATAAATAATGTATAGAAATTTATTATGGAATAAACAGCAGAAAGCTGTTGATAATTATTACTGTAAGGAGGCAAGATGTTGAGGTCACAAGAAGTGGGTTTCTTCTTTATCAGACTTTTGTACTTTTTAAACTATGAAAAAGTAGTTTTGATTTATTAAAATATATGAAGGAAGGGTGTGTAAGGGACAGTGTCCCAAAGGAAAAAGCTGTATGTAGTAGATGGTAAGATTTAATCATTGGAACACATAAGTTAAATAAAACAAAATCAGTATTTCTTTAACAACTCATTGCCAAAGAGATGAAGGTAACAAACAAAATTACCCTTTCCACATTCATCTGTCCATTTGATATGAAAAGAAGTGAAGTATTGATTCAGGCTTCAATATTGATGAAATATGCTACGTGAAAGAAGCCAGCACAAAAGGCCACATGTTATATGATTCCACGTATATGACATATCCAGAAAAAGAAAACCCATAGAGACAGAAAGAACATTGTTGGTTGCCAAAGACTGACAGAAGACAGAATGGAGAATGAATTCTGATGGGTGTGGAGTTGTTTGTTGAGGTGGTGAAAATGTTCCTGAAGGAGATAGTGGGATGGTTGCTCAACTCTGAATTTACTGAAAGCCACTGAATTGTACACTTTAAAAGCATTAATGTTATGGTATATTAACTATATTTCAATTAATAAATATTTCGAGACTGTTCAGGTCAGGTTAGGTGAGTAAGAGAAGACAAACCTACAACTCAATCCTACCTGTAACTCAACCTATAACTGCACTTCAGGAAGAAAGCAGTTAATGTGGTCTGCATTTTTCCAGCTGGTTGGCTGTGTGCCTCTAGATCACCTAGGTAATCTTTCAAGTGTGCTATTCTGGGTGCACACCTGATGGATGATGGTGACTGTAACCACAAGCATCCAGTGAAAGGGTTTTGCAAAACTCAATTCAGATGGCTGTGGTGTGTGTATATGAGTTGAGGGGAAAAGGGAGAAACTAATGTGTGTTTCATTTTCAATGAATTGGCACACATTTTGTATTGCAAAAGGCTTGCATCCCTGTAAGTGCACACATAGATCATAGATACTGCTACAGCCTCTGAATCTTTCAAGATAAAGCTTGGGTGGGTATTTTTATAAACACCATGTTTTATTTTTCATACTCAACTGAAGAGGAAAACAACTCTTGAAACCATCCAGAAAATTAAAATTGCTTCTCTTTTCTACCTTAACCTTGTCTAGGTAAATAGATATAAACAATTGAGGGAATGGGATGAGAAGGCAATAATTCAATCTGTATACTGCAAGTCTATGATGGTAACTTTCTGCTTTGCAATACATGGCCCTTAAGCTGATTTTTTAAACTAGGTTGACATTAAACAACACCAAAACATTGGTTTTGCCAAACTGGACATTTTTAAGCCACAATTCTTATATCTTCACATTTCATTACCAAAGGTAACCATGTTTTGACTTTTCTTGTTGAGGGTTATTATTCCTAGCATGACAGCTGGAGATTGTCCACAGAACACTCAGGTCACACACAACATGGTGAGGTTTCCATGTTCTTATAATTAAGAGTCCTATAAGATTTTTACTTTCCTACCTTTCAGATGGGCATGGTGCATATTTGCACATCTTATTATGTTCAGCATACATGTTTTCAGAACAGAACCCTATAAGCCTGAGAGTCTTTAATCTGCAACAAGCTCTGTGTCTCTCTGATACTATATTCAAAGTTAAACCAACTGATTACCTTACCATAATCCTCTTTTCCTTGGCCTTCCTCCTCTGAAGATAGACCATTTTAAAAAAACATTTATCATCATCTCTACTTCAGGGCACCCCTTTAAACATAATGTCTAGAAAGGAAGGAAAATGTTATATATTATACAGTAGAACTTGTGCCTACGATTTACTCTGGGCTCCTTGTAATCCTGTACCTGTGTTAAATAGATCCCAGATGTATTGTTCCAAAGTTTAGTTTATTTTTGCCCTAAGGTATGTTTTCTTCTGTTTCCACTGTCTCCCGATCTATTTCCCATGAGTTGATGGGACCAGATGCCATGATCTTAGTTTTCTGAATGTTAAGCTTTAAGCCAACTTTTTCACTCTCCTCTTTCACTTTCATCAAGAGGCTTTTTAGTTCCTCTTCACTCTCTGCCATAAGGGTGGTGTCATCTGTATATCTGAGGTTATTGATATTTCTCCCAGCAATCTTGATTCCAGCTTGTGCTTCTTCCAAGCCCAGCGTTTCTCATGATGTACTCTGCATATCAGTTAAATAAGCAGGGTGACAATATACAGCCTTGACGTACTCCTTTTCCTATTTGGAACCAGTCTGTTGTTCCATGTCCAGTTCTAACTGTTGCTTCCTGAACTGCATACAGGTTTCTCAAGAGGCAGGTCAGGTGGTCTGGTATTCCCATCTCTTTCAGAATTTTCCACAGTTTATTGTGATCCACACAGTCGAAGGCTTTGGATGTGAGAGTTGGACTGTGAAGAAAGCTGAGCGCCGAAAAATTGATGCTTTTGAACTGTGGTGTTGGAGAAGACTCTTGAGGGTCCCTTGGACTGCAGGGAGATCCAACCAGTCCATCCTAAAGGAGATCAGTCCTGGGGGTTCACCGGAAGGACTGATGCTGAAGCTGAAACTCCAGTACTTTGGCCACCTCATGCGAAGAGTTGACTCATTGGAAAAGACCTTGATGCTGGGAGGGATTGGGGGCAGGAGGAGAAGGAGATGACAGAGGATGAGATGGCTGGCTGGCATCACCGACTCGATGGACATGTGTTTGAGTAAACTCCGGGAGTTTGTGATGGACATGGAGGCCTAGCGTGCTGTGATTCATGGGGTCGCAAAGAGTTGGACACGACTGAGTGACTGAACTGAACTGATATTTTCTTCTGCAAAGTTTGAGGGCCTGCTTAGAATTGGTTTTGGTATTTTAAACATTAATGACTAGTTACAGAATTTAACACTACATAAACCCACATTACTACCCATGATTCCAGAATACTAGTGCAGTATAACCTCCTTATGCTTGGTAGGAGCTTCTTAGAAATGAGTGATAGTGTTAAAATATGACATAAATGTTTTGAACAATTTCTAGATTTAATCTGTCTTGTTTTAAAACTTGCTGTACAGATTAAAGAACTTCTCTGGTGACTCAGTGGTAAAGAATCTTCCTGCCAATGTGGGAGTCTCAGGTTTGATCCCTCGGTTGGAAAGATCCCTCAGAGAAGGAAAAGGCAACCCACTCCAGTATTCTTGCCTGGAAAATCCCATGGACAGAGGACTCTAGCGGGCTACAGTCCATGGGGTCACAAAAGTGTCAAACACAATTTAGTGACTAAATAACAACATACAGATTAAAATTTCCAGATTAAAAAATAAATAGAATTATATACAGGACCCTTGCTATTTGCAAGGCCATGACTTGAAACCTTCATGAATCCTACAAATTATGACTGCTGTTAAGAATAGGACACTTAAGAAGCTTGTTTAAACAGTGTAGTCTGTGATCCAAAGTGATGTTTCTTGTTTTCCACTGGACTGCTAACATGTGCTCTAGAAATAGATACCCCTGCACATTACATCCTGTTCATCAGAGAAATCAGAAAGCTTGATGCATCAGTATCTTAAAGTAGAAGAGTTCTTCCATGGTTGGTCATCAACATACTAGACCTCTTTTTTATTTATTTATTTTTTACCTTGCATTTAAATGTTTGCAAATACTAGATTTTCTTCCCAGTATAGTCTGATTTCATCTTATCTGATCTTTTATTTAGACTGATAGCCCTCCTTCCCACCAACATCACAATAAACATGAAAGAAAAATACTATTAGAAATGGAATAGCTTCTAAAGCCCCCTAGAGAAGGCTTCTTAGAGAAAGCAATGGTTGAGCCATGCCTTCAAAAACATGCCTATTTCCTGTGTCAGAGTAAAATCCAAGAATATCACAGTCCATGTGCTTTACTGGAAAGAAGATTCTTTATGAGTCTTAAGTCTGAACCTGGTACTCTAGTGTTAGGCTGCTTAGCTGTGGCTGAACACTGGAATTACTTGGAGAACTTTAATGAGGACTCATCATAGCTCTAGGGGATCTAATTTAATATTTTTGGGAGAATTCTGGGTATCGGGACTCTTAAAACCTCCGTGGTGATGTTAATGAGCAGCTCAAGTTAGAAGCTGTATGGCTCACTCCATTGTGGTCTTCCATCCTATAGGTGATTAGAAACAGGATATCTAACCTTCTGCTAGACACATGGGCAGCATGTATCCTCAGGCATCTTTCCTGCAAGAAATTATTCCAGATTAAACCTACTCTTCCTGCTATATTCACTCATCATCTACTGAATCACATTCATTTCTGAGGAATTCATGTTTGTTCGGAAAAGTACTTGAGAAGCTATGCATATCTGGCTCCAAGTCTTTCTCTCTGAATTCTTATCTTGACCCCATATTGTTCCTTTGTTTAAATTCCACCAGTGGTTTCTATCATCCCTGAAATAAAGTCAAAGATGTTATATCACTGAAGGCCACCTTTGTACCCATCAAATCTCAGGTTCTGCCTCTTGCTGTGTAAACTTGGGCTCTAGTACTACTGAGAAGCTAGTCATTCTCTGTGCAAACCCTGCTGTTTTATGCTCCTAAGCATTTGCCCTTCTTTTCTTCTATCCCAACAGCTCCCCTGTCATCCGGCAAGTTCTTATTCATACATCAAGGTGCAGATCAGCCACTAACTTTTCTGGGAGTCATTCTCTGTACCCCATGCCACAAAACCTTTCATGCTGTACATACATATAGCAAAGCACTTCTTTATTATTTTGAAATGATACAATCTCATGATTTCACTTCTGCCCCCTTCTGCACTTGCAAACAAACAAGGCATGTCTTATTCATCTCCCAGTGTATGCCCATCTCCTAGTGTAGTGTCTAATCCACTCATTTGATTATTTACTGAAATGGTACTGATTTGGAGCTTGGCAGATTAAGATGCTGCTAGTGATATGATATTTAAGACACAGATCTAATAGTTTGGCAGCAAAAAGAAAAGAAACAAGAGATCTATTAAAGGTCAGTCTTTGAGTGGGAGCAGGTGACCCTATGACTATGTAAAATCACCTGGCCTGCATGCCCTAGCTATCCCGCAGGACTATGCTGTGGCTTAGGACAGTAACTGGTGTGAATAATGATGGACCCAGGTCGGTCAGAAAAGGTTAACTAGATCCCAGAGATGTTGTTTAAAAAGTAAAATGAGTATTACAGTATAAATGCATTTTAACCAACTCTGTTAAAATGAAGGATTACATGGCAATTCTGTTTATGGGGCCAGATGCATCCGATAATACAGATACAAAGCTATTGCCTGTGAATTTCTTCTCCAAATACACAGGTTTGGAAATAAACTCGTTCCCATTTTTGGTTGCTCGTAAACTCCTAAACACCTGTAAGAAACATCTCTGTGTTTCATCTCAAGCATTCAGGGAATAAAATAGCTCAGGCAGGTGCTAAGCATTGTAGCTGCTACAGAATTACTTTGCAAATTGACTGAATAGTTATTTCTAGTTTTGATCCCTCATCTGAAAAATGGAGATAATAATGAAATTTTTACTAACTATCCAAAGGACTCCTTGTAATGAGCCAAGTTAATATATATGAAAGTTCTTTGTAAATTGTAAAGTATGTGTTAGTAAAATTAATTTGTGAATGGTTTTGCAAAACTGAATGACAGAGTACGTCAAAGGTATCTGTGTTTTAAAAATAATGCAAAACAAGCAGTACTTCAGTGTAAATTTAAGTTAATGCAGTTTAACAATTATTTTTTTTGAGCCCTTTCTTAGCAAAAGACTTTATGGTGGCTATAGTCGAAGAAGGAAGATAAAAAATAGGTGGATTCTGTTTGAAGAGTCAGACACAGCTGAGCAGCTAAGCACAGCACATTCTCATTTGGGGAGAAGCGTGTGTGTGAAGACGCTTCAGTCGTGTCCAGCTCTTTGCGACCCCATGGACTGTAGCCTGCCAGGCAAAAATATTAGAGTGGGTTGCCATGCCCTTCTCCAGGTGATCTTCCTGATCCAGGGAGTGAACCCACGTCTCCTCCGGCTCCTGAATTGCAGGCAGATTCTTTACCGCTAAGCCACCAGGGAAGCCCTTTGTGGATAAGATAGACACATAAATACTGAACAAAAATAAAAGGTGAAAAGTTAGAGGGTGCACTTTTAAGATGCAAATGAAGAAGGCCTTTCTATTTTGAGAATCAAGGGAGAAGCTTATCAAAAATGAAGGTTTTATAAGTAGAAACGGTAATGAAAGAGCATTCCAGGCTGAGGGGCAATAGCAGATGCTAAGCATACAAGTGAAAAGAGATCTGGAAGACAGCTAAGGCCCTGGGATGACTGGAGTGGAGAAGGACAGAGGAGGTATTTACACCAGTGCCAGATTCCAGAGGGGCTTAAATGCCACAACAAGGAGCTTAAATGTTATGCCGTTGAGAAGGTTGAAGCAGTCAAGTTTTTCAGCCTAAATTTGGTAGGATTATAGCAGTGTTTTAGGAGTCAATTTCTAATGAGAGACTTGACTACACTGCCATGAAGTTCAAGACTTCAGGTTCTCTATTTGTGTTTGAGTGGTCTTCCTAGGATTCCTACTACCAGTGTATGTGTGTGTGTGTGTGTGTGTGTGTGTTTTCCTTTCTTTTTTGAATTAAGGAAAATTGTCTGTAAAATTAGCAGGAAGTCAGACTGTAAGTTTGGGCTTTCTAAAGCAAACTTGGATTCACATTCTGCCTCTAAAGTTTACTTACTGGGTGATTTTGGAAAAATCATTCAGCCTGTCCAAGTTTCCATTTCGTTGTAGGAAAATGGAAATTATAAGACCTCAGTGAGTCATTGTCCTAATTGAGATATCCTTCACACATTGTCTGGCATGTAGCAAGTCCTAAATTAATAGTAGCTGTTATTTTTTATGATGTGAGTTAATACTAGAGTATAGAAGTGATTTTTTATAGTTATTATAAAATTTTAAATCATACTGTGGTCTGGAGAATTAGCAGAATTGCAGCCAATCATTTCTTCGAAAAACAATTCCTTTCTTTCCAATGCAGAGGAAAATAGGAAAATAAACATGCTGGAAGGCAGCCTCAACCACTGTGGTCCCATGTAAATGCAAATAAGCTAACCACCAGGGTTTCCACAGCAACCAAATTCTGTAAATCTGTGCTGACAACACTGGTTGCATTAGATATGCTTCCATGAAGTCGGTAAAAGCCCTCTGAGTGTTAAGATGACAGAAGTCCTGGTTCTTCTTTTTAATAGTGAATGTCTGCAGAAATACCATGATGCATCCTATGGGTACAGGAGCCTGAAGGTAGGAGTTAGAAGGCAAGTCATTGTGGAGATCAAAGGACAGTGGGCTCTGTTGAATTTTACCATGTGTGGAATCTGGGCTTCATCCTGGCAGGAAAAGAAACCAGATCTTATATCTGTATCTAGCATACTTCTAGTACTCCAACTTTTACCTGAAATTTAATATATAGACCCAAATGCAAGCCTCGTACTTTCCACAGTTCCTGATGTAACTATAATGTACACATTTTGGATCAGACTCTCTCCCTCCTGATGTCAAGACACCTGGGAAGCAGACAATCTAATGAGAAGGTTGCATGTTCATTTAAAGCCAAGGGAAGTTGTTTGTCTAAAAATGTATTTCATTCCAGGGGCCAAGGCAGGTAAAATATACCTGCTGAGAGCAGCACGTCTCTCTCTGGAGACCACAAAGTCCATCACCCTCAGAACTGTGATCTCCACCCCACCTGCACGTGTCACACACATTCTCTATGTTCTATCACTAAGCACGCCCCTCCTAATGTGCTTTTTTTTCTTTGTACTTAGTCGCTCCATCATGTCTGACTCGTGACCCCATGGACTGTAGCCCACCAGGCTCCTCTGTCCATGAGGATTCTCCAGGCAAGAATACTTAACTGTGTTCATTTCACTCTTTCAGCTATGTAGAGAAGGGAAACTTTTCCTTAATCCTCATAAGGTCATTTGCTGGGTCTGAAAATTAATCCGACAAAGACAAATAAACAAGAGAAAAACATACCAACTTAATATACATTTTACTTGACATAGAAGTCTGTCTAAGGAAATAAAGACTGAAAGAAACAGTTTGTTGTTGTTGTTTAGCTGCTAAGTCATGTCCAACTGTTTTACAACCCCATAGAAGGCAACCCACCAGGCTCCTCTGTCCAGTGGATTTCCCAGGCAAGAATACTGGAGCAGGTTGCCTTTTCCTCCTCCAGACCTTCTTCCTCACCCAGGGATCAAACCTGCATCTCCTCATTGGCAGGTGGGTTCTTTACCACTAGCGCCACCTGGGAAGCCCTAACCTACTACATTGATTAGTAAAGTGCTTTCCCCATATCATTTCTGGGCCCCTAAACCTCCCTGCACCCCTGGTGGCTCAGAGGTTAAAGCGTCTGCCTGGAATGCCAGAGACCCAGGTTCGATCCCTGAGTTGGGAAGATCCCCTGGAGAAGGAAATGGCAACCCACTCCAGTACTCTTGCCTGGAGAATCCCATGGAGGGAGGAGCCTGGTAGGCTACAGTCCACGGGGTCCCAAAGAGTTGGACACGACTGAGCTACTTCACTTTCACACCTCTGCAACCCAGGAGCATCTCCAGGATCCTGCGGCAGCCTGTGCCCTTTCGGATTGGTTAGTGCTTTTTATTTAGTTAGTAGTTTTCATTATTTTATGTATTACTTTAGGTATTAGTTATCAAATATTTTGGGTATTATTTTAGAGATTAGCAGTAAACACATTAATTTCACATTCTAGGAGAAGCTTTTCTTCTTTTGTCTCACAGTTATTGAGAAGCACCCCAGTGCCTTGTCTCCAAATGGTTATATGGGGTAATAAAGGGGACAAGATTGTAAAATGATTCTAAAACCTCCTCTGTGAACAACCCCATTCTCAAACCAGTCTAGACAGAAACAAAATATCCTTGCATTGAGAACAGAATCCTCCAATGCATAAGGAGCACTTTCTTCCCTTGTGTAACCTAAATCCTCTCTGCTTTCTCTTTTATCTCATCCTCAATGACTCAAAATGCCCTTTAAACTAAATAGCGTCTTCTCAAAGAAAAGTATGGAATGTTTAAAATCCTAAAGAAATAAAATATTGAGTGAATTGCACATACTTTTGACTCACTACACTCTTTTTGTTATAGGGTTCATGAGAAACTGATTAATCTTTATTTTTCTTTTCTGAGTACAGCATTTCTTTTAGTTGAAACTTCAAAACATTATTTATGCTTTAGATAGTGATTCTGAGAGACTCAATTGTATGCTTCTCCGTGACACATCTCATAATCTGTTAGGGCAAACAATTTCCAAGTTCTGCTGAAGCTAATTGCCTTTATAGATCAAATTGTTAAAGTTGAGTTATAGTTTAATTATGTGGAATGGGAATGCCTGCCTGTCTGCTCTGTAAACAGTTTTATTCTGTTGTGAATGAATGGATCTGAATGAACTATTCTTTGTAGAGATTTTTTGGCATTTTGTGTGTCTGCCTTAGGATAGCTCTTACTCACTGAGTTGTATGAATATGTTTGCATCAGAAACCTCTGAAAGTGAAAACAGAGGTTTAAAATCCATTTAGAATGATGTCATTGAAGATCTCAGTGAAACATCAAACCAAGCCCAAGCATTTGTGGAATTTGAGCCTAGGTTTTCCCCTCCTTTGTCTGATACTTAGGGTGAGGATTCAGTGAGTCTAGACAGTGACTGCTGGGTCAACAGCTGTCCTTAAATTATAAACTCTGAAGGTATTCGAGAGGCTTAGAGGATAATGGTGTGATCTGGCCACCAAAGGCACAAAGACCTCAGGAATGTTTGAGATTCAGGGAAGGAAACCAGAATTCAGTGTTAGTTGATCAAAAGCTTATAACAGTTTTATTGTTCTACGGAGAGTGCAAAACATGAATCTGGAAAACTGGTTTCTTGGATGCACAAAAAGGTAAATGAAAATGATTGCATTTTGTCAGACTATAGGAATGGTGGGGTGGAGGACTGAAGGACTAAGACCGGAGCCAAAAGAGAAAACTAAGAGATGAACTCAGTCAAAGTGCCCTTTACTAAATGTGGATTACTCGTCTTTTTAAAGAAGAGTCAGTACTTTCAACTTCTATATGCCTTTACAAAAGTGAAATAATTCAAAAATGAAAAAAAAAACAATACTAGTGTTTTTATTAAGGATAGTAAAACTCGTAAAAGTTAGCTAATATAGAAATAATGATCTACCTACTCAGAAGATATTATCACTTTTGTAAAGAAAGAAAAATATTTACATTATTAAAACAGTGTTTGTGTAGTAAGGAATACACATTATACTGGGGTCTAATATGCACATATGTATTCACACACATACAAAACTTTTGTAAATTATGTTTTTCTTTACTGTGTGTGATGCATTTGATATCTTCTATTAAAACAAAGCTGCTTATAAAAAAAAAATAAATAAAACAAAACTGCTTATAATCCACTAAAGAGATTTCATGATATTTTTAATGAGTTGCATTGAGCAAGGGACACAGCAGATGGAATTATGGCTGTCCTTGGTCTTTTGGAACCCTTGAGGATGCAAAGCTGCCAGTAATTCCTGTTTATCATGGTGACAATCCCATTAGTTCCTTTAAGAAGCTACATCTAGGCCCATGCAGAGACTGTTAATTTCAACTCCCATCCAGCCTATTGGCTTGATACATTTCTCTACAAGTCATAAATGAATTTTTTAAGGTAAGTTCACACAGTCCTAGGACTTCTTGCTCTAGGGATTTTACACTGATCTTTTTTTTTTTTTTTTATTAGTGTGGAAGCTAGTGAGAATTAGCCCCACAACTTAGTTAAAGCAAGGCTGATTTGTAAATCAGGGTGTCCTCAGGAGCTGACAATGCTAAGCTGGCCGCACAATATCTATCCTATCCAGGGGGCTCAGGCTGACTTATAAAGAAATCCCTGGGTTTCAAGTACAAGTGGGTACCTCAGTAGAGACAGGATCCTGATAGCACCATCAAGGACAGAGCTTAAGTGCCTAGTAGTTAGAAGACATCATAGAGCCGCAAAAGGTCAAGTTCAAGGTGAAGGAGTTTAATAAGCAGTTTGACAGACAAGTGAGGCCTGTTTCCTTAGGGCTGTTATGACATCATAGAATGTGCCAAGGAACAGCTACTGCATAGACACAGCTCCTCAGTGGTGGAGGTGGCACAGACTTCCACCTGAGACTTCGACTATTTGTTTCTTAAATAGCTTTGGTCCTCAGGCTTAGTGCCTTTTTGGTCCTCAGGCTTAGTACCTTGAGGACCAATAATAGGCAGGTTCTCTATCCAAAAGTCTTAGATTGCTGGGTTTGATTTTAAAAAAAGTTTTTTTTTCTGTCTGTATTTGGATTTTACTAAGGTGTCAGTAAAGTGTCTGCTTACAATGCAGGAGACCCGGGTTCAATCCCTGGGTTGGGGAGATCTCCTGGAGAAGGAAATAGCAACCCACTCCAATATTCTTGCCTGGAGAATCCCATGGATGGAGAATCCTGGTAGGCTACAGTCCATGGGGTCACTAAGAGTCGGACATGACTGAGCAACTTCACTTTCACTTTCACTTTCAAGGTGTCTGGGGACTCTGGGGACTCTATGAGTCTGGCATTCTGACCCTCAATGGAATGATGGCCCTTGGGATTGGGATAATGGTTCTGATGATGGGAATCCTGGCATCATCCTTCCTTCCCACAGGCACCTTGCTGGACCAGCATGGTGGGTTATCCTGGTGAAATGTCCAGGCAGGCAAAGTGTGTGCTTGTGTTTGCTGCACCTCCAGATTTAACTCTTCAGGATCTATTTCTGTATTCCTTCTAGAGATTTAATTAGGGGTATCTCTGAATTTGGAGAAGGAAATGGCAACCCACTCCAGTATTTCCCACCTGGAAAACCCCAAGGACAGAGGAGCCTGGAGTCTATGGGGTTGCAAAAGAGTCAGACACAACTTAGCAACTAAACAAAAAATCTGTGAATTAGAATGCAAAATCAGGTCAGGAATGAGGTTTACTGTTTTGATTTTTTTGAGATAGAAGACAAAATGATTTTTAAAAAAGGCACAAAGGAAAATTCAGGTTGTTCAGGGAGTTTGAGGGTCACAGGATTAATGGTATTAGAGTTAGAAAATGACCTGATAAGGATAAATGCACTGTTCAACCCAGTTGAGTTTAAGGTTCAGTCACTCTGATTTTACTGTTCTCTGTGTTAACTGCCTGTACTCACTTCTCCGTGACTTTTAAAATACTGTTCCTTCTGCTTGGAAAGCCCTTCTTCGCCATCCAGCAGGGAATCACTACTGGTCTGGGGAAAGCTGTGTATTATGTGTGATAAGTTACCTATATACAATTCTGTCTTTTTATGCCAAGTTTCCCTGAAAATGATATTTGCAGGTATATGGTGTTTACAGTGTGGCAGGCCCTGCAGTTTGTAACTACTAACTCATTTAATCCTTACAACAGTCTGCTTATGGAGGCGTGATTTTTACTTTGCAGACAAGGAAGCTGCAGGGGAGGGGTAAGTGACTTGCTCAGGGTTCCAGCGCCGGGGTTGTAACCAGGCAGTGCGGCTCTAGTATCCATCTGTTTAACCACAATGCTGTGCTCCCTCTCAGGTTAGAAACTGTGTCTTGTGTATCTTTGAGGCCTCAGTGTTAAGTGCAGTATCTTCTTTATAGAAGACAAAAATTAATGATGCCGGATGAATTTAATCCTTGTTAGGGTTTCTCTCATCTGGACCCAAAGTTCAGGATATTTTTTTTAATTAGAGGAAAATTGCTTTTCAATGTTGTATTGGTTTCTGCTGTACAATAATGCAAATAAGCCGTAATTATACACATATCAAGTCAGGCTGGGCTTCCTGTGTTATATGGCTACTTCTAATCAGCTATCTGTTTGACACATGCTAGTGTATATATGTTGATGCTGCTTTCTCCATTTGTCCTACTCTTTCCTTCCCCCACTGTGTCTACAACTCTCTTCTCTATATCTGCATCTCCATTCCTTCTCTGCAAATAGGTTCATCAGTACCATTTTTCTGGATTCCATATGTATGCAAACTTCAGGGTTGATAAGGGAGGTTTTAAAGGTTAGTTTGAGAAGCCTTGGAGTAAAGTTGTTGTTCAGCCCAAGAAATGGGGGGAAGTTTTAGAAGTAAAGTAAGAGACTATCCTGAATGTAAAGTGAGGTGTGGTATTGAAATAGGAAAAAAAAAAATGTATGGTAGAGAAATGTGTACCCCAGATGTCCAGTTGGATAGGAACAGGGTAGTTGTGGTTTGAGGAACAAAAGTGGTTATAAAAAGTGTTCCATGCTTTGATTTGTTCTTTTGGTATTCTAGTTAATTTATGAGTGGTGGTATAAGGAATAATTAACTTCTCTCTAAAGGATAAGAAGGAGGGTACAAAACAAAATTTGCCATAATGAGATTAGATATTGTCTAAGAAAACACTATAACAGAACAAGTCCCCTTGACAGTTATTTGTTCCTTAAAAGGGATATGGCCCATTTATGACAATGTATATGCACTGCAGCCATGAAATTAAAAGACACTTACTCCTTGGAAGGAAAGTCATGACCAACCTAGACAGCATATTAAAAAGCAGAGACATTACTTTGTCAACAAAGGTCCATCTACTCAAGGCTATGGTTTTTCCAGTAGTCATGTATGGATGTGAGAGTTGGACTATAAAGAAAGCTGAGTGCTGAAGAATTGATGCTTTTGAACTATGGTGTTGTAGAAGACTCTTGAGAGTCCCTTGGACTGCATGGAGATCCAATTAGTCCATCCTAAAGGAGATCAGTCCTGAGTGTTCACTGGAAGGACTGATGCTGAAGCTGAAACTCCAATATTTTGGCCACCTGATGCAAAGAGCTGACTCATTAGAAAAGACCCTGATGCTGGGAAAGATTGAGGGCAGGAGAAAAAGGGGATGGCAGAGGATGAGATGGTTGGATGGCATCACTGACTCAATGGACATGGGTTTGGGGAAACTCCGGGAGTTGGTGATGGAGAGGGAGGCCTGGTGTGCTGCAGTCCATGGGGCCACAAAGAGTCGGACATGACTGAGCGACTGAACTGAACTGACTGATATGCACTGGAAATATTGTTGTCAGTTGCTAGTAGAGTGCTAGCTTTTTGATGAAATCATTGATGATCACAGGTTGAGAAAAAGAAGGCAAAAATTTGTGGTTTACAAGTGTGATCACTGGCTCCACAATAGATTTTACATAAGACCTCAGATTCCAAACAACCAGAATTCAAGAATGAATAGGTAGAAGATGTTATGTTGTCATAATGATCAACTGTTATCTTTCTTGACAGCCTTACATAATCTTAGTTCAGACATAACTAATGGGCAGCATTTTACTAAGTAGAGGAAGAGTCCTGGGCCAAGAAATACCTTCTTTGTTGCCTACCTAATTAGCATTGTTTTTGACTGATCAAGTTGTTTCGTGACCCTGTTCTCCATGAAGAGGTCTTATCTTTGTGTCTGGGGTATTAGGAAGAGGTAAGAATTTCCTCTGAGAATGTTACTAATTTAGGATCCAGAAAGAAATTTACCAATATTTTTCAGAACATTGTTCTCTTTTTTAGCCACAGCTGTGCAGCATGCGGAATATTAGTTCCTTCACCAGGGATCAAACCTGTGCCCCCTGTATTAGGGGTGGAGAGTCTTAACCAATGAACTGCCAGGGAAGTCCATAAAACATTGTTTTTCTTGATGTCTTACTTTCTGCTAAGATACAACTATCCTCTGAAACACTGATCCAAGTGTTTCAGATCCAAGCATGATGTTTTCAGATCCAATCATGATCTGAAAAATCATGATCCAAGACCATATTCTTAACTCACTAATTTTCCAATTGTTCCCTATATCAAATATTTATTAAATGTTCAGGCATACAGGGGCTTCCCCAGTGTTTAAATGGTGAAGAATCCATGTGAAATGCAGGAGATGCAAGAGACCCAGGTTTGATCCCTGGATCAGGAAGATCCCCTGGAGGAAGGCATGGCAACCCACTCCAGTATTCTTGCATGGGGAAACTCATGGACAGAGGAGCCTGGTTAGCTGCAATCCACAGGATTGCAAACACTGAAGCAATTTAGACTCAAGCATACAGAAGTGATTCATACTTACTGCAACTGTTTTTATAACCAATAGCAATTGATATTGGTTTGCATTATATATACCTTAGGACAGTGTTAATACCTTGTAGCAGTGTCAATAAATATATCATGTTATAATAAAGACTTAAGGATAAGTCTAACCTTAAACTTAATTAAACTTAAGTATAAAGGGAAATGGGCTTCCCTCCTGGCTCACTGTGCAGGAGACCCCAGTTCGATCCCTAGGTTGGGAAGATCCCCTGGAGGAGGGCATGGCAACCCACTCCACTGTTTTCTCCTGGAGAATCTCATGGAAAGAAGAGCCTGGAGGTCTGCAGTCCACAGGATTGCAAATAGTCAGACATGACTGAGCAATTAACAATTTCACACTTTCACACATGAAGGGAAATAATGATATAATTTCTGACTGAAGTAATTTAAGTGAGAATTTACTTCAGAATGATAACTGTATATTCAGTTCAGTTCAGTTGCTCAGTCATGTCCAACTCTTTGCGACCCCATGAACCACAGCACGCCAGGCCTCCCTATCCATCACCAACTGCTGGAGTCTACCCAAACCCATGTTCATTGAGTTGGTGATGCCATCCAACCATCTCATCCTCTGTCCTCCCCTTCTCCTGCCCTCAATCTTTCCCAGCATCAGGGTCTTTTCCAATGAGTCAGCTCTTCGCATCAGGTGGCCAAAGTACTGGAGTTTCAGCTTCAGCATTTGTCCTTCCAATGAACACCCAGGACTGATCTCTTTTAGGATGGACTGGTTGGATCTCCTTGCAGTCCAAGGGACTCTCAAGAGTCTTCTCCAACACCACAGTTCAAAAGCATCAATTCTTTGGTGCTCAGGTTTCTTTATAGTCCAGCTCTCACATCCATACATTACTACTGGAAGAACCATGGCCTTGACTAGAGGGACCTTTGTTGACAAAGTAAAGTCTCTGCTTTTTAATATGCTGTCTAGGTTGGTTATAACTTTCCTTCCAAAGAGTAAGCATCTTTTAATTTCATGGCTGCAATCACCATCTGCAGTGATTTTGGAGCTCAAAAAAATAAAGTCAGCCACTGTTTCCAAATCTATTTGCCATGAAGTGATGGGACTGTGTGCCATGATCTTAGTTTTCTGAATGTTGAGCTTTAGCCAACTTTTTCACTCTCCTCTTTCACTTTCATCAAGAGGTGCTTTAGTTCTTCTTTGCTTTCTGCCATAAGGGTGGTGTCAACTGCATATCTGAGGTTATTGATATTTCACCCAGCAATCTTGACTCCAGCTTGTGCTTCCTCCAGCCCAGCGTTTCTCATGATATACTCTGCATATAAGTTAAATAAGCATAGTGACAATAAACAGCCTTGACGTACTCCTTTTCCTATTTGGAACCAGTCTGTTGTTCCGTGTCCAGTTCTAACTGTTGCTTCCTCACCTGCATACAGATTTCTCAAGAGGCAGGTCAGGTGGTCTGGCATTTCTATCTCCTTTAGAATTTTCCACAGTTTATTGTGATCCATATAGTCCAAGGCTTTGGCATAGTCAATAAAGCAGAAATAGATGTTTTTCTAAAACTCTCTTGCTTTTTCAATGACCCAGTGGATGTTGGCAATTTGATCTCTGGTTCTTCTGCCTTTTCTAAAACCATCTTGAACATCTGGAATTTCACAGTTCATGTATTGCTGAAGCCTGACTTGTAGAATTTTGAGCATTACTTTACTAACGTGTAAGATGAGTGCAATTGTGCAGTAGTTTGAGCATTCTTTGGCATTGCCTTTTATTGGGATTGGAATGACAACTGACCTTTTCCAGTCCTGTGGCCACTACTGAGTTTTCCAAATATGCTGGCGTATTGAGTGCAGCACTTTCACAGCATCATCTTTCAGGATTTGAAATAGCTCAACCATCACCTCCACTAGCTTTGTTCATAGTGATGCTTCCTAAGGCCCACTTGACTTCACATTCCAGGATGTCTGGCTCTAGGTGAGTGTGAGTGATCACACCATCATGATTATCTGGGTTGTGAAGATCTTTTTTGTATAGTTCTTCTGTTTATTTTTGCCACCTCTTCTTAATATCTTCTGCTTCTGTTAGGTCCACCATTTTTGTTCTTTATTTATATTAGTTTATTAAATGAACTACAATTAAAGATTATGTTAGAGTTGAGGGCTGAAAATAAAACACTAGTTAAAGCACAGGTATGAAAAAGTAAAAGTGTCAGTCACTCAGTTGTGTCTGACTCTTTGTGATCCCATGGACTGTAGCCCACCATGCTCCTCTGCTCATGGAATTCTCCAGGCAAGAATACTGGAATGGGTAACCATTCTCCAAGGGACCTTCACAACCCAGGGATCAAACCTGGGTTTCCTGAATTGCAGGCAAATTCTTTACTGTCTGAGCCACCAGGGAAACCCTCCAAAAAGTACATGTTTGATATCAATAGCTACAAGTCTTATCTGAAAAGTGAAAGTGAATCAAGAAATAACTCCCAAGGCCTCAAAGTGCCGTATCCAGTGTTGTACTAAGCCTTCTGCCAAGTGTCAGCATAATGTACAGAATTTTGAAAAGTCTAAGTGGATATTTACATATTAATGTTAAATTCTGAGAATCCACACATCCATATCAATAATAAAATCTATATTCATTTTTTTTCTAGTGGCAAAAAGAAGACTAGCTTTTCCTAATTCACAAGTTTTGGAAATATTTATTCCAAGTTATTACCTTTGGGGAATACCTAGCTTATACTTAGACATATTGTCAATTCCTTTTCTCTATCCATCCTATAATCTATGATTTATAACCCAGCTTTCCCATTCAAAATACAGGAATTTGGACCAAATCTATCCTTTTTCTAGATTATACATTGAATGCCTGTGTGCTAGGCATTGTTCTAAGTCAAACAATGGATATAATGTGAAGTTTTCTAAATCCTCTGAGCAGCAGGTGACAGAGGGAGAGGGTTCCAGCAACTAAGAAGAAAAGCCTCAAATCATGAAGGTTGTGATAGAAGACTTTCTCAGCAGAGACTCCATTGTGCTGTGGTTTGCAGCTGTGTTTGTCATCAAGTAGTCACTGAAGTGTCCAGTGGCCTTTTCATAGCAGCAAAGCACAATCACACAGCTTTAGAGAACTTTCTAAAATAAAAAATGTAAAACAAGGACATGTATAGGATAGAATATGAATGAGGGTAGAGGGCACGTTATAAGAGTGGTAAAGAAAGGTCTTATTGAGACCTAGCTGATAAGAATAAGATAATGACCAACCTTGAGGGGGAGTACTCTAGATGGAGTATACTGATGTAGACTTCTGAGGATGGATCCAATCGTCTAAGCACAGAGGGAAAGCCCAGAGAGAGAGCCAGCATTTCTGAAACAGAATGAATGAGGGTGAGTGGGAGGGGATGAGGATGCAGAGGTAGGGGCCACAATACAGAGAACTGTACAGACTGTAGTAGTTTGCTATGGATGCTAATTGTAGCAAGGAGCCATTGGAAGTTTTTGACAGTGAAGTGATTTCAGTTGATTTGCTATTTGAAAGGTCATTTTGGTTGTCAAGAGCAGGCTAGATGGAATGGTGTGGAATAGGATGGATGGGCAAGAGCCAAAGCAGGAAGGCCAGATGGGAGGACTAAGAAAATACAAGATGTGATTTTCGGCTTGGACTGGGGAGTGAACAGGCGAGATAGTGAAAGACAGCTAGTCTCAGCACAGTTATTGGAGGTGGAGGCCTTTTGTTGGATTTGACCACGGGTGGTGCTAGGAAGATGGAGATTAAGCTTCATTCATCCAATTAGGTGTGTGTTTTTTTCTTTTTTTTTTTTTTGCTGGAGTACAATTGCTCTACATTGTTGTGTTAGTTTCAACATTGAATTTCAATGTGAATCAGCTATATGTATATTTAGATCCCCTCCCTCTTGGACTTTCCTCCACCCTCCCTCCATCCCACCCATCTAGATTACCACAGAGCACTGAGCTGAGCTCCGTGTGCTATATACCAGGCTCCCACTATCTGTTTACACGTGGTAGTATATTTATGTCAAACCCAATTTCCCAATTCATCCCACCCTCCCCTTACTGCTGTGCCCACACGGCCCTTCTCTATATCTGCATCTCTATTCCTGCCCTGCAAATAGGTTCATCTGTCATGCTTTTCTAGATTCCACATATCTGTGCTAGTATACAATATTTGTCTTTGTCTTCCTGATTTACTTCACTCTATATGACAGACTCTAAGTTCATCCACATCTCTACAAATGACCCAATCTCATTCTTTTTGAGTTGTTAGTCTGTTCCAAGCTCTATGTTAGGCTCTGAAGATAATAGAATGAACAAAACCAACTATAGTCCTTGCCTTCAGTAGAACTTATAATCTGGTGGAAAACATCACAAAAATATCATATAAGTAGATAAATAGCTACAAACTCAGAAAAGGGCAATGAAGGAGACCTGATTTTGTATGTGTGGGTGTGGGTGTGGGTGTAGGTCTAGTGGAGAAGGATATGCCAGGTCAGGTAAAGCTAAGGTCTGAAAAAGAATTAGGCTGTAACTAGGTGAGAAGCAGTGGGTACACAGCAATGGAAGGGCTTAGTCCTGACGGTAGGAAAGGAGTGTGACACAGTTGACAAAGGGACCTACGAGGGCCAGCAGGGCGGGACAGAAGAGATGGGGAGGAGAAGAGGCTGAAAAGGATGGCATGGAGCCAACTATAGTCTTGCAGGCCATGTTAAGGAGTTTGGCTTTTATCCTCTCATAACTATGGAAACCCATAGAAGAACCTGCCTAATTGCTAGGATTCCTTCCTTTTCTAAATTCTGTGTATTTGTATGATTTAATTTGAAATAAGAAAATGGCAAAGTGACCTTCAAAAAACAGTGAAATTGCTGGCATTTGATGAACATAATTAGAGAGACTCGTGAAGAATCAGCATGCATGATCATCTTCCCCTCAGGCACAATTGAATGATTCAGGATAGCATGGCCATTAGAGTCCTGGTATTATGACACCATTGATGTCATCTTTCCCAAACTTGGACTGCCTTTGGCCACTGTCCCAGAGGCTCTTTTCTGGACCTTTGAGTTTTATGAGCTTATGTAGCATAGAAATATGAGAAATGCATGCCTATGTGTGTAAACCAAAAAATTGATACAGCAATTGTGGGTTTGGAGTTATAAAACCATATGAAAGTGATTAGATAATATCCATGAGTTAAATAAAAAGATTATGGATATCCCTGCCAAACTTTCTGCTCTCTGGGATAAAGGAATTAGAATCATGAAAGAGCCAGCTGTCTGGAACATGAGGGAAGCTCACTGTCATCTTGGCATGCCCTAGAGCCTCATGAGAAGCTAACATGGGTCACACAGAGCTGTGAGGAGCGGAGAGCTGGCACCATGATTTAACCCCTGGAATCAGCCATTTCAGACACCACTAACTTCGGACTATGCTGTTTTGTGATTCAGTACCTTGTCACTTACCAGTTGCGGTTGAATTTCTATCACTTTCGACTAGGAGGTTGTGAAGTATCTATTTGTGTATCACTGAAGGTGACTTAGATGCCTCTCTTCTTTGCAACATAATAGAGCCTGCTTATTGCCCACACCAAACTGCCCAGCAATGGACAGGGAGATGGATGGGGTCAGGGCATAGCCTAACCTTCCCTCCATCTCCTCCACAGGTTGTCATGAAATGTGAAAAGCAAAGGTCCCCCTCTACTTCTTGTCAGGGGTGTGACCTTGAGACAGTTACTTAGGCTATATTTTCTTTAGCTTTGCTAAAACCATAGGAGTTTTAACCATAACCCCTTCTACAGTTATTGTGAAGCATCAATGAGATGAGCCATGACTCCAAAGATGAGGAGGAAGTCATGTTTTGCCATAGCTCTTGGTTGGCTCTGAACTCCAGCTTCAACCAGAGCTGGAGCTTCTGGGAGAAGGTGGGGGTCAAGTGCTGGGGCACATTCCCCAGAAATCTGTTAGAATCATCTATGGATGTGTGCTGAGTCGTGTCCAACTCTGAGCAACCCTATAGTCTGTAGCTCACCAGGCTCCTTGGTTCATGGAAGTATCCTGGCAAGAATACTGGAGTATTCTGGGTTGCCATTTCCTCTTCCAAAGATCTTCCTGACCCAGAGATAGAACCTGAGTCTCCTGTGACTCCATTGGTAGGCAGATTCTTTACCGCTAGCGCCACCTGGGAGACTGAGGATCATCTCCTGTGCTGTGCTTAGTCATTCAGTCATGTCTGACTCTTTGTAACCCCATGGGCTGTAGCCCACCAGGCTCCTCTCTCCGTGGAATTCTCCAGCAAGAATACTGGGGTGGATAGCCATTCCCTTCTCCAGAGGCTCTTCCCAACCCAGGGATCAAGCCCAGGTCTCCCTCATTCAGTTTGGTCAGTCACCATACTGTCCCTGGGGGCAGGTGCCTCCCTGTCCTTCACCATGGCTCAGTGGATCTTTGAAGACAGATTCTGTGGACTCTGAATCTATTCTTACAACCTGCCATCCCAGCTTGACTAGCCCCTTCTCTTCATTCCACCTGCATCTCAGCCCTGACCCTTCAGAGTCTGTTTGGGTTTCCCCATGAATTAAATACCCTCTTGGTGCCTCCACAATCCCTTCTTTCCATTTTCTCATTTCCAGAGTTTTATTTCATGTAAATGGTTTCTTTTCAGCCCTAGTGGGTGAGCTTGATTAATAAGAACCATTTAGAATCATTATTTAATCTCGCCAGATATTCATTTAAGAATAGGCATGCAACTCAGTGGTGACATAAGAACATGATCGCTAGGGGGTTCTGAGATTTTTTTACCTAGGAGTAGTGGTAAGATGAGAAACTCACCTTTTCTGCTTCTGACCCAACTGTGATGATTGGAGCAGCGGCAGTCATCCTGGAACCATAAGGACCCCTCCAGTGAGGACAAGCCAAATGAAACAGAGAAAGAACCTGGTCTTTCACAGGACTTTTTGAGCCAACAAACTGACCAGCCTTGGAACTGCTCAATTTTCAGACTTCTTGTTACATGATAGACTAAGTATTCTTATGATGTAAACTGTTCATTTGACAAATATTTAGTGAATACCTAGGCATTCTTCTAGTGGCAAGAGACACAACAGAGAGCAACATAAGAATCCCTCATAGAGTTCCTTCCTTCTAGTGGAGGAAAACATTGATAAATGACTGAATGATATGTTAAACATGGACCTGAAACTTGTCACTCTTCCTGGCCCTTCTCTCTGCCTAGAAGCTGATTTGAATAGAAGGGCTCTATTGACTCCATTGTCTCACAACTTCCAGCTGAGTTCAGCCAAGGAGAACTTCAGCAGGAGACTAGAAGGTAGAGAAGAGAGAAGTCAGGGTATTTACCCCTCAGATCTCCCCAAACCAAGCAGGGGGTTGGCAGTGGATGTTCCTTATCAGAAGCTACAGCTCCTGCTCCTGTTGAGCTTATCTCTCCCATGGCTTCAGCCCTCAGCAGGGTCCAGTAATCCTGCTCCCTGGCCATTTACCACCAGCCCTCTTTGATCCCCTAATCCATTCCTCACTCCCATCATTCATCCTTTTTTAATCACCTCCCTCTCCCAAGGGGCAGTTTCTTCTGCCAGAACTCTGACAGATGTAGGTGGTAAGTGCTACATAGAAAATTAAGAAGAGTTACAAGTGCAGAGAAGACAAACAGATTTAAAGGGAAGTTTGAGAAAGATCTCATCAAGAAGGTGACATTTGGGCAAAGATATGAAAGAGTCATGAGATATCTGGGAAGGAGGGACCTTCCAGGCAGAGAGAAAAGTCTGTGCAAAGGGCCTAAGGTGGGCCTACACGTTGGGTGTTCAAGGAACATCAAGGAAAGTGGTGTGAACAGAAAAGGCATAATGAGAGGGAGAGAGGTGGGAGGTGAGGTCAGTGAAGCAGTAAAAGAAAAAGCAAACAAACAGAAACTATTAGTGCATTGTAGTTACTGTAGGACACTGCACATGTGTAGAAGGGCCCTACAGGGGTGTGAACAGAGGGGCAGGCACTGATTGTTAATGGGATTACTTGGCTGCTCTGTGGGGAAGGGACTGAAGGGGCCTGGCCAGAGCAGAGATCCTAGCTAGGAGATGACTGCATGGGTTGGGTAAGAAAAGATGGCAGCCATAGCCACAGATATGAGGCATGATTGAATTCTGGGCATTTTTGGAAGATAGATCAGCCAGGTCTGTTGACAGAGCATTTGTGGCCTGTGAGATAAAAGAGTTAAAGATGACTCCAAGGTGTTTGGTCCAAGCACCCAGAAAGAATGAAGTTGGCATTGGGTTGGTTGCCCCTTGGGAGAGGGAGGTGATTAAAGAAGGAAAAGCAGGACTAGAAACAGGATGCCAGGAGCTCAGTTCAGTACACTTGAAGTTTGAGATGTATGCCAGACTGTGTTTTGGCAGCTCCTGATGGACCATAGCTCAACATTCAGAAAACTAAGATCATGGCATCTGGTCCCATCACTTCACGGGAAATAGATGGGGAGACAGTGGAAACAGTGTCAGACTTTATTTTTTGGGGCTCCAAAATCACTGCAGTTGGTGATGGCAGCCATGAAATTAAAAGATGCTTACTCCTTGGAAGAAAAGTTATGACCAACCTAGACAGATTATTAAAAAGCAGAGACATTACTTTGCCAACAAAGGTCCGTCTGGTCAAGGCTATGGTTTTTCCAGTGGTCATGTATGGATGTGAGAGTTGGACTGTGAAGAAAGCTGAGCACTGAAAAATTGATGCTTTTGAATTGTGGTGTTGGAGAAGACTCTTGAGAGTCCCTTGGACTGCAAGGAGATCCAATTAGTCCATCCTAAAGGAGATCAGTCCTGGGTGTTCATTGGAAGGACTGATGCTGAAGCTGAAACTGCAATACTTTGGCCACCTCATGCGAAGAGTTGACTCATTGGAAAAGACCCTGATCCTGGGACGATTGGGGGCAGGAGGAGAAGGGGACGACAGAGGATGAGATGGCTGGACGGCATCACTGACTCGATGGGCATGAGTCTGAGTAAATGCCGAGAGTTGGTGATAGACAGGGAGGCCTGGCGTGCTACAATTCATGGGGCCGCAAAGAGTTGGACACGACTGAGCGACTGAACTGAACTGAACTGATGGACCGTATCTACTGGGGATCACACTTTTGTGCAGTCCCTTCCCCTTGTGCCTGAATCAGTGTGGGACCTGCTTGAACTCATTGAATGCAGCATATATGATAGGGGACTGGGGCCTTGGGAAAGCTTGACATCTTCTGCTTTGCATCACAGGAAGCAAGCTACCATTTAAGAAGTTGGCCCACTCCCAGGAGCCAACTACCATGCCATGAAGAAGACTGGGAAGCCACATAGAGAAGCTCATGTGGGGCAAAACAGAGGCTGACAGTCCTAGCTGTGCCCCCAGCCTCATGTTTATGGCATCAAATGCTCATAAACATGAGGCATTACACCTTGCAGTTAGCCCAGTCGACACCATGGGAAACCAAAGAATAATCTTATTAACATTTAGTAAATAATAAATTGCTCTTTGGGGTCTTAAAAAAAAAAAAACAGATTTGAAGCATTCATTCTCAACTAGGGGGAGATAGTTCAGTTCAGTTCAGTTCAGTCACTCAGTCATTTCTGACTCTTTGCGACCCCATGAACCGCAGCACACCAGGCCTCCCTGTCCATCACCAACTCCCGGAGTCCAACCAAACCCATGTCCATCGAGTCGGTGATGCCATCCAACCATCTCATCCTCTGTCGTCCCCTTCTCCTCCTGCCCTCCATCTTTCCCAGCATCAGGGTCTTTTCAAATGAGTCAGCTCTTCACATCAGGTGGCCAAAGTATTGGAGTTTCAGCTTCAACATCAGTCCCTCCAATGAACACCCAGAGGGAGATAAATTGGGACTAAAATATCACTAAATTGTGGACTGTGGATGAAATATCACTAAACTGTGGACTAAACTGTGTGTTCAGTTTCTCAGCCGTGTTCAACTCTCTGAGACCTCATGGACTATAGCCCGCCAGTCTCCTCTGTCCATGGGATTTTCCAGGCAAGAATCTGGAGTGGGTTGCCATTTCCTTCTCCAGAGGAAATATTATAATTATTATTATCACTAATAAGCTCTAGGCTAGAATGTAGCTTAGGAGTGAGAGATAAATAGGCTTCCCAACTGGACCTCTGTTTGAGCAGACTTACTTGTCCTGTCACAGAAGCCCAGACAGGGGCAGGCTCACTGTGCAGTGGAGAAGATTCTTGCCCTGGAGAAGCGGCAGAGAGTGGGGCCCCCTGTGGGGGGCACCCACCCACCTGAAAGTGATGAGAGGCTGAGATGAGCATACATATTATTTCCAGATTTATCAGTCAGGTAAATGAGGCCATCTCTGCTGGTACAGAGTGAGGAAAAGGGCAGAAAGAGGTCCTGAGTTTTACTAATTGAACTGTATTCAAAAGAAAGAAACATTTCAAGAATGGAAGGTATTCCACCATTACCCCATCTACTACCTGTGCTATCCAGGTAGTAGCCACAAGTCATGTGTGAGTATCCACATTTGAATTAATGTAAATATGTTAAAATTTAGTTTCTTAGTCACACTGGCAACATTTCAATCTCGCTGTCACCACATGTGGCTACTGGCTACTATATTGGACAGTGTGCTATACAACGTCCCCACTATCAAGGAAGGCTCTACGATGGAACTAACATGAGATTTTTGTCTTACTCATTTTTGTGTCATCAGTGACTATAACCAGGACTGATTCCAAGTCATTCAGAAATGTTTCTTGAATGAATACATGAAAATAGACTATTGTGATTTTGTTTTTCAAATCCACACATCGCAAAGAGATTTCTTCTGTTGCTTTCTAAGCAACAAGATTTAAAAATGGAACACAGATATTTTGTTAAATAAGTCACTTGAAGAATATGTGTTATATGATCTTATTTTTATTTAGAAATAAATATTTATATGCACTTTGATAAATGTTTAAAAGCATAGGAAAAAGTCTTGAAAGATACACACCAGACTGTGTATACCATCTAATGGTTGAGATTGGGGGAAAGAAATAAGGAGGAATTTTTTTTACTTAGAGAATTTGTTATTAGGAAAATACATGAGTTAAAAAATAATTAACAGATTAGGTGGTATGTTAATTTTCTTGATGTACAAGGAAAAGCATGGCTATTCTTAATAGCTAGTATTAATGAAAGGTAATTTTAAGAGTGAATAAAATATCAAGAAACAGTGTTGAAGTATCAGGACAAATCACAGCCATTTGTCTGGTGAGCATTACTTGCAAACTGTGAAATCTGTTTCTGAAGGACTATACAAAGTAACATTTTCTTTCCCCAAATATGCCTCCCTTGCTAAGCTTCAGAGAAAGACCAGGCCAGATGGTGAAGGTTTCAGTTTTCTGTTATATCTCCTGACCAAGCAACATACTTCCTCCCACCTCTGCTTATAGAAATTACTTTTGTTCATTGCAGGACCAACCTTCATTCAGGGTCTCGACCTAGTAACTGTGCGCGAATCAGAATACTGATACACTGACTATGATGATCCTCTTGGAGTCTTACTTTCCTCCTGGTTTGGTGGTTTACAAGCTCACAGATGCTGGACCAGGATTCAGTACATAAAATACAGACATTCTGTTTGACACGGCCAAATCTAAATTGCTGAAGCAGGACATTAAAGGCTGAAGCAGTGCCTTAAAAAGTGATGAATGCCATATAACACCCACAAAAAATCAACCTTGTTTCAATATGAAGATCTTTAAAAATCCTAGATACTATAGGACTTTCTCAGAAGGCAAAAAAGAAAAAAAGGCTATCATCACAAAAATACTAAAGCCAAATGGAAGTGACAGATAAAATAATACAAAAAGACATGTTTAATGATCAGTTCTGCTGTTTTATTTCATGCTCAGATGATGGGAGACAGAAATATTTTCATCAGGCTATTAAAATGAATGAATTTGAAGATATAATCACCCAGAAAAATGGCACTTAAAAAATAGTTTTTAAGATGAGCAGGATAGAAGTGATTTCTTTGTAATCATTGTGTTCACTGACTATTAATCATTCTTAAATAATGATGGATTCTAGCCTCGGGTAAAATTCCATGAGGATGAATTTCTCCCTTAGGAGCTAATAGTATTCGAAGAGGTTGAGCTGTTTAGTAAATTACTTCTTTCTTAATTTATTTTTCTGTTACTGTTTCTGTTTTTTAGACCCACTATGAAAATGGGGAATATATCATCAGGCAAGGTGCGAGAGGGGACACCTTCTTTATCATCAGCAAAGGAAAGGTAAGCTCTGGTGGCTATAGTATAATAAGCATGATGCTAGAAGTCACTGATATGTCTACATAAATGGAAATCCTGGAATTTTTCCCCATATTATATTTCTCTGTGTGTGTGTGTGTATGTTAGTCTTTCTCTTTGTGTCTGACTCTTTGCAACCTCATGAACTGGAGCCCACCAGGCTCCTTGGTCCATGGACTTCTCCAGGTAACAACTAGAATGGGTTGCCATTTCCTTCTCCAGGAAATCTTCCTACTCAGGGAAGGAACCCAGGTCTCATGCATTTCAGGCAGATTCTTTACTGTCTGAGCTACCAGCAAAGCCCTTATATTTCTAATTCTTTGCTATCATGAAATGGTATGTTTATCCTGAAGATGAGTTTCTGACATACTTTTGTGACTATTGTCTTAATACAGATTACAGCACTGCCTCAAAGAGGTGGTTTGGAAGAAGTTTCAGCTGAAGACAAGTGTATTACTGGTGCTATCTTTTGAGTTTTGTAATATGTATGCATAGAAATAGCATGGAAATCACACTACAGGAACTGACTCCCTTGGTAATATTTCAGAGTACTGTAGGGGTTCTGGGAGAGAAGGAGTGAGACTATATCAGAATTTTTTGATACATCCAAGATTTTTTAAAACCAGGCATACATTTTTTTTTTCCTAACCTTGTTTTTCAGGTCATGCAACTTAGCTTCCATGATTATTAATTACTTAATAATATATGTTTGATTAGTATGTTAATTATGTGTATTCTAATATTACTGTATTAAAATCATTATATTAAGTTTTAAGAAGTAGAAGGTGAACACACGTAAGTCCCAATGGGAAGGAACAGAGAATGAAAAGAGTAATGAGAGTAGGTTCAGGAGCAGATAAATAAGTTGTAGAATTGAAAATTTCTAAACCTGTATGTTTTGTTTAGTCAACTTGCTTTGATAACATTTAAAAATTTATAAAGGATAACATGGCAAAGATATTTTCCTTGTTACCACCAAACTGGCTTTTCCTTAGAAAATGTTATAAAACAGACATTGATGCAAACAGAGGCCATACAACTACAAATGGATATCCTCTTCTTCAAGTTCATTTCCCCTTGTTCAAGTTGATCTATAAGACCTTCTAGAACTAACACCCAAAAAAAGATGTCATTTTCATTATAGGGGACTGAAATGCAAAAGTAAGAATCAAGAGATACCTGGAGTAACAGGCAAATTTGGCCTTGGAGAACAAAATGAAGCAGGTCAAAGGCTAACAGGGTTTTGCCAAGAGAATGCACTGGTCATAGCAAACACCCTCTTCCAACAACACAAGAGAAGACTCTACACATGGACATCACCAGATGGCCAACACCGAAATCAGATTGATTATATTCTTTGCAGCCAAAGATGGAGAAGCTCTATACAGTCAGCAAAAACAAGACCGGGAGCTGACTGTGACACAGCTCATTAATTCCTTATTGCCAAGTTCAGTCTTAAAGAAAGTAGGGAAAACTACTAGACCATTCAGGTATGACCTAAATCAAATCCCTTACAATTATACAGTGGAAGTGACAGATTCAAGGAATTAGATCTGATAGACAGAGTGCCTGAAGAACTATCAATGGAGGTTATTGACATTGTAAAAGAGGCAGTGATCAAGACCACCCCCAAGAAAAAGAAATGCAAAAAGGTGAAATGGTTGTCTGAGGAGGCCTTAAAATAGCTGAAAAGAAGAGAAGCAAAAGGCAAAGGAGAAAAGGAGATATTACCATTTGAATGCAGAGTTCCAAAGAATAGCAAGGAGACATAAGAAAGCCTTCCTCAGTGATCAATGCAAAGAAATAGAGGAAAACAACAGAATGGGAAAGTGGAGCCAGAGATCAAATGGCCAACATCCGCTGGATCATTGAAAAAGCAAGACAGTTCCGGAAAAACATCTACTTCTGCTTTATTGACTCTGCCAAAGCCTTTGACTGTGTGGATCACAACAAACTGTGGACAATTCTTGAAGAGATGGGCATACCAGACCACCTGACCTGCCTCCTGAGAAATCTGTGTGCAGGTCAAGAAGCAACAGTTAGAACTGGACATTGAACAACAGACTGGTTCCAAATTGGGAAAGGAATTCATAAAAGCTGTATATTGTCACCCTGCTTTTTTAACTTATATGCACAGTATATCATGTGAAATGCCAGACTGGATGAAACACAAGCTGGAACCAAGATTGCTGGGAGGAATATCAATAACCTCAGATATGCAGATGACACCACCCTTATGGCAGAAAACAAAGAAGAACTAAAGTGCCTCTTGATGAAAGTGAAAGAGGAGAGTGGAGAAAGTTGTCTTAAAGCTCAGCATTCAGAAAACTTAAGATCATGGCATCCGGTCCCATCACTTACTGGCCAATAAATGGGAAAACAATGGAAACAGTGAGAGAATTTGTTTTCTTGGACTCCAAAATAACTGCAGTTGGTGACTGTAGCTATGAAATTAAAAGATGCTTACTCCTTGGATGAAGAACTATGACCAATCTAGACAGCATATTAAAAAGCAGAGACATTTTTTTGCAACCAAAGGTCCTCTAGTCAAAGCTGTGGTTTTTCCGGTAGTCATGTACGGATGTGAGAGTTGAACTATAAAGAAAGCTGAGCACCTAAGAATCGATGCTTTTGAACTGTGGTGTTGGAGAAGACACTTGAGAGGTCCTTGAACAGCAAGGAGATCCATCCAGTCCATCCTAAAGGAAATCAGTCCTGAATATTTGTTGGAAGGACTGATGCTGAAAATGAAACTCCAATACTTTGGCCACCTGATGAGAAGAGCTGACTCGTTTGAAAAGACCCTGATGCTGGGAAAGATTGAAGGCAGGAGAAGAGGACGACAGAGGATGAGAGGGTTGGATGGCATCACCAACTGGATGGACATGAGTTGGAGTAAGCTCCGGGAGTTGGTGATGGATAGGGAAGCCTGCTATGCTGCAGTCCACGGGGTCACAAAGAGTTGGACATGACTGAGCGACTGAACTGAAGTGAACTGAAGTTCCTTAATTTAAATATAATGCATTTTTTATTTTTTCATAAAGCACATTTGCACAAAGAGTAATAATCATAAATTAATCTTTGAAATATATTTTTTCCTACCACTAAACCCATACAAACTGTTTTCTAAAATGAGGCAGGATGCTGTGGTGAAGTCCGAGTCCCTGACGATGCCTCAGGAAGAAGCTGAGATCTTAGTTCCCTGTACTTTCAATCCATCCATTCCAGTTGCATGAAAACATGTCTTGTACCCCCATCAGACTATAAAGCACCCAAGGATTCACAGTTGAACATGAAAAATATCTCCTATAAAACTTTATGCATATGTCCTTGCAGTTGGGTTACATCAAAAAATCTCTCTCCATAAATGCATTGAACCAAAATTGAGTAAGAGTTATGGACAGAACTTCAGAGTTTGAATAATGATTGAGATGCATTTTGATTTTGTTTTTATTCTATTCAATATACCTTGTATGCTACCATTAGAAAAAATATATCAAAATTTTTTTTTTATTAAATGCCACTTAAAACCACATGGCTTTGCTTAGAATTAACAAGTGCTTAAGCATCTTGTTTAAACAGATTGGCTTAAGACAATGTTTATTGTTGTTCAATACTGAAAGTATTCTCTGATAGAAATTTTGTGTGTCTATGTATATATGTGTGTGTCAGGGCGAAACATGAGAAGCATTTAATTTTAGATCAAGAGGAAAATAAAGATGCATATTATCCCCATTTCTGTTCAGTGTGGAACTAAACATCCCAACCACTGAAGTAAGTCAAGAAAAAGATATAACATTTGGAAATGAAGAAGTAAGATAGCAATTAATTACAGATGGTATGATTTTAGTTTCTTTTGTTTTTATGTAGACAGATAAATTATTAAAATTAATATATGCTTAGCTAGATCAACATTGTTCAGCACTTTTTGCTTTGCTATATTATATCTTCAAAACCTAACAGAGTAGCCATTAGTTCCACTCACTATCTAAATTAAAATTAACTAACTTAAAATATTCAGCTTCTTAGTAGTAGCAGTAGCCACAGTGCAATTGCTGAATGCTGCTATTGTTGACTATTGGATACTGTACAACTAGACACTTTACTATAAATTTTGAAAAAGCTGAATCGCTCAATAATATCTGTCATATTAATACTCAAAAAACAAAAGTCATATTGTCATGTCAGTTGATGCAATGAAAGCATCTGACATACGTAACATTATGCTAACTCTCAGAAAATTAGGAATAAAAGAGATCTTCCTCAAATTACTAATTGATATATACGAAGTACCTACAGCTAACATCATACTTAATAGTGAAAGCAATCAGTGAAGAAAGAGCAGTCTTTTCAGGATATGGTATTTGAATGATTGGTTACCCATAGGTGGAAAAAGTACGTCTTGACCTAAAGTTCATAGCTATAATTAATGTATTTAAAAATATAATTAAAAATATAATTAGTAGATTTAAACATAAAATACACAACTGTAAAACTTCTACAAGAAAATCTTTATGTCTTGGCTTAGGTCAAAAGTTCCTAGCCATGACACCAAAAGTATAGCCCATAAAACAAACAAAGAAAAGATAAATTTGGTATTAACAAAATAACAAACATCTTTTGTGAAAGACACTTTTATTATGAGAATGAAGAGGTAAACTAAAAACTGAAAAATGTTAGCAAATCACACACCTGGCAAAGTGCTTATATTGAGTCTATGTAAAGAACATCCAAAAGTCAATTTAAAAAACCAAACTATCAAGTTTTTGAAAAATGGACAAGGCCCTTGACTAGGCATTTGAACAAAATATATATAAAGATGAAAACTATGCATGTGAAAAGGTATTTAATATTATTAATTATTGTTGTTCAGTCTCTCAGTTGTGTCTGACTGTTTATGACTCCCTGGACTGCAACACGCCAGGCTTCCAAGTCCTTCACCATCTGCTGGTGTCCATCGAGTCAGTGATGCCATTCAACCATCTTGTCCTCTGTCGTCCCCTTCTCCTCCCACCTTCAATCTTTCCCAGCATCGGGGTCTTTTCTAATGAGTCAGCTGTTCGCATCAGGTGGCAAAAGTATTGGAGCTTCAGCTTCAGCATCCAATGAGTATTCGGGATTGATTTCCTTTAGGATTGACTGGTTTGATCTCCTAGCAGTCCAAGGGACTCTCAAGTGTCTTCTCCAACACCATAGTTCAAAAGCATCAATTCTTCGATGCTCAGCCTTCCTTATTGTCTAACTCTCACAACCACACATGATTACTGGAGAAACCATAGCTTTGACTACACAGACCTTTGTTGGCAAAGTAATGTCTCTATTTTTAATTATTAATTTTAATAATTAAATTATAATTGCATATAATTCAATTATAATTACATTAATTATTATGGAATTGCATATTAAAACCATGAGATACCATTGTGTGATTAATAGAATAGCTAAAATGAAAAAAAAATATATGATGACAAATCATGAGTGCTGGTGAGGATGCCAAGCAACTCCATCTCTAATACATTACTGGTGGGAATGCAAAATGGTCAAACTATTTTGAAACTATATAGAGTTAAATAAGCAATTACCATATGACCTAATATTTTTACTTTTTGGTATTTATTCTAGATAAATGAAAACAAAACTCAAGCAAAAATAATGCATCAATGTTTATAGAATCTTGATTCACTATTGCTCAAAATTGAAATGTCCTTTAGTGGATGAATTGATACATTGTGGCATATTCATTCAATGGAACATTACTCAGCAATAAAAAGAATGAGCTTCTATATAATGTAACAACTTGAGTGAATCTCAAAGACATTATAAGTTAAAAAAAAAAAAAGCCAGTCTCAAAAGGTTAAATATTTTATTATTACATTTACCTGACATTACCTAAAAGATAAAACATATGCTACAAAACAGACCACTGGTTTCTAGCGGCAAGACTTGGGTAGGCTGTGACCATAAACTCATAGCATGAAGACATTTCTTGAGGTGATAGAATTGTTCTATATCCAGTTATAGAAGAAGTTAAGCAAATCTATACAGGTATTTCGGCTTCCCAGGTGGCTCAGTGGTAAAGAATCTGCCTGCAATGCAGAAGAGGCAGGAGACGCCGTGGTTTCCATCTCTGGGTCAGGAAGATCCCTGGGAGGAGGGAATGGCTTCCCACTCCACTATTCTTGCCTGGAGAACTCCATGGACAGAGGAGTCTGATGGGCTCCAGTCCATAGCATGGTAAAGAGTCAGACACGACTGAGCAACTAAAACTCACACATACATGTATTTAAATTCATAGGACTCTCTGCTAAAAGAATAACAAAAGTCAATGGTACTTTATGGTCAGTTTGAAAACTACATGTATTTCTAAATACCAGTAAACTCAGTTAAAAATACAATTTTTAAAATGTGTAATTAATAATGATTTCCAAAATCAAATACTTAAGAATATAGCTAACAGAAAGTATTCAATTTGTTTAAGAAGCAAATTTTATTTAAAGACACTAGCAAAAGACCAAAATGGCTAAAACATTTGAAAGGAATAAGAATATATTGGGGAGAATTACTTTAGTAGATATAAAGACTCATTGTAAGCTTAAAGTAATGAAGCAAATGTAGTCTTAATTCTATTAAGAACTAGGTAAATATGTCAGAATAGGTATAGAGAGCTCAAATAAAGATCCATGATCTATGGAAACTTCATTTGGGACAGCACTGGTTAATACATAAAACCGGATCACAGTATACATAAAAGTCAATTCCAGACCTCAGTGTAAAAGAAAAAAAATAGAAAAAAACAAAAGACAATGTGGAGAATATCTCTATCAAGTTTGGATAGGGAAGAATTTCTTAAATGAGAATTCTAAAGCATAATCAATAGGAATAATGTGGTTAAATATGATCACATTTAAATTAATAACTTTGGTGTGAAGCATCATAAACACAATAAATAGATAAAGTACAGTCTTATGAATCAATAAAAATGACAATCAGTTCAATAGAAAAATCAGCAAAAATCATAATCAGATACATCACAAAAAATACTAATGGCCATAGAATAATAAAAGCAACAAGTGTTGATGACAATGTAGTACAAAATGATCTTTCATTCACTGATGGTAGAAATGCATTAATAAGTTGGTGTGACTTCTTTGTACCAAGACTAGTCAATACCTAATGAAAGAGAAGATGCATGTACTTTAT
Organism: Cervus elaphus; assembly: GCF_910594005.1. NCBI lineage: Eukaryota > Metazoa > Chordata > Mammalia > Artiodactyla > Cervidae > Cervus > Cervus elaphus. The sequence goes on along the minus strand of NC_057829.1, from coordinate 50,769,340 downwards.
AACCTTGTTCTTCATTCATTAAGTAGTGACCCTAATGAAACACTTACCCATGCCTACCACAAGACATGCAAAAATATTCATGAGTAATGTTGTTAATAGTACAAAACTAAAATATAACAACAATAAACCTGGAAAAACTCACATATATGTAAGAATTAATAAATTATGTAATATTCATATAATGGCATACTATACAAACCGGAAATAAACTACAGCCACATATATTAACATGGATGAATTGGATAAGTCAAATGCAATGCTGATTAAAAGAAACAAGTTGAAAGATATGTGTGGCATGATATTTATATTAAGTTTAAAGCCAAGTAAACATATGGTATTTTTGCATGGAATGAGGTGCATGTGAGTACATGCACAGACACTCATTAAATTAGAAGTACCAGAAATAGAATCATGAACATAAGTTTCACCAGAGACATTTGTGGGAGAGGGTGGGCATATAGTGAATGAGATTCTGATTCATTCCTGTGTTGCACAAAAGATTCAGTTGTCAGTCAGACTCATGGGAGTCATAGATCTTACCCAACTGAATTTAACTAATGACTCAAGGGATGCAGGCAAGCTTCAAGCTCAGAAAAAGTTTATTTCCTTGTATATGCCCTAGATGATCAGATATTCCTCTTAAAAGTGTTTTGGGTTTTTTGTTTGTTTGTTTTTTACATTAGGGAACACTTTTTGGGTATAATAGGACCAGTTTTTTAGCAATATGTGCAGAACATTACTTGAAAAGGGAGTTGCTTTGATTTGGGAACTCCTCATTCTTATATTGTATTAGTCACACAGGTAGGAAAATGTTTACTTAACCCTGTTCTCCAGCTGGGTCTGCCCCCACATATCTCTGATTTCCATATTTCTTTACAATAAACATTGTTTTGCTTATAAAACCTGCTGAATCTGTACAAAAACATTTTTTTTTTGTTGTTTTTGAGTTGTTTTTGATTAAACATGTTGGTTGAATACACTGATATTTTTGTATTCATTCTTTATTCTGTATTCATTCTTCAATGAATAAAAGATTTTGGATTTTAAGTTTAAATTTATGTGCCCCATTTAAAATATCTAATTTCTATTTTGATTCCTAATTTTAAAATTTTATACATAATTTTTTAAATGCTCCAAAATTTTAAATTATAAGACTTTGCATATGTTTTATAGAAAAATTAATATATAGATAAGTAAAGGGATTATAACACTTATGGCAATAAGAGCAATAGTAGAGATATGGGATAATTACAATCAAAAGCATGGAATTTCTCAAATAAATGAGAGAAATGGAACAAAGGGGAAAATAAGGGGAAAAGAACCAACTTTTGGGGACAGTAACAGTTAGGATGCTCTTCATTGATGTTCTCATTTAAGTAACACACAGCACAAACACATTCAAATGAGATAACTCTCTCATTTAGAGGGCAAGGTGGTTCAAATAGACTAAATATCTCTGAAGCTCCCTAACTAGTTCCCTTCTACAGTTTTGTGGACCATAAAGTACTTTGTAGTTTAGGTAAAAAGACTACATATATGGATCAAGGTTAGAAAGCTATCTCTGTGATATAACTTTTTCTACCTCGGATTGTGGGTTTTTTTTTTAGGAATTAAAGATGCAAATGTTCATAACTGGTGTCTGCAAACATTTAGAATTATTCACTATGTATATGGACTTCCCTGGTGGCTCAGATGGTAAAGAATCCCCCTGCAGTGCGGGAGACCTGGGTTCCATCCCTGGGCTGGGAAGATCCCCTGGAGGAGGGCATGGCAGCCCATTCCAGTATTCTTACCTGGAGACTCCCCATGGACAGAGGAGCTACCTGGCAGGCTACAGTCCTTGGGGTTGCAAAGAGTCAGACATGACTGAGCAAATAAGCACACAGCACAGCACACTATATATACAAAGAAAAACTATGGAAACTACAACTTTAAAGGAAAACTTTTGTTCTTGCTCTTTGAGATGCTTATTTTTTTTCACATATATGAACTGGAGATAGATTTTTCTCATATTTATCATAGAAGCAGAAAGTGGTTTATTCTGTAGGTGAACCATTTTTTACATCTCTAGCATTTCAGTAACGTGTTTTGTGTTTTTTTTTTTTTTTTTTTGGCTGCACTGGATCTTTATCGCTGTGCGTAGGCTATCTCTAGTTGCGGTGAGCAGGACCTTACACACTGCAGGTGGGACATTCTCTAGTTGGAGTGCACAGGCTTCTCATTGCGGTGGCTTTTCTTGCTGCAGAGCAGGGCTTCTAGGGTACACAGTTTTGGCACTGGGGCTTAGCTGCCTTACAGCATGTAGGATCTTCTTGGATCAGGGATAGAACCCATGTCCCGTGCATTGGTAGGCAGATTCTTAACCACTGGACCACCAGGGAAATCCTCAGTTAACATGCTTTTAAAGAACATTTCAAAACTCACTGAAATTTCTCCATGGCTTGCATAAGTCTGCCCATTTGAATTTATAATCATTCGTGTTACCCAAATGGTAAATATATAGTTATAGGTGTTCTTATATCTAATTTGAATTAATGAGCTTAACTTATGTTATATTACACCTTAGTTCATGACTTATTTTTAACAACCAGGAGGATTGACAGAAATAATTTTTCTGAGTTGTTTCATTGTGAAGAGAAAGCTGAGGTTCAGAAATGAAGCAATGTATCAATGTTTGTCAAACACTAATCTTTTGAAATGCAGATTTACAAAACCCATTCATTCAGAACCTCAGGAATAAGGGTCAAGTGAGTTCGGTAACCTTTATTTTAAACAAGACCACCACCCTCCAACACACACAGATACACACACATAGACATTTGAGTACCACTAGGCTAGTTTATTTCCAGTTACATCCATGAAATCCTCATTAGTATGCAAATGAATATCTCTCTGATACAGCTTAGTGGTAAGTGTTAAAAACTGCATTCCCATGGTTTTGAAACACCTTATGGAGGAGTAATCAAATGGATCAGTGGAGAATAATAATTGAATTCCCTCCATCTTGCATAGACCTTCTTAATACTTACAAAAATTCTGGTCTTTGACATACAATCTCTAAATTAAAAAACCTGAAGCATAGTATTTTTAAATGTGTTTAAGTGTCTGGCATTGTCTCAAGAAATTAGTTTTTCTACTTCATTACATTTTTCAGGAAGGTGAATTTTAACTATTTAACCTTTCTTTGACACATAGCCAGTATTATGAATATTTGTAGAGCTTTAGAGGGAAGTGAGGAGAAGGCAATGGCACCCCACTCCAGTACTCTTGCCTGGAAAATCCCATGGATGGAGGAGCCTGGTAGGCTACAGTCCATGGGGTCGTGAAGAGTTGGACACGACTGAGTGACTTCACTTTCACTTTTCACTTTCATGCACTGGAGAAGGAAATGGCAACCCACTCCAGTACTCTTGCCTAGAGGATCCCAGGGACAGGAGCCTGGTGGGCTGCCATCTATGGGGTCACACAGAGTCGGACACGACTGATGTGACTTAGCAGCAGCTGCAGCAGCAGCAGAGGGAAGTGAATTAACATAAAGGTACACTTTACTGCATTTATGTCTTCATTCATGCAACAAATACATTGGCTTTCCATGGACTTCATTCATGCAACAAATACATTTGCTTCCCGAGTCCTATATGGGTAGGGAAATTTTGTTATAATAGTAATGAAGCTTTTCTGTTCATGTAATTAACTGTTTTTTATTGAGTGCTTACTATAAATTATAGAGAATGCCAAGAAATACTCATTTCTTTGATTAGCATACTGTTTATTATGGTAAAATAAAGACATATATGTCATTTATATATCTTCAAAAAAGAAATCTTACTGAATGAAACATAGATCATGAGGATGACAGAAAGGTAGAGACCTGTAGGAAGTCTTTATGAAAATATAATTGGCCTTTGAATGAATCCTAATGAAGGATTCTTCTTAGCAAAGCGATAAGCATATCCTAGAGAAACTGGGATATACACGTAAAGGTGAATGTTTAAAAAAGTAAAAAAAATGGAGACTGTAAATGTACATCTGCAAGGCAACTGATAAATAAATATGGGATGAAAGAAGACACTACAACATTAAAATGAATGAACTAGATTTATACATATAGTAGCATGGTATGAAAAATTAAAACGTTAAGAGAAAAGTGGAAGTTGCAGAATGATCCCTACTGTATTATGCTATTCATATATTTTTAAAACACATGCATATAAACACGTATAAAAAACTGAAGGAGCACTCATTAAATTCATCATAGCAATTGCTTCATAGAAAGTTGGAAATGGGAATAGTGATGAGGATTTGAGTGAAATTCAAATTTCTGAATAATTTATTATTTCTGGACAAAAGCTTCAAAGTATAACAAAATATTTGGGAGTTATTTCTTGGGGTGCATGGGAATTTGTGATACTATTCTTTGTCCCCTCTAGTGATAATGTACTTTTTCTCTTCATACAAATAAATTTAAAAAATAAGAAATGATGTGAACATCATTAACTAGTGTTTATTTGATCATCCAGTATGTATGCAGTGGATATAGGCTTTCATTGTTTCTCTTTCTAGGTTAATGTCACTCGTGAAGACTCACCAAATGAAGACCCAGTCTTTCTTAGAACCTTAGGGAAAGGAGATTGGTTTGGAGAGAAAGCGTTGCAGGGGTGAGTAGATTACATGTTACAAAGTTTTTGGTTGAGTGCTACATAAATGTCTTACATATTGAACTTCTAGCATAATGGGTATTTAGTTCTTATTCTACCATCAGACACAGACCTTTGATGATCCAATTTTATCCATTTCCAGCTGAACTTAGAGTCTGTTTGGGTAGGCTTTGGAATTGATGATTAAATTATGTAATACATTATTTTATTTCATTTGATTTGATAACAATTCTCCTCAATTGTAATCTCTATAAAGACTTTAAAGAGAGGGAGAAGTCTCTGCAAAGCCTATTATGTTTGACAGTTTTACTTGGAGTCATATAGGAAGATGACTGGTTGAGATTTTGAAATCCCTAAGCCTGACTGTACAGACAGTACGTCAGAAGGCAATGAAGCCTTCTGCGGTTCACCTCTGGGGTTCTGGGTGGTGGTTATCATCTCTGGCTCTGGTCGTGGAGGTGGGGGAGGAGGTGAAAGGGAAGGTAATGAATATCCTCCTTCACTGTGGATGGGCTTGAAAGGCTGGACTTTTAAAAGTGTGACTGCAGGGGCACTGAAATTCTACTTGTAAACTCAACAGCGAGCATTTGGAATGTCTTCCCATATACAACTGAAGAAAAACCCAGTTGACTTTGTACCATTCATCTTACAGAATGCATGACAAAAAGACAAATACCTACCAATGTTTCCCAATAAGCAGCACATCTCAATTATCTGTCTATTTATCTATCTATCTATGAGACTTTTCAAATTATATAAGCCACTTGAATAACTAATAACCAATAAACATTTATTTTTGTATCAAATTCCAGGTGCAGGTGTGTATACTAAAGAGATAGCAATAGGACAATTCCTAAAATATTTGGAACAGTCAGGTTTGCTTCCATTTCAAATTATGCCTTTGTTTAAGAGATTGCATTATAAACATTTTGCTAAAAAGTATTCAGGAATTTTTATTTTTAAAACCACCCTCAGTCAGCAGGTTTTATTTTCTCTCTTACCATTTCACAGCTACAGAACTGAAACAGATCCTGATAAGTCATCTTACTCAGGGCACATTACCTTATGAAAATTAAGAATTAAATGCATTTGCTTTTCTTTTTTCTTTCCTGAGACCGTTTGATCCCTATTTGATGAACAGATACTTGCCATTAGATATTTCCAATGTCAAAGTTGAAAGAACTACTATAGTCAATGTGAATATACAAAGGAAGGCAATAGATATCATCACCCTAGTATAAACTGAAAAAAAAAAAAAACATACCATTTGTACTTTAGTCTTGCTTTCTCTTGATTATTATTATATATAGAGGATTCTCAAGAATAATATTACCTGATTTCATTGGTCCAAGATTAAATACCTCTGTGGAAAATGTCCATTTCAAGCAGAGGCGAAGAAATAAAAACATTTCAATCATTTCTGATTGAGATCACAAGTGAAATACCAGAAAATAAAACATAACTGATAATTGACAGATTTTCTCTGGTAACTTATTGTCAGTGAATTTTGGTGCAAACTAAAGAAAGTTTCAGAGCAAAAACACCTTTCCAGAATGTGTCTCAAGAAGTAAACTTGGGGATATGGTTTACAGAAAAGTTACAAAATTTTGCTCTGATATCAAAATTTAAGTTAATGGTAGTCCATCTGGGCGGCTTCAAAATCACTGCAGATAGTGACTGCAGCCATGAAATTAAAAGATGTTTACTCCTTGAAAGAAAAGCTATGACCAATCTAGACAGCATATTAAAAAGCAGAGACATTACTTTGCCAACAAGTTCCATCTAGTCAAAGCTATGGTTTTTCCAGTAGTCATGTATGGGAGTAAGAGTTGGACTGTAAAGAGAGCTGAGTGCCAAAGAATTGATGCTTTTGAACTGTGGTGTTGGAAAAGACTCTTGAGAGTCCCTTGGACTGCAAGGAGATCCAACCAGTCTATCCTAAAGGAGATCAGTCCTGAATTTCATTGGAAGGACTGATGTGGATGCTGAAACTCCAATACTTTGACCACCTGATGCGAAGAACTGACTCATTGGAAATTACCCTGATTCTGGGAAAGATTGAAGGCAGGAAAAGAAGGGGACGACAGAGGATGAAATGGTTGGATGGCATCTCTGACTCGATGGAGATGAGTTTGAGTAAGCTCTGAGAGTTGGTGATGGACAGGGAAGCCTGGTGTGCTGCAGTCCATGGGGTCGCAGAGTCAGACACGACTGAGCAACTGAACTGACTGACTGATTCCATCTAGATGGAATTCATTCTAGCATGTGATTGTTCTTGTGAACTGTCTGGTGCCAAATCTGTCTCTGCACATATTCAGTCCTCTTCACTGGCCATCTCACTTACCCCACTCCATCATTTCCCATTACACCTACCCTCCAACCTATCCTGGCTCTTTTTCATGCCCTTTACTCTCATTTTCTCACCACTCAACTTGGCTTTATCTGCCTTCTCTACCTGCTGCTGCTGCTGCTAAGTCACTTCAGTCCTGTCCAACTCTGTGTGATCCCATAGATGGCAACCCATCAGGCTCCCCCATCACTGGGATTCTCCAGGCAAGAACACTGGAGTGGGTTGCCATTTCCTTCTCCAATGCATGAAAGTGAAAAGTGAAAGTGAAGTCACTCAGTCGTGTCCGACTCTTAGCGATCCCATGGACCGCAGCCCACCAGGCTCCTCCGTCCATGGGATTTTCCAGGCAAGACTACTGGAGTGGGGTGCCATTGCCTTCTCCGCCTTCTCTACCTATGTCCTCTTAAATGTCAGGAATGTGCTACTTATATCTTAGAATGATTTTTCTTTTCTAGCTTCCTTAACTCAGCCATACTTCACTGCTCAGCCATACTTTTACACTGTTGACCACCCCCTCCTTCTTTGGAATTCTTATCCTTTGAGAGCCCTGCAATAATTAGCAAATTGTTAGCACTTTTTATAATTTCTCATTTCATTTCCTAAAATTCACCATTGTTTTATCCTCAGTTCTCTCTATGACATACATGTTTTTATACATCCAGATCTATGACTGCCTATTTTCTTGATGAAAAGAAATCCCAAATGCTTATATTCTTATTTGAGCTCAGTATCTGACACTTTTCAACCTAATGTATATTTGTTGGATGAACGAATGAGTGAGTGAACAAATGAAGCTCCCTAATGATGTTCAGTCTTGCAATCCTTTCTGCAGTTGATCACTTTCATGACCTGTCTTCAATTGATCACTTTCATGACTTGAATTAGTCTGATGGTGGATAAGGGCTTATCTACCAGTTGCTTCCCTGGTGGCCCAGATGGTAAAGAATCTGCCTGCTATGCAGGAGACCCAGGTTTGATCCCTGGGTCAGGAAGATCCCCTGGAGAAGGGAATAACTACCACTCCAACATTCTTGCCTGGAGAATTCCATGGACAGAGAAGCCTGGTGGGCTACAGTCCATGGGGTCAAAAAGAGTCGGATGCACACTCTCCGACATAAATCACAGCAAGATCCTCTATGACCCACCTCCCAGAATATTGGAAATAAAAGCAAAACTAAACAAATGGGATCTAATGAAACTTAAAAGCTTTTGCACTACAAAAGAAACTATAAGTAAGGTGAAAAGACAGCCGTCAGATTGGGAGAAAATAATAGCAAATGAAGAAACAGACAAAGGATTAATCTCAAAAATATACAAGCAACTCCTGAAGCTCAATTCCAGAAAAATAAATGACCCAATCAAAAAGTGGGCCAAAGAACTAAACAGACATTTCTCCAAAGAAGACATACAGATGGCTAACAAACACATGAAAAGGTGCTCAACATCACTCATTATTAGAGAAATGCAAATCAAAACCACAATGAGGTACCATTACACACCAGTCAGGATGGCTGCTATCCAAAAGTCTACAAGCAATAAATGCTGGAGAGGCTGTGGAGAAAAGGGAACCCTCTTACACTGTTGGTGGGAATGCAAACTAGTACAGCCACTATGGAAAACAGTGTGGAGATTCCTTAAAAAACTGGAAATAGAACTGCCATATGACCCAGCAATACCACTTCTGGGCATACACACTGAGGAAACCAGATCTGAAAGAGACACATGCACCCCAATGTTCATCGCAGCACTGTTTATAATAGCCAGGACATGGAAGCAACCTAGATGCCCATCAGCAGATGAATGGATAAGGAAGCTGTGGTACATATACACCATGGAATTTTACTCAGCCGTCAAAAGGAATTCATTTGAACCAGTCCTAATGAGATGGATGAAACTGGAGCCCCTTATACAGAGTGAAGTAAGCCAGAAAGATAAAGAACATTACAGCATACTAACACATATATATGGAATTTAGAAAGATGGTAACGATAACCCTATATGCAAAACAGAAAAAGAGACACAGAAATACAGAACAGACTTTTGAACTCTGTGGGAGAAGGTGAGGGTGGGATGTTTCAAAAGAACAGCATGTATACTATCTATGGTGAAACAGATCACCAGCCCAGGTGGGATGCATGAGACAAGTGCTCCGGCCTGGTGCACTGGGAAGACCCAGAGGAATCGGGTGGAGAGGGAGGTGGGAGGGGGGATCGGGATGGGGAATAAGTGTAAATCTATGGCTGATTCATATCAATGTATGACAAAACCCACTGAAATGTTGTGAAGTAATTAGCCTCCAACTAATAAAAAAATTAAAAAAAAAAAATTAAATTAAAAAAAGAAAAAAAAAAAAAAGAGTCGGATGCAACTAACCCTTTCACTTTGTCCCAGCCCTGGTGACTTAGATGGTAAAGAATCTGCCTGCAGTGCAGGAGACCCGGGTTCGATCCCTGGGTAGGGAAGATTCCCTGGTGTAGGAAATGGCAGTCCACTCCAGTATTCTTGCCTGGAGATTTCTGTGGACAGACGAGCCTGGTGGGCTACAGTCCATGTATCTGGCAAAGAGTCTGTGTCTGGCAAAGAGTCAGACACAACTGAGCAACTAACACCAACAAGAGTTTGTCAACTCACTTGACTATAGATGGCAGCCTGGTAATATATTATAAAGGAATAAAAATAAGGTGAGTAAAACCAGTGCAAACTAGAAAACCTTATACAATGAGGGCAGCAATTACTGAGCTCCAGCTCATTGCTGGTTCTTTTTTTTTTTTTTTTTTTTTAAGAAAAAACAGAAGAAAAAAAATGGATTCTGAAAAAGATATGTGATTTTATAACTTAAAAAATAGCTCTGCTATCAAACAACATTTCTGCAAATGGCTTGACCTGTGAGTTGCCATTTTGTGACTTCTGTCAATCAGATATGCCTCTTTAAAGCTCTGTAACTAGATTCCAGTGAAGGAAGCCTATTAGTTTTACCCTTGTTATTTCCTTGTTTTGATTATTTTTTGACATTTTAATGTTTTGATGTTCTAGTCACTAACCTGGTTTTCCTTGTGTGTCTGTGTTATTTTTTGATCTTTTCTTTGAATTTCAATGTTTCACACGAGGAATTCTGACTTTTCACAAATCAGATTGATTTGTTTCACTTGTTTCCCTGCAAATAACTTAAAAAGTTATGTAACTTTAGGATATAAAGTCTTTTGAGCAGCTGTGTATATATCCTTTTGAGTAATACCTATGCTTCTTTGGAAACCTTATGATTTTTATCCATGGAAGTCAGATTTTATAATTAGCATTCTCTGTGTTGGTGTAACATGGCATTTCAGATTTTCATTTTCTCACAAATAAATTTTGTGTGTACTAGGAATTTTTGTTTTGTTTTCCTGAGGATGTTCCGAGGATCAGTATTGACAAATTGGTAATATTGAAATTAACCCTTGACCATTCTTTTTAAATTTAAGAGTGCCAAATACTAGTTTTGGTGCTTCCCAGGTGGCACTAGTGGTGAAGAACCCACCTGCCAGTGCAGGAGACATAAGAGACGCGGACTCAATCCCTGGGTCAGGAAGATCCCCTGGAGGAGGGCATGGCAACCCACTCCAGTATTCTTGCCTGGAGAATCTCATGGACAGAGAAGCCTGATGGACTGCAGTCTATGGGGTCGCCAAGAGTCAGACACGAATAAAGAGACTCAGCAACAGCAGTAGTAATACTAGATTGATTAAACACACAGTATATAGTTGAATGACAGAGCTGAAATGTAACCTCAGTAACCCAACTCTGGAACCCCACTATGATATGGCAATTCTCTCTCTAGAATTAACAAGCTTCGTTTCTTTTTGGATGGAGAACAGTAGTCATAAATCTAGCTATCCTGTAGTCAACATTATTGACATTCACTAACCAATAGAATCTCATTTCTAGAAAAATTTGGTTTACTTATTGCTTTCCCTCTTTTTGGTCGACATAAAGTGAATTATTCAAGTATTGCTTGGATTAAGCATTATTTTTTGCTGTGATAATGGTTTTTTTACACCAGAGGGCAAAATGTTTTACTCTTTTCAGAAGTACTTCTTTATGTACATGAAAACTAAAATTGTGTTTAGGGGAATTTACTTCAGGTATAGTCCAATAAGTCATAAGTCAATCCCTCTACACTCTGACATACCATTGCTTTAGCATCTCTACTTGACTTAAAATCATGTAGAATTCACACTGGCATCAGGTAATGTCAAATTCTAAGCCAATACACACTTTGCATCTGTAGTAATGGGAAATATATAAGCCCTAGTCGAACCTGAGAGAGAAAAGATTGAGTTCCCACTTGTCCCACCCCCCCTCACCCTGCCCCTTCCCCTAACACTTGAGTCTTCAACACAGCATATGCTTATGAGTTCCAGCTCAAAAGTCAGATTGCCTTGGTTGGGATTCACTATGTCCTTTATAGATTTTGAGTCCTTGAGAGGTTCTCCTTTGATCTTACATGGAGATGATGATTATGCCTAATTTTGCAGGTTGTTGTCAGGAATAATCAAGTGGATATTTATAAAGCATTAAAGTGAGTACTTAGAATTTAGATTAGTGCTCAAAAATATTAGCTATCATCACCACCACCACCATCATCATTATTTTTATTTATCATCAGCATTGCTAGTCCCAAGAATGTCTGCTGCTTCTTGACTCAAGATTAGAGCACTTGGTCGAATTGGCATAAGCATTAGATTTTGAATCATCCACTTACTGAGCAAGCCTATTAATCTCTCTGGGTCTGAATTTGTAAACTGAGCCAGTTGAAGTAGATGATGCCTAAGTTTCCTTAGGTCACAGCTTCTGAGTCTCTTGAGATTTGGCCTCTCCAACTGGACCAGACCCTTGGCTGCCACATGCAGCCGTGGGTCCCTCTGTTAAATGGTGACATTTGATAGCAGACCTCTGTCAGCAAGGCTCTTCCCTCCAGGAACTATCCCAACTGTTGTCTGTCATTCTGAACACCAAGGCCACATGCCAGGCCCTTCCTTGTTAATACAAAAAAGAATAAACCTTTTCTCCACATCACCTCCAGCATTTAGTGTTGATAGATTTTTTAACGATGGCCATTCTAAGGGGGGTGAGGTGATACCTTATTGCAGTTTTAATTTGCATTTCTCTAATAATGAGCGATGTTGACCATCTTTTCATGTGTTTGATGGCCATCTGTATGTATTCTTTGGAGAAATGCCTGTTTAGGTCTTCTGCCCATTTTTTTTTTTTATTTAGTAGTTTATTTTTTTGGTATTGAGATGCGTGAGCTGCTTGTATATTTGGAAATCAATCCATTGTCTGTTGCTTCCTTTGCAATTATTTTCTCCCATCTGAGGGTTTTGTTTTATAGAGGACAAACTTGTGGACACAGTGGGGGAAGGAGAGGGTGGGACAAATTGAGAGAATAGCATGGAAACATATACATTCTCATATGTAAAATAGATAGCAAGTGGGAATTTGCGGTGTGACACAGGGAGCTCAACCGAGTGCTGTGACAACCTAGAGGGGTGAGATGGGGAGGAAGATGGGAGGTGGGCTCAGGAAGGAGGGGACATATGTATACCTGTGGCTGATTCATGATGATGTATGGCAGAAGCCAACACAATATTGTAAAGCAACTATACTAGAGTTAAATTTTTAAAAGATGAATAAACCAAGCAAGTTTAACAGACATTAGTATTCAGTTCAGTTCAGTTGCTCAATCATGTCCGACTCTTTGCAACCCCATGAATCGCAGCACGCCAGGCCTCCAGTCCATCACCAACTCCCAGAGTTTACTCAAACTCATGTCCATTGAGCCCGTGATGCCATCCAGCCATCTCATCCTCTGCCGTCCCCTTCTCCTCCTGCCCCCAATCCCTCCCAGCATCAGGGTCTTTTCCAATGAGTCAACTCTTCCCATGAGGTGGCCAAAGTATTGGAGTTTCAGCTTCAGCATCAGTCCTTCCAATGAACACCCAGGACTGATCTCCTTTAGGAGGGACTGATTGGATCTCCTTGCAGTCCAAGGGACTCTCAAGAGTCTTCTCCAACACCACAGTTCAAAAGCATCAATTTTTTGGCGCTCAGCTTTCTTCACAGTCCAACTCTCACATCCATACATGACCACTGGAAAAACCATACCAGACGGACCTTTGTTGGCAAAGTAATGTCTCTGCTTTTTAATATGCTATCTAGGTGGGTCATAACTTTCCTTCCAAGGAGTAAGCGTCTTTTAATTTCATGGCTGCAGTCACCATCTGCAGTGATTTTGGAGCCCCAAAAAATAAAGTCTGACACTGTTTCCACTGTCTCCCCATCTATTTCCCATGAGGTGATGAGACCAGATGCCATGATCTTAGTTATCTGAACGTTGAGCTTTAAGCCAACTTTTTCACTCTTCTCTTTTACATTCATCTAGAGGCTTTTCAGTTCCTCTTCACTTTCTGCCATAAGGGTGGTGTCATCTGCATATCTGAGGTTATTGATATTTCTCCCGGCAATCTTGATTCCAGCTCGTGCTTCTTCCAGCCCAGTGTTTCTCATGATGTACTCTGCATACAAGTTAAATAAGCAGGGTGACAATATACAGACTTGACATACTCCTTTTCCTATTTGGAACCAGTCTGTTGTTCCATGTCCAGTTCTAACTGTTGCTTCCTGAACTGCATACAGGTTTCTCAAGAGGCAGGTCAGGTATTCCCATCTCCTTTAGAATTTTCCACAATTTATTGTGATCCACACATTCTAAGGCTTTGGTGTAGTCAATAAAGCAGAAATAGATGTTTTTCTGGAACTCTCTTGCTTTTTCGATGATCCAGCAGATATTGGCAATTTGATATCTGGTTCCTCTGCCTTTTCTAATACCAGCTTGAGCATCTGGAAGTTCACGGTTCACGTGTTGCTGAAGCCTGGCTTGGAGAATTTTGAGCATGACTTTACTAGTGTGTAAGATGAGTGCAATTGTGCGGTAGTTTGAGCATTCTTTGGCATTGCCTTTCTTTGGGATTGGAATGAAAATTGACCTTCTCCAGTCCTGTGGCCACTGCTGAGTTTTCCAAATTTGCTGGCATTTTAAGTGCAGCACTTTCACAGCATCATCTTTCAGGATTTGAAATAGCTCAACTGGAATTCCATCACCTCCACTAGCTTTGTTCGTAATGATGCTTTCTAAGGCCACTTGACTTCACATTCCAGGATGTCTAGCTCTAGGTGAGTGATCACACCATTGTGATTATTTGGGTCATGAAGATCTTTTGTGTACAGTTCTTTTGTGTATTCTTGCCACCTCTTCTTAATATCTTCTGCTTCTGTTATGTCCCTACCATTTCTGTCCTTTATTGAGCCCATTTTTGCATGAAATGTTCCCTTGGTATCTCTAATCATCTTGAAGAGATCTCTTGTCTTTCCCATTCTGTTGTTTTACTCTATTTCTTTGCATTGGTCACTAAGGATGGCTTTCTTATCTCTACTGGCTATTCTTTGGAACTCTGCATTCAAATAGGAATATCTTTCCTTTTCCCCTTTGCTTCTCTTCATTTCACAGCTCTTTGTAAGGCCTCCTCAGACAACCATTTTGCCTTTTTGCATTTCTTTTCCATGGGGATGATCTTGATCCCTGTCTCCTGTACAATGTCGTGAACCTCAGTTGATAGTTCATCAGGCTCTCTGTCTATCAGATCTAGTCCCTTAAATCTATTTCTCACTTCCACTGTATAGTCATAAGGGATTTTATTTAGGTCATACCTGAATGATCTAGTGGTTATCCCTACTCTCTTCAGTTTAAGTCTGAATTTGGCAGTAAGGAGTTCATGATCTGAGCCACAGTCAGCTCCCGGTCTTGTTTTTGCTGACTGTATAGAGCTTCTCCATCTTTGGCTGCAAAGAATATAATCAATCTGATTTTGGTGTTGGCCATCTCGTGATGTCCATAGGTAGAATCTTCTCTTGTGTTGTTGGAAGAGGGTGTTTGCTATGACCAGTGCGTTCTCTTGGCAAAACTCTATTAGTCTTTGCCCTGCTTCATTCCGTACTCCAAGGCCAAATTTGCCTGTTACTCCAGGTGTTTCTTGACTTCCTACTTTTGCGTTCCAGTCCCCTATAATGAAAAGGACATCTTTTTTGGGTGTTAGTTCTAAAAGATCTTGTAGGTCTTCATAGAACTGTTCAACTTCGGCTTCTTTGACATTAGTATTAGAAGTCTGTATTTCCATAGTTTCTCCTCTCATGGACTGTGATCTGGGACAAGTTAACTAACATTTCTTAATCTGCTTTTTAAAAACTAATAAAATAATAACACAAATTATAATAAATCTTGGACAAGACGTTTTAATCTTTTGCAGTATCTGAATCTGATTATGATTTATTTATTTGGAAATGAAATATTATAGATGCCATTCAAGCCTCTTTTGTATCTCCCCCCAGTACTGTCCTTCCCTGATCCTACCCCTGTACCAATAAGATAGAATAGAAAGAATTTAGATTTTTCAGTTGCAAGGCTTGGGTTTCTGTTTCTCTAAAGGAAAACATTTTGTGAGGCTTACCTGGAACAACACTCAGAGTCTTATCTGAAACTTGTGTTTTGTGTGAAGAAATATTCCAGGACTTATATAGGGCTCCATCCCAGCTGCAGTCTTGATCAGGTCATAGCAGGACTCCTTCACCTGCCCCTCATGAGCTCTGCCGCCAAAGCTCCAGCTCATTTCTCTAACCATAGGACTCCTCTCCTCTCAATTTCCTGCACCTGAGACTTTTAGGGTTTTCCTTTTCTTTACTTCTTTGTCTTTCGTGTGGTAAGGATTATGATTAACACATGAAAATTTAGTGAAAATTACTCTTTTTGAGGATTATAATGGATTATCTATGAAAAATGTAACAGAATGTCTAGTGGGATTTTTTTCCTTTTGTCCTGGATTTGTAGCTTAAAGGTCCGAAGCTAAAAAGCTATTAGTACTTAGGGCCAACTTCATTCAGCACAACTGATTGGGAGGAGCCAGAATTGCTTTATTAGTATCAGTCCTTCATCCATAAGATGGGACAAGTAGGGATATCTGAGTTTGGCTTGTTGGGAAGAGCAGTGGCCTCAAAAGAACTAGTTCCCTCAATTTTCTGGTCTCAGCTTTCTTTGTTGTTGGGGATTTACAGATAAACAGGAAATTAAAATAGAGAGTGAGCTCAGTGACATTGTGGGAGAATCCCAAAGTGTCATATCATTTTTGTTATATCTCCATCCCCAAGCTTTTTCCTGAACTCTGAACCCACAATAGACTTGTAGTTAGACATATCTATAGGCACATCTACTTAGACATCTCTTATTTACTTTAGATGGCACTGAGACAAAACTGAATTCATTTTCTCTCTACCACCATCCAAGTCTCTTCCTTTCAAGTGATCCTATTCCAGTAAGTGTTTCTCAAACCAGACATTTAGAAACTATCCCTGACTCTCTTCTTTCCTAAATATCCTAATCATGGACAATTAATCCTATTGATTCTACCTTCTAAATTATTTTCAACATCGCCTTTGTCTTGCCATTCTCACTGCCACTCTTCTGATTATGGCCACTGTTCTGATTAGTTCTGATTAATGCTCTGCCACCTGGGTTACTGTAGGTCCTTCTAATTAGTCATTGAGTCCAGTCTTGCTAACCTCTCATCCCTTCCATACTCTCTGATAATTTCTCAGTATTGGTTTCTAGGGTGGCCACGATAATTACCACAAATTGAATGTCTTAAAACAAAATATGTTTTTTTTTTTAATTTTTTATTTTTTTGTTATTTTTTAAAAGAATTCTGGAGATTCAAATCAACATCAACATGGACTTATGTCCTTTGAAAGCTCTCAAGAAGAATCTCTGCTAGCTTCTGGAGGCTGCCAGCAATCCTTTAGGGCTTTCCTGGGAGTTCAACTGGTAAAGAATCCACCTGCAATGCAGAAGACCCTGGTTCGATTCCTGGGTCGGGAAGATCCCCTGGAGAAGAGATAGGCTACCCACTCCAGGATTCTTGGGCTTCCCTGGTGGCTCAAATGGTAAAAGATCTGCCTACAATGCAGGAGACCTGGGTTCAATCTCTGGGTTGGGAAGATCCCCTGAAAAAGGGAACAGCTACCCACTCCAGTATTCTTGCCTGGAGAATTCCATGGACAGAGGAGCCTGGCAGGCTACAGTTCATGGGGTCGCAAGGAGTTGGACACAACAGAGCGACCTGTTGTTTTCTAGGCACTTAGAGTCATGATGTGAACATATTCTCTCATGTCGTAACATAAATATGTCCAGGATACAATACTTTATTGAGCTTCGATGTCAAGGAACCCACATGATTACCCATGGTAATCATATCTTGGTTTTAAAGAAGCTATATTACATACAAATATAATTACACACCCAATCCCCCCCCACCTCCACATATACACAGCTACCTCCTCACACACACATCTTAAATTATAGATAGTAGTATGGGAACACCCTTGGCCTAGTCTATGCACACACACACACACACACACACACACACACACACACACAGATGAGTTTGATTATATCAACACAATTTGAACACATGCTCTCTGGACTTTTCCAAAGAATAGCTTCACCTGGAATATAAAATTAGTTCTAGAAAACAATTTTGTTGTTGTTTAAATTTACTTGATAATCTTGTATATGCTTTAGTGTGCACTGTGGACACATATATATCATTAGTAGTTGATTTAGATTTTATAATTATCAGTAACTGATTAGTAACCCAAAATTTTTGTAGATGATTGAGGAAACATCATAGAGTTTTAGTGCCTTTCTATAAAATGTTTTCTTTATCCCTGTTGTCTTAAATATAAGGTCATTTCAGTGGTGGAAATTGAGCTCTTACAAAACAATTCAGTCCCTCATTGTTATTCTCTGACAGGTCATTCAGACAGATAATTTCCTTCAGGTGCCATTAGATAAAAAAGTATAATGTAAATTTGAAAATCTCTTCAAAAACAGATATTAAGTATTTCATTTGAAGCTAATTTCCTTGTTAATGAACTCAGCTAGTATTTTGTGTCTGTCATTTTTATTCTTTCTGAGTTTAATGATTACTTCTTAATTTTCTCTTCATACAGTGTAGAAGAAAAATGACTTGTTATCAATCATACTTTAGACAGGCAACAATGATTTTAATTAGTTAGATTCATTGTCATTGCACTAATCTCTTATTGTGACTGAAAATCTGTTTTAAAACCCTCTGAATATTCTTGCCAAAAATTATCTTTGAATGTAACATTTAGTAATGTATTTTGATTGAGACTGTATCCACATGAAACAAGCATTTCCAGACATATTAGCTTCACATTGTTCTCATTTCTCATTCATACAATGAAATGGGAGTGGGAAATGAAACTATGCTTTGTGGTAACTGTCTTCCCCCATGTTCCAGGCATTAGAGCAAGTACAATAAAAGTTTTTTAGGACATTTCAAGTAATATTTAAGGGGCTTCAGGTTCACCACTTCTTCCCAGGGCCATGTTCAAGTATGTCAATAAATAATCCAATAGGTATCTATAATTTAATCACAAAATTTAATCAAATAACAAATACTCAAGCATTGAAAAAATACCATTTATAGTAGCTTAAAATTATGAAGTAGAGATAAATTTGAAAAATGGTGTGTAAAACCTATACACTGAAAACTATAAAACATTTACAAGAGAAATGTTGAGATATTACTGTATTTGTTACATCACTTTCATGCATTATGAGACTCTGTATTGTTCTCTCAGATTGATGTGCATGTGTACGTGCTAAGTCGCTTCATTTATGTCTGACTCTTTGCGACTCTGGAGACTGTAGCCTGCCAGGCTCCTCTATCCACAGGATTCTCCAGGCAAGAATACTGGAGTGGGTTGCTGTGTTTTCCTCCAGGAGATCTTCCCAACCCAGGCATCAAACCCATGTCTCTTATACCTCCTGTATTGACAGGTGGGTTCTTTACCACTAGCACCACCTGGGAAGCCCCCCAGACTATATGGAGAAATCTCAAATCTCAATAATTAGGAAACAGCTTAATTTTTAAATAGTCAAATGATTAGACAGACATTTCATCAATAAAGAGAAACTGACCACAAATAAGCATATGAAAATTTGTTCCCTGTGGTTTGTCACTGGGGTAATGCAAATTAAAACCACAGTGCACTTTGGAATATCTAAAATTTAGAAGATGTTGGAGAGGATGTGGAACAGGTAGAAATTTTATATACTGCTGGGAGGGTAGTGATGAAAATGGAACAATTACTTCTGAAGACAGTCTGACAGCTTCTTAAAAAGTTTACCTACCACATCATTCATCTATTCCATTCCTATGAAACCTAAAAGCTTATATCTATACATAAACTAGTCCACATATGCTCATGACAGCTTTATTTGTGATATCTTCAAACTCAAAACAACCCAAATGTGTGTCAACAGATGAATGGATAAATAAATCATGTACTTTTGAGCAACAAAAACAATGAAATATTGACACTCAACATTTGACAACACAGAGGGATATCAAGTAATTATGATGAATGAAATAAGCCTGATGAAAAGAGTAAATACTGTTTCCTTCCATTTGTATAAAATCTAGAAAGTGCCAACTAATTTATAGTGACGGAAACCAGATCAGTGGTAACCTAGGACGGGGAAAGACCCCTTCTTTCTCCAAGAGGAAATTGACATTTACAAACTCATGAGTTAATTCCCTACTTCACCCTTTTTCTGAACAAAAATGTCTTTGACAGTATGGATCTATAAATCTAGGTAAATAAGGTCAATACTAATTAAAGAAATAATACATAAAGTATATATTTTGCATGTTTATTATTGTACTGCCTAGAGTCATCTGAAGTAGCAGTGATCCCCACATTCCACATGAGGAAATGTAAGATAAACTATTAAGACCAGTTAAACCAGCGTGCCTATATGCAACTACAGTACTTTATGCTATAAGATTTTTTCTTTTTTTCTATTTATTTTTAATTGAAGGATAATTGCTTTACAATATTGGTTTGATTTCTGCTATACATCAGGATGAATTAGCCATAAAAGTACATATGTCCCCTCCCTCTTAAACCTCCCTCCCACTTCCCACCCTTTCCCACCCCCTCTAGATTGTTCCGGAGCCCCAGTTTGAGTTCCCGGAGTCATACCCACTGTAATATTTTTAACTTAAACAGCCTGCACTTTAAGGATGTCATGCTCTACTGACTGAGCTAGCTAGGCAGGTACATGCACTTTAATTTAACTCTCTTAAATTTGTCTAGTCACTCTTAGCAAAAATGTATTGTGATATTGTTTGATGCTGAGGTGTTTCAAGGTAAATAAGACTGATTTACTGCCCTCCAAGACACTGTGCAAAATACTGTTACATATGTTGTTATATTTCATACTTATATCAGTCATTATTGACCCCATTCTATATGTGGAAAAACTGAGACTCGGTGAGGTTTATTTGCACAAACAGCCAGGCAGTCAGAAGCTGGGGTTCAAACTGAAGTCCTTAAGATCCTGTGATATATTGCCTTTACAGTAAACTCTACTACAGGTACATGCAACAGTGATGAGTCAGACAAAATGGGCACCCTAAGGAGTTCTTAGAGCTTGGGAATTTCACTTTATTATTGTCACCTTCTCCTACCCAATTTAGGTGTAACGTAACAATAGTACCTGGGAGAAAAGTATATTGCTGCCTTTTTTTCCCATTTTCTCATTGCTCATACTCTTCTGAGGTATACAAGACATGTGTCCTCTACCAATCCCCCATCATTTAGGTGATAGAGGCTCACTTAGCATAAAAATACTTGTGGTTCCATCTTGGTTGAAAGCTCTAGTTTTCCATTGTTGATTGAAGTGATTTTAGAGCAGATGGACCTATCTATCACCCTCTTTTCCCGCTAAGTGGATATGGAAGCTTTTCTAAAATTATCCCACAGCCCAAATCTGTGGGTATTAAGAGTTTATCCTATAAGGTGTAATGACTGCCCTTCTGTTTTCTAGAATATTCCTGAGTGTTTGAGCTTAGTGATGCTGTCAGCATCAGTGGATGACAGTTGCCTGCTACCCAGATGACTGACTGCCTCTCTCACTGTCTACTTGGCAACATCTTTGCTGCAAATCTGCTCCCCATATGGGGAAACATGTTGGTTTGTAAGGAACATTTTCCACAAACATTCCTTAAGAAGAATACAGGTTTTCTACCACCCCCATCCATATGTACTTTTTTCCCTTTAGGAACATGGATTTGCCATCCTGGAGAAATAGATTTTTTTTTTTTTTCACTTTAAGACTTTTGGATTGGTGTCACTAAACACAAATAATTGAGAATGAGAAAATGGTAAAACATGTGCCTGATGTTAACTTTTAAATTTGATAATTTAAAAATTATGAAATTTC
The DNA here is from genome assembly GCF_910594005.1 of Cervus elaphus. Classification (NCBI taxonomy): domain Eukaryota; kingdom Metazoa; phylum Chordata; class Mammalia; order Artiodactyla; family Cervidae; genus Cervus; species Cervus elaphus. The sequence continues at coordinate 50,747,928 of NC_057829.1, read as the reverse complement.
AATATAATGTATTTTTCTCAATATGTGGGGGTAAATAAAAGATATGTTTATTTTTAAACCTACCCCAGAATAATCAGAATTTGAAGTCATAGAAAATAACTGGGTTTAGAACCTTTGCCCTTTGCTACTATAAGCAATTGATACTTTGTATTTGTCAAGTTCTTGCATCCACAATCTATATACTAACTATGTGGTAACATTGCTTTCTGTTGCTACATACACCTAATGCTCTGAGGATAAGCCAGCAGTCTATTGTAAAACTAAAATAGGCCATATTTATTTTTATTAATTTCCACTTTAACTGGTATTTTTATTCAAAAGAAAATGGAATACATTATTCTGTCACCAGCCACAACAAATTTCATTAATTTTCCATTTGCTAAAGTAGAGTGAGTCATTAAGAATTGGAATATAAGTCTGACAATTTCTCCTTCTAGCAATGTCCAAATATCCTTAAAAGAGCTGCTTAGCCAAATAACTTTATTTAAAGTAGTGAGACTTTCTGTTTGTGGAAAGGGGAAATAATTTTGAGTGATTGATGAGATATTTTATATTTGCAGTTTGTATAATTCATTTCAAGATTCAGAGAGTGCATCATGGATCTCTGGGTCTCCCCTAAGAACAGAGCTGACTCTAGTTACAGGCAAATCTATGACAAAATAGTCTTGACTAATATTTTTCTTTCTCTCTCTCAAATGTATTATTTTTTCCTTCAAACAAGGTACTGTGTTCAGAATACCTTCATTTCCCTAGTCATCTTGGTTTGAAAGTTAAGGACAAGCTCTGTGACCTTCACCCAACCTCTTGACATAGCTCTCCCTCCATAGTTTGATACCAAATTTTATGGACTCTTCTTCCACGGTATTTCTCACACTTATTCCTTTCTCTGTTTCATCGTTAAGAGCAGGGTCTATGTTTCCTACAGCTGTCTGGCTCTCTCAAACACAAGCTCCACTGTTTTTTTCAGAGCCAGACATTCTGGGGGCCTGTTCTTCCCATTGCAGAACTCCTTGCCCGGGAAGACCAGTGTGGGGTTGGACCCCTTGTTCCTTGGAGAGGACCTCCACAATTGTGATAGCTCTCCCATTTGTGCATCACCATCCCAGATGTGTGTATCCTGACTGTATTGCATCTTCACCCTTCCTATCCATCTTGTTGTGGTTCCTTCTTGATATCTTTAGCTGTGGGAAATCTTTTCTGTTGGCCTTCAGGTCATTCTCATAGATAGTTGCTTTGTAAGTGGTTATAATTTTGACATGTCTGTGGGAGGAGAAGAGTTCAGTGTTTTCTACTCTTCCCTCTCAGTCACCTCTTCTCGGGCGTTTATCATTTTAAGTCAGGTGGTCAGCACGGTCCTCAGTGAGAAAATGATACTTAAGCAAAGATGTGAAGTGGATAAGGGGGTGAGTCACTGAGGCATCTGAGGGAAGGATGACTCACATACTGATAACGGGGTCTCACCATATCTGCTTAATGTTATCGATGAACCAACCCCTTCATACTTTGGCCACCTGATGCGAAGAGCTGACTCATTGGAAAAGACCCTGATGCTGGGAAAGATTGAGGGCAGGAGGAGAAGGGGACGACAGAGGATGAGATGGTTGGATGGCATCACCGACTCAATGGACATGGCTTTGGGTGGACTCCAGGAGTTGGTGATGGACAGGGAAGCCTGGCGTGCTGCGGTTCATGGGGTCGCAAAGAGTCGGACACGACTGAGTGACTGAACTGAACTGAAAGGAACCCCTTCATGTCCTTTCTCACCTCTAAGACTTGGCAGAAGTTGCCATTCTCCCTAGGAAGCCCTTTCATGTCTGTTACCATGCTTATGTTGTTTAATCGCTAAGTCACATCCAACTCCTTTGCTCTCCTTTGCGGCCTTTATGGACTGTAGCCCGTCAGTCTCCTCTGTCCATGGGATTTCCCAGGCAGGAACACTGGAGTGGGCTCCTATTTCCTTCTCCAGGGGAATCTTCCCAACCCAGGGATGGAACCCAGTCTCCTGCATTGGCAGGTGGGTTCTTTACTATGGAGCCACAAGGGAAGCCCACCCCATGCTTATAAAATTTTTAACAACCAGCTCTCTGAGAGGAAAATGAGTACTGGTAATTCCTGAAAACTGTGGTGTAAATACTCCCACCATGACCAAGTTACCAGTGGGATGGGCCCAGCATATGCAGCTGGGTAGAGATATGCAAAGTCAGCTCTCACAGCTGGTATGAGGCACCTCCGTCATAGCACTCCATTTGTTCATCTCCTTCTCACTAGGTGTAACTTATTTAAATTTCCCTCTGCCTTTTAACTGTCATCCCTTGGTGGGTTTGATATCCTTTTTCTTCCCTCCAAAGGCACACTACCTTCTTCCCTCTATTGTAGCATTTTTATTTTCTGTCTATACATACATCCACAAGACTTAACACTTGTGGGCGATTATTGTTTTTACATCAGTGATACTTAGATTGTATGCTTAAGTCAGTTGTGTCTGATTCTTTACGATGCTATGGACTGTAGCTCAATAGGCTCCGCTGTCCCTGGGATTCTCCAGGCAAGAATACTGGAGTGGGTTGCCATTTTCTCCTCCACAGGATCTTCCTGATTCAGGGATCAAACCTGTGTCTCTTGTATCTCCTGCATAGGCAGGCAGGTTCTTTACCACTAGTGCAACCTGGGAAGCCTGATACTTAGAAGAGTCTCTCATACAGCATTTAGTAGGTATTTTATTTTTAATTTTTTTCCTTCTAATAGTTAATGATATTAAATGTTATTTAATTATTTTAGAATGATAATTATATTGTGGTTGAGAAGTTAAAAAGAGCCCTTATATTTTAAAGACTGCCAAGTATTTGTAGATAAAATACACGAAGTGTGGATTTGATTCAGAATAATTCAGTGAGTGGGAAGGTATAGATAGGAAGAGATTTGATCATTGTTGAAACTGGGTGGCAGGTAATCTGTCATTCATTCTATTTTTTCTCTTTAGCTCCATGTAAGTTTAAAATTTTTCATATTAAACTGTGAATAAATCCTTTCTAATTTACCTAATTTGCGATTGTTTGCCATAAATTTAGTTTCTGAGGTAGGTACCAAAGTTATTCTTAGCAGTCATTTCCTGCACTTGAACAGTTAATTATTCAAATAGTTTTTATTTAGTAATCATCAGTATAATTATGTTAATAATGTAGCATTTACTTTTTATTCATAAATGCTCATGAAATATATTGCATAGTTGACTGATTAACAGACACACATACACAAAGCAAAAATAAACAACAACAACAAAATCACATACACAAAGTATCATGTGATCCAGAAAATTTAGAACAGGTCAAGGGTGTAATATTCTATGAGATTCACTTTTGGCTTGCATAATATTTGAGAGGTATTCTTTCATATTTGCCTATTTAAAACCTTGTACTTAAAAAATGATTAGTCAGGAAATTGTTCATGTAAAATTTCCACTTTGAGTTATTTTGCAGAAGTGTTTCTCTGACAGACTTAAGGGTAAAATTTATGAGGCAATATAGAACAAAATCTATTTTTTTCAGTTGCTGCACATGCCTACTCAGAGTGTTTTGCCCAAAGAGTTCTAGCATGGATGTGAAATTGCCTGGGAAATTAGATGTAGATTTATTTTGTGTTAAACCTGAGTGAAAAGAATATGTTCCAGTCTAGTAATACTAGTAAATGTTGCTACAAGTACAAAGAAGCAAAACATGTCTCCAGGGACTGGAAGTTCGGTGGGCATTAAAATGGAGTTCTTTTGTTGCTTACTGTCTTTTATCTGAGCTGAATTTTAAATACCTAGTTTACATTTCAAATTAATGTTTGCAGAAATATATAATAAGGAAATCCCGCTTGATGTTTGTGGACTCTAAAGAACCTTGTCCAAGGAATATAGGCAGGACTTTGTTCAGGGAATTAATATAAGGGATATGGCTTATTTTAATATTATTTATGACTTATTTAATATTATTTCATTCATAAAGTAGCCAACTTTAGAAGTTCATTAGAAAATGATTAATAGTACATTTAAAGTGCTTGGTAAGCTTTGAATTTAAAAAAGGAGCAGTAGAGCTTCCTTTACTACTTGAATATTTGATAAAATGCATTTCATTTACACAATATAATGAAACTAGTACTAGTGTCTGCTCAACTAAGATGCTTTCAGGACAAATGAAATGAAAATTTTGCAGCTCCAAATTTTATGGCCTCCATTCACTCCTTTACAATAATGAGACCTGATGCTACTCAAAGACTGAAGTTTGAAATATCTACTGCCTTCAGAGATAGTGCTGTGGTTTTTAAAAGAAACTTTATTTTGAAATCATTTCAAATTTACTGAGAAGCTGCAAGATTAACACAGAGTGTTCCCAGCTGATTCATTTTGCTGTACAGTAGAAGCTAACACAACATTATAAAGCAACTATACTCCAATAAAAATTAAATAACACAAATTAACCACTCTTTAGCATTTTTCTGTATTTTTATCATCTCTAATATGTGATATGAATGTGTATTATATAAAATATAATTTATTTCTGAATTATTTGAGAATAAATTCAATACTTCATGCCCATTTCCTGAATGTCTTTGTCTGTTTTCCAAGAACAAGAATATTCTCATGTAATCACTATGTCATCAAAATTCAAGACATTTAACATTGATATTTTATCTGATCTATAGCTCTTATTTCAATTTTGCAAGTTGTCCCAATCATATTGTTTATAGAACCTTTCCCTCCAGTTCAGAATCCAATCCAAGATCACACATTGTCATGACTCTTTGGGCTCCTTTAAACTGAAATTTGCTCTTTAGCTTTCCATTATCTTTTATGGTACGTACATCTTTTAAGGAGTACAGGCCAATAATCTTAGAGACTATTACTCAGTTTGGGTTTATGTAATATTTCTTCATGGCTACATTCAAGTGATGTATCTCTGGACAGAATATTATATAAGAGATGTTGTATCCTTCCTTTGTTACCTGAGCCCCAGAAATTCTAGAAACTTGAGCCTATCTAAATAATATATTTTGAGTTATGCTTGACATACAGTATATTAGTTTCACATACACAATATGGAGATTTAACACTTGTATATGTTGCAGAATGATCGCTACAGTAAGTCTAGCAACCATCTGTCACCATACAAAGTTAATACAATGTTATTGACCATATTCCCCTTACTGTACTTTATATCCCCATTAACTATTTACTTTATAACTAGACATTTGTGCTTATTGATCTCCTTTTTCAACTTTACACCCTGACCTCCAACCTTTCTTCCCTGTGGTAACCAGTAATCTTTTTTCTTTTTTTTTCATTTATTTTTATTAGTTAGAGGCTAATTACTTTACAATATTGTAGTGGTTTTTGCCATACATTGACATGAATCAGCCATGGATTTACATGTGTTCCCCATCCTGATCCCCCTTCCCCCCTCCTTCCCCATCCCATCCCTCTGGGTCTTCCCAGTGCACCAGCCCTGAGCACTTGTCTGGGCTGGTGATCTGTTTCACACTTGATAATATACATGTTTCAATGCTATTTTCTCATATCATCCCACCCTCACCTTCTCCCACAGAGTCCAAAGTTCTGTTCTATACATCCGTGTCTCTTTTTCTGTCTTGCATATAGGGTTATCATTACCATTTTTTTAAATTCCATATATATGCATTAGTATACTGTATTGGTGTTTATCTTTCTGGCTTACTTCATTCTGTATAATGGGCTCCAGTTTCATCCATCTCATTAGAACTGATTCAAATGTATTCTTTTTAATGGCTGAGTAATATTCCATTGTGTTAATCTTTTTTCTGTATCTATGAGTTAAAGTTTTGTTTTGTTTCTTAGATTCCAAATATAAATCATGCAGTATTTGCCTGTCTTTATCTGATTATAGCATAATACACTCAAGGTCCACCATGCTGTTGCGAATCATAAGATATTTTTTTATGACTAATAACCTGTTGTGTATGTGTGTGACATGTTCTTTATCCATTCCTCTATTGATGGAAACTTAAGCTGTTTCCATATCTTCTTGGCTATTGTACACAATGCTATGATGAACATTACATATATATTTTTAAACTAGTGATTTCATTTTCTTTGGGTGAGTACCCAGTAGTAGAATTGGTGGGTGGTATGGTAGATCTACAGTTTAAAAATATTTTATTGATGTATAATTGATTTACAATGTTGTGTTTGATTTCTGCTGTACATTAAAGTGACTCATATGTATATATGTATATATATATATATGTTTGTGTATGTGTATTCTTTTACATATTTTTTTCCATTATGGCTTATTACAGAATACTGAGTATAGTAGGACCTTTTTGTTTATCCATCCTCTGTAACAGTTCGCATCTGCTAATCCCACACTCCCCATCCTTCTCTCTCCCTCCTACCTTCCACCTTGGCAACCACAGGTCTGTTTTATATATTTGTAAATTTGTTTTTGTTTTTCAGATGTGTTAATTTGTATTCCACATTAAAGTAATATCATATGGTATTTGTTTTTCTCTTTCAGACATTTCTTAATGTAATAATATCTAGGCCCATCTTTATTGCTGCAAATGACATTATTTCATTCTTTTTAATGGCTTAATACTATTCTTGTGTGTGTGTGTGTGTGTGTGTGTGTGTACGCCACATCTTCTGATCCATTCATCTATTGATGGATATTTAGGTTATTTCTGTGTCTCAGCCATTGTAAACAGTTCTGCAATGAACATAGGGTACATGTGTCTTTTTGAAGTATAGTTTCATCTGGGTATAAATCCTAGGAATGGGTTTCTGGATCATATGGCAACTCTATTTTTAGTTTTTTGAGGACCTTCTATACTGTTTTCCTTAGTGGCTGCACATATTTACATTCCCACCAACAGTGTATGGGGGTTCCCTTTTCTCCACACCCTCTCCAGCATTTATTATTTGTAGACTTTTCAGTGATGGCCATTCTGACTGGTGGGAGGTGGTACCTCATTATTGTCATTATTATTACCTCATTATTATATACCTCATTATTATTATATACCTCATTATTATTACATCATTATTATATACATTATTATTTGCATTTGCATTTCTCTAATAATTAGTAATGATGAACATTTTTTCATTTGCCTGTGGGCCATTCTATATCTTCTTTGGAGAAACAGTAGATCTACTTTTAATTTTAGATTTGGGAGGAAGCCTCCATACTGTTTTCCTTAGTGGAAACCTTCTTAAATTAGGAGATAAATGGAATGATATGGAAGATCTGAGCAGTTAATTAAATAGGATAAGAATAAAATGGCACTCTGAAGTTATAAGTTTCTAGATTAAGTTGATAATTTGACTTTTTAGAATATATAGACTTTACTTCATGGGACAGGGTGGAATTCAAGAACTAGCAACTAGCTACAGTAGAAGAAATAAAACAATGGGTAAGCATGGTGCCCTTAGTTGTGAAAACTGCATTTCATAATTCATTGTTTTCTTGACTTATACATTATAATTTTCTTGATACACATTTTTTTTCTCTGAGTTGCTAGACCAACTGGTAAAACTTAGTCATGAACATGCATCAAATTCAGACCTTTACTTTCTTTTTGTCTTGCTTCCAAATACTCATTCCAGGCTATATAAATGTGATAATAGCTTAAATGATGATGGAAAGATATTTAAAAATATACGTAATGAAAACCAGAATTTTCACTGTGAGAGAAGTAAGTTGCAAATAAGAAGTGGGGAGAAAAACTATAATTAGCTTATAGTACTAGATTAGAATTAAAGATATCAGTATGAATGAAGGTAGGTAGATTCATACATATATATACATACATACATACATACATATTCATATATACATGCATACATGAGTTGGAATACATGCACATATTTTCTAGTTCTGTTTGCTGAGAAGCATAGAAGCAATGATATTCCAGTAGTGACAAGCATATTTATTGCCTCAATCTTGGTTTCTTAATGTCATTCTCCAATAAAAGAAACCAGGGTTCCTTGAAAGAATGACTGACTCTACAGTGGGGTAGAGAAAATACAAAATGACCTGGAACCCCAAAGTAAGGAAACACTATGAATGAATGAATCACAAGGATTCATGAATCCTTACAGGATAATTCTAAGTAATAAATGTAGAAAAGTGAGGGAAATATCATAATTAGACTATCACAATTAACAATTATTGTGGGTAGGATCCACTGAAAATTATTAAAATCATTGAGTGAAACTTTAAGGTGAAATAGAGTATTTGTATAGCCTCAAATTATCTCCCTCATTATACTTACTAATTGCAAGAGTAACTAATGTTAACATATGTTTATACAAACTTTTTGGCAAGCAAATGTAATCTGATTGTCATAGACAGCCATTACTTGCAATGCCTTTTTTGCACTAGGCTATTAAGGCAGCTTATCAGTTTTAGTTGGCTCATATAGGGACATAAGAAATAGTAAGTTGTTGATAATTAAACCAGTTTATTTTCATCTTCTAGTGAAACATTTAAAAATAAATAACAATCTGTAAAAATGACAAAGCAGGGAGGATTCTTTTAACTACTATGTGTTACTCCACCCTTGTTGAAATATCTGTTCTTTTTAAAATTGATTTATAACAAATTACCACAAATTTGGGGGGTGAAAACAGCACTTTCTTATTGTCTCCCAAGGCTGCAATCAAATCTCTAGGGAAGAATTTGCTTTAAAATCTTTCAGGTTCTAGATGGACTTCAGTTCTTGAAGTTATGAAACTTAGGGAGCTGTTTCTTTGTCAAATGGCGCTTCCCATTTTTAAGCCAGCAAAGGCAGCCATTTTCTTGCTTAGCATCTTCCTTTCTTCCCTTTCTGCTACCAGTTGGATAAAACTCTTGGTTTTTTAAGAGGATTGTGTGATTAGAGCAGGGCACGCTCCATATTTTAAGACCGATTATGCCATATGACAGCCTAATCACGGAAGGGATATTTCATCATATCCATCGGTACTGAGGGTGGGAGGGATTCTGGGAAGTACATCTTTGGGGAGCCATTTTAGAAATTTTACCTAACGCAGTAAAGTCGTGTTAATCTCTAGAGTTGGGTCTCTTTTTCAGTTTTATTCCTGCCATGTAGGCAGACAACTTGGATGTCAATAAAATGTCCTTCCTCTATAATATGATCTTTTAGTCTTTGCAAACAATATGGCCCATCATCCTGATTTTCATCAGTAAGGTAATCAATTTCAGGTTATGTCAAATATGTTTTTATTTTGCAGAGATTTAAACATGAGAAAAAGATATAGAAATAGATATGTTCTACACAAGAGGATTGATTAGGGTGATTTCATTGTATAATCAAATGATGCATTTAAGTGGTGATATAAAAAGAGTGAAAGAGCAAACTTTAATGCACTTCCATTCGATGATAATAGTCTACTTGTGGTGCAACAGTCCCCAGTGTACTATAACAATGAGCTGATCAGGTATTTCCTCTTTGGTATAAGGGAAAGAGATTGGGAAAGTGGATCTGGTTTGATGTGATTCTATTATTACTACTGGCCAATTTTCCTGGGGTTACTAGCAATTCCCCTTGTGATTGCAGATGAGCTTGTACTTAAGAGCTTCAGCCCTTACGATTTTCTTGATATTCCTATTAAACTCAATTTGTTTTCTCCCTTGTTCTTCAAACTAACAAGCAGGTTTATTAACTTTTTATTGTGCCTCAGTTACACCTTTATAGAGGATGATTCAATTAAAGTATGACAAAGAATGCATGCTTTAGGTGAAAATATTCCATATGATGTTTTCAGATTTGTTCTAGTATGTTTGGTAGTATAGAAACAATCTGAGACATACTGACTTTAAGTAGACAAGATTTCCTGTGCTTGTTATATATGGAGTATATATTTATTGGATGCAAAAATTTGTTTTTTATTGATGTATAGTTGATGTACAATGTGTTAATTTCTACTGTACAGCAAGTGATTCAGCTACACACACACACACACACACACACACACTCTTTTTAAAATTCTTTTCCATTATGTCTTATCACAGGCTATTGAATATAGTTCCTGATGCTATATAGTAGGACCTTGTTGTTTATCAGTTCCATACATAATAGTTTGCAACTGCTAATCCCAAACTCCCAATGCATCCTTCCCCCAACCCTCACCCTCTTGGCAACCATAAGCGTGTTTTTTATGTCTGTGAGTCTGTTTCTGTTTCATAGATAAATTCATTTGTGTCATATTTAAGATTACTTATATAAGTGGTCAATGGTATTTAGCTTTGTCTTTCTGACTTCCCTTAGTATGACCGGATGCTAAAATGTAAAGGATAATAGGCTAATAGACTAAAAATAGTTTTCTGAGTAATATTCCTCAGAAAACACAGTTTAGAAAGCATAGTTCTGACATAAATTTGATTCCTTTCTCTGTAATAAAGCAGTTTCTGCAGTTCTTAGGTTATCCTTCATTTCTGAGTTGAAGTCAGGCTGCCTTAGGCACTGAGTTGCGTGGTGTTTAGAATTTGCTCAAACACTTTGTTAGTACTTTATCCATGTTGTGTTCTCTCAGAGGCAATAAAAGTTTTAGAAATTGTAAATGTCCTCATATAAAGTACATCAAATGTGATTCAAATGTGAAAAAAAATCCTTCTTTTATTTAATGCCTTAAATTTTACTGGTTAGCAAAATGAGTTTTAGAATGAAGTTTCTAAAATGTTTCAACACTGGAATGATTGTTAGAAACCCCAAGAATATTGAGCCAATTTGTAAGTGACACAAATTGAAAATCCAGTTTGCATGGGGAATATAATTTTCTCACTTAGATTACCTGCACAGTTCTTTACTTGTGGATTGTAAGGTGAAGTGGCTTTAGAGTTCATAGAAATACAGAAGTGTGGTCTCTGGAGTCCTGGTTTTGCATCTCAATTATTAGTGATGTGAGTGTGAATAAGTAGATGATGCTTATTTACTCTTCTATAAAATGGGATGACAGCTGTCATGCCTTATGGGGTGAGTGTTCAAGAAGGCCTTGAATGAAGAGCACTGTTAGGACTTCCTAACCATAAATACAGATTGTTAAAGAAGTGAAGATGTTAAATCATAATAGGGACTTTTTTGGAGAGTGAAAGTTTCAGTCAATCTTTAAGTCATCCTCATAAAACTCAGGATGTTTCTGAATTTTTTTTGTAAAGGAATTGGTCTGAATAGCTGTTTTCCTTTCTACGTTGCTTTTGTTTTTTCTTTTCATTTGCCAGAAAAAGTAAAAGTGAAATAAGTTTGATGTGTTATAGCTCTGTCTACTTAAGGAGCTCAGATTTTCTGGCATTAATATTTTCTGTGAAAATAAGTTATTTGAAAATATACAGATTCTTTGCCAAAAAGCTTTGCAAAAACAAATCTCAAAAATTAAATGCAACAATAAGGGCTTTATAGGAAAAGGAATTTTTATTTTATCTTTAAAATTACCTTTAATCATAGATACTGTAAATGGATGACTAGGGCAATTATATAATTCAAAGCAAACTGTATTAATGCCTACCTTGTTCAGATAATTCTGGTGAATAATTTTTTCTTTGTTTTGAATTATGCAAATAATTACTTCTGCTTATTACTTCCATTTGTTAGTGTAGCTGTTGCCTTAGTGTAGATCAACAAAAACGGCATTTTGGAGTCATCTTAAGAGGTCCAACTCTTAGATATCATTTTAGAAGATGTTTTTAATGCCTTGAAACATAATATTTTATAGTTTTAAACTCTGAAAACTACAGACTCTTTTCCTAGAAAAATTCCCATATATAGAACATTTTGTATACAATTGAGGGGCTCACAGACATTCCAAAGTGAAGACCAGGTTAAGCACCCCTGCTGTTGCAGAAATAAACTGGCTACAATTTTCCAGCCAAATTGAAGAGATGTTACTTAACAAGTGCTCTGTGATGTATATTTTTTAAGAAGTTAAAAGAAAATGGGAAAACTTTCCTTCTCTAATATAGAATATATTAATGAAAGAAATGTTTTGAAAATGTTGCAAATATTCTTGTAGCTTGATTATGAATGAGAAAATAATGTTTACCATGACAACAGAGTTCTGAAAATTCACCTAGGTCTATATAAAATCAAATTCATGCAACCATTTATACTATTACTAGTTGTAGTTATTACAACTTTTTATTCCCCATGTGCCAGTAATACTGCTATTACATCTTCCTCATCAGCTGATGTTCTAATTTTTCCTGTTTTTAAAAATTAATTACTATATATGAATTCATACACCAGGTATTACAAGTGCCCTCCTCTCTTTCTCTCTCTCTCTCAAACACACACACACTCACACACAGAAACACAACTCTCATTTTCATTATCCCAATATTATTCCACTTTATTTTCTTTCTGTCACCACTGCTTGGATACTTGAGGACAAAACCCAAAGCAAACCCCACATGTTCACTGCATTTGAACTGGTGTATATTCTTTGATTATATTTTATGCCATTGTATTCTTTGGTTATATTTTTTCCCATTATCTAAGACTGCTGATTTTTGACCACTTGATTCTACTGGCATTCTTTCATTCCCTGTCTTTAACATGGTCTGGCAGGCCCTGGACTATCTGTACCCACCCTCCTCAGCCTTTTGTCCTCTTCCTCCCCTCTGTAGCCAAACTGGCCTCTGCCATTTCTTGAGCACATCAGACACCCAGTCCTTTGAGCCTTTGCTCTGAGTTATTTCCTCTGCTTGGAATGTTCATTTGCAATATATCTGATTAACTAAGCTCCTCGCCTTCTTCAAATCTCTGCTCAAATCTCACCCTCCCAGTGATACCTATCTTGACACCCTATTTAATTCTGCTCTGTTCACATACACCAAATCCCCTTATTTCCAATCTCTTTATTCTGTTCTTTATGTTTTTCTAGACTACTTACCACCTCTGATACATTTTATAGTGTATTTGTTCATTGTCCTACCCCTAACCATGTGCCCCTAACCACTGAACCAATGCAGAATAGAATGGAAGCCATGTAAGGGATGAAGGTAGAGATGTCTGTCTCTTGTGTTCTTTTATGGATCCTAAATTTCTAAAACAGAGCCTAACAATAGTCACTTAATAAATACACTTTAAAAACATTGAATGAATAACTATTCTATATTCAAAAATGTGGAGAAGGAAATGGCAGCCCACTCCAGTATTCTTGCCTAGAGAATCCTGTGGACGGAGGAGCCTGGTGGGCTGCTGTCCATAGGGTCGCACAGAGTCAGACATGACTGAACTGACTTAGCATGCATGCATGCATTGGAGAAGGGAATGGCAACCCACTCCAGTATTCTTTCCTGGAGAATCCCAGGGATGGAGGAGCCTGGTGGGCTGCCGTCAATGAGGTCGCACAGAGTCAGACACGACTGAAGCGACTTAGCAGCAGCAGCAGCAGCATTCAACAATGAGAGAGTTGTTGGATGCAGATGAAATAGATCACCTGGCCATCCTAAGGAGTCTCACCCCAGATGGGAAGAAGAGCAAATAAAGGACATCTATTGATGGAACACCATCTCTAGGTACACTGGGGAGGTGATGGTGAACAAAACCCAATAAGGTTATAACCCTCATGTTGCTCACATTTTAATTGGTGACCAGGTTTACTCTTAGTGTAAAGTGTGTTTTGATTAGTGATATATGTGTCTACAAGTGGGTGATGTAGGATGGTAGCTGTATGTGGTAGAAGGTCAGAGAGAGGTTCCAGTAGGGGGTGGCCCTGGGAAACTGAAGTCTGTGAGGTAGATTTAATGGGAAAGAACTTTCCAGACAAAGGGAGCACTATCTGTAGGGTGTTGCTATTTATTCCCAACCCAGTGCCTTACTTCTTGACTCTTGCCAATGATACCTTCTGTCCTACCTGGCTCTACATTTGCTATGAGAATTCTTCTTTAAACAGGTTCAGACTATAGGCTTTATATGTACAAAAGCATTACAACCAAAACTTTAAAGTCAGGGCATTTTTACATAAACTTGTCTGGATTCTCTTTAGAAATCTGATGAATGGGCCATACTGGCTCACAGCCTTCTGCAGCCACAGCTTGTTGGGAGGGAACATGCTCTTCTATGTACCCTGGTCCCCATCCTTCAGGGGCTTCCCAGGTGGCGCTAGTGGTAAAGAGCCCACCTGCCAATGCAGGAAACATATGAGACATAGGTTCAACCCATGGGTTGGGAAGATCCCCTGGAGGAGGGCATGGCAATCCACTCCAGTATTCTTGCCTGGAGAATCCCCTGACAGGCTATAGCCCAGAGGTTCGCCCAGAGTTGGGCATGACAAGCAACTTGGCATTCATAGCATTCCATCTTGAGGCTTCTGAGTTTGTGAACCTTAGACTGAACTGGAGACAAACTTGCTCTCTCTGGCAGTTTCGTTTTGTGGCATTTCTCTTTATATATATTCTTTGTGAAAATTCAGTAAAGAGGGTGAGATACTTGCTTCAACACTAGCTCTGTTCTTTGAGTAGGTAGTGGTTAGCACAGTTAATCCACTTCAGAACTCCCTCTGAATCCTGGTTGCTATGGGGATGATGCATGTGTGTAAATATAGAAATATATACATATATATTTAATGTAATATACATGTAATTTATTTTTAAGTAAAATAGACAATATTTCAGTTCAGTTCAGTCACTCAGTCGTGTCCGACTCTTTGCGACCCCATGAACCACAGCACGCCAGGCCTCCCTGTCCATCACCAGCTCCCAGAGTCCACCCAAACCCATCTCCATTGAGTCAGTGATGCCATCCAACCATCTCATCCTTTGTTGTCCCCTTCTCCTCCTGCCCTCAATCTTTACCAGCATCAGGGTCTTTTCCAAATGAGTCAGCTCTTCCCATCAGGTGGCCAAAGTATTGGAGTTTCAGCTTCAACATCAGTCCTTCCAGTGAACACCCAGGACTGATCTCCTTTAGGATGGACTGGTTGGATCTCCTTGAAGTCCAAGGGACTCTCAAGAGTCTTCTCCAACACCACAGTTCAAAAGCATCAGTTATTCAGCCGTCAACTTTCTTTATAGTCCAACTCTCACATCCATACATGACCATTGGGAAAAACCATAGCCTTGACTAGACAGACCTTTGTTGGCAAAGTAATGTCTCTGCTTTTTAATATGCTATCTAGGTTGGTCATAACTTTCCTTCCAAGAAGTAAGCGTCTTTTAATTTTATGGTTGCAATCACTATCAGCAATGGTTTTGGAGCCCAGAAAAATAAAGTCAGCCACTGTTCCCACTGTTTCCCCATCTGTTTGCCATGAAGTGATGAGACCGGATGCCATGATTTTAGTTTTCTGAATGTTGAGCTTTAAGCCAACTTTTTCACTCTCCTCTTTCACTTTCATCAAGCAGCTCTTTAGTTCTTTTTCACTTTCTGCCATAAGGGTGGTGTCATCTGCATATCTGAAGTTATTGATGTTTCTTCCGGCAATCTTGATTCCAGCTTGTGCTTCTTCCAGCCCAGCGTTTCTCATGATGTACTCTGCATATAAGTTAAATAAGCAGGGTGATAATAAACAGCCTTGATGTACTCCTTTTCCTATTTGGAACCAGTCTGTTGTTCCATGTCCAGTTCTAACTTTTGCTTCCTGACCTGCATACAGATTTCTCAAGAGGCAGGTTAGGTGGTCTGGTATTCCCATCTCTTTCTGAATCTTCCACAGTTTATTGTGATCCACACAGTCAAAGGCTTTGGCATAGTCAATAAAGCAGAAATAGATGTTTTTCTGGAACTCTCTTGCTTTTTCGATGATCCAACGGATGTTGGCAATTTGATCTGTGGTTGCTCTGCCTTTTCTAAAACCAGCTTGAACATCTGGAATTTAACGGTTCACGTATGCTGAAGCCTGGCTTGGAGAATTTTGAGCATTACTTTGCTAGCATATGAGATGAGGGCAATTGTGCGATAGTTTAAGTATTCTTTGGAATTGCCTTTCTTTGGGATTGGAATGAAAACGGACCTTTTCCAGTCCTGTGGCCACTGCTGAGTTTTCCAAATTTGCTGACATATTGAGTGCAGCACTTTCACAGCATCATCTTTCAGGATTTGAAAATGCTCAACTGGAATTCCATCAGTTCCACTAGTTTTGTTCGTAGTGATGCTTCCTAAGGCCCACTTGACTTCACATTCCAGGATGTCTGGCTCTAGGTGAGGGATCACACCATCGTGATTATCTGGGTTGTGAAGATCTTTTTTGTACAGTTCTTCTGTGTATTCTTGCCACCTCTTCTTAATATCTTCTGCTTCTTAGGTCCCTACCATTTCTGTCCTTTATTGTTCCCATCTTTGCGTAAAATGTTCCCTTGGTATCTCTAATTTTCTTGAAGAGATCTCTAGTCTTTCCCATTCTATTATTTTCCTCTATTTCTTTGCATTGATCACTGAGGAAGGCTTTCTTATCTCTCCTGGCTATTCTTTGGAGCTCTGCATTCAAATGGGAATATCATTCCTTTTCTCCTTTGCTTTTTGCTTCCCTTCTTTTCAGAGCTATTTGTAAGGCCAGACAATATTTACAGTGAAATTAAAATGAATTCCTTTAGACAGTATTATATCTAAAAAAAGCAAATTGGAATTTGGTTATATTCAACTGTAATGTCATACCAGAAGTTTGTGTTGTTTTTATTATTACTAACTGACATATAATAACTGCTCATTCTGAGTTGGGTTCAGAGTTAGAGGTTTAACATGCATTATCTAAGTTAATGTCATAACTCTGGAGCAGATCTTATTATCCACATTCTGTAGATTAGGAAGCTGAGGATCAAACAGCATAAATAAAATTAATTAAAGTTTTACATTTAGAAAGATTCAGAAGAATTCTGTGAATCCCTTCCACTCCAGGCAAACCATAGGCTTGTTTTTTTTTAAAAAAATTATGACTATTTAGCTACTAATAGTCTAATAGTTAAGAGCTCATTTTTAGTTTTTAAAACACGTCCCCATTATACATCGTTTAATTTGTTTGCTTTTGAGAAAAGAAAGAATAATAAACACTTTCTAACACTTTCCACCATTTAAGTTCTATAGAGCAGTTGTTGAATCTTCAGTAGAGGATTTGGGTGTTCTTTTGCATTTCTTTATTAACAATATTTTTTAAATGAAATTGCTGTGGTGCTGTGTTTGTATTTGTTTTAAAAATTTAATGACTGTGTTAGGCTTTGTTGATGAGACAACCAATATGTAATCTGGCTAATGCTATGATATCAGTTTGGCTTCTTTTTTCTTTGCTACTTTGATCTTACACTTTGCTCATGGTATTTAATTAGATTAAATTTAGCACATTAACTCTTCTACAAACTAATTGATTCTCCAACAAAAGGCTTTTGTTTTCTTGTCAACTCTTTGATGTCTCAACAAAATTGGTTATCATTGCATCCTAAAGCTAATTATTTTATGAATGGAGTGAGAATTTCCCAATGTCTACTATATGAATAGAGATTGATAATGACCATTTAGAAAATCAAGCTGTAGATTTAAAGGTGCTATAATCATTGTCATTAATTTGGGGAGTACTTAGTTATGGTACAGCATACTTTTTGGTTCCTTCAGGCAAAAAAATGGAGGTTACAAGTCTAAAATCTTTCTATGAAAGGTAAGGTATTCTTGTTTTAATTTGCATATGCATCAATACATTGTTTTCTAAAATGGTTATCGTATAGAATGTCAAAATGGGATACATAAATTTTGGTCTAATAAGGAAAAGATTCAGTTCAGAGAAATTTCTTGCAATTGCAAAATTAAAAGGAAGAAAAAGCTACAGTAGGTTAATTGAGCATGTACTAAAAATGCTTGTTTAAGAACTGAGGCAATCATCATTTCTACTTCAAGGAGGTACCTCAAATGTTTTCAATTATGATAATTTACATTTCACAAAAATAATGCCTTGATAGCCTTTTGTTCCTTATAAAGTCAGTCTCCACAATCCCTTAATTACTTTAATTTTTCAAGAATCCTGGGTAAACTTTCCTCTTACTACAAAACTGTACCTGAAATATTGATGGAAACTCCATACAAGGATATAATGAGGGTTCAACTCCCTTTTTAGAGAGAACAAGGCTAATGTTTAACAATAATTTGAACAGGGATTCTTTTAAATTCAATCAACATTTGTTAAGGACCTCTGATATTCAGATACTGCATAAGCTTTGAAGAAACAATATGATAAAAAGTGGGGAAAGATAGACATGTAAGTAAATGTGTAAATGTAAAATAGACTATGAGAAACTTTGATAGTTTATCATCAGAACACATTGGAGAGGGCATCATTCAAGCTGGGTCAGGAAATAAGAAATCGGGAAGAAAAGATGATTCATGAACTGAATGTTAAAGAGGGTAAATAGCGCTTCACCTCTCAACTCCCCAAAAGTGATGAGGTTTGATGGGTCGGTGAGGAAGGTGTTCAAATGACCTAAGTATCTAAATAAATAAGAAACCAATGAAGCACTATAATTATTTGGTCCTGTGTATACTTTATGAAGAAAGCAAATATCAAAATGTAAAGATAGAACAAGGCAGAGGAAGTGATTCATTCCAACAGGGAGACAACAGGAACACTTAACTTCCCTTCAAAAAAATCAGATTAAAAAATTAATTAACTTAATCTCCCTCATTATATTGAATACTTTTTTTAAAAGACTTATTTGTTTTAGTTTTTGGCTGTGCTGGGTCTTCGTTGCTGTACAGGCTTTTCTCTAGTTGTGGAGAGGGGGCTACTCTTCATTGTGGTGCATGAGCTTCTCATTGTGGTGGATTCTCTTGTTGCAGAGCACAGGCTTCAGCAGTTGCCGTGTGTGGGCTTAGTCGTTGTGGCTCCCAGGCTTCAGAGCCCAGGCTCAGCACTGTGGTGCACAGGCTTAGTTGCTCCGCGGCATGTGGGATCTTTGGGGACCAGGGAACCAACCAGTGTCCCTTGCATTGCAAGGCAGATTCTTGACCGCTGGACCATGAGGGAAGCCCCTGCATACTTCTTTAACATTTTTTTTTCCAGCAATTTTTAACAATGTAAAGAAAGGGTAAGACTGTAAAATAAATGGACTATTCTGATTATATTGCCATTGCAGAATTAGTTCTGGAAATCTACAGTTGTATAGAATACTTCCAATGAGAATCTGTCCATAAAATTACAGCCTAATTTCATAGTTACCTTAGTTGTCTTGCACTTGTGGCTGCCGGTAGTAATGGGACCTGTTCAATGTATATATGATGTAGGGGAAAAAAGGGTAGAAAATGTGGAAATTCTTAAAAACAGCACCCTTCCAGACAGTTCAGAAAGACATAGATTTATAGTGAGTCACTCTATTATAGAAGTAGGTGGTGACTAATTCACAGGAGTCACAGTCAAGGCTGAGGTTTCCCCCTGTGATAAGCCCTGGAGAGACAACTTGTGTCCAACATGATACTCTGACTGACTACAGTGTCATAGTGTCACACTGTATTTTGATATAGTCTTATTAGTGTGGATTATCATTTCTCTCTTTGTTTTCCTTTAAAATTCATGGAATCCTACATGCAATAACAGGATGGTGGTTGGAATAGAGTGGAAAGATGTGTATAGGAAATAGAAGAAGTAGATCACAGAAGACTCAAAGGATAATCTCCATCTTTTTCGGCTTTTAGCCAATCAAAGTAAAATGATATGAGATCACCTTTAAGATGTTATATTTCATAGTGTTTTGTATACCAAGATGATTACTTTGGAATCACAGAACAGATGTAGAAGCCTGGCTTGCCATTTGATGGTCATGCAGTCCTGGATTTACTTCATTCTGGAACCTCCTTTTCCTCATCAGGAATAATGAAGATATGAGCAAAGCCCTCATAGCTAGAGAATATGGTAGAAACAGAATAAGACTTGCAGCACATTTGGCACAGAATCTGACATCTGGTTGATGCTCTGCAACTACGGATTTTATTATTTTTGTTGATGACAGTAGAGTTAGTATTCTTACAATAACCTACTCCCAGAGGAACAAGGAGGCCTTCAAGAACTGTAAGCTACAGATGGCAGTGGCACTTCCAGATGAGTCCAACCCTGGGATTATGGAATGTGGATGAATTCAGTGTGGGCTATTGCCTCTTGCCATAGGGTATTCTCAGCCTTCTCTTGGCACAGTGAATTGAACACCAAGTGAAAAATCCATGCAACAGTACCCTTTGGTGTGAGGCGAAGGAAGGCCTTGCTAATGCTGAGTTTTAGTAGTTAATTTATTTGTAATACTTCTGTTGCTATCTCTGGGGAGGAGTTAGCACATGTCCAGAATCGGTAGAAGAAGAATTTGGAGTCTTTTGCAGGAACATTAATGGGGTTAGAAATGTGCCCACCAGGCCCTGCAATGGTGCAGAGTATGCATTTGTCACATGCCAGAATATGTTGGGTTGGCCAAAAAGTTCATTTGGGTTTTCCCGTAACATCTTATGGAAAAAACCTAAATGAACTTTTAGGCCAGCCTACCCAATGAACAGCCTGTAAAGTGAATCCATGTTTTCATTTTTTTTCCCCACAAAATTAGCTGATCTTTGGCACCATACCAGGGAGTAAGATGCCATGGCTTTACTATTGAACCAAATTAAGCTAAAATGAGTCCAACCTGAGCAAATCTCTATAATTTCCTAAGGAATAAGAAAAAAACAAAAACCTGGCAACTATGCAGAAAGTCTTCCTTTTTCCCTCTGAGAGGAAATAGAAATACCTGCTGCCAAGAAACTACTCACTTTACATAAAATTATGGCCAAAATGAGACCATTTTCCCGGGATGAATTGTTAAAATCTCTTTGTTGGTTTCATATAGTCATGGTGTTGACATCTGTGAATCACCTTTACTTCATTTTAATTTTTTCCAACCTCTTATTTATAGCTGCTTTAGTACTAACTGGGATTTTACCAATGCAAGGGAAGGATTAAATTTCTTTTATAAAGAAACATAGCTTGAAGGAAATGACATCTTTAATGCTGCTTTCATTTATTTTTCATCTCCGATGTTTCTGCTCCGTCTCACTGAACATATTCATTAGGAGTCAACTAAGAACAAGAACTTCTATTAAGGTTTCTTAGTCAAGACAATTTGCTTGCTATATGCAAACAATCTTAAAAGATTTGTATGTTCATATACGTGCCATTCATATTAATGTATGTATCACTTTGGCTTAGATTTAATATTCAGATTCATGTCAGCATGTATCTCTGAAGTGATTCGGATAAAAATATACAAGCAGATTTATTTCTATTGCATTCCTGCCTTAATATGATAGAATACTTCTGTCAAAGACTATTGTTTGGCCTGAAAAATGTTGAGGAACATGGATTTGACATAATTTTACTAGAACTCTAACTCTATCCTCTTAAGTCCATTTAACATAAATGGACATCATGGAGACACAGCACCAGAATGGCCTTTCTTTACCTATATATTGCATGACTCTTTTCTTCAGACCCTACTCATACGACACAGGTTAACATAAACACAGAGGAAAAAATGTTCTAAGTTGCCCAGGAATGCAGTGCACTTAATAACAATGGTAACAGAGTCACTAGCATTTAGCAAATTCTTGGTAGGCCAACTACTCCACTAAGCAATTGATATGTATTGACTCATTTAGCCTTCAGAACAACCCTATGAGGTAGATAGTTATTTTATCAGCAGGACAGCTGAGGCCCAGAGGGTTAAAGTATCTTGCCCATGGTCACCGTATCCACTGGCTTCCACAGCCAGAATTAAATTAACAGTGGTTGTATTAGTTTCCTATTGCTGCTAAAATGAATTGCCATTAACTGTATTGCTTAAATAACAGAAATGTAAATGTATTGTCTTACAGTTCCAGAGGCTAGAAATCCAAAATGCCAAAATGAATCTCACTAGGCTAAAATCAAGGTCTTGGCAGGGCTGTGTTCCTTTCTGGAGGTTCTCGGGGAGATTTTATTTATTTATTTATTTTTTTACAGCTTCTCAAGGCTTCCAGTAATCTTTTGCTTATGGCCCCTTTCTGTCTTCAAAACCAGCAATGGCCTGCAGTCTCTCACATCATGGCACTGATTCTCTCCTGCCTCCATTTTCCTGTTTTAAGGATGCTTGTAATTATATTGGGCTCACCTAAATAACCTAGGACAATTTCTTTATTTTAAGGTCAGCTGATTCGAAATCAGCTGACTTTATCATCTACAAACTTAATTCCACTCTGCCTTGTAACATAGCATTCACAGGTTCTGAGATTAGGAAGTGGACATATTAGGGAGTTCATTTTTCTGCCTAACACAGGGTTATTGATTACAGCAGGGACATTTCTTTTATTGAGGTTTTTGAAAAAAATTCACAAGTTAATTTTACTATCTCCAGTGCATTCTGACTATATGGGAGAAGGCATTAGTTTTAAGTTAAGAAGCAAGATTTAAAACTAAAGTTGCTTTCCTATTAAAGCAACTTACCTAGGAAGTGTTACCAGGAAAAAATATATGTGGAAATGAGGAAATGAGAAGAGGTGAAGGAACACAAGCAAGGGAGTCATGTGAAGCAGATTCACAGGGAGCATGGAGTTGGTTCAGTCCTGCAGGGAAAGATGTGGAAACAGTGTGGGTCATACTTCAAAATTGCCCTGCACTGATTGAGGACGAGAGGATTGGAGTAGTTGTAGCCCTGCAACCTAGTCATTGGTTCAGACTGTCTTCCCAGAGTAAATCCCCTGGCATTTCCTGATTACAAACAAACAGATTACTGCTGCCCGAGGGCATCCCTCCCTTCAGTTAAATTCAATTCAGTTGCTCAGTCGTGTCTGACTCTTTGCGACCCCATGAATCGCAGCACACCAGGCCTCCCTGTCCGTCACCAACTCCCGGAGTTTACTCAAACTCATGTCCATCAAGTCGGTGATGCCATCCAACCATCTCATCCTCTGTCGACCCCTTCTCCTCCTGCCCCCGATCCCTCCCAGCTTCAGGGTCTTTTCCAGTGAGTCAACTCTTCACATGAGGTGGCCAAAGTTTCAGCTTCAGCATCAGTCCTTCCAATGAACACCCGGGACTGATCTCCTTAGGATGGACTGGTTGGATCTCCTTGCAGTCCAAGGGACTCTCAAGAGTTTTCTCCAACACCACAGTTCAAAAGCGTCAATTCTTTGGTACTCAGCTTTCTTTATAGTCCAACTCTCACATCCATACACGACTACTGGAAGAACCATAGCCTTGAGTAGACGGACCTTTGTTGGCAAAGTAATGTCTTTGCTTTTTAGTATGCTGTCTAGGTTGGTCATAACTTTCCTTCCAAGGAGTAAGCGTCTTTTAATTTCATAGCTGCAAACACCATCTGCAATGATTTTGGAGCCCCCAAAAATAAAGTCTGACACTGTTTCCACTGTTTCCCCATCTATTTGCCATGAAGTGATGGGACCAGATGCCATGATTTTAGTTATCTGAACGTTGAGCTTTAAGCCAACTTTTTTTTTTTTTTTTTTAAAAGGTTTCAAGTTCAATAGTCACACTCTCTCCAAATACAAAAAGCAGGTACAATTCAACTCAACACAGAAGCTTGTGTGCAAAGTTACGGGAAACTGAGACATTGTATAAAAAGTTAGGTTAAAGATGATTCTGTGGTTTTGTTTTGTGTGTGTTTTGAGGGTGTGGCTCTTCCTCTGTCACCTGAACTCAGCAAAGAAATGGTTATTCTGATGAAATATCAACAGCCGACCCACAGTAAAAACGGACAAGTTCTAAAAATTTAAAAAAAAAAAAAAAAAAAGCATAATTACCAAAAAAAAAAAAAAGGTCACTGCTTCCTCCCTCTGCATTTTGTTTTTCACTCTCCTCTTTCACTTTCATCAAGAGGCTTTTTAGTTCCTCTTCACTTTCTGCCATAAGGGTGGTGTCATCTGCATATCTGAGGTTATTGATATTTCTCCCAGCAGTCTTGATTCCAGCTTGTGCTTCCTCCAGCCCAGCGTTTCTCATGATGTACTCTGCATATAAGTTAAATAAGCAGGGTGATAATATACAGCCTTGACGTACTCCTTTTCCTATTTGAAAGCAGTCTGTTGGTCCATGTCCATTTCTAACTGTTGCTTCCTGACCTGCATATAGGTTTCTTAAGAGGTGGGTCAGGTGGTCTGGTATTCCCGTCTCTTTCAGGATTTTCCACAGTTTATTGTGATCCACACAGTCAAAGGCTTTGGCATAGTCAATGAAGCAGAAATAGATGTTTTTCTAAAACTCTCTTGCTTTTTTGATGATTCAGCAGATGTTAGCAATTTGATCTCTGATTCTTCTGCCTTTTCTAAAACCAGCTTGAACATCTGGAAGTTCTCGGTTCACGTATTGCTAAAACCTGGCTTGGAGAATTTTGAGCATGACTTTACTAGCGTGTGAGATGAGTGCAATTGTGCGGTAGTTTGAGCATTCTTTGGCATTGCCTTTCTTTGGGATTGGAATGAAAACTAACCTTTTCCAGTCCTGTGGCCACTGCTGAGTTTTCCAAATTTGCTGACATATTGAGTGCAGCACTTTCACAGCATCATCTTTCAGGATTTGAAAATGCTCAACTGGAATTCCATCAGTTCCACTAGCTTTGTTCGTAGTGATGCTTTCTAAGGCCCACTTGGCTTCACATTCCAGGATGTCTGGCTCTAGGTGAATGATCACACCATCGTGATTATCTGGGTTGTGAAGATCTTTTTTGTACAGTTCTTCTGTGTATTCTTGCCACCTCTTCTTAATATCTTCTGCTTCTGTTATGTCCCTACCATTTCTGTCCTTTATTGTGCCCATCTTTGCATGAAATGTTCCCTTGGTATCTCTAATTTTCTTGAAGAGATCTCTAGTCTTTCCCATTCTATTATTTTCCTCTATTTCTTTGCATTGATCACTGAGGAAGGCTTTCTTATTTCTCCTGGCTATTCTTTGGAACTCTGCATTCAAATGGGAGTATCTTTCCTTTTCTCCTTTGCTTTTTGCTTCTCTTCTTTTCACAGCTCTTTGTAAGGCCTCCTCAGACAACCATTTTGCCTTTCTGCATTTCTTTTCCATGGGAATGGTCTTGATCCCTGTCTCCTGTATAATGTGACAAACCTCCATCCATAGTTCATCAGGCACTCTGTCTATCAGATCTAGATCCCTCCCTTAAGAAGACCCAACTTTGGGTTTTGAGGAGGGAAAATACCTCATGAGCCTATGGGCACTGCATGGTAAAAAGAGACCCAAGAGGAAATGCACAGAGCACCGCTGGTGTCTGGTACAATATTGAACTGTTTCTACTCACCTGCTTACCTTCCCATATCATATTAGTATAAAAAGACTTCAGTACCAAATAATAGCACTTCCTTTTATTTTTGCTGATGGAAATAAGAAGCTACAAAAGTAACTATAGAACCCAGCTGCCTATCAATAGGCATTCATTTATTTATTCCTGGAATCACATCATTTAAAAATGTCTATTGTATATGTAATTCTTTGCCAGGTGTGTTGAATGAGAATAGTCCCTTCCTTTAAGATATCAACAGAAAGACACATTGTTCAAGCAAATTTAGATTAGAATATGAGACATTAAATTCAGTATTCTGTGAAATGATTCACTCAGTAACTCCTGTAGCTTTTCAAAATGCAGAGCAGCCAGTGGGGTGTGGAGAAGCTCAATGACATCTTCAGGTCCAAATCAGTGATCTTAGTACCTACCTCCAGCGACTTCTGGTGAAGATTAAATGCACTGATGCATATGAGCACTGTTGGCATAGTGCTAGAATGAAATAACTGTTCAATAAAATTTAGCAGAATCTAATTCAGCTGAACCTTTGTGTTTAGCTCAAATTTGGTCTGTATTTTCATAGAAATATGTATGTGGGTAGTTTAGGAGAAATGTCAGTAATATTAATAAAGGGATATTAAATGAGTTTAAAAGTCTCATTTTATTCTTTATGCAAAATATCATCTGGATGGTCATTTGTTTTAAGTCAACAGTTGAGTCAATAAAATGTACATTTTAAAATTTATGTATCTTACTAGGTATTTTTCAGGATCAGGAAAAGTAAGTCTTAGAAAAAAATAAAAATTAGCCTTTAATTTGTGACTTAATGAGCTATCCTATATCATAACTTTAAAAATATATGTATAGCTTATAAATTATTATGTTAACTCAGAATTAATTACATTCTAACTCAAGTTTAAAATTAAACATAAATCCTAAATTGTTAGCTGTCCTGCTCTGAAGTACTAAATTACTGTGTTTTCATATTTATTTTTAGTGTGTGTGTGTATATATATAGTATATACATTTGTTCAAATGATTTGTTCACATTGACTTAGCACTGAATGTCATGTTAGCTATCAAATGAATAATGAAGTAATAGATAAAACATGATTCTCTGAAGGAATGATTTAATGATAATATTTTAATTGTTAAAAGACTGCTATACAGTGAATCATAAAGAAAGACATTTGGGATAGTTAAAAATTGATGTCACCTTATTTTTATAAGCATCAAAGTAGAGCCTCCAGTGCCATGCAAACCCAATACCTTTCAGCATTGCTTAATCCTTTACCTGATGAAATGACTTATTATTTGCTGAGGTCTTATAGTTATTTATGAGCAAAATATTTCTTATCACCCTGGAGGGTAGAAGAAGGAAAGTATTAATGAGATCACCTGTGCTGAACCTTTTTATTATTTGACATTGTTTTAATAAGTTTACATTTGACATTAAAAAAAAATTGAAAAAGAGGAAATGTGTGTATATATATATTATATAACATGTGTATATATCTATATAATATATAATAGATTTTCTTCCTATAAGACATAGTCCAAGAATTGAAAATATCTTAATGCTTTGTAAGCTTAGATAGGTCATCATATTCATTATTCACTTAATTTACTACCATTCTGTCAGTAGTACCAAATTTGATAAAATTAAAATATATCAACCTTTTTGGAGTTTAATTCTTCTTAGAATTATACCTATTTGTGAGGTATACCTATTTGTGAGCTCTTGAATTTCAGAATCCAACCATAAATGTGTAGTATTCTTCTCTGCTTTTCTGGAAGACTATGAAAATCTAAATATATTTTTAATTTTACTTGACTAGAGGTCGTATCCACTTTCATTTGATTCATATTGATATATTTTTTTAAAGTTTGACAAAAATCACCATGGATAACTTAATGGAGGCTGCACAGCTGCTATTTTAAGAACCAGTAAAAAGTTTTTCTCAATCATATTTTCTTAAAATCATATAAGGAGGAACTCATCAAATTTATATGCAAAGTAGAATGTTGCTTTATTGTTTAGTGAAATTAAGAGACAATAGCTTTCCTTTATTACCAACGGGAAGAAACCCATGTCTGTATCTAAATTGTCTCCAATTGCAAAAGGAAGAAGAAATTACAATGCATATAAAAACACTCCATATTAGTTTTTAGGCTGCTGGATCATTTGTGGTTTATGGTTGATTCTTCTTGAACACATTCAAGAAGTTGGTGAGAAGTAGACTTGATCTGTTTTGAAACTTAAGTTGTGGTAAGAAGGAGATAATAACCCTGAAGTGCCATGTGGAATTAAGGTATCAGTCATGTCATTAAGTTATCTGTGACTTTGCAGCATGTAGCAGAGTACTATGCAGAATTGCCACAGAGGGTAGAATAGAGCCCTGAGCTCTTCTCTTAGTTCTGAACTTTGAAATCATCCAGAGAAGTGAACATTCACTTTTGTTTGTTTGTCTGTGTTTCAATATTTGTTTTTAAAATAGCAGTGAAATAATAGAGTCTCCAAACTACTAGGGGTCCAGCATGGAACTAGACATGTTGGAGACAGAAAAAACTCATCAGTATGACTTGTTTCTTAACTAAGTTTGCCAGATAAAACACGGGACATTCAGTTACATGTGAAAATCAGATAAACAATGAATTTACTTAGCATAAAGATTTCCCATGTAACTTTTTCTAAATCTGTATTTTTAATTGCTATATTTGAAACTATCTTTCTCCAGAAACTCACAGGTTACTAAGAGAAATAACTTACATATATTAAATCCTTAAGGAGTAGCATAAAACAACAGGTTGCTGCTGCTGCTAAGTCACTTCAGTCGTGTCCGACTCTGTGCGACCCCATAGGTTAGCAAGTTCTAAATTGTGTAGTTTAGGTCAGAGCTTCATAGTTTTTGTTTTGTTTTTCCTCCTGTGGCACAACTTATAGATGGCCCTAGTGAGAAGCATTAAGGTTTGTAGCATAAATTTTGAGTTATGGTAGTTCATGGTTATTTCTTCCATTTCTTTTCATTCAGGAAAGCCAATGTAAAAACACCTAATGAGAGTGTCTTTATTATAGAAATGATCCTGAAGCTATTCTAGTCTATGTATCTTTTAAATTAAATTTCAAAAGTACCTTTCATCTGATCCAAAGAGCCAACTCATTAGAAAAGTCCCTGATATTGGGAAAGAACAAAGGCAAAATGAGAATGGGGAGGCAGAGAATGAGAAGGTTAGGTAACATCACTGACTCAGTGGACATGAATTTGAGCAAACTCCAGGAGACAGAGGAGCCTGGCATGCTGCAGTCTGTGTGGCTGCAAAGTGTCAGACAGAAATGAGCAATTGAACAACAACATTTTAGCTATTATTAGTAACAAATTACTTGCACACCAGCTTTTGTCACATTAACATTGTAAGAAGCCTTGTGTTATCTTTATTATTTTTAAAATTTTTGGCCATACCATGGGGCATTCGAGATCTTAGTTCCTTAACCAGGGATCAAACCCATGCCCCCTATAGTGGAAGCACAGTTTTAACCCCTGGACCACTAGGGAAGTCCCCTCACATTGTCTTTAGATGTCATGAGATGTCCTGATACCCCCAAAGCCAGCATGGATCAGAGGAGTTGGGAAAAGTATCTTTGGAGAAACTGAATTTGAATGAGGCCTTGGAAGCAGAGAGAGAATACAATTAAGTGGCAGAGTGTGAAAATTTTGCAACTGATACTCAAGGGTAGCCAATTCTCAGCCAATAAAATGACCAGAGCAAGAGTTTACCTAAATAGAAATACCTGCTCGGCTCCCTCAAGTCACTGAAAATCAATGGAAGGGTTATCTCAAAAATCTTCTTTTATAAAGCAGTGCATTTTAAATAAAGACTTAAACCATTGGGAAAGACACAGCTGTGTTCCTAGCTATTCACAACTTCATTTTTGTCTGTTCTGTTGTATTTTAATTGCAAAACAGCATTTAAGAAATTAGATTTATAACAAAATTAAACTGTTAAATATTTTAAATTCTCCAATGAGTTTGAGAGTTTGAAAAATGACATTTTTATGTAAAGCCTGCAGAGCAGTGAGAGTTATTTGGGAAACTTTCTCTAACCTCCAGAGTGTCTTCAAGTATTTAAAGTATCATGAACAAGATTATTACTTATTTTTCAAAATAATCTCTATAAATAATCACTTGAACTTTTAAAATGTTACACTTTATCTCCTATCTCAATGTTCTAAATAGATGGTCTGGGAAATATCTAAATGATCTTAAAAGTAGCAGCTGTTTAACAACATGACAGTGTTTTGGTAAATTCTTATTATGTAAAATAATGAAGCTCAGGACTTGGGAGTCTGTTGGCCATAGATTTTCATCATCAGTGTGTTGCTTTCCAGTCTTGCCTTTGGGTATTATTTGTTAGTTCAAAAATTCTGCTGCTTATTGCTTAATCCAGCTTGGAAACCATAAGTAAGATAGGAAATATGATTCACCATGTGAAGTTGAATATGGCTGGAAAAATTACCTAGACTATATCAAAATAATAAAAATGTATTACAAAATGAGTAAATTTTCACAGTATAGCATGGATCTATATAGTTGTTGCACATGTCTGGGTTCTAGTGGTTATTTTAGAACATTTCTGTTTTGTTTTTTTTTAATTACACACACATGCACACACATGCATACACACCAGCTAAATATTTGTATGTATTATCCTTATATTGCAGAGGGGAGGTGAAAGTTCAGAGTTTGAATGCTAGCCTGATATCCTAGAACTAGTATGGAAAGTAACAAAATGCTGAGTTTTTCTGGTTTCATATATATTCCTTCTTACATGCCATCTTTCTTTTTGAACTCTTGAAGAGAATTTAATGTTGAAATATCCATTAGCAAAATGAAATTACATCACTGAGATCATAGACGTGCAAGAGGTAACCAATTTTAATCCCTATAAAAGCTGGTAAAATAACTGTTTTCAGAGATCTCTGTCTAACCCCCGCAATGTCCACTGTGATGGTAGAGAAGCACTCTGGTCCTTGCTCCACCTTCAAACAATGCCCTGGCAAAGATGCCTAGATGTGGTTTGCTTAGGAATTGGTCCAAGTATCACTACCCTAGTGGATCACATTTTGCCTTGTCATCTGTGATGTGGCTAATCATTTCTTTTTCAGTATTCTATAAATAAGCATGCCAAAAGAACAGCTGGTATATTTTTCTTTCAGTTGTATTTACTATATTGTTCTAAATCTAAAGCTTGGCACTGGCCCATTTTACAGGTTAAAGTTTATCATTATGAAAAGTTGCCTTTCACACATGTGCAGAATCCATTAACATAATTTTTTTCTCAGGTAGCTGGTGGCTTAGATGGTGAAGAATCTGCCTGCAATGCAGGAGACCCAGGTTGAACCCTGAGTCAGGAAAATTCTCCTGGAGAAGGAAATGGCTAACTGCTCCAGTATTTTTGCCTGGAGAATTCCATGGACAGAAGAGCCTGGTGGGCTACAGTCCATGAGGTTGCAAAGACTTGGACACAACTGACAGACTAACACTTTTCCTTTCATAATGATATTAAAGGTGTCTAAAGTGAAATTTCACGTTATCTTTGAGGAAAAAGGATAGAGTTAGTGAGTATGTAATACAAACTTGTATTCAGAAAGTCATCACAAATCCCAGAAGGAAAGTGGCTAGGAACAGGATCAAGAAATTCAGAGTGACAGTAGGTGGATTCTAGAAACCACGATATTTTCCTGAACATAACTTTGAGATACTCCTTTGTTTTCCTATTTCACTGCCTTCCTAATAGGATAGCTATAGCTTCTAAAAATGTTTCTATCAAACCAGATAAGTATACAATGGGCTTATTTTTCTGTTTTATTTTCTTGATCAGGAAAATATATGATTTGACCTCCTGGCCATCTGGAGAAAGGAAATTAGTGAACACCTACCATTTATTTAGGGCTTCCCAGGTGGCACTAATGGTAAAGAACCCACCTGCCAATGCAGGAGACGAGAGACACAAGTTTGATCCCTGGGTGGGGAAGATCCTCTGGAGAAGAGCATGGCAACCCACTCAAATATTCTTGCCTGGAGAATCCCCATGGACAGAGGAGCCTGGTGGGCTACAGTCCATAGGGTTGCAGAGTCGGGCACAACTGAAGCGACTTAGCACACAACAACAACTTCTCTAGTGACTCAGACAGTAAAGTATCTGCCTGCAGTGCTGGAGACCCAGATTTGATTCCTAAGTTGGGGAGATCCCCTGAAAAGGAAATGGTTACCCACTCCAGTATTCTTACCTGGAGAATCCCATGAACAGAGGAGCCTGGCAGGCTATAGTCCTTGGGGTCTCAAAGAGTCAGACCTAACTGAGCGACTAACACTTTCACCATTTATTTAGATATAAAATGTCTTATCCCCAAAAGATTTAATGTCTTCTTAAAGCAGCAACAGTGCAATAATAATAATACAACTCCTCTACATAGGTCACATACAGCAGTGCCAAAGAGCTTCACTTGGCTTCGGATGGTGCTTCCTGTCAACTCTGCTTCTGTCTGATACCCTACTACTGCCCACTTTTAATGCCTTTGCCATGCCCCTTGGGAGGAAAAAGCAGGGTCAAGATGTGCCTTATGTTAATCATGACAGAAGCACTAAATGACTTTTAGAGTACCCAATTTTGAGTTGAGCTTGCCTACCCAGCAGAGCTCTGTTTATGTAAGCTGTTGAGAAGGTGCCCATTTTACATAAGGTTTTGTTTTTAGAAACGTGAAATGTGGAAGGAAGAAAGATAATATTAGGAAAAATATACTGAGAAATAGAGGCAAAAGGGAATGGTATATGTGGGAATAGGGAACAGACAGGAAAAGAGCATGAAATCAACAACAGTCTGTTCTGGGAGATCTGGAATGCCTCTTAAAACTGGGTCATAGTTTGGAGCTGTGCTTCCCAGCAAAAGTGCAAAGAGGTCATAAAATATCAACAGATGCATTGCTCAAAAGCAGCATGATTTTTCCACACTGCTGGCTGGTATCACCCTGCAACAACGAGCCCACCATAGTTACAGTGTTGCTGCCTCGTGATCAGTTATGTGCTGAACTGCATGTTCTGGAGGTCGGGAGGATTGCCATCTTCTTATGAAAATTGAATTAGCTAGCAAAGGCAGAGGTCCAAACAGAAGTATGTTCCATTGGACTGAAAAGTACATAAGCAAGCTTGGCCAAGAAATGTGCACTAACATTAGCAAATGCTAGAGTTGCCCCAGAAGACTTCATTTAGGTCCTCTCATTAAATCTTATCACCCTACAATATAAATATTATAGATATCTACAGACAAGCAAATGCAGGTCCAGCAAGGTTAAGTATTACAGCTTCTCTGAAGATATATAACTAGTGGAGTCTGGAACTGAGAATGTTGGACTCTGATACCCATACTGTTTCTATCATATAATATCAAAGATTGCAGATGGAAGTGGGGAGAAAGTGGTAGGAAAAATGTTTGGTAATGTGATACATCTTTTTGAGGCAGTTTATTTACAGTGCATCCACAGTGCCCCATACACGCACAAAATTGTCAGGTATTATGCTAATACATTGTTTTAACATTTCTGCTTCCTTAGCAGTGTAATAACAACCTCTGTTGGCACCCTTACCCAGGCTTATAGGATTTATAGATAATATAGGATGGGGGGGGGGCAGTGTATATGTGTGCGTATATAGTCATGTTTTTCTATTCTTGTTAAAATCTCTTAGCAAAGGTGGTAGTTATTCATGTCTCAACCATCCTATTGCTTTGACACTAAGAGATGTTTTAAATATAATTCAGGAAGCTGGTTGCTGACAGATGATCTCTTTTGTGTATGTCAATGGGAATGTTTTCATCCTATCTAATTTTAGACTTTCTCTAGATATAAATAGTTTGTTCTTGAGGATCAAGGTGAAATGCCTTCATGCTAAAAAGTTTCCTGGAGTCACTTATGCAGTGTTATTTGAGAATTCACTACTTTTATCTCATGCTAAGTCATTTGGACCTCTCTCTAGGTGCTTCTGTGATCTGCCTTCTGCTTCCCCTCCACCCTGCTCTCTCATTACTTCCTGGCTCTTTCTGTTGTGTTCCAAAAACACAGATGTGTTTATAGGTTCTCTACTGTTTTCAACTGTCTACTTTTGCTCACATGATCCTCTCTGCCTAAAATGCCTGTCGACTTTCATGCCCTCTTCACCTTCCACCACCTCTGGCCCAATTCAACCATAAGTTCTTCCAGGAAGGCTGTGATAAACTGTTTCCAAACTCGATGGCATCAGCAGCTCTCCTCTGTGTATGGCCATACCATTTTATTATATCTTGCTTTTCTGCATTTGACTTTCCCCCTGCCTTCTGCCTAAACACATGTTTTGTGGTTGAAAAAAGTAACCTCAACCCCAATTCTAACCATTCCAGGGACAAGAATGGTCTATGTGTTCTTCCAACATATTTGGTGTTGGTGGTCCGCATAGCTATATAATTATCCACATTCTTTGATGCTATGGGCGTGTGATGGGGAGTTCTGTTTGGCTTTTGGGGGTGGATATTGATGATGAGCTCTATTCAGGTAGACCATTCACCTGCTCACTTGTTAACAATGACATCATAAATCTAAAGCAGTTACTTCTTGAAGCTCTTTCTGTCTTCTCGTTCAACTCCTAAGTGGTCTTTCCTTATTTTGCTTATTCTCACGTGCTACTTGACATGGCTAGAAGGATTTTCTTAAGGCTTAGGATCATGACGCCTACATACCCTTAAACAATTAATTAAAATACAGGCACATCACCTCTTAGTATTCTCTGTTACAATCTGGCCCCAGCCTACCATTCTGGCTGACTTTTCCAAATGCCCTCAATCCACCTTGGTTCCTGTGAAGCTGAACTTTTCAACACACTCCATCATTCTTATTGTCCCCTCTGTTTAGAACACTGTCTTCTATAATTACAAAACCAAGTTCTATCAATAATTTAATGCCTGGTTAACATCTCCTCTTTTTACAAAGCCATTCCTGGGGTTTCTACCTACATGAAGTTTCTTGCTCTTCCTTCCAGGTTGCTTCATATGTTCTTAACTTGTGAGATTTACATTTTTCCCCTTGTATTATAATTATGTTTGTGCTTCTCATAAAATGTCTGGAACTTCAATTTCCCCCAATTGATAACTGGAGATAAGATAAATGGATCTTATGCATAATCGTAATTCTTCTAATTTTAAGTAACAAAGTAACATATTCCTCCTTGTATGACTCAAAAAGAGACCATATTGGAGGGATAAGCTATTTTATGGACTCAACATTCATTGAACCTACCCCAAACTTTAATGATCAGCCAAGAAATTCATTTCAAACAAGTAGTTTTCTCTCTCTGATCTCAGCTATTCTGTGTACATTTTCAGTCTTTCTCTTAGCAACCCTGTTTTCTTCTCCTTTTCTATTCATACACTACAGATTACTAAACTGGAGCTCCTACTTGTTCTCAGTTACAAGTGTCCTTGATTTTCAGTTTCCTTTAAAGAGAATCTGATTGGACCATTCAATCAGGGTCAAAAACAGCCTACTGGCTGTGGTCACTGATCACCAAGCAGCTATGAGCATAAGAGTCTAAAGGCAAAGGAAAGTGTTATCAAACATTCGGGTGGATGGGCTTAGAGTAAAGGATATTATTAGAGAATTGTGATGATGATGCTCTGAGAAGACACACAAAAATGTATCTATTATAGATTGTTGTGAGGATCAAATGTGATAATTTGTGTTAGAAGAAGTATAGCATGTAGTACATGTGGTCAGACTATCTGAATTTGAATCCCTGTTCTGCATTCATCTGCATTATGGCCTTGGGAAAATTGCTTAATCTCTGTTCACCTTAGTTTGTTCATCTGTTAAACTGGGAAATATAATAGTAACAAATTATACCATTGTTGTGAAGATGAAGTTCTAAAGTGTAATTCACTATCACAGAAACTGGTGTATGGTATATGGTGATCACTCAATAAATATTACATATTGTTAAATAAAATTATTTGCATAGTTTCTAATCTATCATTTGCATGAACTAAAGATTTGTTTCCAACCTCTCCTACTTGCCTTTATTAAACTATACATTTCTTGAGAATAAGGACTGTGCATTATATATTGCTGTATCTGTCACTGCACAGAATGTAT
Organism: Cervus elaphus; assembly: GCF_910594005.1. Lineage (NCBI taxonomy): Eukaryota > Metazoa > Chordata > Mammalia > Artiodactyla > Cervidae > Cervus > Cervus elaphus. The sequence continues at coordinate 50,712,528 of NC_057829.1, read as the reverse complement.
TTCTTACACATGTTGGTCACAGTAGGTGGATGGATAGATGGATAGATGGATAGATGGATGGGTCAATGAATGGATGGAAATAAGAAAAGGGAGAGTGTGGGGGAGAGAAAGACGGACAGAAAGGGGAAAGAATAACACTAAGCCTTTAAATGCATTTCAAAGTAGAAAAGCAGATTTGGCAGCTTTATTCATAAAGGATATCAACCCATAAACTTGAGGGCAGAATAGGTAAAATAATACAGCATATGTCTCATGGGGTGATAACTGACTGTGTTCTGCTCTACTGATCAAAATACTAGCTATGACTGTCTGTTAATGAGATAACATCTATTTCTCAATTTTGTCGTTGACTGAATATAGGAACTGAAGGATGCCAGCCTTCTGTTTTAGCTGCACCTAATTAAAACCACTCGATACCTTACGATTATTAATAATCTTAATGCCTTAAAATTCCATTAAGACATTATTCAATTAGCAGATTATTTGCTATGAGATCTTTAAAAATTGCTCAAGTAGTAATGATGGTTTATTTAACTGCAGGTTGTATTTATCAAGCATTTTCTTTTGAGCCATTTAGATGAAGTTAAGATTGTTGATTTGCTAAGTAATTGGTTGCAGTGTAGATTCCATTTGTGTTACTGCCCAGATAACATTAATTAAACACCTGAGTTTGATTAGATTGTCTGCCTTAGGGATCTAGATGCATAAAGTCGGCAGTTTTTCATATAGCAGTGGACTTGGGGGTAGGTGAAAGTGAGTTCACACCTATCCTGTTAGCCCACTAGGATGGTCAAGGGAAACACAGCCTACAGAATAACAGCCATGGACCATAGCTTCAGAATTCGCAAGGATAGATGTTTCCAAGATCAGAATATAACATGATCAGTAGAAGGGACATGTACACTGGGAACAGATAAATCTGATTTAAGATCCCTATCTGTCACTTTTTAACTGTATGAACTCTAGGAGGGTTTTTGAATCTCTCTAAGCTTCAGTTACTTCATTTATTTAGAAATTGGCAAACTTTTTCTGTAAAGAGCCAGATAGTAAATATTCTAGGCTTTGCATATCACATATGGTCTCTTAACATATTCTTTGCTTGTTTTTGCTTTTTTTTTTAAAACACTCCTGTAACAGTGTAAAAATTGTTCATGCCTTGAGAATTATACAAAAACAGGCTGGCTGCTGGCTGGTTTGGGGCCAGGGAGTTTTCTGACCCTATCAGTTCAGCTCGGTTCAGTCGCTCAGTCATGTCCGACTCTTTGCGACCCCATGGCCTGCAGCATGCCAGGCCTCCCTGTCCATCATCAGCTCCCAGATCAACTGTATTATTGAGATTTCATTTTTAAGCAGCAAATATATGGCTTAGAAAAGTGTTCAATACAATGGAGCTAAAACTTTTGGTCAGTTTCCTTCATGCCATAGCTGTTGTATAGATGACCTGACTCTGTTAGCGTATATATTTTGCTACCTGCCTCCCTAGTGCCCTTAACACAGTATATGCTCAATTAAAGATTTCTTTCTAATAGTAAAGGCAATGCTCAGTGCACCAAGTGCCTCCACATTCATGGGGCATTTGTCCTGAACAGTGTATAGCAGGTGAAATATAGAGTGGATGCACAGTCAATTCTACAAGGCCCAATTCTACTAAGGAATTGTTTTCTAAACATCTGGTATCCATCAATAACTGTCATGTGAACTGAAGTATCATGGTCATGTTGAGTAGAGGGAATAAGGAGAGCAATAGGATAATATGAATCAAGGAAGACTTCTTGGTGATTCTAACATTGTCGCTATTCAGTTCAGTTCAGTTCAGTCGCTCAGTCGTGTCCAACTCTTTGCAACCCCGTGAATCGCAGCCCACCAGGCCTCCCTGTCTATCACCAACTCCCAGAGTTTACTCGAACTCATGCCCATCGAGTCGGTGATGCCACCCAGCCATCTCATCCTCTGTCATCCGCTTCTCCTCCCAGCATCAGGGTCTTTTCCAATGAGTCAAATTGTCGCTATTAACTTTGTCTAAGTACAGATGTGATAAAGGAATCTGTTGAATTTTTAAAGACCCATATATAGTCAATAGTATCCTATAAGGTTTCCCAGGTGGCACAGTGGTAAAAAATCCACCTACCAATGCAAGAGATGCAAGAGACACAGGTTCAATCACTGGGTGGGGGTGATCCGCTGGAGTAGGAAATGGCAGCCTATTCCAGTATTCTTGCCTGGAAAATTCCATGGATAGAGGAGCCTGGCAGGCAGTTCAGGGGTTGTAAAGAGTTGGCCACGACTGAGCCCACAAACACACACATAGTCAATATTCAGCCATTTATAATCTCTCCTGTTTCAACCCTTCTAGCCTTAATTCTCTCTACGTTTTGCTCCTAAGGTTTCAACCATTATCAATTACTTGCTGTTCCCTCCATGCAAGATTTCCTTATGCTTTTCCACAAGCTATTCGTTGTGACAGGACCACCTCACTCTCTGCTGACAAATTTCTACATGCACAACAGTTCTTATCTGAGGCATCACCTCTTCAAGTAGCTGCCCGTGGTCCTCTTCGCCATCAATCCCTGCTCCTCCCCACCTCCATCTTCCAGTCAGACTTGGAGCATTCCCATGTGATTGTGTCACTCTGCTTCACCTCTGATACTCCAGACATACTGCATTATAACTCTCAATAGTTGTTTCTTTTTTTTTACCTACTAGATTGTAAATTCTTGGAAGCCAAAGATTTTGTTATTTGCCCCTCTTATACCCAGCACCTAGCATAGCACCTGACTCAGAGTCTATATTTAGAAACTTATTTAGGATTGCCATGTAAAAAAGAAGATACTATTTAATTCAAATTTTAGACAAACTATGATTTTTTTTACTACAAGTATATTATTGCATAGGACACTTATAGTAAAAAAAAAAAATAATTATCTGAAATTCAAAGTAAATTGGATGCCCTGTATTTTTATTTTTTTAAATCAGGAAACCCTACTTTATGAATAAATGAATGGATGAATGAATGTCATTCTTTTCTGTATTAAACAAGAAGCCATTTTTATTAATTTATGCCATTTTCAGATTAGAGAGTGAGAGATAGTAGAAATTTTCATGAATGTGATCTGAAACCCTTGACTGCACTTTGAAATCCTTTTTTTAATGTTAGCAGGGGGACTTCATTATTATTAAGAGGTAGCTTAATCCTTAAGTGCTTCACAGATTAATGGAAGAAACATGGCAGTTATGATGGTTTTTCAGTAGGTAAACAAGAGTGAATAGAATCTATTGAGATTAGACATGCTATAATAATAAAAATAATGACAATAACAAATTATGAAAAATATTCAGAGAGAGAAAATGTGTTCCCCAATTGCTAGTGGATATATTAAAAATACAATCTCAAAGCAATATTAAATATAAATATTATTATATACATAAATGGATACCTATATGAAATGTTTTCTATGTACAAATAGAATCAGTAACTTAACCTTTTAAGAGCTCCAAAATGTCAACCTAACCGTGGTGAAAGGTGTTAAGAAGCAGATGTCCCTGCTCAAAAAATACCTTCCTTATTTGTCATCTAGTCCCTATAATCGCTGCCAATGAAAATGGAGCAAAAGGCAGGGCTGCAGTGACGCTGGAGGATCCTATGTCAAGCGTTTTACTTGCTCCATCTACAAAGCTGCTGTCTGTTCAGTGTGATCAGACTGAGCCCGTGTAAGGTAACTCCAGCTCTGCTGGCTGGGGATGACTTTGGGGTGAGGGTTAAGGGGTGGTCCAGCGATGGACAATAGCTAACCATGCTTTCAGTTCAGGCCAGGCCTTCCAAAAGAGTCAAGGACCTCGGCAGTCTCTCTGCCCAGAAATTACTTGTAAGAGTCAATTTCTATTACTTCATATATTTACTTTTAAAAATATTAATTTTATGGCAAGTAATTCAAGTACATAGTATAAAATTCAAAAGCTACAAAAGTAATTTCCTTCTTTCCCCTACCCTTTAATCATACACTGTCTTCCCTGGATATAAAATAATGCAACTTAAAGTAGTTCATGCATTTTAATATATGCTTATATGTGTGGGTGTGTATTTTACAAAAATGAAAGTATAGACACGTGCTTCTGCTCTATAGGCTTTTCACTTAAGATATCCTGGAGATCACATTCATATAGGTTTTCTTCAGTTCTTTTCATTTTTAAAATATTCCCTTGCATTAATGTAGAAAACTTTATGTAATCCATTCCACATTGGTAGGTATTTAGGTTATTCCCAACATCACACACAGTGCTGTTGTAACATCCTGTTATTATCATTATTATCCAAAACTATGAATACATATGTGAGATAAATAAGAAAAATATTTAAAAACTAGTGCTGAACTGTTACACAAAGCTGAATTGTCTACATGCATTTGCGCTTCTCTTACTCTAAGATGTAGCATATTTCCATATTTTTAAGAATTCTTTCTTTCTTGTCTATAACTACCCTTGTCATTTCCTCATCTTTTAATTGAATGTCAGTTTTTTATATTCTCAATAACATACATATGTGTATGTGTGTGTGTATGTGTGTGTATGTGTACATATATATATATGTTAAATCACCTGCTGGGCAGGTATGGCAAGGCTAATAGATAATTTTTTTGGTAAAAATTGGTATATATAGTTAATAAATTCAATATCCAGTTTGCTTTTTCTAACCAATGCCAACTGTAGGAGTTTTGACTGTATGTAGTGGTTTGACTTTGGCACTTTTTATTCAAACTGGCTTTATTATACATATAGCCATAACTTTCCTTTCTTTATCCATTGTTTCTTCTGTTTCTTTTTTTTTTTCCCATTTATTTTTATTAGTTGGAGGCTAATTACTTTACAATATTGTAGTGGTTTTTGCCATACATTGACATGAATCAGCCATGGATTTACATGCTTTCCCCATCCCGATCCCCCCTCCCACCTCCCTCTCCACCCGATCCCTCTGGGTCTTCCCAGTGCACCAGCCCTGAGCACTTGTCTCATGCATCCAACCTGGGCTGGTCTTCTGTTTATTTTTGATTCAAAGTTAATATTTGCTGTGGATGAAATTATAGCACATTAGATTAATTGAATTCTAAAATCACTAAAGAATTTTGTTTAGAGACCTAGTTATTTATTCAAATAATGCAATGTTTGATAAATGAATATCAAAAGAATGTGATCTTTAACAGTTTAACCCTATTTTAAAATTTTAGGTATTTTTCTTCCCTGAAAGAGCCCAAGTAAAATCTCAATATAAATTTTGACAATCAAAATACAATTTCATAAACATTTATTACATAATCCTTGACTTCTTACTATGAGACTGTTATTTCAAGTGAACATATCTGATTTATATGTGAAAATACATTTTAGTCTCGGATAAAAATGTTAATATGAAATTAATACCATAATATGCCACTTACATATTTGGAGGGTAGATCACAATTGCAAGCTGATAATACCCTTTTTTTTTTTTTTTTAATCTCAAGAAATATCCTTGGGTTTGGGATGAATTGTCTCAGGAGCATTGAAAACCATGATAATTTGATCTTTTAAAAAAGTGTCCATGTTGGTAAAACAAATTATAGAAGAGAACAGAGCAGTGATTTCAATCTCCATTTCACATCTGAAAAATGAAACAGTCATTTTCTCAAGGTCACTCACTAAAGTTGGCAATAGAGCCAGAAATAGGAGACACTCTTCTGGCATGTTGTCTAGAATTCCTTATAGGAAAGGACACACTCCTGACTTGAAGGCACTTTAAAAAGACAACAATCCCTTGAAATATTTGACCAAGGAAATCAACATTCATTTCAAACATGCGTCAATTGACATTTACTGATACATCATTTCCAGTCATCATTTGAATATGTTCCTTCCTATACTTTAAAAATATGAAAAACTGAAGAATCATTTTTTAGCTCCATCGAATACACTAGAAACAAAGGAAAAAGAATATACCATGAATTATTTTATTCTTGAAAGTACTTATGACCCATGAAACACCATGGAATAATTTGACTCTCCTAATGTCTTCTCCCAAAATTCAAACTGTGTTTGGCCAGTTATGTTACAAAATTACATGCATCATTATCTTAAAAGACAAGACACCGATTAGATTTATCTTAATCCATATTATATTATGAAGTATGGTTCAAATAAGAGGACACATAGTGTTAAGAACAGAGTGTTTGATTTGAATAAATGAACAGAACATCTATTATGTTGTACTCCAGGTTTAAGTTTTTTTCTATTTTTTTAGAGTAAAATTCTTTATTTTTCCTCTTAAATGAAAATACCTGTAAATCATCCAAAAATAGACCAAATAGACCCCTAAGAAAAGAATGGCTATATAATATCTAAATCTGTACTTCTAAACAACTGATAAAATAATAACAAGGAAAAATGAGAATAAGCTCTTCTTTCTCTCCAGAAAATACACTCAAGGAGACTTTCTTTAAATTTGTAAGACTTTAACAAAGAGTTTAATATTTGAAACCAGAGCACAAAGTAAATACCATTTTTATTATAGCAATAACAACAGCATAACACTAAGACTCAGAAATTCTTCTATGGTTATTTCTTATCCTAGTTGGAATGGACAGAGAATTATCTCTAATGATTAGATGGAAGAACAAGAACCATCAATTATGTCAACATTCAGAGGATTCACATATGGAATATGGAAACAATACAGATTACTATTGAAGTCAGTTCAGTTTATGTCACATAGGGAGCACAGCAGAAAAGAAATAGCAATATATATTCTTCTGTTATTGTTTTATATCCCCTTTCACTTTCACTAATTCCATGTGTTAGGTTGGAACATGAAGTTGCCAATAATTGGCCATCTTAACCTGCAAAAACAGCAATTGCTTTGGTTCGACCTAATAAATGTCTATGTTCATTGTTATTGAATCATTCCACAGAATGCAGAGTTCATAAGTCACATCAAAAATTCATTATGCCATCATCCCAGCAGAAGTAATATGAAGAAGGAATGTGAAAATTGAATTCTTTCAAATTCATAACTTCGTTTATTGTGACCTTCCATGGGTATAGATCCAAAAGGATATGCATTCTCTCAGAAAATGAGATAATACAGTGAGTGGAAATATTCACCTGTGTTACCAGAAAGAATGAAGTGAAATTACTTTATGGATAACACTTATAGTTGTTCTGCCTAGAGAAACATTCTCTTTGAGCTTATGCCATAAGTCTCTGTTATCAATGAAAAACCAGAGATTGCCTTGGGAGCATTCTAACAAGTGTATAGAGTATAAACTCAAGTCTTTGTCATAAGTTGGTAAATATTCCTGATAATACACTGATTTTTATGCATTTGTTTGTTTCATTACTCCTATATTGTACAAGGTTCTAAGGGACAGAGATCATATGTTCTGTTTCGATATACTCTCTAATGTGCAGATTTCCATACAGTAACATTTACTTTAGTAAGTGAAAAGGATGTCAGCATTTTAAAAGTATTCATCTAAAATTGTTTCCTTGATATTTTATTTCATACTGTTTCCTCTAATATGTTAAAGGAAAAAAGTTTCACTTAATCTCTTCTGAAAAGTAGATCCTTGAACTAGTCTACAGGATCTGGATGGGGGTTCCTGCCTTCCTTTCTAGTTTCTCATGGTCCTTGCCTTCTTTTCCTCAATCCCTGAATTCCAACTTTATTTGTTTTATAGTAGCTATTTCCTATCCCAGGGCTATTGCATATATTTTTTCCCATAAAAAATACATCTCCTGACTCATTTTGCTAACTTAACTCATTTGGGAGTGGGTCTTAATTTTTAATGTCCTCATAAAGGCTGTCATCTTAATTGCTAGATGACATCCTACCTATTATTAATATCTCTGTTTGCATGCTATTTGATCAGCATATTCAATTATACATTTGCTTACTAATTTAACTTCCATCCCCACTATACCACAGCATTCATACATTTAGAATATAATGGCCTTCAGTAAATATTTGTTAAAATAAATATTGACTTATATTCATGAAAAAATGTAAATACTTAAGAATAATAAAGTGTTTTAAAGATATTCACACCGGTGTTAATTATCTCCTGGCATGTGGCATTATAGTATTTTTCTATTTCCTCTCTTTTTTTGTTGGTTTAACTATATGTATATATATTTCTATAATTAATTTGTAGATATATTTCTTTTGTGGATTTTTCCATCTTGAAAATGCTAATGAAAGATCATGGAAGCCTGCATTGATGAAAGTTTGAACTAGAATAGAGGGTGGTTGGAGGAGCCATCTGTGCATAAGAATGAAAATGAGAGCTGGCATATTTTAAGGAAATAGTTATCTGCTGTAGGCGCAGCAGAGAATAGTCTAGATAGTGCCTGGAAAGATCATAGGTCAATTGGTGGAGGACCTCAGACTCTAAAGTGTAGAAACTTCTTTCTTTTGAAAATTCTCATGCAAAGAGTTGACATGACTGGACTTATATTTGGAAATGTACAGCAAAATGAGATGTGGCTGAGAAGAAGGGGGAGTGTGGCAGCAAGGAGATCAGTTATAAGGCCAGATCAACATTCCAAGGTAGAGATGGTGATAGCCCAAAGTAAAGCAGTGGCTCTGAGAATGCAAAGGAAGAATGGGTGTAAGAGAAAAGGCAAAGATAGAACCAGTATAATCAATCAGAGCCAGTGATGGAGAAAGGAGAGTAAAAAAAAAAAAAAAAGAATCTAATCTTTCAAGGCTAAGCAAATATAAGAAAGGTGATGTCATTTGCCAAGATAGGAAATGCAAGGAAAACAGTGGTTTTGAGGTTAAAAGAAAATGAGTTAGGTTTGAATTCAAGGTTGCAATGGAACTTTCAGACAAGGGTGTCCCGTAGAAGAAAAGTAAACTTAGAAATTAAGACTTAGAAGTCATTAATACAAAACTAACAGCTGATGCCATAGAGAGTTCCCCAGTAAGAAAAGTTAGAGCAATGAAAAGGCCAAAAAGAGAATTTTGGAGAGACACCAGTTTTCTAGTGAACCAAGAGGATTCAGGAAAACAGACTGAAAAGGTAGGGTCTGAAAACAATTGGGAGACTGGTTTATTATAGAAATTTAGAAAAGATTTCATGAGAGAAACTATATGCAAAAGAGTATCATGCTTTCTAGATGTTAGAGGATCTTAAAGTGACAATGATGACAGTTAACATTTATTGGTTATTAACTCTATGCCAAGCTTGATAAGAAGACATGTATTTATTTGTATGTATTAATTCATGGTACACTTAGTATACATGTTTTGTTGGGAGTGCTGGAGTTACAAATCATGTTGGATTAATAGTAGGAAGTAGAGTCAGTGAATGACCTGATACAGCTTTTTTTTTCCTCCCAATACTTATCTGCTCAGGAACCAAACTTTTGAATAGCACAGCTGAACTTAGCACAAATTCTACACTTCTAGTTCATAATTCAGAGAAGGCAATGGCACCCCAGTCCGGCACTCTTGCCTGGAAAATCCCATGGATGGAGGAGCCTGGTAGGCTGCAGTCCATGGGGTCGCAAAGAGTCGGACACGACTGAGCGACCTCACTTTCACTTTTCACTTTCATGCATTGGAGAAGGAAATGGCAACCCACTCCAGTGTTCTTGCCTGGAGAATCCCAGGGACGGGGGAGCCTGGTGGGCTGCCGTCTGTGGGGTCGCACAGAGTCGGACACGACTGAAGTGACTTAGCAGCAGCAGCGGTTCATAATAATTCAAAGTCAAATTTCAAGTGACTCTTTGATGCTTTTCATCGCCCATCAGTTTTGAATATCCTACATGTTATAGTAAGATTGCCCTTGATTTTGAGATGAAAAGGATTTCTTTTGTCCTAAATGTAGCTGTGGACACTGCCTGATGCACTTGACTGAGAATGAAGGGCTCTGACCCAGAGTTGCTTTCAGTTCATGAGCTACTGGAGAAGTGTCAAGTTCCGTCAAGGCTGGCACCGAGGGAATGCTAGGACTGTGATGACTGCAGTCACATTGCTCCAGAGCTGAAAAGGGAGAGCCCCTGCTGGCCCCGTTAGGTACTCTGCGAGAACTACGTTCTGCTTTGGCCTCACACACTCTGTGTTTGTTCTCAGAGATATATCAATGCACTATAGAGTTTCCTAGCGGCCATGAGGCACAAGAGAATTGCTTCTGAAAGAGAAGAGTCAATGTAAACCCTTGCTATGGATTATTCAGATACTGACAGTGACTCTACACTGGGATACAGCGATGATGAAGATTCCAGTGATGAAGTTCAAAGACTATCCGAGTCAGTGAACAAAAAACTGTATTTGCAAATATTTGGGGATAATTTTTCATGCTCTATGATTTCATTGAAAGGAATTTCTAACTCCTCCAAAAATGCTTACGAAAAGAACACTACTAAACCTCACAGCTTTGTTCATTAATCAATGGCAAGTTTGTGTAATATCTATTAATCTGCCGAACAGTAGCTGCTTCTGCAGTTGTTCATAGTTATTGTCATGCTGAAATAAACTAATATACAAGTACAGAAATAAATGAATATGAGATTTTTATTTTTAAAGACAACATGCATGCTAGACCTGGACTCTTAGGCATATACACGTGCCTTTACTTCCTATATAAAGAAGTATGCTGTGTTCAGAGGCTATGTGTGTTTGTGAAAGTTTTAAGTATGTTAGATATTATCTTATAATTTTGTTTATAAAATTCTCTTGTGGTCAATGTATTTTCAAAGTCTCATGTATTAGTCTATTAGAAATGATCAAATATCCTGATATGCCAAAAAGTAAAACTGAAAGAATGCTCAGTTTTTTTAAAAAAATCACACCATCTCCCTCTTTCTTTTTTCCCCCGTCTCCTTTTCTGCGTGTCTACACTAGCATTACGTGAAGCCTCTGAGACACTGGTAGATGTTCTGTGTGATTCCAGTATCATAACAGCTATGTATGGATAGATATAAGTTTCATAACAGCATGGAGCTATTAGGAGCTTTCTGTTATATGAGTATTTAATATTTCATATCTCACTCCAAAAGATATTTGCTTTTACTTTAGTCCTTGGTCCTATAAAGGAAATAAGCATGCATAGTCAATCACATATTGGCTTATATTCTTTTCTTATCAGAAGTTTCTGCAATGTCTCATAAAATAGGGGGTGATTATGTGTCAATACTATGTCAGATGGCATTTTTCTCTCACAGGAGCAGACTGTTTGGGTACACAGGGATGGCATTTCCAGATACCTGCATAGACAAGCATGGTGGCATTAAACATCTATCTTAATAGTAGAAATGCAATAATAGTGTAATGGCAACAGTAATTTGGCATTGAATGAACTTGGCATTGAATGATTTTCTATTGTTATAAAACATTGTTATAAAGCAGCATAGCAGGGTTAGGATGTGACTACAGATAGGAGTTCTAATAACATGAGAATCAAATTGGTTTAGCTTTGCAGTTGGGCACCCATTAACATATTAATGCTGCTTTATTAATAATTAGATATAATTTTATAATGATGGACAGAGAGGCATGAGTGCTTACTGCTTAGATGTCATCCTAAGCATTAAAATGAATTTAGGATAGTTGTTAATTTAAAATCTTATAGCAGAGGGTATAGGTAGTGAACTGGTGAGAAAAGAACATGTACTTTGGGACCAGACAGATCTTTGTTCAAATTCCAGGACAGAAACTCATTAGCTATGTCTGTTTTTTTGGTGTATTACATATATCCCTATGTGTAAATTTCAGATAAAATAACCTCTGTTATATGTATTAACTGAGATTTGTGCAAATTATTTAATGTTTCCTGGTATTTCTTGTTTAGTCACTAAGTTGTATCTGACTCTTTTGCAACCCCCTGGACTGTAGCCCGCCAGGATCCTCTGTCCATGAAATTTTCCAGGCAAGAATACTGGAGTGGGTTGCCATTTCCTTCCCCAGGGAATCTTCCTGACCCAGGTATCAAATCCACATCACCTGCATTTCAGGCAGATTCTTTACCACTGAGCCAGATAATAAATAGCAAATGTTATAATAAACTCTTTAATATGCTGTGTTGTTTATTCCCCATGTTACACATCTTTTTTTTAATTTTGACACATGTCACATTAGTAAGTGCTGAGCCTGACTATAGGCTATAACTTTACACATTTTCCTTTTTAAAAATAAAATATTTTCAGTTTTTATCAACTATGTCACTCTTGATCTTTGATTTTTCATCATTTGCATTTTAAAATATATATGTATTTTCTTTCTGTTGCAAGGAAATAGCATCCATTTTTGAAAGTATATTCAATTTAGACCAGATAACATGATAAAAATTTTAAATGTTGAACATTTATGATGAAAGCATATTTTAAAATTTATATACACAGGAGACATTGTTCAAACATGTTATTTTTTATATGTCATAGTTCTAAACACCGTGGACAATTTTAAGTTGTTAAGGCAGAAGCATCTTTCAGCTAAAATTAGTTTTCTATAAAGCTGTGGTGGATTTTTTAAAAATCACACTGGCAGCTATTTGTAGTAACATAGGCTGCCATGAGCAGTCTCCTAAGCAGTTAATCATGCAATTTATGAGGTACCTCATGGCCATTATTGACGATTTGTCTGTTTTGTCCACTTTACCAAAAATTCCTACTCAAAAGTGATAATGGACTCTAAAGTATATTATCTATTTCTGTGGAATAGGAAAAGCTCACTTTGTTCTTGGGCAGTAATTTTTCATAAAACACCAGACAGCACCTCCACAAGTACAGACATGATAGCATTGGTGAATGAGAAAAATTAGAAGTAATGAATGGCAGAACCATTGCTTTCTATGTGTTGGGCATTGTGATAAATTTATCTTTATTGTATTTAATATCATTAAATTGACACTGTTATCCTTCTCATTTTTATAGACAAGAAAATTGAGGGTTTCACCTTGTCTTGTAAAACCAAGAGAGTGTTACTCCAAAGCCTGAACTCTATTCTTCCCAAGGGTTCAAGATTCCTGGACCATATACTTACTAAACACCTCTTATGTGCCAGCCATTCAGGATAAAATTGGGAGCAAAACTAGCCATCGACCCCGCCCTCATAACATTTAGTGAAAGGAGGGTAGAGGCATGAACTAAGTGACCATGCAAATAGATGTATAAATTGTAAACTGTGACAAGTACTTGTATGGAGAGGTACCTAGGGCCATGAGAACAGACAAACAAGGAATCCAATCTAGCTAATTCAGCATGGCATCACTGAGCCACGGGCACCTGGACCAAGATCTAAAGGATAAACAGTTGTGAACTGGTCAAGGAACTGGAGAGGAAGTTCCTAGGCTTAGGGAAGGTGTGGTAAGAACTCATGACAAGAAGGAAATGAGGTGTTCAGTCATTGGGAGGAGACCAGTTTGGCTAGAAGGTAGAGGATGTCGGGGAGACACTGGGAGGATCACAATGAGAATTGGAGAGACTGTAATAGAAATTTTAGAATCAGAAGAGAACTTTGTATTATATGCAGATTACAAATATACAAATTTCAATAGGTTTTTTCTTTAGTAGCAATAACCAATAAAAAACAGAAATGGAAAAGCAATGCCATAAGAGAAACTGATGATATAAAAGCCTGAAGAATACTTTTTATAAAAATGCCAGAGCCCAAGTGAAAAAAGATTAAGAAAGATTAAGACATAGCGCTAGATCTGAACAAGTAGACATGTCATGCTCTTGTAGGGAAAATTAATATAATCAGAATGTCTTTCTTCTGAAATCAATGTAAAAATGTGATACAACTTTACTAGAATCCCATCGTGGGTTTCTTCAGAAGTGGAGAGTGATTTTAAAGTCTGTATTAAATATGAATGCTTAAGAATATCGTCAGGATATTTCTGGAAAAGAATTTTGGTAAGGAGAAACTGCTTTCCCAAATAGTAATAGTTACTACAAAGCAACTGCAGTCGTTAACAACATGATACAGTGACAGTGAAAGAGAAAAAGATCAATGAAAAATTACAGTTCAGATGTATTTGTGAGAACTTTGTGTGTTTGAAAAAATAAAATACACTGGGAATATCTTTATTTTCAAAACTTTAAAAGCCTGATATTAGAAACATATACTGTTCCAATTGTGATTTTTAGATGTTATTAAGACCATATTATTTCTTATGTACATATCTCTGTAATGTATTTCAAACATATATGTATCATTAATTAGATTAGCTTAGACATTTTACCTTTCTAGGAAACAGAGTGCATTTTCAAGTATAACTTAATGTTTCCGTGACAGTGGTACTATTACATTTTTAGTAGCTCAAAATGTGAATGTTAACTTACCAAATCCACCTTTGACCACAGGATAAGATGAGATAGCAGATTTTTAAATGTTTAAGAAGTTGATAGATACTGCTGCAGCAACCAATTAGATGCTTGTAAAGCGACAGTACATATATACATATTTCAATCAGAGTGATTAAGATTTGTTGAATATTCTTGAAGAACCTACGAACTCTGGTCTAGGTGAATAACTATTTAAGTTGCCAAAAGTTTAGCCACATAAGTACAGGGTCTTTAAAGTATGAAATTGATTAAAATAGATCCATATTTCTCAAGGTAATAATGATAAATTCACACACAAATGGGTTAGGTACTTAAGTTTCTAGAATTATATCTGCAGATCTTTTCTAAAGTTTACCTATTCATCTTCATTCATGTCTTTATCATCATCCAGTCAACTCATTAACTCTCCAGATAGGATAGAGAATGGTGACACACAATTTTGTTTCATTTGTGTAAGTGAAACTTTAAGTCTGAAAATTATAACTACTGGATTGTAATTGTAAAATCTGTGTTATTAATAACAAGAGTTACGTGGTTTCTCAGGACAAAGAAATTTGAAACGTGAACAAATCTTAAACCTGGAAGAGGAAAAATCAGAAGAGCGTAATTTAATGTCTTGAATTAATCACAATGAACACTTGTCTTTGATTTTAAAGGATGCTTTACTTGAACTGCTCTCTATTTTTTATACAGGGAAGATGTGAGAACAGCAAATGTAATTGCGGCAGAAGCTGTAACCTGCCTTGTGATCGACAGAGAGTAAGTACTTTGCTTTCTTATGCATATTAGACACTCATATCAGTGACACACATAAGTTCCTGGGATGAGACATCACTTCATGGAGCTATTAATACTTGTTTTATATCTTTTTATTGAAAATGAGTTTTATATTTGATTCTCATTCCCTGTTATTCTTGGAAGTGGTTCACTCTGCCATTCTAACTTTGTGATTTTTAATAAGGTACTTAAACCACATGAACGTCACCTCAGTTAGCTCATTTGTGAACTGGGGATAATGCATCATCATGTTGTGAGCATTGATGAGAACACGTGAGAAAATCATCTGTCCAAGTGGTCTTTACCCAGGAGACGCTCAACCAGTGCTGTTGGTGTAAATTTTTAGAAATTTGTTGTTATTATTGTTACTAGGAAATGGACTATGCCTTGAGCATGTTTTAGTTTTCTCTATTCTTCCATCCCCAGATTCCTAAAATAGAAGTCTTTAGGAAGACATTTTTGGAGAAAGCATCAGTTCTAGACATAGGCATGTTTAGGGTCATTCCAAGTTTGTTCGGTGACACATCCGCCTGTTCCTTCTCTGTATTCTTCCTTGCTAGTCTCATTACCTGAATGCTTTATTGGTTAGACTAAAATGTCAGATTATTTTATTGACTCTCCAAGAGCCTGAGTAGAATGCTCCACCACCTGGAAGCAGTCCTCCAAACATTTTCTCATTGCTGTGTTTGTGGATACATCATCACAAAAGCCAAGTGCCTGACCCGGGAGAAGAACTGTAAAGCATCCATTTTAGTGGAGCCCTTGCAGCTGGAATAGGCTGTGTCAGTGTGGAATGAAAGTGAGTGGCAGATATGATCAGAATGATGGAGTTGAGTGTTGAGCTCAGGAGACTCTGGATGAAGAGAAATCCCACTTGATTTACAGATCTTACTTTTCCATGCCCCTCTGTGCTGGATCGCTAGAACCGGAGGGCATCATTGCAGGATGATAGCCACGTGTGTGTGCTAAGTCACTTCACTTGTGTCCGACTCGTGACCCTATGATCCGTGGCCCACCAGGCTCCTTAGTCCATGGGATTCTCCAGGCAAGAACACTGGAGTGGGTTGCCATGCCCTTCTCCAGATGATGTCTATGCTGCTGTTGCTAAGTCGCTTCAGTTGTGTCCGACTCTGTGCGACCCCATAGACGGCAGCCCACCAGGCTCCCCCGTCCCTGGGATTCTCCAGGCAAGAACACTGGAGTGGGTTGCCATTTCCTTCTCCAATGCATGAAAGTGAAAAGTGAAAGGGAAGTCATTCAGTTGTGTCTGACTCTTAGCAACCCCATGGACTGCAGCCTACCAGGCTCCTCCATCCATGAGATTTTCCAGGCAAGAGTACTGGAGTGGGGTGCCATTGCCTTCTCTGAGATGATGTCTATACCCATGAATATTTCTGAAATAGATACTCTTCTTCTGGTTCCCAGAAACAACAACTACCTATTCATTCTTTCTTTCATTTGATTAGTGTCTTTTTGAGGCTTTATCACATACAAGGCATTGTTAGGTGCTATAAGAAGAATTAAATGAGCAGCACAGATCCTGGTTTGAGGAGTAACTTCTAGTAGAGGCACTGTGGCATTTACAAATAACCATCAAGTAAAGAAAAATGTAAGAAGGGTCCAGAACCCACATTTGTGGGAGTCGACAACTTCTGGGGAGAATCAGAGAAGTCTTCATGAATAAATGGTTTCATTAGGTAGATCTATAAGCATAGGAGCAGCAAGAGAAATAGAGTGAATAGCATCAGCAGTACTCAGAGTAGAGCTATAAGCTATTTCAGCTGGCTAAAGTAAAGCTGCATTAAGGTAGTTGGAGGAGGAAGTGTGACAAGTAAGTTCACACACATGTTGGGGCTGGTTCAACAAGATCACCAAATGGTGGAGAAGGGTAACTATGACAATTCTGTGCAGCAAAATAGTGTCACTAGGACACTGAGAAGGCTGTATGAGATGAATTAGAGGGAGAGGATACAGACAGAGTATCTGGTTAGCAGTCTGTAAATCTCAGTGGTCATCATGAGATCATAAATAGGAGGCATTGTAAGAATAAAGACATAAACCCAGAGGGCTGAGCACTTGCCTGAATGTGAAGAGTAAGAAAGAAACTTAGAAGATCTAGGAGTATAGAAAAAGAATTAGTTTGGGAGGCATAAGAGTTATTCAATAAAAATATAATGAGTTTGACATACAAGTTGGACACTTAGGAACAGGTGCCTAGCAGGAGGTAGAAAATGTGGGACAAGAATGCTTGTTAAGAGTTAACTTGAAATTAACCTAAAAATTGATTACATAGAGTTAACAACTGAAGCCATAAAACTGGATGGAATTGCATGAAAGAATAGAAAAGATTAAAAGATCAAGTTTAGAATTCGGGAAAATTCTTACATGTAAAAATGAGGCAGAGGAAGAAAACCAGTGATAAAACTGAAATGTTAGCAATCAGAATGGTGTAGGAAACCTCAGATACCAAGAGAAGATTTCAAGAGAAAAAGGATAATCAGCAGAAATAAATGCAAGTGAGAAACTGAGAAGCATACATATAGAGAGAAAAGGGCAACACATTTAGCAACCTGGGAGAAAAATACATGGAAAGTGGAATCCAGATTTCAAAGTGTGGGTGGGTACTGAGGAAGTGAGAGCATTGAAACTAAAGGATTTTTTTTCTTTCAAGAAATTTAGGCTAAACAAAGAAAATAAAAAAGAGAGAAGGGAGGGCACATGAGGTAATAGTGAGGTCTTGGAGAGTTTCCTTGTGATGGTTCTACACAAACCCTGAGGAAGATGGGCTTCCCGGGCGGTCCAGTGGTTAAGACGTTGTGTTTCCTTGATTGGGAAACCAAGATCCCACATGCCATGGTGGCCAAGTTAGAAAAGAAGAAAGAGGCAGGGCTGGGAGTGACGCTTGATAGAAATGTGTCCACAGGGGAGGAAATTGTGAGCAAATAGGGAAAGAGAAATTGGAAAACACATTTTGTTTTGTTTTTTTTAATTTTCTGAAGATAGTGAAAAAGAGAATAGGTAGAAAATTTGTAGAGATGTAAACAAGGAAAGTGATGGTAACTTGAATGGCCTTAATCTTCCCTCTAAAGCACAAGAGAATCTGATGAGGGAAGAATGACAGGGAGGCTGAGGGCTTGCCTGCTGATGGAAGATGGAGGGGTATTTGTATCAGTTTATATACCTACTTTCCTTTGTAATGATTCTACCTGGAAGACGGGATGTTTAACAGAACAGGAAACTGAAGTCCATAAAAGTTTAATAACTTCTTAAGGCTTTGTGGTTGATATTAAAGCCCAGATTAATCAAGGCATGGAAACAAACTATTGGGACACCGAGAATTATCCAGCATAGGTTCTTCAGTTTCATTGACTGAGATCCCAGGAGATGAAGGAGCATCAAGTAGCATCACATACATACTTTTGCCCGTATCCATTTTCTTTTTTCAAACCTACTTGTATATAGTGGGCAGTGAGGAGTGTATGGACTTTGTCAAATAGAGTCCAAAGCTCAGCACTCGAATCTTTACTACACCATGTTATGACAATATGGGCAATTTATTTTAATTTAATTTCATTTTATTTTAAGTCTCAGTTTCCCTATCTGAAAACTGGGAGATGCCTAAATTATAAAATTGTTTCGAAGATCAAACAATTTAATATATGTCAAGGTCCATACACAGCACAAGATATGTAGGGAGCGCTCAATCAATATGCCCCTTCCTCTTCTTAGAGAAGGTAACTGGAATCTCCTGGATTTAGTAGTTTTTTTCTCTCTAGTCAGCATAAGTTTATCGTCAGAAGTGTATGCAGAGAACATACCTTGAGGGAGATCTAGCTTAAAACATAAATAGAGAGAAGATGGCTTGAGTCTAGGGCTCAAGAGATGCATTTCTATGCTCTTATCAGAGGAGCTGGGATTCCCACCAAATGTTGAATCCCAGCTTAAAAAAGAAATTAAACTGTAACTGAAGGATCTTGTCATAATCCTGCTGCTAGTAGCCAATTTATGGCCAATTAAGGGAGCACCAGGGCTTCACCCATGAGAACAGATGGCAGGCATTAGAACTGTCGACACATGGAGCTTCTTTCACAAGTTTACAACTGAGGTACCATGTTATGTAAGCCAGTGATTATGCTTTATTATTCCAGAGGGAGAGCAAAAGAACATCATTGTAACTAATCATGCATGTCGGAAATTTTTTTTTTTAAATCTCATTGACAAACTAGAAAGTGATAAACAGATACATGTTGTTCTCAAGAAGCATTCTTTGAGGATCAGTTTCTTACATTATTTTCATAATTATCTGCAGTGATTCTAAAATTCATGAAAATTGACATAAAGAATTTGAATCTAACAGAACAATCTATTTCCATTAATAACATTCTTGAATACATAAAACACAACTAAGTATATTTAGAATATCTTATTTTAGAATCCATGAAGAGAAATAAATGTGAACGTGAGTATATCTTTGTGGCCCATAATCAGTTATGCAATCCACTTCTTCATTGGTGTGGTAAGTTATTAGTAAAGTTATGAGTTTAAGTAAGACATTTTTTGATACATTGAGATCACTAATAATTTTATTACTGTTTTTAACAAAGAGTCACATATTTTCCCCCAGAAAATTAAAATCTAAGAGTCTAAACTCTATCCCTCATTTACTGTATAACTCTAAGATGCAGCCATATTGGTTATGAAAGTTGAAATGTTTTCATGCTAGTTGGTAAACAGCAATGGTATGAGTTCCCTTTGTGTTTCTCCCACCCCTTTGCTCCCTGGTCCTCTGCTTCATCCAGCCAGGAATCTCCAGCCCTATCCTTGATCCAACAACTAGAAAAGGGTATTTGGCATATACCAGGACCAGTATCCCTGGAGAAGAAAATAGAAACCCACTCCAGTATTCTTGCCTAGAGAATCCTGTGGATAGAGAAGCCTGGTGGGCTGCTGTCCATGGGGTCACACAGAGTCGGACACAACTGAAGCAACTTAGCATGCATGCATGCATCGGAGAAGGAAATGGCAACCCACTCTAGTATCCTTGCCTGGAGAGTCACAGGGACAGAGAGGAGCCTGGTGGGCTGCTGTCTATGGGGTCGCACAGAGTCGGACACGACTGAAGTGACTTAGCAGCAGCAGCAACAGGACCAGTATCCATCCTGATCCATCAATTCCTGCGTCATAAGACTTGTCCCAAGACCTATACAAAATATAGTAGCAAATAGGTTACCAAGAAAGATTGGATGTAGAGAAAAAGTCACTGGAACTGGTAAGCTGAAGACGCTTTCTCAACACCCAAACTGGAGCCTAGGTATTAAAACTGAGATTAGAGCCAGATTAGGAAATTTTTACATTTATTCATTACAAAAGATAAAGACGAATGCCTGGTTCTGTATCAGCTACTTGGGCTAGGGAGAGGAACAAGACACAAGTTCAGTATAGGTCTGAAAACTGAGTACATAGGGCAAACTCATTAAACTCATATATCAAAATTGTGGTTGTTATTCCTTTATCAGTGCTGGTAGCAAAACCTCCTCTCTGTTTATTCATCCTATTCTCCACAGGTAGCCTCTTCAGCCACATCTGCATCAGTTTCCAAGGATAGTGCTTCTGATCCTAGCCTCTACCCAGATCTACTCTTGCTTGTGGTGGGTTGGTGCCTTCTTCCATTCCTTATTTGCTATGGCTATTCAGTGTCAACTCCAAGTTGAAGGCAAAATAAACAAAAATACTGAATCTACTGAATCCACGCTCTGGACTCTGTAGAATAAGCAATGGGCCAACCAGGCTGGAGTCAAGGAAGCCATCCACATCAGGACTTAGGATGTCAGAAGAGATGCAAAAAGATGACAAAATAGTAATTATTCAACTTCTCTCGGGGAGGGTGCTATTGATGTTTTTGACAAGCAACTTGGTGAAGGGTGGGACTCACTAAGGCTCACGCTCAAGCAGGAATGGAGGATCACAGAACTTCCCCACAAAAATGATGGGTTAGTTAAGTGCAGGAGGTTTATTCTGAGTGGGGTATGTAAATATGAAGCCTTAGCTCCATGACTTAAACCAAGGATAGGATAAGTTTTTCTATAAAAGACCAGATAACCAATATTTCACACTTTGTAAGCCAAATGACCTTTGCATCTACCCAATTCTACCACTGTAATGCAAAAGCAATCAAAGACAATAAGTAAATGAACATGTCTTTGTTTCAATAAAGGTGTATGGATGATGGAATTTGAATTTCTTATTGTTTTTAGAGGTCAAGAAGCATTATTCATCTTTTGAAACTTTCTTGTTCCTGCCACTTAAAAATGTACAAATTATTCTCAGCTGATGGCCATACAAGAAACAGTCAATGGGCTGAATTTAACCTGTGAGCTGTAGTTTGCTAACCCCTAACTTACTTAACCAACATAAAAAAATTGATTGCTGCCTCCAGTGGTCCTCTATCTAATCTTCCTCCAGGCTCCGCTCAACCTGTCTTTTAAATGAAGCAAAAACAGAAAGAATACTGGTTTGAAGTGCATTCTGGTGTTGGTCTTCCCAATGCCATCTGCCAACTTGCTTTCCTGTCTCTGACACCCTTCGCCTCTAGTTTCCTCATCACATTACTCTTCTACATGCACTACTCTTTCTGATTACACTCCCCACCCCTGCCACACACACATGCTTTCTTCTTTATCTTTTTGGTTACACCACATGACATGCAGGATCTTAGTTCCTCCACCAGGGACTGAACTTGCACCCCACTACAGTGGAAGAGCCTAACCACTATACTGCAGGAAAGTCCCTGGTCCCTATTCTTAATTTCACTCTTGCAATCTCAAGGACTTCGCTTCAGGCTTTGTATTAATTTGAGTAGTAGCTACATGAAGATGATTGTCTGTGGGTTACTTACATTTTAATGACTTACCCCTGAAGACTGAAAAATCACAAAAATCCAGAAGGTTTTAGAATTTCGGAGGGAGGGAGAAGGGAAGGACCGTATGGAAAGATTTGATGACAGCAGAATCTTTCCAGCACTGTTCTTACCCTACCATTCTCACCAGGCCAGTCTCATGGAGGCCCATGCATCCAGTGGCGTATGCCCCACCTATGTCATCTGTTTCTTTATATATATACATCTGTTATCTTTATATATATATATATATATATATATATATATATATATATATATATCTTATACCAGTCTTTGTCCACATGGCAAGACTATGGGGACTCCAGATGCCACACAGCGTGTAGTCACACTACTTAACTGATAGGGTGATGAATTTAAAATTTTTCAGAGCTTCAGCCTGTCCCACAGTCTAAGTGGATTTTACTTTGATTCATTTTCTAAAATGAAATCCGGGGTGATGTGAGGGTATTTGCAGGATGAACACGAGAGGACAAACGTACTTTGCTAGAATGTGATCATTCAGTTGTGATCATTTGGGCTTGTCTTTTTTATGGAGCTGTTATTGATTGGTGTGCTTTACAAAAAAATATTTATTAAGCAGTAGAGAGAAAATCCAGAAGCTTGAAAGAGAGTCATTACATTGGTTCATTTTACTCATGGAAGTTGAATTATAGCATGCCCTGAGCAAGCCTGATCTAACTACAAAATAAGCACATAGCTACTGGAAAAGGGTCATATCCAGAGATAGTATTAGTGGTTTAAACCCATGGAAAGAGGTGAATGGGACTGCTCTTCATCACATATGCATGTTGTAGTGCTTTAAAATGGTACACCCTCCTCCTCTTGCAAGTAGTTATAGAAATTACATATAGCATTACTGACAAGAGAACTCACTGAGAAGGCCTGGTCTCTTGTTTCATTTACCCAAATAGAACTTACTGGTTCCTGGCCCAACATCAGTCACTCAGACATCTAGTATTTGAGGAGTTTTGAGGCAAATGTATAAATATGACAGTACTTATTTCTATCCCTATTGTACAGATAATTTCCAGCTCTAATTTGTTGAGTCCCAAACACACTGAGCTTCTAACATTATTCTTTGGTAAATCTGACTCTATTCAAAGTAAAAGCTAGCTTGTTGGTAGGTCATTAGTTAAAATTTAGCACTTTTTTGTTTAAAAATTCTTATTAAAAATGTTTTAGATTTTCATCAAGTTAGTCAAAAAGTCATAGCAGAAATTCAGGATACAGAAAGTACAAGGAGTTGTCACAGACCCCCGGCCAGTAAGAGACCATTCAAGGAAAACACTCCTCTTCCCCCATCCTTCATGCCACTCTCCACCTTGCTCTGCTGAGACTAAGAACTAGACCTTGTTATGGAGAATTGTTTATGGAACTGGATACTATTGGCATTTTGAATCAGAGAGTTGGTTTTGGTGGAGGGCTGTTCTGTGCATTGTAAAATGTTTAGTGGCATCTTGACCTCTACCCATTAAATACAAGTAAAATTCCCCGAAAACCCCAATGTGACAACAGAAAGTGTCCCCAGATATTTCCAGCATCACTCAAGGGGAAATCACCCTCGCTGGGAAGGACACAGCCACAGCTGGCTAGATGGCAATAAAGTGCTCTGATGCCATGGCAGTAGAGCTTATGCCAGAGGTGTTCCAGAGGAAGCAGCTCATAACAGGGAAACTACATGAGGGGAGGTGTGCTGGGGAAGCTGCTGGCTGCTTGGTATTGCTGAACTCCAAGTACTATAATAGCCATACCCTGGAGAAGGTTGTACAAAATCCGAGCAATCTGACTGGAGCCAGGAAGCAAATCGCTTTATTCTTGCAGTATCTCCCCGGTGGCAAAGTTTCAGTGCCAGTTGGCAAAGAAAAAAATTTAATGGCCCAATCCATTTTTTATAAAGCAGTTAAAAAGGGTGAATTTGGAACTGAAAAACAATAAATAAATCAATAACCAGTACAGATTACAAGCTAAATCCTATTGCAAGGTCCAGGGCCATAAATAGCAAAGTCTTTGTCTCAGTTCAGTTCAGTGCAGTTTAGTGGCTCAGTCATGTCCAACTCCTTGTCCATCACCAACTCCCTAAGTTTACCCAAACTCATGTCCATTGAGTCGGTGATGCCATCCAACCATCTCATCCTCTGTTGTCCCCTTCTCCTCCTGCCTTCAATCTTTCCCAGCATCAGGGTCTTTTCAAATGAGTCAGCTCGTTGCATCAGGTGGCCAAAGTATTGGAGTTTCAGCTTCAACATCAGTCATTCCAATGAACACTCAGGACTTATCTCCTTTAGGATGGACTGGTTGAATCTCCTGTCAGTCCAAGGGACTCTCAAGAGTCTTCTCCAACACCACAGTTCAAAAGCATCAATTCTTCAGAGCTCAGATTTCTTTATAGTCCAACTCTCACATCCATACATGACTATTGGAAAACCCATAGCCTTTACTAGATGGGCCTTTCTTGACAAAGTAATGTCTCTGATTTTTAATATGCTGTCTAGCTTGGTCATTACTTTCCTTCCAGGGAGTAAGTGTCTTAATTTCATGTATGGGATCTTTTAAAGGCAGTCACCATTATCTTTACTACCTCCACCATAGTTTCAGTTCAGTTCAGTTCAGTCTCTCAGTCATGTCCGACTCTGCGATCCCATGAATCATAGCACGCCAGGCCTCCCTGTCCATCACCAACTCCTGGAGTTTACTCAAACTCATGTCCATTGGGTCAGTGATGCCATCCAACCATCTCATCCTCTGTCGTCCCCTTCTCCTTCCACCCCCAATTCCTCCCAGCATCAGGGTCTTTTCCAATGGGTCAACTCTTCGCATGAGGTGGCCAAAGTATTAGAGTTTCAGCTTCAGCATCAGTCCTTCCAATGAACACCCAGGACTGATCTCCTTTAGGATGGACTGATTGGATCTCCTTGCAGTCCAAGGGACTCTCAAGAGTCTTCTCCAACACCACAGTTCAGAAGCATCAATTCTTCAGTGCTCAGCTTTCTTTATAGTCCAATTCTCACATCCATACATGACCACTGGAAAAACCATAGCCTTGACTAGACGGATTTTTGTTGGCAAAATAATGTCTCTGTTGTATATACTTATAGGACAAAGGGATATGTGAGTCAAGTCTAAAGTTTGAATAGGGATTTTACAGGTTAAGCAGGGAGGGTAAATACAGCTCCTGTGAAAGGAAGGACAGACACAAATATGAGGAATTTGAAAATATTATTTTACAGTAAAAAGTGGAATATACCAAGAAAAGAGGATTTATGTGTCAAGGAACTGAACAGTGAACTAGACAGGTGGTGTGCTGGAAGATACTGTTAGAAAGAGATGGGGGCAGATTATAAAGAAATCTCCTAATAATCTCAAACTAAAGGTATATGATTTATCCTCTGGGCAATAAGGAACCATCAGAAGACAGCTGCTACTACAGTTTGTAAATATTTGCTTTTGAAGGAAGGGAGTAGAAGATCGATTCCAATGGGATGAACTCAAACAGGGAAACTAATAGGAGACTAAGGCAACAGTCCTAGCGGTTGCTCACTAGAATTTAAGAGTCTAAATTTAAATCTGATTTGATGTGTGTGTGTGTGTGTGTGTGTTAGTTGCTCTATCATGTCCAGCTCTCAATCCCATGGACCGTAGCCTGCCAGGCTCCTCTGTCCATAGGATTCTCCAGGCAAGAATACTGGAGTGGGTATACATTCCCTTCTCCTGGGGACCTTCCGACCCAGGGACCAAGATTCTTTACCATCTGAGCCATCAGGGAAGCCTTAAAGCAGATTTCAGGGAATAATTAAATGTGAGATATTAACAAAAAAGTGCTTCTGTCTTGGGAGACTTGGCAGATGTCTATAGTAGATCAAAAGTATGAAAGACAAAGCAGGTTCAGATGAAAGTACTGGGCAACTTGGTTAAGGATATAAGTTCAGTCTGTTGAAATGGTATTCAGATATTCAGATGGAGAAGCCCATTGACAGAAATGAGTTGTTTTCTTTTTTCCTGACAATCAGATGACAAAATGGAAAGTGATATTGGATTTCACCGTGTATCGATTTTAAAATACCACAATCACAGCTTTGGTTTTGTTAATTACAACTGTTTTATTTTCCACCAATGAGTAAATAATTCCTTTTTCCCCATTAATGTTTAAAACCTTTCTATATTTCTGAGGCTTGCATTTTTTTTCCATTGAATGTTTTAAGAACTGTTATTCAGAGACTCAGCAGTGTCTTTGGAATTCATAAGCCAGTTGTGTGAATGGATAAGAAAAAATTGTGAAAGATTTTAAATTAAAAAATCAATCTTAATTTCTTCAATTATAAAGAGAAGAGTTGAAATTTCATATTTGAATTCTCTTTATAAGTTTTCAGTGTAGAGTTTTGGCTATTAATTTGGGAAAGGGATTATAGTGCTTCTGTTGCTCTTAAAGATAAAGCAGGGAGGGAGATGCCAGGATCAGTTTCTGAGAGAAGCTTAACAATCACTTTAAAAATCAATAGTGTAATTACTAGATTTGAAAGCTGAATTCTGCTTCAGATATTCCCATTGCTTTTTTTGTAGAGTTTAGTGGTTTTTCTTACTTTAGTAGGCACACTTCCTGGTGAGACTGTTATTACAGGCCCAGCTGGGTCATAAAGATCTAAAACTTTCCTTTTCTTTTCAATATGCCTAGCAGTTGGTACTTATTTTGAAACTCACAGCATAGACACATGACTTGGATTACCATCAGCTACAATAACACTGAAATTTTATTCCCAGACTAAGATTTGATTACAAAGAAGAACTTTGCAGAATTTACTAGTTTGGATGAAGTGTAATGGTTGTATTATGCACCACCTGGCTACAATCATGTAATTGAACTAATATTAAAACAAAAATCAGAATGCAAAGACAAATCATGATCTGGTAGTTAATAAAGATGATGTCCTCCCAGATGAATGAAAGATAGTATATTTACATGTAGATGAGAAATCTAATTGGGCTGAGTGGAAACTTTTATTTATTGTGTTGTACTCACAGGGTTGTTTTTTTTTCTCTTTTCTTTGTCTTGTTTTTACCTTTTTATATAGTTGATGTCAGGTGATTATAAGCTTATTAGCTGCGCCCTAAGAAAAATTAGAAAGCACAGAAAAATATAAATATAATCCCACCATTCAAAGGTAACTACTGTTAATATTTCAGTGAAAAGTGAAAGTGTTAGCCGCTCAGTTGTGTCCAACTCTTAGTGACCCTAGGGACTGTAGCCTGCCAGGTTCCTCCATCCATGGGATTTTCCAGACAAGAATACTGGAGTAGGTTGCCATTTCCTTTTCCAGGGGATCTTCCCAACCCAGTATCGACCCTGGATCTGCCTCATTGCAGGCAAACTCTTTACCATCTGAGCTACCAGGCAAGCCCTAGTATTTCAGTTTATTACCTTAAATAGTGACATCACACTGCCTAATTTTTTTCCTACTTTGTCCACATACAGGGGTAGAATAAATAGTACTTGCATACACACAGACAGATACATATACAGATAGACAAATTTACCCTGTCATTTATTGAACATATGTGCCAATCACGGAGCTAGCTGGGATAGATAGTTAGCTTGATGAAAAGGTATACACATATGTACATATGTGCATACATAATTACTGTCACAGCAAACAGGAAAAGAATACTTTTTATCTTCCATTTTAATGTTACACTTGGCTCTAGAGAGTTGAAATATCATATCACAATGCAATATGGCTTATAAATGGAGAAGGAGGATCCTCTCTGCAAGGGCCATTACATCATGCTGCTTTACCATATTGTATTAGTTATTTGTTGTTCACTTGCTAAATCATGTCTGACCCTTTGTGACCCCATGGACTGTAGCACACCAGGCTCATATTAATAAAAATATCTTATGAGCAGAAGTTGAGTCTTAAAAATGGCCATATAAGCTCATTTTAATTTTTAGTTTTGTAAAGAGTTCTTTGCATATATCTTTTTTTCCCCTTAGAATAATTTCCTTGAGGAGTTACTCAGCAGTAGAATGACTGATTCAAAGTAAATATATATTTTTATTTTTGCTTATTTTTAAAGGTTTTGTTGAAGTATAGTTGATTTACAATATTATGAGTTTCAGGTATACAGTATCTGTTCAGTTCAGTTCAGTTCAGTTCAGTTCAGTCGCTCAGTCATGTCTGACTCTTTGCAACCCCAATCGCAGCACGCCAGGCCTCCCTGTCCATTACCAACTACCAGAGTTTACTCGAACTCATGCCCATCGAGTCGGTGATGCCATCCAGCAATCTCATCCTCTGTCATCCCCTTCTCCTCCTGCCCCCAATCCCTCCCAGCATCAGGGTGTTTTCCAATGAGTCAACTCTTCACGTGAGGTGGCCAAAGTATTGGAGTTTCAGCTTCAGCATCGGTCCTTCCAATGGACACCCAGGACTGCTCTCCTTTAGGATAGACTGGTTGGATTTCCTTGCCGTCCAAGGGACTCTCAAGAGTCTTCTCCAACGCCACAGTTCAAAAGCATCAATTTTTCAGCACTCAGCTTTCTTCACAGTCCAACTCTCACATCCATACATGACTACTGGAAAAACCATAGCCTTGACCAGACGGACCTTTGTTGGCAAAGTAATGTCTCTGCTTTTTAATATGCTGTCTAGGTTGGTCATAAGTTTCCTTCCAAGGAGTAAGCGTCTTTTAATTTCATGGCTGCAGTCACCATCTGCAGTGATTTTGGAACCCCAAAAATAAAGTCTGACACTGTTTCCACTGTTTCCCCATCTATTTCCCATGAGGTGATGGGACAAGATGCCATGATCTTAGTTTTCTGAATGTTGAACTTTAAGCCAACTTTTTCACTCTCCTCTTTCACTTTCATCAAGAGGCTTTTTAGTTCCTCTTCACTTTCTGCCATAAGGGTGGTGTCAACTGCATATCTGAGGTTATTGATATTTCTCCCTGCAATCTTGATTCCAGCTTGTGCTTCTTCCAGCCCAGCGTTTCTCATGATACACTCTGCATATAAATTAAACAAGCAAGGTGACAATATACAGCCTTGACATACTCCTTTTCCTATTTGGAACCAGTCTGTTCCATATCCAGTTCTAACTGTTGCTTCCTGACCTGCATATAGGTTTCTCAAGAGGCAGGTCAGGTGGTCTGGTATTCCCATCTGTTTAAGAATTTTCTACAGTTTATTGTGATCCACACAGTCAAAGGCTTTGGTATAGTCAATAAAGCAGAAATAGATGTTTTTCTGGAACTCTCTTGCTTTTTCGGTGATCCAGCAGATGTTAGCAATTTGATCTCTGGTTCCTCTGCCTTTTCTAAAACCAGCTTGAACATCTGGAAGTTCACGGTTCACGTATTGCTGAAGCCTGGCTTGGAGAATTTTGAGCATGTCTTTACTAGTGTGTAAGATGAGTGCAATTGTGCGGTAGTTTGAGCATTCTTTGGCATTGCCTTTCTTTGGGATTGGAATGAAAACGGACCTTTTCCAGTCCTGTGGCCACTGCTGAGTTTTCCAAATTTGCTGAATATTGAGTGTAGCACTTTCACAGCATCATCTTTCAGGATTTGAAAATGCTCAACTGGAATTCCATCACCTCCACTAGCTTTGTTCGTAGTGATGCTTTCTAAGGCCCACTTGACTTCACATTCCAGGATGTCTGGCTCTAGGTGAGTGATCACACCATTAAGATTATCTGGGTCATGAAGATCTTTTTTGTACAGTTCTTCTCTGTATCCTTGCCACCTCTTCTTAATATCTCCTGCTTCTGTTAGGTCCATACCATTTCTGTCCTTTATCAAACCCATCTTATACAGTATAGTGATTCAATATTTCTATATATTATACTCCATTTAAGATTATCACAGAATATTGGGTATATTCCTTGTGCTGTACATTACATCTTTATATCTTATTTATTTTATACCTAGTAGTTTGTACCTCTTAATCTCCTTCCACTACCTTGCCCCTCCTCCTACCTTCTTCCCATTGGTAGCCAGTGCTCTGTTCTCTGTATCTGTGAGTCTGTTTCTGTTTTGCTATGTTGTTTGTTTTGTTTTTTAGATCCCATGTGTAAGTGAAATCATACAGTATTTGTCCTTCAATGTCTGACTTACTTCACTAAGTATAATATCCTCCCAATCTTCAAGAACACCTCTAATCATCTGATTCAGAGGAAAGTAAATATAGTTTTTGGAGATGTTTCTTAACTGAAACTCAGAGGCCAGGTTGATGTTAAGGATTATATAATTACAGATTATATTCTGATCCCTTAGAGTTGGGTAGCACAGTAGCCCTGAGTTGGTTGCAATTATAAAATCTGAATTAAAGTTTAGGCTATAGTTATAATCCTCCTGCAGTCAACACTGACCAGATTGCATTTGTAATGCTGAGCTCAATGCTGAGTGCCAGAGTTTAGAAAGATATTAACACATTAAATGTGACCAAAATGGTGGTGAGGGGGGAGGGATGGTGGTCTAGATGAGCTCTATGACAATCATAACATAGGAAGGAAAAAAAAATCACCTTCCAGGTCCTTGCATGTTGTTGCAAATGACAACATTTCAGTTTTGTTTTGTTTTTGTATGGCTGAGTAATATTTCATTGTGTATATATACTATTCATTCATCTGTTGATGGACTGTTATGTTGCTTCCGCATCTTAGCTACTATAAATAATGCTTCTATGAGCATTGAGGTGCGTATATCTTTTCCAGTTAGTGATTTTTTTTTTTAAATTTTGGCAAATACCCCGAAGTTAAATTACTGAATCACAAGGCAGTTCCAGCTTTATTTTTTGAGGAGTAGCCATACTGTTTTCCATAGTGACTATATCAATTTACAATCCCACCAATAGTGCACAGGGTTTTCTTTTTTCCACATCCTCCAACACTTTTTATTTGTTGCCTTTTTTTGTTTGTTTTTTAATATAATTTTATTTATTTTAATTGGAGGCTAATTACTTTACAATATTGTAGTGGTTTTTTTTATGTTAAAATAGTCTTTATTTTTGCTTTTTACAATTCTTCTTTTTTTTTATCATCTGTTAACCCTGACACAGCTTTCTGTAGGTACTATTATTCCCATCCCCATTTTATTTTTTTTATTTTTTCCATTTATTTTTATTAGTTGGAGGCTAATTACTTTACAATATTGTAGTGGTTTTGCCATACATTGACATGAATCCACCATGGGTGTACATGTGTTCCCCATCCTGAAACCCCCCCGCCCCACCTCCTCCGCATCCCATCCCTCTGGGTCATCCCAGTGCACCAGCCCAGAGCACCCTGTCTCATGCATCAAACCTGGGCTGGTGATCCATTTCACATATGATAATATACAGGTTTCATTGCCATTCTCCCAAATCATCCCACCCTCGCCCTCTCCCACAGAGTCCAAAAGCCACATCCTCCAACACTTGTTATTTGTTGCCTGTTTGATGATAATCTTTCTGACAGATGTGAGGTGCTACCTCATTGTAGTTTTGATTTGCATTTCTGTGATGACTAGCTCTTGATGAGCATCTTTTCATGTGCCTGATGGCCATCTGCATATCTTCTTTGGGAAAATATCTATTCATGGCTTCTGCCCATTTTTAATTAGCTTTTTTTGATACTGATTACTATGAGTTCATTCTGTATTTTGAATTTGTTGTCCAGTTGCTAAGTCATCTGACCTTTTTGTGATCCCATGAACTGCAGCATGTCAGGCTTCCCTGTCCTTCAGTATCTCCCAGAATTTGCTCTAATTCATGTCCATTGAGTTGGTGATGCTGTCTAATCATCTCATCCTCCGCTGCCCTCTTCTCCTTTTGCCTTCTGTCCTTCCCTGGATCCAGGTCTTTTCCAGTGAGTCAGCTCTTCCCATCAGGTGGCCAGAGCATTGAAGCTTCATCTTTAGCATCAGTCCTTTGAATGAGTATTCAGGGTTGATTTCCTTTAGAATTGATTGGTTTGATCTCCTTATCAGATACATCATTATCAGATATCATTTGTAAATATTGTCTCCCATCCAAATGGGTCGTCTTCTCATTTTGTCAGTGGTTTTCTTTGTTGTGCAAAAGCTTTCAAGTTTATCTAGGTGCCTCTTGTTAATTTTCTTTTCTTTTTCTCTTTCCTGAGTACACAGATCCAAAAAATATTGCTAAGACTTATGTCAAGAATAATACTGCCTATGTTTTACTTTAGGAGTTTTATGATTTTCAGTTTTACATTTAGAATTTTAATTCATTTGGGTTTATTGTATATGGAATGAGAAAATGTTCTGATTTCACTTTCACATGTAGCTGTCCAGTTTTCTCAGCACCACTGATTGAAGGGACTGTACTTCTATATTGTATATTTTTGCCTTCAAATAATATACGTATTTTTTAATTGTTGTCTAGGACCATTTTGCAGTTTACTCTGCAGTGGCAAGGTATGAGAACTTCTGTTACCCTGAAACCTGACCAGCACGATTTTTTGGTTGAAATAAGCTTAGAAGACATGATGGTGCAAATCAGGCCAGGTCATGAAATATGTCATCATCCAAGAAGAGTTAGTTTGACATTTATTCTTTTCTTGTAATTGATACATGGAGCTTAGTTATTGACAATAAAAGCTTGAAAATAGTTCATTATTTTGCAATTGCTTCATTATCCTAAAGAAGAATAAACCCACTTAAAAAGCTTCAGAAAACTGTGAGAGTATATAAAAGCTTAAATAACGTTTTATCTGAAATGCCATAAGTTAACAGTAAAGGCTAACAGGGTACTGCAAAAGATGAATAGACAAGGAAAAACAAATTAACCAAGTGACTAGTTAAAGCATGGAGCAAACATCATGATGTAAGAAGGCCCCAATTTATAGATGATACACAGTGTACTCAATGGTGGAAAAGAAGGGAAGAGTTCAGAGAAATTAATGTGTCGATTTTCTCAATATGGTGCCTTTATTTTATTTATTTTTGCATAATTTTTCAAGATCTCTATTTCCTATATTTACATGAAGTAATTGCCAGTAGAATGGTTTTATTCTATTAATATAGAAGAAACTAACAGTCAGTCACACAACTGAGCCATCATATTTCCTATACAGTGTTAATAATAATGCAAATAATGTGATGGAACTTTAATAAGTACAATATTATATGCAAAATCAATTGAGTTTATGTCATTTGTTAAAATGTAAAACACACGTTAATTATCTTTTCCCCTCTAATTCTATATTTCTAAACATTTTTTTTATTGAAGTGTCATTGATTTACAATGTTGTATTAGTTTCAGCTATATAGGAAAATGATTCATGTATATATGTGTGTGTGTATATATATATATACACAAACACCTTTTCAGATCCTTTCTTGTATAGGTTACTGTAGATTTTGATTATAGTTTCCTGTGCTTTACAGTAGGTCCTTGTTGGTAATCTATTTTATATATAATAGTGTATATAAATTAAATCCAAACTTCTGATTTATTCATATCCCTTCCCTAATCTTTGTTTTAATACTCTTTCATCTCATTTAACCCTCACAATAGTCTTATGAGAAAAGATGACATAAGATATTCCAGAAAAGGAAACTGAGAATCAGACTCAATGACTTTTTAGGGCCACATAGTGCAATGTCTGACTCTAAGACCAAGATCTGTCTAGTATACTGTGTTTCAGTTGCTGCTTTTATATAAAAAATTGTGTTAACTAGTAAGCTAAATTCAGTTGGAGGAATCTTTTTAAAAGAGTAGAGTGGGAGAGATTAAGGCAGAGAAAATAAGTATGATGCTTTTGAAGTAAGGAAGTGTGTCAGTAGCCTGAATAACTTGGTATAAGATATCTAGCCTGCATCACTGGTTGAAGGATAATGCCATTAAGAGATACAGGGAATTTAACTGCAAGTCTTGATGGAAGATAATTCATGCAGTTAAGGCTAAGATGAATTTGGAGCACTGGTGAAATATGCATATGACACTGAGTGACATCATTGCCATATGGACCTGGAGAGTTCGAGGACATAGATATAGATTTGAAAGTATATTTGCCTGGTGATCCTAATTACAGTCTTAACAGTAAATTTTATTTCTTGGGAGAGCTTAGAGAAAAGGGTAATTAGCATATTATATAAGAACTAGGGTCTAGTAAAGATCAGTCTACCTGGGATCATATCGCAGATTTACCCTCTTTCTAGCTCTGTGGTCTCAGTCAAGTTGCACAATCTCTGTAAGCCTCATCGTTTCTTGTTCTAACCTGGAGACACTGACACTGTCTGGAGATATTTTTCATTGTCACCATTGGGCTTTCTGAGGATATCTAGTGGATAAAGGTGAGGATAATTGCTAGATATTCTACAATGCACAGTATAGACTCTATAATAAAGAATTATCTGGTCCAAAATGTCAGTTGCACTGAGTTTGAGAAAACCTGCTATAAAACTTCTATAAAGTGGAAGTCATTATATTTACCTCATAAAGTTGTTGTGAGATTTCACTGAGGTGCTACCAGTAATAAAAACAAGACTGAACATGTTGTAAATAATAAATATTTAAGAAAAATAAGTCAATCAATTGAGTGAGAAAAGAGGGCAAAAGACCTAACTTGGGTAACTGCTTACCTTTAAGGGATAGGAGAGGAAAAAATATGTGTGACAGATGCTGAAAAGTAGTCTAGAGGAGGGAAAGGAGGAAAATTCAGGGAAAGAATAGAGTAGTTCAGAGCACTGACACAAGTTTCTGCTTCATGGCTACAAAACAGAGAAGTCCAGCAGGAGAGCAGGGCCATGACTCTCTGGTAGATCACTGAGAATGGGAGCTGGAGAGAGCCCACCAAGATTAACAGGAGTAAGTGATAACTTTGAGGGGAAAATTGTAATAAGAGTAAAAGAAAAAATAGGAACAGACTGCTAGGTTGCAGTAGGTTGAGAATTAAATGAAAAATGAGAATGCGAGATAGGAAATGAAGTTTATTCAAATTGACTATTTAGTCATAAGGATTGTTTTGTGTTTTAGGATTGGAGAGACCATCCTATTTATTGACTGAAAGGAAGGAAATGCCTAAGGGAGACAATGGAACAATAAGAGCTGTTGTAATTGACAGAGCAAGAGTGGAGAGTAATGATAGAGTTTGTGATCAGGAGTAATGAAAACAGTATTTGCTGTAGAAAGAAGTTGGGGCACTTTCTCTGGGAGAGAAATACAATGATAAAGTCATTATGCTTTAGCCCCAGGGTAAGAAATAGAAGCACAAATTTAGTTTTTATGAACTTCTCGCAAATTACAAAAATAATTTTCTTAAATAGCCCAGCTACACAAGAAGATGTATCTTCTAAATTGCTGTTAATATTTCTTCAGAAAACTTTCTGTTACAATATTCTGTTATGAACTGAGTATTTTATAAATATATTGTGTTGAAGCCCTAGTCCCTGAGTATATTTGAAGATAGGACCTTTACAAGGTAATCAAAGTTAAATGAAGTCAGAGCGGTGGGGCCCTAATCTAAGAGGTGTTAGTCTGTCAGTCATGTCTGACTCTTTATGAGTCCATGGACTGTAGCCTGCCAGGCTTCTCTGTCCATAGAATTCTCTAGGCAAGAATACTCGAGTGGGAAGCCATTCTCTTCCCCGGGGAAATCTTCCCAACACAGGGATCAAACCTGGGTCTCCTGCAATGTAGGCAGATTCTTTGCTGTCTGATCCACCAGGGAAGACCCTAATCTAAGAGGACTGGTGTTTTATAATTAGAAGAAACGTCAGGAGTGTATGCACGCAGAGGAAAGGCCGCGTGAAGACACAGGAAGAAGGGGCTGTAAGTTGGGAAGAAAGGCTTCACCTGAAACCCGCCTTGCTGGCAACTTGATGTTGGACACCTAGCCTCCAGAACTGTGAGAAAATAGATATTCATTGTTAAACCATACAGTCTGTAGCATTTTGTTAGCACATCACTAGCAGTCTAATATATTTTCTAATTGGAACTTCTATACATATAATGCAATAGAAGAAGGAAAATGATCTGTTAAAATAAAGTTGTCTGTGAGAGAAAGTAGATAATTGATATCAAATTCTAGCACCAGCTATTAACTAACTGGCTTCAGCTCTCCATGTTGGGAGATTAAAAAATTATGTGAATGATGAGTGATATTGTGTTAGAGTCCAGTTGCCTCTATTCAAACCTCATACTGATACTTACTAGTCATATAACCTTCAGTTGCTTTTATCTATAAAACAGGATAAACTAACATGAAATAGCTTGTACAATTTCTAACACATGCTAGTTGTTATTTTAATTTTTACTTGATATTTTTGTTATTTCAAGATTTGCTGATCACTAATTTGTGACATCAAAGGATACATTTATCTCAGCTTCTAATGATTTTTGCAAGAAATAAAAAGAGCAGAATAGATCAAAAATAAAACGTTCAGACAGACTGATTTTTGAAAAAAAAATGTTGTGCTAGAAGCTAATGTTGTTTTTGTTTCAGTTTCAAGGTATAAATAAGTATACTAAAAAGATATTTTCAGAATAAATTTATTGTGCCATCCTAACATTTCATTTTCAGTTTAATTTAAAAAAAAGCAGTTAATTTCATAGTATTTTATGTTCCTATGCAGTTTTTCTTACCAGAGTTTTCTAGAGGTAGTCTTTAAATAGTTACAAAAATGTAGATTGTTTTGTCTAATATCTGATACAGTTGGTACCTCTACATTGACTAAAATATTGATATTACCATCTAGGTATTTTTATTGTTTTTTATAAAATGGCCTATTTATTTTCAAACAATTTTGATTGAAACATATAAACTTATAAATTTTAAATAATGTCTAAGTAAATAAGCTTGAAAAATATTAAATGGACAACATATCCACTGTTGCATAGATTCTGCTTTGAAATTAGAAGAATCTGGAGAAAATGAAATGAATTTGGCATGCCAGGGCAGTCTATCCTTAGAAACATTATTTCTCCCTATAACCCAAAAGGCTAAACTACCACATGAGATTTGATTTTAATCTCTTCTGCTTTTAATTGAAAGTGAAAGTTGTGCTACATTTTAGAATTTGTTCTTTCACTTTTACTGGGCTTAAATCAAACATTTCACAGCAATTGGAATTCATGAATAGAGACACCATTATAAGCTAAAATAATTAGCTTAAGTTAATGTCTTATGTATAATTCAATGATAAATCACTCAGTGTTTCAAACCACTTTCACCCTCATTTATAGCAATACATGTCTTCAATAGGACTCAACATTTAGATGATTAGTTCATTTTAACTAAACCTTTGTCCTGGAAATTCATCATTCATATAGGTGGATTCTCAAGAGGCACACACTTTCAACTCATAAACCGTGAACTTTATATAAGACTTTGCTTCAGAAAACTTAAGTTTTCTTGTCTTCTCCTGGTCACACAATAAATGAATGAATGAATAGACCCACCATTTCAAATTTCTTTTATATCAATATACTAGAGAGTTATTGATGAGTAAGATACACTAGGTTCCTGATCTCATGAAACTAATTGTATTGTGGGAAAAACAACAGATATTTAAACAAGGTAGGTGTTGTTTTTTTTTTTTTTTAATTTTTAATTGGAGGAAGATTGCTTTGCAATGTGTTGGTTTCTGCTATACAACAACAGGAGTCAGCCATAAGTATGTGTGTGTGTATATATATATCCCCTTCCTCTTGAGGTACCTATGGAGAACAGCATGAAGATTCCTTTACAAAAACTAGGAATACAACTACAGTATGACCCATCAATCCCACTACTGGGCATATACCCCGAGAAAACCAGAATTCAAAAGGACACACGTACCCTAATGTTCACTGCAGCACTTAAAGTAGCTTTTAACAAGTGATATGAAAATAAAGGGGGTTAAAGTGACAGAGAGTAACAGAATTAGGGTTTATGGTAAAGGCTACTGTACTATCTTTTGGTAGGGAAGATACGTCTGAAGAGGACACAGTGCAGCTGAGACATTAACAGCTTTAAGAAAAAGCCATGCAGAGATCTAGAGAAAGAATATTCCAGGCAGAGGGCAAAGGCTCTGAGTCAGATGCAAGCTTGATGTACTCTAAAGTCAGACGGAGTATAGTAGGAGAGAAATCAGTCAGAGAGCTTATAGAGGACTGACATGATCTGACTGACTCTTTAAAAAAATAACCCTGCCTACTGTGTAAGGACAAGAGTGGTAGTACAAATGTGTGTGTATGTGTGTGTGTATAAATACATATGGGCTTCCCCTGTGGCTTGGCAGTAAAGAATCTGCCTGCAATGCAGGAGCCACAAAAGACACAGGTTCAATCCCTGGGTCAGGAAGATCCCTTGGAGGAGGGCATGGCAACCCACTCCAGTATGCTTGCCTGGAGAATCCTATGGACAGAGGAGCCAACACTACTGAACAGACTTAGCATGCACACACACATATTAATATATTATAAAAGGAAATTCTATTCCTATGGAAATAATTCCTAAGAGAGAGAATGGTGTCTGGGACCAAAGAGGCATAGAAAAACAGGATTTGTTTCAGATTATTGAAGGTAATATGCCAAACCCAACACCTCATATTTGCTAAGAACTCTACCATACATGAGTGGTTGTTGTTCAGACATCACAAAGTCTTGTCTAACTCTTTGCGATCCCATGGACTGCAGCACACCAGGCCTCGCTGTCCATCACCAACTCCCGGAGTTTACTCAAACTCATGTCCATTGAGTCAGTGATGCCATCCAACCATCTCATCTTCTGTTGCCCCCTTCTCCTCCTGCCCTCAATCTTTCTCAGCATCAAGGTCTTTTCCAGTGAGTCAGCTCTTCACATCAGGTGGCCAAAGTACTGGAGCTTCAGGCTCAGCATCAGTCCCCTCAATGAATATTTAGAGTTGATTTCTTTTAGGATTGACTGGTTCTCAAACACCTGTAAATTCCTTTGGGGTGTTTCTTATTCTCTTTGTATAATCCACAGTAGCTTGAATTGTTCTTCATGGGTTGTAGGCATTGCCTAAGTTTGTATGTGTGTCTGCATGAATAGATGGGTGGGTGGATGAATGGAGGGGTGGATAATTGAAAAAAAATGTTGTTTAGTTTTATTGTATTTGTGGCTCATGTTCCCTCTGAAGAAATGTATTCATATGTTACTTGCTAGCATAAACCACCAACAATTACACCTTCTAGTTAAAGATAAACAAAAATAACATGACGAACACAAGAGACTTTACCTGAAGCCACAAAGTGAATTGTTAGCTTTTTTTCAATAAAAGAAGTAAAATAATGAAAGATGCTTCTAAAATCTTAGACTTAGTAACAGGTATACCAGTTGGAGGACTAAATTTATATTTTCTTTTAATAAACATGTTTTAAAGGATTTATCCAAGTTGCAAAAATCTAATGGGCTCTAGTCATATACACCTG
Source organism: Cervus elaphus (assembly GCF_910594005.1). NCBI lineage: Eukaryota > Metazoa > Chordata > Mammalia > Artiodactyla > Cervidae > Cervus > Cervus elaphus. The sequence continues at coordinate 50,673,154 of NC_057829.1, read as the reverse complement.
TTAAATTAATAGAGCACAAATAACTTTTGACAAACATTTTACTTAGCACTATTGAAGCATTTGCAATAGTTTCTGATTTAAGATTTTACATTTGATGTATTTTGTTTTAATCTTTAACTGTTAAGAATAGATCACCACCTTATTTTAGAATGTAATCAAGAAAAAAATGTTCTAAAGAAGTTTTGAGATTTTTTCCTATCCTATTTTGAATTTGAAAAATTCTATTTTAAATATTTTTATACAAGATTTCTAAACAACATAGTCTAATTGGTGTTAGGAGATCATGAAGATTAAATTAACTACTATATATTATTGAGTGCATACATGATGTATGAATATAAAGAGTGCTTTGTAAACCATAAAGTGAAATAAAAATGCTGTTGATTTTTAGCAGCGTGATAGTGCTGATCTCTGATGTTTGGACTGCCTTTCTAATAATATCATAGCCTGTTACTCTCTCGATGAAGTCTCCTCATATCACAACAGAGGAACAAAATTATACACTTTTTAGACATACCACTGAGTAATCAGCTCCCTTCACAAGGATGTTTTGGCTTGATAATGAAAGCATCCTAATAGCTGAAATTATTACCCACTGAGTTACTGTCACTACAATATTCTACAACAGACAAACTTCCTAGAATGAGAAACCCAACCCTGTTAACTGATATTTCTTTTTTAAATTAATTTATTTACTTTAATTGGAGGCTAATTACTTTACAATATTGTGGTGGGTTTTGCCATACACTGATGTGAATCAGCCATGGGTGCACATGTGTCCCCCATCCTGAACCCCCCCTTCCACCTTCCCTCCCTCCCCATCCCATCCCTCTGGGTCATCCCAGTGCACCGGCTTTGAATGCCCTGTTTCATGCATTGAACTTGGACTGGTCATCTATTTCACATATGGCAATATACATATTTCAGTGCTATTCTCTTAAATCATCCCACCCTCCCCTTCTCCCACAGAGTCCAAAATTCTGTTCTTTATATCTGTGTCTCTTTTGCTGTTTTGCGTATAGGGTTGCTGTTACCATCTTTCTAAATTCCATATATATGTGTTAATGTACTGTATTGGTGTTTTTCTTTCTGACTTACTTCACTCTGTATAATAGGCTCCAGTTTCATCCACCTCATTAGAATTGATTCAAATGCGTTCTTTTTAATAGCTGAGTAATATTCCATTGTGTATATGTACCACAACTTTATTATTCATTCATCTGCTGATGGACATCTAGATTGCTTCCATGTACTAGCTATTATAAACAGTGCTGTGATGAACATCGGGGTACACATGTCTCTTTCAATTCTGGTTTCCTCAGTGTGTTTGCTCAGCAATGGGATTGGTGGGTTGTATGGCAGTTCTATTTCCAGTTTTTTAAGAAATCACCACATTGTTCTCCATAGTAGCTGTACCAGTTTGCATTCCCACAAACAGTGTAAGAGTATTCCCTTTTCTCCACACCGTCTCCAGCATTTATTGTTTGTAGACTTTTTGAGAGCAGCCATTCTGATCAGCATGAGATGGTACCTGTGGTTTTGATTTGCATTTCTCTGATAATGAGTGATGTTGAGCATCTTTTCATGTGTTTATTACCCATCTGTATGTCTCCTTTAGGAGACATGTCTGTTTAGTTCTTTGGCCCAGTTTTTGATTGGGTCATTTATTTTTCTGGTATTGAGCTGCATGAGCTGCTTATATATTTTTGAGATTAATTCTTTGTCAGTTATTTCATTTGCTATTATTTTCTCCCATTCTGAAGGCTGTCTTTTCAACTTGCTTATAGTTTTCTTCATTGTGCAAAAGCTTTTAAGTTTCATTAGGTCCCATTTGTTTATTTTTGCTTTGATTTCCATTACTCTGGGAGGTGGGTCATAGAGGATCCTGCTGTGATTTATGTCAGAGAGTGTTTTGTGGTTTCCTCTAGGAGTTTTATAGTTTTTGGTCTTACATTTAGATCTTTAATCCATTTTGAGTTTATTTACTGTATGGTGTTAGAAAGTGTTCTAGTTTCATTCTTTTACAAGTGGTTGACCAGTTTTCCCAGCACCACTTGTTAAAGAGATTGTCTTTCCTCCATTGTGTATTTTTGCCTCCTTTGTCAAAGATAAGATGTCCATAGGTGCATGGATTTATCACTGAGCTTTCTATTTTTTCCATTGATCTATATTTCTGTCTTTGTGCCAGTACCATACTGTCTTGATGACTGTAGCTTGTAGTATAGTATGAAGTCAGGCAGGTTGATTCCTCCAGTTTCAGTCTTCTTTCTCAAGATTGCTTTGGCTATTCGAGGTTTTTTGTAGTTCCATACAAATTGTGAAATTATTTGTTCCAATTCTGTGAAAAATACCATTGGTGGCTTGATAGGGATTACACTGAATCTGTAGATTGCTTTGGGTAGTATACTCATTTTCACTTTATTGATTCTCTCAATCCATGAACATGGTATATTTCTCCATCTATTTGTGTCATTTTTTATTTCTTTCATCAGTGTTTTATCATTTTCTATATTTTCTATATATAGGTCTTTTGTTTCTTTAGGTAGATTTATTCCTAAGTATTTTATTCTTTTTATCGCAGTGGTCAATGGAATTGTTTCCTTAATTTCTCTTTCTGTTTTCTCATTGTTAGTGCATAGGAATGCATGGGATTTCTGTGTATTAATTTTATATCCTGCACCTTTACTATATTCATTGATTAGTTCTAGTAATTTTCTGGTGGTGTCTCTAGGGCTTTCTATGTAGAGGATCATGTTATCTGGAAACTGAGAGTTTTACTTTTTTTCCAATCTGGATTCCTTTTATTTCTTTTTCTTCTCTGATTGCTGTGGCTAAAACTTCCAAAATTATGCTGAATAGCAGTGGTGAGAATGGGCACCCTTGTCTTGTTCCTGACTTTAGGGGAAATACTTTCAATTTTTTGCCATTGAGGATAATGTTTGCTAAGGGTTTATCATATATGGCTTTTATTATGTTGAGATATGTTCCTTCTATGCCTGCTTTCTGGAGAGTTTTTATCATAAATGGCTGTTGAATTTTGTCAAAGGCTTTCTCTGCATCTACTGAGATAATCATATGGTTTTTACCTTTCCATTTGTTAAGGTGGTGTATCACATTGAATGATTTGTGAATATTGAAGAATCCTTGCATCCCTGGGATAAAGCCCACTTGGTCATGATGTATGATCTTTTTAATATGTTGTTGGATTCTGTTTGCTAGAATTTGTTAAGTATTTTTGCATTTATGTGCATCAGTGATATTGGCCTGTAGTTTTCTTTTTTTTTGTGGCATCTTTGTCTGGTTTTGGTATCAGGGTGACGGTGGCCTCATGGAATGAGTTTGGGAGTTTACCTTCCTCTGCAGTTTTCTGGAAGAGGTTCAGTAGGATAGGTGTTAGCTCTTCTGTAAATTTTTGGCAGAATTCAGCTGTGAAGCCATCTGGTCCTGGACTTTTCTTTATTGGAAGATTTTTTTTATTAAAGTTTTGATTTCTGTGCTAGTGATGGCTCTGTTAAGATTTTGTATTTCTTCCTGGTTCAGTTTAACATGATAACCCAAAACCTATGGGATTCAGTGAAAGCAGTGCTAAGTGGAAGGTTCACAGCAATACAAGCTTACCTCAAGAAACAAGAGAAAAATCAAATAAAGAACCTAACTTTACACCTAAAGCAACTAGAAAAAGAAGAAATGAAGAACCCAGGGTTAGTAGAAGGAAAGAAATAATAAAAATTAGAGCATAAATAAATGAAAAAGAAACAAAGGAGACTATATCAAAAATCAACAAAGCTAAAAGCTGGTTCTTTGAGAAGATAAATAAAATAGACAAACCATTAGCCAGACTTGTCAAGAAAAAAAGGGAGAAAAATCAACAAAATTAGAAATGAAAATGGAGAGATCACAACAGATAACACCGAAATACAAAGGATCATAAGAGACTACTATCACCAACTATATGCCAATAAAATGGATTACTTGGAAGAAATGAATGAATTCTTAGAAAAGTATGACTGATATTTCTTAAAGAAAAATCCTATAAATATCATTCTTGATGTGAAAGAATCATCATTTCCCCCCCCCCCGCCTTCTCCTTTTCTTTTTTCCCTTTCTCCCTCCTTTCTTTAATCCATTTTTCTCTCCTTCCTTCATTCCTTTTTACTTCCTCTTTCTTTTCCACCCCTTCCTTGCAAGTATGTTTAAAATACAACATTAAGCATAAGGGGGATTTTCCATCTGTTCTTTCTGCCTCAATACACTAAACTAATCACATGTTATCCACTTCCTTCAAAAAGTTTAGTTAAGATTTGTTAAAGTTTGATTTTAATCCTAAGAAAAGTAGCAGAAAGGTGTTTCATACTTAGTGTGTATACAATAAGATTTGCAATTAGTTCAGACTTGCGCCAGGAATGATAAATTCTGTAATGCCATCAATTATATTTATCAAGATGTCCTAAATTATTCATTAATCAGTGCAGAGATACAGAGACAGTTATTTGGAGCTTATTAATATTGCTCAAAAATGCTACATTTTCTTAAACTTCTAGTTAGCTATACTGGTTAACTTATTGTTTTAGGAGGCTTAGAATATTAGCAGAATGTATTTGTCTCATGTTTCAAAAAATATTATTTGGCCAGGATTGCTTCCTAATTAAAGATTATTTATAAGTGGCATATGGTTCCAATTGTAAAGTCAAGATTATAGTTCTACATATTTTTATTTTGAAAAGAAATTCCATATGTTTAATCTCTAATTGAGAGTATAAATGTAAATGTTTTTATAGATAGTTGCCATGACTACTCCTTCATTTCTATGTGTATATCTTTGGGTGTCTGTGCTTCTGTGTATAGATGGACACATAGATATTCTATTATGTGTATACATGTAATGGTCTATTATTTTGTGAAAATATTGCTTATGGAATGTTAAAGAATAAACACATTTGCTTATGTTATAATAGGTTTAAAGTCAAAATAATAAACCATATTTAATCATAGCTATTTTATGCTTGCATCTCTATAAACAACGATAAAGCTATGCAGAAAAAAAATAAAAAGAATTATCAATACATAAAGCATAAAGATGTCCCTATTAGTTATTTGTAGTAAGAGAACTATTAGTGATATTTTAATTTCTTCTCTCATTTAAAAAACTTTTCCATAATAAAAAAATCACTTACACATTAAATAAAAAGTGTTTTCCTCAGTTAGAGGGAATTTACTTCAAAAATAATTTTCTGTCCTATCAATATAGGGACCTTTTGTAAGTACATGTCATTTCCCTTCACTTTGTTTTATCTAGTAGCAAAAAAATAAAATCATAAATATTGGATTATTAGCACCATAGAAAATTTGTGTTTTAAACCAAGGGCTAACTGTATAGTGCTTCCCCATTTTGGCTGCAAAGAATATAATCAGTCTGATTTCGGTGTTGACCATCTGGTGATGTCCATGTATAGACTTCCTTGTGTTGTTGGAAGAGGATGTTTGCTATGACCAATGTGTTCTCATGGCAAAACTCTATTAGCCCTTGTCCTGCTTCATTCTGTACTCCAAAGCCAAATTTACCTGTTACTCCAGATGTTTCTTGACTTCCTGCTTTTGCATTCCAGTCCCCTATAATGAAAAGGACATCTTTTTTGGGTGTTAGTTCTAGAAGGTCTTATCCATCTTCATTGAACCATTCAACTTCAGCTTCTTCATCATTACTGGTCGAGGCATAGATTTGGATTACCGTGATATTGAATGGTTTGCCTTGGAAATGCACAGAGATCATTCTGTCATTTTTGAAATTATATCCAAGTACTGCATTTTGGACTCTCTTGTTGACTATGATGGCTACTCCATTTCTTCTAAGGGATTCCTGCCCACAGTAGTGGATATAATGGTCATCTGAATTAAATTCACCCATTCTAGTCCATCTTAGTTTGCTGATTCCTAGAATGTCAACATTCACTCTTGCCATCTCCTGTTTGACCACTTCCAATTTGCCTCGAATCATGGACCTGATATTCCAGGTTCCTATGCAATACTGCTCTTTACAGCATTGGACCTTGCTTCTATCACCAGTCACATCCACAACTGGGTGTTGTTTTTGCTTTGGCTCCATCTGTTCATTCTTTCTGGATTTATTTCTCCATTGATCTCCAGTAGCATATTTGGCACCTACCAACTGGGGAGTTCATCTTTCAGTGCCCTGTCTTTCTGCCTTTTCATATTGTTCATGGGGTTTTCAAGGCAAGAATACTGAAGTGGTTTGCCATTCCCTTCTCCAGTGGACCACGTTTTGTCAGAACTCTCCACCATGACCTGTCCATCTTGGGTGGCCCTACATGGCATGGTTCATAGTTTCATTGAGTTTAGACAAGGTTGTGATTCAGGTGATCAGATTGGTTAGTTTTCTGTGATTGTGGTTTTCAGTCTGTCTGCCCTCTGATGGAGAAGGATAAGAGGCTTATGGAAGCTTCCTGATGAGAGACACTGACTGAGGGGGAAACTGGGTCTTGTTCTGATGGGCGGGACCATGCTCAGTAAATCTTTAATCCAATTTTCTATTGATGGGTGGAGCTATGTTCCCTCCCTGCTATTTACCTGGGGCGAAACTACACTGGAAGTAATCAAGATAATGGGATCAAAAGATCCCATGCATGTACTGCTACACTCACTGCCACCAACCCTGCATCAGGTCACCACCCACCCATGCCTCTGCTGAAGACTCCTGGACACTCCTGGGCAAGTCTGGGTCAATCTCTAGTGGGGTCATTGCTCCGGGAACTGACTGTGGACCATATCATGGACTCCTTATTCCCAGATTCAGACTTAAATTGAATAAAGTAGGGAAAACCAATAGACCATTCAAGTATGACCTAAATCAAATCCCTTATGATTATACAGTGCAAGTGAGAAATAGATTCAAGGGATTAGATCTGATAGACAGAATGCCTGATGAACTATGGACGGAGGTTCATGACATTGTACAGGAGATAGGAATCAAGACCATCCCTGAGAAGAAGAAATGCAAAAAACCAAAGTGGACAGTCTGAGGAGGCCTTAAAGAAAGCTGTGAAAAGAAGAGAAGTGAAAGCAAAGGAGAAAAAGAAAGATTTATCCATTTGAATGCAGAGTTCCAAAGAATAACAAGGAGAGATAAGAAATCCTTGCTCAGTGATCAGTGCAAAGAAATAGAGGAAAACAATAGAATGGGAAAGATTAGAGATCTCTTCAAGAAAATCAGAGATACCAAGGGAATATTTCATGCAAAGATGGGCACAATAAAGGACAGATATGGTATGGACCTAACAGAAGCAGGAGATATTAAGAAGTGGCAAGAATACACAGAAGAACTGTATAAAAAAGATCTTCATGACCCAGATAATCATAATGGTGTGATCACTCACCTAGAGCCAGACATCCTGGAATGTGAAGTCAAGTGGGCCTTAGAAAGCATCACAATGAACAAAGCTAGTGGAGGTGATGGAATTCCAGTTGAGCTATTTCAAATCCTGAAAGATGATGCTGTGAAAGTGCTGCACTCAATATGCCAGCAAATTTGGAAAACTCAGCAGCGGCCACAGGACTGGAAAAGGTCAATTTTCACTCCAATCCCTAAGAAAGGCAATGCCAAACAATGCTCAACATACCACACAATTGCATGCATCTCACACGCTTGTAAAGTAATGCTCAAAATTCTCCAAGCCAGGCTTGGAGAACAGTATGTGAACCATGAACTTCCAGATGTTCAAGCTGGTTTTAGAAAAGGCAGAGGGACCAGAGATCAAATTGCCAACATCTGTTTGATTATTGAGAAAGCAAGAAAGTTCCAGAAAAACATCTACTTCTGCTTTATTGACTATACCAAAGGCTTTGACTGTGTGGATCACAAAAATATTGTGGAAAATTCTGAAAGAGATGGGAATACCAGACCGCCTGACCTGCCTCCTGAGAAACCTGTATGCAGGTCAGGAAGCAACAGTTAGAACTGGACATTGAACAACAGACTGGTTCCAAATTGGGAAAGGAATACATCAAGAGTGTATATTGTCACTGTGCTTATTTAACTCATATGCGGAATACATCATGAGAAACGCTGGGCTGGAGGAAGCACAAGCTGGAATCAAGATGGCTGGGAGGAATATCAATAACCTCAGATATGCAGAAGACACCACCCTTATGGCAGAAAATGAAGAAGAACTAAAGAGTCTCTTGATGAAAGTGAAAGAGGAGAGTGAAAAATTTGGCTTAAAACTTAACATTATGAAAACTAAGATCATGGCATCTGGTACCATCACTTCATGGCAAATAGGGAAACAATGGGAACAGTGACAGACTTTATTTTGGGGGGCTCTAAAATCACTGCAGATGATGATTGCAGCCATGAAATTAAAAGACACTTGCTCCTTGGAAGAAAAGTTATGCCCGACTTAGCATAGTAAAAAGCTGTCATTACTTTGCCAACAAAGTTCCATCTAGTCAAAGCTATGACTTTTCTAATAGTCATGTATGGACGTGAGAGTTGGATGTAAAGAAATCTGAGACTGAGGAATTGATGCTTTTGAAACTGTCGTGTTGGAGACGCCTCTTGAGAGTCTCTTGGACAGCAAGGAGATCCAACCAGTCCAACCTAAAGGAAATCAGTCCTGAATATTCATTGAAAGGGCTGATGCTGAATTGAAACTTCAATACTTGCCACCTGTTGCACAGAACTGACTCATTGGAAAAGACCCTGATGCTGGGAAAGACTGATGGTGGTAGGAAAAGAGGACAACAGAGGATGAGATGGTTGGGTGGCATCATCAACTTGATGGACATGAGTTTGAATAAACTCTGGGAGTTGATGATGGACAGGGAGGCCTGGTGTTCTATAGTCAATGGGGTTGCAAAGAGCCTGAGAGGACTGAGGGACTGAACTGAACTGAAGGAGGAAGTCAGGAATTTTTTAGCTATTTGAATTTTCAAATTGCTATGCATTTTAAATGTTTAAGAAAAGAATGTGTTAATAGATCCAGTATTTTTGAAAAGCTAAGTTTTAGTAGTTCTTGCTCTTTATTTTTACCACTTAATTCTTTTTTCCTCTGTTGGTGCCTTTTCACAGTGTTTAGATTTGGTTGTATTTAAAATATTTAAGTATTATAAAGGAAAGGATTGGGTATCAGAGAAAATGGATTATAATTCTAAATTTCTAAAAAAAAAATTCTAAATTTCTCTCATTTTGGATAAATAACTTAACCTCTCTGTGTTTAAATTTCACATTATTTGTGAAAACAGGAAATCAACCAGATGTTATCATTTTTTTCATAATAAAAGATATGTATTTACTTTACAATGTAAGCCCCTATCACTTTAAGGAGTTTCTCAAAGAAGGATTTCTCTAATAATAACTAAAATATTCAATAAGAAAATGGGCAGTTTTATCACATAAAGAACGCTGGCCAAAATCATATTTGAGCTATTCTCAACCATGGAGATTACATTTATCATTTATTTTATCATTAATTATATTTTTGAAACTTTTATATGTACTATTGCCTATTGCGTGTTCATTCACATTCATTCATTTGACCCTCATTAATAAATTCATTTTACCTTTTCATACTGTTCATGGGGTTCTCAAAGCAAGAATACTGAAGTGGTTTGCCATTCCCTTGCTTTTGAACTGTGGTGTTGGAGAAGACTCTTGAGAGTCCCTTGGACTGCAAGGAGATCCAACCAGTCCATCCTAAAGGAGATCAGGCCTGGGTGTTCATTGGAAGAACTGATGTTGAAGCTAAAACTCCAGTACTTTGGCCACCTGATACGAAGAGCTGACTCACTGAAAAAGAGCCTGATGCTGGGAAAGATTGAGGGCAGGAGGAAAGGGGATGACAGGGGAGGGGATGAGATGGTTGGATGGCATCACTGACTCAATGGACATGAGTCTGGGTAAACTCTGGGAGTTGGTGATGGACAGGGAGGCCTGGCATGCTGCAGTCCATGGTCTCGCAAAGAGTTGGACACGACTGAGCAACTGAACTGAACTGAATGTGCTCCTTATAGAAAACTTGATACTCTATAGAATACAATTCTTGATTCTTTGACTTTTTGTCTAGTCATTGTCTTTTGGTTCCTTTTTGTATTAAAAATACTTAGTATAGAGACTTCCCTGGTGGACTAGTGGGTAAGACTTCACCTTTCTATGCAGGATCCCTGGTGGGGGAGCTAAGACCCACATGCCTTGCAGCCAAAAAACCGAAAGATAAAATAGAAGCAGTATTGTAAGAAATTCAACGAAGACTCTAAAAATGGTCCACATCAAAGGAAAAAAAAAAGAAAGAAAAGACATACTTGGTGTATGTAGCCCAGCATTCTAGTTACCCAGTTCCACAGATGAGATCATTACCCAAGGGCCTGATGTAATAGCTACTCCTTTCCCCTTCCAGTCAGCCCCCAAGCATAGTGTCAAATTTCTCTTTATAGGTTATTTTTTTAAGTGTATGTAAAAATGACAAAGCAACATTTAAATTTAAATTAGCAAACATCCTACATGTTTCATGCATGTTTTGTTTTATAATACTCACTACAAGCAAAGCCATTTGCATATATTAACATTATAGAGGTTTAAAATTAAAATGTAGAATCTCACAACACTTTAAAAGACGTTTCCTGCTCTCAGTTTATATCATTATCTGATATGTTTCTTAATAATGTGCTCATATTAAATGTTTGAATTCAGTTTTATTTAGATCTTTCAGATTATTTCAGTGTATCATTGACTATGCTGTCATTGTTACCACTTTGCTGAGGATTTATCCTAATCACTGCTTTTTTCCTCTCCGACAGCTCTTTCAAACATTTGATTGGAGGATTAGATGATGTTTCTAATAAAGCATATGAAGATGCAGAAGCTAAAGCAAAGTAAGTGAAAATCTGATGGGCCCTAATTTTGATGTTTAAAACATGATTTTGAATAGACGTAAGGTCAAATATTGGACTCAAAGCTCAACACTCTGTTAGAAAGAAAGTAACTAATTATGAGTGAAAATAAGCAAGATGCTCAAGATAATTACTACATAGTATGCTTACTTAGTATGTCTCCCCTTAAATACGAAACCTTAATTTGGTGAGGAAGATCACCTGGACAAGGGAAAATGATTAGTTTAAAATCCAGTATAAACAATTGAATATAAATGCATTCTTTCTTTCACTGAAAACACTTTCTGAATGAATTGCGGTTGAGTTCACCAGTTTGTGAAATTGTATGAAAAATAATAAGGCTGGAAATATTTCCTCATGTGAGTACACTGTTGCTTTACACTGAACTTTGTCAGTAAAAACTAATCAGTTGATCTAAGAAAGAAGTGGAAAATTTTGTTAGAGCCAAACTTGACTTATAACCTGGAAGAACATCTCAGAAAGCTCTGAGAACTGTTCCTGCCCACCAGAAATCAAAGTACCCTAAATGTAAGTTAGTTTTTTTTTTGACAGAGGGCTGTACATCAAATGACATTTTTGACATAATCCAGATGTAAGTGTCATATGACCCCTTAAAAATTCAAGTAGGAAAGTTATCTTTAAGGAGTTGTTTTACTGTTGCCAGGAGAATGTTGCTCTTTCTGGTTGAGCAGGTATTTCTGCCAGTGGGGTAGGTTTGATCAATACATGATACAAATACACAAGACACATTCGGGGAGAGAGGAGGCCAAAGGGCAGAGAAAACTTTTTGTTTGAATTTTTCTTGTCTTGCGATAAAATATGAATTTTATTTCACAACTTGTGTTGCTAAATTATGATTTATTTGAGATAGTATATAAAGTTATGAGATAGTACATATGCCATTGTATTTTTATATAACAGAGTACATTTTTATCTACTAGAATAATTTGCTTTAAAACAAAGCTTTACTTTTTTTTTTTAAACAAAAATGTGAAGTAATTTGAGATTAACTATTTTCTGCAAAAATTTTAGGTTACTTTTTAAAAAAGTATAATCTATATAATCCTGTTCTTTCTCCCAAGAAGGTAACCTGGGTAAAAACAATTTTGTATTTGATATCATATAGGATACAGGAAGGTTTGAATCAACTCATATCAGTGACTAGATGGTGCAGGAGAAGAATCTGATTGGTTGGTCTTGTAGTAACCTAAAAAGGATAAAACAATTTCTTTTGCCTTGAGAATCTATGAAGATTAAAAATTTGGACTAGAACTAAATAAATGATTATTGTAATTCATTTTGACAGATAAAATTCTATTATTTTCAAAGCTATATACATATATTCACATTTTCTTCTCTATATAATTTTTGTTTCCTCTGCTCTTTGGAGGGACATAGATTTGCGTCCTGTAGTCACATACCATCAGTGCCCCTGCTAAGATTTCCTGAGGAAACTACACTAAGCCAGTGTTAACACCAAACAAGCTCCACATAGTCATCAGTATTTCCTATACTGTGACTGATTGGTATGAATTTTCTGGTTTTCTACTTTAGGTTAAAATACATATGAATGCTAAACTTAGACTTTAGTTTCTCGTATTTGCATTAATCATCCTGAGATGGCAGAGGAGAGTCATTTAATGTGCCTTATCGGTTTTAAAACTATAAAACTTTGTTATTATTAGACTTTATTCCTAAAGGAACATTTTCTTGCTATATGAATGCTCATATTTATAATTTATGTCAGCAAAGTTTTTCTTGAGTTTATATCTTTAAATAAGGTTACTATGGATCATTTTATATATATTTATATTTGTGTATATATACTCACACACTTCATTTTATATACATGTTATGTGTACAATTAGTGGTAGTATTTAAAGTTTATCTAAAATAATACTTGAGCAACTATCTAAATAATTATAGAGTTACTGGAAAATGTTGAAGGTCTTTTTAACTGAAATATGTCTTTGATCTACTTCTGTTTCTCTGTTACATTTTAGACAGATTTTTTAATGAATGTTTTTCCTATTTATTTTACCCAAAGTCAAGGTCAGTCACTGGCTTAAAACTGATCAGTGGTGGGAAAGCAATTATGAATTAGTTATATCCTTCTCAGTGTACTGCTGGCCTTACAAAGGTTAGATTGTGTATATGTCTCATTAATTCTGGGCATTTACGGGTTCACCTGCACATGCTTTAACTAAAGGTAGGCAGGAAAGCAAATCTATTGAGATTCAGGTTCAGACAATTAGAAGACAGGTGTAGCAACAGGTCTTCCCACTGGAAGAGAATCCATCAATACAAAAAACATGACTCTGAATGAGGACTAGAAGCCTCAGGTTCTGCTCCTGGCTCTGTTATTGCCAACCAAGTAATTCTGGTCCTGTCTTAACATCTGTCTCTCAGTCTCATTATATTACCTATATAATGTTATTTAGTGATTTAATTAATGGCAATATGTAAAAATACTTGGTAAATTATAAAGGGCTATACAAGTAGATGGTATTATTTATAGAAGCAATCACTGGAAATTTACCCTAATGTATTTGCTAGATGGTTTGATTTTCAGACAGTTTATTGCAGATCTATTATATAGAACAAATTATATCTGAGACAGTACTCTTTAGTCTTATGTCGGCAAACTTGTCTCAATTTAGTAGCATGTTGTAAAATTAAACCTAGCCTGGAAAATATCTGTAAGTATCATTTTAATAAAATAGAAACATTTAGTTAAAAGAAAGTTCAATTATTATTAAAGAACCAAAAAGGGCAATAAAATGATGACCTACATTTAAATGCTGTTCTTTGAAGTATAAATTTAATGGATTATAAATCAATCATTATATTTGCATATAAGTCAACTAGGATAAATTAGTTTGAATTTTTCTTTTCAAATAATACTAAATCCAAATGAAAGCATAACCCACATACCTTAACATTGATTATTATTTAGAAAAATGGAATAGCTTGATGAAAGTCTAAGACCATTGATCTAAATTCTAGACAGATAAATAATGTTCATTTTATTCTTCGAAATAACTATAATTACTGGAGGAGGTGTTGTAATGCTTTTTACACTGTTAGCATTTTATAGCTTTCTAATAAATAATCAACATCTGAAGATTTCTGAAGTCAAAAGCATCTTTTTAATTAGGTGTACTATCGCTCACAGTAGGAAAACTGTTAAATTATTCCCCAGGGAGAATTTTTTTAGTTGAACTAACATGTTTAAACATCTCTTTGTGATGGCACTGTTTTCTCTTCCTATTGGATTTGCTTCCCTTCAGTGCATTATGCCTTCGCTTTGTATTTAAGGAACTTATGAGGTTTGCCAGCACTGCAGGGGATATGAACAGGCTCTAATTGATCTAAATTCCCTGGGTAGTTTTGTTAATGCCTCTAGGTTTCTATATAGATCACAAATTCTGTACCATTTAAAACTGAGGTGACGATTTGGCTGCCCAGTGTAAGCTTTAATTCTTTCAAGGTCCTCTTGACTGTGCAAAATCCACTAAAGATAAGATTAGTATTTTATAAAACCCAACTAAAATGATCATGTTATTTATTCATGTGAAATTATTATTGGCATTGTCTCATTGACTAGGCCTATTTGGGTAAAAAGAAAAAAGGTAAGACTGATGGTAAAGATGGATTCAGTTGAGACATTTAGAAACTCAGTTGTAGAAACTTAGCTGTTAGCACAGTCCGGATTCAGTGGCAGAAAGCAGACCATATCTTTCAGAGAAACCATACCAAGTGTTCAGTTTGGATGGCTGGTCCAGAAAGTTTGACTTGAAAGAAGTATCCCAGGGAAATGTTTCTCAAAGCTCTTCTCCAAAATAAATAAATAAAACTATTCTACTGCAGAATATGTGCCTTGTCTCATGAGATATATTTCCTAGAAAGAAAATTATCCATGACAGAAGCTTTACCTTTATGGCATGTTTAAGCTTATCTTAATTGCTGTTAATTATCCACTAAGAGCTTCTCCTTTTTAAAATATGAAGTTATAATCACAAAGACATTAGATGAGACAACCTCAGATTGAAGGTAAAGCTCATTAAACCTTATTTAGAGCAGAAAGTAGCATGTATGATGAAAGGTATTTTCATTAGAGGAAAGGAATTTTCATTACACTATTTTCCTTAGAGACTATGTTTTTATTCATTTAATAAACATTTAGAAATATGCTTATGATGATTGTACTTTACAGTGTGCATACCAAATAGAAAACATATTTTCTAAAAGTAAGGATCTGGCACTGTAGTGGGGAGACTGATGTGTAATTCAATAATTATTTTCAATATTTACTTCTACGTTATGATACTTTTTGTGATAAAGCCCTGTTTGTGTAGAGAGACTGATCTCCATATTCATACCCTTTCTTATGAAAAAATAACCATGCAGAAATTCAAACAGAAAAAAAGCAGATATTCTATTTCATTCTAAGTATTTCTGATATATGAATATAGACTACTTCTTAAATGAAATATTTTCAAGTTAGACTATCATTTCTTATTGTTGTATTTGTACTCAGTAGTTATAGGCAAAATATCTCTTTTTCTGAAGGAAATGCCTATATATATTAAGCAATTAAGTTGAAATATATGTAATTGTAATAATCATAAGAATTTTTGGTGTAAAAACTGCTCTTCAATGAGGGATTTATGTATACCACAGCTATATTCCCTGATTAGGGTTATACAGAGCAGAAAAACAAAATAGCAAATTAAAGTCAGTGTTTTATTTATAATGATATCTGTTTTTAATTAAAGTATTTTATATTTTCACTCTAAAAGAAATAGCATAGTGATATAGATTAAAAAGTAAAAATCATATTCTAAACAAATCAAGTACAACTTCTATTAACTATCTTTGAGTTTAACATTATACTTATGGTCATTTACAACTTTATCTTCTGCTTTTTCAATTTAACACCTCTATTATAAGCATTTATAATATGATTATATATAGTTCTTAAACATAATTTTTGTGGTGACCTGATAGCACAGTGAATGGATCCTAGTATTATAGACTGATTCAATTTGTACCCTTGTTAATTCAATTTATTGTGCTTTGGAAAATACGATCCCAATCACTGCTTTAAAAAAAAAAGAAAAAAAGGCACCAAATAACAAAAAATACTCTCAAACTGGTCCCATCTAGCCATACATTCCAAATTATTATATGTCATGACACTCATAGAAAATGAGTATAGCATCTTATGCCAGTTGACTCACCAGCTCTAGCTCTATCCTGATGCTCTGAAGGGATTCATATCCAAGCCCTTCAGTTGAGAAACTCTGATAGTTATGTGAGTATAGATTCATGAGTGCATTTATTTATGATCACAGTTGATGACTATTGGTATTGTTTTTCATATGGAGGAACTTTTTCTTATGGAGGAACTGTTTCTTATGACAAAATCTCTATAAATCTTTGACTGTGGTTATGTTTATTAATCTGCATTGCTTGCTAGATAGGTATGTAGGTAAGCAGATGTTGTTCAGTAGCTAAGTCATGTCCAACTCTTTGTGACTCCATGGACTGTAGCATGCCAGGCTTCCCTGTCCTTCACTATCTCCCAGGAGTTTGCTCAAACTCATGTTGGTGATGCTATCTAACCATCTCATCCTCTGCCACCACCTTCTCCTTTTGCCTTCAGTCTTTCCCAACATCAGGATCTTTTCCAATGAGTTGATAGATGGGTAGATATATAGATAGGTTGATTGATTTAAAAACATTCTATAATTATCTAGCAGGCCATTATGTAACAGCGTTATTTGTGTTCATTCCATTTGTCATATGCATTCACTTTTTTAACAAATATTTCCTATGTGCCTACAAAAGGTTACACATAAAGCAATGAATAACATAGCCATGCTCCTTGCCATCATGGTACCTATGGTCCAGTGGAGGAGAGAGAGACACATTAATTATTCTGGGAAAATTTCTCTGAGAAAGTGACGTTTTAACTAAATTTGAGCTGGATTTTGAAGAATTAGCTGGTACTGGCTAGGAAAGAATTAGCTGGCTTTAGTTGGGCAAGGAAGTGTAGATAGTATTCTAGACAGACAAACAGCATGTACAAAGTCCCCAAGTTAGGAGACGACATTACATATTCAAGGAACTAAACCAATATGTCTGGGACTTAGAATATGCAAGCTGAAGATGGGATTTAAGGATTTAAAGAAAGCACTTCAGGCTTGTAGGTTAGCAAATGTGATGAGCTGGTTTATAATTATGCACTCTGGCCTTATAATTACACACTCTTTCCTCTGGTTGGAGGAGTGAAAATGTGAAAGCAAGAATAGTCAGAATATTTTCCAGATAAAAGCTGAAGGCAGATAGGATAGAATAACAGCAGTGTGAATAGAGAAAAGCATTTGAGAGCTAGTTAGGTGGCAAAGCCAATAATTTTTCTTAAGGAAATAGATATTGGTGATGAAGGGCACAAAGGCCGAGGATGATGCAAGAGTGTTCAGTCTGGGAATCAGAGGGAGGCAATGGCATCCACTAAGATAAAGAATGGTGGCCACATTTGGAGAGTGGGATCGTCATAACTTCATTTTTACTCAGGTTACATATGAGGTGATTTTGAGACATGGTTAGGCAGGCTTGGAGCTCAGAGAAGAGGTTGGTATTCATTTGAAAATAATGAGAATTTAGATGGTAGAGATGTGGATGAAAGAGTATGGCACTGAGGATTGATTCTTGAGGAACTTTAGCAGTTAAAAATCAGAAAAAGAGGAAAGATTTCACACACACACACACACACACACACACACACACATTGTGTAATCCATGTCCAAAGACTAGTTTGAAAGGAGAGAGGTAGAAGGAAAACCAATTGGCATCACAGAAGGCAGAGATGGAGAGGGTTTCAAGAATGGAGGAGTAGAAAATGATACAGTTGTTGTTTAAGTTCTAGTGTGTTAATTAACAAATAACTATTGAATTTATCAAACCACTAATTCATTTTCTTCTTGGGATGGATTGGTAGGGATCAAGTCCCCTAAATGGACTGAAAATGAATCTGATTTGAAGAAGTAAGAATCAATAAGCTTATATAGAATTATAAAGAATTTCAAGTAAAATAGGTAACGATGTGTAGTGATTATTATGGATCATCAGTGTTGAGAGAAAGAAAGAGAAGTAAAGCATGTTAAATCCAGCAAAGGAGGAGAGAGTATTAGACTGAGGGAGGGACTTCCCTGGGGGTCCACTGGTTACGACTCAGGGCTCTCAATGCAGGGGGCCTGGATTCCATCCCTGATCAGCGAACTGAGATCCATCATGCCACCTGGCATTTAAAAAAAAAAAAAAAGACAGGGAGTTCAATACTAGGCGAGAGGGTCTCAGGTCCTCTTAAGTTTCCTAGATAGAAGTAGAACTTCGAAAGAAAAGTCAGACTATCACCCTGGGTAAGGTTTGTACTACTTTGGGAAGTGATTTTTTTTTTAATTTTAGAAATTAATTTTATTGGAGTATAGCTGATTTATAATGTTGTGTTAGGTTTCTGCCGTACAGTAAAGTGAATCAGTTATATATACACCCACTCTTTTATAGATTGTTTTCCCATATAGGTCATTACAGATTATTGATGAGCATTCTCTGGGCTGTACAGTAAGTTCTTATTCATTATCTTTTTTATATATACTAATGTGTATATGCCAATCCCAATCTCCCAGTTTATCCCCCCTATTTCCCTCTTGGTAACTGTAAGTTTGTCTTCTGCACCTGTGACTCTATTTCTTTTTTGTAAATAGGTTCATTTGTTCCGTTTTTTTTAAAGAGTCCACATATAAGCAATATCATATGATATATCTTTGTCTGACTTACTTCATCAGTGTGGCGATCTCTCAGTCCATCCATGTTGCTGCAAATGGCATTATTTCATTCTTTTTATGATTGAGTAATAGTCCATTGTACATATGTACCACATCCTCTTTATCCATCCTTCCAGGACCTGAAAGCAACCTAAATGTCCACTGAAGTGGACACATTTAGTTTTTCACTTTTCCATCTCACCTTATGTAGTATTTCTTTAGTTTTAAATATCGTCCTCACTCTAAAGAAATATAAAAATTAAAGATTCTCCTAAGAAGAATTAAACATTTTTCCTAACACCCTAGCATAAATTTGCACCTAAGTCCCTTCTCCTCCAGAGTTAACATGAACATAGAGAGGAAAGAGAGGCACCATGTACCTCAATGCAAAATGTTCAGTTATTCTCTACCTTGTCCAAAAAAAGGGACTGTCGTCATAGATGCACGTAATACAAAAAGAAAAGTTAATAGTAAACAAGAGAGACGAAACTGTGGTAGAGAGCCATAAATAGGGCTAGTCTACAAAGCAGGACCTGTATCATCATCTCCCAGAAAAAGAGTGATGCACAAAACAGCAGATGTACCAAGGTTGACTGACTTATTACTGTTGAACCAACAAAGTACCACAGTCGCTTTCCCTGACTCAATAACTGTAGAGAATATTGTCAACATATGGGCCACTCTCTTGGCCCTTTTGATGTAGTCCACATAAACATTTTATTCCCATTTCTATAATTAGTCCTCACTGATTTAAAGCTCCACTGTATTGACAGGGAACATTTTAGTCTGATATTTTCAGGATTACGTTTGGTGCCGAGCCTTGTTGTTTGACACAACGTGATGACAGTAAACGATGTTCTCGTGTTACATTTCATTAGCAGAGACAACCCTTTAGTTGCTCACTCTGCTTGTCAAGGGGAGGTTGCTCGGAGCTCTTTGGCTCACAGAGGGAACTGCCGTTGTTGCTCAGACCTTTGAAAATTCACTCATCAAATGCATCTCAAAACACACAAGGCTATGCAAATCAGAACAGAGGTCTGGATTGTTCAGTAACATCTTCCCCAATGCCCCAGAGTCGTCTAGCATCTAACAAACATTAGATTTTAAATGCACAATCAAATGCACATGGGGTTGCTCTTTTGAACGCTCTGACTACTTTGAAATTTTGAACCTTCTTATTAGTGTTTTTCTGTCAAGCATTTCAGAGTAAAGATCTTAGTATTCTCACAATCTTATCAACAATTTATTTCAACCAACTTGGTCTTTATCTAAGCAATTCTCAGGGAAATGAGCCTGGAAACTTGTTTTTCCCCCTATGGAAAGAATTCAAGTGAGTAATATCCTGTTCCAAACAGGGAACTATATGCCAATTAAATGGAAAGAACACTAAGAATGGCATTATGAAATAGCCCTCAAACCAGAATTAGAATTTGCTGACCACTTCTCAGATTGAATAAGTTAGAAGACAATCCCATTCTCTGGGCAATAAAAATTGTTTTCCATTTTATGGCAGGACAAAGTATAGGAGGTTTGAAAAATTTGCAGCAGTTGGCCCTGAACTAATCAGTGGACTTTCAGTTGCACAAGGGCTGTTTACTTTTCAAAGGCTAGTACATGTAATCTGCTTGGAAAGAAGTATAAATGAGTTTCTAAGGCCACCAGTGCTAGCAGATTAAGACTTTAGTGTGACTTGTGACTACAGACAGCATCAAAGTAAGATTTTTCAAGTGCAGTATGACTGATTAAAAAAAAAAAAGTTATTTTCAGGATAAAACTACTTGGCCTTGGGTAGAAGTATTTTTATTTCCCTTTCAACTCTCAAAGTTCATTTGCTAATTTCTTCTCCATTTCGCTTATCTTTAAGATTCCTAGGTCGCCAGGCTTTATGAAGGTGGATCTCAGTCTGTCCTTGTATGCAATCTTTTCTAACTGACAGCAGAGACCTAAAGATAATTGAAAATCTAGTGCTGCTGACTTGCTTGGTGGATGCAGACAAGCATTTGATTATTGACTATGTTTTCTTCTTCTGAAAAGGAAAGCTGATTCCTTTCCGCTGTTGTCATAGTACATAACAACAACTGGAAATTACTTTCTAAACATCAAGAGCTCTTTAAATTCTAAGGATATTTTGGTCCCATATGGCAATTAGATCAGCCTTTCCAGAGCCCCAAACTTCAAGGGAAAAGAGAGCATCCCAGTGCTCCTGTCTTTTTGTTATACTTTGTTACTTTATAGAGTCTGTTGTGATGTATACCTTTAAAAAGCAAAAAGAACAATGTCTATCAATAGTATTAGTAATAGATCCCTTTGCATTCTTAGTAGTTTCCAATGAAAAATAATAATATGTGACCAGAATATATTTTATTCTTCAGTGAGGGGGGTTCCTCTCCATGGAGTCAAGATAGTGTATGTGCTTTGCTTAGTTGCTCAGTTGTGTCTGACTTTGTGACCCCATTGGCTGTAGCCCTCAAGGCTCCTCTGTCCATGAGGAGTCTCCAGGCAAGAACACTGGAGTGGGTTGCCATGCCCTCCTCCAGGGAATCTTCCCAACCCAGGGATCGAACCAGGATCTCCCATATTCTAGGCAGATTCTTCATTGTCTGAGCTGGGGAAGCCCAAGATGGCATATAGCATAATTCTATAGCATAATTAATAATCCTTCTTTATATTCAATATTGGACCATAGTAGAAGGGGAAAACCTTTGAACCTAGTAAGAGCAAGCCTGAGGCTCAGTGGTGACCTCTGGCAAGGTCATGCTCACATAGCAAGAGGAATATTTCCTTGGAGTTGGGAGACCTGGGCCTTAGTTACAGCAATGATACCAACTTCTCCATGTGACATTGGTCTAGAACCTAACTAGAACCTCTGGACCTGTTTTCTAGTCTGTAAAAATGATCATTTTGAAATCCTTTCTATTTCAAACGCTTAGAAAGTTAACAGTCATTCTTTTAGAAATGTAATTCCCTTTTAAATAAACAATATTTTTACCTTTGGGATTTTCTAAATTGATAATACAGACATCTTTGTGACTGTCAATAGAAAAACAGATTCTTAGGGATCCTAGAATACTTTGTGGATTTATATTTTAAAAGAAGTCACTAAGTCACTTATATTTCCTTCCTCTTAGAATCTGAAAGTATTGTTAGTGCTTAATTTACTCAAAATATTTTAAAAATCGTACAGTTTTGCTTGAATTATGTTTTGATAACTCATAGTAGTTCAGTAAATTAGCTTTTAGAAACAGAGCATTTTCCATTTTCATCATTATACATACAATTTTCTCTTGCCAATGTGACATTTAGATATGATAATAAGCCAGTCTATCTTTCAATAAAATGCCATTAGAAAATTATAGAGTGCCTCTGAAACTGGAAATGTTATACTAACATTTCCCCCCATGAATCCTTTTAGAAAGAAAGGATTTTTAAATAATGAATTAAAATGGCAGCATAACTCATTTTGATACAATGAACATAATACACCATGTTAGTTTACATCTTTAAATTGTTATTTGAGAAAGATGAGATATCATAAAAGTGAAGCATGGCTGTTGCTCACAGACATCTGTGTATATCACACCAGTTTCCTCCAATGCATAAATTGCAAACACTAGTCAACTTTATCAACTGTATTAATTACTTCAGGAAGCCAGCCTATTACTCTGATACTCAGAAACTGTTCAAACATTTTAGGCAACCTAGGTAAGTCACTGGTTGAGCATATTGAAAAGAAATCACTCTGATAGTCTTACAACGTAGATAAAGCAGCTTCCTAAAATGATTAATTTTAAAGTCACTTTCTGTTTAAGGACTTGGAAAGTATGATTCATTGGGAAATTCCCCATCAGTTTTTCTAATTTTTTTTTTTTTTGTTAAAAATGGTCCTGCTTTATTTTCTTAAGCACATGTGTTTATTATGCTAGTAAAATTTGCCTATCAAAATGTCACAATTTAGTTAAACATATATTTTACTGAAAATTATTTTCCTCTCCCAAATCAAGTCTCTTGTTCACTGTGCTGGTAAGCAGGTTATTTTGGACACTCCTCTGGATGGGGCTCCTGGCTTTTACTCTTAAGCCTCTTAACTTTACTATATTACAGGAACAGTTAAATTAATGATAAAGGATATGTTTTAGTGTATCTAACAATTCTTTTCAAATGAGATCCAAAAAGTTGCCTTGAGATTAAAAAAAAAAAGACCATTCATTGAAAGGATGACACCTTTATAACAGACCAAATGACCGATCGTGTTTTTTTGAATGAAGATGTGAACAAGAAGAGCAAGAAGAGTACATAACTTACCCTGAAGGTCTCGTAATCCCATTATTTAGAGGTTCTTATTATGTAGACAGACCTCATTTTGTTGGCAGAACTGATTAAATGATTGGTTCCTGTGATTTAGGCAACCTCAAGTTCCTAATTCCTCTCCAGAGGTTGGGGGTAGAGCTGAAAGTTCTAACACTCTAATCATGCTTTGCCCTTTCTGGTGACCAGCCCCCAAGCTATCTAAGGGCCACCAGTCATCTCATTAGCATGCCAAAGAGGCACTGACCACTCCAGGGATTCCAAGGGTTTTAGGAGCTATGTGCCAGGGACCAGGGACCAAGACCAAATATATATTTCCCATAGATTAAATCATTAGGTGCCAGTATCATACACCCACCACTCAAGTCATGACAATAAAAAATGTTGGTGCATGCCTGCATGCTAAGTCACTTTAGTTGTGTCTGACTCTTTGGGACCCTATGGACCATAGCCTGTCAGGCTTCTCTATCCATGGGATTCTCCAAGCAAGAATAATGGAGTAGATTGCTATTTCGTTTTCGAGGGGATCTTCCCAACCCAGGGATGGAACCCTAGTCTCTTATGTCTCCTGCATTGGCAGCCGGGTTCTTTACCACTAGTGCTTCTTGGTCAATTTTGCCAAATATTTTCCAGGGTAACCAGGGTGTGGAGGGAGAACAGAATCTTCCCTGGTTAAGAACCATTGGTATAAAGAGAAGACAAATAAATTCAAAATTATGGGGGAGAGGGAACACTAAAATTGTATTAGTGTCAGAGTACAGAATTTAATCTGATGTTGAAAATGAGCCTCACTTTCCCATAGTTTCACTTCTAGGAGAAAAGCTTAGGTGCAAAAAAAGTGTCACAGTTGGCATCAGACAAGATTGAATTCCAGAAGCATAGAGTTGGCCAAAATTTACTTAATTCAGTTGCTAGAATACTAATTATAGAAAGTAATTTGTCCATGTTCAATTAAGATTTCCTCATTCCTGAACATACCTCAACATAATAAAAGCTATATATGACAAACCCACAGCAAGCATCACCCTCAATGGTGAAAAATTGAAAGCATTTCCCCTGAAATCAGGAACAAGACAAGGGTGCCCACTCTCACCACTACTATTCAACATAGTGTTGGAAGTTTTGGCCACAGCAATCAGAGCAGAAAAAGAAGTAAAAGGAATCCAGATAGGAAAAGAAGAAGTGAAACTCTCACTGTTTGCTGATTACATGATCCTCTACATAGAAAACCCTAAAGACTCTTCCAGAAAATTACTAGAGCTAATCAATGAATATAGTAAAGTTGCAGGATATAAAATTAACACACAGAAATCCCTTGCATTCCTATATACTAACAATGAAAAAACAGAAAGAGAAATTAAGGAAACAATACCATTCACCATTGCAACAAAAAGAATAAAATACTTAGGAGTATATCTACCTAAAGAAACAAAAGACCTATACATATAAAACTATAAAACACTGATGAAAGAAATCAAAGAGGACACAAACAGATGGAGAAACATACCGTGTTCATGGATTGGAAGAATCAATATTGTCAAATGGCTATTCTACCCAAAGCAATCTATAGATTCAATGCAATCGCTATCAAGCTACCAACGGTATTTTTCACAGAACTAGACCAAAGAATTTCACAATTTGTATGGAAATACAAAAAACCTCGAATAGCCAAAGTAATCTTGAGAAAGAAGAATGGAACTGGAGGAATCAACCTGCCTGACTTCAGACTCTACTACAAAGCCACAGTCATCAAGACAGTATGGTACTGGCACAAAGACAGAAATATAGATCAATGGAACAGAATAGAAAGCCCAGAGATAAATCCACGAACCTATGGACACCTTATCTTTGACAAAGGAGGCAAGGATATACAATGGAAAAAAGACAACCTCTTTAACAAGTGGTGCTGGGAAAACTGGTCAACCACTTGTAAAAGAATGAAACTAGAACACTTTCTAACACCATACACAAAAATAAACTCAAAATGGATTAAAGATCTAAATGTAAGACCAGAAACTATAAAACTCCTAGAGGAGAACATAGGCAAAACACTCTCCGACATAAATCACAGCAAGATCCTCTATGACCCACCTCCCAGAATATTGGAAATAAAAGCAAAACTAAACAAATGGGACCTAATGAAACTTAAAAGCTTTTGCACTACAAAAGAAACTATAAGTAAGGTGAAAAGACAGCCCTCAGATTGGGAGAAAATAATAGCAAATGAAGAAACAGACAAAGGATTAATCTCAAAAATATACAAGCAACTCCTGCAGCTCAATTCCAGAAAAATAAATGACCCAATCGAAAAACGGGCCAAAGACCTAAACAGACATTTCTCCAAAGAAGACATACAGATGGCTAACAAACACATGAAAAGATGCTCAACATCACTCATTATTAGAGAAATGCAAATCAAAACCACAATGAGGTACCATTACACGCCAGTCAGGATGGCTGCTATCCAAAAGTCTACAAGCAATAAATGCTGGAGAGGCTGTGGAGAAAAGGGAACCCTCTTACACTGTTGGTGGGAATGCAAACTAGTACAGCCACTATGGAAAACAGTGTGGAGATTTCTTAAAAAACTGGAAATAGAACTGCCATATGACCCAGCAATCCCACTTCTGGGCATACACACTGAGGAAACCAGATCTGAAAGAGACACGTGCACCCCAATGTTCATCGCAGCACTGTTTATAATAGCCAGGACATGGAAGCAACCTAGATGCCCATCAGCAGATGAATGGATAAGGAAGCTGTGGTACATATACACCATGGAATATTACTCAGCCGTTAAAAAGAATTCATTTGAATCAGTTCCAATGAGATGGATGAAACTGGAGCCCGTTATACAGAGTGAAGTAAGCCAGAAAGATAAAGAACATTACAGCATACTAACACATATATATGGAATTTAGAAAGATGGTAATGATAACCCTATATGCAAAACAGAAAAAGAGACACAGAAATACAGAACAGACTTTTGAACTCTGTGGGAGAAGGTGAGGGTGGGATGTTTCAAAAGAACAGCATGTATACTATCTATGGTGAAACAGATCACCAGCCCAGGTGGGATGCATGAGACAAGTGCTCGGGCCTGGTGCACTGGGAAGACCCAGAGGAATCGGGTGGAGAGGGAGGTGGGAAGGGGGATCGGGATGGGGAATACGTGTAACTCTATGGCTGATTCATATCAATGTATGACAAAACCCACTGAAATGTTGTGAAGTAATTAGCCTCCAACTAATAAAAATTAAAAAAAATTAAAAAAAAAATAAAGAGAGAAAATTAAAAGAAAAAAAAAAGATTTCCTCATTCCTGCTTAATACTCATTTTTTAAAATTATATTTACTCCTTCAAAGAAGCAGACTTTTAAGCATAATGGGACAATCAATTCATTGGGAGAACCTGGCTTACCAGGATGCTAAAACTGTTGTTTTGAGGTGGTAGAGTTCGTAAATTTGCCAAAGCTGGGAAAATACACAGTCTCAGTTAGTTCCACACATTGTTGACTGACATTTCTCACATTAGATGCTAAGTCACTATAATAGTCTCAAATGTAATTACTTTGTGTATATAATACAGTGAATATTCTTTGCATTCATGTAACCTGTCGGGTTGTAATGGTAAAACATGGCATTGTATTAAGACAGAAAACACAAAAACAGATTTTAGTAAAACTAACATTTATAATAGAGGACTGATATTACACTGGTAATAAAAAAGAAGCTTGTATTGTGAAAGTGAATGTACTACAAAAGAGAATAATGTGCTGCAGGCAAAAAAAGAGGTGCTTTTGAGAACTAGAAGTCACAGATTTGACAGTCCCTTCAAATAGCAGTGTTTTCACCTTACAAGTTCTGTCTACATGGTTTCATTAACTTTTAGAAATTAAGGGCACAGCATTCTTAAATTCCACCTTTGTGGTGATCACAAATGATAGATCCTGCCAACACAATGCTATATTGTCATCCTTCTGCCCACTGACATGATTACTTTCCCAAGTGCTTTCAAGAGCCAAACACTGGTCAATTTGACTCTCTGCTGATTAATGAACGAGCCAGAAATAATTAGAGAGACATAGCCATGTCAATCTATAAGGTGTTGGCATCTGTACATCCTCAGATGCAGAAGGCAGACATTTGAAATGCAGAGAATGTTAAAATATCTGTGCAAGAAAAGAAAGTTAGCAAGAACTAGGAAAACACATAGACTCGGATTGTTAAAAAGATCCCAAGGAGAATAATAATTTAAAATAGTTGACTTCTGGACTTATTATAAAAGAATAAACCTTTGTAATATGGTTCCAACTCTGAGTTGCAAACCTCTAGGGATTGTAAACTTCATGTAGTGTATCATGACCAACATTTTTATTATTTCAGGTGTATCACATGCAATAGTATCAATTTGTATTTCCCTGTGTGTGTGTGTGTAAGACATGATATGATGAAAAATGTATTTCTTAATATGACTGTAGTCAAAAAGGTTTGGATTATAATAAATCAATATAAATGCCTCCCTCCCAATTCAGTTGTAGTATTCATTATACTTTCAATTTACTTTTTAAAAGTGTATGTTATTTATTGTGTGCCTTGAACAGTAAGACTTACTTAGTGGCTACAGATCACACCCCCTTGGTCAATTAAGTACCTTAATAATGCATGAAATTGAATTCAAACAGACAAAAGAAAGTGAGAGGGGCAAGGGACACATCTGTCAGTATGCAAAACAATTACAAATGCCTGTATAGTCATTTCCATATCAAAGGAAAGTACATCATTATTGTGAAAACTTAAGTCAACATTTTTTTAAGTTCAAATATGCCAGACATGTACTCAGCAAAGAATACAAGACAGATTATGTTCTCTTCTTGAGAAACTTAAAATCTAATAAATCCAGCCAATTATATTATTGATTGTGGTGTTATTTAATAAGAGGTCAGGAAGTATAGAATGCTATATGAGCTTTTAGAAGGGACATCAATATCAACCTAAGGATTTTAATTATTTTTACTAAATATTTTTCTGTATAAACAATTACAGAAATGTTTTGAGCCAAGGGAGCATTTAACTTATGTAGATTTGTTTGTAAATCTCCATGGGTTCTGTTCTCTATGGTCCTATGTGATATGGTTGCTGACAAAGTTTTGATAAAGTATAACTTAAAACTTCCTTTATCCTTAGCAGTTCTCCCTCTCTCCCCTTGGAGGTATATATTTGTGACTGGGTCAGGGAGGAAGGGGCTGAATAAGATGAAGAATTTTACTCATTCCCTCAAACCCCTCAGGTCCTAGTGGACTGACTTCCATTTGCCAGTTATCAATATTAATTGATCCCAAGCTTTCGCCTGCATTTCAAAAGAATGACCCTGATTAGGTTGTAACATTTGGAGTCTTATGTTTATAGATGAAACAAAAGCAAAAAATAAAGTTATCCTGCCTTTGGGGACTGTTTGCCAGCTTTTTAGAGTCACTTCTTTAATGAGTACACTCATTTATATTCTTAAGCTACCTTCAGATTTTGAAAGCTTTAATAATCTTGTAATCACCACAGATGCTTATAAATGTGAGTTTATCTATGCCTTTGTTAAAGACATAAACAATAGGTGGAGCTAGTGGTAAAGAATCCGCCTGCCAGTACTGGAGATGGAAGAGACAAGGGTTCGATCCCTGGATCAGGAAAATCCCTTGGAGGGGGAAATGGCACCCCACCCCATTATTCTTGCCTGGAAAATTTCATGGGCAGAGGAGTTTGGCAAGCTGCAGTCCATGCAGTTTCAAAAGAGTCAGACATGGCTGAGCACCTCAGCACACACATAGTATAAGCTCTTATTTGTGAAAAATCTTAACAATTAGAAAGTTCAAATAGTTCAAACAAGTATTGTTGTGTGGATACTAATGATAGTGAGGACCAGGAGTATCATACTTTTCTGAACTGTAAGACAAAGCCTTATTTATTTTCAGTACTTCATTCTATTTTTTTAATTAATAATTTTACATATAATTTTTACAAAATAAATACCAATTAACTAAAATTTCCAAGTAATTAAAACAACCCAAATCCCACAGAATCTAGAAATGTAAATATATTCTATTAAATCAGAATATGTATATTTAACTAATTTTTATTGGAGTGTAGTTGATTTATAATGTTGTGTTAGTTTCTGCTGCATGTCAAAATGAATCAGTTGTAATTCAGACTTTTGTAGATTTCTTTCCCATATAGGTCATTATAGAGTTCTAATTAGAATTCCCTATGCTATGCAGCAGGTTCTTATTATCTATTTTATATATAGTAGTGTGTATATCCCAGTCTCCCAATATATCCCTCCTTCTACCTTTGCCCCTTAGTAATTATAAGTTTTTTTCCACATCTGTAAATCTATTTCTGTTTTGTAAATGTATACCCTTTAAGATTCCACATATAAGTGATATCATTTTCCATTCATATGTTGATGGATATTTAGGTTGCATCCATGTCCTAGCTATTATTGTAAGTAGTGCTTCAGTGAACATTGGAGTGCATATATCTTTTCAAATTGTTGTTTTTTTCTGGGCATATGCCCAGGAGTAGGACTGTTGGATCATATGGTTGTTCTACTTTTAGTCTTTTAAGGAACCTCCATGCTGTTCTCCACAGTAGCTGTATCAGTTTACACTCCCACCAGTATAAGTGTAGGAGGGTTCCCTTTTCTCCACACCCTCTCCAGCATTTATTGTTTGTAGATTTTTTGATGATGGACATTCTGACTGGTGTGAGGTGATATCTCATTGTTGTTTTTATTTGCATTTCTCTAATATGATGTTGAGCATCTTTTCATGTGCTTTTGGTATTTGAAACCACTTCATTAATGCTGATGGAGAAGGAAATGGCACCCCACTCCAGTACTCTTGCCTGGAAAATCCCGTGGATGGAGGAGCCTGGTAGGCTACAGTCCATGGGGTCGCGAAGAGTCGGACAAAACTGAGCGACTTCACTTCACTTCATTAATGATGAAATACTCTAATTACATGATTATCCTGTTCTTCTCATACTTTTAATAACTATAACCAGTGATAACGACAATAATGGCTCACATTTTTTGAGCACTTAAGTCCTAGGCTTTACATGAATTCTTATGTAATCCTGACAACAATTCTATGAAGCAAATATTCTTATTTTCCCTGATTTTATAGATAAAGAAACTGAGGCCTAGGAGGATTAATTCGAAAGTCACATAACTTGTAAATGGTTAAACAGGGATTCACACTAGCCACCAGATGTCTGCTGCCAAAACTGATCTGTATACTTTTAGATCCCAACTTTCACATACATATTTTCATAAGATAAATTTTGGGGACTTGTTATTACCCACTTTTTCACTCAGAGAGGGTAGTGCAATGAAATCTTCCCCTTAAAAACATCACCCAGATTCAACAATTATCAATCTTATTCCACCAATTTCATCAAATCCTTGTTTCATTTTTTACTGAAATATTTTAACCAAATCACTAACATTATATCACTCCTTCTAAATACTTAACTTCCATATGTATCTTCTAAAAATAAAGACTTTTACATAACCAAAGTGTCATTACATCTAACAAAAGCAACATCTAGGCATTATTCACTTTTCCTGAATTTTCTCAAAAATCTCTTTTTAATGGTTTGTTTGTCTTGGGATCAAAACAGATCTCATCCATTGAATACTGGTTATGTCTCTTATTGAAGTCCCTTTGATCTAGAAGAGCCTCTTTAATAGCTCCATTAGCTTGTTGAAGAAATGAATCAGTTGTCCTGGTGCAGCTCCCCCATTTCAGGTTTGTCTTATCATTTATAAATGGCATCATCTACCTTGTATCTCTGTATCCTCTGTGTTGTTATGAAGGATCATCAAACCTAAAGGACTGGTTAGATTCATGATCAATATTTTGTGGTAAGAAAACTTCATAGGAGGTTCAGTGTACTGCAATATTGTATTATAACTGAAGGCAAATAGGGCCAACCAGCCATATTTTGACTTTCAGCTACTTGAAATTGACATAGTGGATTTGGAGGTGATAGCTTAATCCTTTCATGGTCATGTTTCCTATCTACTTTTTAAAAAATGGTTTGATACTGATAATAATCACTGTCTGAATCAATTATCTCATTAGGCTTTTTATATGATCATGATCCAATTCATCATTCTTTCAATATCTACTAACTGGAATTCCTCCAAATCCTCTCCATCATCAGTTAAGATTTTGATAGACTGCTTACCCTCATACTGTTCGTTCAAGACCAGCAGGACAAATGCTTTTTATTCTTTCCTGTTAATCACCAATTTCCAGAGTAAGTAAATGGTGCTTTAGTTACCTGTTAGTGAGAAATGAGGTGTTTTTTTTTTTCCCCTATCTTTTTTTGGTATCATTATGAATTTGTAGATTTTTATAAGTTCAGTGCATCAAGGTGATTCCTTGTTTCTTCTTCAACAGTCCATTACTTACAAAGAGCTCCCATGGTTTCTGAATGAGAAGATGTCCCAGATTGTGTACATTTCCTCCTCTGAGCCTGAAATCAACCTTTTCTACAGGAATCATGGTTCCTTTTAGCTAGAAATGGTGATAAGTTAAGTGGCCACTGCTGCTAGGTCTGTTTGTTTCAAGATCTTAGTAGAAAAAGTATGTGAATCATTTTTGTAATAAGCACATTATTTAACTCACAAAATACTCTATATAATCTTCACCATTCCCATCTTATTCTAAGATAGTAGCACATTGTTAGAAACAAAATATATGATTCCTTAAGAATAATATTCACATCAAGATTTTTATCTAAGTTCATAAGTCAAAGGGACTTTTTATTATTTTAGGAGGAAGTCAAAGATGAGAACTTAGCTTGTAATACCAAATAAATTGAAAAAATTTTTTCCAGAGACCAATAAATACCAGAGCCTTCATAGAGTTGGTGGCTTGCCAAGATACTCAATATTTGTATAAAAAGAAAAAAAAATTATATATTTGTTTGGATGTCAAAGTTATTTTGAATTAGAAATTTTCTTATTTTAGGTTTTAAGGAGACCAAGACCACAGAATTGTTTTAGAAAATATAATAAGCCACGGATTTTTTTCTCTCCTTTTTAACTTTTACCCAAACAGCTTCCCTATCAGTTGATTAGGGCAAAAGCTTTACAATATCCATGTCACTTATGTTTCCACTTACTTCAGTCTTTGCCAAGATTTAATTTTGTTGTTATAATGAACTTCAAAGTTTTTTTGTCTTTAGCCTGTAATCCTTTAGTGAGCAGGAAGCACCAACAGTTAAGGGTGATTTCCAGCAATTTCTCTAGGAGAAACAAAATGTGTCCATTTTCTTAGTTATTTGTCCAGTTCTCTATCTTTGATGAGGAAACATTAAGGAAAAATGCCCCGCTTTAGGAAATGCCCCTTATTTCTGTTGTGGGAAAAGCAAAAAGAAGCTGTCTCTATTTTCTCTGTGAAAAGCCACATAGTAAAATCCTAATACTTCACTCACCTGTTTAAACTTCTTTTAATTCCATGACTTTTTATTTTCCGTTCAATTCAGGTCAGTTGTTCAGCCGTGCCCCACTCTTTGTGACCCAATGAACTGCAGCATGCCAGGCCTCTCTGTCCATCACCAACTCACGGAGCTTAAGCAAACTCATGTCTGTTGAGTCTGTAAGGCCATCCAACCATGTCATCCTCTGTGGTCCCCTTCTCCTCCCACCTTCAATCTTTCCCAACATCAGGGTCTTCTCAAATGAGTCAGCTCTTCGCATCAGGTGGCCAAAGTATTGGAGTTTCACCTTCCTCATCAGTCCTTCGAATAAACACTCAGGACTGATCTCCTTTAGGATGGACTAATTGGATCTCCTTGCAGTCCAAGGGACACTCAAGAGTCTTCTCCAACACCACATTTCAAAAGCATCAATTCTTTGGCACTCAGCTTTCTTTATAGTCCAACTCTCATATCCTACACGATTACTGGAAAAAGCATAGCTTTGACTAGACAGACCTTTGTTGGCAAAGTAATGTCTCTGCTTTTTAATATGCTCTCTAGGTTGGTCATAACTTTTCTTTCAAAAAGCAAGTGTCTTAATTTCATGGGTGTAGCCACCATCTGTCGTGATTTTGGAGACCAAAAAAATAAAGCCTGTCACTGTTTCCATTGTTTTCCCATCTATTTGCCATGAAGAGATGGGACCAGATGCCATCTTAGTTTTCTGAATGTTGAGCTTTAAGCCAACTTTTTCACTCTCCTCTTTCACTTTCATCAAGAGACTCTTTAGTTCTTCTTCTCTTTCTGCCATAAGGGTGGTGTCATCTGCATATCTGAGGTTATTGATATTTCTCCCAGCAATCTTGATTCCAGCTTGTGCTTCTTCCAGCCCAGCGTTTCTCATGATATACTCTGCATATAAGTTAAATAAGCAGGGTGACAATATATAGCCTTGATGCACTCCTTTCCTGATTTGGAACCAGTCTGTTGTTCCATGTCCAGTTCTAACTGTTGCTTCTTGACCTGCCTACGGATTTCTCAGGAGTCAGGTCAGGTGGTCTGGTACTCCCATCTCTTTAAGAATTTTCCACAGTTGTGATCCACACAGTCAAAGCCTTTGTCATAGTCAATAAAGCAGAAGTAGATGTTTTTGTGGAACTCTGACTTTTTCAATGATCCAATGGATGTTGGCATTTTGATCTCTGGTTCCTCTGCCTTTTATAAACCCAGCTTGAATATCTGGAAGTTCATGGTTCACATACTGTTGAGGACTTCTTATTAGCAAGAATATTTATTTCAGGAGACTGCTTTTCTCTTTAAGTAACTAATACATATATTTTTTTAAAAAATTAAATAATTTAAAATATGTACAGAGCAAGAAGTAAATCTTCCTTGATGTAAGCAAGCATTATAACCAGTTTCCTCTGGATCCCTTCAGTGGTTCAAATAGCAGTAAACTTACATTTAAGTTAAAATTGGTTGCTTCTTTTTAATTTATGGTTATTTTTAGAGCAGCAAAATGTAGGAAGTAATCAATGCTTTGGACAAAGCCCCAAAGAGATTTTATAAGACATCTCTAAATCCTCCTCTGTACATTAAAAAAATTTTTTAATTGCAAATATGTATCTAAAACTTTGCTTTTTGGGTTTAGTGATATTTAGTAAAGATTAAGGTACATTTATGTATAACAAATAACTAGTTATTTGTAAAGAATATTTTAATTTTTGCTTATTTCATTTTACATGGTAATAGAAAATTCGAGCAATACAATAAAATGTAAAGAAGAAGGAAAAAAATCTCCCCCAAATGTCATCAAATAACTAATTCTCAACAGAAAGGGTTAAGCTCCTTTAGCTAGAAGCATGGTGTCTAATTTATAAAGGATCAACTATTATTCTATATAATTTATGAAACCACTCTCTATATTCTTACCAGTCTGAATAATTGAGGCTCCTAATAAAAACTACACTATCAACTTAGAACTAAAATGGAGGTGTTTTACCATTTCGTTTTTTCACCACAGTTTCCATGGAAACATGATGGTTATGACAATAGAAGTGGTGGGGGGATGATGACTATTACTCAAAGATAAAAATGATCACAGGATTAAATACTTAGGATTATACAGCTCTTAAAAGGTGCCACAGAATTAATATATGAGCTCTGAAAGAGAAAATTAAGGACATATTTAGAATGTAAGGTAAAATAACTAAATAACAAGGCTCCTACTGGCTCTGTCGTTTCCATGTATGCAATCTGTGTATCTGCCTTTAACAATGAGAAGCTAAATGGTGGAACAGCATTTAATTAATGAAGTTCAGTATAGAAAAAATAGTAAATAGCAATTGAACTATCAGCGGTAAGAAATTTGAAAAAAAAAATCTTTTTTTCTGTGGTTTTGCCAACTGAATATTAAAGCACTGTCAAAAAACAGACTATATCCAATGACAGCTTTGCTTATAAAATATGACAGAATTTACCATCCCAATTAGCTGTGTGTATCAAGATTACTAAAATGGAACCTTTTCCTATATGAGCTAATTAGTGTCAAATAATGAGGAAAAGATGGGGTTCTTTCCATAATGGGGTCAAAAAGAGTCGGACACGACTGAGTGACTGAACTGAACTAAATGAGGGAAAACCTCCTTACAGTGGTACTTGCTATAATGAATTACTGTGGGTCTCATCCACTTCAAACTGAACATAGGGATAGTACTAGTTTAACACTTACGGAAAATATGTTAAGAGATGTTTTATCAAAATGGATGTTTAGATGGTTTTGTGATGACAAATGGAACACATAATTTGGTGAGCTGATATTTTTGATGTAACCCCTAAATCAATCATATGAAAAGAGAAATGGATGCAACATTGAATGTAACTAAGTAGCCAAACAACTCAAAGTGGAGCATGCTTAATGCCTCTGCTTTTCATGTTTGCTTGTTTATTTCCTCATTGGCCCAACTCCATTCTTGAGATTTTGTATTTATTTTGTTTGGAAGACACCTAGCACCAAAGTGAAGGCATTGATTTTTAGTGAAGCTACCTAGTTTATACATCTGATAACCAAACTGTCTGCCACAAAGAGCAGACACAAAATATCAACATGTTGTTCTTACTGATATTGGTCTTGGTAATTGGTGAGTTGAACTTTTCACTAAGTAGTAGAATTAGAATCTGTTGAGGACCTAAGTCTCTATCTGAACTCCCCAATTTTCTGTTCATTTTTACTCCATACCTGCAGCAAGACTTGGTCAGTGTGTGCTGGGTTTAATATTCCTGGAAGATTCTAAGACACAAGTGTGTTTTTAAAAGCCTATCATTTTTTATGTACAACCTTTTGAAATTAGAGCTTTTTATTTTTAAATTTTAATTCAGTTCTATTTTAGTGATCACTTAGAAGTAATACCTCACCTAAGGCCATTTTTAATGATTTCTAATTGCAGTGTCTGAATGACAGTCAATTTTAATTTTAATTGTATTTTTAGATTAATTATATAACTGTAATGGAATCATCTAAATTAAAAACTGATAGTTACTCAGGTATTTGTTAATGTTATGTGTTAATATATATGCATTGGATCTATCTAGGAAAAAAATCTACCCCCATTGTTTTCATGGTTTAAATGAAAGCTGAAAATGAAAATTTATCTCAATTAGTGATATGTGTAATGGTTGATTAAACATTCACAGAAATGCTAAAAGGGTCATAGTTGAGTCTTATCTTTGTTAACATCTTAATTACCTAAAGGATGCAGTCAACAAATCTATAATTCAAAATGTTGATGTTATTCCCTAGAAAGTGTTGAAAACACACTTTCTAGGGAAGTATATATAAACACACTTTCTAGGAGAAGAATGTATATAAAGGAATAAGGTGGAGAGGAAATTAATTAAAACCTAAATTAGAAAAACAAGGCTCACCAGCAAGTAGTTTTCTGAAATCCATGTATTTACCAACAAGGAAAGATATTCATTTTAGTTGATAAAAGTAGGAGGTTTGAGAATTCTCTAAAGAGACTCTGTGCTATTAGTTAGCTAGTAAACTAGATATGAACTTGCTCAGGCAGTATTGGGCCGCAGTAGAAACATGGCTGGTTATATTGAGGACTTGTGGGTAGATAGGTTTTATTAGAAATAGGAGATAATAATGGGAATAAAACTTCCCTAGATGAAGGCTTTTCAAAATATTTTATATCATTGAGTCAATATTTCAAAATCTCTTTGAAATATGATTATGATAGTATCATATTGAATAAATCTATGATTATATGCTAATTAGGTCACAGGCAGTAATTAAATAGTATAAAATGTCCATAGGATTTCCTAGCAAATGAGATGAAGGTTCTTACATGCTCCTGATTCCATAAAACCATATGAGGAAGACACTTGATAACTTAATATAACTCCATTTTGTAAATGAGGAAACTGAAGCACAGAGAAGTTAAATAACCACCCTCCAGGTCACATAGCTAGCAAGAGAACCTAGTCTACAGTATAAAGATGTCTGAGAGTCAGAGGTAATTCATTACCAAAAAGTAATACTTTATTTTATAGGTTGGGAAATAGAATATTGCATATACCTCATAACTTCAAGGAAACAGTTTCTGTAATATTAATTCAGTACCTTTGGTTTCTCTCAGAGTTGTAATTCGGAATATTAGAGGACAGTCTGGAAGGTTTTCTTTTGGTTGGCGTTTGTTCTATTCTGCTTTGTTGGCTATTGTAGTTTTTTTGTTTGTTTTTGTAGAAGGTGCTAGAAGGAGAACTAAAATATTTAAGAGCTTTTAAAATAATTCCCTTTTCCGGTGTTCATGCAGTTTCACGAATTGGAGATCATGTACATATAAACATGATATATGCATACAATAGCTTTTTGATATGCTGAAAAATTTAAAACTAGAGCTTATCAAAACAGCAGTTATAGATTTACCAGTTGCATTAATATTTAAATAATTTTGGACTGCAAATAGAATGACAGATAAAATAAAATTTGTATGTGTAAGGAGATGATGGGCAGAATTCCTTGAGATGCAAGAAAATACTTGAAGATAGAAGAAACTGTCGTCTTTCACAACCCTGAAGTTTATCTCTAATCTTTGCACAATCAAACAGGCACACCGGGCAACACCTGGATCAAAGTTGGCGGGAGAAGCCAGCAAGCAAAGGAGGGTCTGAATCCTTCTTACTTCTCTTCTGATAAAGTTGATACTTCCTGAAACATAAAAGCCAAACTGTGAGGCTTGTTTTTAGTACCTGGGCATTCAAATGACCTGATGTTGATCAAACTTTCATTTAAAACATTTTTAGAAGTCATTTCAAAAGAATACAAATATGCTACAATATGTAAACAACTTAACTTTTGACATTTTAGGTATTCATCCCCCAAAGCTTTAAAATTAGTAACATTGCCTTCAATATTTTTAAATTTCCTATAAAATTTCAAACTTTTAAATTTCAGGTAACTTTCAAACCTCCATATTTTTTTAACACAGGGGTTTTTTATTTTCCAATTTTTGTCTGAAAATTCAAATTTTTTGTGTATTTCTCTGCAGAGTTAAGCCATCAGTGTTAGGCAGCTCTTGGAGCTCTAAACAAAACCTTGGTTTGTGAGATAATCTCTAAGGATGTGAAAGAATTGGATCTCTGCTTTTGCACTTGTGAGGCTTACATTCCACCCAGCCTGAGAAATGAGCTCATGTTGGCTGGATAAAAATAAGTAAACATGTCAACTGAGGACAAGATTATTCCAAGTGACTACACGGCTCATTGTTTCAAAGCACGTTTGATGCAGCCTGAATGAAATTAACAGAAGAGATACAGTTGTATATGACAAATATTATGTCTTTGTGAAGATGACAGAAAAGGCATTATCCAGTAAAAGAAGCACCTAGGAACTAGTCACAACCCTGCCCTTGAACTGTCCATACTCAGGTGCTTATTCTGGTTACTTTCCTTGCTAAGTCACGGCACCACGTGGTCTGTCCATTTGAAACTTTGATTAACTCCCCAAATACCAGGGTAGTCACACTGCATCAGTGTCTTCTTCGCATAGAACATTAGAGATAGAAGAGAGATATCCAGGTCCAACTCCTTCATTTTATAGGAGAGGAAACTGTTACCTATTCGAGAGAGGCAGACATGGTCATTTTAAAGTCAGACTTCTTGGAAATTTATGAAATATGGCTTTTAAGTGTTACTGTACCCACAGATGAAATATTGAACCAGTACAAGAACATCTTCCCTAATGATGCATACTCTGGGATGCTTAATGTACCTTTTCTGGTCACTAGGGTATCATTTGGAACAGTGAAGGAGTTGATTTACAATATGGTGCACACATAAATGTCTCAGAGCAGCTTTTTACTCACTGGGAGAACTCAACATTATTTCATCACTCATTTCAGTTAATCTTTGAGTTTGATTCTATGCACATAAACGCCGACAGTAAAAGACAAACACAATGTTATAAATATTCAAATAGTTTATTATATTTTGTCTTCTTTGTGTGACTCAGCTGAATCATTTTCCAGATAGATACACATTAAAACTTGAACATCTGTAGTATAAGTTTTGAGATAATGAATTTGAAAACTGCATTTCTTAAGGGTATAATTACTTGACTTAATTGGCATGCCATTTGATAAATATTTATTCTGTGAAGAGAAATAATTTGTTTTGGAACTTCACTGGTGACTGATATACATTGTTTCTATAACATAGCATCCTGAAGATGAGTCAATGAAATTGTGTGTACAATGGCACACACAGTGTAATCTAACTGAACAGAAAGGAAAACAATAATTTTGTAATGTCTGAGAGTGAGTTCAGGAAGAAGCAAACAATGAGAAGAATCAAGGAAATTTATAGTAATAGAATCAAGGAAATCTATAGTAATTAGCGACAGTAAAACTTGTGATGATGTATTAATTTCCTGTAGGGGGATAACAAACTACCACAAAATGGATGACTTAAAACCCAGTTTCTAGAGCCTTGAAGTATGAAATCAATTTGACCAGACTCAGTCAAGGTATTGGCAGTGCCCCAGTCTCTCTGGAGGCTCTTGGGGACAATCATTCCTTGCCTTTTCCAGATTTTGGTGGCTACTGGCATCCCTTGGCTTGTGACCACATCACTTTAATCTTTGCTTCTGCCTTCACATCACTTTCTTCTCATGGTACACAAAAGCTCACTGTTCCTCCCTCTTATAAGGATACTTATGAGTGTGTGTGTGTATATATATATATATATGTATATATATATATATTTATGAATGTCTACCCAGATATTAATAATACAGGAAAAATTTCCCATTACAAGATCCTTCATTTAAATCACAACTGTGATGACCCTTGTTCCAAATAAGGTATCATTTAGGGGTTCCAGGAATTAAGACCTGATATTTTGGGGGGGACCATTTTTCTGCCTACCACAGAGAAGCTAACCGCTTGAGGTGGCACAGAATATCATGGCCACTCTTCCCTTTTGGAAGGCAGAGGATGGTACTCTGAACATACCTGAAGTGACAGCTGATGAGGGGCGGGCTTGGATTCCACCCATCCTTGCTCTCGCTCTCTCTCTTTTTAAGACTTATGTATTTGCTTATTTATTTTTAGCTGTCTTGAGTCTTCGTTGCCGTGTGTGGGCTTTCTCTAGTTGTGGTGCATGGGCTTCTCTTGTTACAGAGCACAGGCTCTAGGGCCCACGGGCTTCAGTAGTTGGAGCATGTGGACTTAGTAGTTGCTGGGCCCTAGAGCACCAGCTCAGTAGTTGCGGCACATGGGCTTAGTTTTGCCTGGCGTGTGGGATCTTCCCAGGTGGGAATCAAAGCCACGTCCCCTCTATTGGCAGATGAATGCTTAGCCACAGGACCACCAGGGGAAGGTCCCTGTTTCTTCTTCCTTCCAATTCTAAACCAATCCTACTCCCACTGTTTGTATTCCTCGCTGCCATGCAGAGAGCAGCAACCAGATTCTGTAAAGTTTGCAGGTGTCCTCTCTCACCCCCAACCTACCATGTTGATGTAGGCATTCTTTTCAAATTTCTCGATGTGACCTTGGACTACTACATGCCCTTCGTGTAACCAACTCACAGGAGCATGAAGATTCTTCTTGTTCTCTTTGACACAACATACTAGAAATTGCTAGACTCAACTCACAAAATCAGATGTATCTGTTACTCAAAGTTTATGCCTGGCACATGTTCTAAACACATCCTCTATCATCGGTGCCCTTGGTAGAATACTCCAAAAGGCCACCCCATATGCTCAGCACGACCTGTGGAATGACTGTGTGTTCTTTTAGAGATAATTCCCAAGAACT
Organism: Cervus elaphus; assembly: GCF_910594005.1. Taxonomy (NCBI): domain Eukaryota; kingdom Metazoa; phylum Chordata; class Mammalia; order Artiodactyla; family Cervidae; genus Cervus; species Cervus elaphus. Next base: position 50,632,312 of record NC_057829.1, on the reverse strand, counting down.
GTATTGACTGTTTTCTCTTGGGTGTTAAGTGCAGAGATCACAGTGAAAGCTGGCCCTACCATATGTAGGTGATTGGAATTTGCCTGATTGTAACAGAAGATTATGAAATAACCGTATGTTCTTTTTTTATAAATAAATAAATTATATATATATATATATATATATATATATATATATTTATGTATTGGCTGCTCTGGGTCTTCATTACTACACACAAGCTTTCTCTAGTTCTAGTGAGGAGGATCTACTCTTACTTGCCGTGCACAGGTTTCTATTGCGGTGGCTCCTCTTGTTGTGAGGCACAGGCTGTAGGCAAGCAGGCCCAGTATTGTGGTACACCGGCTTAGTTGCTCCATAGCATGTGGGATCTTCCCAGACCAGGGACTGAACCTGTGTGCCCTGCATTGGCAGCTGGATTCCTAACCACTGGACCACCAGGGAAGTTCCCACCCCAGAGCCTCCAGCCTGGGGTTGTTCTGTGTCCCCTGGACAGTCGCATTCATACCTCCTCCACATAAGCATCCCTCACTTACAGAGGGGAGCCTGAATGTGGACTCCTCAGTCATTTTAAGGGGGGCACATCTTGGGGACCAACAGTGTTCATGCTAGACTGGGTCATCCTCTAGTCCCTGTTCACACCTTTACCTTTGCAAATGTAGTCCTGTAGGTTTGTTTCATATCATGGGGACAAATAGGTGAATTTTATGATAGGAACTATTATGCAAGGAACTGATACCAATTCTTCCCCTAAGCATTTACCAAGGAGCTGTATAAAACCCATAAGATCACCCAAGAGTACCTCTGGATTCATGAATATATCTTTCCAAAATAACTGTAATTGAACATTTGTGCTAGGCACTGAGTTAAGCGTTTTACATTTCTTCATGTAATCCTTTGAGTTAGTATCTATTATTGTTATTATCCTGACTTTCCAGATGAGGAATTTGAAATTAAGAGGGATTGTTTGACTTTGCAGACAGCCAAAGGATTGAAGGCTTCACTGTAAGTCAGCAGCAGGATTTGAACTCATAGTGTCTTATCTCCAGAATTCATCTTTTTAACCCTATTGATACTATCTCTTGACCATAGTAATGATCTTGTTATGACCTTGGTTTTAATCTGGAAATATACGTGAGTAACTTTGTAAAAATATCCTTTGTTTACATTAGAGGACACAAAATAAGAAAGAAAACAGTGACTTTTTTTTTTTGATTCCTCAGTTTGTTAGCTAAACCATGAGTAATAAAATATATATTTATTTTAGGTCTTGTCATAACTTAAAAGTAATAAAAAACAATTCTGAATACCATGCACTCTTTCTCCCTATCATATGTATTCACATCACAGAAGTATGTTGCAGTCAAATGTTTTACTATAATATCCTACAGCATAGATCTGCATATTTAGACAGCTGAGTTTGCCTCTAAGTCAGCATTACCAAATCCACCTGTGAGCAACTGAAGCAAATTCACAGCCATTCAGAGCTCACACTAGGGCATTTAGACACCGCTAATGATCTACTGTGAGTTTCAAGTAACACTGTATCCATTAAGAGACAGGAAATTGTAGAAAGATGATCTTCAAGGCAACTGACAGGTGAAATGGCAAATTATTCCTGCCCTAGAGTCAATAATTTTCCCATTTGGTCAAGAAATATTAGCTACTTTTGCTTCTTGGGCAGCTGGTTTTTAATGTATTATATGTATAATTTATGAATGATGCATAATTTATAGTTTACATATAGATATGTCATAACAAAACCCGACTAGAGCTAAAATCACTGGCCTCAAGCTAAATAACTAGTCTCACTTTAAAACAGCAGTGTCTGATAGAGTCCTCATTATTTAGAGGTCTTTAAAAAGTCTACCTAAAAATGTTTGTGGGGTTTTTGTTGGTTTTTTGCATTTAAAAATGTTTAGCAATGTAGAAAATAGGCTTTAGACAGAATGAATTCAAAAGTTTTCCAATTACTACCACTCTATTTGGGGAAAAAGAATTACTGATAGAGGTTTTATTGACAAAATATCATTAATCTTCTCTTACCAAATAGGATATTGCACTGGAATTGGGGTCTGTAAGATTCTTCCGTAAAGGGCTTGATAGTATTTTTGGCCATGCAGCCTATTCAATTGTGCCATTGTCGCTCAAAAGCAGTCATAGGAAACACATGAGAATGCCTGTCTCCCAACAAGTATTTGTGGAACCTGAAACTTGGATTTTACATAATGTTCATGTGTCACAAAATATTACTGTTTTAAAAGCTTTTGTTCACCATTTAAAAACATAGACACCATTCTCCTCACTTGACCACAATAAAACAGGGCCAGGCTGTTTCACACCTGTTTCTCCCCTGATCTTTGCTATGTCATTAAATGGCAGACCATCCATTCTGGTCTTCCTTATTCATCCCCCACCTCAAACCCATCAGCAAATAGGTGTGTTCCTTCTAGAAGCCTCTGCCTCCTTGTCACACCCATACTCTCATGTTCACCTGAGCCACTACACAAACGCCCAGCTGACCTCCCTGATCCTCTGTCCTCTCCAACAAAACATTTCAAGAACTATTTTCAAGTCAGAAACTAGATGATGTCGTATATACTAGCTGCAATCTAAAGCAAGCTAACTAAACCTTTCAAGACTCAATTTCCTCTTCTGTAAACAGAAAGGATAATTATCTATGCTTCTGTGGTTTGATGTGAAGAGTAAATGACTAATGATGTTAGAACGTTTAGCATGATGTCTCTCATTCAATCCCTTATATATAATGGGCTGGTGCTCATTAAATGGTAGCTGCTATCCTTCCCATCATTGTCACCATCATTGTCACTTCCCTAATTAAAGCCATGTGGGATACAGTCAGGATACCATTGAATGCCTGACCTCTTAGGCCTGGCATGATCTTCCTTCTTGTCCTTGCTTGACTCATGTCTACAGCTCATTATCCCTCAACCACCTGATCTTGTTTTAGTTCCAAACTCTTCAGGACCTTCACACCTGCTCCCCACTACTCTTCTTATAACTGGATTCTCAGTTTAAATGTCACTTCCTCCTCAGGGGAGCTTCCCTGACTGCTCATTTAAAAACTGTTTCCCATAAACTCATACCTCACTCAATCATAGAAGACAACTTGTTTCCTTTATAATAATTCCCACAATGGATTATTTTTGTTAATACATTTGTATTCTGTATCTATTAGAATGTAATCCCCAGTAGGAGGGAGGAGAGAGAGAGCCAGCTGCTTCCTTCAATACTCTATGCAAATAGTGGTTTTAATATTTACTGAATGAAAGAAAGAAAAATGAAACCTCAGAGTTTTCAGTTTCTTCTGCATTCTTATACATTCATTTAAATTCAGTGGACTCTGGATTTAGGTAATCAGTCAGTAGGCTCATTCATTCTTCTGTCCATTTATTAAATAAACATGTATGAAGCACCTTCTGAGTCAGGCTTGTCAAGTAACAGAGGACCAAGAACCTTGGCAAATGCATCCTAGGAGTTTATAACATAATTGCATAAGTTTTCATTTAAAAGTATATATTAAAACATAACTATCAATAAGTCAATACATTGCTGTCCTCCAAGTTTAAGCTTTCATTTCCTTTTCTATCAAGGTGTCATTCTGTGGAGCAGCAAGTCTAACAAGCCCCATCAATTATTCAATAAACAGTTATTGGGTATGTGCCAGTTACTGTATTAATAACTAAAATCCTAATTGGTTTATTATCTAGCCAATAAAATTGTCATTTTTTCCGTGCTGCATTTTACTCTTAGGAGAAAGAAGCAAATGTCACCAACATCAGGTATTGGAGATGCTGTTGTTTTAATGTTCGCAGTAATGACTTGGGAGAGGTAGGCATGTATCATGTTGTATTCCACTTTCTCTCTGGACTCTAGTCCCCATAGGGAACTCATCCAGACCTTGAGAAACTGTGAGGTGTCTGGTCTAAGGAAGACTGTATTTTACCCAGGATGCTTGCTAAGACCAGGAAGTACATAGACATAGCTTAAGGAAGATTTTTCAGTACTAATCATTTAAAGAAAAACATTTGTGTCCTTAAAGAGGTGGTGGTGGTTGTTTAGTCGCGAAGTCATGTCCGAGTCTTTGTGATCCCATGGACTGTAGTCCACCAGGTTGCTCTGTCCATGGGATTTCCCAGGCAAGAATACTGGAGTGAGTTGTCATTTCCTTCTCCACCTTAAAGAGGTTAAATCTTCCTTATTCAAAGACTGTCTTCCTCAGATACCTGCCTCTGCATTTCAGATAACTGTAGTTTTCACATGTATGATCACCAGCTGTCCAAGTAGCTGCTTTGTTCATAGGCCCTCCTCTCACTTGGATTTTCATTTCCATTTAAGAATTGTGTGTGCACTTTAAAATCAACTTTTATTGGAGTATAGTTGATTTACAGTGTGTGTAGTTTCAGGTATACTGCAAAGTGAGTCAGTTATATGCGTACATATATCCACTCTGTTTTAGATTCTATTCCCATATAGGTCATTACAGAAAATTGAGTTCTCTGTGCTGTATAGTACATCTTTATTAGTTATCTATTTTATATAACAGTGTGTATACATCAATTCCAACCTCCTAATTTATTCCACCCTCTCTTTCTCCCTTGGTAAACTTTAGTTGTTTTCTACATCTGTGACTCAATTTCTGTTTTTGTAAATAGGTTTATTTGTACCATTTTTTTTTAGATTCCACATATAAGCCATATCACCTGATATTTGTCTTTTTGTGTCTTACTTCACTCAGTATGACAAACTCTAGAATATCCATTTTGCTGCAAATTTTGTTATTTTGTTCTTTTTTACAGCTGAATAATATCCCATGATGTATATGTACCACATCGTCTTTATCCATTGATGGACATTTAGGTTATTTCATGTGCATTTAGTAATTGCTACCCTCCTGGCTAAGTCGTGAGATTTCCACAGGATACAGTTTAATTCAAGGAGAGAATGGCAAGTTTCTACTGATTTATCGTTACTATAAATGAGAAAGATATTACTTTAATACTCTTGAAGTAGTTTTAAAAAAACCTGAAAATGTCTATTCTGTTAAAAAAATAAAACAGTTATACTTTGTTAGTGAAGAAGTACAAGGGTCACAAACAGTAGTCTTGAAATGGAGTTAGGATGAATACAGTGGCATGACCTGCATGACCAGCTGTGATTCAACCCCTCTTGACTCACTTTCTGGATCTCAGAACCAGAAAAGACTGAACTAGCTCTTTAAATCTTACATTTCTGAATGTAAAATTCTTTTTCCTTTTCCTTGCTAAAGTTAAAAGGAGAATACTTCATGCCCTCCAGTCTAGCTTTTTAAATCTCTCCATCTGTATGGTTGAAGATGAGAGAATAAGTGAGAGAAATATAAGTTACAGGGAGAATGATCCTCTTGAAAAAGCTCCTTAATTGTTTCTTCTCCAGCAGAAGACTTTTCATTAAGCTCACACCAAGTTTTAGCTCCATTTTTATTGTTATAACTGGATTTTAGTGTGAAATCAAATTTCAGTTTGCCTTCTAATAGAGATTATCTTTTTCAAAGGGATCGTAGTCTTTTCCTATTTAAAAAAATAAGTTAACCTTCAGTTGAAACACTGAAAGAAAACTGAGCATGGTCTTTAAAATGCATATGGAGTGATTTTGCCATAATAAAAGCAAGTTAGATAATATGTGGGAAAAGTCACCAACTTTCAAACTGCTCTTCTATTTTACAAACAAGATAATAGACTTTTATATTAAAAGCAAATACATTTTCAAATAGCTAAATGTTAATTCAACATCTGCTGTGAATCAGGCATTCTGTGAAACAATGAAATGGAAGATTAGTCCTGGCTCTCAAGAAGTGTTGTTTTCTCTTCCGTCTCTTTGTCGTAGTTGTTGTCCTTTTTTTTTTCCTTTTTTTCCTGAGAGGGAAACAAAACCTATGGCCACTTGATGGTTTTAGAAACTGAGTTGGCAGCAAAAGAAAAAAAAAAAAATTAGTGAACATTTTACCTGATTCTGCTGTTTAGTAGATAATTTGTTGCAGTCTTTTTTGTTCTTCACCAAAACTTCATCCCTTATTCATAAGACTAACTTCTCAACATCCACAATCAATACAAATCGTAGCTGTTTTTTAGTGACGCTCAAGGGAAAAGTCTTCAAGGCCTTGCATAAGGAAGAGTTCATTCGAATACAGCATCACTGCATTTATAAAATCTTGGCTGGAGCCAGCTCAGAGATGGGTATATGATGTGCCTTATGGCTCCTTACAAAGGGAGACCCACCATTCTCATTGGATTGTGGGTGCTATGCAGGAGGGTGTGCAGACAGGCTCATATAAGCAGCTCAGTGCCATCTTGTTTCCAGAAGTGGGGACTCACTGCAGGGATGGGGTAGGAGCATTCTGTGAAGTTGAGAGTTGAGGGAAGGGCAATGGCCACTGTGGAAGAGTATGCCCCCTAGGAGTTGAGGCCAATCTTGTAGGTAGCTGTATTTTGAATACTGAATGGCTATGTTATAAATTAAAAACCTATAATACCAAACATACACACATTCAGATTCAATATTTACAAATAATACTGCCAGATATTTTAAAAGGAAAAAAAAAAAAGCATGCACTTCATATATTCACATCGACTCAATAGACATGAGTTTGAGCAAGCTCCGGGAGTTGGTGATGGACAGGGAAGCAAGGCATGCTGCAGTCCATGAGGTCGCAAAGAGTCAGACACGACTGAGCAACTGAACCAAACTAATATATTCACAAGAACTAGCCTTTTGGAAAGTAAATGTGTAAGTTTCAGAAGAATACCTTGGCAGAAAGATAAGGTCATGACTTGAATCTGATGGGCACTTAAGATGTGGAATAGGACAGTCCTCACTTATAGATCCCCTCTGATGTGACCATCTGCTGGGGGATTAAGAGGCTACCAGGGAAGCCCTGGTAGCTCAGCTGGTAAAGAATCTGCCTGCAATGCAGGAGACCCCGGTTAAATTCCTGGGTCAGGAAGATCCCCTGAGAAGGGATAGGCTACCCACTCCAGTATTCTGGCCTGGAGAATTCGATGGACTGTGTAGTCCATGAGGTCACAAAGAGTCGGACATAATGAGTGACTTTCACTTTCACTAAGGTTACAACAGTTCTCTCCAGCCTCTAGGAGGCCCCATTCTGCCAAGGTGTATGAATATACAAGTAACCAATATCCTGGAACCCCAAAGGGCACCAGGAGCACAGAGGAGGTAACAGTTCTGCTTGGAAGGAAAGGACAGACCTTACTGCTCCCTCACTGTTCTCCTTTAGAGCAAAATCCATAGCCGAATGAAAGTGTGCAGATGGTAAACATTATGTCCGAGTGATTTACATGAGTGAACTTTGAAATCATGAAGGGTGACTTCTGGGCATTCTCTGCTCATCTCACTCTCAGTTTGTGTATAATGTGAAGCTTGTACACACACTTCCATCAGAATGTGGGGTAAGATTAAATGAGGGGTCTGTATGGAAAACACTGTGTACAGTGGTTCCTCAGCTGGTTAAATACAGTAAATGTTAAAAATCATTTTTATTTCTTAAGAAGTAGTGGGTATAGGGATGGGAAGAGAGTGTTTAGGGATTCTTACCCAGTCCTATGGGACTAGAGCATGAAGTTAAAATGGTGAGTCCATAAAAAACAGAGGCCAAAAGGAGGCCACATTGTGGAGGTTTTAATGCCCAGAAAACAGTTTCAACTTGATGCAAATACAGTGAGGAAATATCCAGTCTTTAGGCAGTCAGCTAATGTGATCCTGTGTTTTAGAAGGTTCATTAAGGATATAGATATAGAACAGGTGAGTCATTAGGAAACCTTCCACTGAGGGAACAATTTCTGCTGTGAAAGCAGAATAGTTTTTATAGTTTGTGAGTCATTTTTGATATTGTTTTGTTTATTATAGATTTCTTTTGAAATGTATTTTAAGAGTTTTTACATTAATGGTATTATAATTATAATGCTAAAATATTAATACAAATCTATCCTAAAAAATTTCCAGTATGATGATTCCACTTTCAAGAAATATATTAACTCTAAATACAAAGTTTTATTTTGAAGCTGACTTGCCAGAAACACTATTCTGTAAAGCGAGGTATGCAAGGATTCAGACAGTGATGGAGGCAAGAAACCAAAACTGCTTCCTTTTGTCCTTCTGAATTCATTGTATAATACTTGCTTTTATCACCTTGACATTTTCTCTTTACATCATGAAAAAAATGAATGGGATACATTTTGGTGATAGTCATGAATGCATGCATTTTTCAAAAGAAAATAATCTTCTTTTGAAAATTTAAAATTGTATGTTTGGTTGGATAACCTTAAAATACCAAAGATAGATTATAAGAATTAATGAATATCATTTCACGCCAGTCAGAATGGCTGCTATCCAAAAGTCTACAAACAATAAATGCTGGAGAGGGTGTGGAGAAAAGGAAACCCTCTTACACTGTTGGTGGGAATGCAAACTAGTACAGCCACTATGGAGAACAGTGTGGAGATTCCTTAAAAAACTGGAAATAGAACTGTCATATGACCCAGCAATCCCACTGCTGGGCATACACACTGAGGAAACCAGATCTGAAAGAGACACGTGCACCCCAATGTTCATCGCAGCACTGTTTATAATAGCCAGGACATGGAAGCAACCTAGATGCCCATCAGCAGATGAATGGATAAGGAAGCTGTGGTACATATACACCATGGAATATTACTCAGCCATTAAAAAGAATTCATTTGAATCAGTTCCAATGAGATGGATGAAACTGGAGCCCATTATACAGAGTGAAGTAAGCCAGAAAGATAAAGACCAATACAGTATACTAATGCATATATATGGAATTTAGAAAGATGGTAACGATAGCCTATATGCAAAACAGAAAAAGAGACACAGATGTACAGAACAGACTTTGGGACTCTGTGGGAGAAGGCGAGGGTGGGTTGTTCTGAGAGAACAGCATTGAAACAATTATACTATCAAGGGTGAAACAGATCGCCAGCTCAGGCTGGATGCATGAGACGGGTGCTCAGGGCTGGTGCACTGGGAAGACCCAGAGGGATGGGATGGGGAGGGAGGCGGGAGGGGGGATCGGGATGGGGAACACATGTAAATCCATGGCTGATTCATGTCAATGTATGGCAAAAAACACTACAATATTATAAAGTAATTAGCCTCCAACTAATAAAAATAAATGAAAAAAAAAAGAAAATTACTACATACTTTCTATCAGTTTTTCTTTGTGTAAATTAATGTGAGGGTGTCAGCTCCCTCTGGGAAATAAAGCACTTAACATTCTGGAATACAGAAGGGCTATAGCAATAATTTGTGCTTATTTGAAGAGTGAAGTCAGGAGGGATTTAAGCTGAATGTATCAGGTACTCTGTTAACGTCTTTTTCTTAAGTGCTAAGCTGTCAGTTAGCAGAGCAATATAAATGAAAGATCTTTTCCAACAGATGTGGGCTTGTGGTAGTATATCTTTACCCTTTATAGAGCCATTTAGATTCTCATATCCATAGACTTCTTGGATATTTCCTTTTATTTAATGACATTCATATTATAAATTGTTAACTCGGTTCTTACTATGTGCTAGACGTTATGCTACATACTTTGTCATTTAATTAAAAACATACTTCTATAAGGCAAGTATTGTCATTTTTTCAAATATCACAGATAGTCCAGAACTCTAGTGTAAGATAGTCTTACACTAGAGCTTGTCTTTTAACCAATGTATATACCACCTATTGATAGAAATTGGGTTAACTCATAGTATTTCTACTCATTATCTCTAGTTTAATCAGTAGGGTCTATGGAAAAGAATCAGTTTCTTTCAACCAACTCAAATGAATCCTCTACTGGATATTATTTTGTGTAACATTTCATATCTATTCATTAATTGTTCATTTTAACTAGATAATAGCAATTATCAGAAGCATTTATTTTATGCTGGGAAGTTTTCAAAAATATACATGTTATTCAACCTTTGAACTTTCTTTAATTTTGCTTTTTTTGTTATCTACAAGTGAATGGCTTAAATTTGCTATGAAAAATAATATGGGTCCTGTTAATATCCTTAAATAAAGTTTTACTTTTTTTCCAAAAAAAAAAAAAAAAAGAATACATTTGAATCAGTTCTAATGAGGTGGATGAAACTGAAGCCTATTATACAAAGTGAAGTAAGCCACAAAGAAAAACACCAGTACAGTATACTAATGTATATATATGGAATTTAGAAAGATGGTAACGATAACCCTGTATGCGAGATAGCAAAAGAGACACAGATGTATTGAACAGTCTTCTGGACTCTGTGGGAGAGGGCAAGGGCAGGATGATATGGGAGAATGGCATTGAAACATGTATGTTATCATATGTGAAACGAATCGCCAGTCCAGGTTTGATGCATGATACCGGATGCTCGGGGCTGGTGCACTGGCATGGGGAGGGAGGTGGGAGGTGGGTTCAGGATGGGGAACACATGTACACCCATGGTGGATTCAAGTCAATGTATGGCAAAACCAATACAATGTTGTAAAGTAAAATTAATTAATTAATTAATTAAAAAAATAAAAGCCAGTAATAAAAAAAATAAATAAAATATGTAATAGTAGGGACAGAAACGTAATTTTTGGTTTTGACCTTATACAAATTATATCAACAACAAAAATTCAGATGACAAGGTAAATATAGAATAGTTGTATATCTAAAAGCTAAAATGTTTTGTAACATCTGATTGAATATCTTAAGGATGGATTAAGTACAAAAGGAATCAGAAAACTACAGGTTTTACTTGAGGCAAATCTTGTACTTTTCCTCCCTCTAGTGGTAGTTTTAAGAACTGCTCTATCCTTATAGAAATTCTCATAGAGTGGCTAAGGAGAGCAAGCACAAAAAATATCCAAACTGTACTCTGAGGCCCTAAGTAACTAAGGCAGAAGAGAGCTAATTGACTTTAGAGAATCTTCAGAATGCTTCCAAGAATGCAAAAGAACTGTTAGTTTGGAACCACAGACAGCTGTTTTGATTATTCTTGCTTATATCTTCTTAGACCCTTTTGTAACATGAGATTGCTAAACTCAGAAGGGAAGCTCGAATTTTCATCTCAGTCAAAGGAGTCACACATGAGACACAAATGGCGCTGAGTCTCAGAAGCTCTGAGAGCTGGGCCCTTAGCAAACGTGCTCCTGGGCTTGGGATCCCGTGGGAAACCAGCAGACAGCTAACGGAATGCCAGGGAAATCAGGGTGATGCTCTTTTACATGGATTTGGCAAGATCCTTGAAATGAAGTTGCACTGACAGGACAAAGAGGTTGCTATAAAATTTCAGCTCAAGAGTGATAGTTATCTAAAACATCCACATTACAAAGACACTTTTTAAAATTGAAACTGAAGTTACCTATTTTCTCATCTTTACCTTTAAGTATTAGTTTAGTCCCAGAATTAGATGCAGTTAGTAAAAGCAGGTCTGTAGAGCGCCTTAGATATATCTATATATCTATATCTATACCTATATATATATTTCAGATCACTTTGATCCTGTTATGAGAATTAAACATATCAAAATGTCTCTAAATTTTCATATAGCTTTGTTTAAACCCAGTGACTGTGTAAGTGTTTACATAATACTTCTAAAAGCTCTTCAGTTTTCACAAATGCAAGCTTTTTCTTCCTAGGCAGACAATTGCTTTTAACAAGTGAGTTCAGATGCTGCACTGGAGTGAATTTAATAGCCTGGAGATCCTGTTTCACTTTCTGAGAGAACAGATCCTCTAAACTGCACTCTCTGTGCCATCCCACTTCCTGTCCTCAGCGATGGGGATGCGGGGAAACAGCTGCTGTGTGGGAACTGTTCGGAACTCTGTTTCTCAAACCACAGGTCATGCAAGGGTGGTTATGTAGGCTCTGTTTCCCTTCCTTCCAAAATAGTACCCAAGGCTCTTCTGACCTTGCCTCCTTCCACCTCTGAATCGTAAGCCTACTAGGGTGTAAGTTTATCCTACTTCCTTTGGTTGTATTTATTTTTAATTGAAGAGGAATAAATGCATATCCTGAAAGAGGCTAGAGTTCCCTTGAGAGATCTGCTAGGTAAAATATATATACATGCATATGTGACTGAGTTCTTTTGGTTACAGGGTTAACATCCAGTGAATCTCCTAGTCTAGGGTCTAAAGCACACCACCTCACTCTGAATTATATATTTTATAGACTTTTTTTTTTACCTTACCCCTAAATGGTATATAAGGAGGTTTAATTATTTGATATGGTTAGTAAAGAATCTGCCTGCAATGCAGAAGACCCAGGTTTGATCCCTAGTTCAGGAAGATCCCCTGGAGGAGGGCATGGCAACCCCCTCCAATATTCTTGCCTGGTGAATCCCATGGAGAGAAGAGCCTGGCAGGTTACAGCCTATAAGGCAGCACAGAGTTGAACTAAAGTGATTTAGCATGCACACACATAGACACAAGCATTTACTGAGGTTTACTATTATTCAAATGCCAAAGAATAAACAACATGCAATAGATTAAAGGATATACTGCCTAGATTATACTGAAGAAGGTGGAAACAAGTTTCTTTAGAGGTTTGAGGCAGCTGAGGCAGATGCCCTACCTGGAAGGCACACTGGTCCTCTCTGCCTCATTGACTGTATAGACATCACAAAAGGTATTTTAGTAATAACCATGTTGTTAGTCCTTCTCTTCCTCCTTGACTCTGTAGTTGTCATTTGCATGAAGAATGAAATCGCTATTATTGCTTCTCATTTCAATGACTTTCCTTAGGAAATTCATGATTTAGAAACTAAGTTGAAGTTGTATTTCATAAAAATAGGATGAGGAATTCTTTTTAAAAAATTTATTCTTAGTTGGAGAATAATTGCTTTACAATGTTGTATTGATCTGCCATATAACAATGTGAATCAGCCATAAGTATACATATGTTCCCTCCCTCTTGAACCTGCCTCGCATCCTCCTCCATCCTACCCCTCTAGGTTATCACAGAGCACCAGGTTGGTCTCCTTGTCTTAAAAAGCAACTTCCCACTAGCTGTGTTACATATGGTAATATACATGTGTCGGTGCTGCTCTCTCAATTTACCTCACCCTCCCCTTCCTCCACTGTGTCCACAAGTCTGTTCTCTATGTCTGAGTCCCTATTCCTGCCCTGTGAATACATTCATCAGTACCATTTTGAACGAGGGATTCTTTATAGCTGGCATCTATCAGAGGGTTCATGGGGTTCTCAAGGCAAGAATACTGGTTTGCCATTCCCTTCTCCAATATGGATGTGAGAGTTGGACTATAAAGAAAGCTGAGTGCCAAAGAATTGATGCTTTTGAACTGTGTTGGAGAAGACTCCTGAGAGTCCCTTGGACTGCAAGGAGATCCAACCAGTCCATCCTAAAGGAAATCAGTCCTGAATATTCATTGGAAGGACTGATGCTGAAGCTGAAACTCCAATACTTTGGCCACCTGATGTGAAGAACCGACTCATGGGAAAAGACCCTGATGCTGGGAAAGATTGAAGGCAGGAGGAGAAGGGGATGACAGAGGATGAGATGGTTGGATGGCATCACCGACTCAATGGACATGAGTTTGAGTAAACTCCAGGAGTTGGTGATGGACAGGGAGGCCTGGTGTGCTGCAGTCCATGGGGTCGCAAAGAGTCAGACACAACTGAGCGACTGAACTGAACTGACTGATCAGAGGGTTTGCCTTTTGCCTGGCGTGGTGATCACAAGCATAAGGCCGTCATTAAGAAATACTGAATCCAAGTAATTCTCATCTTAAGAACTGACAAGACAGTAGAAAGGACAGACAGAAGGTATTAGATATTTCTTAGCCTTCTGGCTGATTTGTTTTGTTTTATAGGTGTGCTCAAGTCTGATATAATTCCTTTTTGATTGAGCACAAAGATACTCAATTGTGTGAACAGCTGAAATACAAAATCTTTGGTCATAGCAACTGAGGCAGTATTCTCTTAACCTAAACTGAAGCCTTAACTTTCAACAATTTGGATTTGATTTTACTTTTTTAAAAATTTTATTCTATATTCATCATTCTTGGAAATATTTTTAATGCAAAAGTAGGGTGGTTATTTTGTATTGTTAAATTTAAAAATTGATAAGATTTGGGATGCTTTTTCTAGGTGAACTGCCCTTTAGGTATCTTCCAAATATTTGACAGTAAAGAAACCATTATCATGTTCTGGTCCTCCCATAAAATGCCTTTGGCCTTTCTGAGTCTTATCATCATTAATTCTTCAAACTGTTTAACCAAATATAATTTAATGCTAATAATTATATTATCCAGGAGCCTGTTGAGCAAAATATGAGGCAATATTACCTACCTATATTTCACCATAATAAAATTCAACAGAAGTTAGAGAAACTGTGCATGTAAGGCAAATGATAGAACTATTTTAAATGAAACAAAAATATGGGAAAATAAAGAAAAGAAGCACGTCCCCTTGCAGGACTTCTTTATTTTCATAGTGAGCTTTTCTATAAGGAATTCTTCCTTTCTGTGTTCACACTAGAGGTAAATGACTCATCAAACATTTACGTACTCATAGGAATAGATTTTGAGCATGGAGGCTTTAATTAGCCATGTGCAACCCATTTACAAGCTTATGAGAATTGGAAAAGTCATGGGAAAATAAAATAAAGGAATTAACTGAAAAGAATGACAATGATTTGGCCAATTAGAAAATGTAATTATACAGTTTTCCTTCAGATTACAAACTGCCTGCATGAGTGTTCAATAATCCTTTGAGTCTAAAATGCCTTCACTGATAATCTAGAATGTGATAGTCATTACCAGTAAGGTAGAAAATAAATATTAACAACAAATAATCCCAACACCTTACTCTACATATTATTCTCTCAGCATAAGTTGTTTTTTTTTTTTCCCCAGCTTGCTAACAAACTACTAAACTGATTTTTCCTAACACCTACTAATGAACAGTATGATTCCTCAAGTCACCTATTAGAGAGGAGGAGATGAAGCTGGGAGAAATCCAAATAACCCTTCATTGGCTAACAAAGTGTTGGCTAACCAAAAGCTGGCTGAAAACACTCACCCTCTTGTTTTGATTGGTTTGAGTGCGTTTTGTTGTTGCTCACCCAAGTGAATTTATACATGAATACTCAGGGCCCAAAGAAATCGCTACTTCTGACCCTCTTTGCAATGAAATACTGGACATATTTATGATTATCCTCCAAGATCAAACTGTGCCATGTGTCCTAAAATACTGCAAAGAAAGGGGTGAGGGAACCAAGATAAACATGCATTTCCGATTCACTTTGCTAAAGTAATTTAATAAATTCCCTTGGAGAGAAAGTTTGAAAGTTGAAGGTCATGTTTAGGTCATATATCCCAAATGACATGTTTTGGTAAACAAATAAGCAAAATAAACTCCATTTATCTGGGATCCCTTCCAGTAAGCAGATTAAAAAAAAAAAAAAAAAAGTGACATTGGTTCTTCTAAACTTCAGGACAAAATCCAGAAGCCTGAGTCTGGGATTCAGGGTCTTCTGGGTTGTGGCTCCCAGCATCCTCCAACCCCACTGCTGGGCCAGTTGATGATTTCCTAAGTGGTTTTCAGTGACTTTTGAAAGGCAAATGTCATCCAGAAACTGTTGCAGATCCCACTCTGAATGCAGTTTACATTTTGCTTATACCATTTTGTCTTTACATTTTTTGTGATTCAATCATATAACTCATCATTATACTACTTCCCATCACTGCAGGAACCACATTTTATTCATTTGGGATACTATCATTTCTTCTGGCACCTTGCCCATGTCTATCCGACAGGAAGGAATAGAGCAGAATTAGACTAATTTCATAACTGTCTTATGTATTAGGATTACAAAAATTTTGTGAATTTAGGATTTAGGATATCCTGAATTTAGAATAATAATTCTGTGGTTCTGGGATCAGTCAAATCAGTTATTAGCTGATACTCCTATAAATGTGTCCTAAAACATTTGTGTCCATAAGCCCAGTAAGTGCAGAGCTGCTACAGAGACTTGGGACAGCCTCTTCTCTGTAGGCGCAAGCTTGAATTACATCTCTCCCCTTAAAGATGAAGCCTGTAGAAAATAAGGGGAGATACAGATGAGATGAGTCTCTGGGTTACAAGTATTAACACGTTTTTATTAATTAGGTATTTGTTGAGATCCTTTGTCAAGGGTGATTGGTTTTCCTTATCAGGGTCGAATCCAAGTTCTCTTTATGGCATTTAAGGTCCTCTGTGAGCTGGTGTCAAACTACTTTTCCATTCCCACTCTCATATAAAGATTTAATCAACTGTTTCTGGAGTTCTGTGGACACTCACTCATGCATCACATGCTTCCTCCCCTCTTCTTGGAATGTTCTTCTTCCATGGTCCACTTGCTGCACTCCAAGTCATTATTAATCAAGTATCTCTTCAGTTGTGTAGTGCCAGCTGGCGATGAGTGCTGTTGAAGGAAAAGCAGACAGGATGACACGGGCGCCACTGTGGATAAGGTGTTGGGGATGGTCTCATGGAGGAAGTGACACTTGAGTAGGGACCAGAATGTATTCAGGGAACAGCACTTTCTTTTGAGGGCAAAAGAACATGTTCCCAACATCTCAGAGGACTACGCAGGAGCCCAACAGGGCTGAAGTTCAGTCAACAGAACACAATGAATAAAGGAGGTGGGAAAGAGGGCCAGGGGTCAGGCCATATAGAACCTGGTAGACCAGAGCAGGGGTCTTTAATTTTATTATAAATGGTGAAGCTATTAAAGAGTTAAGAGTAGAGAAATGACATGATCTGATTTGTGATTTTGGAGTCACTTTAACTCTTTGAATAGAACAAAGTGCAGGTTCTGAATGAAAGCAGACAGACCAATTGAGAGGCTGTTTAGTTGTCCAGTTCAGAGATGGAGGTGACTTGTAATAGGGCAGTAGCAGTGGAGGAAAGTAGAAGTGACTGGTTTGGGGGACAATTTTTGTGTATGTGAGCATAGGAGGACACTTTCAGAAGGAGAATTAAATATAGTTGCTGGTGAATGAATATGGATCTGAGAGAAAAAGAGACAAATCAGGGAAAACTATTTTTGGTAAATAATGTTTCCTGAGATGGGCAAAGGTTGTAGGAGGAGCAGTTGTAGGCTGGCAGGGGTGGGCAGTGGTGGCCGGGGCAGAGATCAAGAGTTAAGTTTGGGTAGGTTTTAAATTATGCACAAGACACATGACATTTCTCACAATACTATCCACACAATGTTTGATCTTCCTTTATAAATTGATTATTACGCAGTCTTTGAAGGCAAATTCTAAACTGGAACCATGCTAAGGCTGTAAAATCCTCTCTAAATTAGACACCATTTTAGAGGTTTGAATATCCTTTCCTCTTCACCCTGAGGAAGAAGTTCCACCTTTATCAGTAGAATAAGTTCTGGTTTTATTTCTAGTCCCTAACACCTAGAAGCAGCCAGTGTTTCTTGAACAAAAGAATGAATGAAACAGTCACAAGTAGAGGGTGATGAGGGGGCCCTGCTACTCATAGTTTTTTACCATTATGCATAAGTGAGAAAAGAAGATGTATCTCTGAAAACAAACCTCCTAAAATATGTGCTAGTCCCAGTTAATATACTTTTCTTTCTTCCATCATCCTTGCTTATTTCTCACATTGCCTCAGAAAGGAGGCGAAAGCATACATTTTCCTCAAGTTGTTTTAGTTTTTATATATTTGTAGCCCTGCTCTCACTTGCTATGCTGGTTCACGGGAGAGAGTTATAGAAGCCGAGTAAAGGGTTGGGGTGGGGGAGATGTCACAGGAAGACAGTCCATTTAGAAATAGCTATGTGGAGGGTTATTTAAGCAAATTTCTATTGTGTTACATAGTTAAGAAGGCACGGACAAAGTCCAAATCAAATAATGATAGTTAATTTAAGAACTAAAGTTAAAAATTCATCACCAATAGGAATCAGCAGTAGTCACACATATTCTTGGCTGCAAACTGTGGGTAGAGTGGTAGGATATAAAATGTGTCTCCTGTCCCCACAGATTGAAACGCCACATAAAGGGTATATGGCAAGGCTAAGGGTCCCATATATGAGGAGGATGGTTAGAATAATAGGAATTCAGAGGAACAGATCGTATAGAAAGGAGGATTTGGGGAAGAGGAAATGGGTCGAGGTTAGAATGGGTGAGGAGAGGCAGAAAGAGGGCATCCTAGGGTGTGGACATGGCTTGACTAAAGGGGTGAGCACAGGAATGTGTGTGATGCAACCGGGAAAACATTTGACTTTTTCTTTTTTTTCCCCTCCAAATCACATTCATTGAACCTTATTTCTTTGTTATACACATTTTCTCTATTGCAGAACAAATGAAATCTGGACTGTATTATAATGACTAGTCCTGTGCATTCCATTTGAGTCGTAATTTATTTCTTTAAAAAGAATTCTCAAGTGCTTTGCATATACTTCCTCTATAAACTAATAATGAATTTTAAAATAGTAACTGTATGCTGCTTTATTTCAAACCCATCAAGCACATCCAGCACAGAATCCTGCAACTGGTAGATGCTTAATAGATGTAATTAAAAAGTATGTGTTGAAATGGTCACATGTAGGATTGGAATGAGTGGGTTACGATGTTAGTTTCATGTTTTTTTCTGCAGTTTCACTTAATCAAGCACTATGTGAAGTTGTCATGCTTTTGTAAACTAATAGATTATTACTACAGTTGAAAACTGTCTGGATTAATAAGCACCTAAAATTTAAAAAAGATGTGTTAGTTTCCTAGGGCTGCCATAACAAATTCTAGCTGGAGACTAGAAGTTTGAAATCAAGCTGTCAGAGTCAGGATCCCTCTGAAGGCTCTAGGGAAGAAGTTTTTCTTGCATTATGCTACTTCTGGTGGTTGCTGGCAATCCTGAGTGTTCCTTTGTTTCTTTGTTGGTAACTGTGTTACTCAGATTCTGCCTCCATCTTTAAGTGACTGTCTTTCCTCTAGTCATTGGAGTTGAAGTGAAAGTGAAAGTCGCTCAGTTGTGTCCGACTCTTTGTTACCCCATGGACTATACAGCCCATGGAATTCTCCAGGCCAGAATACTGGAGTGGGTAGCCTGGAGTTAGAGCCTGCTAATCTAGTACTGGGATTCCCTGGTGGCTCAGTGAATCCACCTGCCAATGCAGGAGACACAGGTTCCTTCCCTGGGTCAGGGAAACCCCTGGAGAAGGAAATGGCAACCCACTATAGTATTCTAGCCTGGAAAATCCCATGGACGGAGAAGCCTGGTGGGCTACAGTCCATGGGACCACAAAGAGTTCAACATGACTGAGTGGCTAAACACACACACATGCATGATCTAGTATTACTTCATCCTAACTAATTACCATCTAAAGAGATGCTGTTTCCAAATGTGGTCATATTCTGTGATTCTGGGTAGAAATGAGTTTTGGGAAGACACTCTTCAACTCAGTACATGGTGGTGGCCAGATTTTGCAGATGGTCTCTAGTGATCTTTACCTCCTGGTATTCTCATCCTTTCATTGTGCTCCCCCACACTCAATCATCGGTGGCCTGTCATCAGTATATACTATGGAGGTGACGTTTGAAATCTGATGCTAGGTTGTAAAAGACATTGTGGCTTCTACCTTGCTCTCTGGGTGCAATAGTCACCATAAGATAGAGAGCATACAATGTCTCCTGCCAACAGCTAACCATAGCAGTGAGTTAGCCTGAAATGGGATCCTTTTGTCCCAGTCAAGCCTTCAGATAACTGTATCTCCAGTTGACATCTTGACCGAAACCTCATGATTAACCCCAAGATAAAACTTCCCAGCTAAGCCACTCCAGAATAACAGACCCACAGAAACTCTGAGATATTAAATGCTTGAAACAACTAATCATTTTAAACCATTAAGTTTGGGGATCATTTTTTAATGCAGCATTAGATAACTAACACGTGATTTGGTTCCTGGAATGTTGGCTCTACCATCCAAAAATGTAATGTGTAAGAGAACAGAATGGAATAGGTAGGTAGATGTAAGCTTTGAAGAAACTTAACTGGAGTCTGATGGCCTTTGAGGAAGCTCCCACTGAGGACATAAAGAAAAGTGAGGAAGATGTTATTAGAAACTTGGGGAAAGAGAACCGTCATGGTGTCAGGAAGTTTGGCCACACTGTCACCTGTGGTGATGTAGATAGTATAAATGTATCTGGTGGACTGGATAATGTGGCTAAGGAGTCTTTTCCAAGGTAAAGTGTTGAAGGTGAGGCTTGGTTTCTTCTTGCTGCTTATGGAAAATGTGATATGAGAGAAATAAATTAAATGAAGGAATGCCAAAAGGAAATGAGCCAGGACTTTCTGGTTTTAATAATTCTTGGCCTCTCTAGATGACAAATGATGCTAAAATTAAGAAGTGACTTCCAAGCAAAATCGAATCCTGGACACTGTCAGGAAAACATGAGATAAATATGGAGCTAAAGTTATGTCTGTGAAATCTTTAGTGATGACCTCTGAGGTACTTTAAGTTTTGCCTCAGAGACCTATTCAGTCAGACTATGGAGTTTCTAAAATGTCTAAGGGTGTTGTGCCTCAGCCATCTCAGCAGAAGCCTAAGGTTGAACAAACCTTACGTCAAAGAAATCTACAGGTGTGGCTTTTGTCTATGGGATGAACTCAAGCAGAATTCATCAGAGACCCACAAAGTTAAGAGAATCATACTGACAAAGCATCACCAGCTTGGACCAAAAGCAACCAAGGCCACACAAAATGAAGAGGGCTTTGGAAACTCAAATTTCTCTTCAACTTCAAAAATGAGCAGCTTTTCAATTTCAAAAATGGGCAACTAAGTATGACTTGGAAAGAAGTGATGATCCAGAGGGAAGAGACAAAAAGAAAAAAAAGAGAGAGAGAGAATTAAGTCCAGGTCTTTAATCCTCATCAAAGAACTGCCAGCTTTTAAGATGGCCTCTAGTGAGCCTCACTTCCTGATTTTCATGCCCTTGTCTTAACCTCTCACATTGAATGACTGCTGCTCATGTGACCAACAGAACACTGTGGACGTAACTGGTGTGTGATTTTTGAAGCTAGGTTACTGCTGCCTTACTGTCTGAGATTACCTGCTTTGGGAGGAAGCCAGTCACCATGTCATGAGGATGCACAGGCAACGTGTGGAGAAACACCCATGGAGAGGAATTGGGAGGCCCTGCCAACAGTGAACACCAGCTTGCCAACTATTTGAGTGAGCTGCCTTGGAACCGAACCCTCAGTTCTAGTTAGGCTTCAGATGACCATAGCCTCAGATGACATCTCCATGAGAGACCCCAAGACAGACTGCATAGCTAAGCTAATCCCAAATTCCCAGCTCACAGAAATGATAAGATGATAGACATTTATTGTTATGTCAAGTCAATACATTTTAGATAATGTGTTCTGCAGCATTAAATCCTTAATGTATAAACTTTATTAAGATCTAATATAGAAAGCTTGCTGAATGAAGATGCTACAGTAAATTTTATTTCAAGAAGTAAATCAATGAATCTTTATTGTTTTGCTACTACTTAATATTATTTGGAAGCAGCATATTTCATCGTACTTAATTCTTTGCATACAGACCTTAAAATAGAAACTTTATTAAATGCTGTTTAAAAAAACTCTCAATGCAAGTTCTAGATATTAAGTTGTATTGATTTTTAAATAATATGAGTATTCACATAGGGATTCATTAAGTCAGTGAAGAAATTAAGTCAACAAATGGGGAGCTGTAGTAGATATTTTTCACTCAATTCACACACAAAACAAGATAAATTGGTCTAAAATGAGACTTTAAAAACAACATATATTTTATTGAGTGTCTATTATAGGCTTAACATTTCTAAATATGCAATAAATGCAAAATAAGATAGTGTTTCTTTCTTAAAGGAGTCTTTTTTTTTTTTAAATTATAAACCAAAAAGCTAGTGAATACTAAAACTTTTAATAAAAATTAAGGTAACTTTTATGCTGTTGGGTTTATTACTTTCAAGCTTCGGAATTCTAGAAGCAGAGTTGGTTAAGTGTTCATGAGAATAGTTTGGATAGTTAGATAAATGTCACTTTATTGATGTTTGAACTTGGAGTCTGTTGAGGATGGAGATGAGAGTATTCCATCACCAGCTGCTTCTCTGTTTCCAGGGCTGAGAGATTGTGTGAATGAGTTCGGGGGCCTTGCCCTCCAGTAAACAGTCCTTGATGTTCCCTTAGATGCCTCAGAGCCAATGAACTGGGGTGGGAGGGTCACCCCTTTTAAGAAGTCAGTATAGTTCACCCATGGGAGAAGCATATTATTCTTCAGGGAAAATTTGCTTACTTCTACCCTCTCCTGTTGTTTAGGGCTACCCAGATGTCCCCTAGAAAGAAAACAGTCAAAGACGGATGGGTTTTAGTCTCTTAATAATGCTAGTGAAGCAAAAGTCAACCCATTCTTAAACCGCAACCCCACTACAATAACATGAATTGCTACCTAGATTCATGGTCTTTGTATTTCACAACCTTTCATTTTCTTATAAATATTTATTATGGACCAGTGAGTTAAGTAATTCTTCACCACTGAAAACATTAAACATGTGATATCATGGGACTTTCTAGGTAAGTAAATAGATGGTGATGGTAAGAATCAGATGATGATTTGCAGCACAGATTCTAGACTCAAACTTGCACAGAAAACCCATTTCTATTCCTTATAAGCAATGTGATCTTGGAAAGTTAGTAAACTGTCTATGCTTTAGTTTCCTCAGGGAGGGGTTGTTCTTGTGAGAATAAAGTAGCAGTAAGTGTAAAGCATTTAGTATAATGACTATCACATACTATGCTTTCACCAGGTAAAATAGATATATGTGTTTGTTAATGTTGTTGATAGAAAAACTAACTGCCTTGTATTAATGCTGCTTATTCCAAGGACACTAGTGAGCTCCAACATGCTAAATTCAATGATTTTTTATTCTCATTTCTTATCCAGTTTGACCTATACATAGCTTTTGATACAACTGGCTACTTTTTCTTGCAACATTTTTTTCACTTGGCTTCCAGAACTCTGTATTCTCCTGGTATTTTCTTCTTCACTGGCTATTTCATCTCTACTTACTTCTTTGTTGGTTCCTCTTGATCTCTGTGACCTTCCAGGTTTTGTGTGATCCAGGGCTCAGTCCTTGGATCTCTTCTCTGACTATACTTTCGTCCTTGGTGATCTTGGGTTGTCTAATAACTTCCAGTACCATCTACATGTTGGTGACCCCCAGATTTATATTTCCAGCCCAGATGTCTTTTTGAATGTCAGATATCCAATGGCCTATGAATCATATACATCACAAACTTAAAATATCAAAACTAAACTCCTACTTTTCCTCCAAACCTGGTATTTTTGCATTTTTCTATATTTCAATAAATAGAATTCTCTTTCCCATTTTTGAGGCTCAAAACTTCAGAATCATCCTTTTCCTCTTTCATTCACTTACACTTCATATTCATCTAATGTCAGATCCTGCCAACTCAACTTTCAGAATATGTCCCCAAACCAGCCACTCTGAGTTATCACCTCAGTGCACACCACGTCTTTTCTGGTCTGAATTACTGCAGTGGCTTCTGACTTGTTTCCATATTTCCACGTGTGTCCTCCTATTGTCTATTTTCAACCTAGAATCTATAAAAACAGACTGCTCAAAACCTTCCACTCAGTATGAAAGTCAAATCCTCCCAGTGGTCTGTGAGGCCATAAGCAATCTGATGCCTTCTGCCAGCCGCCTGGCCCCCAGTCTCTCTCTTCCTCCTCTTCCTGCCTTTACTCAGTCCCAGCCTCTGTAGTGTCCATGCTAACTGTAACATACAGTTGCCAGACACACTCTTGCCCCAGAGTAACTACAGTTTGTTTCCTCTGCTCAGGATATTCCAACCCCAGATTCCACATGGGCCAGCCCTTCACAAGATGTCTCCTTTTCAGTTAGACTTTCCCTAATTACCAGGGTTAAAATTTGTAGCTCCCTAACTCCTAATGCTGGGAAGGATTGGGGGCAGGAGGCGAAGGGGATGACAGAGGATGAGATGGCTGGATGGCATCACCGACTCGATGGACATGGGTTTGGGTAGACTCCGGGAGTTGGTGATAGACAGGGAGGCCTGGCATGCTACAGTTCATGGGGTCACAAAGAGTCGGACATGACTGAGCAACTGAACAGAACTGAACTGAACTGAACTCCTGTTCTGGCAGCCCTAGTCTGTCTTCTTTGCCTAATTTGTTCTATAGTATTTACCACAGTTTAACATACTATATTTTACTTGTTTATCTGTCTGTCTTTCTCCTCCACCAGGATGTAAAGCACATGAAGGGGGCAGATTTCTTTCTTTCTTTCTTTCTTTTTTTTTTTTTTTTGGTATATTGTGTCCACTGCTGTATTCTTAGCATCTATTTTTAACAGTGGCTGACATATGCTTGATTTACTGGTAATTTGCTAAAAATATTTCATGATATCATAGAACTGCCTGATTCTGTTGAAAATATAGGAAGTTTGAATTTAATTTTCATTGTAATGCTCAGGTTGCTTAAATGGTCTAATATAATTCCAGAGTTTTATTTCACCTTGTCTTAGCTGGTTCATTATTTACTGTAGTCTCTCAAGTGTCTTTCAGCATAACTGACTTGTATAATTTACCAGTCTCAAGAGAGTTAGTTAGATTGGTAAATGCTAAAAAGATTACAGAGTTTTCTTGGAATCAGTCTGTCTCTCACAGCAGGCTTATTCTGTCATTAGCCTGGGGATAATTTTTGTAACTCTCGGCCACTTGGTTTCCATTATAAAACATGCAGGGCAAAGGTCATATCTTACCAACATTGAAAATGTACTTTGTGGTTTTAGGTCAATTGAGATATTATTTCCATGCTGAAAAATAATGACTGAAAAATGTGTCATAACCAGTTGTGAAATGGGTCAAGCCTGCCCTAGGCATCTCTCAGAGGTTTGCGTCATTGGCAGGGACAGCTGAATTCCTGATCATAGGGTGTTCCAATGAACATCAGGAACACCAGAGTAGGAAGAAAAAAAAAAAATAAGTTGTTTGCCTTATTTCAGGGCTATTAGATTTCTTGTAACTATCATTTAAGTAAATGTCACAATACATGGGGGGAAAAGGATCGAAAACTTTATGAATTGGGTCAAATGGCAGTCATCATCGTTGATTTGAACTTAAGGTATACTTTTAATTCCTCTGAAAGTGTGCAGACGTTGTTCAATATCATTAGATCTAGTGTTATGGGGCGGGGGGGAAGGGGGGTTGGAAACGAATACATAATCCTAAATTGCAAGAGATCTCATATTTTGTCAGACACCTGTTCTTAGTGGAAGAGAATTTTAACATGTGGTCCTTGAAGCAATTTTACAGGATTGAAGAATTATTATTATTCATTATTATTTGTGAATTATAGCCAAAGGAGGATAGTATATGAAGGAAACATGAAGACAAGAGTTAGTTCCAAACTCCTCTCATGTCATTTGTAAGATTTTCAGCCCCATTTCATGAGTAATACCGATAAGGAAATACTTATCTAACCAACACTTAGTGGTAACACCTAAGATCCTTTTCTTTCCCTTGAGGTACAACAGGGGATAAAATATATTCAATTCAGAAATGATATATAGATTGTACAAATGGAAGGTAGTTTTCTCACAAGAACTAATTACATATAATAATATTAAAAGACCTAAATAAGAGAAACATCTTCCTAAATATCATACCAGGTTGACAATGTAACCAAAAGTTTCTCCTTTTCAATTCCTGATGAAGTTGTAGTGCGCATGTGCCCAGTTATATTATTATTGTTTCTCTATGGGTAATGAGGGAGACAGTTTCGTACGCAATGAAAACTGATCATTTCTCCATGTTACTTCTTAACTTTATGTTTCTGATTTCAGATCTCCTTCCCCTTCCAGAGGAAGTTAGCGATGCCATAGCTTTAAATGCCTGTTTTAGCTGCAAAACTCAAATGTTCACTTTCTGTTAGAAAATCTAAAGCAGGTGGTATACATTTTCTCATGATTTGGAATTCTTTAAAGGCAAGTCAATTTGAAGTTCAAGTGCGGGTAGGTTAAGCCGAAGTCATCATCTTGGTAACATTCTTCCAAATAAAAAGAAAATCTTTCTTCTGAAATGCAATTTTCTATGCAATTGTAGTTCTCAATTGCATCACTGCCATAAACATTACAGCCTCATTTTCATTAACTTGGTCTAAGTTTCCCAAATAATCTTTGTCCTAATTCTGATTTGGATTTTCAATAGAAAGTAAAAGATGTGAAATGAAGAGGTAGCAGCTAAACCAGGAATTTAAGCCACTGCACTGCTGATCTCAGAAAGAATCTGGTCTGGAAGGAGGAGACCTGAACTTAAAGGGGCCGCAGCTCTTGCTATTAAAACTTCTAGGGAGTATCACCTGACTTGGAAGTCTCTGCTTTTTTCCATTTGTCCCAGCCAGGCAACCCTTATTTAAAAAGGGATATCAAATCAAGCCTGAGAATGAGAGGCCGATGTTTCAGGTTTTTCTCTTGTGGTCCGTAATGCTCTTCTGTGTGTTTCCCGCTAGGCTGTGTACCTGCTCCTCTTTACTAAGTGAGCTTCTAGAAAAGTGCATGGCACAGTGCCAGCACATGAAGAAAGAGATGCTTGATTTTAGTGGAGCACACAGACGTGGAATGATAACAGTAGGATTATATGCATGGTGAAAATGCTCTTCTTGACCATGCTCTTATGTGTCCATGTCTGGAGGACTATGGGCCTTAGTCAGAACCTGTGCGACACAGACCAGGCTCTTCAGGTCAGCATCCCTGGTGGGAATAGACCATTGATAATAACTGCTAAAATTCCTAAAATGGATATCCATGAAATGACTGCAATAAGTGGATTCCAAAGCCTTATCATGTCACCTTCATCTCAAAAACATTTAGCCTTTTTAATGAGTATTTTTCCACTGCCATAAAACAGCCCCATGTGATGTTAACTGTATTGTATAAGCATAGCTAATAAATTCATGTAACATGATGAAATGTTGCAAATATGCTTTGATGGAATCTAAAAAAAAGAAAACAGATCTTTGTGTCTTTTTTTTTCTTCTATTGTCATTTGTCAGTAAAATGATAAAGAAGGAATTTTCTCTTTCTTCAATTTATTTTATCTTCAAAACTCACCACTGGGAATGTTCCTCTAATAAACACTATTCAGTGGGGTAAAGACATTCTGCTCTAATAAGCCTTTATCAAAGGAGTATTATAATTAGTTACCAAAGGCAAGAAAGTAAAAGACTGGAAACTTAGCCATCCCTCTCTGAAAGGCGCACCTTTGCAGGTACAACTCTTTGGTCCAGAATGGGGCATCTTCAGTTTCACCTGCATGTTAATAAAACCTGTGAGATCCTTTGTGCCACTAGAACTTGACCAAGCCTTAGTCTGCCCTCAAGGTGACTTTAAAAAGTGACACATACTAAGTAAAGCCCAGGAAAATGGGAGAGCGGTCTGTTTGCAGAGTTAGGTCACTGAGCAGATTCTTGGCAACTCTGATTTTGGCAATGATTCATCCTCGGAAAGGACAGCCTCACACTTTCTGTGAATACCTCTCAAGACTCTGTTTCAGGCATTTCCAGGCTCTGGATTACCATGGTTACTGTTTGACTCTGTATCTATTGCTTGACTGGGAATAAGAGCATGGTGATGTATGCTCTGCCTCCCAAGCTCAGGGAATAGTTGAAGGTAAGATCTTATTCTGAAGCAATATGAGAGCTTTGTGCTTTTCTTTTGTCCACATGACAGCTCATAAATTCTCTATTCTCTAAGAGTAACTCCCAGTAAAATTGAAAAAAGCTATATTAAATTCCAAAAGGAGACCCTCACATACCCTTCTTTTACTAGGGGGTCTAGAATAGACTGTCAAGATCCATTGTTTCAATCATCTTATAATTCCTTTGTTTTCAGTTTAATCCAATCATGATGGTTCATAAATTAAATGGTTAAAACATAGCATAAATTGTATTATACAGCAGCAGTAGAAAGAGTTAACAATGTCTCATGGGAGCATCATAACCACCAATGAAATCATTGTAATTAAATTGAATATAAAGAAAAGAAGTAAAATATCAACTTTATGGCATATTTGCACATTCCTAAATTAATTTTTTTCTCTATATAGTAACATACCATTTATTTCTAGTTGGATTGCTAATTTACTACCTAGATCCTAGTCCAGTGGGAAAAAAGACAACTTAGAACACAGCCATGGACAGGAAGATCAGGCAATTAGTAATAACAAGGAAAAGCACTTTGCGTGCAGTAAAACATCCATGGGATGTAGTGATCGTTTTATTATTATTGATTGCTTAGTTTTCTTTCACATATATTGTCTCATTTACTATAACTCAATGGAGTTGGTTTGGTTAGCATGTCCATTAAAGAAAGAAAACTGAGGCACAGAGGGATCGTGTGGCTATTGAAACTCTTGTTGCCACTGAATAATGGAGCTGGGATTTGTCCAAAGCCTTCCCCTGCTGGCTCAATGGTAAAGAATCCACCTGCAATGCAGGAGATGAAGGAGAATGTGGGTTCGACCCCTCAGTTGGGAAGATCCACTGGAAAAGGAAATGGCTACCCACTCCAGTATTCTTGCCAGGAGAACTCCATGGACAGAGGAGCTTGGCAGGCTACAGTTCATGGGGTCACAAAGAGTTGGACATGACTGAGCATGCATATATTTTAATCATTTTATTTTATTGTCTCTGGAGGTACTCACTGATTGCAATATATATATATATATATATATATATATATATATATATATGTAATAGTTGCAATTATAACAAATTTGGCTATCTGGTTTTATAGCTTGCAGAAAACAAGTGTGTCTGGATTGGAAATGGGAGGTAAGATGGATAGGCTTCCTGACTATCAACAGATAATACCTAAAAACTGAGCAACTAATTAACAAATGAATACTATAGAAGTTTTATTAAAGTTATCTTAAATAGAGGTAACAGCACACTAGTTCCTAGTATAAAATGATGGTCTGGGGTCATCCTCTGAATGCTCTACTATATTCAATAAATTATGCTTTAAACGGTTTGAAAGAAAGTAATCCATTCTAGAAATATTTATCCCCCATAACAAACAAATGATCTCATTTGTTATGTCACCTAAGAAAGACCTTTATTTAAAAAAAAAAAAAAAAAAGCGACAGAAATCTACATGGTAATTAGAAGGGAGAAGCTATGATAATCATTTTCTAAAAAGATGGTGCTAGATAATTAGATAATTGGGGTCTTACTATTAAAGAAATGGAGAAGGAAATGGCAAACCACTCCAATATCATTGCCTGGAGGATCCCATGGACAGAGGAGCCTGGTGGGCTGCAGTCCAGAGGGTCGCAAAGAGTTGGACATGACTGAGCAACTAACATTATTAAAGAAATAGTCACACTTAGTAGTATGCTTCAAAGATCCAGGGTCTAGAAAGTATCCGCCTTAGATAACTTTCCCCAAAACTTAAACTAATGATTGAAGAGCCTTTTACCTGTCGGTAGATTCTTGATCTGATGCTAGATATAGTCTCATTTGTTATGTCACCTAAGAAAGGTCTTCCTGAACAGATTGTCTAGCAGTACTCTAAACTGTCATATTTAAGATTAGACAGACAGTATAGACTTCTACTCCCTATACATAAACATGTTCTAGACAAACTTGACAAGGCCTCCAAGTGTAATGTTAGCCGCCTGAAACTTAAAGCTGCAGTAATTCTTATTGCTGCTTTTTTTTTTACATCTTTATTTTCTAATTAGCAAGTAATGCTCTAGAAATTAATAATCATGCTTACTGAAACTATTTCAAATCTTGTATCTTACATTAGACATAGATTTGAGCCTTATTTCAGCTTCATACATAGGCTGGAACACAATTTATAGACATGAAAATAGTTAACTTTGTGCAAGTCAAATAACTCAACTTATATCAACATCATCTTGTGGCCCATGCTAGTGACTTGATTCGTCACAGACTTCAGCAAGAAATGCCAGTAGGAATCCAGCTTCTGAAATAGGTATCAATGTAGCAGTGGATGTGTTGGCACCAGAATGTCAGTGTATTAACTTTTTAAAAGACAAAACCCCACAGACTAACTCACACACTCTCCCTATCACCTATTTTCTATTACTTTTCTGAAGTAGTATCTTTATGCAAATAGCATGATAGTATAATTTCATTATTACTGAAATTTCCTTTGCAGTCAGTGAAAATAAGCACTACTAAACATAGATTTCCTCAATTTGTAGTTATTTCTCTCATGTTTTATATATTGTATGTATTTACACTGAGGTTTACATTCCATCTGTTTTTCCTATACCTAGCCACACACCACAAGCCGTATAGAAAGGATGAAGCTCTGATTCCTCAGCTTCCTACTTGGAAGGGAAGAACCCTGTTCCCTGCAGCCCCATCCTATGAATCCCCCAGTTTCCTGCTAGCTCACTTTGCTGGACGCCTGCTCACAGGTGCCAAGACACAGTACAAGTTCCTAAGTTCAGGTCATCAATGTCCTGTTCTGAAGGGGAAGAAGAGAGGTTTTCTGTCCTCTGTCTGCCCTGCTGTCATTTCGGCAAAGTTACAAGAAGGCAAATCAGACAGAATCCAGTCAGACACTGTCTGTTCTTCGAACACAATAAGTGAACATCCAACATCCAGATCGTTAAACCTAGTAGAGAGAGGGAAGTCAAAGTGATGCTCTCATCACAAGTATAGCTTGTTCTCTTGTCAAAAGACCTTGCAAAGCCAGATTAATCCACCAAGACTGTGTGGATTTGGTTAGCTGCTAACTCCTGAGAGAAAATCTAGTAATTTACTCGGAGGAAGAAAAGGAGGTCATAAAAAGAGAATTGAATATAGGGTGTGGCCAAGATGTCAACTCTATACCTGGAAAATCTGTAAGGAAAAGAAAGTCAAATATGGAAAAAAAATATCCTCTATCCTGATGCTGGGAAAGATTGAGGGCAGGAGGAGAAGGGGACGACAGAGGATGAGATGGTTGGATGGCATCACTGACTCAATGGACATGAGTTTGGGTGAACTCCAGGAGTTGGTGATGGACAGCGAGGCCTAGCGTGCTGCGGTTCATGGGGTCACAAAGAGTCAGACATGACTGAGCGACTGACCTGAACTGAACTGAACCTGTTAAGTGGTATAAAGAATAACTATAATAGGCCTAAATGCCCCTCCCAATTTCCTTCATTTCACACTATTATTTATTGACTATAAAAGATAAAAATGATATAGTGCTATTCAATTATATTTATACAAGTGTCAAGTAAGGAGCTTTACTATGTGGTAAGATATATCAAATGCATCATTTTTATTTTAGGTACACAGTCCTGCAACTTCCTATTGAAAGAATTCACTTAGTATCCTATGCAATCTGTTACTATGTAGGTAGTCTTCTTTTGAAACCATTGTGAAAAGCACAAAATATGACCAATATGTGTTAACTCAGGAGTGAAGTTCCATTTACGTGTTATAGCAGGATTTATTTCATTTTAATTACATTTCAATGGAGTATAGTTGCTTTACAATGTGTTTTTACTGTACAGTGAAGTGAGTCAGCTATAGGTATACATGCATCTTCTCTTTTTTGTTTCCTCCCCATTGAGGTCAACACAGAGCACTGAGTAGATTCCCCTGTGCAATGCAGTAGGGTCTCATTAGTTATCTGTTTTATACATAGTAGCAATAGTGTGTATACATCAATCCCAATCTCCCAATTCACCCCACCCACCAGAGCAGTGTTTATCTAAACCAACAGTATAGCTAAAGTGAAATTTGATTAATTCTGGACTTCCATGACAACTGCGGCATGTACTCAGAGAAACAATTACTATAATGACTGTATACCCTCATAAAAAATAGGCAGTGATTTGAGGATAATGAGTTGTTCCACTATTATCTCTCCACTTCTATCATTTGTATAAAATGTATGGAAAGATGCTAGTTTTGCATGTAGTAGCCATCTGTGCTAATCCTAACCAGTGTATTTTATGATGATACTTTTGAATTATTTAGCAGAAACCTCAGCAGTATGGAAATGTAGAATACCTTTATAAAGTTAATTTGTTTTGAGGGGGACACATTTCTAAGGTAAAAATTATGGAGAAGACCATATTGTAATACAGTCCTTTTGTATTTTTTGGTTTCTGTAAGTATGTACTCTGTTAAAAACTACACAGTTATTATCTTAGATGATCAAGGTCTGAGTCATTAGTGATAAATCAGATAGATAGCATATATCCTTGATATGATGTGATGAAAATGGCACTTGACCTCTATGGTCTTCATCCCCTAAAACTTAGAACTTGAGTGAAATCATGAGAAAAACATCAAATAAATCAGAATTGAGAAATATTCTACAAAACACCTGACTGGTACTGCTCAAAACTGTCAACGTCATCATGAACAAGGCAAGTCTGGGAAACTCAGCATAACCAAAGAGAATCTAAGGAGATATAGTAATTAAACGTAATATAGATGGGCTCCTGAAATAGAAAAAGGTCATTAGGTAAAACCCAAGAAAATCTGAACAAAATATGGAAATAAATTTTTTTTAAGCCTCAAACTCTATAGTTTGCTTTATTATTCAGTTCTATTGGCTGCAGCATGGAACAATGCTAGATTTTGCATCTAGATGGCAATGACTTGATAACAAATAGATAACAAATGACTTGATAACAAATAACAAATCCTTCATTTGCTAAATGGATAATCACTGTTACTGAACTACGTGACATGGCAAAATTTTTGCTCAATTTTCTTCTTTTCCACTTAATATTCTCTCTACTAAGAAAAAGACATACAGGCTTTCCCATGTCAAGAATGGGTGTTATTCTCCAAGACCACTTGAGAATTACTGCTTAGAACCATGGATACATTTCCCTGTGATACTTGTACCCTTTGTAATAGATGTCTGTCACATATGTATCAAATTTAATATTAGTAATCCTAATTTACATATGATCATTAGCCTTGATATTAAGAGCTGTATAGACACATCTGTTAACCTTACTTTAAAATACTAATGCCTGGTCCAAAGTCCTACCATTGTATCAAGGTCTGTTTTTAACTCAACCCATAATTCTGATGTGAATCCTGGGTGAGAGGGCATCTCTGGTGAATTACAGTGCTATGGGGAAATGCATTAACAGTTCTATTTTGAACATCAAGACATATCTTGACCAACTGGTGAGTCGGGGGTCTTCTGCCTACTTGTTCCTGAGAGCAAGACCCCCTTAAACAAAAACTTCTGTAACGTTTCTTGAAATGAGAGCTTCAGGAGTCAGGGATTAGAGAGCAGGATTGGTGCACAAAAGAGGCAAAAGAGAAGCTGTGGGAACCAAGACTGTGTGTCAAGTGTGTATTTCCCAGAATGATCAGGCTGCAAGTGAACCTTATAGACCTGTCTAGTACAAACCCTTCATTTTACAGAAATGGGAATGTGTTGCTCAGACTTGGTCCTGGGCCAACTCCTGATCACTTCTCTTCCTATATTCCTAGAGGGCTGGGAGAGTGGCTTCTAGTCATTTTCTTCTTGCCACACACTGACTCTTATTGCCTTCTCTTTCTTTGGCTTGCTGTAACCACAACCACATCCCCAAGCCTCTTGCTCTGAAGTTCATGTAGAATCCTTCAGAAATAAAGGGGAGCCGTGAAAATTGAAGTACATAGCAAAGGTCCTGAATTTAGAAGTAAAAGCTGACCCCTAGTGTTCATTTAAGTCTTACCTAATCCTTCGGTTCCTAGTTCAATCTTCTGACTGATCCCTTGATAAAGATTATAATTAAGACTAATTATGACATTTAACTAAGCTTAAAATTTCTCTTATTTATTTCAACATTTAAACCCCATATAAAAATATGATAAGAAAAGGCAAAAAGCTCTTAATTTGGGGGTAGAAAAGATATTTTTATATTTGAGGAGAAAACTTGGGCTGTCTTAACCCATCCCTTCTCTAGAAATGTCATCTATGGCAAACACTGTCCTCATGGAAATTGGAGGCAAGTTCTGCTGTAGTGAATATTTACTCCGGAGTGGCAAGAGGCAATAAGTGAGGACAGAGATGCTTTCCATAGGCAGAGGGGTTGGAGCAGTGAAGGCAGAATCATTTTTACCTACCTCCTTTCCCTCCAACTTCCTGGCCTTTGCTGTGCCAGTCTGGACCATCCTCGTCCATAAAAGTGAACAGTGAAAGTGAAGTCAGTCATGTCCGACTCTTTGCAAGACTGTAGCCTACCAGGCTTCTCTGTCCATGGGGTTTTCCAGGCCAGAATACTGGAGTGGGTTGCCATTTCCTTCTCCAGGGGATCTTCCCCACCCAGGGATCAAACCCAGGTCTCCCACATTGCAGGCAGATGCTTTACCCTCTGAGCCACCAGAGAAGCCCTAGTCCATAGTCATAAGCAATGAGATTCTGAGGCATAGGAGAGGGAGAAGGAGGGATGTTAATATGCACTGAGACGAGAGAGAACATCCTCAGGTCACTAGTCTTTGATGGCTGTCCACTTACATGAAAGAAATACTATTCTGGCATAAAGTTGGAGACTGCATGCTTCTCTTCTTTGAATACATACATTCAAGTATCTGCATTCTCTAAATAAAACATAATGATTGCTGAATAACTAAATAAATAACTTTATTATGGGCTAGTGACTCTGTTAAAGTACAAACACCAATAAGAAGAAAATCTTTTATTCCTTTCTTGCTAGTTTTTTTCATGGCAATATATATTTACTTTGGCCCTTATTTCATGAAGATTAAAATTCCTTTCAAATTACTATACAGACTCTCTTTAAAAATGGAATAACTAAAAATGCACGATGGTCAATACATTTCAAGCTAACACTGGGTAGCTTGTCACTCATCTTTCACAAATGCAGCTCTAATGTTTGGATATTAAAAACTTCTCTCTTGAGCAGCAGTGTACTTTCATTCTGAGTCCTTTTATTTAACCAGAGCACATGCACCCATAGGCCACATCAAAGAGAAAAAGGCATCAGTGCTCAGACAGGAGTCACATTCTTGATGTTAATGTGTAACAAAATGGCATATTATTCAAATATATTTTATAACTTATATGTTTGCCTTTATTTTGAAAATACCAGAATAAAAAAAAAAAACTGTGATGATAGGATCAGATAGTAAAAAGGGTTATAGATAGTAAGTCAAAATGCCAGTCACTTATGCCTGCATCTCTGTGATTTTGGCTAAGTCACCTACTATCTCTGGACTTAGTTCTTTCATTTTTTTAAAATGTGAAGGTTGGATGAGAGGACCTCCCAGTGGTGTTGATATAGATTTTGAACCATGTTAGTATCTTACTACTTTGAGATAAAAGCATCTTTATAGTTGTCTGATTCTCTATCTTGTTTAAGATGAAATTAAATTTTAGAGAATAAGTGTAAATACTCTACAATGTGAAACATACCCAAGGTTTTTAGTTCTAATTCTTCTAGTGCTTAATTACTGAAATCAATCACTTATCAGCAGCTGGTCTACCCAGTTGCAAAATAGAAGTAAAAATATTTGTTATCCCATTTTCACAGAGAATCAGGAAAGATAAATTAAATGAGAGAAATTTTAGAGTCCTTGGAAGAAAGGTGCTTCCTAAATGCAAAAAAAAAAAAAAAAAATTGCATTACTATCATTCTTATTAGGCAGCAGATATGAGTAATGCAATTTTCCTATGTATTCTTGTTGGCTGTATCTTCTCAAGGGAATGTATTTGAAAAATAAGTAGAACTATTTCATGGCTAGAGTACTTAAAAAAAAAAAAAAAAAAGGCTTTTCTGAAAAAAAAAAAAAAAAAAACAACACAATTTTGAAAGTACAGAAAGCAAACTAATGCTATCTCAAATTCCATGAAGAAGAGATTACACTTTCTGGAGAAAATTGAGATAGTGAAATACTTTATATTCATTAAGTTACTTTTTTTTAATTAATTAATTTATTTATTTTACTTTACAACATTGTATTGGTTTTGCCATACAATGACATGAATCTGCCATGAGTGTACATGTGTTCCCCATCCTGAACCCCCCTTCCACCTCCCTCCCCATCCTGTCCCTCTGGGTCATCCCAGTGCACCAGCCCCGAGCATCCTGTAACATGCATCGAAACTGGACTGGCGATTCGTTTCACATATGATAATTTGCATGTTTCAATGCCATTCTCCCGTATCATCCCGCCCTCACCCTCTCCCACGGAGTCCAAAAGACTGTTCAATACATCTGTGTCAAATTACTTTCAAACGTTTTATTTCTTTAAGTTTTTGCCACTACTGCTAAGAGACAGTGACTATACCTATATGCTTTACAGCCAGACAAATTAAAAATCATTTCTTTTTGTTTAGAAGTACATGAATAGGGTTTCTAATATTTGAAGTCCCCCCCCAAAAAAACTTATAGTAATAATAGATCTTTATAAAAATGTTATTTGAAAGACATTATTTCAACAGGAAATAACTCCCTATTAAACCTTAAAAAATAAAATAGTTAACAGTTTTCTAATGAAGTCAGAAAATTCTGCTTTTAAAGTTAAACAATGTGACTTTCAAATAAAACAATTAATAAGAGATGACTGATGACTTGCTTATAGATTTAAGAAGAACTATCCATTTTTCTTTTAGTGACTAAGCTTATTTAATTCCAAACATGTTAGAATCAAGGGAATAGGACATGTAGTAACTAGGTTCATATTCACAAAATGTTAATGTAGCACAATGAGGTGATAGTCCCAGTAGTTTAAACCCAAATCACATTGTGTTAAATAAGTATTATGGTCCAGTTTTCAATTCTGTTTTCTCTGTATATACAGTTAATGTCTGGCTGAATTTGTATTTACTCTTCAAGATCTAAAAATTAATGCACCAAGTTTTATTAAATCAGGAATTATTACTGCCTAAAATCCTATGTACCAAAGTGTTTATTCAGTAGATGGCCAGCATCATAGCTTGCATGTGTCCTAGACCAGGTATATATTTGTCCTTAAGGCTAACTGTTGAAGAGTTCTTACCTCCTTTAACTATTTTTGTAAATATTTATTTATAGGTATTAATGTTCTTTGATCACATAAAAAGTGAAAGGATTCCTAGGTGTTCATCTGAACATTTAAGTAAGCTAGGGTTCTGACTATATCTATACAACTCCTCCCTATTTACTTAAGTGTATGTTGATACTTTTACAAAGGCCTAAATGCTGAGGAATTCATGACTTGGAAGTACTAAGTCACCGACAGAGCCAGAATCACTAGTCATGAGCTTCTGTTTGTAGGCTAGGATGTGCTCTTGCATTATTTTTAAGTTTAGCATAGATATTGTCTGATTGAATCTCATCTTACCTATTAAAAGTTACAGAGTAAAAAACTTAGTCATAGATCAGAGCTCATGTGTATTTACTGAAACATTTTATAGATTCCCCCAAAGTCTGATAAAACTAAACTCAATAGGAAATAAAAATATACCCAAGAGGAGATAACACAGGCAAGCAGTCATGACTGATCTGCATGTGGGTTAAAATATACTAGGATTCTGTTTGATTTTCCTTGGAAACACTTAAGAGTAGACTTCTGAAACAGATTTAAATTATAGATTTTGCTAGAGTAAATAGGGCCACACTAGCCTTTTGTTTCACTTTCTTTTAGTTACTGGCTTTTATATCCCATCTGTATGTCCCTTTGGATTCTTGGACCTTACTTTCAAAATGCACCTACTATTGTTTGCTTTGTAAATTAACACTGAGCCATTTCTGCTATTGCACTATCAACATGAAGATAAAAGTTTGTTTCATACATTTTATACTGGTTTGTACTTTGTTTTCAATATTAAGAAGAGGTGTTTGCTTCTTAATAATAGTGGTCAGTCATAAAGACTAGAACCCAATTCTGTTATCTTGAAATGATGACAGAGTTGATTCATAGATCTATGGCAACAGCAAGAAAAAATTGTGAATAATAAAGGACATCTGAATCTTTACTCTTGATTTGTGTAAGCTGATGATATTGGAAGAGATGTGGTTTTGGATAGAGAAAGATAGGTTAAGATTATTCTAGTATTATTTTTATTTCTAGACTTTGCATATGTGTCTTGGTCTCATCATTTTACACCTGCAACTTTACATTTTCATTGCTTTTAGAACTTACTTTGGTGTATGAGGAGAAATGAAAAGAGAAGGTGAAAATGCAGGCAACTTTGTTTCTTTCTAGCAGTTCTTACAAGTTCCATATGTCACTATTTAAAGAGTACTCTGTACAGATTAGTGATTGTGGATTCTGATCATCAAAGCACCAGGTGAATCATATTGTCAGGCATGTTTAAGAAATGATATATTATCTATTTCACCCCACACACTTATTCTCTTGTTGTAGTTATTTTCATGTTGTTAACTTATTTTGAGGGTTTATAAGCTCCTTGAAGTCACAGAGTATGTCAGTGTTTGCACTTTTAAGGAAGAGAATCCATTGCTCTCACCCTGTGTTTAAAAAGTTAATGAATACACTTGTATTCATTTGTTCATTCAATACAGTTGACCCTTGAACAATATGAGTGTGAACTGTGAGGATCCACTGATCTGCAGACTTTTTTTCAGTAGTAAATACTACATGATGCACTTGGTTGAACCAGCAGATGTGGAGTTGTAGATACGGGAAAACTGTGGCTATGGAAGGCCCACTATTAATTATACATGAGTTTCTGATTGTTGGAGCGTCAGCACTCCTAACCTTTGCACTGTTCAAGGGTCAACTGTAAATAATAGTATTCTTTTAAAAAATATTTACCTCTAAGTTAAGGAACACTAGAAAATATACTTCATACTTCTTGCTAGATCTTAAGCAAAACCAAACATCAGGAATTGTACGCCCTCTTGTTCAGTTGCTCAGCTGTGCCTGACTTTTTACTCCCCATAGACTGCAGCACACTAGGCCTCCCTGTCCTTCACTAGCTCCCTGAATTTGCTCAAACTCATGTCCATCGAGTCAATGATGCCATCAACCATCTCATCCTCTGTCGTCCCCTTCTCCTCCTGCCCTCAATCTTTCTGAACATCAGGGTCTTTTCCAATGAGCCGGCTCTTTGCATCAGGTGGCCAAAGTATTGGGGTTTCAGCTTCAGTCCTTCCAAGGAATATTCAGGATTGCCTTACTGATATGTATTTATGAGAGGGAACTGTCCCTCTCATAAACACTTTTGCACAGATGGACTTTAGATCTGAGTGAATCTGGGCCTAATTCCTTGGACCTGGTAGGCTGCAGTAGTAAGTAAGCTGTGAACTTGTGCTCCATATTTACGTCCTTTAGACAAAAGATGTTTTATAGGACAAGAGCCATTTGCCTAACCAACTTATTTTGTCTCCTTTGTCATTCAAAATCATCAACTGCAAGGACTGTAAAACATAACTGATGTATTCAAATTATTTTCAAATAATTTCTAAGTAACAAGAAAGAATGAAAATATTCCTCCACGTTATGAGCTGGAGTGGTTAGACACCTAAAGAAGCTAAATCATCTCTAGTTTGACTTTTTTACAAAGGTCTCTTCAGATGGTGATTTCCATGTGAAAAAACAGCTATTTATTCAAAGAGGAAAGGTGTACAGAGTCTCCATGATGAAGAGACTTCCTGAAGAGTAACCTTAAAGAGAAAAAAAAAGACGAAATACTAAGCAACAACGTTTCCTTGCTTGGAAAAGAAAATTCTCTGACACTGTTCTTGTATTCTTTGTCTTCCCCCAAAATCATGACCTGAGGCCAGTAGAAACAGAATGGAGAATTAAGTGCACAATTACCAAATTGCCCCTTCAAAAGGTATTTCACCAACCACTACAAAAAGTCACTCAACTAAAGGAAGTATTTTAAAAATTCACCTAGAAATAATAGCAAAGTAATTAGCAAAGTTCTGCATTCTGTATATGTCTTTCTTTATCAATGTATTTTTTTAAAAACTGTGTTAGCCATTACAAAGCTATTGTTCATTCCTATGGTTCTAGGACAACAGGGGTAGGAGTCAAGACCAAGTGATAAGAGTCCCCAATACTCTTTCCATGAATTCATCACACTCCAGACTCATTGGAAAACTACTGATTTTCTTGGATCAGTTTAATCCAACCCAGAATTCTCTGGCTTCTGGAACCTCCTGAGACTTTCAGAGGGGTTAGCACTATTGTTCTCGACCCTAAACTGTTCATCAGAATCACCCAGAGAGCCATCCAGGGAGCTGTAAAGGTGTATAGATAATGTGATACTTCTTCCAGACACTGCTGATTCACTTGACCTGTGGTGGGACCCCTATTAAGTGCTTTCTAAAAGATGCTCAGCAAATGGCTGAAGATGACTTATTTGGATATTTCCAGACCAATTTTACAGAGCTCAAACATAAGGATGTGGGTAGGGGTGGTGGGCATCTCAAGAGCTGTAAGTAATAACACCATATTGTAAATATATAAAATGGTGTCAGAATAGTCTGAAACAGTTTACTCCCTTAGTATCTGAGATTTCTAAATCCAGCAAGCACATGGGATATTATTCAAAAACAATGTCATTAAGAATTTGACTGCCAGGAAATGCTTGAACACATACAAACTGTCACTGGGTCTGATCCCAACAGATGTCCCTGTTAGACACCTGTTGGAGTGAACTGTGCCACTGACCCTTTAAATGGGATGGAGTTTTAATTTTCCAAAAGCAGGGACCCAGTTGGAATGCTAGAAATGCACATTTGTTGCCTATGTTCCATTCTAGTAAACCATCTCCTGAAGTATTATGTCAATCTCTTGATTGTGTAGTTAATGAGATAAGTCTACAAATAGCATTCAGATTGACTAGCAGTCTTATTTATAGAGGTGTACTGGAAGGAGTTGATTTCCCATAATCAGCTAATAAGGAGAAGCAATGTTATTTTTACCTTCTCATGAGTCTTTCAAGAATTGATGTATGAAAAACCAGAACTGTCCTCATAAACTGGAAACTGTTGAAAGCTCACCTAGAAAGCTATTTCACATTTCTCCCAAGTGGGGAGTCCGAATTTGTGTTTGATTATAATGGAATAGCTAACATGTTAGCACAGCTTAACACCAAGCCTGCCTGTGGATGAGTCTTTCCAAAACCCGACATAAACAAGCTGTGTTAGTATCATTATTTCAGGCACGTTCGTCATGTCTATCTATAGCATACTACTGAATCAGGTACTGCCTGGTTGAAGGTCATGGATTACACATAGCTATTCAAATACTTTATTTTTGAGACAGCTGAATTACTCCCTGACCTGACTTGAGTGAGTGGGAGGATCATCTTTTTGCCTTCCTGCCCTTTCTAAAAATAGTAGGGCCTTTTAACAAGGAGATATTTTAAGCAGCTCATATTCACTTGTCTCATCAGGAGACACTTATTTTGGCCACTTGCATGTGTCCAATTTGCCTGTCCGAAGAGTTAGACTTTTGAAAGCTAGTCTGTGCTCCTCCACACCACTCATATAAGAAACTGGCAAGCCTAAAGACACTGGGATTACTAGCTGAGAGTCAGTGGGTAATCACAAACGAAGGGAAGACACTTTTTAGGAATGTGAATATGCTTCTGAAACCATCCATTTCAGATATTTCCACATCAGTCCTCAGCTTTTTGGATCTGTTTTCCTAAAACCTGGCTGTGACTGCACTCCAGAGACCTCAATGATCTTGCCGCTTTTAATAATTATTAATAGGAGCCACTGCCAGCCTGTGGATAAGGGAACCTAATGAGAAACTGCCATCCAAAACCTGAACGGCAAAAAAAACCCCAAGCAAAACCAAACAATCCAAAACAAAACCAAAAAAGAACAACACAAACAATCTGTGCTCGTAAGAAGACGCGTAGAAAAACACCAAGATGTAACTTTGATTTGATAACTGGATTTATCAGTCACATGACTGGCATGCAGTGGGTACTTTGTATTTTTCTACTTTGAAAAAAACAAGCTCAAATCTAGGTTATTCTGCACAACTGGGACCAAAAAAAAAATTATGAGTGTGAGAAAACGCAGACTCTAAAGGCAAGATGGAATTTAAGCAGGTAAACCCTGTTTCACAGTCATGTCATTCCGGTACAGTTGTACGTGGTACTCGTGTTTGCACCTCTAAGAAATTTCCATTTTTTCGCATCAAAAACTCCAGATATGAAGCTGAAGCTGCTTTCTTCGCCAACCTGAAGCTGTCTGATTTCAACATCATTGACACCCTTGGAGTTGGAGGTTTCGGACGAGTAGAACTGGTAGGTAATCATTCTTTAAATGCTTTTGAAAGTCCTGTCTTCTTTTTTAAATTTTTTTCTCCTAAAGATTCTTTTTTCTTCTCTATCTAATCATTCATTACTCTTGCTCCTAAATCTGTACCAATACTTTCATATCAGCATATCAGAGTTTTCAACAAAGTGAACTATATTATGTACTCATTAAACAAAAAATAAACATCAATTTACTTTTTAGAAAACTTCTTCATAATAAATGAAAGGTAAACACATATACTTAATGAGGAGTCATAAAGCACTTTTTACCCAGCTGACTTTCTATGGTCTTTATTTACTTCCTAAGTTCTGAGCAGTG
This sequence comes from Cervus elaphus, assembly GCF_910594005.1. NCBI lineage: Eukaryota > Metazoa > Chordata > Mammalia > Artiodactyla > Cervidae > Cervus > Cervus elaphus. The sequence goes on along the minus strand of NC_057829.1, from coordinate 50,589,670 downwards.
CTCACTAACTTAATTATGTACTCTGTAATCATAATTAAAATATAAATTTATGTATATATAAATGGAGATGAGGTATATTTACATGTAGTATATACCTATGCATATAACATAATTATTCTCACCACTGCTTTAAAAATTAAGTAAATGGTATAGTTAATCTGTGATTCTGTAGTTATAAGTACCTATTGAGGTTACAGTACATATATATATAACTATTAGATAATATGGTTTGAATATTTTATATATTTCACACACATTTCTATTTTATGTACACACAGAGCTAAGTGTTAAGATGAAGAAGACATTTTGATACAAGTTTATACATTAAACACATTGCATCAGTGTGGAGTAAACCAAATGAAAGCATGTTCTATTGTGTCTGTTTAAAATATAAATTTAAAAACTGACACATTGCAACAAAAACTAGAAAAAAATGTATTCTAGTGGCTGCATTCCAGACTGTGTAGATAAAACCATATTTGAGAATTTGATTAATGTCCACCTCTCCTGAACATGGAGGAGTCCCTGATATTAGACACCAGTACAGTATGTTAGGAGCTCCCTGAGACTGTGTACAGTTCAGTAAATAGTTACTGTTGCCATCAGATGACAGGAGAAATCCCCTTCCATAAAAGCAGTTTGACCCAGTGCTATTTTTTACGTTTGTCCATTTGTGCCGCAGTAGGGATTTTTGAGTTGGATAGGCACAACTATGTTATTTACCTAAATATTAGACAAGAAGTGCTTAGAGACATAAGGTATTGCATTGAACTTGCATTATGCTTCCCTTAACACTGGCTGGAGGTAATACAGTAAAACTGCTTCTGACTTCACTCCTGACTTCATACTGGGCCTCTGGGGATCAAATATTTTCAGTTATAGGAGTAAAAATCAAGTAAGGGCCTAGAGGAAAAAACCTCTTTCTTTTCTGAACCCTGATAAATTAATGCAATCTTAGATTTATTTTTCAAAAATATTGATTTTGTGATGAAATATAACTTCATATAGCTGGTAAAGACTTAATGACAGTGTTATACATGAACATCTTTGCACTGGGGAGTGTTGGGACACAGAGCATAGAACATAATGCTCCTAATCATGAAGTGTTTATTGTCTGGTGTGTTTATTTATATTGTTCTTTGTGTCTAAACCCCTCTCTCTATGAAACAGCATAAAGGACAGAATCTCCTTGATATTAATTTTATGACTGTTATAGTTTCTTCAATATTATTTTTTTAAAGACTTTGTACAACAAAAGCGCTGTTGACCATAAAAATATCAACATTATAATTGTGGTCTCCTAAAAGGTCTGATAACTTCAAACTGGGAGCCTTTGAGTTACCAGTGAGATCTTTTATGAAATATAAGAATTTACTTAGGATTTTTGAACTATTAGAAATCACTTAAAGACACTGAAACCCCTTCAAGCTGCATAATCAAATGCCAAGCTGATAATGGAAAACTTCTAGAAAATTCCCTCAAAAATGTGAGGAGGCACAAACCACCACCCAGCTAAGGAAGGTTTAAAGTGGACAGTTGGTAAGGAACCCATCTGCCAATGCAGGAGACTCAAGAGAGACAAGTTCAATCCCTGGGTCAGGAAGATCCCCTGGAGACGGAAACGGCAACCCACCTCCAGTAATTTTGCTTGGAATATCCCATAGACAGAGGAGCCTGTCCATGGGGCTACAGTTGGCTACAGCCCCCAGAGGGGCTATTGTCCACAGGGTAGCAGGGAGTCAGTCAGGACTGAACACACATACACATCCACACAAAGTAGACATATTAAAGGTACTGCAGTTTAAAAAGAGAAAATTTATATGTATTTGTATGCAAGTGCATGGTTGATACATACCCATTTATAATCTTCACCCCAGGAGGGAAATCGGAAGTAGTTCACCCTTTCTTCTCATGGATATTATATTTCACACTTTTACACAAATGTTTGTAGACTAATAATGGAAATCATATAGGTTATAAGTAGGTATAAGGTATAACTAGTACATCCCAGGTAGAAGGGTATGTCCTCAACCTTTGAAGTGACATCATTTTGTGTGATCTTGCACGTCCCAGAACAAGTGGGATAATCCAACTATCCAAGTTATCTTCACTGTTCAATGTAGACTAGCCATTTCAGTGATCACTATTACCCTAGAATCCACTACCCCAGTTCTTTCCACTTACTAACTATCCTATAATATTAATTACTGGGTATGAAAAATATTCTTCTCTGTGATGATTCATTTTTACATGTATTTGGTGATTCCAAAATTAGGAGCTTGACCTCAACACTTTGACTGCAATTACACATACTGTTGTCATAGCTGATAGGGAATCATGGTGAGGACACTGGTGATCAACCCAGGAGACTGTAGTGTCCCATTAGAGTAGGACTCACACCCTTTATAGGTAGGAGGCAGGTTTAGATAGAGCCCAGTTCTGTTGTGATTACAGAATTTTCCCCTTCACTCCTCTCTGCAAATGGTGCATGTGAGATATTTCTGTTTTTATAGAGTGCTGTTTTTACACAGTATTATCCTTCACATGAACTCATTTTACATATGTATACAGAGTAATGCACATGTTACTGAACCACGAAAGACACTGGGATTCTTGGCCTCCAGAGGAGAAGAATTCAATCTGGGACTAGAGACGAGGCTTGATCGCTCAGAGCTTTTGTGTAATAGAGTTTTATTAAAGTATAAAAGGGATAGAGAAAGCTTCTGACATAGACATCAGAAGGGGGGCAGAAAGAGTGCCCCCTTACTAGTGTTAGCAATGAAGTTATATACTTTTTAACTACTTATTACAGTGAATCAAAAGAAAGTCTGGAGGTTGTAAAGACCTCACTAGACCCACTCCCATAATTTACATTTTAAGATAACAGGATTAGCCAGAAGGTTTTTTCCAGAGACTATCCTCAAGCAGGGTACATTATTGTTATATAAGCCTAAGGAATGTAGAGAGAAAAAAAGTTTGTCCTTTCCTCCTCCTTGAGAAGTCCAGAGCCCTCACTCCTTGGGGACACCCGGACTTCTTATCAACCTGCCTAGGAATTGACTCTCTCATTCCCCCTTTTTCTTTTAGGAGAATTATGTTGCTAAGGGAAAGGGGCATCATTTTCGTTCCATAACTACTTCCTGCTGTTTAGGGGCATGGTCCCTAAATTGTTGAGGCAACATATTCTCCTAACCCTCATATTGAGGGTCTCTGATCCACGGTATCCAAGTAATAGTTGGAGGAGATTGTGGCACTCGTAGGAGCTTGGACAACCGTTTGTAACTTAAAAGCTTTTAGACAGTTAGAAAACCCCATTATACAGTTACAGATGTAAGGCAAAATAGTCATTAAACCAAGTTAAAATCAAAATGAAAAGTCACATTATGTCCATAGTTACATCAGTCCATCTTAGGATTGTTAGATGTCATCACAGAGTTGAAGAAAGTCCTTTCCTTGAAGTGGAGAAACCCACCATGGGAAGTCTTCCACTTGAGGAGGGGAGTGCTCTGCAGACCCAGCAATTAGACCAATTGTAGAATGTGGGGTAGGAATGAGTCAGGACAGGAAGGCGTTGTCTTGAGGGGCAAACGGCAGACTCAGGATGTTTGGAGTCAGCAGCAGTAGACTCACATAGATTATCAGGCCCATCTGAAAAGTACAAAGTCAGAGCATAGAAAGTAAAGACATAAAATGACGTCTGTTAGTTTTTGGTCAGGGTGCCACCTCTTAACTTGGGTATGATGCACCCACGAATCAATTCCTGGAACTTTGACAACTGTGGGAGAAGAAAGAATAACCTGGTAAGGGCCTTCCCAGAGGGGCTCGAGAGATTGGCTCCCAGGTCCCAATATTTTTATCAGGACCTTGGTTCCTGGCTCAAATAGAGGCTTGCTTGACTCAGAAGCTGGGTCAGCAGTCACTTCCTGGAATTCCTTTAATGCCTGTTGAAAAGCTGAGAGCTGAGTTACATAATTAGTTAATTCCACAGCTTTAGGAAAACTTTTCCATTGAGCATTTTCAGGAATTAGTAATCGTCCATCCACGGACTGTAACCATCCTTTTATCAGCAATCTTTGCTCCCCTTTTCTCATATCTCTTTAATTCTTCCTCAGTATATTGTGGTTTTTCCCTGTTGCACAGGACCGGTCCAGATCAAGGGTGTCTGCAGTGAAGGGGTTTCAGTAAAGCACTGCTTTTCTGGCTTGACAGTCAGCCAGCTGATTACCTTTGGCTACTTTACCCCCATCCCTGCTGTGCCCTTTGCAATGCATAAGAGCTACTTCTTTAGGACAATACACAGCAGTTAATAGTCTCCTGATCTCTCTGAAATGCTTAATCGGTTCTCCTGTTGCCGTTTTAAACTGTCTTTCTTTCCATATAGCACCATGAGCATGTAAAGTCAAATAAGCATACTTAGAATCAGTGTAGATATCTACTAGCTGCCCTTTGCTTAACTCTAGAGCTCAGGTCAGAGCCACAAGCTCTGCTAACTGAGCACTGATTCCCTGGGAGAGAGATTTTGCTTCTAAAACCTGTTCAGCCATCACCATGGCATAACCTGCTTTACGCTTTCCATCCCGAACAAAAGAACTGCCATCTGTAAATATTTCCATTTCAGGATTTTCTAATGGGGTATCCATTAGATCTTCCTGAGCTGCATAGTTTAAAGTTAGAAACTGGGAACAATCATGATCAGGTGTTTCATTTTCCTTCTCAGGAAGGAAAGTGGCAGGATTTAAATTTCCACATACTTTAAGCTTTGTTATTGGTCCTTGTAACAACAATGACTGATATTTAAGAAGCCTACTATTTGTCATTCAAGTATTAACCTTCGAGTTTAAGATTCCACTCACATCATGAGAAATCAGTAGAGTAAGATTTCATCTATTCCTTAACCTCGGGCTTCAGTGGATACTGCTTCTTATGTGGAAATAAGTGTGGGTCTTTGAGCTTGACAACTACAAGAATAGCATTTTGTGCTTGACCCACAGATTTTCCATCAGCCTATCCAGGGTGGCATTTTGTTCAATTAAAGGGAGAGAAAGGGAGGGCTCTATATTCATGAAAACAGAGGAATGGACCTTGCTCAGTATATCCCTCCCCAAAAGGGGGGAGGAAGACTCTGACACGATCAGACACTCATGTGAAAATAGCACAGTCCCAGTTACAGCTTAAAGAACAATCGTTTGGCTTGTCCAGACAGTCCCACTACGGAAGCAGATTGGGAAGAAAGTAGGCCAGGGGCTTCAGTAAGCACAGAGAAAGTTGCCCCAGTATCTAAAAGGAAATTGACGGGTTGGCCCCCCCTCGGTTATTAATACCCGAGATTCCTCAGGTGTAGATGGGAGCTTGTGTGGGGATCCCCGGGCATCTTCAGTCCTGACCCCTGAAACCTATGCTTCTGAGGGCAGTCTCTCCTCCAGTGTGGTCCCTTGTAGACCAGACGTGCAGCCGGGGTGGCTTAGATGCCTGAGGGCAATCCCGCTTGAGGTGCCCCTCCTTTCCACAGTAATAACAGTAATTTTCACCTGGGTCCCTCTGGGCATTTTTCTCAGGCTGTTTAAGAACGGTTCTTATAGCCATTACGAGGGCTTCCGCCTGTTCCTTTGTCTTTTTCTGCCTTTCTTTCTTTTCCTCATGTTCACTACCATAATAGACTGTTTGGGCCAGTTGCAACACATTAGCCAAAGACTGATTTGGTCCATACGCCTGTTTTAATAGCTTATGGCGGATATCTGGAGCCAACTGAGTAAGAAATGTATCTTTTAAGATCACTCTTCCCTCTTCACTTTCGGGATCAATCTCAGTGAATCTGCAAAGGGCTTCTCTCGTCTGTCTAGGATTTACCAGGAGCTTCCTTCTCCTCCTGTTCTATGTTTGCCAATTTGGCATAGTTTAAAGCCTTAGCATGCGCTTACCTGAGCCCTTCAAGAATACATCTGACAAAATGACTGATCCCATCTTCCTTTAGCCATATTATAGTCCCAGTCTGGTTCTATAGTTGGGACTGCCTGATTCCCAGTGTGAATAGCTGCCCTTCTTCTTTCCTACTGATTCATTACCAAGCCATTCATCTCCATAAGCAACAGCTTTCCCCAAAACTTGAGATTTTGAGTCATGAGTCAGCATTTGTCCCAAGATATACATCACATCCTTCCAAGTAAGGTCATAAAGCAGAGTAACACTTTTAAAAGCTCTAATATATTTTTCTGGGTCCTCTAAATAGTCTCCCAGATCCTCCTTGATTCTTTCTATTTCTTGAGTAACCTTTAACCTCAGAGATGCTCTTGGAGCTGGAGCTCCATCTAACTTCTGAACTCTCAATTCCTAGTGAGGCTAGGTGCTTCCTGACTACCAATCCAAGCTTGGGACCTAAGTAACAGTACGCAGTAACAGCACAGATTACAAGCCCCTTGAAAATCTATGATTCGACAAATTAGGTTAGTAGTTCTAATTCCTAAGATGTTATGAAATGGTCAAAGAGACTGGGAAGTTTGTCCAAGAAAGGAGAGTTTGGTCCACACGCTTTGCCCATTTCTGGTCGGTCCCCGAAGGAGACGTTGGGTGCCTCTTGGCATTGGCAGGTCGGTATAAACCCCCGCCAGGTTTCTGCCACAGCCATATATGGTCTCTGTGGAACCGCAGAGCAGGGCTCTTCCTGTTTTGCGCAGGGCATGTCATTCATTCACACAAGCACACCATAGAGCTCGTAAAGTACAGCAGAAAACGTGTTCGCTAGGAGAACAAAGAACTAGAGCTCGAAGCATCCTTACTTACCTTGTCCTTGTCCCGGAAGAGCCCCCAAGATGAAAGGTTGCTGCTGAACCACGAAAGATGCCGGGATTCTTGGCCTCCAGAGGAGAAGAATTCAATCTGGGGCTGGAGATGAGGCTTGATCACTCAGAGCTTTTATGTAATAAAGTTTTATTAAAGTAGAAAGAAATAGAGAAAGCTTCTGACATAGACATCAGAAGGGGACAGAAAGAGTGCCCCCTTACTAGTGTTAGCAATGAAGTTATATACTTTTAAACTACTTATTACAGTGAATCAAAAGAATGTCTGGAGGTTGTAAAGACCTCACTAGACCCACTCCCATAATTTACATTTTAAGATAACGGGATTAGCCAGAAGGTTTTTTTCCAGAGACTATCCTCAAGCAGGATACATTATTGTTATATAAGCCTAAGGAATGTAGAGAGAAAAAAAGTTTGTCCTTTCCTCCTCCTTGAGAATTCTTCTCTCTCCTTGGGGACACCTGAACTTCTTATCAGCCTGCCTAGGAATTGACTCTCTCAATACCAAGTATATAATATTTATACCTTGAACCTATCAACTCTTACTTCAGTAGTAATGTTGATCAGATAAGTGACATTACAAAAATTACCACAATTTTTATAATAGTATTTTTTAAAATGTTTCCAGATATAGATTATAAGATTATAAACTCTTGAATTGAGTATGTAGAACTAAGAAATTTGCATTTGTGAACCCCATTTCCTATTAGAAATTAGTGTAGTTTTATTATCATTTGATATACAGATCATGTTCATGTTAGTTTGCCTAATATAATACCCTTTAAACACTTCTCAGCATTTAATTTTATCACTTATGTCAATTTAGATGAATTTAGATGCAGGGGTATTTTTCAGACAGATGAATTACTGAAGTGGTGTACTGCCAACTTTTAGAGATAAGAACATAATTTTGGAAAATAATAGAAACTTAAATATTTCTTCAGTGATGAGACAAGAAGCTTGAAGTAAATGCCTTGTATGAATGGGAGTTCTGTTCTTAAGTTATTCAGTCTATTTCATAAATAACTTTAGCATAACTGATTTCAACTAGTATACTCTCAGACATGTCTTATTCACACCTATTACCTTTGGGAAGTCATTTATACTGCTTTCCTTTCTGTGATCTGGTATATGCTTTATTTTCTGTACGTATTTTATTTTGAAGAATTGCTTTCTTACTTATTCAGTGCTACCTGCTTACAGACTATTTTCCAGAAGATCACATTCCATTTATAATAGCACCTTCAGTAAAATAACTTTTTTTTAAGGTATGATGTATTTGTTAAAGCTCTAAGCACTGCTGTAAGACATCTAGGTAATCCTCTTTAATTTACAAGACATGAGTGTAAAGTAAGGAGATTGATTTTTACAAATCACAAGTGAAAATTAATCTCATTCCTTTATGGTCACATTTCTAATTTACTCTCATTTGCTCTTGTCAGAGAGGCACTTGCTTTTCAAAGTAGACTGTGTGTGTTAGAGTCGCCCAGTCGTGTCCAACTTTGCGACCCCACACACTGTAGCCTGCCAGGCTCCTCTGTCCATGGGATTCTCCAGGCCAGAATACTGGAGTAGGTAGCTGTTCCCTTCTCCAGGGCATCTTCCCAACCCAGGGATCGAACACAGGTCTTCCGCATTGTAGGTGAATTATTTACTGTCTGAGACACCAGGGAAGCCCCTCAGAGTAGACTGATACAAGTCAAATTTGTTAATCTAGCAGTGCTATGTGGTGGTTGCTTTAAATGTTAAATATTTAATCTATTTATTCAGCAATCCAAACCTATTCCAGAATAACATACTTGGATAAAATATAGGAACAGTGATATGGAAAACATGATCTCTGTCTTCTTGGATTATATTCTTTCTACATCATTTATTTTATATTTACGTAGCCAGCTCTCTTCTGAGACATACAAAGTTTAACAGAAAATAGCCACTGCTTCTAGGGACTCACAGTCTTCTGGGACAGGCAATCATGCAAAGTAGTAAGTAAACCCATAGAGTATGAGCAACATGTGCTCAGCTCATGGAAGAAAGAGCAAGACTTCCTGAATGTCTTAGAATTTCTAAGACAGATGATCAGCAACATTAAGGCATTGACATAAATAACCTAAAGCGTTTTGGTACACTTCTCATAAAATGAACTATTGCAAGACAGTTTATTAATAACTGATAGTAATTTTTATTGATAAATTGATATTGCTTTCTTACTAAAATAATAAAGCTTCTTATTTGAACCCAGCTTTATAATCTTCAATTTGCTCTCATATCCTGTGTATAATTTTGCCTTTATAACTACTCTGAGAGATATAATCCATATTTCACAGGAAAGAAGTCAAGAATAATGTGTATAAGTGACCTAAGATCATAGGTCACTGAAAGAGCTGTTGTTATTGCCCAGAACTACTGATTTTTAAACTAGAATTTATTTTTTAATCATTCTGACTTCTAAAAATATTTAGATTCTGTCATGCCAATAACAGCCACCATTATAAAATCAAATAAGTGTCACACTTCATTATCATATGTACACCTTTGTTTTCTTTTTTTTTTTCTCTTTTTATTTTTTAATTTTTTATTTATTTTTTTTTAAATTTTTTTATTAGTTGGAGGCTAATTACTTCACAACATTTCAGTGGGTTTTGTCATACATTGATATGAATCAGCCATAGATTTACACTTCTTTTTTAAAAAAAAGTCTGTTAGAATTCAAGAACCTGTACTTATGATTATCCACTCTTCATCTCTTCCTCTGTCAAACCTTCAGAGAGTCTCTTTTCTCTTTTGTGGCTCCTAGTTTAGTGTTAAAATATCTATGGAGGGAAAAATAAACATGAGACAGTATGACATGGTAGCTAAAAGCTAGAACTCTGGAATCAGTCTTTCTGGATTCAGATCTTGCCAACTGTGTGTGATTAGTCATTTACTTAAACCTCTTGAGCCTCAGTTTCCTCATCTCTAAAATGAGAATAATAAAAGGGTATATGCCTAACAGATTGCAAAGATTGAATGAGTTAAAGTCCTTAAAATAGTGCCTTCCACACAATAGGTTAGTAACTGTTGGCAGTGTTATTATTATTATTAAAATATGCTAATAATAACTACCCATTGATCATTTTCAGCTTTGCCTATAGAAAAGGGAAGGGATGAAATAATTTTCCTCTTTTCTACCATTATTAGGCCAAGTCCTGAGAATACAAGCATTTCCCCAATATAAGAAAGAGCCTGAGGTCTTCAAATGACCTACAGTGAGAGCTTGTATCAATTCCCCCAAGCCACTAAGCTCCTTACTTTCTGATCTGTCATGAGTGGAGATGGGACACAATTTTCAGTCATCCTCACACTAAACCTTTGTGAACCTGAAGTAGTCTGCTCTAACTTATCCATGTCTCTTCTAAATTGTAAAGCCCCACCCCTTAACCTCTGGATGGGAAATCATTTTTGGTGCAAACTGCTAAATCATAGCCACTTTCTCCATAATTTTCTTAAACCACGGCACCCTCGTTGGGCAAAACAAGGGTCTGGCTCTTGCCAAATGGAGGACAAAGGTCACCTCTTATTTCACCTGTGCCACGGTTCCATGATGTGATTGCCCAGGATGGGGCAACGTAGTAGCAAGTTGAAAGAACCCTGCCTACACTCACAACCACATGAGTGTAACAGGCTCTATGTGCTGTACATGTGTGTATCCATGCCACTCTCACGGCATTTTTCCCAGCTGCTTAGTCACTATGTCACATGAAAGTGACGTGGAAGACTATGTACACCAACTAAAAAGAAAAAAAAAACGGGACTAAGGGATGATTCAAGAAAGAAATGAGGTGAAACACCTATTGCTCAGTCAACAGAGTTTTGTTTCATCGTTATGAAAGGGGAAAGCTTAACTCCAAAGGGAAGCCCCACGGAAGATGAAGACTTTTCAAGAGCTTCTGGCTGCCAAGCCACACACGTGACAGGGAAATAGAACAGCTGTGGGATCCCTGGGCAACGCTGCCGTCTGCAGCCACTGCAGTTTGTGCTGCAGAGGATGCCTGGGGGAAACCCTGCCCTCCTACGGTCTTGTGTCCTCAGTAACCAAAGTGAGTCAGGACTCTCTGCTGGGTGAACACTCAAAATGGCCTCGTTTTAACATAGCCTTTTCCCTAGACACACCTTAGTGGTCAATACAGTGTTGCTCTCTGAGTCGTGTCCGACTCTGCAACCTGTGGACTGTAGCACACCAGGCTCCTCTGTCCGCTGGATTTTCCAGGCAGGAATACTGGAGGGGGTTGCCATACCCTACTAGGATTATTATTAAACATGTCATCCTCATTTATTCTCCAAAAGAATGAAAACTGACACAAATTACTAGTTGGGATAAATAGTATTGATTTCTGAGAAAAGAAGTTATTCAGAGAGCTAAAGAAAATCCAATTTGATAAATGCTAACTGAACATAACAGGTGCAGTCACAATACAGGCATTCCTGAGAGAGACTGCGGGTTCAATTCCAGACTACTGCAATAAAGTGAGTATAATAAAGCAAGTCAAAGGAATTTTATGGCTTGCATATAAAAGTTATGTATATACTATTGTTGTTTAGTCACTAACTTGTGTCTGACTCTTTTGCAACCCCATGGACTGTAGCCCCCAGGCTCTTCTGTCAGTGGGACTTTCCAGCCAAGAATATGGGAGTGGGTTGCCATTTCTTTCTTCAGGGGATCTTCCTGACCCAGGGACTGAACCCACATTTCCTGCTTATCAGGCATATTCTCTACCACTAAGCCACAAGGGAAGCCATGTATATACCATACCGTAGTCTATAAAGTATGAAGAAGCATTATGTCTGAAAAACAATGTACATACCTTAATTAAAACATCTTTTATTGCTAAAAAATGCTATCATCTGAATCTTCAGTGAATCATAGTAGTAACATCAAAGATTACTGATCACAGATTATGATAGCAAATACTAATGAAAAAATTTCCAATATTGTGAGAATCACCAAAGTGTGACACAGGGACACAATGTGGGCAAACGCTGTTAGAAAAATGACAAACTTGGATTTGACACAGAAACAACTTACATGGCATTTACATGGTATTGACAACTATTTACATACTGTGCTGTATTTACACCTATTTATATAACATTTTCCTTGTATTGGATATCATATGCAATCTAGAGAGGGTTTAAAGTATACAGGAGGGTTAATTTAGGTTATATGCAAATATTTTGGCATTTTATATCTGGGACTTGAGGATTTTGGTATCCACAGGGGATCCTGGAGCCAATCCCTCCAGAATATTAAGGGACAACTACAAATGTAGACAAAGGAGCCTGGCGAGACACGGTCCTTAGAGTCACAGAGTCAGACATGACTAAAGCGATGGTGCATGCATCATAAATCTAGAAGGCAGTGGATGTGTCTTTCTAAGGCTTAAGATAAATTTTGGATGAACTCTTTTACCACCAATTAATCCACTCATTCACCTTTTTTGTTTTCTATGACATAAATTTGGTTTTTTAATCCAGTGAATTTATGGTCACATCACATGCAGCAAAAGTTAATCTAGTAAAAATTTCCTAAACAAGTTTTATGGGATGTAGAAATATGAGGTATGATTCCTACCCTCAAAGAACTTCTTGCCTTCTCCTAAGTAAGAAGATTCATACATATGAAAAACAGCAAATGAAATCTTTCAGAGCTGTATTAAATTCCATATCATACAGAAGGGTTCTCAGCATTTCAAAGAGAGCATTTGGAGCTGATGGTGTAGTGAGGTCCTAAGAAGACACAGAACTCAAGCTAGAGCTGAGAGAATAAGTTGGGAATTAAATAGAGAGATGAGAAAAGGCTGTTTGGGGGAAAGCCATTCCAGGAAAAGGTTACAGCACAGAAGGCCATGTGTTTTCACAGGACACCAAAGCAAGTGGCCTGACTAGATGTTGTGTGAGGGAGTAGGGAGAAATACTAGATGACCAATTGACAGGGTATAACTGTATTATATTCTTAAAGAAAATGTACTTTAAGGCATCAGGCATTTTTGGCCATTAGGTCAAGTGAGGAACACAGATAAACACAGACTCAGCTCTGAACTTCCACTTCCACCCATGAAATAAAAGAATACACTATAAGGTGACTGGACAGGCTATTTTTAGGTGGCAGTGCTCCCAGAAATAAACATCATAATTTCACTTCTGAATAAGGTAGTTTACCTTCTGCCAAGATGTATTCCATGTCCCTGAAAATTTTATATAAACACTTTCAGTGACAGAGCCCTTCCATGAAAGGGAAAAACCTCTTCTATTTGTTAGCAGTGTTGAAAATAGCCGTGTCCTCCTAAATCAAATGAAATGATTGGTCTTGCTTTCTGGAAATAAACTGAAAAAAGATGATTCTGAATATTTCAGTGTATCTCATCAACTGTATACATTTAGTTCATTGCTAAGTCATACTCCCTCCCTCACATTAATGTCCCTAATTGCCACCGATGGGTGTCATATATTAGGCTAAACACTGAGCTAAGTTGTCAGGAGATTTTGTGGGTCAGATGAGTGAGTGAGTGAAAGTCACTCAGTCGTGTCCAACTCTTTGCAACCCCATGGACTATACAGTCCCTGGAATTCTCCAAGCCAGAATACTGGAGTGGGTAGCCTTTCCCTTCTCCAGGGGATCTCCTCAACCCAGGGATCAAACCCAGGTTTCCTATATTGCAGGCTTTACCAGCTGAGCCACAAGGGAAGCCCAAGAATACTGGAGAGGGTAGCCAGCCTATCCCTTCTCCAGGGGATCTTCCCGACCCAGGAATCGAACCGGGGTCTCCTTCATTGCAGGCGGATTTTTTACCAACTGAGTTGTCAGGGAAACCCATGGGTTAGATGACTTGGTTATTAACCCTGGCTTCAGTTAACTACCTTGCAAATTCACAGTAGGATTGGGGAGATCGTCAATACCCTGAAAATTACAGGCTAAACTAATATGAACCACTATCTGGCCATGTAATCTCAGATTCCACTTTCACAGACAAAACAGTTTCAATGTTTAATGTGGTTTTTAAAGGTCAAGTTAGCATAAGCATAAAAACAGTAAACACATGCTGAATTGGCTTAACTACATGTGAAGTACAAAAATATTTTGAAAATTTCACAGTAAAAAAACAGCAGTGAAAGAAGTTAGATATATATTAATATCAGAAGTTCTAGTATACCATATATTAGGATATTAAGATCTGATTATAAGCCATTTGATTAAAAGTCTTCAAGCATGTAACCATTTCTAAAAAAATTACAAGGTTTATTTGTCTAACATCTCAAAAGTGTGACTAGAATGCAAACACTCTCATAAATTAATCTGATCACATCTTAGAGAGTAGAATTTTGCCATATATTATTCTCTCTGTGTCATTTAAACTCATTTTAAACCTTCCCTGAGTCAATAAGCAAAAGAAAGTGAAGTGTCAACTTATACTGAACTCCATCTATGTGGCATTTTAAGTATTAGAATAAGTGGAATTATGTGAAATACTCAACAGTATAAAACTATTGCATATAGTACTTCTTTATATTAGTGAGATTATACATAGAAATTAAATCTTAAGGGAAAGAAACATTATTTGATGAAGGAAAATAATTTAAAGTATATCATAGGTAGTAAAATCAATTTTAATATCACTACAAAAAGAAATGAGTACTGTAGGGAAGAGAAATAATATGTTTTAAATTTCACATTTCAGTAGACAATCTGAAATGTAAGTAGCCCTTTGAGTCAAAATGTTTCAATGCTAATTCTCTATTAAGGAAAATCACAAGTGTTCTTTCATTTGCAAATGATTTCCATAAAATGATCCAAACTTTTGTTCATGTTGTAATTAAAAATTGAAAAGTATGGAGCTCTCTTTCTCATCTTCCTCTAAACTGAAAGTTAAATGTCTTTTTAAAAAATTAAAATGAAAACTATCTCCTCTATGAACACTGCTTTGCATATCTTTTTCTCAAATTTTAATTTAAAAAAATATGTATGTCCTTATGTTTCTTGTCACTAGCTATAGAACTGAATTTTAGGTCTAAAGGCAAGTTACAGAGAAAATGGGGTTATGGACACTTTTCATGACAGATGTGGTGACCTTAAGAAGGAAAACAAGGATGAAAAGACTGTCTCTTAATTATCACTTGTACAAATGGCAGGTGGAATCAAATGAAAAAAGATAAGACAAATCACTTTTTCTAGGTTCTTTGTTCTGAATTGATATGTCTGACCATTAATAGATAGCTTAGTGGTTACTAAGTGCTTAATATTATACATAATAGTGCTTAATATTATGAATAAAATCTTAAGTAAAAAATCTTACAATAGGGCCACACCTCTGTGCTCATGGCTGAATAATTTTCAAACTCTGACGTCCCTATTTAACTCACTGTCCAGCCTTTTCATTCTCTGTGTCATATGGATATTCATCATGCAGACGGTGACAAGTTTTCAATGTTTCTCCCTGTGTATCCTATGGAACAAAACAGATACCATGGTTCTTTCTTAAGCTTCAGGCATAGATGAAGGAAAAGAAATCTATGATATTACTATGTAATGTAGAGAGACAGATGAGTAATAAAACTGTGGATAACTAGTGAGAAAAGAGGTTTTAACAACAGTGTGAAATCAGACAAGTTTTTAATTAAGATTATGCTTAATGTTTCCTGAACTTGATAGTACTTTTACACAGTGAAATGTAATTCTCACAAAAGTTATCTTTTTTTTTTTTTTTTGGTTAGGAAATGTTGAGGAGTACAGTCCAAAACTGCTTTGTAGAATAGAAGCTTTCTGTGCCCCTAAAAAATTTAACTTTCTTTCACTAATGCGGTAAGTCAATTCTTCCTGAATATTTGGGCACATTAGTATTTCAGAGCTGGACACGACTGAAGTGACTTAGCAGCAGCAGCAGTATTTCATGTCTAAAAATGTTATTTGAGTCACAGTAGTAACATTGCTTTTTCTTTCTCTGTTGAAAGAAAAACTTCCTTAAATTCAGACAGATACATTTTTCCTATTCCTTTTCATTCAGATGGTAGGAACAACTAACTTAAAAACAGATTTAATTATGAATTACAGTAGTAAAATGCTATTTTTAGTTAAAGTGAAAGTTGCTCAAGTCATGTCTAACTCTCTGTGATCCCATGGACTAGTCCATGGAATTCTCCAGGCCAGAATACTTGAGTGGGTAGACCTTTGCCTTCTCCAGGGGATCTTCTCAACCCTGGGATCGAACCCAGGTCTACCACATTGTGGGTGGATTCATTACCAGCAGAGCCACAAGGGAAGCCCAAGAATACTGGAGTAAGTAGCCTATCCCTTCTCCAGCAGATCTTCCTGACCCAGGGATCCAACCGTGATCTCCCACTTTGCAGGCAGATTCTTTACCAACTGAGCTATCAGGGAAAAAAGTATCCCTTTTAGTTAGCATTCCCACATATCTTGGAATTCATGGTAATAATGATAATGACTCTTACGTAGCACTTTTTAATTTTCAAAGTATTTTCACATACACCATCCGATTTGGCCTTCCAGTATGTGCAACTATAAACTAATGTGGTTTTATTCTTGTAAGTGAGGAAAATGAGGCTCCAGATTACATGAACTTGGGTATGATTGTAGTTTGTATATTATTAAAATAATAAGACATTACCCAGCAAATACATATTATTTTGACTAGAAAAGTTTTAAGAATTTTGTGATAGTATGTACATTTTGCTTAAATTGACCCACAATCCAGCCTTTACTTGGACACAACTTTTTTGAATTTAGGGCTTAAAAGAAAAGTCATAAAGTAGGGAAGTCATTAAAAAGAATAAACTGTTTTTAAAAATGTTAATAGTTTACCAAAACTAGAGTAAAAATAAAATATAGTTTTGACTAATTGGGGAACACTTTTATTGAAGAGCAAAGATAAGCATAGAAAGAAAAGCATTTCTGGCATGCAGTTCCTTAAAATGTAAATTAAAAACATAACTATCACACAATTAATAAAGAAAAGAACTAGAAAATATAGATACACATATTTTGGGGGCCTTTTCTTTTTAAAAACTTCATTGAGGTATAATCTATTCACCACAAAATTGTACAGTCACCACCACAATCCAATTTTAGAACATTTCCATCACTTTAATAAGAACCCTTGTGGCCCATTTGCAAATACTCTCCATTCCTACTCTCAGTTCCAGCAACTGCTAATTTATTCTCTCTCTAAAGATTAGCCTTTTTACTGCATGTTTTCTTACACTAAAACTGTGTTTTACACTAAAAAGCTTTTATTTTCTAAATGTATAATTATTCAATGTAAATCTAGTTCTTTGTAGAGCTAAATAAACATGTGTTTAATACACAGCAACTTCATGTTTTTCTTCTTTTTGAATTTTATGATTTTCTGCCTCCTTTATACCCTGCTTCAGCTTTCTTACTGTACCCAGTTGCTATAGAATAGACCTGTTTAAGTTGTTTTCTGAACACCGAGTTTGAGGTCAGTATCTCAAGCTGTGAAGTGATGTCTGGCAATAGGGAATACTGCAAAATGATGGAGAGAGAACAACCTAGGGCTTATGCATGTCTAGAGGGTCTAATAGTTGGTGTACTCATTTACTCAGCTATTAAAAGTTTTATTATGGGTCTTTTGCCTCTTTTGGTGAATCTGGTTGAGAACTGTAACTGGAATAGAGATAGCATACTCCCCTGCACCCCAGTTTGGCTGTTTATCTTGTAGAAGAGAACCCAAACAGTTCTCTCAGTCCAGGATTTTTTCCTTTCCTTCCCTCCCTCCTTCCCTTGCTTCCCCCTCCTCCTTCCTTCCATCTTCATTTATAGAATTTTTCTTTTTACTACAGACCTTATCAGGAATTCCATAAATTACATCAATTTGGAGTAAATACAGGCTACTTAAATCTTATAATACAGACCATGGCTACTTAAATCTTGGATTATTTATAAAACTATTTCTTCCCAGTTTAAAAACTGTCAAAAATAAAGAAATGATTTTATGCCATCCCATGTAACATGGATTGCCTGATTAAATTCTGTGCTGTTTTGTTTAGAGAAAATATTTGTCATTTCTGTCTGCTGTTGTCCAGCTATTACAAGTAGGATGATTCTGCCCTAGATTTCCTTTATGCCTTGTTCAGTTCAGTTCAGTTCAGTTCAGTTGCTCAGTCGTGTCCGACTCTTTGCGACCCCATGAACTGCAGCACACCAGGCCTCCCTGTCCATCACCAACTCCCAGAGTCCACCCAAACCCATGTCCATCTAGTCGGTGATGCCATCCAACCATCTCATCCTCTGTCGTCCCCTTCTCCTCCCACTTTCAATCTTCCCCAGCATCAGGGTCTTCTCGAATGAGTCAGCTCTTTGCATCAGGTAGCCAAAGTATTGGAGTTTCAGCTTCAGCATCAGTCCTTCCAATGAACACCCAGGACTGATCTCCTTTAGGATGGACTGGTTGGATCTCCTTGCAGTCCAAGGGACTCTCAAGAGACTTCTCCAACACCACAGTTCGAAAGCATCAATTCTGGGCTCCGCTTTCTTTATAGTCCAACTCTCACATCCATACACGACCACCCGAAAAACAATAGCCTTGACTAGACAGACCTTTGTTGGCAAAGTAATGTCTCTGCTTTTTAATATGCTGTCTAGGTTGTTCGTAACTTTCCTTCCAAGCAGTAAGCGTCTTTTAATTTCATGGCTGCAATCACCCTCTGCAGTGATTTTGGAGCCCAAAATAATAAAGTCTGACACTGTTTCCACTGTTTCCCCATCTATTTCCCATGAAGTGATGGGACCAGATGCCATGATCTCAGTTTTCTGAATGTTGAGGTTTAAGCCAACTTTTTCACTCTCCTCTTTCACTTTCATCAAGAGGCATTTTAGTTCCTCTTCACTTTCTGCCATAAGGGTGGTGTCATCTGCATATCTGAGGTTATTGATATTTCTCCCTGCAATCTTGATTCCAGCTTGTGCTTCCTCCAGCCCAGGGTTTCTCATGATGCATGCTGCATATAAGTTAAATAAGCACGGTGATAATATACAGCCTTGACGTACTCCTTTTCCTATTTGGAACCAGTCTGTTGTTCCATGTCCAGTTCTAACTGTTGCTTCCTGACCTGCATACAGGTTTCTCAAGAGACAGGTCAGGTGGTCTGGTATTCTCGTCTCTTTCAGAATTTCCCACAGTTTATTGTGATCCACACAGTCAAAGGCTTTGGCATAGTTTTAATGCTGTTCTTGGGAAAGCTACTGCTATTTCATCCAGTGTATGCGTCCTCCGTCGCTAAGTTGTGTTCTGACTCTGTGACCCCATGGACTGTAGAGGAACCCACCAGGCTGCTCTGTCCATGGGGTCTTCTGGGCAAGAATACTGGAGTGAGCCGCCATTCCCTCCTCCAGGGGATCTTCCCAACCCAGGGATTGAACATGCATCTCCTGCATTGGCAGACAAATTCTTTACCACTGAGCCACTTGGGATAGACTCTGCTTAGTCTTTAAAAACTAGTAACACAGAGAATATAACAGATAAGCTGATCTCCTTCAGGTGCTGTGGTTGAGAGGACAGAATAAATGAAACTTCCACCTCCCAACAGAATATGCTTGTATTGTAAATGCAGGGTCACACTTTCAGAGTGAATCATCACGTTTCCTTAAGCTAGCTTTTTGTTACTTGGGAAATCCTCCCTTTATCCTTTGGCCCAAGCTACCACCACAAGTTTGTTAGACTGTTTCCATAAAGTTAAATATAATTATTATGCTTTTAAAATGTACATTATGTCAAATTTCAGAGTCATAGAATTTTCCAGAACCCTTGGATGTAATTTAGTTTAGCCCTTCATGTTCTGTGAGGTGGCCTGAGGCCCAGTAAAGTTATATGACTAATCATTAACCTATTACTAAAAGATCCAAGACTAGAATCCAGGTTTCCTGTAAGCTTTTCTTGAAATATAGTTGGCATATAATATTATGTTAGTTTCAGGTGTACTACATAGTGATTTGATATTTGCATACACTATGAAATGATCACAATAAACCTAGTAATCATCTGTCCCCCTACAATTATTGCAATATTATATCACCATGTTCCTTATGCTATATAGTACACCCCCTTGGCTTATTCTATAACTGCACGTTTGTACCTCTTAAATCCCCTTCGCTTATTTCATGACCCCCACCTCCTTCCACTCTGGCCACTACACATTTGTTCTCTGTATCTATGAGTCTTTTTTTGTTTAGTTTGTTTGTCTTGCTTTTAGATTCCACATATAAGTAAGATATTATAGCATTTCTGTTTCAGTCTGACTTACTTCACTTGGCATACTACCTTCTAGATCTGTCTATGTTGTTGCGAATGGCAAGATTTCATTTTTATAGCTAATATTTTATATAAAACACACACCACATCTTCTTTATCCATTTGTCTGTTGATGACACTTAGGTTGCTTCCATATCTTGGCTATTTTTTTAAATTATGGCTAATAATGCTGCTATGAACATGGGAATGCATACATCTTTTGGAATTAGTGTCTTGGGTTTTTTGAGCAAATACCTGGAAGTGAAATTGCTGAATCATAGGGCAGTTCTATTTTTTACTTCTAATAGGAATCTATAAAAATTGGGTAATTGTAATTGCCTATACCAATGGCACTAGTGGTAAAGAATCTGCCTGCCAATGTAGGAGATTCAAGAGATGAGGGTCAGTCCCTGGGTTGGGAAGATCCCTTGGAGTAAGGAATGGCAACACACTCCAGTATTCTTACCTGGAGCATTCCATGGACAGAGGAGCCAGGCAGGAGCCGCAAAGGTTCATGGAGGCGCAGAGAGTCAGACCTGACTGAGTGAGTGAGCACACACATGCCAATTTACAATCTTACCAAGGAGGGCTCCCTTTTCTCCACATCCTCCCCAACATTTGTTGTTTATGATATCTTTGATGATAGCCATTCTCACAGGCGTGAGGCAGATTCTCACTGTGGTTTTGATTTGCATCTCCTTTTGATGATTAGAGATGTTGAGCATTTTTTCAAGTGTCTCTCGGCCATCTGTATGTCTTCTTTGGACAAATGTCTATTCAGTTCCTCTGCCCATTTTTTAAATTGGATTGTTTGGGTTTTTTTATGTTGAGTTGTATGGTTTCCTTGTATATTTTGGATATTAACTCCTTATTGGACGTATTACTTGCAAATATTTCTCCCATTCAACAGGTTGCCTTCTTGTTTTGTTGACGGTTTCCTTCACCATGCAAAAGATTTTTAGTTTGGTGTAGCCCATTTGTTTATTTTTGCTTTTGTTTCCATTCCCTGAGGAGACATTTTGAAAAATGTATTACTAATACTGATGTCAGAGAGCCTACTGCCTATATTTTCTTCTCAGAGCTTATTGTTTTAGGACTTACAATTAAGTCTTTAATCCATTGTGAGTTTTTTTTTTTTTGTATATGGTATGAGAAAGTAGTCAATTTCTTTTGCATGTAGCTGTTTAGTTTCTCCAGCACCATTTATTGGAAAGACTTTTTACCCTCATGTATTGACACATCCTTGCTTCCATTGTTATAAATCAACTGGCCATATAAGCCTGGGTTAATTTCTGGGCATTATATTCTGTTCCATTGAGCTTTGTGTCTGTTTTTGTGCCAGTAGCTACTTTTTTGATTACTATAGCTTCACAGTATAGTTTGAAATCAAGGAGCATTATACTTGCAAGTTTGTTCTTCTTTCTAAGATTGCCTTGGCTACTCAGGGTCTTTTGTGTTTCCATACAAATTTTAGAATTATTATTCCTGTGAAAAACACTTTGTTAGGGATTGCATTGAATCTGTAGATGAGCTTTGAGTAGTATGTTCATTTTGACAATATTGATTCTTCCATTTCATGAGCATGAAATAGCTTTCTAACATTTTATTTTCTTCAATTTCTTTCATTAATGTCTTCCAGTTTTCAGGATACAACTCTTGTACCGCTTTGGTTAGATTCCTAGGTATTTTATTCTTTTGATACAGTTATAGATGGGATTATTTTAATTCTTTTCTGTTAGTTCATTGATAGTTTATAGAAATGCAGTAGATTCCTGTATATTAATTTTGTATTGTGAAACTTTACCAAATTCACTTATAGTTTTAATAGGGTTTTTTTTGGGGGGGAGTGATATCTTTAGGATTTTCTATATATAATATCATGCCATCTGTAAACAGTAACAGTTTTACTGCTTCTTTCCAGTTTGGATTCCTTTTATTTCTTTTCTACCCTGACTACTATAGTTAGGACTTTCAGTACTGTGTTTAATAAAAGTGATGAGAGTGGGCATCCTTATATTGTTCCTAATCTTAAGGAAAATACTTTTAGCGTTTCACTGTTGAATATCATGTTAGCTGTGGATATGTCATGTTTATATATTGAGGCATTTTCCCCTCAATACCCACTTTGTTGAGAGTTTTTAATCATGAATCAATGTAGAATTTTGTCAGAAGATTTTTTGTGTCTATTGAGATATTTTATTTCTCAGTCTATTAATGTGGAGCATCATATTAATTGATTTGCAGATATTAACCATCCTTGCATTCCCTGCTGTAAATCCCATTTGATCATGGCTTATGATTATTTTAATGTTTTGTTGAGTTTGTTTTGCTAACATTTTGTTGAGGGTTTTTGCATCTATATTCACCAGTGATTTGGCCTGTAATTTTTTTTTTTTTAATGGTATCTTTATCTCATTTTGGTATCAGGGTGATGCTGGCCTGGTAGAATGGATTCAGAAATGTATTTTTCTCTTTAATATTAGTACACACAGTATTGTTTAAGAGGCCTCAAACTATCTTTATTTTTTTTAATCCTTTTTTCATTTTTCTATTCAGCTTGTGTAATTTCCATTACTTAGATAAGATCACTTATCTATTCCTCTGGGCTTCCCTTGTGGCTTAGCTGGTAAAGAATCCTCCTGCAATGTGGGAGACCTGGGTTCAATCCCTGGGTTGGGAAGATTCCCTGGAGAAGGGAAAGCCTACAAGGCTACCCACCCCAGTATTCTGGCCTGGAGAATTCCATGGACTGTACAGCCCATGGGGTCACAAAGAGTTGGACACGACTGAGTGACTTTCACTTCACTTCACTTATCATCTAATCTACTATTGATCATTCTGATGTACTTTTTACTTCACTTACCATGTTCTTCAGATCTGGTTCTTCTTTATATTTTCTAACTCTTTGGTGAAATTCTGTGTTTATCCATGCATTTTTTATGATCATTATCTTGAACTCTGTTTTGGGTAGAATGCTTATCCACACTTTGTTTAGTTCTTTTTCTGAGGTTTGGTCTTATTCCTTAGTTCAGTGGTGGGGCTGAGTCCCCACAGAGCTGTCTGCATGACTTGGGCCGGAGGGGCATGTCTGGGGCTGGTGCCAAGTACCCAGTGCTATTAGAATAGAGTCGCTGAGTCATGTCTGACTCTGTGACCTCATGAACTGTAGCCCCCCAGGCTCCTCTGTCCATGGGATTCTCCAGGCAAGAATGCTGGAGTGTGTTGCCATTCCCTTCTCCAGGGGATCTTCCTGACTGAGGGATTGAACCTGGGTATCCTGTATTGAGCCACCAGGGAAGCCTAATAGGATAGAAAGAGGATTCTGAAGTTGTACTTTGCAGTGCCTGTGTCCACATGGTTAGAACAAGCTCCCTAAAAAGGTACCAAGGGTGCTTCTATTGCCCCCCTGCCTCTCCAGAGGCTCTCAGAGATGAGTAAGTAGTTCTGATTCAGGCTCCTTTCAAACTTCTGGGACTTGAAGTATGTGAGATTTTTGTACATGCCACTTAAGAGTGAAAAAAGCCCTCCTGCTTTCTTTAACACAAACCTCGCTGGTTTTCAAAGCCAGATGTTATAGGGGCTCATATTTTAGGTGTAGGACCCACAGGCCAGGGAGACCAACATGAGATTGGACCCCTTGTTCCTTGGAGAGGACTTCTGTGATTGTAATATTCCTCTTGTTTGTGAGTTGCAGATCCAAGGGTGTGGGTCCTGACAGTACTGGGTTTCTGCCTCTCCTCCTTGTTTCATGGCAATTCCTTCTTTCCGTCTTTAGTTGTAGAAGATCTTTGCTGCTAGTCCTCATGTCACTCTCATAGACGGTAGCTCTGTAAGCAGCTGTAACTTTGCTGTGTCTGTGAGAGGATGTGAGTTCATGGTCTCCCTGCTCTGCCATCTTGCCCACCCCTCCCTGTTATAAGCTTTTCTAAACTCACTTCATCACCTGTGGTCTATAGCATTAGCTTACCTAAGCAAGTCATCCTTTCCTGTTGTGCATGGAAATGTAATTTGAACTACTTTATAAAGGAATTTTGCATAATAATAGGCTATGTGATATTGATTTTGATATCAAAATGTCGATATTGATATTGATATCGAACCTTAATTTAATAAATTATTTTAATTACAGTACAGTTCAGAAATCCATTTTCTTCCAAAATAATGGAAAGATATCTATAGTGCTAAATAAACTGTGAACTGTTAATAAAAAGGTTCAATAGATGAATGGCCAAGTAGATTCTAAGGACCAACCCCTAGTCATTGCACTGAGCTAATTTTAACCTTGCTCTGATCAAAACCCTCTTTTCTAGTAAGTGTAAAGAATTAGGTCCAGCAGGAGACAAGCCTTTATAAAGCAAATGTTTGTCCCAGATAAAAGAAAGCACATATTTAAATACAGCTAGCAACTGTGTTTTCAAAGCTCTTTAAAATACTGGTAGTACTGCCTCTCATCTTCAGGTCCATATTATTTGGGGACCACATAGAGCCTGACAGTTAATAATGTGTCAAAATCTTTGTCAAAAATTCCCATATTAAGATTCACCTTGCTGAAGTATATATTCCTTCAAATGGCAACCCAGTGTTTCACGTTAAAATAACTTTTTACACAAATGAAACTTTTGCTAATTTTTATTTCTGATATAGCACATAGCATTACTTATAAAAAACAAAAGAAAGATATTGAGTATTAGCATTTTTTAATTCATGTTTCCTTTCTAGAAATCTTGAGAGAGAAATCAACGTGGCACAAGGGTCAGCAATCTTTAACCTAAAGCCTCTCAATCTGCTGCTTATTCACTGGGTAGAAGTGAAGTAGGTGGGTTGGGAATACAAACTGGTTCAAAGTTTCATTCCTGTAGTGGATCATATTTTGACAAAATTGCTTTGGCCTGAAGAGAACATTAAACTCAGAAGCACAAAGGAATAAAAGCAACTAACTGGATGTGTTCTCTGTTCCAGAAAATATGTTTGATATATAGGCCCTTTTATTTCATCTTCACAGGTAAGAATTATTCCCATATTACAGATGAGGAAACAGAGTTTTAGAAATGTGTCCAAGATCACAATCAAAAAAAAAAAAAAAAGTTGATATTTAAACAAAGGTAGACAAGTTTCAAAATTCACATTCTCAACCAGTGCATTAGCCTGTACATCTAGGTGGTATTGGAATGATCTGCAAAGACAGACCTGGAAATCATGCCTGACCAAGCAGGCTGGGAAGGATTCCTGAGCAAAAGAAAGAAAGTATGCATTCCTTTCCTTCTCTTTTGCCTGCCTCTGTCCACACTCAACACTGTCATCTCTAGTTGAACTGCTATAAAATCATCATCATTATTTCAAATTGGCACAAGTGGTGTTGGTATAACTAATCTGGTGGTGGTGGTTTAGTTGATAAGTCTTTTCTGACTCGTTGTGACTCCATGGACTTTAGCCCGCCAGGCTTCTCTGTCCATGGGATTTCCCAGGCAAAAATACTGGAATGGGTTGCCATTTCTTTCTCCAGGGGATCTTCCTGACCCAGGGGTTGAACCTGCATCTACTGCATTACAGGTGGATTCTTTATCACTGAGCCACCAAATAATTAATTTGGCCAATAGGACAAATAAAAAACAAACTACATTTCACCTTAAAATTTTTCATGGATTAGTTTTGTGAAAACACCTTCATAATAAAGCACAATAGTTTAGACTCACTTAATACAAACTTCTGTAACTTACTCTGAGAGTTTGTGTTGAAATAAAAAAATAAGGTATGTTCTTTAAGGATATGACTAGTGTGGTTCAGCCTGAACTTGAATAGGTTGTTATCCTACTGCACACAACTTCTCAAGGTCTTTGCATTCATGGAATCTTAATACAGTGGATTACACTGTACCAGAATCCTTTGAGAGAGTCAGAATAAATAGCTATTCTGATTTAAAAAGACTAAAAATTTTTCCATGACCAGAGTCATTATTTTCACTTATCATACAGGTGAGTTATGCTAACTGTGAAAGTTAACCATTTCAAAAAAGTTAAAAAGAACTAAATCAACTAAAAATCTCCCTAAGAGACCATTGTTAATATATCAGTGAACACATTTCTATTTGACCCTTCATAAATATATTTTGTATTTAGATGCAGATGGACAACTGTCCCCAAAATTCAGTTGACATCCTAGAGATGATGTTATTAATGTAGAAGGCTGTGTGGCTGGGAATAATACCATATCTTAGTCATTCAAGGAAAAATGAAGGTTAAGAAAACACGTTGTAAGCATAAAAACTGAAAATTCAGAGCTGAATTATATAGATATTTGGTATGTATATTTTCTATGCCATATCAGCATACAGAAATCTTTTCTTCCTTCTTATGCATAAGGGCAGTTTTGGAAAGAAGGACAAGAGTAAATGCTATATACTTGTCATTTATAAGTTCGCTTGCTTTATCCTGTTAAGCTCAGAGATACGCAGTATGGTGTTAAGGTACCAGCTCTCTTGTGCCTTTGTCGATGATAAGTCATCATGGCTTATTTCATTCTTTCTTTGATTCCTTTAGTCAACAAATACTTCATGAGCATTTATTCTATGTCAGGCACAGTGAACAAAAAAAATCCCCAGTCTTGGGTTGCTTACAGAATAGTGAAAGGAGACAGATACTAAACAAGTAATCAGAATAAATATTTGGTGTCATGAATACAGAATAAATATAGTTTGTGATAGAGCTATATAGAACTCTACAAAAGGGAAGGGAGAAGTAGGTGGTTACTCTTTTATGTAGACTGGTGTGAGGAGAGACTTTCTAAGTAAGGAAACATTTGAGCATAGAATTTAGGAAACTGAGCAGCAAGCCCGGAGGATAACTGTGCGAGAATATTTAGACAGGTGTGGGCAAATGGCCTGAGGTAAGAGCTTGCTTATTGTGCTCAAGGAGCAGCAAGGTATCCAGTGTGACCTGAACACAGTGACCCCAGGGCGGGAGTGAGGCTCACAGGGAGCAGGAGTTCAAATGATGCAGGGCCTTATAGGCATCTGTGACAGCTTTGTCTTTATCATGAATGAGCTGGGAAGCCACTGCAGTGTTTGAGCACAGAAGTGACATGATCTACCTTTGTTTTAAGGATAACATTTGATCTACCCAAGATGCATGTGGAGACACAATAATGCATGCCCACATGGTGGTACTTTCTCCTGTAAGGTCACAATTAACTCCATACAGTACATGGTGTTATCCTCAGCCAGAATGGGGCTCAGAGAAGTTACTCAGCTGCCCAAGAAGACTGAGAGAGAGAGACCTTAAGTGGAGTTAGGATTGATGTCCAGACCTGTCACCCTAAAGCCAGAGTTCTTTCCTCCTAACCTGTACACAAGTTAAAATGTTAACTACTCTAGAGAGAGTAATTGTTACATTGTGTGACCTACTTTTCAGTCATTTATCTGGGTAAGACTCTAAAGAGGGAATATGATCAGATTTCGTCTCTGAATGTTAATACTCTTTTTTAACTTGTTATTTTATATTGTAGTAGAGACGATTAACAATACTGTGATCGTTTCAGGCACACAGCAGAGTGATGCAACCATACATGCACATGTATTCATTCTACCCCAGAACCCCCTCCCATCCTAACACTGACATTGAGCAGTTCCCTGTCCTATACAGGAGGTCCTTATTGGCTATCCATTTTAAATACAGCAGTGTGTACATGTCCATCCCAAGCTCCCAAACTATCCGGTCTCCCCTCATTCCCCCAGCAACCATAATTGGTTCTCTAAGTCTGTGATTCTGTTTCTGTTTTGTAAATAAGTTCATTTGTATCATTTCTTTTCAGATTCTGCACATAAGGGATATTATGTGACATTTCTCTTTCTCTGACTGACTTCACTGTAACAATCTCTAGGTCTATCCATGTGAATGTTAGTATTCTGACACAGCTCATTTTTCATGTCATCTTTCTTCTCTGTCCAAATTTCTTTTAGAAGTGAATTTTCACATTTTGTATTTTACTATGAACTATAACTGAGCTCATTTGTGTCACACTAATCTATCATCTCAACAAGGATCACAAACGGCATAGAGGGCCTTTAGCTGTTTAAGGCATTTTCAAATATCCATTTTCCCTTCTAACCTGTCGTAGATTCTCAAATGCTGGCAGCAAACTGAAGCCTCTTTATTTGAAGTGTCTTCATGTTTCTTCTAAAGACCTTGCCACATCAATGTCTTCTCAGTTGAATTCAGTCTGTCCATGTGTACATGAACAAGACACTTAAAACCTTCACCATCCTTGCAGCTAAAGCTGTAAGCAATTCACAACTAAAGAGGGGGCGGGCATACTTCAGTTGAAAAGCAGAAATGGCTTGTTGTCTTATTTCTCCAGTGCCTTCATTAGTTCAGAAAAATGTGGGCTGTTTGGTATTATCTTGTGGATTCTTTGGCCTGAGAGCACTAGATGATAACTTATTGTTAGGTGATTAGCTCTGCTCTCTGTCCTCCTTCCAAGGAGAGAGTCATCTTGCTGAATTCTTTGTAAAACGGTGAACACAGACTACCACCTATATTTGGAATGGTATCTGGAGGACCCAAGCCCCTCCAGAGTCACCAAGAGCCAAGAGGGAATGCAACAGAGGCTTGGAAGTACTGGGGACACCAAGACTCAGCTTAGGTCTCCCAGTTAGTATAACCATGGAGTAAAGTTTAAGGTCAGAGAGGATTAAAGCCATCATACCTATTTTGAGAAGACAAAGGAAAGCAGTTTCCAGAATCTTTTGAAAAACAAAAAATTCTTATTACCATCTCTGTTTTCTTTAACTGGAGAGAAGGAAAGACAGAGATAAAAAGAAGTAACAGTACATAAATTTTCAGTCTCAGCAGAGACAAGGGTCTGTCACTGAATTAAATAACTCTAGAAATGTTTGTGGACTAGAACTAAAGAGGAAAATCATATAGGACCATATGGCCTTACTTTTTCAAAACTCACTGGAAGTAATAAAATTGGAGAAGAAATTAGTTTTTATTTCTACTTTTCTGATTCAAGGAGAAAAATGGTAAAGTATACTCAAACACATAATATGAAATGACATGAAATAATACAAAGAGAATCAAATACACTTGCCCTCTTCTAATCCCAGTGGGCACAAAACTAATTGGGAATCCAGTTGGTAAAACTGTATCAGGTCCAGTGGAATGAGACTGGGCAATGTCTGTGAGCCCTGGATTTCAAATCCAGCTCCAGACAGGCTTTACCATGACACAGGTGGTGTTCGGGGTGTCATTTCAATGCTCCATGCACCTGTTAATTTGGAGCTAAGAATGTATTGTTATATTAACTCTGTAGATTCTTTTTTCTCACTCACTCCCTTCTGACTTTCTTTAAGGTCCAGTTAAAAAGTGAAGAATCCAAAACCTTTGCAATGAAGATTCTCAAGAAACGCCACATTGTGGACACAAGACAGCAGGAACACATCCGCTCGGAGAAGCAGATCATGCAGGGGGCTCATTCTGACTTCATAGTGAGGTAAGGGCCATAAAGAAGGCTGAACACCAAAGAACTGATGCTTTTGAACTGTGGTATTGGAGAAGACTCTTGAGAGTCCCTTGGACTGCAAGGAGATCCAACCAGTCAAACCTAAAGGAGATCAGTCCTGAATATTCACTGGAAGGACTGATGTGGAAGCCTCAATACTTTGGCCACCTGCTGTGAAGAGTTGACTCACTGGAGAAGACCCTGATGCTGGGAAAGATTGAGGGCAGGAGGAGAAGGGGGCGACAGAGGATGAGATGGTTGGATGGCATCACCGACACAATGGACATGAGTTTGAGCAAGCTCCAGGAGTTGGTGATGGACAGGGAGGCCTGGCATCAGACACAACTTCGCTACTGAACAACAACAAGGACCCTGCCCAAGGCTTCAAGTCCCGCATTCCAAGTGGAAAAGCAACCTCTAAACTCTCTGCCATGTGCGCTCACTGTTACACATTAGATTCACACAAAGAAACATATTTTTAAATCAGCTTTTAAGAAAGTTTTCACTCAATTAGAAAGCACTAAAATATTGATTTTTAAAAAATGAGAATCAGATTCTGAAAAAAAAAAAATGTTTTTCCTAAAGGAAAAATCAGACTTTGTGATGTTCCATTTTTATCTTCAGTTATTCTAGAACTCTACATAGACCTCTGGTACTTGAAAGACAAATTATTAATACCAAAAATCAAACTATTTTACATTGAATATTCTTTATTTCAATATTTCTTGAAGATTTTAAAAAATGAAATGACTGTTCCGTCTCAGTATTTTGAGAGCACTCATAAGACGACAGTGGGAATGTTTTTTTAATATATGCAGATTTTCTAGTTAATTTGCCAGTGGCACTTGCTGAAAACAGGGTATTACATGAATTTAAGTGACCAGTGTAAAATATCATACACATCTGTACTTTAAAGTGTCATCACTGTATATCCATGTTTATGTTTATGCATGTTTATGACCACTAAATAGCGCTCAAGAGGCCATGCTTGAAATGTTAGCCAAATTGGAATTAGAGAAATCCCAAAAAGTCCTCTTGGTCCATAATCATTGGGATTAAGCTTCCTGGTGGCTCAGACAGTAGAGAATTTGCCAATGCAGAAGACACGGGTTTGATCCCTGGGCTGGGAAGATCCCCCCTGGAGAAGAGCATGGTGACCCACTCCAGTACTCTTGCCTGGAGAATCCCTTGAACAGAGGAGCCTGGCAGGCTACAGTCCAAAGGATCGCAGAGTCAGCAATGACTAAAGTAACTGAATACAATACATTTCAAAGGAGAGTCTACGCCCTACATTGTGTGAATCATAAACATAACCTTTTTCCTCTTTATGAATTTAGATCTTTCTCACTCCTTTAATAAAATTTCAAGTTTGGCAAATCAAGAGTAAGACTATAATCTGGGCAATGAAAAATATTTACATGCTTTTAAAAACAGTAATGTTTATAATTCTTGTTTTTCTGTTTGCAATTCACAGATTATACAGAACATTTAAGGACAGCAAATATTTGTATATGTTGATGGAAGCTTGCCTAGGTGGAGAGCTCTGGACCATTCTCAGGGATCGGTAAGTTTTAAAAAATTTCTATCATGCCTTTGAAAATGTAGTTGATGGTGATGGTTTGTAAGGAGAGTGAATTATTATAAAAGACATGTGTACATTTTATATATGCTTCTATTTCAAAATGTAAAGTAACAATGGGTCACAACCTATAGTTGGCCACTATACACATATGATTTAATGTGAATAGGAAACTCACTGTTTCAGATTTGTAACCAATGATACAGGATTAGTCCATCTTAAAAATGACCTCTCAAGGTACATACAGAGGCCTTAGTTTAGCGTGAACATCATAATCAGATAACTGTATGCCTAGAAGTCACTTCATTGCTGTTAACAATGAAGAGAATTAGTTATTTTATAGTTGCAATCTAGATTAATGGTCATTGAATTGTTCTACTCATTCTCCAGATAAGAATTTTTTCCAAAGAATTCCAAGTCCAAGAATTTTTTCTTTACTTTTACACTTCTCTTTGGTGTCCTTGGTGGCTCAGATGGTAAAGCATCTGCCTGAAATGCGGGAGACCCAGGTTCAATCCCTGGGTCGGGAAGATCCCCTGGAGAAGGAAATGGCAACCCACTCTGGTATTCTTGCCTGGAAAATCCCATGGATGGAGGAGCCTGATGGGCTGCAGTCCATGGGGTCTCAAAGAGTCGGACACAACTGAGCGACTTCACTTTCTTTTCATTCTTTGGTTTCAAAATTAACAGAATTTCCAGCCATCCTTTTCATTCCATACCTGATCTTGGGAAGAAGATGAATCCACTTATAAGCAGTATTTCATCTGACCAATCTAACTTAGAGTTACTCCTTTGTGCCCTTTCAGGACAGGTAAAGTTGGTCTAGTTACTGCCTGTTTCTTTTAATAATGCAAAATTAGCTTTCTAATTCCTATTTATGTAGTTAACAGTCTTTAAAAAATAGTCTATAAAATGTCCTGGGAGATTATTACCAACCTTAAATGTTTACTTAAACAAACAAACAAACAAACAGCATATTTTCTGTGAATGATCATTCAAAAGGCATCTTTGTTCCTTTGAACATTCATCTTTAGACATCTCTTTATTTGTTACAGTCTCACCCCTCAGACTCTCCTTCATCAGGTAACATCTTTCAGACTCAGGGACAGACAGCCCTGATGTTGCCAGAAAGCCGTGTTATTTTTTTGACAATTTGTTATTTTGTAGATATCCCCAAATAGCACCACTAGTTCTTTATAAACTATTGCATTAGAGTCTCACTCCTAATTATATCCTCATGGTGCCTGCCTGTCTTTGTACCCTTTCAGGTCTTTTATTCCCATTGCCTTACTTGTACATGTCAGATGGATTTCTTTTCACCTCATTGTGTCTTATTACACAAATATTTTCTTAAATTCAAGATAAATAAACCTATTAGGGAATATATCATTTTGGCATGAGGGGACAGGGTTAAACATCTGTACTAAGCTATTATATCACAGCAAATTACTACATGACTTAATATTTGGGTACAGATTATATGTCAGGCATTGTGATAGAGGCCAGGGATAAAATGATAAATCAAATAAATGTGGTCCCATGCCTCATAACTTACAGGCTGTTGCACAAATATTCTGATTTCTGAGTTAATATCTGGTCTATCCTTTTATGCTTCTACTATCTTATTTTTTACCTGATCTTTCAATCCACTGAAGTATTTGAAATCTCCTCTCTACTTTATTCTAATTAGAATAGGAGATTTACACATAGAAGTAAATATTAAAGCATTTATAAGCCACTTAGGCAGAGGAACAGCTATCTTAAACTTCTACTAACTTCTTTAACAAGACACAAACAACAATAAAAAAATTTTTAATAATTAAATAATTAAATGTTAGCCTAAAGTCCACTGAAACATGCATAGGCATCAGTTAAACTTATTTTTTGAAATAAAATATTTCCTATTTCTCCATACTTACTTTGATTCTGCATTTTTTAGGTACATAATGCTAGCCAAGGCTTACAAGTGAGATGTATTTTTGATCTATCAGGGTAGCAAAGGAATGCAATTAAGAAGTAGGTTATCTGCCTGGTGGTTCAGCGGGTAAAGACTCTGCCCGCAATGCGGGAGACCTGGGTTTGATCCCTGGGTTGGGAAGATTTCCTGGAGGAGGGCGTGGCAACCCTCCAGTATTCTTGCCTGGAGACTTCCATAGAAGTCATATAGCCCATGGCGTCACAAAGTGTTGGACATGACTGAGCAACTTTCACTTCACTTTCCCTTATCTTGGGAGGAGAGGAAGGAAGGAGAAGATCAGTGATGGTCCTTTCTCTACCTCTACCGGGCTGCTTTTTGAATCTTTCCTTTGTCCTCCCTTTTATCATCCTTGGGTTTGGGGTACTAGTTGCTAAGTCTCCCGAGTGTATTAAATACTCCTCAAGGAGGCATGCTCTGGAGAAACAGTAGTTAGCTGATATTTCCTAAAGATTCAGACATTAAAAGCAATGGAGCTAACACATAAAATGATCTCAGAGTCACTGCCCTCTGCCAGCTTTCTTTCTTATATATGTCAGTAGTCTTATTACTTTCATTCAAGAGATTTTTTTTTTTCCTATTCAAGAAATTGCTGGAGGAAAAACATACTTTTGGACATCCAGGCTCCAATTAATATTGTCACAGACTAGCTTTCTCATTGCTTGTTTAAACTGGGGCAGAAAATCCTAAACATTAATTGCTAGAACCAAAAAAAAAAAAACAAGAGAAAAAGAAAACTATGTTACTAGTCATAATGTATATAAAATATCCGTATTCAAAACAAACCATATTGTTCAATTTGTTTAATTTTCCTCTCATGTCCCAGTAAGTAATAGTAAGGAAGAAGCCATTCTGAAAGTATAAAGGAAATGTACTGGTTGTCGGGTTAATCTGAAGAAAGGCTTGTGTGACCCCTGAGCCTCAGGTATTTAGCTCAGGAAGTCTCTAATAGCAATGACATCCTCCTTATTTTACCTCCCAGCTGAGCTGACCATTTCTTGCTTCTCACTCTTTCTTCTCATCAGCAGAGAAAAAGAACACAGGGCAGTTTTTTTATTTATTGTCAAGAAGTAAGAATTGATACCGATACCATATTTACAAACAGGTTTTGAAGACTATTAAATATTTTCTCATCTTTGAAATATAAGGCACTGAAAGGTTAATTCTGACAGTTATTGCCCTAGTTTATTCTTCATTAGCTATCATGTTTTATCTTCTAGTTTATGACTTTTCCCCACAAATTCTGTTACATGATTTGGAATAGATTGGTGCAAACTGTATTCACCTCTCCTCTATAACAGTTACAGAATTAGTAACCCCTGCAACTTTCTTAAAAATGTAAGTGGTTAATATGGTAAGTATATATACTTATGTTAGGATATATTATATAGCATTAGTATTTATATGTTACATATTAATAGCAGTTAATATATATTATGATGAATATAAATATAATAAACGATTAGCATTTTTTAAAAGTACATGTTCATTTTTCCTATGAAAGTGAAAGTCACTCAGTCATGTCT